>NC_073263.2:77890907-79140907 GCF_029289425.2 Pan paniscus
ATCTTCTAATGTTATGGTCTCTATTTTGTCTTAACAAGAGCAATTTATTATTCACTTGATGAGATTTGAATAAGATTTTACAAATTATACTTACTCTTTTCTGAACATTGTGTGGAAGTGCATCAAATCAACCTAATTTCAAAACATGCTTTTGTGCAAAGCATTAAGCTTAGTGCTCCAAATACATTTTCATTCCAGGTAATTTTCATTATCATTATATATTATAATTGTGTATAAGTGATCATGACATGTTGGCATGGTGTTATCACTTTCAAAATCTAATAAATATTTCAGTTATTTTTCTCAAAAATTAAGTGTCAGAAATAGCATTCTTTTAAACTGAGTCCTCATGGCATTTTAAGTAAGTAATGAAGATGGGCAGAGAGGGAAAAGGGCATCAGAAAAAGTCTCAGAATATGGAAATATCTAAGGCAAAAGAGAAAAATTACTGAAGAGAATTCTGCTGTAGGAAAAACCGGTTCTTGACACACGACAAGGAACAATTAAGTTTGCAGACACTTTGAAAGGTGAGAAGGACAGGGTTTATTGAGTGAAAAAAGGAAAAAAGGAGAAAATGGGACTCTCAGCAAAGTGAGAGTCCTGCTAGCTGGCTTTTTGCCTCACAGACTGAATCCCCGGTTACCACCCAGGAACAGGAGAGGCCAGGCTCCTCCCCACTGAAAATAGCATGAGCTTCCATGGCTCCACCCTGGTGCACAGGCCTCCCAGTGCACAGGCCGGTTGGAGGTTCTCTAAGGACCTTACCCCTTTATAGTTGCCTGTCTCAGTTCCAGATTGCAGAAACACAGTGGAAGGACAGTGGAGGAAAGAAGGGTGAAAAAAACACAAGCAAAAAAAAAACAAACTTGGGGTGGGAACTAGCAAGGTGTAGTATACCAGGCTTAGGAGTTTGGACTTCATCCGGAGAGCTGTGGAAAAGCCATCAAAGAGAGCAGCAGAGTCACATGAATCAGAAATGCGTTATTTATTTATTTATTTATTTTGAGACAGAGTCTCGCTTGCTCTGATGCCCAGGCTGGAGTGCAGTGGCACGATCTGGACTCACTGCAACCTCCGCCTTCCAGGTTCAAGCAATTCTCCTGCCTCAGCCTCCCAAGTAGCTGGGATTACAGACATGCACCACCACACCAGCTAATTTTTGTGTTTTTAGTAGAGATGGGGTTGTGCCATGTCGGCCAGGCTGGTCTCGAACTCCTGATCTCAAGTGATCCACCTGCCTAAGCCTTTCAAAGTGCTGGGATTACAGGCGTGAGCCACCGCGCCTGGCCAGAAATGTTTTCTAGAATGATTACTTAGGCTTCCAGGTGGAAATGTATTGATTGATCATTTTAAGTAAACAAATGTTTATTGATCATCTACTCAGTACTATGCACATGATTGATACTGGGGATTTATTGATGAATAGAAAAGGGGTGAGGCTGGGAATGGAGATGAAAAACATTAAACAAACAAATGTAAATGTGGTCAGTGTTACCAGAGAGGATGCCTTAAACTAATCTGGAAGACCTAACCCAGACTGGGAAGAGAGAGAAGGCTCTGAAGGAAATGACTTTGAGCTGAGACCTTAGCTAGCTTGGCAGGGTCAGAGCAGAGGGTTGCGAAGACACATCAGGATGCAGGAGAGCACAAGATAGGAGAGAGCTTAGCAGGGTCAAGCAATTTAACAAAGTTAAATACACTATAGGTTAGTGTAGAGACCTTGGAGGAGAGAAGGCATGGTGATGGATAAGGAGGGTGAAGCTTAAACATGCAGAGTGCTGCAAGTCAAGAACTGTGATCTTTATTCTAAGAGCAATGGAAAGCCTTTAACTCCAAAAATGGCAGTGACAAAATCTGATTTGCATTTTTGAATGGTCATTCTTAGAAGCACTGTAAAAAACACATTTGTAAGTCAAGGGAGGCTAGTTAGGCAGCTGGTAAAATCACTTCAAATGTAAGTTAGATAGAGGGAATAATTTCTAAAATCTGAAAGCAGAGAAGGGTGACTATAGTTAATTGCAAAGTATTGAATGCTTCAAAATAGTTAGAAGTGAGGACTAGAAATATTCCCAACACACAGAAATAATAAACACTCCAGGTGTTGGATACCCTAAATTCCCTTGCTTAATCATGACACATTCTATGCATGTAACAGGATATCACATTACCCCCATAAATATGTTCAAATATGATGTATCAATCAATATAATTACATGGTTATGTGTGTGTGTATGTATGTATGTGTGTGTGTGTATATATATATTTATATATATATAAAATATATATATATAAAATTACCTGGTTACATATATATAATGTTACATATAATATATATTATATATAGTATAGTTATATATTATATATAGTATAGTTATATATATTTAAATATATGTGTGTATATATATTTAAAACTAGGTAATGGTGTTTTGAATAGTACACATAATAATAGAAATAGAAAGAAGTGGACTAAGGCATTTTCATCCAGCACCTCCTCACCTAATGACTAAGACTCCATGCAGGAAGCCAACCCTGTTCTTTATGAAATATAAACCTTATAGTCCCCTCTGGTCAGTCTGACAGGCAGAGTCTTGACTCCTTGATGGTGACTCTACCATTTGTTTTCAAGATGGCCAATGAGCCAGATACCATGATGCCTTTTTAAACAATTCATTTAATAATAACTACCTCGACCCATTGTTACAAAGTTTAAATGTGATAAATTACTTGAAAGTGCTTTGGAATCTATGATCATTTTATGATACACATTAAATGGTGAAATATAAAAACCCTAAACATATCCACTCATCAATATTTATTCATCAAGTCTTTTCTACGTGGTTGACATTGTGGGGGATTGGAAAGACAGAATAAATTTATGAACATAGCTGGTTGTGATTTAAAGAGGTGCTTCAGTGCTAATAAAATTAAGGGAACAATGAAAATAATAAGATGGACCCAGACCTTAGGCTCCAAATATAGCCCATGTTTCTCTGTTTCAAGTCTGTGAGAACTGTGCTGAACTAACCTTGTAAAACACTTCATCATTTCTTGATTTGTTATTTAGAAGTGTTGATTGCCCTAGGGAGAGAATTATCATCTTGTGAGTGAACTTGGGAAGTTTCTGGTGGAGATTTTCCCAGCAGTTGGAACCCAGATGATGACTGCATCTGCCCAATGTCATGGCCAGACCCTCATAGTTTATGTTTCATTATAATGGAATTAGGTAAACAGAACCTTAAAGGTTTACAGATAACAGAGATTCCAAGCTTTTAATTTCTCTTTTATTTTCCCTCCTGTAATGGAAGAAACTGCTCATAGGAAAACACACCCAAATAGATTATATTCTTGGTCAAATCATTTTAATTTCATCTAAACTGCCTCTGGTTCCTTTCATATTTCTGCCACAGTCTTCCTGATCTAGACCAGGTTGTTAATGATCACTTTCACTCACCCTTTATGAAAACACCACTTGTATTATCACTTATTCTATTGCTACCCTTAGATCTATGTTCTAAAAAATATAAAGGCCCAAGTTTCATGAAGCAAATAAATTTTAAAGAGAAAACTAAAGTACATTTTTAGTTTCTTAGCTTGTGAAATTAGACAATTTTTGAGTATAGTTGATTATACACATGTTTACTTAATATAAATTTTATTTTAAAGATTGTGAAAAGATACAGCTTATTATTGGTAGAAAAGGTATTATGAATATCTGTTCTTGTGATTATAATTTTATATGAAGAAAAGATAGAAGATATATATCTTAGTTGTAAGAAAATTCAAAAACATCCCAAAATTTCAATTTCCTTATCTTGACCACAGAAAAATAATATCAAGGGAAGATGTTCTGAGGATTACAGAAGATATCATCCAGGAGAATAGTACTTTAGAAAGTAGAAAACACCATATAAATTTGTGATTGACGGGCAGCTTTTATCTAGAGGCCTAAGTTTAATCAAGGATTTCAAAACATAAAGTTGACTGAAAAGTTTTGTTGAGTAAAGTGTATATTTCATTCAGTCATAACTTTTACCTGTGAAATTTAAGAAACCATATCCATTAATTTCATGAAAGAATTTTAATAATTAGAATGCTTTTGAGGTTTACTATTTTAAACGTAATGACTCATTTTAAACATTTTACATTTTAGAAATTAAGATTTTTCTCTGAACTTGAGATTACAATATACCAGTTTACTTATTCATTCATTCATGCTTCCAATAAATGTTTATTGCACAACCAATATATACCTAGATACTATGATAAGTTCTGGGGATAAAAAGAAAGAAATGAAGATGTCTTCTTCTTTCTATCATATACATATAATATATAATATATAAAATAATATGATAATATATCATATATAATTAATATATATTATATCATGTATAATTATATATAATTAATATATAATATATCATATAAATATATAATATATAATTAATATATCATATATCATATATCATATATAACATTTTGAAATATGATATACAACATATATCAAAATGTCATGCTCTAGTAGCACAGAATATATGATATATGATATATATGATATATATAATGATATGATATATATGATATATGATAGATAGATCATATATCACATCATTATATATGATATATGATATATATGATATATATAATGATATGATATATATGATATATCATATATAATGATGTGATATATGATCTATCTTATATATAATTATATATAAGATATATATGGTATATCACATATCATATATCATATATAATTATATATCATATATGAGTATATTATATATGATTATATATCATATATAATTATATGGTATATATCATATATAATTGTGTCATATGTTATATATAATATATGATTATATATGGTATATATGGTATATTATATGTCATATATAATTGTATATATGATATATATTATATATCACATATAATTATATATCCATATACAATTATATATGGTATATTATATATCATATATATCATATATTCTGTGCTACTACAATGTGACATTTTGATATACATATATGCATAGTTAAATGATTACTACAGTTATACAAATTAACATATCCCTTATCTCACATATGTACCTTTTTTAATGGTAAAAGTACTTAAGTGCTAGTCTCTTGGCAAATTGCTAGGATACCGTAGAATATTATTAACCATAATCCTTATGTTGCACATTAGAGATCTAGACTTATTCATTCTATATAACTGTAACTTTGGACTTTGTTTCCCCATTTCCCTCACCACTCCAACCCCTAGTAAGTAATCAGCATTCTAGTCTTTGTTTCTATATATTCAAAGGTTTTTTTTTTTAGATTTCACATATAAGTGTGAAATGCAGTATTTTTCTGTGTTGGCATATTTCACTTAGCATGATGTCCTCCAGGTTCATTCATGTTTTCTCAAATGGTCAAATGGGATGGAAGCATCTCCTTTTTTAAGACTGAATATTAATTATTTATATCCTCCACAATTTCTTTTTCCATTCATCTGCAGTTGGATACTTAAATTGTTTCCATATCTTGGCTATTGTGAATAAGGCTGCAATAAACATGGAGCACACATATCTCTATGAGGTGGTGAGTTCATTTCCTTTGGGTATATACCCAGAAGTGGGGTTGCTGGTTCACATGGTTGTTCTATTTTTAATTTCTTTAGGAACCTCCATATCATTTTCCCCAAAGGCTGCACTGATCTACATTTTCACCAGGAATATACAGGTTTCCCTTTTCTCATAACTCTCACCAGTAATTGTTATCTCTTTTCTTTTTGCTAATAGTCCTCCTAACACATGTGAGGTAATATCTCATTATGATTTTGATTTGCATTTCCCTGATAATTAATGATATTGATGTTTTTATATACCTGTTACCCATTTTTATGTCTTATTTTGAGAATGTCTATTTAGGTTCTTTGCACATTTTTAATCAGGTTACTTCTTTTTTTTTTTTTTTTTGCTATTGAGTTAGGTGTGTTCCTTATAAATTTTAGATATTAACCTCATATAATATATGGTTTGCAAATATCGTCCCTCAACCCATTGGCTGCCTTTTATTTTATTGTTTTCTTTACTGTGCAGCAGTTTTTTAGTTTGATAAAGTCCCATTTTTTTATTTTGCTTTTGTTGCCTGTGCTGTTAGTAAGATATCCAAAAGTCTTTTAACCAAAATTCAAGACCAATGTCAAGGAGCTTTTCCCCTGTTTTCTAAGAGTTTCATGGTTTCAAGGCTTATGTTTAGGTCTTTAATCCATTCTGAGTTGATTTTTTTCATGTGGTATAAGGGTTCATTTTCATTCTTTGAATGTGAATATCCAGTTTTCCCTACACTGTTTATTGAAGAGACCATCCTTTCCCTATTGCATTATATATGGTATATTATATATATAATATATATTATATATCATATATTCTGTGCTACTACAATGTAACATTTTGATATACATATATGCATAGTGAAATGATTGCTACAGTAATCATTTCTTCAATCATTCTCGGTGGCCTTATCTAAAATTAGTTAAATGCATATGCTTGGAATTATTTCTGGGCTCTTTATTCTGTTCTGTTGGTCTATGTGTTTGTTTTTATGCCAGCACCATACTGTTCTAATTACTGTTGCTTTATGATATAATTTGACATCAGGAAGTGTGATGTCTCCAACTTTGTTTTTCTTTCTCAAGATTGTTTTGGCTACTCAGTGTCTTTTGTGATTCCATAGAAATTTTAGATTCTTTTTATATCTATGAAAATGCCTTGGAATTTTGGTAGGGATTGCACTGAATCTGTATATTGTTTTGGGTAGCATGCATATATTCCCAATATATTAGGAAAAACTAGCAATTTCAGTATACAATAGTAGACATTGATGCACAAAATGGGTAAACCAGCGATTATGATTCGCAGTAATAAGTGTTATTTAAAGAGTTTTAGAAGTATCATGGATACACAAAAGACATAATGAGGAGATTACGTGAGAAAATTATTATAGATTATAGGAGATGTCACAGAGGTTTCATTTGAACTGAGTGTTATGGGTTGAATTGTGTCTCCCCACAGTTCATATGTTGAACTAACCCCCAGTACCTTAGAATGTGACCTCATTTGGAGATAGTACCTTACACAGATAATCAAGTTAAAATGGGATCATTATGGTGGGATCATCCTAAGTAAATATGGCTGGTGTCCTTAGACAAAAAGAAATTTGGACACAGACACCCACACAGGGACCACACAATGTGAAGATGAAGGCAGATATCAGGGTGGTATTTCTATATGCCAAAGATCGCCAGAAACCACCAGAAGCCAGGGAGGTGGCATGGAACAGATTCTGCCTCACAGCCTGAAGAAGGAATAGACCCTGCTAACACCTTGATCTCAGACTTCTATCTTCCACAACTATGCGGCAATAAATACCTGTTGTTTAAGCCATTCATCTTGTGGTACTTTGTTATGACAGCCCAAACAAATTAATATGCTGGATCTTAAAAACATGAATAAGAGTCTATCAGTACTACAAAAGAAGGAAGCAAGAGGGAGGGTGTTTAAAACCAAAAGGGAGTCAGTGCAAAGACAGAGTGGGATAAAGAAGCAGAAGCCAATTATAAAACTGCAAGTAGTTCAGTGTGGAAGAACATGGGATTTGAGGGAAAGACCAGCAGCAGAAAACCTTAGAAAGATGGTCAGGAGTCACCCTGTAAAAGCATAGTGCCAAGCCATGAGATGTCATTATCAAAAGTAATTGTGAACCACTGAAGCCTTTTAAGCAGAGGGAACAGTTGATGAGATGAATGTTTTAGAAAGATCGCTTACTTTTTTAGTTCTGTGAAGGATGGTTTGATGGAATAATACAAGAGATCCAGAGGTCATACAGGAATATACCAAGATAGTTAGGTGAGAAATGGTGGTTGCTCAACTAGGGCAGTTCAAAGTAAGATAAATGAGTAGATTCAGAACATAGAGGAAATCAAAATTCAGTGACCAGCTGCTCAGCTGAGAGAGAGAGAGAGACAGGAAGAGAGAGAATAAACTAAAGAAGAGAGAGAATGAACTGTGATTTTTAGTAGTAGCAATGAAAAAGGACTAGAGATGAGAGATATTTCAAAAGAACAGCTAAAAGACAAAAGGCATTTCTTTCTCCCAAACGAAACTTACATGATCTCGACAAAACTATGAATGCTCTTGACTACTGGTCTGCTTACTTTGGGCCTTTGTGGGAAGGCATTTTATGTACTGTGATTCAAAAAGCACTTGGTGGGCACTGTTGCCTATTCAAGTACCACAAATTATATACAAGCAATTCTATAAACCATATTTTCATTATATTTTATTGTACATATCAGAGAGATACATATCTAGTTTGATGGCAAACAAATGTTCCCACATAAAAAAATATTTTATAAACTGTATTGCATTTTGAGTATAAAATATAAAATTCCTCTGGTAGCTAAACTGCAAAAAAGTTTTGCTATAAAACATTAATGTTTTTTCCCCAAACAAAGAAGAAATACAAATCTTCTGGTGACACTCATGGAAAGCAACTTTATCATAAACTATTCATTCAATTTATTTTTTCTTGAAGCTTCAAAATGTGTATGTCATTTGAATGTTAAAAAGGAAAGAGAATTCATATGGCTGTTTCAGAAAGAAATTCTGAATTTTTCCATTGCAGAAAATTACAGGTACCCAAAGGGTATTTTTTGGTGTTTTTATCTTTTTTGTTACCAAGTACAATAGCTTCACAAACCAAGTGTCTTCTCTTTCCATTAAAATCAATCAGCCCCTATAGTTTGCATTTCCAATAAGTGATTTGTTGAGACTCTGGTTGTTTTTTTTTTTCAGTCAGGCTTTTACCCTGTTGCCTCAGCTGGAGTGCAGTGGCACAATCATAGTTCACTGCAGCCTCAAACTCTGGCTCCACTGATTCTCCTGCCTCAGCCTCTCAAGTGCCAGGACTACAGGTGCACACTACCACACCCGACTGAGACTCTGGTTCTTTCACAGAGGATCTACAATGAAATTCTTCCTTTATGTCCTTTTATTGTAAAAAAAATTTTCTCTAACAACCTCCATGTTGCTTCCCTAAGCACCGCCACACAGATTAGCCTGTGCTATGTCCTTGCCTACCCTTCCCCAGAACCTTTCTCTTGTTCTTGCTTATTTTTCCCTCCCCATTTTGCAGGTAGTTTCACTTGAAAACCATTTCTTCCAGGCAGTAACTCCTGGGCCTAATGCCTTTCCCGTTTTGTGCCTCGTAGAACCCTGTGAATGGTTGTGCCATTTTACTTCATCTGGTTTCACTGAAATTATCTAAATAGAGCCTCCACTCATAAAACAGGAAATCTTAAAGCAGGCTGATACATAGAACCTGAGACCAACTGTATTTTGTATCACAGCACTAGCCCTTTTAGCCAATCTTAAAGACAAATCTACTAGTGAGAAATGCATTTAGTTTTCCTTTGTCTGAGAATGTCTTTACTACCCTTTTACTACTGGAAGATAGTTTTAGTGGATATAGAATTTGTGGTTGAATTTCTTTAACATTTACAATATTGTGTTACTTCCTTTTATGTCTACCATGGATTCAGATAATGTGATATTTCTTTTTGGCTTCTTTCAAGATCTTTTCTTTTTCTTTAGTTTGAGAAGCTTAATTTTTTTTTTTTTGTATTGGCATGGATGTCATCAACTTCATGAATCTATTAGTTTGTGTCTTTGGCCAAATTTGAGAAATTTCAGTCTTTATTTTCTTTCAAAAACTTTTTATCCCTTCTGTTTTTCTCCTCTCACTGGGATTCCAAGGATAAGAATGGTCAGTGCTTTGTTATTGTCTCACAGGTCCCCAAAGATCTGTTCATCTTTTTCCAGCCTATGTTCTCTGTTGTTTAGATTGGATGAAATTTATTTTTTCTGTTTTCAAATTCAGAGCTTTGCTTCTGAAAGCTTTAGTAAGCTTTTATTAAATCTGTCCTCTACTTCAAACATTGAGATATATGTGGAAGTATTATAAAAACAAAAAGGTAAATAAAAGATGACTTTCTAGCTCTCATCACTCATTCTAAGCAGTTTCCAAAATAATGAGATAGATGTGTAAACTCACTATAATGTAAGGGATTGCGAAGTAATGGCTTTTAAAAAGGGACAGACAGCACTGTCAAAGAGAATTGGAAAGAATGCTCACATCTGACTAGGCAGATTCAAGAAAACAATCTAAGACATGTTCTAAACATTGAATAAGAGATGAATGACTGGAGTAGAGCAAAGACATTCTCAGAATGAGAAAATGAAGAACATGACAACAAGGAAACCTTATTTCAGCTGTTTCCTAATTAACAGAACATGAAGCCTTGCTCTGGTTACCAACCCCATAGGTCTAATACTGAGTTTATCATCTTGCTCTCATCAACCCTCAAATGTGTTTCTTCCTCTTTTGAGTAATATTCACAGACTATTGGTCTAGGAACTTTGCAGCCTGAGTGCAACTCACACCTCTCTATCTTGCTTCTTATTCATCTGATCGCAAAACTTTCCAGTTCATCATTTCTCCAAAAAGTGTTTCCCTGATACCACCATTTCTTTCTCCTTCTTTAGTCCTAGTACAGGCCCTTGTTACTGTGCATATAAAATAATGCACTTACTGCCCAAATATTTTATCTGACTCAATTTTGTCACTTTTCCAATATATTTTTACTTAAGCCAGACTTATTTTTGAAAAATGGATAATATTATGTCATTTTCCTCATCAGAACCTTTGCTAGTTTATTCATTTGTTTATTCAACAAATGTTTAATTGCACACTATATACCAGGCATTGTGTATTAGATGTCTACTGAATAAAATCCAAATGCACTGACCAGCCAATGTCCTCTCACCCCAGACTTAGGCTCGGATTCCATCTCTTCTGCCTTCTCCTAGTCTTTGTTCCCTTGATTCTCCCTGCTCCTAATTTCTGGCGATTTCTACTTAAATATACATAGTCTTCTCATCCAAAATACACACACACTACCTTCTTGAAAAATTAATCTTCGTATTTCTATTTTCTTCATATAACTGCTCAGTTTTTCAAACCCTTTAGCACAGTATAGGTTTTTCAGTAGCGATGTGACATAATCATATTTGCATTTTATAAAGTATAGAAATGTACTCTGAAGAAGAGAGTGAATAGAAAAAAAAAAAAGGATGCAGGTAGTCAATTTAGGCAGCTATTACATTTGGCAAGTTACATCTCCAAGCAAGAGTTGATGAGGATGTGAATTGGGGTAGTTGCCTGGGGGATGAATAAAGTGGATGGATTAAAAAGATTTGTAAAGACACAACTTAAAGAAATTGGGAACTGAATGGATATTGAAGAAAGGGAAAGAAATCCTTAGAGACAACTTCCAGAATTATAGCACAAGCAACTCATTGGAAAATAGTTTCAATTGCTAAGTTTTAAAACCCTAGAGAATGAGAAGGTTGAACTTTAGATATTATGTATTAAGTTAGCAAGCATGTGGAATGTCTCAAGGGCGATGTTAAGTAATATAGTATGTATTTGTGGATCTCAAACTTGGGATAATTTCATAGCCAATTGTGCAAATGGCCACAAATTACAGTCCCATCCATGATCTTTGATAGCACCTTTAGATATTATGTATTTAGACCTTGATAGCAACTGTAGATATTATGTATTAAGTTAGCGAGCATGTGAGACATCTCAAGGATGATGTTATGTAATATAGTATGTCTTTGTGGATCCCAAACTTGGGATAGTCTACACAGTTGATTGCAAAAATGGCCACAAATTACAGTCCCATCCATGACTCTTGATAGCACCCACCCATACTGACTTTAGGCTAGCATTGACTTAGCCAGTGGGATATTACCAAGCATGATGTTATCAGAGGTGTGAAAAACACATGTACAAGAAAATTGGCCTTCTTGCTACTCTGCTACTCTTGGGAACCTCACAATTGACGACCATATGATGAAACCCAGGCCACCCTGCTAGATAATAAGCCACTGCTTCAACCATCCCTACTACTCTGACCCACAGCCTGTCAGACATGAGAATGAAGTTATTCTAGGTCCCTCAGACCACTGAACTTCCTGCTGACAATAGGCACAAGCCCTGCAGAATCAGCAGAACTAGCTCATATAAAAACAACCACCCAGGCCTTCAAAATAGTAAACTGAAAAAAATAAAAATTATTTTAAGCCAGTATATTTTGGGGTGATTTGTTATACAGTAAAAGTTAACTGACACAACCTACTGAGAATATAAAATAATAGTAGACAAGAAATAAAGAGCTCATTATGTTCTATCACAGTGTAAAATACTTTACATTAATAAACTAAGCAACATAATTAAAACAACCTTTATATAAGTTTAAGGATTTTAAAATATGAAGATGAAGAGTTAAGTTATATGATTTAGAAAGTTTTAAGATATTAATGTTCAAAGAAGAAGAGTTAAAGTATTTGCTCAAGGCTACTCAGCTATTACATAGCAGAACTAGAAGTCCAAGGAGATCTAATTTAAAAACTTCCTGAGCCTACAAATTGTTTGATTCCAGGAGTTTATAGCTTTGGGTTTACTGAATACTCAAAACCTGTTGCTTATCCTTAAAATGTTACCTTAGTTCACATCATTTTAGACCTTTGGTAATTTTTCCAAGTCTCTGTCAAGGTATATTTTCTACCTTGATCTTCTTCTAAATACTAATTCTATGCTTGATGCAAGCTTCATGGGCAGCAGGAAAAAAAATTATAGCCTTCAGATACAATTATAGGTGTGAAATTTTCCACAAATAGCAATAATCTACCATATCATTGGACATTTTTCTATGAAACATAATATTCATAGAATTTAAGAGTTGCCAAATCAACAGGTTCTTCTAGTAAGAAAAACTATTTCATATTTGCTTTTTAAAATTTTTTTTTTTTTTAGTGAGATGAGTAAAGCCAAAACCTGCACAATGAAGGCAATAATGTTTGTGCAGTGCTATTCCTTTAACTGAATAGTACTGTTTGTAATTGTTGACCTTGTATCACTCCTCTTGCTGCATTTCTTATCTGAGGTCTACACGAATGCTCCAGTTAGAGTGTGCTTTAGGTTAAGATAAGTAAAAGATGAATTAAGAAATAGTATGCCGGCTGGGTGCATTGGCTCATACCTGTAATCCCAGCACTTTGGGAGGCCGAGGCAGGTGGATCACCTGAAGTCAGGAGTTCGAGAACAGCCTGACCAACATGGCGAAATCCTGTCTCTACTAAAAATACAAAATTAGCCAGGCATGGTGGCACATGCCTGTAATCCCAGCTCCTTGGGAGGCTGAGGCAGGAGAATCGCTTGAACCCGGGAGGCAGAGGTTGCAGGGAGCTGAGATCGTGCCATTGCACTCCACCCTGGGCAACAAAGAGCAAAACTCCATCTCAAAAATAAATAAATAAATAAATAAATAAATAAATAAATAAATAAATAAAAGAAAGAAAGAAAGAAAGAAAGAAATACTATGTCATGGCAACAATCTATATCATTGCTAAGACATCACCGGAAATCTAATGATTTAATGATGGAGAATGTATTAGCTTCCCATTGCTACTGTAACAAATTATTACAAATTTAGTGCTTAAGCAACACAAATATATTATCTTACGGTTTTGGAGGTCAGAAGTTCAATGTGGGTCTCACTAGGTGTCTTAGTCTACTAGAGATGTCATAATAAAATACCACAGACCATGCAGTTTAAACAGGAATTTATTTTTCTTACAATTCTAGAGGCTGGAAAGTCCAAAAGCAAAGTTCTGGTCAGTTCAGTTTCAGGTGAGGGCTCTCTACTTGGCTTGCAGATGGCCATCTTCTCATTGTGTCCTCACATGGTAGAGAGAGAGAGAGAATGCTCTGGTGTCTCTTTCTCCTCTTATAAAGTCACTAGCCCTATAGAATTAGGGTCTCATGCTTGTCAGCTCATTTAACCTTTATTACCTACTAACAGGTCCTATTTCCAAATACAGTCACATTAATAGTTAGGACATCAACATGTTAAATTTAAGAGGGACACAAATATTTAGTCCATAACATCGGGCAAAAATCAAAGTGTCAGAAATGCTGCATTTCTTTCTGCAGACTACAGGGAAGAATCCATTTTCTTTCCTTTTCCAGCTTCTGGAGGCTGCTCACATTAATTTGCGGTTCGTTCCATTTGGAAAGCCACGCACTCATTTCCTAGAGCTGCTGTAACAAAGGACCACAGAATGGATGGCTGAAAATAACAGGAATTTATGGTCTGATAATCCTGTAGGCCAGAGGTCTGACATCAAGGTGTTGGCAGGGTTGGCTCTTTCTGAGGGCTGAGAGGGGGAATCTATTCATGCCTCTCTCCTAGCTTCTGGGAGTTTGCAGGTATCTTTGGTATTCTCTGGCTTTCAGATGCATCACTCCAATTCTCCATCTTCATGTGGTGTTCTCCCTGTGTCTCTCCACATCGTCCTCCCTCTGCACATGTCTCTTTGTGTCCCAGTTTCCCCTTTATCTATGGACACCAGTCATGTTAGAGGAAGACCCACCCTAGCAACCTAATTTTAACTTGATTACCTTTTAAAAGGGCCTATTTTCAACAAGGCTTTATCCAGAGGTACCGGAGATGAGGACTTGAACATTTCTTTTTGGGGACACATGTAATGCATAGAAGTCAGCAATGGCCACTTGGGTCCTTCTCATATTGCATTACATCATCTCACTTCCTCTTCTGCCACCCTCTTCCACTTTCAAGGATTCTCGTGACTATACTAGGCCTACATAGATAAGCCATAATGCAGGATAATCTCCCCATTTTAAGATCAGCTGATTAGCAACAAAAATTCCATCTGCTACCTAAATTTTCCTTTGCCATGTAAGAGAACGTATTCACAGGTTCCAGGAATTAGGATGTAGACACACTGGAAGGACCATTATTATGCCTACCACAGAGAGAAATGGTAATTTGCCAAAAACTCTCAGAAGGAGTCCTAGATATGGCTTGAAGGAAGAGTTAGAAAATCCACTTATGTTTGGGAATGTGAAGATGATGTGACTCTGTAGTGGGCATGTTTGCTAAGCTGCCTTCCAAGGAGAAAGGTTTCTGAGTTTTTGAATGACCTAAGTAAATTCAGTGCCACAGTTAAAATATCCTGAATGGAGAAGCAGTTTTCCATTTCCACAGCATTCTTTCACAGAACTTCCCCCAATCCTACATCAACTTCATCAATCCTTCACAAAGAAGTTGATGAAGAGCATCAACTTCTTCCCTAAATAAGTGCTCAACAGATCTTAAGCTTGGGTTTCAGAACAGGGTTGCTATGCTATTTTGTGCACAAATGTGGACTGAAATGCTAAGAGTTCAATTTCAAGGAACAAATTTTTGTTTTAGGACATAGATCCAGAAGAATCAGGTACTTTCTGTACCCCACCCCATCCCTGAAAACATACACACATGCACTAACACACACACACACACACACACACATCTCATTGACGTTCTATTGGTGAAACAAAGGAGATAAGAGAAAAGGAGTCTTTACAGTGTCCTCACTTAAAACCTGTTTTTCCTGAGTTAGGTGCATATTTAGAATTCTGGCATGGTTTTCTCCATATTCAAGCCCATTCTTACCTTCACTGAATATTTAGATTTTGCTTCATGGTTTTTAAATAATTTATACAGTTAGTATTTATTTTATATTATATAAATTTGCTGAGACCTCTTACATTCAATATGTAAATTTATTAAAGAAAGTGTACATTCCAATTTCCTGGACTAAAAGGCCGAACTGAATATCCTATTTGGTGTATCTGCCAAGGAAGAAGAATTAGGTAAAAACATTCTGAATTATTTCAAAAATCTTCTCCAGGATCACAGTCAGTTGCTAGAAAGACTGGGTTTTCTTTGGAAATATAAAACAGATAGGAGAAATAAAACAGAGGGAAAAAGAAAGGGCAAGTATTTGAAAGAATGTAAACAGGAAAGAATGAGAATTATGGAAATAAATGAAAGATGAGAAATCTATGAAGACTGAGAAATTAAGAGAATATATAAAGCAGGGTAAGACTCAGAATTCTAAGGAAATAGAAACAAGGGTATCTGGAGGAATCTAGAGAGAACTAAGGAAGTAAGTAATTATAAAAACAGAGAATAGCAGATATAAAGATAAAGAGACAGTGGAAGAGGAATGCAAATATGAGCAAAAAATGAAGAGGTGGAAAAGCAGAACCTGGTGGCTAAGATTTTTTTTTATTATTATTCTACAGAGTACATTGTCTTTCAATCCTAAGGGAAGAAAAAAGAGAATGTGTGATTAGACTATGATAAAAAGTGAAGAGATGATGGCAGCCAGAGGGCCAGAACCTTCTTAGGCCACTTGGAGGACGCCGCATTCTGACTTTGAACATTGGCTGGAATTCATTCTTGCTAACATGAATCCAGGAATGATGAATCTCTGGGCACTGCACAACAGCCCCAGGTTCATAAATCACCCATAGACTTTGCACATATGGTTTTATAAATGGTTCTCCAGGCATAGTAATCACAGGCGGTGGGAAAGGAAAATGAGCCTCTCCTTTGCAGCAATTTTCCTCTGTGAAGTTGTCATCCTATGACCATAGTGCAGTCCCCTAAGAGGAGCTGCCTATGTAGCCACTACAAGTTTGCAAGGTTATTGGATCCTTAAGTGACTTCTAAAGGCTTCACTATATGTCGTTTTCAAAGAATGCTGGGGGAAGTCAAAATTTAAATTTCAACACTGTTTAAAGATTGAATGATGTAAGCATTTAGGCGATAGGCCAAATTAATGAAATAAAATAAAAACCTAAGCCTTGAATGTGTAAATATCCAATCAAGTGGCCTAGTGGCTTCCATCTAAATTTGGTGTTCTTCCTTGTAGATTCTGACTCCATATACACTCAATATGTGTGAATCTACAACTGAATGGTGATCTGCATTACAGAATCTTCTTGTTCTCTTAGGATTGTGAGTGTGTGTGTGCACGTATGTGTGTGTGTAGTCAAGATACTACCTAGATCCAGGGTAGTTTTTGAAATTATTTCTGATTTGCTTGCCACTAGGAAAGAAAGTCTCATGTTGCAAGCTATGCGTATTTCCAAAGTTCTTTCCTTTTCAAATAGATATTTTGTCATTAAAATTTACAAGTAAAGCCATACTTTTTACTCTTCCGTCATTCAAATACCCAGATTGATGTAAAATGAAAAGAAAGGGAGAGACTGCTGTGCCAAGCACTCTAGGATTATCTATCATGAAATCTTTTTATATTGCTTACATACAAACTGACTGAAAATTTAAAAATATATTTTAAAAAATATTTTTAGAATAAATGGTTTTTTCTTTATCTTTATAGGTATCTGAAAATACTAAAGAATGTACAATCTTATGAAATGAGTCAAGATGCATGTTTGTGTTACACAAATGTTTTCATGTTTGTTGCCTGTGTAGTGATTAGTAGTAGTTGGCTAGATGTATAGTTCTCTTAGGGAGCAATGAGAAAGTTTAAAATCCAAAGAACTCAAAACAATTTAAAGCATTTTGAATTATGTTTTACCACTAGGTATGATTCTCATAACTGTGAGCCAAAGCATTGCATTTCCTGGATCTAAGCCAACATAAAAATAAAGTCTGAAACCCACAGCTGGGAGTCTCTTTAGAATGCCTTCTTTAAACATTGGTTCATGGAGGGGAAGTGCCAAGAAAAAAAATAAAAGTGTGTGTGTATGTGTGTGTGTGTGTGTGTGTGAGAGAGAGAGAGAGAGAGAGAGAGAAGAAAGAAGATCTCAAAGAAGTGCCATAAGATCCAGATAGTCACATTGCCTCCAACCATTTTTGGTATAGTTAGGAGTTTGGAGAAAAGAAATAATAATCTCAACCACTTGCCTGTCTTAACTCCAGATGCTTAAAATAATTACTTTTAATATGCTTCTTATTAGATTTCAAACAAACTGCTCTTGACAACTACCTCTAGAAATGTCTTAGTGTTTTCCTTTCTATTTCATAATGAAATGTTTTACCCACTCCAAGAGTGATACTGCAAACAGACATTGCTTCACTCAGACACATATGAAAAACAAAATCTGTAGAAGAGCTCCTAAGTGCTACCTTAATCCTTTTTCCCCTCCTATCCCTTCTTCTCTCCTCCTCTCCTCCCTCTCTCTCTTCCTTCACTCTTTCTTTCCCAACCTCCCTTCCTCCCTTCCTTCCTTTCTTCCTTCTTTCCATTAATCTGAAATCCTGTGGTGAAAATAGCAAAAGATAAAACGGACTCTAGCATTAGGAGTATTTTCAGAGATCTTGAAACATGACACATAATTTTGAGGCTGAGCATAACTTTCTTTAGTGTTTTTTTAACTAACAGACTTTATGTTTTGAGTAATTTTAGTTTTAAGGAACTATGAGCAGAAAGTACAAATAGTTTCCTTATACAACCCCCCACCCCAGTTTCCCTTATTATTAGCATCTTGTGTGCTACATTTGTTACAAATGATGAGTCAATATTGGTGCATTATTATTATTAAATAAATTCCATAGTTTATAGTAGGGTTCATTCTTTGTGTTATTATTTTTATTACCAAAATATAAAGGATGGAGCCCTGATATTCCCAGAGGCCCTGGTTAGTAGAAGCAGTAGAATTGCAGTAATGCCATTGCCATGTGCCTGAAAGAGTGGTTCTTGTGGGAGAAGACTTGAAGGAGCTAAAACGATGGGTAGGCAGACAGGATAGGAGGGCTAATGAAACTGCTGAGTTCATGGTGGGACCTGACAAGGGAGACTGCCCATTAGTTACTCTGTATCATGACGCACCAGGCTCAAAACCAGCCGTGTGCTATGGAGTAGGTATAATTCGACTTAGTACTTTCTCTTATCATACACTCCTCATAGATTTTTTTTTTTTCTCTCTCTACATTGACTCTGAGGAAGTCTATGAGGGAGATTATCAATCTCTGGTGAGTATTTTTAACTTTCCAAATGAAGTGATTATACAATGACAAAAGCTTTGCACTTAGAATATAGCTTCTCAACAAATATATTGAAGTTATTTTGAAGAATAAATTGTTTGTTTTAAACAATTTTTTAGCTATTAAAAACGTTGATGCCCAAATAACTGCATCCTCACTATACATAATCTCTTTTACTAGGCCAATACTTACTGTTATTATCTAACTTTTGTGGAGTGCTGTGACTGCAGGGGATACTGGAAAAAGTACAGGAATAAGCCCCCAGTGTTACATAGGCTTAAATTAATTTTGGGGGGCAAAAATTAAAGGTATATAATTAGTTCTATTTGTTATTATTGTAAGTTGAATTGTGTCCCGTTCTCCCCCAACCAAAAAGAAAGAAAAACCCAAAACTGAAACCCCTGTAGCTCGGAATGTGACTTTAGAGATGAAGTCTTTACAGAGGTAATCAAGTTAAAATAAGGTCACTGGGCGGAAGGTTAATCCAAAATGACTGGTGTCTTTACAAAAAGGGAAAATTTGCACACGAAGACGCTGTGTAGAGGAAGATGATGTGAGGACACAGGAAGAAGATGGCCCTGAAGCCAAGGAGAAAAGAAGTCTGGAAGAGACTTCCCTCACAGCCCTCAGAGGGAGTCAACCCTGTCAACACCGTGATTTCAAACTTCTAGTCTACGGAAGTGTGAGACAATACATTTCTTTTGTTTAAGCCGCTGATTTTGTAGTACTTTGTTATGGTAGCCCTAGTGAACGGATACAATTATGTTTGTTTGTTTTTTAAAAAATTGCTTTCTGTTTGTGCCATATGTAGAATTCTCATTTTCAACTTCAACTGTTTTGGACTGGTGAATAAATTTTAACTTGTCATAGCAATTTTCACCCAAAGCACAATTTATAAAGCATGTATTGCCAGGTACACAAGAGGTATTTAATTTTTCTTTAGATGTATTTTTAAAAGGCTTTACATACTCCTACAGGATTGCCATGAACATAAATAATGCCTGTAATTGTCTGACACATAGAAATGCTCTATAAATATTATGTAATATTATTTTTAAACGTGTTGTCCACAACAGTCTTCTGAGTGTTGTATGTGGTAAAAGGGACTTTAGAGCAACAGGCTGTAAGACAGAGGAGCCAAAAGAGAGGCTTACATATTCCTCAAGCTGTCCACTCTCCTAAAAATACAATGTATCTTGAATAATTTATCTGAATAAAAACAACACGTGGCTTAAGAAAAGGTTTTGGGTAATAACTTGTTGATGTAAAAGACACATACAGTGGAAAATATTCACAAAGCACTAACGTACAATCTGTGATTCAGGTCTGTTTCCCTGCCCGCCCCCTGCCCCCAAACCCCCAGTTCTTCTAAAGGAACACTAGGCTTATAACCTCTAATCTTGTGTGAAGCCTTGCTCTCCAGAGTTTCTGTTTACTTCCATTATTCCATGTAGAGCCATATATCTACGGATTTTATGCCTACTTGGACACCAGATATTCTTGCCTCTCCCTTGGGGTAATGGTAACAATCGTTTGCACCAAAAATGTAAATGGGCTGGGCATGGTGGCTCATGCCTGTAATCCCAGCACCTTGGGAGGCCTAGGTGGGTGGATCACTTGAGGCCAGGAGTTCAAGACCACCCTGGACAACATGGTGAAACCTGGCTCTACTAAAAACGCAAAACTTAGCCAGGCATGGTGGCGGGCACCTATAATCCCAGCTACTCGGGAGGATGAGGCAGGGGAATTGCTTAAACCCGGGAGGTGGAGGTTGCAGTGAGCCTAGATCATGCCACTGCACTCCAACCTGGGCGATAGAGCAAGACTCCATCAAAAAAATAAAAAAATAAATAAAAAATAAAAAGGGAAATGGTCTTGCTGTCTTGTTGCAGTAGCAGAAGCAGCTGAATCTGTTCGGCTAATAAAGACAAAAAAGCAGCCATTCTCATTCTTGTAATGCCTATATGCAGTCTTCATTATCTAGATGAACAAAACTTCATCATCCCCAGTCAGTAAGTCAACCTGCCCATCAGGAGGCAGCCCCACTCACCTCAAGTGTCACACGGTCTTGGATTGGGTTCTCTTACCATGAGGAGGATGCTTGAAAACTCCAACCATAAACATCCACATCCACCAGATCAAGTCCATTTCTTCCTTTCTCTGGGGTAATGAATTTCAGAACTATAACCAAGTTGTATTTCAAACTTTTGAGAGAAACCAGAGTTGAATGTTTTGGCTTTGCTTGCTGGTTGACATTTTTTATAAATTACCTCTGTCTTCCCAGACAGAACTATTCATTTAAATAATAAAGTGTGAACTTTGACTTCTGTTTAGCTGGTTTATAAGATACAAGGCTCTCCTTTCAATGTATTAAACAAAATACCTAAACCAGGCATTTTTTTATCAATGTATACTCAAAATCTTTACTATTCTATTCTGATTAAAATCCCAGCTGAAATAATTTTTATTCAAAAGACAAATTTTAATGATTTTTAAGCCTGATTCTGAGTTAGATAGAGCCAGTGGAGTTAGTAAAAAAATAAATAAATTCTCAGCCCTTCGAAGATTTTGGGGTCAGACTCTCAGATTAGGTCATATATTTTTAATAACCTCACAAATGAGTCTAGTGCACTCAGCCTGACATGGGAACTGCAGACCATATGCAATAAATTTTGGTATTAGTGGAACCCTGAAGTAATTTCAATAATAACTTCTAATGAGATAATTGCAATTTTTATGATTTAAAAATTTCTTAGCAATGATAAATCTCTAAAAAGCAGTTTAGTATAGTGAACATAGATGTCCTTCAGGGTCAGATAAACCTTGACCAAGTTTCCCTGTATTTTAAGTGGGGATTATAATAGTCTTGCAAGTAGACTGGAGATGATGTGTATTGAATACCATTACAGTGCCAGGCACACACAGAATGCTCAACAAAGGATACCCATTACTATAGAAGACATGTAAAACCACTTCCCTGGGGAAAGAGTGTAACTTTTGAATTTTCCTAGTTTTTTCTGTATTACCTAAAAACAGCAGAAATTTAGGTGTCTAAACTTCATTGTTTTTTATTTCTACAGACATGCGTTAACAGAATCCTCATATAACAAAACGTTCTTGATTTTTATCAAGGAGTACTAAAAGAAAGCCACACTATTACTTTTCCATGTTTGGCTAAATTGCTGAAAATATTGCTCACTGACCCTATATAAAGGTTTACCTGTTGTTAAATACAAGGAAACATATTTTTCTTTTAACATACCAGCATTCTTCCAATTATACATAATGATTATTATAGGATTTATTTTTTCTCTAAGCCATCACTGTCAGGAAAGTGAATTCTGACCTAAATTTAATGCTTAACTATAATAATTCTTCTTGGATTTTTTGCATTAGGTTCCTTTCTTTGACTTTACCTCTCAACTCTTATTTTCCTGTCCATATCATTCTTTCCTAGTTTTTTAAAATTTTATTTTAAAATCATCTTAAATAATGCAGGATGTAGGCATAAATGAATCAACTAATCAACCAAATTTCATAGTCACCTATTCCAGTAATAATGCTGCATAACAAACCTTCCCAAAACTCACTATCCTATGACACAAACATTTATTCTGTCAAAACAAAACTTGCACTTGGCAAAGTAAAACAGGCAAGGAAGATTCTCCAAGACTATTGCAACACAAGAATGATTAATACTCAGTTTGAACCCAACTCCACTCAAACAAAGAGCTGGAGAATTTTTAAAGCAAGGATATTTTGGGGGGTTGAGGAGTAGATAGTAGTCTAAATATGCTTACTAATTGGCTTACCCAAAGGAAACCTAAACTTCCTTCAAGGCAGGAGGTAGTTTTGCAGCTTGGAGCAAAGTACCTGCTGAAGTTAGGCTCCTATCCTGCCATAGAAACTGGGAGATAGGGGTAAGGGGTGCTATCTTCCTTGATGATTACATTTCAAAGAGAGGTTCCCAGGTCCTTGAGAAAGACATTCATGAGGCTTTTTAAAACAATTTACATTTCGAAGGGGCAGAGAAAGAATTTACAATGACAAATTTTGTAAAATAAGTTCTTTAAGGGAAGGGAGGTCAGGACCCAGAAAAAGCCTATTTAAAGTTTAGAGAAGCTGAGAGGAAAGTTAAATTCTCCTTAACTTACAGAGTCTGTGCTCTGCTGATTAAGGCTGGGCTCACTCAGGCAGTTCTATTTAGGGCTGCAGCTTAGCTAGACTTGGCTCTGGGATTTGGCTTGCAGGTTGTTCAGCCTGCGGTCTATTTTTCACAAAGTATATTACCAACATGAAAGCGTCAAACTTTACCATGCAATCAATCTAAATCCACTAAGTGTATAACATCTGCCAATATGTTTGACCAAAGCCAACAGACTTGGTCAATGGGTATTGGTCTTAAATATCAAAGGGTTAGGGAAATATATTCTGCCTTCAGTAATAGGGGAGGAATGTGAATCTTTGTTGAAAAATAATTCAAACTATCTCAGCAATCAACCATCCAACAGAAGCGAATAATTAGCTGGAGAAGTAGAAAACTTCTCAGAATTAAAAATATATATATTGTTTAGGTGGTCCAACCTCTTTCTCAGCCTCACTTCCATCCTAAGATAGGGATAAGAAAAACAGACAAAAATACAACAAGGAAATATTACAGAAGAGACAAACGAAAATGAAGACGAGGGCCTCCAGTCTTTCAAATTCTTTGATGCACCACTTCAAATTCATGATGGCATAGTGGAAAAAAAATCTTAAAATAACTGAGTAGTCAGACACACACAGGGAGACTGTAGCAAGCTATTATTGGAGAAATTCAGAGAAGAGAAAACCTATTACCTTCATATAAGAAAACATGAATCATTATCATCTGGTGAAGCATACAGATATGAAAACAGGTGACAACAATACAGTTTAATAATAGCATACTAGACTGGATGCTCTATGAAAATAATAAAAGGGAAACAGGAGGCAAATATTTGAAAGTTCAGTTTTCAAGAAAGCAAGCATAAAAGTTTTTTTTAAATGAGGGCACAAAAAGAAGGATGCATATAAACTACTGCTACTCAAAAATGTTTTAGCTCAGAAATCCTTCATATTCTTAAAAATTACTGAGAACTCCAAAGAGTTTTTGTTTTTGTGCATTATGATATTGATATTTAACATATAGAAATTAAAAATAAAAACTTTACATGCTTATTAATTTATTGTAAAATAAAATAAGCTATTATATATCCACATAAATAACATTTAATGAGCATAATTATATTTTAAAAATAAAATTTAGTATAGAGAGAGGTATTATTTTTCATTTAAAAAATGTCTACATGTCTGGCTTAAGAGAAGGTCATTGCATTCTCATATCTATCTCTGCATTCAATTTCTCATTTCAAAGTATTTGAAGAAAATGTGTTTTTTCAGATATGTAGATGGAAAAAGAAGGAATATTTTAATAACTTTTTCAGATAATTATAATTTATTTTTCTTGATACTACAACAAAACTTGACAAGTGGTAGCCTCTTAAAGGCTAATTGAAATCCGGAATCTGAAATGATGTCAATGAACTTTACATACTCTGATACATTAAATTTAATTGATCACTCTTGCACTTTGAATAAATCTTTTATTCTGGCATGATTTTGCAATGTTATGCATTTGATCATTTGGAATAAGTTAGTTTATAGTTTTCATTTTACAATATGAAATAATCATATTTGTTATTATTACTACCAATCTCATCAGAAGAGTCAAGTACTGGGAAGCATTCAAGTTCATGGTGGCAAGATAAAAGTTTTTTTCCTGAAGCTATTTTTTTTCCTGAAACCTCACATTTTATTATTGGCAACAAATTATGTGAGTTGTTTTATTCAAGTAACATGTTCATTTTAAAAAATTATAAATAGGTATGGCAGATAAACCAAGACAATAGCTTTCAGTTGCTCTTAAATGCAAAAAAAACTTTTTTGAAACTAGTCAGTTCAACTCACAACTTAAACAAATGCACGAATGATTTTCCCAAAGCTTATCATTCTTGACTATGCAACAGAACCACTTTGCACATACTTTTCATTTTATCACATGGATTGTTAAAAATGTGTGTATGCCAACATAGAGAAACCCCGTCTCTACTAAAAATACAAAATTAGCCAGGCGTGGTGGTACATGCCTGTAATCCCAGCTACTTGGGAGGCTGAGGCAGGAGAATCACTTGAACTCAGGAGGTGGATGTTGCGGTGAGCCAAGATCATGCCATTGCACTCCAGCCTGGGCAACAAGAGCTAAACCCCGTCTCAAAAAAAAAAAAAATAGTGTGTATGTAAGTGTTGAGATCTAATTAAATCAATGATATTTACTATCTCATCAAGGACATTCTTAACTGAAATCCAGTTTCACTTCCTTCTTTTACTGTGAGTGCAGATGGTGAGGGATACAACAGCTAGCACTGGGTAAAGCCTTGATTACTACTAAAGTACTGGAAGTTTACCCAGCATTGATTTGTTCCATTAGCACAAATGTTTACACAGTACAAAAGGCAAATATCTTAGTATCATTATGAAAATAGATATGACTTCTTGGACCCTGTAAAAAGGTCTCTCAAAGACCACATGTTGAAAACTAGGGATGAAAAAGATAAAATCATAGTGTAGAGTCTTAAATTTGTTTCTTTATGTATTTTCTTTCTTTCCTCAGAATGCAAACTCCAGAAAAGCAGTCGCTGTTTCTATATTGTTTTTCTTGTATCTTAGCACTTAATACTAGAGGCAGATTAATTGAATATGTAGCTATCTATAATATCTATAGTGTTTATATATGTTAAGTGTTTATATATAAGTTAATGTATTTGTAAGGTTTCATGTTTTATGTATTCGGTCAATAATAGTTAAAACCTATTTTGATAAAACATGTTAGAAGAAAGAATATATTTTTCTACATAAAGTTATAAAATTACTGCCATTTGCTATTTAAGATACAATTAAAGGATCTGCAGCCGAAATACACAGGAAAAAATGTTTTAGGAATGTGTTATGCAATTATTTAATGAAAATGTTGTTTTATTCTGATTTAATAGTTTTCAAATTTGTATTTTTATTCTCTTAAACAAGTATTTTTTGTACCTAATTTTGTATTCTTGTTGTTAAATAACCTCCCCTCTCAGTTGTATAAGCTTCAAGACTTCAAAACCTAGATCCACTTCTGCATAAAGTAATATCTCACAAACAGTAAGTACTGTTCACTAAGTACTGATTGATTGAGTTAATGGATCTATTCAAGTCTTGTAGTAAAACCTAAATGCCTAATCGAGCTTTACAAATTTTTATTTGGACCAAGCAGTCAAAATAAGGGACAAATTATATAATGATGATGGATAACAAACAAAACCACTTTATATATTTCAAGAAGAATAATCTTTATACTAAAATGAATAAATATTGAAAAGGGACAACTGTCATCCAAGATAGGAATAGGAGATAAACTGTAAAGAACACAGAGTTGATCAACACTTGCTGTAGTTTCAATCATGCACCCCCACCCCGCCCTCCACAAGGTCTGAAAGCCCTAACCTGCAATTGGCAACAGCTCTTGATATTTATGGACCAAATTCCCTCACTGGGAATCACCACTGATAAAATTTGCACTGTTCAGCTTTACCAAACCAAAGCCCATATGTATTCCACTAAAACAAAGTATTTACCTCTGGGCATTGTATATTAGGAAAGAAAGTGAAAAAAAAATAGTAGAAATGATTGACAAGGAGAGTCAAGAAATTATCTCATATGAAAAAAGAATAGAGTACTTGGGTTTTAAGGAAAACATACATAAAAGATATGGGAAAAGGCATTAATCAAGGATTAGTGAAATTCACATTAAACCATAGCAATAAATTCTGGAATATCAAGGCCCCAAGTGAGTTATGACTTACTCCCACCCTCAATACACCATGAAACATGTGATAGCCATTTTCATATACTGAATATGAATATCAAGAGAGAGATAGATCCTATTTATCTAGTCAAAGAAAAGACTCTAGTGGCAAATGAGGGACTAATTCATGGATTTAAAGGTCTGCAGTGTAGAAGAATTAGATTTATGTAACCCAGAGGTTAGATTTTGAGCTATGGTAAAGAAGCCACAGAAAGACACAAGAAAAGGCATTTTTTAATTTCTCACTCTTTGTATTTGATTCTCTAATTTCAAAGTTAACTTTAAAAAATACACAAACAATTTCAAGCATCCTAAATTACACAAAATTTGATATTTTTGTATTTATCCTGTCTTTTCTTATAAACATTTAATTTTCATTTTTTAAAAAAGTGCTTATAAACCTACACTAGGTATGTTATATGGTGGAAGAGTTTCAATGACTATATGGAAGGTTGGGCCAGGTTATGTTGATAATCCTTACCAAACCTTACATTCTAGGGTTCTTTTTAATAAATTATAGTTTTTATTTCCTGCATTGGTAAATACTACTATGAAAGTTTTCAGACAAATGACCAATTAAAATAGAGGTCCAATTTTAACAGCCTTAGTTATTAAAATTTTTATCCTGTTTATACACATAGGCCTACATTCACTTGCACAAACACACACATATACACAAACTCTCATATATTTAATCAAAAGTTATTATAGCAGCTGATATTAAGGGCCAGTATTCTAGGAAGGTAAACTAGTGGAACTTTTCAATTGAGTTTCTATGTAGTGTCTCTGAGAAGTGAGAATGTTACAGATTTAGGAGAAGCCTCTGTTATATGAGATGAAAATATTTTGGCATTACCACTCCCTGTGTTTGACAGTTCTTAAAGTCTGTTATCTAAGTGAATAGATTCAAGCTTCCTATGAGGTGATTTTGTCCTAAAAGATATTCTCAGGGAGGTTACAAGATGGCCGAATAGGAAGAGCTCCAGTCTACAGCTCCCAGCGTGAGCGACACAGAAGACAGATGATTTCTGCATCTACAACTGAGGTACCGGGTTCATCTCACTGGGGCTTGTTGGATAGTGGGTGAAGCCCACGGAGCAGGGTGGGGCATCACCTCAACTGGGAAGTGCAAGGGGTCAGGGAATTCCCTTTCCTAGCCAAGGGAAGCCGTGACAGATGGTACCTGGAAAATTGGGACACTCCCACCCTAATACTGTGCTTTTCCAATGGCCTTAGCAAGCGGCACACGAGGAGATTATATCCTGCGCCTGGCTCTGAGGGTCCCATGCCCACAGAGCCTTGCTCACTGCTACCACAGCAGTCTAAGATAAAACTGCAAGGTGGCAGCAAGGCTGGAGGAGGGGCATCCGCCATTGCTGAGGCTTGAGTAGGTAAACAAAGCAGCCCGGAAGCTTGAACTGGGTGGAGCCCACCGCAGCTCAAGGAGGCCTGCTTGCCTGTGTAGACTCCACCTCTGCGGGTAGGGCATAGCTGAACAAAAGGCAGCAGAAACTTCTGCAGACTTAAACATCCCTGTCTGACAGCTTTGAAAAGAGTAGTGGTTCTCCCAACAGGGAGCTTGAGATCTGAGAACACAGACTGCCTCCTCAGGTGGGTCTCTGAACCCCGAGTAGCCTAACTGGGAGACACCTCCCAGTAGGGGCCATCTGACACCTCATACGGCCTGGTGCCCCTCTGAGACAAAGCTTCCAGAGGAAGGATCAGGCAGCAACATTTGCCATTCTGCAATATTTGCTGTTCTTCAGCCTCCGCTGGTGATACCCAGGCAAAGAGGGTCTGGAGTAGACCTCCAGCAAACTCCAACAGACCTGCAGCTGAGGGTCCTGACTGTTAGACGGAAACCTAACAAAAAGGACATCCACACCAAAACCCCATCTGTACATCACTATCATCAAAGACCAAAGGTAGATAAAACCACAAAGATGGGGAGAGACCAGAGCGGAAAAGCTGAAAATTCTAAAAATCAGAGCGCACCTCTTCTCCTCCAAAGGAACGCAGCTCCTCACCAGCAATGGAACAAAGCTGGGTGGAGAACGACTTTGATGAGTTGAGAGAAGAAGGCTTCAGACGATCAGTAATAACAAACTTCTCCAAGCTAAAGGAGGATGTTCAAACCCATTGCAAAGAAGCTAAAAACCTTGAAAAAAGATTAGATGAATGGCTAACTAGAATAAACAGTGTAGAGAAGTCCTTAAATGACCTGATGGAGCTGAAAACCATGGCACGAGAACTACGTGATGCATGCACAAGCTTCAGTAGCTGATTTGATCAAGTGGAAGAAAGGGTATCAGTGATTGAAGATCAAATGAATTAAATGAAGTGAGAAGAGAAGTTTAGAGAAAAAAGAGTAAAACGAAATGAACAAAGCCTCCAAGAAATATGGGACTATGTGAAAAGATCAAATCTACGTCTGACTGATGTATCTGCAAGTGACGGGGAGAATGGAACCAAGTTGGAAAACACTCTGCAGGATATTATCCAGGAGAACTTCCCCAACCTAGCAAGGCAGGCCAACATTCAAATTCAGGAAATACAGAGAACACCACAAAGATACTCCTCGAGAAGAGCAACTCTGAGACACATAATTGTCAGATTCACCAAAGTTGAAATGAAGGAAAAAATGTTAAGGGCAGCCAGAGAGAAAGGTCAGGTTACCCACAAAGGGAAGCCCATCAGACTAACAGCAGATCTTTCAGCAGAAACTCTACAAGCCAGAAGAGTGTGGGGGCCAATATTCAACATTCTTAAAGACAAGAATTTTCGGCCGGGTGCAGTGGCTCACACCTGTAATCCCAGCACTCTGGGAGGCCGAGGCGGGTGGATCACGAGGTCAGGAGAGCGAGATCATCCTGGCTAACACGGTGAAACCCCATCTCTACTAAAAATACAAACAATTAGCTGGGCGTGGTGGCGGGCACCTGTAGTCCCAGCTACTCGGGAGGCTGAGGCAGGAGAATGGCATGAACCCAGAAGGCAGAGCTTGCAGTGAGCCGAGATTGCACCACCACACTCCAGCCTGGGTGACAGAGTGAGACTCCGTACCTGCCCCCCACAAAAAAAGAAAGACAAGAATTTTCAACAAAGAATTTCATATCCAGCCAAACTACGCTTCATAAGTGAAGGAGAAATAACATCCTTTGCAGACAAACAAATGCTGAGAGATTTTGTCACCACCAGGCCTGCCTTACAAGAGCTCCTGAAGGAAGCACTAAACATGGAAAGGAACAACCGGTACCAGCCACTGAAAAAATGTGCCAAATTGTAAAGACCATCGAGGCTAGGAAGAAATTGCATCAACTAACGAGCAAAATAACCAGCTAACATCATAATGACAGGATCAATTTCGCACATAACATATTAACCTTAAATGTAAATGGGCTAAATACTCCAATTAAAAGACACAGACTGGCAAATTTGATAAAGTCAAGATCCATCAGTGTGCTGTATTCAGGAGACCCATCTCACATGCAGAGATACACACAGGCTCAAAATAAAGGGATGGAGGAAGATCTACCAAGCAAATGGAAAACAAAAAAAAGCAGGGGTTGCAATCCTAGTCTCTGATAAAACAGACTGTAAACCAACAAAGATCAAAAGAGACAAGGCCATTACATAATGGTAAAGGGATCAATTCAACAAGAAGAACTAACTATCCTGAATATATATGCACCCAACACAGGAGCACCCAGATTCATAAAGCAAGTCCTTAGAGACCTACAAAGAAACTTAGACTCCCACACAATAATAATGGGAGATTTTAACACCTCACTGTCAACATTAGACAGATCAACGAGACAGAAAGTTAACAAGGATATCCAGGAATTGAACTCAGCTCTGCACCAAGCAGACCTAATAGACATCTACAGAACTCTCCACCCCAAATCAACAGAACATACATTCTTCTCAGCACCACATCACACTTATTCCAAAATTGACCACATAGTTGGAAGTAAAGCTCTCCTCAGCAAATGTAAAAGAACAGAAATTAGAACAAACTGTCTCTCAGACCACATTGCAATCAAACTGAATTCAGGATTAAGAAACTCACTCAAAACCACTCAACTACATGGAAACTGAACAACCTCCTCCTGAATGACTACTGGGTACATAACAAAATGAAGGCAGAAATAAAGATGTTCTTTGAAACCAGTGAGAAGAAAGATATAACATACCAGAATCTCTGGGACACATTCAAAGCAGTGTGTAGAGGGAAATTTATAGCACTAAATGCCCACAAGAGAAAGCAGGAAAGATCTAAAATTGACACCCTAACATCACAATTAATAGAACTAGAGAAGCAAGAGCAAACACATTCAAAAGCTAGCAGAAGGCAAGACATAACTAAGATCAGAGCAGAACTGCAGGAAATAGAGACACAAAAAACCCTTCAAAAAATCAATGAATCCAGGAGCTGGTTTTTTGAAAAGATCAACAAAATTAATAGACCGAAAGCCAGACTAATAAAGAAGAAAAGAGAGAAGAATCAAATAGACGCAATAAAAAATGATAATGGGGATATCACCACCCATCCCACAGAAATACAAACTGCCATCAGAGAATACTATAAACACTTCTACCCAAATAAACTAGAAAATCTAGAAGAAATGGATAAATTCCTGGACACATACACCATCCCAAGACTAAACCAGGAAGTAGGTGAATCCCTGAATAGACCAATAACAGGCTCTGAAATTGAGGCAATAATTAATAGCCTCTTAACCCAAAAAAGTCCAGGACCAGACAGATTCACAGCTGAATTCTGCCAGAGGTACAAAGAGGAGCCGGTACCATTCCTTCTGAAAATATTCCAATCGATAGAAAAAGAGGGAATCCTCCCTAACTCATTTTATGAGACCAACATCATCCTGATACCAAAGCCTGGCAGAGATACAACAAAAAAAGAGAATTTTAGACCAATATCCCTGACGAACATCGATGCAAAAATCCTCAATAAAATACTGGCAAACTGAATCCAGCAGCACATCAAAAATCTTATCCACCACGATCAAGTTGGCTTCATCCCTGGGACGCAAGGCTGGTTCAACATATGCAAATCAATAAACATAATCCATCATACACACAGAATTAAAGACAAAAACACATGATTATCTCAATAGACGCAGAAAGGCCTTCAACAAAATTCAACAGCCCTTCATGCTAAAAACTCTTAATAAACTAGGTACTGATGGGATGTATCTCAAAATAATAAGAGCTATTTATGACAAACCCACAGCAAATTTCATACTGAATGGGCAAAAACTGGAAGCATTCCCTTTGAAAACAGGCACAAGACAGGGATGCCCTCTCTCACCATTCCTATTCAACATACTGTTGGATGTTCTGGCCAGGGCAATCAGGCAAGAGAAAGAAATAAAGGGTATTCAATTAGGAAAAGAGGAAGTCAAATTGTCCCTGTTTGCAGATGACATGATTGTATACCTAGAAAACCCCATTGTCTCAGCCCAGTATTTCCTTAAGCTGATAAGCAACTTCAGCAAAGTCTCAGGATACAAAATCAATGTGCAAAAGTCACAAGCTTTCCTATACACCAGTAACAGACAAATAGAGAGCCAAATCATGAGTGAACTCTCATTCACAATTGCTTCAAAGAGAATAAAATACCTAGGAATCCAACTTACAAGGGATGAGAAGGACCTCTTCAAGGAGAACTACAAACCACTGCTCAGTGAAATAAAAGAGGATACAAACAAATGGAAGAACATTCCATACTCACGGATAGGAAGAATCAATATTGTGAAAATGGCCATACTGCCCAAGGTAATTTATAGATTCAATGCCACCCCATCAAGCTACCAATGACTTTCTTCACAGAATTAGAAAAAACTACTTTAAAGTTCATATGGAACCAAAAAAGAGCCTGCATTGCCAAGACAATCTTAAGCCAAAAGAACAAAGCTGGAGGCATCATGCTCCCTGACTTGAAACTGTACTACAAGGCTACAGTAACAAAACAGCATGGTACTGGTACAAAAACAGAGATATAGACCAATGGAACAGAACAGAGCCCTTGGAAATAATACCACACATCTACAACCATCTGATCTTTGACAAACCTGACAAAAACAAGAAATGGGGAAAGGATTCCCTATTTAATAAATGGTGCTGAGAAAACTGGCTAGCCATATGTAGAAAGCTGAAACCGGATCCCTTTCTTACACCTTATACAAAAATTAATTCAAGATGGATTAAAGACTTAAATGTAAGACCTAAAACCATAAAAACCCTAGAAGAAAACCTAGGCAATATCATTCAGGACATAGGCATGGGCAAGGACTTAATGACTAAAACATCAAAAGCAATGGCAACAAAAGCCAAAATAGACAAATGTGATCTAATTAAACCAAAGAGCTGCACAGCAAAAGAAACTACCATCAGAGTGAACAGGCAACCTACAGAATGGGAGAAATTTTTTGCAATCTACCCATCTGACAAAGGGCTAATATCCAGAATCTACAAAGAACTTAAAAAAATTTACAGGAAAAAAATCAAACAACCCCATCAAAAAGTGGGCAAAGGATATGAACAGATGCTTCTCAAAAGAAGACATTTATGCAGCCAACAGACACATGAAAAAATGCTCATCATCACTGGCCATCAGAGAAATGCAAATCAAAATCACAATGAGATACCATCTCACACCAGTTAGAACGGCGATCATTAAAACGTCAGGAAACAACAGGTGCTGGAGAGGATGTAGAGAAATAGGAACACTTTTACACTGTTGGTGGGACTGTAAACTAGTTCAACCATTGTGGAAGACAGTGTGGCGATTCCTCAGGGATCTAGAACTAGAAATACCATTTGACCCAGCCATCCCATTACTGGACATATACCCAAAGGATTACAAATCATGCTGCTATAAAGACACATGCACATGTATGTTTACTGCGGCACTATTCACATTAGCAAAGACTTGAAACCAACCCAAATGTCCATCAGTGATAGACTGGATTAAGAAAATGTGGCACATATACACCATGGAATACTATGCAGCCATAAAAATGAATGAGTTCATGTCCTCTGTAGGAAGATGGATGAAGCTGGAAACTATTATTCTGAGCAAACTATCACAAGGACAGAAAAGCAAACACCGCTTGTTCTCACTCATAGGTGGGAATTGAACAATGAGAACACTTGGACACAGGGAGGGGAACATCACACACTGGGGCCTGTCGTAGGGTCAGGGGAGGGGGAGGGATAGCATTAGGAGATATACCTAATGTAAATGATGAGTTAATGGGTGCAGCACACCAGCATGGCACATGTATACATATGTAACAAACCTGCATGTTGTGCACATGTACCCTAGAACTTAAGGTATAATTTTAAAAAAAAGATATTGTCTACTTGTCCCATAGCAATGTCCACAACATACTTCCTCAGACTACCACATATTTTTCTTTCTCTCTCGGCATATAAACTAATTCTTCACTTATCATTATAGCCATTATATTTATGAGTCATCATTAAATATGTTTTCAACTTTATAACATTTTCTGTTTTTGTTAACTTAAAAATTCCCTTTCTAAACACCTTTTAAGTATACTTGAGAAAGAAAGTCATCTATGAACATTGCCTCCATTCTCTTCCTCCCCCAATCCCGTCTCACAGAATGAATCAGGTGCACAGATTACAACAGAAAACTGACAAATTCAGCTCTACAAACAAAACTGCCCTGAAAAAAATTTATTATTAGCTAAATGCTAGTTCCATGACACTTGAAGGAAGAATGGATATGATTTGTCTGGACATTAATTTGTTCCACACTGTAGACTGATGTTTTAAAGAATTATTTTAAAGTGAATTCAATTGAACAAATGAAGGAGGCTTTCTTTGACTACCACAGCTATTTGCTCTTACATTTTTCCTTTTCACTGACCCTACTTTGTCTGCACTTAGTTTATTTCCTTATAATTAATTTACTTTGAAATCTGGTAGGTATTACTCTTCAAGGCCCTGCAAGGATGCCTGGTTGCCCCAAATACTGTGACTATTTCTATCAACACCAAAAGTTTCAAGAAATTTAAATTTGCTTTTTACCTGGAGGAAATTTTATAATGACAAATTTGGATCTGTAATTGTCTACATGGTATGTTGAGTGCTTTTTCTTAGAAATCTTTTTTGCCTAAATATAGATTAAGGTTTTGAAAAAAAATGAGTAACATTCCACACAATTATAATTAGAACAGTAAGTGTGCAAGAATACCTATCTGGCAAGAAATCAAATGAACTGTTGGAGAATCTGAATTTAGACAATTTTTTCAGCTCAAAAATAGGAAAACTAATTTTTTGAGTCAGTCCTTACATCAAGTGCCATATTTTCTTAATTTGGGGATAACATTCTTATTTGGAGTGGTTACATTCTTATTAGCTACAACGTTGCTTCTGAATTTAAGATATTATACAGGGTCAGAACTGGCATAGCACCAAAATTCACATTCTAATCATACTTCTCTCATGGGGCTTTGACCACATAATCTAACCATTCTAAGCTTCATTATTCGTCAACTGAAATATATGGGGATTCTACTAGGTGACCTGTAAGGGTTCCTTTCCACTCTATTGTTACATGATTTTAAGAGGATATGTCTCTTATAAATTGGACAAAAGTAGGCTGACAATAGTGATTGAATGACAGAAAAAAATTGAACAGAGGGAGGATAAGGATAAAGGAAATGTGAGAATAACAATCTGATTATATACTTAGAAATGATTTTTTTTATTATACTTTAAGTTCTGGGGTACCTGTGCAGAACGTGCAGGTTTGTTACATTGGTATACATGTGCCATGGTGGTTTGCTGCACCCATCGACCCGTCATCTACATTAGGTATTTCTCCTAATGCTATCTTTCCCCAGCCCCCCAACCCCCAACAGACCCTGGTGTGTGATCTTCACCTCCCTATCTCCATGTGTTCTCATTTTCAACTCCCACTTATGAGTGAGAACATGCAGTGTTTGGTTTCTGTTCATAAAACCTTGAACTACTGCTTTCAAGTTCTTAGCAGAAAACAGAAAGAGATGCTCCTGTAACACCCCATGCTTACCCAAGTCATAGACTCTATCACAATTTTTAACACAGTACAATAAACATTCCATGTTATAATTTGCTTTCCTTATCTCCTTTTTGTGTATAAACTTCTTGGAGTGGCGGGAAGGGGGCCAGGAATGCAGAAGGTATTGCAGTTTCTTCATCATTGATTTCCCAACACTTAGTACTGGGCTTGACACACAGTAATTGCTCTGTAAATATTTGTTGAATGTAAGAATTTTCTCTCTTATCTTCTGTATTAATATCATTTTAACTCCCTTTTTTGATATTGTTTCAGGCATCACTGAACTGAGCACATCAACTCACTTATAGAGTCAGAGAAGGGATGAGCAAACTTCACCCTGTAGTCCAAACTTGCCCCACCATCTGTTTTTGTAAATAAAGTTTTATTGGCATTCAGTCACATTCATTTTTTTTACATGCTGTCTAGCACTATTTTTGCTTTACAATGGCAAAGTTGATTAGTTGTGGCAAAGCCTAGTTAGCCTACAAAGCAAGAAATATTTAAGTTGGTCTAATCGGTAACCCAGAAAAAGGTTACTGATTTCCAGTCTGGAGTTGTAAAAAAAAAATCATGACTAATTAAAATAAGATAACTTTAGTCAACATTAAAAGCCTATTAACCTGTGAAGTTAGTTTTGTAAAGATTACAATAAATGTGTGTAGTTAACAAAGAGGTTTCTTTTTCATCATTTGCAAGTCAAACCTTTAGCTTTCTTTGTATATAATCATGAAAATTTTATGTTAAAAAGTACATAGTAATCATCTGGCCTAGGAAGATCTATATCTTTCACACAATGCATTTCACTCATCATTTAAAGAAATTTATTCTCTCTGGTTTCCATGATCTGCTAGCTGATATCTGACCTGCACACCAGGACACCCAGCAAGCTTTTCATTATCGGCATTCTCATGCTCAGTTTCTTATTACTTATTTCTCAAGTATGGTATATTTCATGATTAAAGAAGCTAAACAAAAATAACAGAGAAAACTGGCGTCACAAGTAGGCTATAATATCCAGGGGAAATAATTTTGTATTTTCTTGCTTGGAAATCACTAAGCAGTTGATAGAAACATCAAAATCCAATATGTGATACTTTTGTTTTTACATCTGGGAACATGGTAAAAGCAGCCCAAATTTTGTTGTACTAATTTTCTTTCTTGATTAAATGACTTAGAGAGTGGCACTCAGGAAGGCCAATAAAGATGATCTGTTACTTTTGTTAAAAAATGAGGGAATGACATGCAGAGTCCCTGTATGTTAGCCAGGACATCAGCCAAACTGGACTGGCTCTTACGCTCTGGGCTCCTTACATAAAATGTAACTTGCACATAATAAATGCTGTGAGCTTACTAAGAAAGCAAGGGTAAACATATGAAAATAAACATTTACAAACAAAAAAAGCATAGTCCCCTGTTTACATTTCAGAAAAAAATAATTTTATTTTGAAAATTGTCTGTAGTGGAAAAAGTACATATAAAATGGCTCTCTGAATAAATGCACATTTTTGAATATCTTAGTAGGCCTACTGCTGAATCACTCTATGGATATCGTAAACTATCATGCATGACATATTCATGAGCATCTGAACAACTAAATTATTTAGAAAACAGAAAGGAGAGGAACAGTCTTAATGTTTTTAACAAGAAAGTAAAACTATTAAGTTTATTTGCACCAGGAAATTTCTTGACTTTTGTGGCAGTGCAGGGGCAAAAGTGGGGGGGCGTCAGGTGTTTGAGAATAATTTGCAGGAGAATTCTTAGTGTTAAATATGTAGCTGAAAATAACTTTTCTCACTAAAATACTATTCATAAAATCTTTTATATTTCTGATCTTTCTTTCTAATGAAGGACTTACATGCATTTATTCTACAAAAACTCAGAGTGTTTTCTTTATAGATAAAAATGTACAGATATGTAAAAATGTAAGAAATATTTATATGCATTCACTTTTGTGTTAGCTGTAAAAGTATCTGTGAGAACATTCTCTACTATATCTCCCAGATCTAATTCCCAGTGACAGATATTTTCCTTGAGTTTAGGATAAAGATAAATTTGTTTTCACTGAGAAACATAATTTTCCTCCCATTATTCTACAAGGTTGGAGTAATGTTTTATGTGTCTCCCTTCCCCATGTCTCTTGGGAAACTCAACGCTAAATATTATGGTCAAATATAATAGCTGTATTTTTTTTCCATCTGTTTGTCATGTTAGCTTTTATCTCTTTTTCAAACTTGATTTCTCCCTTGTTCTCCTACCCTCAATTTTGTCTAAAACTTAATTTTATTTTCTTGGCTTTATAGATGCTTTAAATCTCTTTTCTCTATTAAGAGAGTCAATGAGTATTGAACCTAGACAAGCATCGATCAAATACCTTGCTTGTGTCTGTTATTTGTCAAGGAATTACTGTTTTCCACTCTGAGACTTCCTTTTCCTTATCAGCTAGATGAATGCCTGCCCATCCCTAAAGGCTGAGCTCAAGAATTTCCCCTTCTGTGCTCCTTTCTCTCATCTATAAAGCAGAGGTGATCACTTTGTAGCAGCACTGCACCTGCCTCTGTGGATTCACTCATCACACAGCATCTTTCTGTTTGCATCTGTCTGTGTTTATAGATTATCAGTCTCTTTTGAGTAATGGCTACATGTCTTTCACGTTTCTATGACCAATATCTAGTCTCTGGTAGGTCAATACCAGACAAGCAGTAGGTATTAACCAATGTGTGTAGATGGTAAAAATAAATTGATGAATTTTAAAATAATGAAAAAATTGAATATTTTGGAAGTGTTTATAATAGTAAATACACTGATTGGCAAGCATCCATTGTGTTCCCCCTGAATAACATCATACTGTGAGTTTTTAGGGGACAGGAGGAGGACATAATAATACTTACTCAGCTAGGGATACAAAATTCCAATTTGTGATATTTTCAAGAAATTAACTGTCCTGAGAGGGTTAAAATTAATATGAGTTTAAGTAGTTAATACTTTTTGAAACGTGGAATGATCTTAACAATACGCATTCTCTGTTGGGTGGTAAGCTATGATATGAAGACAAAACAGCAAAAGTGGTTTATTCAAAGAATGGTAACAAGATCTGTTTGAAAGGCTGGAAAGGTGGGTGATAATTAAAGATCAGTGGACAATATGATTAAGTAGTTGTGTGGATGACCATTAGAAGGTAGGAGTCAGATTATGGGAATGCCCTAAGACTCAGAGAAAGTTATATTTGATGTTAATAGAAAGCTATTGTTCAGTTTTGAACAAGAGATTAACTTGATTAAAAAGTCAATTTGTTGAGAATGGTATAAAGAGTATATTAGAGCCTTATAAACTAGAGAGAGATTATGCAAGAGACATTAGAAATCCAGGTATAGGAAGAAAGAGGCCAAGATTAGAGTGTTTACAACCCAAATTGAGCAAAAATATCAATCTGGAAAATGTTTCAAGGCAAAAATCATGAGCCATATTAGATGATATGGTGTGGGTGAATAATAATCCTACTTTAAAGTCAAAACCTCACCATATAAATATTGAAAATTAATAAATTTGATATATGCTATTCCAGTGTTAGCCTTGAATACCATAAATCAGTAAAGGAAATGTAATTCCCTGATGTTCAACGATGCTAGACATCGATCTTTTCCTGTAATTGTTTGACATGAAGGATAATTCGCACTCATTATTTTAATATTGATTATTTGTAAAGCTGTAGTTTATAGACTTTGCAAGTGATTATAACAGAATTGTTCATCTGCGCATAATATACCCACCCAAGAAAGGGTTTATGCTCATCTACTGAAGTTGCCATAATAAAACATCACATATGGGGAAACTAAACAAAAACTTATTTTCTCACAGTTCTAGATGGTGGAAGTCCGAGATCAAGATGTTAGCAGGTATTGTTTCTCCTGAGACTTTTCTCCTTTGTTTGTAGATGGTCTCTCCACTGTATGTGCATGCACCTTTCATGTCTCTTCCTTTCTCACAAAGACACAAGTCTATTGGATCCTCATTTTAACTTAACCTTCTCTTTAAAGACCTTCTCTTCCAATATCGTTACACTATGAGGTACTGGGGATTGGAATTTCAACGTATGAATTTTAAGTAGACATCACTCAGCCAATAACAAGATTTATGGCAGATTTTTTAAACACAATATTTGATATAGCTTGGCTCTGTGTCCCCACCCAAATTTCATCTTGAATTGTAGCTCCCATAATTCCCATGTGTTGTGGGAGGGATCTGGTGGGAGATAATTGAATCACGGGGGTGTTTTTCCCCTATACTGCTCTCATGGTAGTCAATAAGTCTCGTGAGATCTGATGGTTGTATAAGTGGCAACCCCTTTCACTTGACTTTTATTCTCTCTCTGCCAGCTGCCAAGAATTATGTCCCTCTGCTCTTCCTTCATCTTCCACCATCATTGTGAGGCCTCCCGAGCCATGTGGAACTGTGAGTCAATTAAACTTCTTTTCTTTATAAATTACCCAGTCTCCAGTACACAGCATGAAAATGGACTAAGACACTAAATTGGTACCAGCAGAGTGGAGTGCTGCTGTTAAGATACTTGGAAATGTGGAAGCAACTTTGGAACTGGATAACAGACAGAAGCTGTAACAATTTGGAGGCCTCAGAAGAAGACGGGAAAATGTAGGAAAGTTTGGAACTTCCTAGAGCCTTCTTGAATGGCTTTGACCAAAATGCTGATAACTATCGACTATGAAATCCAGACCGAGGTAGTCTCAGATGGAGATGAGGAACTTGTTAGGAACTGGAGTAAACATGACTCTTGCTATGCTTTAGCAAAGAGACTGGTGGCATTTTGCTCCTGCCCTAGAGATTTGTGGGACTTCAAACTTGAGGGAAATGATTTAGGGTATCTGATGGAAGAAATTTCTAAGCAGCAAAGCCTTCAAGAGGTTACTTGGGTGCTGTTAAAAGGATTCAGTTTTAAAAGGGAAACAGAGCATAAAAGTTCAGAAAATTTGCAGCTTGATGATGCAGTAGGAAAGAAAACCCCATTTTCTGAGGAGAAATTCAAGCTGGCTGCAGAAATCTGTGTAAGTAATGAGGAGCCAAATATTAATCACCAAGGCAATGGGGAAAATGTCTCCAGGACATGTCAGAGACCTTTGTGGCAGCCCCTTGCACCACAGGCACTGAGGCCTAGAAGGAAAAAATGGTTTCTTGGGCCGGGACCAAGCCCCCCTCTACTGTGTGCAGCCTAGGGACTTGGTGTCCTGCCTCCCAGCTACTCTAGCCATGGCTAAAAGGGGCCAAGGTATAGCTTGGGCTGTGGCTTCAGAGTGTGCAAGCCCCAGGTCTTGGAAGTTTCCAGGTGGTATTGAGCCTGCAGGTGCACAGAAGTCAAGAACTGAGGTTTAGGAACCTCTGCCTAAATTTCAGAGGATATATGGAAACACCTGGATGTCCAGGCAGAAGTTTAATGCAGGGGCAGGGTTCTCATGGAGAACCTCTGCTAGGGCAGTGCAGAAGGAAAACATGGGGTCAGAGGCCCCACACAGAGTCCCTACTGGGGCACTAGTGGAGTCCCTAGTGGAACTGTGAGAAGAGGGCCACTGTCCTCCAGACCCCAGAATGGCAGATCTACCAACACCTTGCACTGTTCACCTAGAAAAGCCACACACACTCAACACCAACTCATGAAAGCAGCCAAGAAGGTGGTTGCACCCTGCAAAGCCACAGGGGTGGTGCTGCCCAAGACCATGGGAATCCACCTCTTGCATCAGTGTGACATGGATGTGAGACATGGAGTCAAAGGAGATCATTTTGGAGCTTCAAGATTTGACTGCCCTGCTGGATTTTGAACTTGCATGGGCCCTGTGGCCCCTGCATTTTGGCCAATTTCTCCCATTTGGAATGGCTGTATTTACCCAATGCACGTAACCCCATCGTATTTAGGAAGTAACTAACTTGCTTTTGATTTTACAGGCTCATAGGTGGAAGGGATTTGCCTTATCTCAGATGAGACTTTAGATTGTGGACTTTTGAGTTAATACTGAAATGAGTTAAGACTTTGGGGGACTGTTGGGAAGGCATGATTGGTTTTGAAATGTGAGAGCATGAGATTTGGAGGGACCAGGGGCAGAATGATATGGTTTGGCTCTGTGTCCCCATCCAAATCTCATCTTGAGTTGTAGCTCCCATAATTACCACATGTTGTGGGAGGGATCTGGTGGGAGATAATTGAATCATGCAGACGGTTTTCCCCATAATGTTCTCATGGTAGTGAATAAGTCTCATGAGAGCTCATGGTTTTATAAGGGGAAATCCTTTTTGCTTGGCCCTCTTTCTCTCTCTTTGCTGGCTGCCATGAAAAATATCCCTTTGCTCTTCCTTTGTCTTCTACCATGATTGTGAGGCCTCCCCAGCCATGTGGAACTGTGAGTCAATTAAACTTCTTTTCTTTGTAAATTACCCAGTCATGGGTATGCAGTGTGAAAATGGACTAATACAATAATCTATATTTTATTACTTCTTTGATGGTTCCAATACCTATTAAACGTTTCTTCGTGTGATATAAAATTGCTTTCTAAAATCCGAAGAACCTCAGAAAATATGCTTATGTAATTCATATAATTTTGTTATTTTCCCTCCTCTGCATGAGCTAATAATTTAAATTCCTTGAGTTTACAAATTTTTGACTTCTAAATTGGCCCATATTTTATCTTCTCTTTCTATAATAGCTAGAAAATAAGTGGTCCCACGGACATGTTTAGATTCTAATCATACTTTTCTGAAAATCTTTTACAAAAAATAGACTGCTTTCTTTGATGTGTGAGCTTGGGCTCTTACTTAATTTTTCTGCACCTCAGTCTTCTACTCTTTGAGGTAGAATAAAAATAATTACCTCATAATTTCTGTAAAAACCAACTAAGATCCTATGTGGGAAGATACATGCACAGGCTGCTTTCTCACTTTATGCCCTCACTCCCTCTCCTTAAATATAAGAATACAACCTGTTTTCAAGTAGCTCAAAATCCAGTAGCTCAAGATCTCTGTTAAAAACATTGTTTATTGTACTGTTAGAGATTGTGATTTTTCATAACTTTTGAGTTTTGTATGGTTGTTTGTTGCCTAATTAAATGTCCCAGATTACTTTGTATTTCTAAAATATCTTATATCTGTTTTTAATTTTTCTTCTATTGCTTGTGCCACATCAGTTTACCAGCCATCACTTTTTATTAAAATCAGTGAAACTTCTTCTATCAGCCTTCCTCACTTTAATTTGCTGTTCCAAATAACCTGTGAGCTGGAAAATCAGATAATCAAGTCTATTGGAATTTGAGCAGATGTAGGAGAGTAGGCGTTATCAAGTCTCAACCTTGGATTTGGGTCTATGCTGGGTTATTTTTATGTCATTTAATCCTCATAACAGCCCAAGGAGGGGGTACTATTATTACTGTCATTTTGCAGATGAGGACACTGAGACTTCAGGAAATAATTTACTAAAAGATAAATATGTAGGAAAGAATAGAGTCAGCAGCTGAAATCAGATCTTCCAATGCCAGGTTCAATACCACTACACCATATACCCCGAAGTGAGATATTCCTGTAATGAATTCCTAAGGGCCCCAGGCTTGTTGCACCATATTAATTTATTTATGATTTTTTATTATAGCACTTCTCTCAAAGATTGTAAGAACTGTTATGACATTTAATTAGACATCATAACACTAGTTCTCTGCCATATTATATATAATAAAATTTCATAAGGTAAAAATATTACTCAAGGAAATCTTGTTCAACAATAATCATAGAAAACAGCTGATGTTCATTGAGTGATGTGTCTCTGTTCTATGTTCTTTACCTTTACTTACATGTGTCACCATATTCAATCTTCACCATCATCTGTGAGTTCAGTACTGTTATTATACCTATTTTACAGGTAAAGAAACAAGTTTTGAGTAGTTAGTAATTTTAGGTATTCAAATCCCGTCAGGTGAAACTAGTAGGAGAATCAAAACCAGAGAAGCTTCCTTTAGCACTCAACACTGAAAACACAGAACATTTCAAAAGTGGTACTCATTATTTATTAATGGTTTGGGTTCACTGAGCAAGACATATCTTGCCTTGACAGAAATCAGTCTCAGGACCCCAGAAGTGATTATATAAGGCTGTGGGTCAAACTAGAAGTCTGGGGGATGAAACCTACATATTTATTGGAATTTTATTAATAAGTAACCCAAATCCACAGATTTCTACTGTTATCCCCAGAATTGTTGGTCAGGCCTAAATTTAACCCCTGTGCTTTCCTTATGGAAGAAGACTTCCAAGGCTCAATCTGTTTTCTGCACTCCGTGGTTGCTTCCTGCAATAATTCTATCTTATTTTGTGGGGTTAGAGGAGTCCTACAATCTCCATAATTACTCCCCTCTTCCCTTTTTGCTTTTAAGATCATCAAACATTTGAAATTCTGGTGCACAGGTCATCTTACCTTTTCCACTTTCTGCCTACATCATTGAGGACTCAAGTTCTCAACTGGAGCAGAATGGATGAATAAACAAAGGTTTCTTTATATTTACAAATTTAGCCATCCTAATCTTCACCAAACCAAGACAATACCTATTTATTTCTTACTTCCAATTCGTAACCATAGCTCACTACCTTCCCAATTCCGTTATTATCTCATCTCTACTATATTGGCTTCTCTATCTTATAAAACCTTGCTCCATGCTCTCCTTTTTCTCCAAGGCTATTCCCAGTCCCCAACTCTTTCCTTTCACCTCATATCCTCAACCCATTCTTCCCTCATTTTCTTCTCCATTCAATCTAGACCCTACAGACCAACATTCCATTCTTAAAATATCTCTGTCCCATCACTGAAATCAGCTTCACAGAGTCTCTCCTCTGCTTTAATACCAACAATTGTTTCCTTTCCTATTTCTTGACTGCAAACAGAGAAAAGCTGAAAGCAGCATAGCTGAGTACAATGACAAATGTACCATCATCATCCTCAGCCTTTGCTAAATGTTTTCTCCCATGCTTCACAATGGCCATTTTCAGATATTCACTGTTACCTTCAAGCCTTCAAAGCCTGTTGACTTTCAACAGTCACACTGTATTCTATTTCCAGAAAAAAAGAGAAGTTACTAGGAATGAATAACACATCCATCTTAATTTCCTTTTCTAATGTCTCAGAGAAAAAGATATATCTACTCATAACCAGTCAGTTCTTCTACCTAGGTTGAGATTCACTTCCCCTCTCATAATAATCTTGCTCCATCAATAATCTAATTTGTCAACTAAATCTTCAACCTGTTTACAGAACTGAAGGCCACAGTCTATACAGTGGTGATTTCCTACCAAGCATCACTGTCTCCACTAGCATTTTTCTCCAGATGAATGCTGTCTGTCATTGTTGCTATCCTGAACCAAGTCTTCCAAAATGGCCAAAACCTCATGGCACCAAGACATCTACATGCATAAGTGTATGTGTGTGTGTGTGTGTTTGTGTATGTGTGTGTGTGTGAGAGAGAGAGAGAGAGAGTGGGAGAAGGGGGAAGAAAGTGAGGGACACATCTTAGTTTTCTGCTTATTCCTTTTCTTTTGGCCCCAAGGGGTATTTTAAACCAAAGACCAAACCCCCGAGTCCAAAGATCTCATTTGCAACAGAAGTAAATAAATGGTAAAACTGCCATCAAGAAATAGGTCCTAAATGTGTAGAACAGATAAATTGACCTAATAATTTTGCCACCCACTATACTTGTAAAAAACCTCATGCCTAGTTTAAATGTACAGTTTTCTAAATAAAAGTCTAGAAGTCCTCAAATATCTTTTTATGTTTTGTTTTTTATCATCAAATGCATTTATAAAGTAGACACATAAAATTTTACCAAATGTATTTTTAAAACGGTGGGATAAAGGGGTTATATACCTAAAAAGTCTGGTTATAAATAAATAAATAAACCCACTCATAAGCACATGTCATTTTATGCTTAAATAAGTGTGCTAAAAGCAATAATGAATATATGTAGTATGCTTAGAAATTCCCTGTAAAATATTTAAAAGTTTAAGAGTTGCCATATTGAACTCATTATAATCTGTCCATCAGAGAAAAAAGTTGGCATTTTCTTTCACAGCCATGGAAATGGTCATTTTCAGCAGAAATTTCATGATAGAAGCCTCAAGTAATAAAATAAAATTACCAATAAAATCATTCAGGGTGATTTTTTAGATGCTCTCGTAGCTCCATTGGTAGGAGCAGGGGTACAGGATGCATACAACTCCAAAAAAACAGCACTTCCTTTCCTCTGGCTTAAGAATCAAGATGGAATTTTTGTTTGGCTTCCTTCAAGTAAAACCAAGCATAAAATATAATAGTTATGAATGTCAGCAAAAAGCAGAGAAATAGATATTAAGTGACAAAAAGATTCTGATTTCTAGAACCATAAGCAAGGGAGTTTAGAGTGACAAAATAAAATCAGAAGAGTATGTCAATGTGTATGTTGAGTGTGGGTAGTGCTTCCTTTGACAAGAATGCTCTAGAATCACAGTGGGAGGCAGCCTTCCAGCACCGAGGTTTGAAAGGGGTTACATCTTGAGAAGCTGCAAGCAGAACTGGATATCCCTGTACATGCAGGATAAGAAAAAATGGCCTGGCCCATGAGGAGCAAATTCTGAGTTAAAACCATTTCTGCCACTTGCAAAAAATTTCCTTCCATCTCTTTGCTTTTTATTTCAAATCCCAATTGCACTCTCCATTTCATTAGGAAATCTGGAAGTCACTTTGGTTGAGGAAGGAGTGGAAAGGACAGGAAGAACAGATATTAAACTTGGAGAGTATGTGGAGCATGGGCAAGGGAATCTGCCTATGGGGCGGTCAGGAAGCCATCTAGAAACCCAGGCCCACTCAGGACCATGCTTTACCCCCCCACCTTGCCAGAAGCATCCCTAGCAACAGAGAGGAGGTAAGGGGCACACACAGCTGGGTCAAGGAGTGCGTGAGCAGAAGGACAACTTACCAATGTGATAAAATATGCCCTTGGCCATTTCATCAAATGACATTGGCAAATGTTATCACCTCTCCTTCCGTACATTTGTTAAACAAAAAATGCTACAACCCCTTCCCATCAAATTAAATTGGGAAAATGATTGATAACGTGCTTTTCATGATTGCAATTCAATTCTGAGGAAGTTTTCATATAAATAGAAGTTAAGGTTATTACGATTCCAGTTGCCCAGGTTTCGTTATAAAGTTCAGAAATTTTGCTAGGAGCACTGGGGTAAGGTGGTTTTGAAAAGCATCATGAATACTTCAGACTTCCCCTGGAGCAGGCTTTGGAAAATATTTTTGCTTCCCTCTGTACTTTCTTCATTTTCCTGACACTAAAATGAACTTTGAAAATGATGGCATCTGCTGTCCCCTCATCAAAAGGTGGGGCTCCAGACCATCTGTGTGACATTTTGCTAAAATAAGGAAATTTGATTTTAAAATTTGTTGCTAAATGTTTTAACAAAATCCCCTGCAAAGGTTAAAACCATAGTGAGGGACATCCTGGTGGCTAAAATTAGGCTTGTTCCTATTAGCAAAGGCCAGGGCCTGCAGTGGGGAAATGTGGAGCCACCTTTGTTGAAAACATCCTGACCTTTTTGTCATTGCTGGATTCCTATGGAGCAACAGGCATGTGTCCTGCTTTCAGTTACATGTTGCCCTCTTCTGTGCTATCTTAATTTAATGATTGGTAAGACCATAAAAAAAAAACTATTGAACTGAGTTCTGTTAATTATATCTTTTTGGAACCTAAAATCTTTTTTAAAGATTTTAAAATAAAAATACATAATCCCTGGTAATATGTTAGTGGTGTGTGTGTGTGTTTGTGTGTGTGTGTGTGTGTGTGTGTCATAGCTAGAAATAAAAGTAGAGCAGCTTCTTTGAGCCATTCCCTTTGAGCAACTTAAAACCTGGGAAAATAACTTCAGCTCTTTCTCACCTACTTTATATCTCTCCTTCTCAAGGTGCAGGAAGCTGCACAAGCTAGAAAACTGAGAATTTAGAATTCACGCAGTTGTGCATTTTTAAAAGTCACTTTTATTTAGTGAAGGTTCTTCAGTCAGTACTGAAGAAACCCAGTTTCTGACTTTTCTTCAATTTCTCCATCTGTTCAAAATAGAGACAAATGGGCCAGGTGCAGTGGCTCACACCTATAATCCCAGCACTTTGGGAGGCTGAGGTGGGTGGATCACGAGGTCAGGAGATCCAGATCATCCTGGCCAACATGGTGAAACCCTGTCTCTACTAAAAATACAAAAATTAGCCAGCCATGGTGGTGTGCGCCTGTAGTCCCAGCTACTTAGGAGGCTGAGGCAGGAGAATCGCTTGAACCCGGGAGGTGGAGGTTGCAGTGAGCCGAAGATCATGCCACTGCACTCCAGTCTGGGCAACAGAGCGAGACTCTGTCAAAAAAAAAAAAAATAGAGACAAATGAAGAAAAAATCACAGAAATAACATCATATGAAGACAAAGTTGGTAAGATTAGCACAGTAGCCTTTAATGAAAGGCTTTCCGGCTTTGTCCTTAACGGCATGGTAGTCTTTGATAGGAAATAATTTTCATCATGTTACAATGAGAAGGAAAAATTAAACATATTGGTAGCATATCTTCGAGAAGAAATATCTCTAGGGATACAATCAACCTGCAGCCCTGCTGCAGGAGGAAAGGCAATGACATGTATTTCATCAAGGCGTCTATATAAAGGTGGAAAAGTTTGGTTTCTGATCATGGAAGCCTCTCCCAAATAATCAGAATATTCTGTGAGGCTGTGAGTTATCCAGAGAGTTGCTAATCAAACATGCATTTCATTCTCAAGTTCTAAATTGGGAATTTTAACAAGGTTCAAACACCTGAATTGTTTTTCTTAGAAGTGTTCTCTGTTTTTGGAGTGTAGGAATTATGATTGCTTACACAGTCTCTTTACAGTGATAAAATCAGCTTTGGTTTGAGGCTTCCTATGGTAATAATATTAATTTATTTAATTTTAGTTCTATATAAATTATTTCATAGATCAGAACATGAAAATTGTTTAAGAAAATGAATTAGAAACTTCTGTTTTTTAATGATGGACTTATGTTTCTGTCCCCTTCTGCTCTCTAAAATAACAAGAAGAACAAGAAACAGAAGTATAAACTTGCATTTCAATAAAATTGGAGGCATTGGTAACCATAACTACATTACTAACTAGAAAGACTGCCAACTGTAGTGAAGGTCAAATGGAGATGAGTGAAGATGCTGAGGAAGCACATCTGAAGTTAGAATTTCAAGCAATGGGCCAGAACACAGTTCTTCAAAGCAGGTTGCCTGCACTTAACTATGTGATCAGTGTTAATGTCAACACTAATGGGAAAAGCTGATGCCATGGATCTCCTCAGAAAGGTGCAAGATTGCATATTTCTATCCCTTGAAAAAGACAGCCTGAAATGAATCACAAGGAAACAATCAGACTATATAAATCAAGGATGTTGTGGACATTCAGCAAAAATGAAGTGGACCACCACCCAAAATTTGGTTTGAAAGTTCAAATTGATGATGTAACACATGCATACCTAGAAGGTATAGAAAGGCATGAATATGTTTATTACTCACATAATGAGACTTTCTGGATGAAATGAAGTGGCTCCCATGAATACGCAAAAATTGCTTTAGAAAGAGAAACAAAAGATGGCTTGGGATTTTTATCGTGGTTAGGAGGTGAAGTCAGAGTGAAGGTTCCCACACAAGGGCAGGAGCTTGCATAGTTTTTTTCAACTTAAATAACAAATCAGGAGTCTAAAAGAGAGGATATATATTTGAGAATGAAGCACTGCAATGGGAATATGTGTGCCATAGTAAACTATGTGCATATTCATGGAGGTAAAGGAAGCAAATGTTTTTAAAATAACAATGAGGAGAATTAAATAATTGTTTTGAAATAATTATTTGTGGTTATAAGGATCAATAACAAGGATGATGCCAGTCTGAGGTTGGACAGGCAGCTGTTGGGCGACATCCTTGCAGAAGTATTTTTTGTGGAAGGTTGCAATGGCCTTTGTGCAAGGTCGTGTTTTCATAGTCTTTTTAGTTATCAAAAAAATAAATGTGAGAACCCTCTCTTCATGGCCTTTCCTGGCTCTGTTCATCAGGGTTTTCTTAACATTAATGACTCCATTTTGATTCTGACAACGTTCACAGTTTGAAACTCCAACTGCACCATAAAGGAAACACTTGGGCTTTTTTGTCAGCTTGCCTAAGTGTGGGGCGGAAGAGGCAAGGTGAGTCTCGAAAGTTGTCAGCAGTCAAACATCAAAAAGTAGAGTCAGACTCTTTCTTCCAAAGGGGCATTTTACAGAAGCAATGCCTATGGCTCTTCCAAAATGTCAATATAAAGATGCAAAAGCATACAAATCTGTTCAATATTAAAGATGAAAGAAACATGAAAAATAAATTCAGTGTGTGATCTTGGATTGGAAGCTGGATCAGAAAAACATAATCTAAAATACATTATTGGGACAGTTGGTGAATTTTGAATATAAATGATATAGTTATTATGTATCAGGGTTAAATTTCCTCAATTGAGTAATTCTATTTTGGTTGTTTCAGAGAATTTTTTTCTTAAGCTATATATCAAGCATTTCTGAGTAAAGAATCATGAAATTTGCAATTGGTTCAGTAAATGATAATTTTTATATATGTACATTACAAGCGTGTATATACTTTTAATGGAGAGAAAGAAAAATTATCTCAAATAGTAAATCTAGGAAAAGAGTATACGTAAGGTTACTTTCTTGCAAATTTTCTGTACCTTCAAATTTTTTACAAAATAAAAAGACTAAATAACAGAGGTAGTGTGAATTCTCTTTACTGGAAATAAAGGAGCAGAATTCATGGACTGACAGGTGAAGGTTTCTTGGGCCCTTTGTACCACTAAGGATACTGGAAAGGGTCTGCTAATTGAGGACACACATAGGAGATGACATTTGCAGGGTGGAGGTTAGAGACTAGGTTCAGAGCTGCTACTTTTTATTGAATGAGGAGAAGACAAAAACAACTTATACCCTCACACACAGCCTGGGTCAGGCCAAAAATATTTACTCTATGCCAGGAAACAAATATACCAATCCAGATGACTTGCTGGCCAATCTGAACACAAACCTTTGGCAGTAGCCAGTCCAGGAAAAGTTTATCTCATGCAGTCAATATAAAGAAACCAACTAGAAGAAATGGATACATTCCTAGAGACATAAAACATACACAGATTGAATCTAGAAAAAATAGCCTGAACAGAACAATAACAAGTAAAGAGATTAAATCAATAATAAAAAACCTCCTAACAAAGCCTAGGGCCAGATAGCATCACAGGTGAATTCTACCAAACATTCAAAAAAGAATTGATAGCAATACTAAATTCTTCCAAAAAAATAGAAGAGGGAACATCTCCAAATTTATTTTATGAGGCCAGTGTCACCCTGATACCAAAGCCAGACAAAGACATCGCACGAAATTACAGGTCAATATCTTTGAACATAGACACAAAAATCTTCAATAAAATATCAGCAAACCTAATCCAAAAGCACATTTCGAGGATTATACACAGTGACCAAGTAGAATTTATCCCTGGGAACCAAAGAATGGTTCAACATATGCAATATGGTTTGCATCTCTGTCTCTGCCCAAATCCCCTGTGGGATTGTAATCCCCATTGTTGGAGGTGAGGCCTGGTGGGAAGTGACAGGATCATGGGGGCGGGTTTCACGTAAATAGTTTGGTACCATCCTCTTGGTGCTATTCTGAAGATAGTTGAGTTCTCACAAGATATGGTCTTTTAAAAGTGTGTGGCACCTCTTTCCCACCTTGCTCCTGCTTTTGCCATATGACATGCAAGCTCCAGCACTGCCCTCTGCCATGATTGTCAGCTTCCTGTGCAGCCTACAGAACAGTGAACCAATTAAATTCCTTTCCTTTATAAATTACTCAGTCTCAGGTATTTTTTATAACAATCCAGGAACCACCTACTACAATATGCAAATCTATAGATGTGATACACTACATTAACAAAATGAAAGACAAAAACCACAATCATCTCAATTGACACAGAAAAGGCATTTGAAAAAATCTAACATCCTTTCATGATAAAAAATCTTGGCCAGGTGTGGTGGCTCACACCTGTAATCCCACCACTTTGGGAGGTCGAGGTGGGTGGATCACCTCAGGTTGGGAGTTTGAGACCAGTCTGGCCAACATGGCAAAACCCTGTCTCTACTAAAAATACAAATATTAGCTGGGTGTGGTGGTGTGCACCTGTAATCCCAGCTACTCTGTAAGCTGAGGCAGGAGAATCACTTGAACCCCGGAGGCGGACACTGCAGGGAGCCGAGATTGCACCATTGCACTCCAGCCTGGGCAACATGAGTGAAACTCCAACTCGGAAAAAAAAAAATAGAAGGAATGTACCTCACATTAATGGACACATGATAAGGCCATAGCTACTGAAAGCTTTTTTTTCTACTAAGGGGAACAATGCAAGAATGCTCACTCTTACCACTTCTATGTAACATAGTACTAGAAGTCCTAGCTAGAGAATTAGGCAAAAATTAAAAAAAAGATAAACAGCATCCGAGTAGGAAATAAAATTATCTCTGCAGATAACATAATACACGTAGAAAATCCTAAAATCTCAACAAAAACTGTTAGAACTAATACATTTAATACAATGGCAAGATATAAAATCAATATACAAAAATTGTGGCATTTTTTATACACTAAGAATAAACTATCCAGAAAGCAAAAGAAAGGCTCTCATTTACAATAGCAACAAAAATAATAAAATGCTTAGGCAAAAACTTACTGAAAGGGATGAAAGTCGTGTACACTGAAAACTATAAAACATTGATTAAGGAAATTAAAGAAGACATAGATAAATGAGGATAACTCATGTTCATGGACTGGAAGAATTAATATTGTTAAAATGTCCATACTACTCAAAGTGTTCTACAGATTCAATGCAATACCTATCAAAATTCCAATGGCATTCTTTATGGAAATAGAAAAAAATTCCTAAAATCCATATAAACCGCAAAAGACCCCAAGTAGCCAAAGCAATCTTGAGGAAGAAGGAACAAGCTGGAGGCATCATACTTTATGATTTCAAAATATTTTACAGGGGTACAGAAATCAAAACAGTATGGTACTGGTATAAACCAAACATATAGATCAATGGAACAAAATAGAGATGCCAGAAATATATCCAAACATTTATGGTCAACTGATCTTCCACCAGGGTGCCAAGAACACACTATGGGGAAAGGACAGTCTCTTCAATAAAGGTGCTGGGAAACTGAATACCCACATGCAGAAGAATAAAATTGGATCTTCATTTCACACCATATACAAAAATCAACTCAAAATGGATTAAAGGCAAATATAAGATCTGAAACTGTGAAACTACTAACAAGGGAAAAAATATTTTTGACATTGATTTGGTAAAGATTTTTTGGCTGTGACAGCAAAAGTACAGGAAAAAAGAGAATTGATAAGTGGAATCCCAACAAACTAAAATTGATAAGTACTATTCCAATAAACTAAAAAGCTTCTGCATACCAAAAGCAACAATCAACAGAGTGAAAAGGTAACCTAAGAAATGGGAAAAAATATTTGCAAACCATACATGTGGTAAGTGTTAATATTCAAAATATATAAGCAGTTCAAACAACTCAATCAAAAAAAAAACTCAGTTAAAACTGGGGGAAAAACCTGAATAGATATTTATCCAAAGAAGACACACAAATGGACAACAAATAAATGAAAAAGTGCTCAAAATCACAAATCATCAGGAAAATGCAAGTCGAAATTACCATGAACTATCACCTCACATCTGTTAGAATGACCATTATCAAAATTACAAGGAATAAAAAGTGTTTGCAAGGGTGTGGAGAAAAGTGAACCCTTGCACGCTGTTGGTGATGCTGTAAATTAGTACAGTCAATATGGAAAACAGTATGCAGATTCCTCAAAAAATTAAAAATTGAAGTACCATATGATCCAGCAATCATCCACTTCTGGATGTAATCCAAAGGAAATGGAATTTGGATTTCAAAGAGATATCTCCCCTTCAGTGTTCACTGTAGCATTATTCACAATGGCCAATATATGGAAACAACTTAAATAACCATCAACAGATGGCTGGATAAGGCAAATGTGCTATGTGTGTGTATATATATATATATACAGAGATATGTATTTATGTTTATATATATAACATTATTGAGGCTTAAAAAGAAGAAAATCCTGCCATTTTTAGCAACATGGATGAACATGGAAGACAATATGCTAAGTGAAATAAGCCAGACACAGAAAGATAAGTACTGCATGATCTCATTTACATGTGGAATCTAAACAGTCAAACTCATAGAAGAAGAAAGTAGCATGTTGGTTGCCAGGGGTTGGGGCAGGGAGAAATGGTGAGATGTTGGTCAAAGAATACAAGTTTCCAGTTATGCAAGATGAATGAGTTCTGATCTAATATACAGGAGGGTGATTATAGTTTACAGTATTATATTGTATATTTGAAATTTTCTAAGAGGGTAGATCTTAAATATTCTTACCACACCCATAGAAAAGGAAAGAAAATGGTAACTCTGTAACGTGATAGACATACGAATTAGCTTTATGGTGATGATCATTTCAGAATGTATACATATATCAAAACATTAAGTTGTACACCTTAAATATATAATTCCTACATGTCAATTAGACCTCAATACAATTGAACATTATTTTAAGAAAGAAACCAACATATTATCCATCCAAAGACCAAATAACCAGTATTTTGAGAAACTTGTACTGTACAAATCTGAATAGTTTTTATTGTTCTTGAATCAATGCCTTCAGGCATGCTATGTCAAATTCCTTTTCTTAAGGACACTGTGGGGAAATTCCATTAATTTTCAGTCACTTTTGGTAATTAACAATCCAGCCCAATGTTAATATTTCAATTGGACACTCTGTTTAAAGCTTTCCCCCAATCCACTCAACATAGACCAGACCTGAGCTGGAGAAACCTGAAAGGACAAGAGGAGGATGAAGAATACTCCTCCACTTCCCGTTTTTTCCCTCTTTCTTGTAGATCCATCTACTCCAGCACTGGAAGCAGACAGAAGGAAATACAAGAAAAGATACTTATCCTTTATTTATTGTGACACTGTCATAATCCTCATTGATTTGTTGTGAGCCTTTTTTGGCTAATATGAGTGGCTATAGATTTCTTTTGTGTCTCAAGAGCCTAAATGCTAGCCTACCAATAATAAACTATACATGAGGCTCTGGGAGAGTCTACTTTGTGTTCAAGTCTGACTTTGGCTCAACCTTTACCACTGTCTCCATAGTGTATTTAATAGCATCTTGTTGCTGGGATCTCCTCAACCAAAAGAGGGCTGGCCTGGAGAGCTGATCATAGCCAAACAGCTCAAGCCTAGATACCCCCCAGAGTGCCCTGGACACACAGGATACTTCATCTCCTTGCCACATCAAATAGAGAAAGAGTAGGGTGCTTTCCCACAAGTCCTTCCAACTCCATCATATTCTTCTGATCCTCTTATCACTGTTTAAGGAGGAGTGCACTTGTGGTGTCTAAACAAATGGCCACCTAAGAGTGTCAGGTTCCTTCCTGCAAGCACTCTCTGTCACGTAATTCTCTCCTAGCATTTCCTTAAAATTTGACTTTGGGTTGGATTAGGAAATAGCTTCCTACCACCAATATAAGCTGGAGGCTGTCTATGGTGATTTTTCTTCTCCACATCCTTCTGGTTACAGAGAGAGACTGCAAATAATAAAAACTATATATCACTAAAATTAGGAAAGAGAGGAGAAAGAATGCAGAAGATAACATTAGTGTTATGTTGCCTTCATTGTGAAGAAACAGCGGACAAAAGGCAGATGTTTAAGTTGCTAATTAAAGTTAGAGATATGAGTATATATAAGTAAAAAATAAAAATACCAAGAAAATGGTAAAATATAATATAAAAATAATGTTAAATAGTGAAAAGAGGAAGGGAAGGAACAGGCAATAAAAATGTGCTTATTTCATTAATGTTCATACTGGCTGCAGAAATAGAAGTTTATGTACATAAAGTTATAGATATACAAGTAATATCTGAAGTGTAATAAAAATATCAACATTCTAAATTACAAGCCGACAGATAGCAGATAAAGAAAACCATACCATGTAATAAAAGTTGAAAAACAAAAGAAACATGAAAACAGAACATTTAACATAATATATGAAGACTGATACAAAACAACTGTATCATGTCAATTAATATAAGTGGGCTAAAACTTCACTTTTTAAATGAGAAAAAAAAAATCAAATACTTTCGGTTTACAGTCTATCTCCAGCCACCAAATAAAAAGATACTCAGAAAAGTTGAAAATAAAAAGATGAGCAAAAACCAAAAACAATCAAATAAAACAGGCGAATAGCACAAAAAAGCAATAATCACAATCTTATCAGAAAAGATTGACAAATAAAGTCACTTTATAATGATAAATGGTACATTTCATAATAGAAATCAAAGAATTATAAAATTTTCTTCTCCAAATAACAGTAATATAAAAATAGAGTCAACCACAATGATAAAAACACAATCTAAACATATTAGTAACAGTAAAAATCTAATTTACCTCTCTCAATTCTTAAAAGTTAAAGTGAATAAATGTACATAAAGGGTGGGAGACCTAAATAAACACAAGCATATTGTGATAATTATGTATTTAACTCTGTATCCTAAAAAAAGAATATCTTCTTAAGTGCTGGTGGAATATTTATAAAAATGGACCATATATTCATGAACAATGTAAGCATCATCAAATTCCGATACTCTGTGATCACAAAACAGAAAAAAACTCACAAAACTGAATGTGAAAATAAACAGTAAGAAAATAACAAAAATGTTCCATATCAAAAGATTTGAGATCACTCAAAATCAATGTTAAAAGAAAATTAGAAAAATCCATTGTCTTTAAAAGACACATTAATTTATCAGGTAGAATAAAAATAAATTAGTCATTGAGCTAAGTAAGTTTTAAAAAGACATAGAAAAACATTTAAAAAGAACCCAAGAAAAGTAGAAGAAAAATTAATAAAAGCAACAAGAAGAAATGTATCAATTATCAAGCAGAAAGCAGTAGGACTAGTGAATAAATTTAAAGGCATTAATATTAGAAGAAAACACAATAAAAGAAATATTTACCAAAAAATTCTCAAAAAAAAAGGGCTAGAGAACATATGTAAGAAATAAGAATGGGGAACCTAACCACCTAAAGATAGAACATTAAGATATTCCTGTGAGATGATTTTAACTGCACAAATAAGCTTGAAAATATACATGAAATAGATAACCTCCCAGGTAATTATAACTTTCTAAACTGGCCAAAGATGAAATAGAGAATCTAAAAGAACAATACCGTATGAAAATCAGAGGATTGATAGAGTGTCCTTTTCAAAAGGATAGCCATGGAGAGTTACGAATGCTATTTAAACTGTTCTAATGCTGTTTAAACTGTTCTGGCGCATATAAAAGGAAGAAAAGTTTTCTAATTATTATTTAATAAAATGAGCATAAAAGTGATAGTATTAAAACTTGAAAAAATAGTCCTCCAAGGAAAATTATTAGACAAATCTCAAATATAAACCAACATAATTTAAGAGCAAATATTAACTAATCAAAAGATACCTATTAGTTGAAAGAGACGTACACCATGACCAGATGTGATTTGTGAAATAAATGTAACTTTGACACTGAGAAATGTGTTAATACAGTTTATCATGTTTTATAATATAAAGTTTTAAAATAACTTCCTTATATGTTGCAAAGACATTTAGAAAAATTGAACAATCTTAAAAACCAAAAACCTCATTAAAATAGGACTGTCTCTGTACATCCCAAAGAGATTGTCTCTCTCCCTCCCTCCCCTCATCTCTCTCTCTCTCTCTCTCTCTTTCTCTCTCTCACTTTTCTCTCTTTCCTTTCTCCATAGGGAGATACAAGAAGTCTCTACAGGGGATAAAACATGTACCCTAAGATAGAGATATAAGAGATTAATTGTGGGATATGATTTGCATACATACATAACTTCAACCCCGATAATGCAAGGTAATTAGCTCATCATATCTTATCTGTAGTTGATTCTACTAAGTAAAATAAGTTAAATATATCAGTACTTTGGTGTTGAACTGGTAGGGTTTGTGTAAGGCAATTGAGCAAGATGTTTGACGGAAACACATCATTTGGAAGAAAATTATGAAACAAATACAAAAGTTTACTAATTACTGGTAGAGCTCACTCTCTTATAATCCAGACTGAGAAAAATAGTATAGCATGAAATTGCTTTACACATCTGTCAAAAGCAAACTAAAATGATTACATTTGATTTCATGGTGTTTTAAACATGGAGATTTTTTTTCTTCTAGAATCATAATCTTATTGCTGTGACAGCATGATACCAGTTCCACTTTAATGTAATGTAAAAAATAAAGAATAAGTTAAATGTTATCAAAAACAAGAAATTTTTTCAAATAATTGAATTGGACAAGAATGAAAAGAGCAAGACACTAAATAATAAAAATATTATAGATGATGTCCACATACACAAGCAGTCAGTATGTAAGAATTCTTAGCATCATATGTTGCGTAGAAAGATGTCATCTCTGAGTAGTATATAACACTTTTTAACATCATAATCACAGCTTAATAGTTTAATATAACTGTACACACTTCTAGAAATATATAAAGTAGCATTTCTTCTTTAAGATTTCTGTAGCACCAACTAATCCTCTTCTAGGCAAAGCTCTGATTCGAATTTATTTTTATCTAGAATTGAGAAACATAAAGTGGTGAGAAATATACTATGAAATGGAAATAAATGTGCCGGATTGCTAGAGGTGCAGATTTGGTGCCATATAAAGTGCTGAAGTGGGAAAGGAAGCCTTCACAGAGCATATAATGATGGATCTTTATCATCAAAGGGGAGTCAGTCCTCTTTCAATAAGAGTCATCCATGCATCAGTCAGAGGGAAACAGAAAGGCATTATCGGGAAAGTGAGCAGAAGCATAGAGGTGTAAAATAGGCTGGCTTGTCACGGGCACTGCAGGTAGTTTTGTACAAAAAGAATAGAGTCTAAGAAATGATGCAGTGAAAGACAAGATGGAGGAGCAGATAAGAGTGAGAGGGTCTTTGGTGCCATACCAAGAATTATGAACTTCATTCAGAGAAAAATGTGTAATAAATGATTTTAACCTGGATGGGATGTAATATTAGGATTTAGAAGGTCGATTTGATGATAGAATGGAGGATGGATAGCAGAAGTGTGAGATTAGAGGAAAAATGGCCTGTCAGGAAATCACTCCAAGAAATGATGAATACCTGAACTAAGGCAACAGAAATTAAGGTGCAGAGAAAAACTCGCGTATAGGTTATGCTGTGGATATGCAATCTACAGAACTTGGCAGCTGATGGAATACTAGGAAGTGTAATCTAGATTTCTGTCTTGGGTGATCGGACGGATGAGGGTCTTCATTAATATCAGGAATAAGTTGGTTCTGGAGAAAACAGGTGAGTTTTATCAGTCAAGTAATAAGAAGTGTGTGAGGCACCAGTGAGGAAGCTGGAGCTCAGTAGGGAGATGAGACTGTGAGAGAGATGTGTTTATTTCAAGACACAGATGGGAATCACAGAATTTATCAATAAGTACTTTATAAATGACAAATGCTGGAAAACAGCATTATTGCTCTGAATGTTCAGAGTACCATGATTGTCCTTATCTAAATGTGTGTTCTTGGAGGTCTTCGTTGTAGGACTCATTTACCCCCTGTCTATGTCTCCACCTTTTATTTCTCCCAACTTCCCTTTTTGCATTCTGCTCCAGCCACACTGGCATATTTTTTTTCAGCTTTTCAAGCAATGTTTTGTTGGTTACAAAAATCTTCCCATTCCATTTGCCTGGAATTCCCCATGTTTTCCACCCCCATCCACCAAACCAAACCTTTCACATCCCAACCCTTTCTCATGCCCTCAGTGAAAGTCACCTTACTTGATATTACAGTTCAGTGTAGGTTCTTCCACCCTGTTATTTCAAGTCCTTGATTATTTCATTCACCACCTACATTTATAAGAATTTACTTTTACAAATATCCTTCCCCTTATTAGACCAGATAATATACCACATTAGGCAGGAGCCTGCTCTCCTTTATACCATTTTATCTTGAAGCCTTAGAGCAGTGCTGGGCACATGAAAGCAATTCAAGAAATACTGTTGCATGAAGGAATAAAGGAATGAGGAAATAATCATGAATCTAATCATTATAGAGGACAAAAAGGTGCAGATCATGAAATTTTCTTGGCTTAATTCAGGTGTCCCTCTACCAAATAGCTAAATGCCTGATTGATAGATCTCCATTTTTCTCTGTGCAATAAATAGCTCAACATGTAGCCCTGCGTGAGACTGGGAAAGACCCACAGGCTCTCTAGGTTCAAATGCCAGATCTGAGATTTGGGTTGTGTGACCTTGAACTAATCACTCATTTATCCAAGTTTCAACTTTCTTATCCTCAAATAGTATAAATAATACCTATCTCATGGGTTCGAGGTATACAGTAAATGATAAAATGATATAATTCCTATCCAGATCCTGACTCTCAGGTACTAGGGGTGACTAGCATTCTGTGCACACACCTGACGCAAATAAACTGCAACTTTCTATAACAGGTGACAGTGATTTTTTTCTAATTTTAAATATTAAAAATTACCAATATAGGCAAAATTAGAGAAAATATGTGATGAATCACCATGCACCTACCAACCAACTTCAACACATATCAGTTCACAGTAAAGGTTATTTCATCTATAACCCACCTACTTCACCTCTTTTAGATTATTTAAAGCAAATTTCAGATATGAGATCATTTTATACAAGTTTTTAGATATATGTATACAACACGTTATAGTTTTAACATATCCACAATATCACTTCATATTTTAAAATAACAATAATTTCTTAATATAATCAAATATTCAGTCAGGATGGTCAGTATTTAAATGTTCTCAGTTGTAATCACACCCACATATACGTAGCTGTTGCTACTGGGTGTAGAATAGGGTTTCTTTATTCTTTTTTTCTCTGCTTTATTGAGGTATAATTGACAAATTAAAATTGTATATATTCAAGGTGTACAACATACCATTGTGTAATGATTATCATAATTGAATTAATGCATCCATCAACACACATAGTTATCATTTGTGTGTGTAGGGGAGTGAGACACAAAATATGCTCTCATCAATTTTAAATACACAATACAGTATTATTAACTATAATCACCATGCTACACTACAGATCCCCAAAACCTATTCATGTAACTAAAGGATTGTACCCTTTGATCAACATCTCCCCATTTCACTCTCCTCTTGGCCTCTGGAAACCACCATTCTACTATCGTCTTCCTTGAGTTTGATTTTTATATTTTGATTTGTATTTTTAATGATATGGATACATACTAGTTATACATATTTATGAGGTACATGTGATATTTTGATACAAGCATACAATGTGTGATGGTAATGATCACATTAGGATAATTGCATTAATCACTTCTTTGTGTTAGGAACGTTCCAATCCACTCTTTTAGTTATTTTGAAATATACAATCAGTTGTTGTTAATTATAGCCACCCTATTGCTATAGCTACCAAACACAATCTTATTCCTTCTCTCTAACTGTATTTTTGTACCTGTTAACCCTCTCGACTATCCTTCCCACCCTCAGGTAACCATCAGTCCATCCAACATCTCCATGAGTCCAGTGTTTTTTTTAGCTCCCACATGTTAGTGATAACATGCAATATTTGTCTTTCTGTGCCTGGCTTATTTTACTTAGCAATGTATTCTTCAAGTTCATCCATATTATCACTAATGACAGTATTTCCTTCTTTTTATGGCAGAATAATATTCCATTGTGTATACGTACACCAAAATACCTGTATCCACTCATTTGTTGACAGACACTTAGGTTGTTTCTATAATCTTGGCTATTATGCAATGAAACTTGGAGTGCAGATGTCTCTTTGAGATACTGATTTCATTTCCTTTAGACACATACCCAGAAATGGGGTTGCTGGATCATATGGTAGTTCTATTTTTAATTTTCAGAAGAACCTCTATACTGTTTTTCATAACAGCTATACTAATTTATAATCCCATCAACAGTGAACAAGGGTACTCTTTCCTCCATGCCCTGACCAACACTTATCTTTTTTCTTTTTATAATAATCATTCTAACAGCTGTGATGTGAGATCTCATTGTGGTTTTGATTTGCATTTCCCTGATGATTAGTGATGCTGAGCATTTTTAATATACTTGTTGGCCATCTATATATCTTCTTTGGAAAAAATATCTATTAAGGTCCTTTGCCTATTTTTAAATCAGATTATTTATTGTAGGGTTTTGTTTGCTGTTTTTCACTTTCTTTGCTATTGAGTTGAATGAATTCCTTATACGTTTTGGATTTTAACACTTTCCTAGATACACGGTTTGCAGATATTTTCTTCCATCCCTTAGGTTGCCTTTTCACTCTGTTGATCATTTCCTTTGCTGTGTAGAAGCTTTGTATCTTGATTAAATCCTATTTGTCTATTTTTGCTTTTGTTTCCTGTGTTTTTGGTGTCATAGCCAAAATAACATGGAAATTTTTTAAAGGAGATTTTTTCCTGTGTATCTTCTAGGAGTTTTATGATTAAAGGTCTTACATTCAAGTTTTCAGTCCACTACAAAGTAATTTTTTGTATATGGTGTAAGGGTCCAATTGCATTCTTTTGCATGTGGTCATCCAGTTTTCCCATCACCATTTATTGAAGAGACTATTCTTTTCCCGTTGTATGTTCTTGGCAGTCTTTTCAAAGATTAGTTGACTATATATATATGCTTATGTTTATTTCTGGGCTCTCTCTTCAGTTCCATTGTTCTATGTGTCTCTTTTTATGCAAAACCACACTGTTGTGATTACTATCAAGCAGTGTTTTTCCATTTATATCTTTTCAAGTTAAAGGAACAATGGCCTTCAGTTGAGGCACAAATCATCTTGATACATCTTCACAGGGAAGAAACTGTAGTTTGAGTAAATAGCAGCCTCACCACACAGCTATACTCTGATCTCCTGTTTAGGCTCCTGACTGGCTGAAGCTAATTGGAAGCCCCAGAACATGAAAATCCTGTTGATATATTTCATACAGGTCAATTACACTGAGTAAAGAGCAGGGTTGAAAGTGGGGAAAAATAGATCTATAGGCACAAACAAATATATTAGCATACCAGCAACCTATGCAACCATTCCGGAATTTGCACAGACCTGCAAATACATACACACATTTTCTTCTTCACTAAACTATTACTCATACATCGCAAACACTGTTATGAACCTGTACATTGACACAATGAAGTACTCAAGAACACATAGATTAAAGTAAGTGGGTAGTGGGAACAATTAAGAAGAAAGATTATGAAGTAGAATTTTTAAGAAATGGAAAATAAACAATGTGAAATTTCAGCTTCATCACCTCAATGAAACATGACTACTTTCTGCAAAAGACTGTGTGAATTGGTTTTCTCTAAAACATTCTTGATTTCATTCTCTTTTTTCCTTTCTCTACTAGAAAGGCTGGAAAGCCCAGAATACTCACTTATCCAGACTCTCTTGCAGCTAGGTATGGTCATGTGACATGAGTTTGGTCAGTGAGAAATAAGTAGCAGAAATTAGGTAAGAATTTTGATAAATTTTTAAATAGAAGAGGCAACTCTCACATCTATTCTTTAACAGTTTTTTCTTTTCTCCTCTTCTTGCCTGGCCAGCCGATGCAATGCTTAGAGACACAGCAAACATATTGCATGCATTAGGATGAAAGCCTCCCACTGAGGGTAGTGGAGCCAAAAGAATGGAGGAGCCTGGGTTCTGAATGACATCCTTGAGCAATTTCACCACACCTAAGCTGCCACCTGTTATTTGGAGGAAATAAAAGCCCTTATCTATTTAAGCTGGTGGTAGATCTACATTGTGTCACTTGAAGTGAAAAACGTAAAAACCTTTCTGGTTGATATGTTTGCTCTTTTTCTTACTTTTAACAAGAACTGTCCATCAAAAAGATAGGCTCTTGGAAGGTAGCCAGGGGACACTGGGATGCCTCCTAGGTTTTTTTATTGTTTTGGGAGTCTGTTGGCATTCATTCTAGCCATCTGTATTTTAATACTATAGGAAGTGTGACAGAAGATGATTTATTTATGCTGGATTCATTCACTGAAATAAAGTTTGGTCTAGGACCCAGATGTCTCTCTTCTTATAGCAACTTTAACTACAGTAGTGATGATTAAAATACATACTTGAGTTATCTCCCAAAGGCTAAAGAGCTAGTTCTGCAAAGAGAAGGCATCAGTATGATTCTCTATCATTTAAGGAAGTAGGGTTTCATATATGAAATTTTTATAAATCTTCCTTTTAAGATGAGTTGTCACGTGTCTTTTTGCCATCTTCTTTATGTCCTCAGGATTTCTCTCAGTAAAATTAAAGGTGCAGTTCAGTAATATAAGAAAGCCCATAGACTCAGTGGATAGCAATTCTAGATCTTTCTAATTCAGTTCCTCTTGTCCAGAGTCATCTGACGTCTGGTTAAAGATGGTTCCTGAAATAAGTGGAATGCATTTTATATTTATTTTTTTAAATATTATTTTAAAATAATTTTAAAATGTGCTTTACAGTTGCTCAGTTCTCAAAGCTAGAAATTTTATTCTCTCACTTTTGCTTACATTATTGTTTCCATCAGTTTTCATATCTATAACTCTTTTTTTATCTATCCTTTTTCTTTAAAATAAAGTGGCATAGAATAAAAACAGTACATACAGAGGCGAAGCATTCAATTTCTACCTTGGCCACAGCATGTCTGATCTTGACAGGGGATCTCAGGAATCCTACTTAGGTGAGGCATAGTACCAGCAGTCTGGTTGGTGAGGGAGGATGGAAGATTTATTGGCACAATACTTTATATTTATGTTGAAGATTTAGGGAAGAGCTAAGCCCTCCCTATTTCTACTTTGCCCACCACGGATCCTCCACATCTCCATTTCCTCATCTGTAAAATACAGAGGCTGACTTAAGTATAAGCATTTTAAAATTTGAATTCTTGACTGTCTATCATTTTATTCCCTAACTTCCATACAGTTTTACCACTTGCATGCTTTTGATTGCAACACTTATTTTCCTGTTGTTGAGCCACTACCCAACGTTCTCTTCCATATATAGTTTCTACTATAGCATTGCTATGCTAAAGCCATGCATTCCAGAAAGCCCATTTTATCTCACGTGTTAGTCTGTCTAGAGTATGTATATACTTTTAAATTGTTTTATAACGTTGATGAATTCCAGAGAAATTTGTCATATTAATACATTGCACAATGGCTGTAATGTATGGTTACCCGATTTTCAAGACTAAAAAGTACTTTTAAAGTTATACATTATTAATTTAATAAAACAACCATTTCTTTAGCTTTTGTATGTACCAAAGACTATTTCCTGGTGGTTTGCACATATTATATTACTTAATGTTTCCATTACGAATATCCCTAGTCAGTAGATCTTATTCCTTTTGTATGGGTGAAAAATCTGAGGTTTAGATGGGTTGACTACCTTATTCAAGGTCACGTGGGTAGTCACTGGAATAATTCTGATTAAAGTCTGAATCTCCTTGGCTCCAAGTCTATGTTTTCAAACTCAGGGTTCTGCTGCCCACTAGACTACGCCACTTTTTAATGCATACATCAGCTGGTATCCTTATAAATAAAGGGGAAATTTGGAAACAGATATTCACACAGGGAGAATGCCAGGTGAAGATAAAAGTGTGTGTGAATAAGGGTAATGCTTCTACAAGCCAAGGAATGCCAAACATTGCCAGCAACCCACCATAAATGAGAGGAGAGCATGAAGCAGATTATCTCTCACAACCCTCAGAAAGAACCACCCCTGCCAACACCTCGATCTTGGATTTCAGCCTGCAGAACTGTGAGACAATAGACTTCTGTTGTTTAAGGCACCCAGTTTGTGGTATTTTTCACAGCTGCCCTAACAAACTAAAATAGAAAGAATGTGTGCTTCTATAGATGGAATACAGTACCACATGTCCTTTACTGTGGTTTAATGAAAAATTCCTAAAATAACCCTTAGCTCTGAAAGTTTATCCCATCTTCCATAGACAAAGCCTTTTTTTTTCTATCATTATCATACTTTTGCATTTTAAAGCTGGTGTTTGGGTTATTTAGCCATCTGGGCACCACAAAGATCAACTTCTTTCCAACTTGAGTAGACACTACTGTTATGGCTTTCTAAGTCTCAAGAGGAAAAAGGCTAGAAAAAAACAAAGCAAAACAAAAAAACCTTGTGTTCCCACAGTGACTTTTCCAAAGAACTTCACACTGATAAAGCATTCTTCATTTTTTAAGATCTCTAGATATGTGTATATATATCTATTTCATAAAGTCTAAGGGTGACTCCTCCTCTGGACAGACTGGAGAACTTAGACTTCTGTGGCCATCACTGCCATTAATATCCTCTTTGTTTCCTTGCTACTCTTAATCTAGTTACTTGGTATGATGTCTGGCTACGACTATGGAGCTGAAGCCCCATCAGCAGGCCTTCTGTAATGTATAATTAGGACACTCATTTTCCTTTTAGATAGATGACGCATATTTTGATTTACTGTGCTTTCAGAAAGAGACAATAAGACTAACAAAATATCAACTCTTTTTTTTTTTTTTTTTTTGATGAGTCTCACTCTGTTGCTCAGGCTGGAGTACAGTGGCGTGATCTCGGCAATCTCTGCCTTCCCAGTTCAAGCGATTCTCCTGCCTCAGCCTCCTGAGTAGCTGGGATTACAAGCACCTGCTGTCACACCCGGCTAATTTTTATATTTTTAGTAGAGACGGTGTTTCGCCATGTTGGCCAGGCTGGTCTTGAACTCCTGACCTTAGGTGATCCACCCACCTCGGCCTCCCAAAGTGCTGAGATTAAGATTACAGGTGAGAGCCACTGCACACAGCCAACCCTTATTTTGATTAGAAAACCGATGAAAGTATAATAGAGGTATTACCAACTTACTGTAAACGGCACAGTATGTCATATAAAAACAAAAATTCAACTGGACAAAGTTAAACAGTCAAGGAAGATTAAATGCAAGGCTGGTGCAATAGGAGAGAGAGACAAGAACTTAGTCTGAGCTCAACTATGCTGAAAGGAAGGGCTGGAGAGTTTTTAAGAGCTGGGATAGAGAGCATTACAGGCCACCAGTTCTTGGTAATTGGCCTTACCCAAAGGAAAAGTACACCTTCTTGTATCTTCATGACAGGAGGTAGTTTAATAACTTGGAATGAGATGCCCTCTGAAGTTAGATTCTTACTGTCCCAGAGAAACTGAAAGATAGGGCCACTACATTTCAAAGAGATGGCTTCCAAGTTCTTAAGAAAGATCACATGTTCTCACTCATAGGTGGGAATTGAACAATGAGAACACTTGGACACAGGAAGGGGGACATCACACACCAGGGCCTGTTTTGGGGTGGCGGAAGGGGGGAGGGAAAGCATTAGGAGATATACCTAATGTAAATGACGAGTTAATGGGTGCAGCACAGCAACATGGCACATGTATACATATGTAACAAACCTGCACGTTGTGCACACGTACCGTAGAACTTAAAGTATAATTAAAAAACAAAAAGAAAAAAGAAAGATCGTCCAGCGACGGTTCAGTGTTGTAACACCGACAAGAAGTTTTTAGAAAGATTTACATCTTAAAGGAACAGAGAAAGATTTTATGATTACAAGTTTCTAATGTAAATGAACTAAGGAAAAGGAAGTCAGGGGCCTAAAGGCCAGAAGTATGTCTAAAGTTTAGTCAAGCTAAATATCAAGGCCCTCTTGGTCACCTGATACGCATGTGGGTAGAAAGTTCACAGCACAGGTTTAAAATTATGAAGTGGGCAACAGGGCGCGGTGGCTCACGCCTGTAATCCCAGCACTTTGGGAGGCCGAGACGGGCGGATCACGAGGTCAGGAGATGGAGGCCATCCTGGCTAACACAGTGAAACCCCGTCTCTACTAAAAAATACAAAAAATTAGCCGGGCTCGGTGGCGGGTGCCTGTAGTCCCAGCTACTTGGGAGGCTGAGGCAGGAGAATGGCGTGAACCCGGGAGGCGGAGCTTGCAGTGAGCCGAGATCGCTCCACTGCACTCCAGCCTGGGTGACAGAGCAAGACTCTGCCTCAAAAAAAAAAAAAAAAAAAGGAAAAAAAATTATAAAGTTGGCAATGCTAGGAGGCATTGAAGAAGATCACAAATGGAGCCCATATTGTGTACTTGAAATCAAGTCCAGATGTGCTTATTTCAAATGTTCCATCATCTCTTTGGGCCTCAGAATCCTAATGTAGAAAATAAATACTTGAGGTAACTTTCTGAACCTCTTAGAGTTATAACCCTTCCTCTTTGCAGTGTAGTCAATTCTTTAGATCTAAATTTGAATGCGAGTTCACAGGGCAAAATTCTAGGCACCTTAGCATCAAGTGTTGGCTTTTTGCTATGAAACATCCAGTAGCAATTTGCCTTGATGCAACTAACCAGGCAATTGACAAATCTCTTGGGTGGATGAGTGTTTCCGAAATTAAGTTAGTGACCAAAATCAGTTGAGGATTTTGAAAAATACAAATTTTCAGACTCTGCCCCTGGCTACTTTGATTTTATAAATTTGACGTTGCTTTAGAGAATTGAAGCTTTTGTAAAACATCCCAAATTACAAATAATCAGACATGTTTGGGAACTAGTGGATGAAGTTAACATTGCGGTGACAACATGTCACATGAGATAATTATGAGATCTGATGTAGAAATTGTTCCCCTCTGTTCTAGATTCTATAGTGATTTTTTTACATTTTAGTGTTTATAGAATAAATTGCTTCACTAGTCAGTACACTGGAGAAAAGCAAAGACACTTTATAAAATGTTCACTATTCATAATTATTCCTACAGGCTTTCAGTTTCACAGTCTAATATTGCCAAAATAGAATGTATCAAATAAACAAGAAAACTGGCCTATTACATTTGTTATAAATTCACTAATATCTTTTTAAGTGGGAGGAATGAGAGAATGGCTTTAACCCACCTCTCCAAGCCACCCAGCCTGAGGCCTTTGGTTTGGTGAATAAACGAAAACGTGGCCACTTCAGAGAAGAGCAAGGCTTCCAGCATCTTCCCACAGCCTGAATTCCATTAGCATGAAACTTTGAAACCACATCTGTTTTTCCTTATGAAATTCAAACAATTTTCTAACCTCTTGGCTCTTAAGTCAAATGTTCAAGGGCTCACATGACAACACTTTGTTGTATATAAAAATTTGTTAAACTTAAATTGCTTTTGCAAAAAGAGGAAAAGGGGGGAATAAATAAATAGCTTTAAGGCATCTGGTTAGGATCTGCACAAGGTTGCATTCTTTCCATGTCTCCAAAAGGTTTGTTCTATCTGTCACCCATCACTTCATTGGAGTTCCTGCAGGCAGCAAAATCATGCAGAAGTTCTGTGTATAGAAATACAGTGTCTGGAGCCTAGTCTGACTTCCTGTTTGGCTGGAGCTGAGCTAGTCCATGGATAGGCAGAAAGCAGCTGTAGGAATCTGTGTTTAGAGTAGGGCTGTTTAGTAGACACAAGGGCAACCCACAGGGACCTGTGACACATCTCTATTGAAATATGGCATGATGTGCTGATTTGTTTGTCCAAGATTTAATTATAGATGTTTAGCAGGGTTGCATAAACAACAGAGGGATAGGAGAGATAAGGAGGGAAGATTCAGGGAAAAAAATCAGTGGATTATATTTTTGATCAGATATATTATGTGCCAGAATGAATCTCTATCATGCTTTAATTTGAGATTGTGCGTGTGTGTGTGTGTGTAGACACATCAAAGGTCTATACAATCTTTAAGGTTTTAAATTCCTTCAAGGAATTTTAAGGTCTTAAACTTTAAAGTCGTATAGACCTTTAACCTCTATAAGGTAAAGGGGGGAATTTAAAAGAATTTAAAGGATGGAAAACTTCAACTGCTTAAAACCGAGAAATCCAGGTATTTGAAGCATTATGATTTTTGAATTAAGAAAATAAATATTAGTTTCATGTTATAGATACTTCCTTTATATTTGCTACTATATAAAATTGAATGCTAATAGACAAAGAAAAATGTATAGTTAAGATAGTTTAAAATGATCAATATTCAGCAAAACCTCAATCATAGCAATGACTTCAAGCTCAGAAAACTTAGAAATTTAAGTTTTATAAGCCTATGTGATCTTAGCTAATACTTATTGAACATTTGGTATATGTCAGGTGATACTCTAGATGCTTTATGTGGATTAATTCAACTCCCGTTGGCTAGGCACAGTGGCTCAGGCCTATGATCCCAGCATTTTGGGAGGCCAAGACGGGTAGATCACTTGGGGACAGGAGTTTGAGACCAGCCTGGCCAACACGGTAAAACCAGACTCTACTAAAAATACAAAAATTAGCCAGGCGTGGTGGTGGGCACCTGTAATCCCAGCTACTCTGGAGGCTGAGGCAGAAGAATTGCTTGAACCCAGGAGGCAGAGGTTGCAGTGAGCCAAGATCGCGCCATTGCACTCCAGCCTGGGTGACAGAGCAAGATTCTGTCTCAAAATCAATCAATCGATCAATCAATTTCCCCTTGCATTGCATGACTATAGGATTATAACAGCCATTTTACCGGTGAGGAAATCAAAGTTCAGAGTGGTCAATACCTTGAACAAGTTAAAAGCTCGCAAGTGACAAAGCTGGAATTCTCTATCTAAGCTTTTAAATGCTCTCTGTCCCTATCCTGAATCTAGAGTCTGAGGTATGTATGTATGCATTATGTAAATTAAAAGGTTTTTAAGTATTTAAACTCAACCAGGCCACCCAGAGGCAAAAAAAAAAAAAAAAAAAAGTACTGTTTTTACTTCATGCTCATAGCAAACCAATACCGCTTTGACCTGTATTCTGTCTACCCTGTTTCTATTAATATCTATTGGAAGTGGTTGGTGATTTAAAAAATATATTTTTGTACAACAAAAGTTTTCTATGAAAAATTGCCAGGCAATGAATGTGATTACTTGGCAAGTGAATGAGTCAGATGGGGATGATCTAAATCATTGCATACTAGATTAAAGTGCAAACTGGCATTAATGCCTAGCTTGCCTCAAGTAAAAAAAAAAAAGGAAGGGAAAAATTTTTATTAGGTAGACATTTCAGCCAGTTAATTGAGTTGGCTGCCTTTTTTTTTTAATCCATGGAGTTGCCTTGTTGATTTACTATTTGTGCTGGTGTGATATAAACACAGGCTGAATATTAGTATATAATAATAGCAAACATTCTATGTAGCTCTAAACATGTTAAACCACAACAATATAAAGATAAAAGGCCCTTATGAGTCACTGAGCCCCACTTAATATAGGTACCCCCATCCCTGTAATGATGTATAGTCTAATTTTCTCTCTAAACATGCAAGGAAACTGAAGCTGAGTTTAAGTGCTTTAAGGTTAGAAAGGTGTTAGGCCTCAGACTTCCCAATCTTAAACCCACTCTTTTTGTTTCAATCATGTTCCCTCACAGTGGCCTCTGCTTTACTCTATTATAAAGTGGTTTATACCGTCAACTACCAAATGGCAACAAAATGTGAAAGGGGAAATTATCTATGTATCAAGAGAGACAGCAAGGTACAATCAAAAGGAAAACTTAAGTGGTGTTAAAGAGTACTTAGATTGAATCCTGGATTCTTCATGATTTTACAACCATCCTCTCCTCCTGCCAAGCAGCGTGCATACCTCTGCGTGCATATAAACTCATGACTCACACAACTAAGCTCCCGCCTTGCATCCAACCTGATTGTACACTCCCCATCCCCTTATGCAATCTCATTGCCTCTTTCATAGTCACAGTGGAGATATTTCCAAGATGCTTTGAATCTATATTTTATTCTCAGGGGAAGAAAGGAACCCTGGTCATAAGGATTCCCTGCTAGCAGGGCAAAGACAGCAAGCAGACCCATGACAGGAAATAATAGGGTTGACCAGGTACACAGTCTGCATGGGTTTAAACTGTGCAAATAGTGACGACAGGCTCCAGTACACAACAGCTCAGAATCTCTCAAAAATTTGGAATCCCTCATTCCTGCCCTACAAATTCCAGCTGCTGAAGCTGTTAGCAATTTGCTAAAACTATATTTTATTAAAGACAGTAAGTAATAAAAAGTGATGTAGTGAAGAAATGTAATCCCTCATACCCAACTCCCTATCGTTATTAGAGTCTCCTTCAAGTTGATGGCTTTGATCATCGGTGATGCAGAACTACTGATGTGGGCGTGAAGGCTTAAATTGAGCTTGGTGTCATGTAGTTATTCTTTGTAGTCAAAGATGCTGCTGATGCTGGCGTTGTTTCCTGCACTTTGCTTCTTAGCATTAGCTGTATTTACACATGACCTGATTTTTAGCAGAACTTGGATGCAATTTCCAGCATTGTTTGCATTAGCTTTTTACACTGGGAATTAATGACAACTTGAGTAATTGTCAGTTCCTAGAGAAAGGCATTTTGTGGCAATCATAGTTTCAAAAGCTACATTTTCCCTAGGGTCTATGTTACAGTTTAGGTGTCATTAAGGGCATCATTTATATGCACAGGGAAGCTCATTAGCAGTACTGGGGCTTTGTGATATTATTGGGTGCTTTCCTGTTTCCTGAGTACTCAGCCTCTTTGGGAACAAAATCTACCACAAAGCTGGTGAGGCTATTCATTTCACTGTCCCCAGCTATTTTGGAAGCAAAGTGTTGTCTGTACCAATATGTAACTTTTATCCAGCTTATATTCATTTTCCCTCCAATTGTCCTTTGGATATAGTTTTAGGAGGTTTTGTTTTGTTTTGTTTTGCACAGAATACTGTAGACAATTTAGTGGTTTTCCTTGTTCTGGCAATTAAAGTTCATGGTTATAAATTCCTCACCAAGGGGCTCCTTTAGAATACCTGAAATGGGTTTCCCACACTTCCCCACTCATTCTAAAACTGACATAACTGGGTACATACCAGAGTGGATAGAGGAAGTCTGGGACTAGAAACCAGCCAGAATTGCCCAATGTCTGCACTGCTGCACTGTGGCCCTGCAGACCTGTTTTTATCCATCTAAGCTTTAGTTTCTCTGCCTATTAAACCTATGTATCCAACACCAACTTCATAGGATAATTGTGAGGATACAATTGAAAGACATCTATGAAAATGCTTAGTGCAAAGAGAACATTTGAGAATTGATGCTAAATAAATAATGATAATATTTAGTAATGCTTTCAAAAGTTACAACCTACATTTACATACATTGTATCGATCCTCTACACTCTTTTAGTTGGGTAGATATTATTATGATTTCAACATTAGAGTGGGAAAATCAAATTTAAAATGGGTAAAAAGGTTTTGTTTATGTTCATAAGCACTCAAAACCAAGTCTTCTGACTGGGTCACCAGTCTCCACTGTAGTTTTAACTTTTCCTTGCTTATTGGCTTGTAGTATATGTCACAACCTTTGCTCCTCCAAGCATATTGTTGTGCCTTCCTGAGGTTTTCATTTAGGACCTTAACTGTACTGAAACACACACAGCTGCCAAATGCTCAGGCTGTATATTTAGAATATTTTGCTCAGGGAGACATATGGATTTCACTAGAAGTCACCTTTTGCTTCATTCCGGAAGACTTCACAAATCCAGAGAAAATTCCAGAACAACCCACAAAAGAAGATCCAAATCTAGTAAATCACAATTCCCAGAGCTGGGATAGCCATCTCTATGTTAAAAACATTTGTAGTGTACTCTGAGATGGTCAAAATTCAAAAATCACCAGAGTAAACTGTCTCCTATGAATGACATGTTTTAAAAATCCTATTTCTTGCTAACTTTTTAGATTAAGAATGAGTAATGAGCAAATCTGAATGAGAATGCAGTAATTCATCCCAAATTCTTTTGAACTTCTACTACAATTTATAGGATTATGAGCTTTTGTACATTATACTCAGAATAAAAATTGCCAGCCTATTTTTATATCTTTGGAAGTAGATAAATATAATATCACAATGTGTCCCAGTTAAAGACAAAGAGACATTTAGACTTGTAAGACTAACTCACTCATAGCTGGATTCATTCGATCTGTTTTTAATTTTTTTCAGTTTCTTAAGCAGCATTAAGATATAATTGACCTGAAATAAACTGACATTTAAAGTACACAATTTGATGAGTTTTCACATATATACACACCTGTGAAACCTTAATCATGATCAAAATAATAAACATGTCCATTATTTCTAAGCAAGATAATAAACATACACATCACTCCCCAAATTGCTCCTGTGAACTATTGTAATCTCTCTACCCAAGGATTCTCCAAGGAGGATCCTCAGCCTCTCCTTCTCACTCACTCACAGATTTCCTCTTTGCCTTCTATAATTATAGATGAGTTCTGCTATTGTTAATACAAAACTTCATATAAACGGAAGCATACGGCATGTACTCATTTTTTGTCTGACTTCATTTACTCAGCATAATTTGCTACAGTGTATATCAATAGTTCACTTATTATATTGCTTACTAATGTTCCACTATAAAGCTATACCACAATTTTGATTATCTATTTATCTTCTGATGGATGTTTAGGTTGTTTTCAGGTTGGAACTATTACAGAGAAGGTTGCTATGAATATTTATATGCAAGTCTTTTACTGAACTTATGCTTTTGTTATTCTGGGTAAATAGCACGGCAAGCTCGTCTGTGTACTCTACTCAATACTCTGTGAATCATGAAGTTTTCCAGCCTGGCTTGTGAGAACAAGCACTGTTCCTGTAAGTTATGAGCACTGTTGTCTCTAATTCTTCTGAGTAGTTCTTTCTCTACCTCAAGTTTTTTTCTTACATGCATGCACTGATTAGTATGGCACTGAAGAATCATGAGGGTCCTCTGAAGACCTCCAGAAATTTATCTCATTTCTGCAGCCCCCTCATTGTAGAGTACCACCCCACAAACTCTATCTGCCTTGTCTCCTTAGACACCCAGTTCTATCTCTTCAATTCAGGTTGTCCACCAGGCTCTGTATGGACTTTCCTTCTCGGCTCGTGGCCTGGGGCTCTCTTCAGGCAGCGGGCTAGTGCAACTGCAAGGCTTACCTTACTCATTTTCCATCTCTAAGGGATTCTTATCCTTCCTTGCCAGTGATGTTCAGTGTCTTGAAAAATACTGTTTCATTCTTTTTGTCTGTATCTTGGTTATTTCAGGTGGATGGCAAATCTGGTCCCTGTTACTCCAGATTGAAAGCAGACATCTCTAATCTATTATTAGATTTTTGAATCAAGCTTTGGGATATACAGGAATATTTTGCAGGTAACTTTTGTTTTCTTTTACACCGTGGGAACAGGAAGAGAAATGGCAGGGATAAGATTATAAATCTGAGTAGAGAGCCCTGGGATTTCCCTTTCCAGTATTATAAGGCTGTTGTTATTTTCCTTTATGTTGTATGTTTCAGATGGAGAGTGGAATTTAAGTTGTGGAAGACTTGACATGTGATAAAACTGAATGCAGCTACAGACTGTTTGGAAACAGATAACACTAATGAGGACCTGGGAGAGACTGAAGACTTAGAAAGGTAGCTAACTTCTACTATCACACCACAGTGGCTCTGGGGTTCTAACAGGGTTTCTCCCTGACTCATCGCCAAACAAATGAAGAAATGCCATTCAAAAATCATGACTATGTTATTCTCTGCAGCCACAACACTTGCTGCTATTACTCTCCATGGTGCAAAATATATATATATAAAAATCTACAAATCAATAATTACACAAACTGTGAAATACAGCAGTGATTTTGTTTGTTCTGTGACAGTGTAAAAAAGACTTTTTATTAAGATATAAATCAAATTATAAAAAAGAAAACATGAACAAATGAAACATAGTTGATATTTTAATTGCATAACCTCTCCACATAAACCTGTTTATTCATGTCAACACTGTACAACTTAAAAACATTTTGTGTTTGCTTTGCTCTTTTAATATTTGAATTTTCGTCCAGTTGGTTTGTAGTTATGATGTATTTTTCCAGGCATCTATAATTACTTGGAAACAAAACCAGAAATTTCCAATGGAAAAAATAATACCAGAAAATTAGAACCCATGAAAAAGTAGTATGCATTTGAAACCATTGCTTTTGGAGTGAAAGTAGATTTTGTGATGAAACTCTTGCAGATAAATGATCTTTTCACACAAAACACATTGAAGCAAATGGAAAAAACCTGACATTCAATGTTGACAATATTTGTTTGCTAGGAAATAGTGCTCACTGTTAAAGGAATACGATGAATCTATTCCGTTCATAAAGAAAACTTTTTTTTAGTTGTTCGAAACCAGAAATATAAAAAGAAATGTTTGCATTTATGAGTTGACAGAATGATCTGAACAATTCTGTAAGAAGAAAAATAAATCCATGCAGATAATAACATCCAAAATGATGCAGAAAGTATGAATGTATTGTTTCCGTTAACTCAACTGAATGTGATACAATAACCACTGGAATAATAGTGGTCTGGCTGTCAATTTGGATAAAATGCCTTCATAAAGCACCAAAGACTGTCTTAATTAAAAAGAGTCTCTTCATTTCCATTTTATCAGAGAGAAGACTGACACTAACCTAAACAGAGTTATAAAAATGCATCTGCAGCAAATCAGGGTTAATTTTCACATAATTGAGTGGTCAGAAATAATGATAATGTTGATAATGGGTAGATGTCTAATGGTTTCTCCAAAGTTTAGGAAGGCAGAGCAAAGACCTTTTTACACATAATGTCATAATTATCATTTAAAAGTAATTTAAATTAGTTTCTGACAAAAAATTGAGGGGTTCCAAAATTGTGTGAATTTTGATAATTCTTTACACAATAGTATTCTGACGTCTGCAAAATAAATGACACTATTTCAATGCATTTATAAGCAATATATTGAGAAGGTTATGCAGTTCATAAAAGATAGGTTGAATTGCATGTTAGCATAGACTCTGTGAGCCCTGTCTAAGAAATTGCAGATAATACTGAAATATTAGAAGTGATATCAAATGAATATCTCAGATATAGAGGTGACTGGTAAATGCAATCATTTGCTGAATTTGGTTTTCAAATTGAAAATTATTATTTCTCTAAAAAATTTTAGCCCAAGTTCAGTACAAATATTAGGAAACTTCTTTCTGAGGAACTTCAAAGTAAAACTATATATTTTTATCTAAAATGGAAATTTTGTACTGTTTAACATCTTTAAAAAATGGGGGAAGTTTCAAAACTTGACAGCTAGAAGAAGAAGTATACTTCCTTAAATTCCTTTTCTAAATCTAAAAAGTTTGAGAGTTAATAAAGAAACTGTGATATATACATGTGTGGAATGTTATTGACCCTTAAAAGAGAAGGAACTCCCGCCATTTGCAACAACATGAAGAAACCTAGAGAACATTGTGCTAAGTGCAATAAGCCAGACACAAAAGGACAAGTACTATAGGATCCCACTTATACTAGGGATCTAAAATATAAGCAGAGAGTAGAAGGGTGGTTACCAGGGGCTGGGAGAGCAGGAAACAGGGAGGTGTTGGTCAAAGGGTACATTTTAGTTGTGCAAAATGAGTAAGTCTTAAAGATCTACTGTATAACATAGTGGCTGTAGTTAACAACACTGTATTACATACTTAAAAATTTGGGCTGAGCGCAGTCGCTCATAGCTGTGATCTTAGCACTTTGGGAGGCCTAGGCAGGCAAATTGTCTGAGCTCAGAAGTTTGAGACCAGCCTGGGCAACATGGCAAAATGCTGTCTCTACTAAAAATACAAAAAAAAAAAAAAAAAATTACTCGGGCATGGTGGCACACGCCTGTAATGTCTTCAGCCCGGGAGGCAGAGGTTGCAGTGAGACGAGATTGCACCCCTGTGCTCCAGCCTGAATGACAAGAGTGAGACTCTGTCTCAAAAAAAAAATAAAAATGCTAAGAGGGTAGATCTTACATTAAGTGTTATTATCACACAAAATAATAAAGAGTGAAGGAGGAAATATTTTGAGATGATAGATAGGTTTTTATGACATAGATTGTTATGATGGTTTCATGGGTATATACTTATCTCCAAACTCATCAAGTTGTATACATAATATATGTAAAACTTCTCATACCAATCATACCTCAATAAGCTGTTTTTTCTTTAAAAAAATCTTCAAAAGAAAAAATATTTCTTAAAAATTTCATATTTTTTTCTACTTCATCAAAACATAATACAACTCATATTTAGGTTTCAGGACTCTTTAAATTGAATGAAAATGTAGTTTAAACAATGATTAAATCTGTATAAATGTTTTAAAGACTTAACACAAATAAGATTACACTTTATTGATTGATTGAGACAGGGTCTTGCTCTGTTGCCCAGGCTGGAGTGCAGTGGCATCATCTTGGCTCACTGCAACCTCCTCCTCTTGGATTCAAGTGATTCTCCTGCCTCATCCTCCTGAGTAGCTGGGATTACAGGCGCCCGCCACCACTCCCGGCTAATTTTTCTATTTTTAGTAGAGACGGGGTTTCATCATGTTGGCAAGGCTGGTCTCAAACTCCTGACCTTAAGTGATCCACCCACCTCGGCCTCCCAAAATGCTGGGATTATAGGCGTGAGCCACCATGCCCGGCCATACCTTTGATTATTGAGGGAACTATGCAATGTTTGGTTTCATCATAGAACATGATCAATAATACTTTTTGCTTCTGAGAGCTATCGCATATTGTGTTATTTTCACCAGTCTCTACATAAGCACCAAATGCTCATTTTCTACCTTCTATCACTAAAAAAAAAAAAAAAAAAAAAAATGCTTCCTAGTACCAAGGAAGAAGACAGATTTAGTGTTTTGAAATTTAGGGTTGTTGAACAGACATTGGTAAACAATTTATCCAGCCTGAAAGTCTTTTCATTCCTGGAGGAGAGGTTTCCAACTTCTGTTTGAATAGGGATAATATGGTACTTTTCAAAGCTCAACCATAAAAACTGTACATTCCATGACTTGATATATTACCCTATGTAATTGTCTAACTTCTAATAATAAGTGTAAAACCTTCTATGTTACTTTTGGAATTGTGTTACGCTCACTCTTCTTGGGGATTACTGGAATTAACAGGTTGTTTTATGAAAATATTATTTTACTGTCAAAATAATCAATTTGAAAAAGGTGTTTTTTTTTTTTGATGGAGTTTTTGCTCTTGTCACCCAGGCTGGAGTGCAATGGCATGATCTCAGCTCACTGCAGCCTCTACCTCCCGGGTTCAAGCAACCCTCCTGCTTCAGCCTCCCGAGTACCTGGGATAACGGGTGCATGCCACCACACCCAGCTAATTTTTGTACTTTTAGTAGAGACGGGGTTTCACCATGTCAGCCAGGCTGGTCTCGAGCTCCTTATCTCAGGAGATCCACCCACCTCGGCCTCCCAAAGTACTGGGATTATAGGCATGAGCCAAAGCACCTGGCTGAAAAAGGATAACATGAAATTGTTCACAAAGCTACTTGCTTATTAGTGATCAGACAAATATTTCATTATTTTTCTATATAACCTGTAATCTCAGTCATAATTTAAAACATTTTTTTGAATTTATAACTGACAAATAATTATACATATTTATGGGGTACAATATGATGTTTCAACACATGTATATGTAGTATAGTTATCACATCAGGGTAATTACCATATATATTACCATAAATATGTATCATTTCTTTGTGATGACAACATTCAAAATCTATCTTAGCTGCCTTGAAATATACGTCACATTATTATTTGATATAGTCACTTTACTGTGTAATAGAACACCAGAACATATTCTTCCTGTCTAAATGTAACTCTGCACCTGGTGACCAGTCTCTCTCAGACTTCCCCACTTTCTTTCCCAGCCTCTAGTGACCACTCTTCTACTCTCTATTTCTCTGACATCAACTTTTTTGGATTACACGTATGAGTGAGATCATGCAGTGTTTGTCTCCCTGTCCCTGGCTTATTTCACTTAACATAATGTTCTCCAGGCTCATCTATGTTGCAGCAAATAAAAGGATTTCATTCTGTTTTAAGGCTGAATAGTATTCCAATGTGGGATATATACCACATTTTCTTTATTCATTTATCTGTAGATGTACATTTAGGTTGATTCTATATCTTGGCTATTGTGAATAGTGCTGCAGTGAACATGGGTGTGCAGATGTCTCTTCAACACACTGATTGCAATAATGCCCAGCTTTTGGTCCAATAACTGGAATTTTGGCAGCACCAGGAATTTTCAAGTTCCTTATACCATCTGCCCTAGTGAGTACTGCCTTAGTTTCTGTTAGTGAGACTTTTAGGTAGCATACATCTGATTTACGTAAGAAAAGTATGCATGGGGAAATTTTTTCTATTTATAATAATAGATAGTCCCACATGTGAAATGGTAAGGCAGAGACCAAGAAAAATGGGATATTTATAAACTTAATAATTAGACGTTTTGCTGTCAATTTGGGAAACAGAATTGTTTTAAAATTGATCTTTTTAAATCACTTCTTATTTTTTTAACCAGGTATTGAAAATTCAAAATCTATTTACCATACCTACATTTTCCCAACATATAGATTGAATTCACAAGATGCCTTAGACTTCTCATGCATAAAAATTACCAAAAATGGTCCCAAGTCTTGTTCTTTCTTACATCCCCATTATAAAGTCCATTTCAAACAAATTTTACTTCACATTTTTATTTAAAGGATATGTGACTTTTTGTTATACACTTAAGGAAAAACTGTTTCAAAAAACTTTCACAATAATCACATAGTCCTTTTTGGTACTATTGGGTTGAAATTTCTAATGCTGCTATTAAGCTCTAGATATTTTTTATGCCTTTATTTTCCATTTTTAGGAGTTGAGAAGGAAGTGGGGAGAGACTCATATTCTCTTCCTACTTCCAAGTCTCTGTTCTCATAAAATATTGCATCACTGATATAATAAATGGTGGATTTAGCCAAGCAAACAGCCACTTCTGTTGTAATTTGCCTTGGAAGGCATTAGCATTGTAAAAGGGTTTTTTGTTAGCTCATCAAAGGAATCTTCACATTTCTGTCTAATCTGCCCATATAGTTTCATTGTACAACACAAAGAGCTATACATAAGGTAAAGGACTTTTCTTAATATATAGTACATAAGAAAGGAAAGTGAAGAAATGACTTTTTCCTGCTCCCGTTGGTACCCACAATCCCATTCTCCCAAACTTGGTCCCAAAGCATGCTCCTTTTCTGTGAATGGCATCTCCTTTCTTAAGATGGAAGTTGTCAGTAATGGTCTTTGTATTAAATGCTGTTTTTGTGTTGTGATTTGGCTAGGCCTCACCCTCTAATTTGATTCTTGTTTTAGTGTGAGGATTGGAACTATGACTTGCAGGCCATATGTAGCCTGCCAACTATGTTTGTAAAGAGAGTTTTATGAGAACACAGGCATGGCTTTTGTATATGGCTGCTTTCTCACTACAACAGCAGAATTAAAGAGTTGCTCTATGGCCCTTAAAATAAAAGTTTGCCACCCCTTGTTCTAGGGTAAGAAAGGGGACTGGAAAGGTATTGGAAGAATAGAGTTGGTTTCCAGGGCTAGAGCAACATCTGGAACAACATCCACAAAACTCCACTGGGCCACATCTGGGCAGGCAGGCCTTGCTTCCCATGGGCTTCGCTACCCAGAGATGTCTATACTACTGGTAGAGGTTTATTTAACCTGAACACCTAGTCCACAGAGAAGAAGTTTAATTTTTATTGGCTTAAGGGCTTTATCTCATCAGAGAGTAAGAGGTTCACTAAAAACTTGAAATTAAAACAATTTGAGCTTTTGCTGAAAGTGCTTTTTAACTTAAATACAAGCCTAAGCACAGGCAGTCTGAGTGTCTGAACCTAAACACATCAGCATGATTCTTATTTCTCTTTTCACAAGGTGACAAGATCGTAACAACATACTTTTAAAAGCTATGATCTTGTACCTAGGCTAACACTTACTCCCTCTCTCTAACCTTCCAAGGGACCCAATCTCAAAAAAATGTTAAAAAGTTTCTCAGAAACCTATTGAATACACCAACAGTATTAAAGAAGATAGAATTCGAGGAAGAAACCCAAGGCTTTTTGGTGGCAGAGAAACTAAGCCACATTTGAATTGTATGCATTTTTCCCTACTACCTGTAATTCTAGACTCCTTTTATGCATCAATTTGGCATGTCATAAAGTTTAGAAACAAAAATATCCATTAAGCTAAGGGTGTTAAACATTAATTCATGAAATAGTCTGGAAATCTCCTGGCCTTTTCAATTTACAAGCCAAGCAGTTCATAAATCTTACATTCCTCCAGAGCTAATCAGTAAGACCCAAATTGGTAATCCAAATCATTAACTCAGTTTGCCAGATGTTGGAAGTTTGTTCCACTTTTTGTTCTCTCTCTTGCTCTCTCTCTCTCTCTCTGTGTTTGTGTATACCCATATATACATATTATATATAGTTTTTCCTCTTTAAACATAAACACTAAATATAGCCAAATTTGGAGTATTCTGGAAAGATGGTGATGGTATAGCTTTTAAATCTCCCTAAATTGTACCATAAACCACACAGCAATTAGACCAGAAATCCCAAAACCTAGAGTCAACAGATACAACAAAATTAGGCAAAAATGTCTCATCACTAATCCTCAAACTTGAGAAGATGGAGACAAATCGATGACAACAATAAAATCCACAAGGAATCAGCAACTGAGCCGGAAGAGTTAGAGAGATGGTAACATGATTACAACTATGCTGAAAACCAAAGAACCACCACTCCCCCAACAGTGTCATAAACAACTACTCCCTGAAAACCACATGGCCAATCAGAGAAGACTAACTGAAACTGAGACAGAGGTAGACAGGCATCAACTCATGACTGTGTGGGGTGGCTCAAAAGGTCAGATGGCACTGGGGTTATCTGGGCCTCTTAAACGCTGGAAACAAACTAAAGCTCCCTTTCAGGATAGTCTCCCTGAGAGAAACTGCTAGCAATATAATCTATACTATGGAGAAATTGAAAAAGGTAGAATGGAAAAATAGTAGGGAAAAATACGAAGTTTCATCTAAAACTGGGAAAGAAGAAGCTGGCATATTTCAGCAATTATAGTCATAATTTTAATTACCTTGAAAATGAATCAGACAAAGGATCTCAAGAGCTGTGAAGGTAAAGAAGCAATTCTAGTTTACCTTTCCTCCTAAAATTAAAAAAATTACTCATCTAAATGAACAAAGGCATATATTGCTGTTGAAACTTATACATTACTTTAGGAAAAAAGAAACTAAGGAGCAAAATAACCATTAAATAGACAGTGAAGGTAATTTAAAAAGAATACCCGTTACACAAGTGAAAAGAGTAATACTTCACAAAGCATTAAGGAAAGCCTAAAAAATAATATAATCAATGAAAAAGCACCATAAACTAGAAACATTACTCAGAAATGAGGTGAATGAAGAAAAGGAACGTTTGAAAAGGGGTGATTCCCTAGAAACACAGCCTGAGACAGAAATTTGGGTATATGTGATTTATTGAGAATATATTCTTTAGTAAAAAGCAAAATCTATGAAGGAGTGAGGAAAGCTGGGTAGGAAAGAAGACCATGAGTAAGAATTTAGGCTTGATATAGTCCAAGGTGTAGAGGAGGAAGAGTGCCTTGGAGGATATGCACATTGGAGATTTGTCTCTATGTTTAGGCAAGAGGTCTAGTCTTTTAATACATAGTACATAAGAAAGTCTTCTGTGCAAAAGACTATGTATGTACTATAGTCTTCTGTGAGTGAGTCATTAGCTGTTGGCCATATTCAAAGGAGGATACTACCTCCCAGCAAGATGGTCCCGATCAGCTAAGAGCAATCCTCTGGAGAAAATGAGCAGTTGTTTTTTGGCAGCCAACACTCACAGCAGCTGGGGGATGAGTGTACCATCTTCTTAAAGGGCATCTAGTGTCTGCTATAAAGATAAATTTTAAGGAAATAATATCAGGTTGATTTCATTTTATGACAGCAAAACTTTATACCAGAAGACAATGAAGTAACATATTTGAGATAGTCAAAGAAATAAATTACCAGAATTCTATACCTAGCCAGCATGTCCTTCAAGTTTAAAGGTTCTAAATGAACTGTTAAGAAGACAGAGAAATTGAAGGAGTATTTTACCAATGAGCACTTCCTAGCATATCTACTTGAGTGTGAATTTCATGAAATTAGAATCACTAAAGGGATATCAATATTATATTATATGGACAAAGTGGTTATATGCTTTCCTAAAGTGACAATGCAGCTACAGTAACACTTTGCAGAATAAGGAGAATGTATGCACAAAGAACAAGATTACCAACTGAGATTTAAAAATATATATTTTTCAAATTATATTGTAAAGGAAAAGGAAGATAGAGAAGAATTACTAGCTAATATCAATAGTAATAATTGATATAATATAACAAGGTAAAAACCAAAAACATAAGATCCTATAAAAGAGGAGAATAAAAGCAATATTCAAGTAAATAGACTAAAATGCAAATATGTGCCAATAGCCAGACGTATAGATAGGTAGACGATAGGTATTACAAACATATATTTGTACATGCATTGGTGTGTGTATGAATGTATATGTACAAATGTATATACATGTGAGTATCAGTTTATCTCTCTATAAAATACTACTGTAGAACTGAGGTCAAACATTTTGGTAGTATTAATAGATGTCAATTAACCTTGTTAAACTATTAAGAAAATATACTTCAGCCGGGTGTGGTGGCTCACGCCTGTAATCCCAGCACTTTGGGAGGCCAAGGTGGGCAGATCATCTGAGGTCGGGAGTTCGAGACCAGCCTGACCAACATGCAGAACCCCTGTATCTACTAAAAATACAAAATTAGTCAGGCGTGTTGGCGCATGCCTGTAATCCCAGCTACTTGGTAGGCTGAGGCAGGAGAATTGCTTGAACTCAGAAGGTGGAGGTTGCAATGAGCCGAAATTGTGCCATTGCACTACAGCCTGCACAACAAGAGCAAAAGTCCACCAAAAAAAAAAAAAAAAGAAGAAGAAAATATACTTCTGATAGGCTATGAAACAAAATGCAATACACTGTATACAAGAGACATATTTAAAACAAAGATAATCGTAAGTGTTAAAAATATAAGATGGACAAATATATGCCAGGACAAAGGAAACTCATGGTCAGAGGGTCTTAATCTTACTATCAACGAAGAATGCAGACCAAAAAAAAGCATTAAAAGAAACAAACAAATGGGACACTTAAAATGAATATATTCAAGAGATATTCATATTTATGTAACTTATAATAGGGCAACAATGTACATCATAGCAGAAGATACAGCAGATGCAAATATTTATAAATCTCTCTCAATCCAAGACAATCAAGTGGAAAAAAATAGTATACAGAAGATCTAAACAACATATCACCTAGAAACGCATCAAATTTTAAACCTTGAAGACAGAAAGTATGCATTTTTAAAAGGGCGTGTAACATTTGCAAATACTGACCTTTTCTTAGTACACATATAGAACCTAATAATTTCCAAAGAATTGAAATAATACAAATAAAACCAAATCAAGAAATAAAATTGGCCTGCTATAGTCTGAATATTTGTATCTTCCAAAAATTTATATATGGGAACCTGATCCCCACTGTGAGAGTATTAGAAGGTGGGGATTTGGGGAGGTGATTAGGTCATAAAGGCTGTGCCCTCACACATGAGATTAGTGCCCTTATAAAAGAGACCCCAGAGAGCAAGCTAGGCCCTGTATCCACATGAGGACACATAGAAGGCACTATCTATGAGGAACAAGCTCTCACCAGACATTGAATCTTCTGGCACCTTGATCTTAGACTTCCCAGCTTCTAGACTGTAAGAAATAAATTTATCATGTTTATAAGTCACCCAGTTTATGGCATTTTTGCTATAACAGCCTGCATAAATTAAGACAAGGTCTCTCCACATCAATAATTTAAAATATGCTGTTAAATAACAATTATGTCAAAATATATAAAACTAAATTACAAAAATACTTGAAAATGAAAATAGTATCAGAAGCTATGGAATATAGCTTAGTTATTTGAGTAAACTTAAAGCATTAAATATTTATATCAAAAAATTAAAATGTGTAAATTAAATTCCAACTCAAAAACATTGAAAGACAAAAATAGTAAACCAAAAGAAAGTATACATCATGAACTATTAGGGAAAATGCAGAAATTAATTTTAGAAAATAGAAACACAGTAGAAATAATGAACTTACATTTTAATTCTTAAAAAAATAATATATGACTATTAGTTAATTTAAATAAGTAACTATGCAAATAAACTTGCATACTTTGATAAACTAATGATAAACAGAAATCCACCCTACAAAATCTGACCACAGTAGAGACAGAGATTCTAAACAGATAAACTGCTACAGAAAAAAAAGTAGACGAAATTTTACAGAACCTTTAAAAGTCAGACAACCCTAATGCTACTTAAATTATTCCAGAGCACAGAAAATAAAGAAAAACTTCCAAATTATTTATAAAGAGAGATCCTGAAAACGACTGAGAAAAAATTAGCCCAAACTCACTTATAAATAGCAATGTAAAAATATTAAATTTAAATTATCAAACAGAAGTAAACAGTTCATTTAAAAATGATACATTATGATCAAGTGAGTTGTATCTCAGAATTGCAGGGTCATAATAAGTTACCTAAGGCAACTTGTTAATACTAATCATCATAGTTATAAGGCTAAGGAGAGAAAAACATTAACTATTGCCATAAAATCTGACAAGAGTTGAAAAATTCAACTCTACTTCCTGTTGAAAGTGCCAATTAAGGTAGTAATTAGTGGTTACTTCATTAACTGTCTCTTTATCAGGTATACACACATGCAAACACACACAACTATCATACATTTATACTTGTATGTGTGTATGTATCTCAAAGCCAACTTGCCTGATAAAGTCAGGAAGAAGAAAAGAAAGGATGCTAATGATATCTACATTATTTAATATTGCATTGAAGCTATCAGCCAACATAACTGACAAGAAAATTAACTGCATTAAAATTGGAAATGAAGAGGTAGAACTAATTCAAAGTTCCAAAGATATGATTAATATCTGGAAACCTCAAATAATCTATGGTAAGTTACTATAATTATATAAGATTTTAAATAAAATTGTATGTTATAAAATCATGGAACAGAAATGAACAACCTTTTATAATAAAACCAAAACTAGTTAGAAGATATAATGAAAAATAAGACATCATTTAAGAGAGTTAATAAAAATTACCTAAGCAACAATCTAAAAATAATTAAAGCTTCTATCAATTACTTTTGAAATAATTTTAAAAATGGAGTTGAGGCCGGGCTGGGTGGCTTACACCTGTAATCCCAGCACTTTGGGAGGCCAAGGCTGGTAGATCACTAGGTCAGGAGTTCGAGACCAGCCTGACTAACATGGTGAAACCCTGTCTTTACCAAAAATACAAAAATTAGCCAGGCATAGTGGCAGGCACCTATAATTCCAGCTACTCAGGAGGCTGAGGCAGGAGAATTGCTTGAACCCGGGAGGCAGAGTTTGCAGTGTGCTGAGGTCACGCCACTGAACTCCAGCCTGGGCGACAGAGTGAGACTCCATCTGGGAAAAAAAAAAAAAAAAAAAAAAAAAAAAAAAAAGGAGTCAAACAAAAGGAGTGGAAAAAATCTCACTGGAGAATGCTCAGAAGGCAACTCATTATTTTGAAAATTGCTTAAAAAATGGAATTGGTAATGAGTAAAGAGGAATTGTTCAAGATCTATCCTGCCTTTTCTGTAAGCATTATCCCACTAGGTAACCAAATAGTTGACAGAAAATGTTTAATTTTTTTAAAGTATACCACCTTAAAAATGAATAAAGTTGCTCTCCTGTACAAAGACATTTTTCTCTTTCTACTTTTCACATTTTCCTTTTATTTTTGGCTTTAAGATCAACTCTGGTGAGTGTAGGTGTAGATCTTTGTGTTTATCCTAGTTAGAATTTATTGAGTTTTTGTTATATTAATATTTAAAAATCAAATCTGGGAAGTTTTTGGCATTATTTCTACTCCTTTCTCTCTCTCCTCTTCTTCTAGAACTTCAGCTATCCATATGTCAGTGTGTTTGACGATGTTCCCATAGGATGAGATTTTGTTCACTTTTTCTTTCATCTCCAATCTTTTTCTCTCTGTTCTTTGAACTTCTATGGCTTTATATTCAATGTACTGACTCTTTTCTTCTAGCATCTCAAAATTGCTTCTGAGACCATTTCAGTCATCGTATTCCTCGACTCTAAAATTTGATTCTTTTTTATAGTTATAATTCCCTATTGAGATTCCCTATTTGTCCAGCCATTGTCATAGTTTTCTTTCATTATTGGAATATATATATATATATATATAAAATGGCTTCTTTGGAGTGTTTGCTAAATCCAACTTCTGGGCCCATCCGGGAATCTATTTTTATTGGCTGCTTTCTTTGCCATTCTTTCGTATATCTCATAATGTTTGTTTAAAAACCAAACACTTTAGACAGTATCATGTAGCAGTCTTGGATTTAGTTTTTATTTTTCTGAGAGTTGATTTTTTTTTACTATTCTTTTCTTATTCCTTGCTTTTGTTTTGTGTTGGTAACTTGCCTGGACTTAATTTTCAAGATCTTTGTCCTTACATTATTTGTCCACTGATATCTTTGCACAATTTTTAAGAATTCTTACATTTTTTGGCCTAATTTCCTATGATCCACTCTTCCGTCTGCATAGCAAAGTACTCAGCCAATGACTTGGGTAGAGTTTGTGTTTCAATGCTTCATACTATTATGGTCCTGTAGATCAGTCTCTGTGGAGTTTTGTAAGTGCATTAAACTGTTCCCTCAGCTCCAAGTATGACTTGGGTTTTAATTTTTCCCTGGGCTGTCTAGAGTCTCCCTCATGTATGCATGTAGTTTTCCAGTTCGCCTAAGATGTATGAAGAGCCTATTTCAGCTTTTCCGTGGCTCTCCCGTTTTCTAGATATGAGACCACAACCAGACCTAGCAAAGCTGTGAGTTTTCCCTTGTCAATTTTTACCAAATTTACCACATTTAGCAGACAAAGCTTGTCCTTCCAGCTTCTCTCTCCCTGGCAGCAAATATGATACTTTATATGGCCAAACCCACCCACACTGGGAAGCTACACTTTTCCATGGCCATGCTCCCTGAAAGAAGATGAGAGAAGTCCCAGGCAAGAACTCAAATTTCTAGCAGTTTTTAAAGAAATAACGCTTCCCAATTTGTTTTCTACATGGTTGATTTTCAACAGCTGAAATTGTTGTTTTGACAATTTTGTTCAGTTTTTTACTTCTTTTTTTTTTTGTTTGCTTTGCAAAGACAGATGTGCCCATTTCCTTATGCTGCTATACAGAATTCACTAGTTTTTGTTGTTGATGTTTTGTTTGTTTGTTTTTATTTTCTGAAGACTGCATCTTGCTCTGTCATTCAGGCTGGAGCACAGTGTCACGATCTTGGCTCGCTGCAACCTCCGCCTGTCAGGTTTGAGTGATTCTCCTGCCTCAGCCTCCTGAGTAGCTGGGATTATAGGTGCCCGCCACCAGGCTCATCTTAATTTTCTATTTTTAATAGAGATGGGGTTTCACCATGTTGGCCAGGCTGCTCTTGAACTCCTTACCTCAAGTTATCTGCCTGCCTTAGACCCCTGAAGTGCTGGGATTACAGATGTGAGCCATCGTGCCTGGCCCGAATTCACTCGTTTTTTAAAAAAATTATTGATTTTTTAGGTGTGATAATATTACGGTTACAATTTTTAAAAGTCTTATCAGCATAAAATACATACTGAAGCATTTATGATGAAATCATATCACACTGATACTGGCTTTAAAATAATTTGTGTCTCAAAGAACAGGTGGAGATATTGATGGAGCAAGACTGAATGTGAGATAATAATTATTGAATCATGGAACAATTGGAAATTGTTTGAAATGCATCATAATTTTCTCTAGTTTTGTATATTTTGAGATTATTTACTCAATAAAATGTTAAGAGAAATAATTAAATGCTGAGATTCTATTAGTTATACACAGCATCAGGAACGAAACGAGACAAATAGAACTTATTCTAACACAATATATTATAGTGAATTACTATGTAGGTAACTCAACTTCCCTTAACATATTAAATCTAACTCCTTCAAAAGGCAACCTGTTAGCCTATGATATTGCAATAATAATGCCTATCATCCCTATATTTGCTTTACCTCTTTATCAAAAACCATTATATCATAAATATGATAGCTTTGCATTTATTGAGTGCTTACTTGAGCCAGGTACTGTGTTTAGCATTTGATATATATTGCCAATGGACAATGCTTGGGGTTCAGAGTTTCTGATGGGCCTGTCACTATTTCTTGCTCTTCTATTCAAGTTTGAAGAAAAAAAGGTAGCAGAAAGTAAAAAATACAGTAAGTTTGATTAATAATCTTCTATTAAATATTTTGTATCAGTTAAGGAGGTTTTGGGAAACTTTGAAGGCAAGTTTATTGAGATGGAAAAAAATGTTTTGATATCATTAATGTCCAAGGATAGATGCAACTCCCTAAAAGATTTCTGATGTATAGGTCTCTTCCAAAACAAAATCATGGCCCCCCAAAGTAAAAATATTTAGCGAGGAACAGATGCTCAAGCCTTACTCTACATGACCAGTGTAATCCTGGGAAACTCTTAGTCCTGCAATGTAAGCCATGGTGTCCTGGTAATGATGTATACACTGCATGTCAAGAAAACAATAAGCTGTTTGCTGACCTCAGGACATCTGGGTACTTTTAGCACCCATGGTGGGTTGGCGGGGGACAATTTCTCATGACTATAGATTTATGAGCCAGTTCAATTTTCACCTCTCTCAAAAAAGATTCTGCTGCCTATCGAAGTTGTTTTTTTTTCTTTTTCTTTTTTTTTTTTTTTGAGGTGGAGTTTCACTCTTGTAGCCCAGGCTGGAGTGCAATGGCACAATGTCAGCTCACTGCAAGCTCTGCTCTGGGTTCAAGTGATTCTCCTGCCTCAGCATCCCAAGTAGCTGAGATTACAGGCATGCACCACCATGCGTGGCTAATTTTGTATTTTTAGTAGAAATGGGGTTTCTCCATGGTAGTCAGGTTGGTCTCAAACTCCCAACCTCAGGTGATCCACCCGCCTTACCCTCCCAAAGTGCTGGGATTACAGGTGTGAGCCACTGCACCCAGCCCTATCAAAGTTTTAAATCTCTTACAGGTGACTTTGAAAACAGACATCTTTGAAAATGTCTTTCTCTCTCTGCTTACAAGGAACATGATTTATCAGTTTATATTGTTGTCTTCATGTGAATATTTTGACTTCCAATTTGACAGCTCACATATTATGGAGTAATTTCTACATTATTACCTCCACTCATGTAGGCCTGGGGAACTTGTCCATGATGAAGTACTCAGTTGAATGAGAAGACAGATTTGAGCACCTGACAAGATCCTTGGAAGGGATTATGTCTGAAAGCATAATGTGAATGGGAAAGAGAAACAGGGAAAGGGCTAGTCTCATCTGATCAGGAAAACCAGAAACCAAATCTTAACCCAATAAGGTAACAGGGCTTGTCACATATCACTGAATGAACAAATACTTGCCAATGATGTTGAAAGTCAGTAATGTAAACTTTGGACTTCAAATGAGAAAACAGCGATGAAGTAAATGAAAGTTGATTCAGCTCACATTCCTTAATATGTGTATAATTTTCTGCATTTATTTACCTGGCACACAGAAATCATATTTTTAAATGGTAGAACAGTATTTATCTTTAACTTTATGATAATGGGGAATTATATCCTCATAATTGTGCACTGAACTTAAGATTTTATAATTTTTACTCTTTGGAGAGTTGTTTTGTTTTTATTTGTATAATCATTTCCACCTTCATATTCTTGACTAAGACCCATCTGAAGAAGTTTAGTGCTAGCTCATATTTTTTGATGGAACACTTTGGATTAGCTGATGCTGTCAAGAGAAATGAAAAGACATTCTTACCAAGGTGAAACCATTTTAGTTGCATACTGCTGAACAGTCATCAAGATTCAAGAAGGATAAATGATGAAAAAAAGAATTTACTTTGCTTTTTATGCTATGCTATTTTCATAATAGCAGGATAAGAATTGCAATTTGGAATAGGAGGATCTATGGTTGAAGCATACTGTTGGAGTTTACTTTGAGCTATATAAGCTATATATCTTTTGAGTTTACTTTAAGCTATGTGAATTTACAGCAGGAAACTCTCTCCAATTCTTTGCACAAACAACATCTCAATGAGGCTACATAGTAAACATAACCTCCCTTACTCTTCTTTCATTTTTCTTTTCCCATAGCATTTATCACCTTCTAAAATATACATATATAGTGTACATCTTTTTTAGCTTTATTATTTATTGTTTATTTTCTGTCACCCTGCTAGACTGCAGACTTCATATGGGCAAAGATATTTGTCTGTTTTCTTCTCTGATATACTTTCATAAAACAATATCATGCATATAGTAGATACTTCATAAATATTTTTAAAATTGATTATAATATCTATGATGCAAACACTTCGAAGTGGCTTTACAAAGTAAATATTAAGATACCACTAAATTTCAAAGTCTAGTTAATCTAACTTCAAAGATTTCCTTAGTCCTTCTGAATAATGTTAACTTATTCAGAGCACATGTAATTAATGTGGCTCATTTATTGGATAAATTACTCTCTAAGACATCTTGACTAGTCCTTTCTTTGGTGAACTTAATTATTTTTAACCCTTTTCAAGTTAACTTTTAAAGAAAAATTTCTAAACAGTACTCATCTGTGAATCTTCTCCTTTTGTTATATTTTGTTACATCTGAGAAATTTATAAAAATATTGTGTTTCTGTGTATGTGTGTGTACATTTTACAATGTACTATCTGACAAGAGTTTCTTATAGAATGAAGTACCAAATACTGGATATTTTAATAATAAATATGTGAAAACTGTATGTATTAGTCTTTTGCATTTCTGTAAAGGAATACCTTTATAGACTAGATAATTTTAAAGAAAGAGGCTTATTTGGCTCACAGTTTTGCAGGCTGTATAAGCATGGCATTGGCATCTGCACACCTGCTGGTGAGGCCCCAGGAAGCTTTTAGTCATGTCACAAGGGAGTGGAAGCTGGCATGTCACATGGCGAGAGAGTGAGGAAGAGAGGAAGGGGAGGTCTCAGACTCTTTTTAACAACCAGATCTCATGTGAACACATTACCATGGCAAGGGCACCAAGCCATTCATGACAGATTTACACCCATGACCCAAACACCTCCCACCAGGCCGCATCTCCAACATTGGAGATTACATTTGAACATGAGATTTGGAGGGGACAAATATGCACGCTATATCACTATATTATTCTGTTTCCTAGTAATATCAGGAAGTCTTTCTCAGCCACTTTGGAGACTCATTAAGGAAAACTAAACACCTCTGATGGCTTTGAATTTCTCTATCATCTCATTCTTTTTAATCCAAATGTCTTAGGCCTTTAATATCATTGTCTAATGGCTCATGTCTCCTAATAGGCTTTAGACTCCACCTTCAAATTTATCTTGCTATTGTCAGGATATCCACAGGGTCATGGGACACCTGTGCGTAACAACAAACCTTCCTCTATCCTCTGAGCCTGGCCCATGAATGAAGACGCCTTAGCAGCACTCTACGTGTCCTCCTGGGAAAGCTTGTTACTGCAGCTTGCTCTGGGTTCCTAAGTTGTGCCATGAGTGTTGGAAGGAAGGAGGTGAATGGCCTTCCATAAACATATGGTGGTATTTTACTCTCTGGGCCCCAGACATATGCCACTTGGTCCCAAAGTCTCCAGAAGCTTTCATGAACATGGTTTAAAGCCAGCTCTTCAGGTGAGGTTGGGGATGTGGGAGTCAACAAGTCTCAATGAATCACCTCCTCTTTTCTTATCTATCACTTGTGCTTTCTTTATGCACCCCAAATTGTCAACTATGCAGGAAAGAAAAAATCTCCCTCTGTATCTTTAGAGGTTACCGTTTTATATGAGTGGCAAAAACAGCCATTTACCTTGAGCTTAGTTAAGGCACCTGAAACTCTAGGATAGGCACCCTGCCTTCCTTGCTGTGAAAAAGGAGTTCAGTGCGGATGCGGAATGTGTTTTACAGAGGATGTAGAGAAAATGATATAATATAAAATAGGAAGACAAATTCTTCCTAGTAAGGCTGGAGTGGGTATCAGGTTTCTTGACTAAGCCCAAGAGTACTTAATAGAGCTTTTACAACAAAATAAAAATAAAAAAGAAGGCAAAGAACTATGATTGTATAAAAGAAGTTTATCATTTTTTTCCTATAAATGGTTTTGAAGCAAAACAGAAGCTCCAGTATAAGACAGAAAATATTGTGTTGTTATGTGACAGTCTGAAAAAGCCCTCAATGTTTCTTTCATAATCAATCACTAAAAATATGAAACAAACATAAGCCGGTCTTTTAAAGCAGCAATAATTTATCTGAAATTGGTCACTTAAGGAAGACAAAGCGTTACAGGGTCCAAAACTGGCTATCCAGGCTAGATGAACTATCTCCAAACAAAACCCATAAGGCAAAGGACAAAACTGAATTGATATGTATACAAACCTCAGTCACATCAATCTTCAGCTGATCCAGAGACAGAGAACAGACAATTTTACAGTACTCTAAATTGTTTAAATATCATCTAGAAAGGATGTAAAAACCAGTATCACAACTGTGAAAACAGAATTATTTAAGAAAAATTTTAAAAACAGTTTGTATACTAATATTAGCCATTAAAACAATGAGTTAAAATTTCACTTAAAGTTAGTGAATGAAAACAATATAAAAAGACTAAAATCAATATAAAGAACCACATATGTGAGAATAGCATTTTTCTTATGATTATTATGTCTTTAGTCAGAAATATAGCAAATTCAAAAATGCCTTCAATATATTAGGTTAGGCAATTTTTAAACTTAAAGTAAAAAATACAAAATTATGCAATATAATTTTAAATATAAAACCATTCCATAAAATTATCTTTTAAACCACAGAATAGTCAGTATTGGTAATTTAATGAGGAAATTCTTAATGATGTTAATAAAAATAGACACTTATTCACTTTAGATTGACGTCTCACGGCCCAAGCATTACTGATGTTTCTTTAGCATTTCTCAAATATGTCACAAAAAGAAGCTCTCGTGGGCAGAGTGAGCATAATGTTAAGAACTGAGATAAATATGCTCAGGACTAAATCAATGTTTCCAAATCAAATAATATTTCCAAGAAAAATATGAAGATGATTCAATTGATATAAACTCAAGCATATAAAGACAGTGCAAGATGCATAAGTCTAAATCTATGCTTAGGTATACATGATTCATATCATTTAAATCCATTTTTCATAATAGATGTTTTTAATTCTAAAGTAAAGTAACATCAGGCTTTAGAACGCTTTGCCAAAATTGCAAACCACCTCTGCTATGTACTGAGAACTAAGTACAGAGCTGTGCACAAAGGTATCAGATATTCCATCTGGCCCTATGAAAGGCCCTCTAATTCCTTGGGTCTTGCCCCACTACATGAAACAAAGAGGTTGGTGGAGGACTGGCCAAGGCATCATACAAAGTTTCTGTGGATCCCAGTTGGGAAGAGCTGCCGGAGCAGCAGCACTCACCAACCTCAGGAAATAGATAGGGCAGTGTAGACAGATAGATGGTGGTGGATGGTACACACCCACTTCATCACCAAACCTTGAAAGGCAAGTAAATCTTTGATGCAGGAGGTTAACCAGAAAATGTTTGCTACCTCCATGAAGAAATTATGCTAGTCACTTCATATACAGGATTTCATTTTCTTTAAACTAAATTAATAAGCCTTGTATCTTCTTAACTCTGCTTTATTAAACAATTCCTATTTTAAGTTCCACCTTGGCGAATGTCTGACTCATGTTCTGATATCATAGTGTTGAATGCTGTCTAAAAAGATTTTATGACTTATTTAGAAGGATGGATGAAACAACCCCCAACTATCTCTTTGGACAGTTTATGGGGTTTTTATAGTATATGAAAAACAAGCTGTACCCTTTTAATAAAAGGGAGCCTTAAAAACTAAAAATCAATCAGAATCCTAGAACAGCCTCAGTGACATGAAAAGCCCTCAGAATCACAATGATGCCTCCCTCGTTAGCTGTCAGAACAGCACCAAGTGTCATCTGAGAGTCGTTTCTCCTTTTCAAAAGAATGATCTCGAAACATAGCAACATTACAGTGTTTAATAAAATTACTTTTTCTGAAAACTTCAATCATGAAGGAGTCAGAATTTCTTTCACCTTACCAAAATGAAAAAGAATCAGGATTCATTTTTTTAAGTATTCCTTTCTTTGCCTTGCTGAGATCTGTAGAGGAAATGTATTGGGGGAGAGAGAGACAGAGAAAGAAGGAAGTGGAGAGAAAAAGAGAGAGAGATGGAAAAGGGAAAGGAGTAGGGGAGGGAGATGAGGAGGAAGAGGAGGAGAACTAGGAGGAAGAGGAGGAGGGGAAGCAGTGGGCAGGAAGACAAGGAGAAGGGGGAGGAGGAGGAGAAAGGAGAGGGGGAGAAGGAGGAGGGGGGAGAAGGAGGAGGGGGAGGAGGAGGAGGAGGGGAGGGAGGAGGAGGAGAATGAGGAGGAGGAGGGGGAGGGGGAGGAGAATGCGGAGGAGAAGGGGAAGGAGGAGGAGAAGGGGGAGGAAGAGGGGGAGGAGGAGGAGGAGAAGGGGGAGGAGGAGGAGAACAGGGAGGAGGAGAACAGGGAGGAGGAGGAGAACAGGGAGGAGGAGGAGAACAGGGAGGAGGAGGAGAAGGAGGAGAACGGCAGGAGGAGAAAGAGCAACGCTAACTGGCTTAATACCCCACCTGAAAAAGCACAGGAATTATTGGTCAAAGGTAATAGAAAGTATTATCTAGTGGTTCCTAACACTTCTGCCATCAAATATCCCCATGACAAATGAATGGACAACAGGAAATAAAGTATGACTGAATTCTGCACAGTCAAGATTTGTGTACATAACATTTGTATATAAACCATGTCTTAATAAAACAAAAATATCCATTTAGAGCTTCGTAATGAGGGAAGGTTTTCAAACCTGCTTCTTGCTAATATGGAATCTATAAACATCTGTTAACTCCTCAAGATGTTTGGGTTATTGATGGGGAGAGTGTCAGGTTCAGTCCACAACACAGGAATCGTGTGGTCAGCTGCAAGCCCAGGATTGCTAACTACTGTCCACAGTAGCTGGGAAAGCCATCCTAGGGAAAATCAAAAAGCATCGATCCCATTCTGAAGCTGAGTCACAAACATTTGGAAACTGAAGACAGAGATCATCATTAAAACTGAGGTGTGCTTGTGGAGTTTGTTAAACCTTCTTGCTGTGACATGAAAATAGAACTGCGCTGATCAAAATGCACATCAGCTTTTGCTTAAGTGCATCGTAAAGAACCCCTTGGCCCATTCAAAATTGTATTATGATTATTTCTTCATATTCTAATAAACAACTATGACACATTCCATTAGATTATTCTTGTTTCTTGAATATGTGTCCATTATCCGTTCAAGAAGATTTTTCTGAGTCTGTCACTCCTAAAGAAAGATTATGCTTCCTTTTATTGGAAAACAAAAACAAAACAACAACAAAATATGTATATATATGAAGATATATATGTGTGTGTGTGTGTATGTATATATATATATATATATATATATATCTTCACATTTCTCTTTATTGCTTGTCCAGGTTACTATTAATCACAGTAAAGACACAACATAATGATTTGGCTTCACTTTATCCATTGTCACCAAATAAAGTTCTATTTTAAGTTCTGTTTTAATTTTAAGGTCCAATAAAAAATGACTACCATTATATAATATCTCATTTTTTCAGAAATAAAAAGTTTAAACAGTTGTTTTTGTTTTATCATAAAGATTCAAGGCATTTGACCTTGTCTCACTCACCCAAATTTATTGAAGAAAATTCGTAGGCATTCCACATATATCTTCCAATAAATTTCAAATTCTAAGTTGGATTTTTCCTAAGGCATTTAAATATTTCTGTGTTCATTCTTAGAGGAAGAAAATGCTGAACATTTTTTTAAAAACAATTTTAAAAGAAATAGAAATTTCATAAATATTTTTCTACTCTGTTGGTTTGGAAGTAATTTTTGTTAGTGGTTACTCTAAAAATTACAATGCCCATGCTTAATTTATTAGTGTAATCTACCCTAATCAATATTTTTATCTTCTTTTTTCAAAACACAAGGACATTAGCAAATATAACTGCATGTGATAGTCATAGAAATATGTATCTCAGATTTCCTGCTGTGTGGAGAATAGATGACTTTCAGCCCCAGCTATGGCCTCTCTGGACCCTTCACTGATTTCATACCAAGGCCACACTTCCCCTAGCCTACTACCATGCCTTCCCCAGACTGACCACAATGGGGGTTGTAATGTCAGCCCATTCCTACCCAGTGCAGAATTCTCTGATGGGCAACTCTTGCTTGAGAAGTTCTCATAGGCCTGGTTGAATCATTCTTTTTTTTTTTTTTTTTTAAGCATATTGCCTAGTAGTTTTTTTTTTTTTTTTTTTTATACTTTAAGTTTTAGGGTACATGTGCACATTGTGCAGGTTAGTTACATATGTATACATGTGCCGTGCTGGTGCGCTGCACCCACTAACTCGTCATCTAGCATTAGGTATATCTCCCAATGCTATCCCTCCCCCCTCCCCCCACCCCACAACAGTCCCCAGAGTGTGATATTCCCCTTCCTGTGTCCATGTGATCTCATTGTTCAATTCCCACCTATGAGTGAGAATATGTGGTGTTTGGTTTTTTGTTCTTGCGATAGTTTACTGAGAATGATGATTTCCAATTTCATCCATGTCCCTACAAAGGACGTGAACTCATCATTTTTTATGGCTGCATAGTATTCCATGGTGTATATGTGCCACATTTTCTTAATCCAGTCTATCACTGTTGGACATTTGGGTTGGTTCCAAGTCTTTGCTATTGTGAATAATGCCACAATAAACATACATGTGCATGTGTCTTTATAGCAGCATGATTTATAGTCATTTGGGTATATACCCAGTAATGGGATGGCTGGGTCAAATGGTATTTCTAGTTCTAGATCCCTGAGGAATCGCCACACTGACTTCCACAATGTTTGAACTAGTTTACAGTCCCACCAACAGTGTAAAAGTGTTCCTGTTTCTCCACATCCTCTCCAGCACCTGTTGTTTCTTGACTTTTTAATGATTGCCATTCTAACTGGTGTGAGATGGTATCTCATAGTGGTTTTGAGTTGCATTTCTCTGATGGCCAGTGATGATGAGCATTTTTTCATGTGTCTTTTGGCTGCATAAATGTTTTCTTTTGAGAAGTGTCTGTTCATGTCCTTTGCCCACTTTTTGATGGGGTTGTCTGTTTTTTTCTTGTAAATTTGTTTGAGTTCATTGTAGATTCTGGATATTAGCCCTTTGTCAGATGAGTAGGTTGCAAAAATTTTCTCCCATTTTGTAGGTTGCCTGTTCACTCTGATGGTAGTTTCTTTTGCTGTGCAGAAGCTCTTTATTTTAATTAGATCCCATTTGTCAATTTTGTCTTTTGTTGCCATTGCTTTTGGTGTTTTGGACATGAAGTCCTTGCCCATGCCTATGTCCTGAATGGTAATGCCTAGGTTTTCTTCTAGGGTTTTTATGGTTTTAGGCCTAACGTTTAAATCTTTAATCCATCTTGAATTGATTTTTGTATAAGGTGTAAGGAAGGGATCCAGTTTCAGCTTTCTACATATGGCTAGCCAGTTTTCCCAGCACCATTTATTAAATAGGGAATCCTTTCCCCATTGCTTGTTTTTCTCAGGTTTGTCAGAGATCAGATAGTTGTAGGTATGCGGCGTTATTTCTGAGGGCTCTGTTCAATAGATGCAGAAAAAGCCTTTGACAAAATTCAACAACCCTTCATGCTAAAAACTCTCAATAAATTAGGTATTGATGGGACGTATTTCAAAATGATAAGAGCTATCCATGACAAACCCATAGCCAATATCATACTGAATGGGCAAAAACTGGAAGCATTCCCTTTGAAAACTGGCACAAGACAGGGATGCCCTCTCTCACCATTCCTATTCAACATAGTGTTGGAAGTTCTGGCCAGGGCAATTAGGCAGGAGAAGGAAATAAAGGGTATTCAATTAGGAAAAGAGGAAGTCGAATTGTCCCTGTTTGCAGATGACATGATTGTATATCTAGAAAACCCCATTGTCTCAGCCCAAAATCTCCTTAAGCTGATAAGCAACTTCAGCAAAGTCTCAGGATACAAAATCAATGTGCAAAAATCACAAGCATTCTTATACACCAACAACAGACAAACAGAGAGCCAAATCATGAGTGAACTCCCATTCACAATTGCTTCAAAGAGAATAAAATACCTAGGAATCCAACTTACAAGGGATGTGAAGGACCTCTTCAAGGAGAACTACAAACCACTGCTCAAAGAAATAAAAGAGGATACAAACAAATGGAAGAACATTCCATGCTCATGGATAGGAAGAATCAATATCGTGAAAATGGCCATACTGCCCAAGGTAATTTACAGATTCAATGCCATCCCCATCAAGCTACCAATGACTTTCTTCACAGAATTGGAAAAAACTACTTTAAAGTTCATATGGAACCAAAAAAGAGCCCGCATCGCCAAGTCAATCCTAAGCCAAAAGAACAAAGCCGGAGGCATCACACTACCTGACTTCAAACTATACTACAAGGCTACAGTAACCAAAACAGCATGGTACTGGTACCAAAACAAAGATATAGATCAATGGAACAGAACAGAGCCCTCAGAATCATTCTTAAATGTTGCAGGTGTTGCAGTCTGATACTTTTCTTACCCTGTAGTTTTTCCTCTTCTCTTTTTATATGTGTCTGAATTATATTGTGGTCTGAAGGTTCTCCCCACCTTCTCTGATTGCTCCACTTTTTCTTTCATAGATGTTTTCCTTCATCAATCTCTTGCATGTCTAAATCCCATTCAATATCTGCTTCTTGAGGTCCCAAACTAACACAATTCACTTATTTACTTACTGATTATCTGACGTTGTTGTTGGATAGATCATTTCTCTTTTGAATCTCATGAGAAACTGCTATTCTTTTACAGAACCAAGATTCATCTACACAAAACCAATATTTACTGATTTTTTTTGTACTTTATTCTTTTTGCATCTCAGTTCTTCCACCGAAAATAATTTTTCTTCTGGCGGAATTTCCTTAGGATTCATTAGAATCCTCTAATTTTGGATTGAAATTATTAATATTTTTGAAAGTGAGTTTATGTGTATTAAACCCTATCTCTTTTGACTGCTTTTAGTATATCTACCACTGTGCCTCACTAGGTGGCATTCTGAGAAATTTTTTCTCATTTACCTTCTAGCTTATGAATTTCCTTTTTACTTATTTCAAATTGGCTGATATATTTAACCATTATGTTTGTTAATATTTGCTTTATTTTTTAAATTTCTATTTTGAAGAAAGCCTCTGTAATGTTTTGTTAGTATTTCTAAGCTTGTTTTTATTCTTTTAAGTTAGTGGTAATTATTTTATCGTTTTTTGATATTTTATTTGTTTGAGACAGAGCCTTATTCTGTCACCCAGGCTGGAGTGCAGCGGCGCAATCTTGGCTCACTGCAACCTCTGCCTCCTGGGTTCAAGAGATTCTCCTACTTCAGCCTCCGAAGTAGCTGGAATTATAGGCGTGCCACCACACCCAGCTAATTTCTGTATTTTTAGTAGAGACAGGGTTTCATCATGTTGGCCATGCTGGTCTCGAACTCCTAGCCTCAAGTGATCTTCCCACCTCAGCCTCCCAAAGTGCTTGGTTTACAGGCATGAGCCACTGTTCCCAGCCTGATATTTAAATATTTGAAGTCCCATGGGTCTGTTTCTGTTTGTTGTTCCTGTTGATTTTCACACATGGTGATTTTCTTCCTTATGAATTCACAGCTTGAGGATTTGGGGCGGTGGAGAGTAAACCAGGAGATGTAAATGTAGGCTGTATATCCATAGGAAGGAGTTCTGGTGATTACATCTTCTCAGTGATGTCATCCCTTGCCTTGCATTCCAGTTGGCTCTGTTCAGTGTCAAACAATCTTTCATTCACTCCCAGGAGACTACCGATACCCAAGTTCAAGTTCACAAGTTTTGGTAACATGTCATCAGCACAAAACCAGTCTCAGAAGCCCACTCAGAACCCGTCTGTTTTCCCACTTTTATTTAGATTTTGGTTTGATAATTTCTTACTCTATTGTCAGTTCTGCAATACTTTAAAAAGTACCTTAAAAATATATTCTATGAAACATACATTGTTGTTTTCAGTGGAGTACTTTGTCTGAATAATCTAGCTCCTCATATAACTGGAATGTGAACTTCTAACACAGCTTATAAAAGTAATATAGGAATAGTTCATTTTAGAAAAATATTCGTAAAAGTTTTTACAGATATTTTGCATTAATTTTCTAGATGCCTTAGAACGTTTGGTGTGGGCCATATTGCGATTATCAAACAAAAGAGATTTGTTATTTTTAGTTGATTTTCCAAACAAATTACCATTATGGGTACACAATTGATTATTTAGATACTGAAGATACAGTAATTCCTATACCATTGCTTGCATCAGACAGCGCCATATCTGAATAGAGTGGGGATTGTGTTTTTCACTGTAGTCAATATTCCTATTTTTTAAGCTAGCATAATTAATGAAAATATCTCAGTTATTTCACAAAAGACACACTAACAAAATTTAAGCTCTGGGTCCATCATACAATATGCTCAGATGAGCACAACTTTAAACAAAATTTAAGATATTCATGTGGACCCTCTCATAACAATAATTACTAGATATGGCATGAGTGCATTAGTAGGTAACGGTTTACTATATCTACACCCTAGTGTGAAAGAGTTAAGTCAGTATGAGTTGAGCAAACACAACATGCTCATTGGCTCAATCCTACTTATCAGATAGTAAATGAGGTAGCAATGAACCTTGACCTACCTAGGTATATTCATAATCATCATTTGACATTTGATTGGGATTTATCCAGAAACTGAGTCTCAACAGAACAATCTCACTATCAATTTAGCAAGGAAAATAATCTAGCGAGATGAGTGAAAATAGCAGAGGTTGGCCGGGTGCGGTGGCTCACACCTGTAATCCCAGCACTTTGGGAGGCCGAGGCAGGCAGATCACCTAAGATCAGGAGTTCCAGACCAGCCTGACCAACATGGAGAAACCCTGTTTCTACTAAAAATACAAAATTAGCCAGGCATGGTGGCCCATGCCTGTAATCTCAGCTACTTGGGAGTCTGAGGCAGGAGAATCACTTGAACCCGGGAGGTGGAGATTGCAGTGAGCCGAGGTTGCGCCATTGCACTCCAGCCTACACAACAAGAGTGAAACTCTGTCTCAAAAAAAAAAAAAGAAAGAAAGAAAATAGCAGAAGCCATCCTCCAGGAAGCACAAGACAGACTGTTTGATCTAGTTGTAAGCCTATTTCTTTTTGTTTAAAATTCACTGTACATTGCCTTAGAGGTAAATAGGAAAATATATCCTCATCTTTATTTCCTAAGTTTATCTTGCTAGTTTTCTTTCCTTTCTTGCTCCAGATTTTGACCTCATAGACATTTTGGTTCTATTGTGATATTGGCCTCTACCTACACAGAGGTCCTTGTTCTTTCATTTATTTAAAAATCTATGCATTCAAGAAATATTTATTGAGCAAATACTATGTGTACAGCACTATCTAGAAGCTAAGAATCCAGTGGTTGAGAAGACAGACGCAAACCCTATTGACAAGTTAATTTTCTAATGTTATAAAAGAGAAAATAAATATGTGGAGTAGTAAGTAAGTTCAGAGAGTGAAAAAGAAATGTTACAAATAAAATACAACAAAGCCTTGGTAGAGAGAGTCGTGGAGGTAGGGTGACAGAAAGAGGGTTTGTGCACTGAGCTACAGAAATCAGAAAGTCTACCTGAAGAGGTAATATCTGGGCTGAGACTCTGGTGATGTAGAGGAAATAACCATGTGAGGATTTACTTAGTTATTAAATGAAAATTACTGGGCCCAGGAACTGGTACATGCTGTTTACCATCCTATCTCATCTTCTCTCTAACCCAATATCCTATGTCTTTCTGTCCTCTTAATTCTAAGGGTAAAATAATATCCAAAGAAGCAAAAGTAAGCAGAAACTGTGGAAAAGAAAAATAAATTCATGTAGACATGCAAATGCCAATAGAAATATTAAACTCTTGGCCGGGTGTGGTGACTCAAGTCTGTAATCCTAGCACTTCGGGAGGCCGAGGAGGGTGGATCACTGGAGGTCAGGAGTTCAAGATCAGCCTGGCCAACATAACAAAACCCCATCTCTACTAAAAGTACAAAAACTAGCCAGGCGTGGTGGCAGGCACCTGTAATCCTAGCTACTTGGGGGACTGAGGCAGGAGAATCTCTTGAACCCGGCAGGCAGAGGTTGCAGTGAGCGGAGATCATGACACTGCACTCCAGCCTGGGGGATAGAGCAAAACTCTGTCTCAATAAATAAATAAATAAATAAATATATATATATATGTATATATATATACATATATATATTTTATAGAAGAACACAGATATGGAAAAGGAATCTAGTTAAAGTTTTGTGAAGAGATACAAGTGTTTTTGTTTTTCAAATTTCTTTGCAGGAGTAAAGGAAGTAGAATTGTTAACCTTGTAATCAGAAAGCTGAGGTGTACTTTTAGGCACATATGATACTATTAGACAGAAGATGATGACCAAGTGTTCTCTTTATCTACAAAGCTATTTATGTTTGCAGTGGTGCATGAGAGATACACATGAGAGAAATGCTGTAACCAGAATCTGCCTAGATTTTTACAAACAAAAAATACTTCTATCTCTCCTTTAGACTTTTACCAGATTCATTTCCACCTAAAAACTTACAGCCATGAATTAGAATGAGTGAACCCTGGATCAGTGTCAAAAATCACAAAGTTTGCTATGATTTTTCTGAGGCCACACACAGAGACCTTCTAAGACAGCACAGCTATGAAATGATGCTTTCAGATTCATTACCAAAGGATTTACATTGCATTTAATAATGAGCTAAACAGAAACAACTTCCAATGTGGATTACACCAATTTTTATGTTGGTGGCTTTAGGCAAATTACTTAACCTCTCCGGACTTTTAACTTTGTGATCTGACTATGTGACGAATAACACTTATCTCAAGGGTTTTCTGAAGAAGAAATAACGAACTGTATATGAAGACGCCTGCTGCGTGGGGTATGCTACCATTAGATAGGATGTAAATTAAACTTCCAAGGACTGACATGATCATGAGAGATGACCGCACATTTTAATAAGCTCAAATACTTTCATTAAAACAGACAGAGCAACTAGGAAAATGAAGAAATGCCTTTATTTGGAAAACAGTCTCAACAAATTTAGATGAAAAAGTGCCACCCAGTCTCAGAGTACAAATTGGTGAGGACAAATACCCTGAGTGAGCATAACATCCATCAGAGGAGGAAGCAAAGGCTGGTTGTTTTTAAATCTCAATAGCTCAGGAATCCAGAAGGGGCCAATAAGTGCCCTGAAAGGAGGAACTAAAAGAAGTAGAACTCTCAGCAAGGAGATCAAAGTAGAAACTGAGAAAGAGGAAAGTATAGACGCTATGGACGCTTTGAAAGAATATTAATCAAAAACCAAAAAGCCCTGTGAGGCTTAATAATCTCACAGAAATGAGATTTATTAAACAATAGGAGATAGGAAGGAGAGCTGACAGCTCAGCAAATACTTAGAAGTGGGAGCAAAAAAGGAGGAGGAGAGGGGGAGAAGGAAGGGGAGGAAGGAGAGGGAGATAAGGAGGGGGAGGAGGAGAAACTGCACTCAGCAGTAAGTAGAGTATAAACACAAAACAAAACAAAAAACCTTAAAAACATTGCATTGTGTTTTCTTCGAGTGGGAAGCCTGGAGGAAGGGAATGCAGGGCTGGCAGGGCACCTCCATATTATCAGAAATCTAGGCTCTGTTTATTTTTATCCTTCACTAGTCTCAGGGATTGTCATCCTGAAGGTCACTCAAAGTCACATAGCTACTGATGCTTCAGCCTCTGTATCTTTTTTCTGGCTAAATAGGGAGGAAGAAGTGGCAATGGGATCCACACTAACCGAACTGTTCTTATTTTAAAAAGTTATTCCTGAAGACCAAGCCAACTTCTACTTACATCTCATTGGTCAGATATCGGTCATTTAACCACCCTATTTTCAAAGGCATCTGAGCATGTCATTCTCTAATTGGTCTCATTGCAATCATCTCCCAACAAATTTGAGTTGTATTAATAAAGAAGGAAAGAATGAATAGGCAGCCAGTAGTCTGCCTCAATTCTCAATACACATCAATACCCTTTTGAGATGAGAATTTCAGGTCAGTGCACGACCGAGTAGCAGGTGCCAAATCCAGAAAGAGACTTATGTTTTGGACTTGCTGGAAACAACAAGTGTATTCTAAAATTCCCAAGCTGGTAAAGTAACCCTTGGTAAGGAAATAAATGCACAATGGATTTGGACTTGAATGCTGAACTCAGTCAAGTTTGCCCCTAAGTCCCTGCCTATGTCCATTTTATCTCATTCTTAGCTTCCTCGGAGAAAAAAGGGTACAATCAATCCCAGATCCAATAGTTCAGATTCTTTACTCGCAAATTCACTTAACTCCCCAAACCAATACTTTCCGTGCTTTCATGATCACTTGTGGACATGCACAAGGCAGTGAGAAATTTGAATTGCCTCATATGGATGTTCCCAGCTGATGTCAATCAAGGCCTTTTGGTTTTAGCTCTCCTACTATCAACAAGTATTTTTTTTCCTGGTCTATTTACTGCCACATTTTTCATATATATATATATATTTTTTTTTTTTTGGAGGGCAGTGATTCCGCTTTTTAAAATGGCCCCCAAGCATGGTCCTGAGGCTGTCTATTGCTCCTAGGCACAAGCAGGTTATGAGGTGCCTCATGGAGAAAGTGCATGGGTTAGAGAAGCTTCTTTCAGGCATGAGTTATATAGCTGTGGATTGTGAGTTCAATATGAATGAATCAACAATATATATTACATAAGATGTCCCTAAACAGAAACACACACAAACCAGGGTTATGTATTAATCAGTTGATGGAAATGAAACTCGCAGGACCCAATCTTGTATTTCCTCTAGAAACAATGGTTCAGGGTTCACTAATTCAGTGTTTGCAGCCACTTTATAGAAAACAAATACTACAATTAGTAGGAGTAGATGCATATCCCTACCTGTCCATGCTGCAACTTTGTAGGGCTAATGCTCAGAGAAACTTTCTTCAGCCAGTCAGCAGACTGGGCAGAAATGCATTATGGTAAAATACTATTCAACATCATATAAATGTAAGGAATTGGGGGAGACACAAAGATGACAAAAAATCCACCCCTTGTCCTTTAAGGGAATACGTATCCATGACATGGATACATTTATTATAATGTAGACTGTGATAAAAGCTAAACTCTGAATCCAATAAACTTCTGCCTGCTTATCCAATTGGCAAAAGTAGGACTGGTACATTTCCTCCCATTTTTCTTTTAAAATTCAGATTAAAAAGATGCCTTTAACCAAAATTGATATTTCTCCAAGGTTCCTATTACCAATATTTAGCCCTACAAGTAGCAACGGGGCTTACTATTTAGGAAACATAATGCAAGTGACATATTTTGGTTCTTGGAATATTTCCCTGAGTGTATTTCAACAAAAGTAAGACCTTTCCTTTGGTCAAGCTAAATTTTTATTCTGGTATTATGTCTTTGATTTGTTCAGTCTTCTTTTTTATTATACCAGTATAACATCTCTTATTCCTTCATAGTTTTCCTTTCACAGCAATTTAATTCTTATTTAGAATTTCCATTTGTTCCTGCCTTTTGTTTTTTAAATTGTACTTTAAGTGCTGGGATACATGTGCAGAATGTGCAGGTTTGTTACATAGGTATACACATGCCTTCAAACTATACTACGAGGCTACAGTAACCAAAACGGCATGGTACTTGTACCAAAACAGATATATAGACCAATGGAACAGAACAGAGGCCTCAGAAATAACTCCTGCCTCTTCTTATCCTCCATCAATATATCTTCTCCAACACCAAGAGCTTGTATCCCCTTGGCATATGAATCTAGTTATCCCAGTTATCCACTGATCACTTCAGATGTTGTTGCTCTTGGCAACTTAATCTTACTTAATTTTTTTGAGACAGAGTCTCTCTCTGTTGCCCAGGCTGGAATGCAGTGGTGCCATCTCAGCTCACTGCAACCTCCACCTCCCAGATTCCAGATTCGAGTGATTCTCCTGCCTCAGCCTTCCGAGTAGCTGGGATTACAGGTGCCTGCCACCACGCCTAGCTAGGTTTTTTGTTTTTTGTTTTGTTTTGTTTTGTTTTGTATTTTTTTAGTAGAGACAAGATTTCATTGTGTTGGTCAGGCTGGTCTCAAGCTCCTGACCTCAGGTGATCTGCCTGCTTTGGCCTCCCAAAGTGCTGGAATTATAGGCATGAGCCACTGCACCCGGCCTTGGCAACTTAATGTTTTACCTAAACAAGGAAAACGTCATAAGAAGGCCATGACTATGTGTCATGGTGAAGCACCTTAAATAGGAAGTACAAATAATGACTGGAATGAATCCCAAATCATTTGCCATTCACTTTTTAGCTGAACAACTGAATTAAAATGTTTTCTCACTTTTCTTCAGTGTTATTAAGAATTTAAAAGAATCATCCAACTTTGTGGGTAATTTTCACATTACAAGTGAAAGAAAATCTCTGAAAAAAATCCAACAGTGCAGTGTTTCAAAGGTTAACTGGACCAAGATAAAACTTACATCCAATGAGTAAGCTTTTGTTTTCTGAGCTATGTTCTTTTATATGTCTTCTAACCACATGAATGTCTAACTAGAGAGGGCATTTATCTGCCATTAACAGTGTCTTATATTTTACCTAAAACACAGTCACCACTAAATAAAAATGACATCAGTGCAATGAAGATGTATTGTGACTAAATTAGATGCCCTACTTTGCCTTAACTATTAGAGACATGACCATATGGCCTCTGATCAAATGTCTACATTGATAGAACAGAAGACTGCAGTTTCCCTCAGACTGTTTCTCATTGACACTTACACATATGAAAGAGTTCTCATAGCTTTCAGCAGAAACAGACAAAGGAGTCTAACACTGAGCTTTCCCATAGCTAACAGGCATCAGCATTGAAGGATCAGTGGACTGAACATCTTTCCAATAGAATCATAAGAATTAGATCTCTGATTTTTAAAGAATACAATAACACTTCAGTTATTAAGCACTATCTGAACCACATGTTTCTTCCACCTTTATCTCTTCTTCAGTGGTCAAGGTTCTAGCTGCTGTTGTCTCTTCTATGGGGCTAGTTCACAGAAACGAATTTCTCAAAATGGTATATTTAACCATATTTTTCTACAAAAGATAAAACCATACTATGTTTTTCACTATTTTCTTAAGCCGACATGGAGAATATCCTTAGGACTTCATGAATGTGATGACTGTGTGATACTGAAAGGCAAAAATGCACTAAATAATATATTTTATGTATCTGTTCCTCCTCTTCAGATTTGAGCCTGAGAGACTTAGTCTATATAGAGAAATTGCAGCACATTAAACAGAACTCACAGGAAATGTATCTTGATATTGAACACTCTGAATATCTACTATTTAGCCCAACTCTTTAAAAAACTTTTCTAAGCGCTCATACATGGAAAGCATGAGGCAAAGAAGGTAAGTTACAAAGAAAAACTAAACATAATCCTTGTTCTTAGAGAAAGTAAATATAAAGTACAATCAAATATGTACAAAGATGTGAAAAAGGGAAAAAAAGAAAATATCAAAATAGGATTTAAAGAAAGAATTTTAGGAGGAGGTGTGGGTTTTAAGCCTTATCCCAGTTGTACCATATATGTTAATACTTTCAGGATGCACACCAGGTGGGTCCTGAATTGAGACTTCCCAATCCTTCCCTAGAGGTAAGTTTGACCACAGACCCCAGATAAAGCTGAATCCGCAAATGGAGACCATATGGCTCCCAATTCTGCTGTTGCGGCTCTCAGGGAAGAAAGGTAGAGAAAGACAGAAGAGATATCAACTAGGGAGTAAGTCAGCCATGTGTTTCTTCCATCTCTATTCCTTCTTCATTTGTCCAAGTTTCTAGTCACTATTGCCTCTTTACTGCTTCCTCTTCACTTTCTTTTCACGTTTTTGTTTTTTTTTTTTTTTTTTTTTTTCCTATTTTCTTCTGTTTCCCATCTGGCTAATGAGTCTTCTCTAATTTTCTTTCTTTTTTCTTGTAAGTCTGCCTTCACAATGAGAATTTTAATTTTTCCGAAACTTTGAAGGCCACAAAATAAGCTTCTTTCTTTTCATTATGTAACATCCAGCATAATCTTAAGTATATAGAGTTATTGGTTCATCTCCATTCATATCAAGATTTTTTTTTTCTGCGAAACAGACAATGTCTAGTTTTAACTCTCTGAATGTTTGTGTTTGCGAGGGGGCTGTCTAATGGAAAACTATATTTTTATTGACATTCCATTTTAAAACAAAAGAAGAGGCTGGGCGCGGTGGCTCATGTCTGTAATCCCAGCATTTTGGGAGGCCAAGGTGGGCGGATCATGAGGTCAGGAATTCGAGACCAGCCTGGCCAACATGGAGAAACCCCGTCTCTACTAAAGATACAAAAAATTAGCCAGGCGTGTTGGCAGGCACCTGTAATCCCAGCTATGTGGGAGGCTGAGGCAGGAGAATCACTTGAAACTGGAAGGCGGAGGTTGCAGTGAGCTGAGATCGCAACATTGCACTTCAGCCTGGGCGACAGGGAAAGAATCCGTCTCAAAAAAAAAAAAAAAAAAGAAAACCAAGAGAAGATAAAGAAAGGTATATTTTAGACTTGAGAGAAAAGTTACTTCACACTTAAACCTTTGCATTTTTTTACCTATGAAAATATTCATTTTCCTGAAGATTAAAGCACACACGTCATTTTCAAATATTTTAATAATAAAGTAATGAAGAAAAATTCACTCATGATGCCATTATTTAAAATCTACTATATTTTTATTTCAATGTTGTAATAGGTTTTCTGTGATAGCTATGCATTGTATTTTTTATATCATTGTGATAAAACTAACAACATTTTGTAGGTTCCCTTTTTAACAGTTTTATTTAGGTATAGTAAACATACAATAAACTGTATATGTTATAAGTGTGCAATTTGAAATATCTTGACAGATAAATACATTTCCAAGCCATCACCACAATCAAATAATGAACATATGCATCACTCTCCAAAACTCCTCATACCTTTTGTTATCCTTCCTGCTGATTCTCCTACCCTCCACCTATCCCAAGGAAAAACTGGTTGCTTTCTATCACAATAGATTATCATAAATTTTCTAGAATTTTATATAAAAATTATGCACTATGTGTTATTTTGCTCAGAAATTCTACTAACTACACAGTATATTCTTACTTTGACTTTCATTCAAATTTCCCTAGTGGCTGAAGATATTGAGCATGTACTTTTTTGACACGGATGTGTCTTCTTGGGTGTAGTATCTGTGCAATTCTTTATCCATTTTGCATTGGGTGGCTTGCTTCTTTATTACTGAGTTTTGAAAGTTCTTTTTATATTCTGAAATCATACCAAACACACTCATAGACCACAGAGCAATAAATATAGAAATCCAGACTAAAAAAATTGCTCAAAACCATGCAGCTACATGGAAACTAAGCAACCTGCTCCTGTTGGTTTTTTTAAAAATACATTAAAGTTATTATTTCTTTCTCTCTCTCTCTCTCAAGTTGTTACAAATAGAAATCTGCTGTCACCATATTTTCCCACTGTATCTAATTTTTATTTTCTCTGTTTTTAAGATTTTTCTCCTTATCATTGGCATTAAGAATTTTAATAATGATGTACCTTTATGTATTTTTTTAACCTTTCTTGTGCTTGAGGCTCATAGAGCTTCTTCAATCTATGCATTTACAGCTTTCGTTGAATTTGGAAAATATTCAGTCTTTATTTATTTAAATACATCCACCCAAACATCTTTTCCTTTATAACTCCAATTTTATATATACTTAACTGCTTGAATTTATTCCACACTTCATATTTTTCATGTGTTTTCATATAAAACATACTATTCATATTTCTCAGTATTTTTCTCTCTGTGTTTAATTTTGGTGAGTTTCTATGTTTTTAAGCTCAATAATGTTTTCTTCTGTAATATCTAATCTGCCATTCATCCTAGCCAGTGTATTTTTCATGTCAGACATCATAGCTCTCATTTCTAGAAGTGGAATTTGGGTTGTTTTAAAATGCAGACAGTCCCTGACTTAGAATAGCTGGACTTACAATTCTTTTGACTTTACAATGGTTTACCACAACTTAATTTCATTAAGTTAGGAGCCTCTGGACTTACAATGACTTGACATATGATTTCTTGACTTTGTGATAGGTTTATTGGGACATAACCCTATCATAAATTGAGGAGCATCTGAGTTTACAGTGGTTCGACTTAACAATTTTTTGACTTTATGATGGGTTTATTAGGGTATTTAAGTACTTTTTTTTTTTTTTCTTTTGAGACAGAGTCTCACTCTGTCACCCAGGCTGGAGTGCAGTGGCGCGATCTCTACTCACTGCAAACTCCGCCCCCCGGGTTCATGCCATTCTCCTGCCTCAGCCTCCCAAATAGCTGGGACTACAGGCGCCCACCACCACACCTGGCTAATTTTTTTGTATTTTTAGCAGAGACGGGGTTTCACAGTGTTCGCCAGGATGGTCTCGATCTCCTGACCTCGTGATCCGCCCGCCTCGGCCTCCCAAAGTGCTGGGATTACAGGCGTGAGGCACCGCACCTGGCCTTAAGTACATTTTTGACATGTTTTTAACTTATTCTGAGTTTTTTGGGGACATAATTCCATTGCAATTTGAAGAGCATCTGTATATTATCTTCCATGTTTCTGTGTATCAAGTGCAATCTTTGTTCTAGCTTCTTGAACATTTGGAATATAGACATAAGTATCTTAATATCCTTGTTTACTAATTCTAGTATTTGTATCATTTCTGGGTCAGTGTCAGTTGATTGATTTTTTCACTAACAGTTGCATTTTCTTTTTATTTGGATGCCTGGTAATGTCTGATTAGATGCCAGACATTGTGATTCACTCTTATTGTGGGTGTTTTGTTTTCTTTCTTTTTTTAAATATTTCTGTCAATATTTGTGAGATTTGTTCTGGGATATCTTCAAGTTACTTGAACACAATTTGATCCTTGTAAGCTGTGTTATGTAGGCCGGTACTGCATTCAGTCTAGTATTTATTTTTTCCCACTACTAAGGCAAGATATTTCTTAGTATGCTAACTATGAGCCATGAATTACACATTTCTCAAGTCTTGCTAGGAACGGATGCTGATCTTGGTCCTGCCAAGTCTGAGTATGACTCTCTCTAATCCTTTCAGATGGTTCTTTCCTCCAGCTATTAGTAGTTTCCTCACATGCATGAGCTAATCAGCACTCAACTGAATACTGAAGGGGGACCATCTGTAAGCCTCCAAAGCTGACTCTGTGCTGCTTTCACGTTTATGGTGCTCTGTCCAGTGAATGCCATCTGCCTTGGCTTCTGGAAATTCCCAGCTTGGTTTCCTCAACTCAAAGAAACCTCCAGATTCTGCCTGGATTTCTCCTCCATAAGCCACAGCCTGAAAACTTTCTTCAGGAAGTAAATTGGATAAATCATAGGGCTTATCTAATTTGCTTCCTATCTCTCAAGGATCATTGTTTTTGATTGATCCCATATCTTGATTGTCACCGTGTCATATACTTTCTTTAGCTGATGTCTTAGTTGTTTCAGGCAGGAAGTAAATTCAGTCCTTGTTACTCCATATTAATCAAAAGCAGAAGTCTCACTGTCATTTTTTTAACTTAATATTGTAGAATAAGCTTTTGCCAGTGTCATTAAAAATTACTCAAAATATATTTTAAATGGATTTGTATTTTACTGTGTAGATACAATATAATTTTTAATTTTGCTATTATATCTAATGCTTCCATTGACATTTTTTACTGTATCTTTATTAGCATGCAATTACTTATCTAGAATATATTCCCAGAAATGAAATAACAGTCAAAAGAATTAAACATTGTATTAGTTTGCTAGATCTTAACAAAATACCACCAACTGGCTAGCTTAAATGACAGAAATATATTGTCTAACAGTTCTGAAGGCTAGAAGTCTAAAAGCAAGGTGTCAGCAGGTTTAGTACTTTCCTAAGGCTATGAAGGAAAATCTATTCTATGTCTCTCTTCTAACTTCTGGTAGTTTGTATCAATCATTGGCATTCCTTGGTTTATCTCTGTCTTCATCTTTACGTATGTGTGTGTCTGTGTCCAAATTTTCCCTTTTTCAAAGACATCAGTCATAATGTATTAGGAGTCCAGAATGACCTCATCTTAGCCTAGCTAATTGTAGCTGCAATGACCTTATTTTCAAATAAGTTCACATTTTGAGATAGTGGGGATTAGGACTTCAACATATGAATTTTAGTAGAGCACAATTCAACTTACAACAGACATATTTAAATTATTTTTTATATAATTCTCTATTGATCCTAGGAGGGTTGGTATATTCTGTTGGTCCAAAGATAACTTAACCTTCAATTTAGAAACTGCAGAATTTTCTGGTGAGAATGGCACTGAAGACTGATTTACATACAGATTTGTAAAAGAATGTGAATGGAAGTGTTAATCCTGGCACTGCAGGTAGAAAAATAAGAGATAAGAATGACAAAATGGTACATTTCTCAGAAATGGTATTCCCACCTCCTTGGATATGGTATTCCTTCAGCCCCCCACAATAACCGTCAGTGTATTTGTACCGATATCATCCTATTACTAAAGCTGAGGAAAATTATGTTGCCAAGGTAACAAAAAATTATTTTTGTTATCTTGTCATTTATTCAACAATTTTTAACAATTATTCTGTGCCCAGAACTGTGCTAGGTATTAAATATAGAATGGCTCAAAAAAAAAAAGGTGGCATGGATTGTTCTGAAACTTAACATCTAGTCAAGTGACAAGCATTAGCAAAAAATAAATATGCTACTAATTTTTACTAAAAATAACAGTGGTCTATATGAAAACAACAGAAGCAACTTAATTCAGATTAACTCAAAAAGTGACTTTCAGCTAACGCCTGAAGAATGAGTGGTCATTTGCCAAGATCATGTGGAAGGAAGGATATTTCAGTTAGAGGAAAGGAAGTGATGAAGACGTTAATGCAAGGAAGAGCTTGACACCTTAGAGTAATTAAACGACAACATCTCTGGGATGTAATGGTCAAGAGTGTTGAGACAGTGTTAGAGAGGAAGGCAAGGGCATGATAATATAGGACATTTTCGGGCCACGTTTATAAACTGGGATTTTATTCTAAATACAATGAGTAATATAAGAGGTTATGAAATATGGTAATGAGATGCATAAGGACATTTCAGTCAACAATGGATTGCATATAGACAGTGGTGCCATAAGATTATAACAAAGCTGAAAAATTTCTATTGCCTAGTGATCTTATAGCCATCATAATGTCATAGTGCAATGGATTAACTCTTCTATGTTTAGATACACCAATTCTTACCAGTGTGTTACAATTGCCCACAGTATTCAGTATAGTAACGTGCTGTACAGGTTTGTAGTCTAGGATCAGTAGGCTATACCATATAGCCTAGATGTGTAGTGGGGCTAGACCATCTAGGTTTGTGTAAGTACACTCTATAAGATACACAAAAGGATAAAATCGCCTGATGATGCATTTCGCAGAAGGTATCCCCATTGTCAAGCAATGCATGGCTCTACATGAAATAAGTGTGGGGCATGGTAGCTTGATTGTTGTAAGAGGAATGGGTGGAAAAAAAAAAAGACAGGGAAGTCAAGATGAGAATTTAACTTGGAATAAAGTGGTAACAGTTGTAGTGGAACAACATATGTAGATTCCAGATATATTTTTGAGGAAGCAGTGGCAGGACTCATTTTTAATTTTAACGTGGCAAGTATAGAGAGGCAAAGCGAGATCTCAAAGATCCCTTCCACTTCTCTGACTCAGGTAACTCAAGTAACTCTGACTCAAGTTTAATGAATTCTTACAACAGAAAGACCAGACAGAGTAAGGTTAAGTTTGGCTCAAAGACTGAGAGTTAGTTTTGGATATGTTAAGGAACTTAAGTTGCCTTTTTGATATCCATCAGATGTCAATGAGAAGTTGACTATAAAAAGAGTCTAGCTATTGCAAGAGTGGTCATAGTGGGGAGTATAAATTTGAGAGCCATTGCCTTCTAAATGGTATTACACATCAGGCAAATAGGTGCAATCATCTAGTGAGAAAGGTTAGAATGAAAACTGAGGACAGTCTGAAGCCAGACTGCAGAATTCCAATTCCAACATTTAGAAATAGCTTAGAGTAGGAAGCAACTGTTGTGGAACTGGGGAGGAGAGCAGTTCAGAGGCAAGAAAACAACACTTGACTAGAAAGTGTGGTATCTAGACCATGCAAAAAAAGGACAAGTTTGCTAAGCTAACAACTAAAAGACATTGCTTTTGACTAGACTTCTGAGATTTTAGCAAAAGGTGTTTCTTGGGAAAAGTAAGGGGCAAATCCCAACTGGTTTGAGTTAAAGAGGGAGAGGCAGGTAAGAAAGTAGAAACACTGTAGCAGTATAGCAGGTGATGAGAATTTTGGCTACACAGAGGAAGGGAAAAAGTGCGTATGGCTAGAATGACATGTGAGCAAATAAAGTTTTGTATTTTTGTCTTTTTAAAAAGGTATGAATTATCAGAGCGAATTGGTAAGCTATACAGGAAGATCCTATGGATGGGACAGAACAAGTACACAGGTGAAGGGATACCTAAAGAACAAAAGTCAGAAAAGTATTGGTATTTGAGAAGATAACAGATCTCCATTGACTGCAAAGAAGAATAGCCTAAGATGGTCCAGATTGAAGGAGACTTAGTAAAAAGAAGATGACGTTAATATGGGAAAGAATGAGGGCCAAATATTTTATAATTATTTTTAGCAAATTTGATACATTCTTACTAATTATAAAATATTTTTAAAATAAACTACATGTATATGTTTATGTAAATTTATACATGTAAATTTATATTACATTTTTATTAAAAAATAAGCAACAAATATGGTTAAGTATACACCCCATTGGGCAATGCAGATTTCCCCGTTTACACGTCTTAAAAGCAATTGATAGCTTTTCTTGTATTATGAGACCTAAATGACATTCTTGACTTATATTTTAAGGATAGAAATAAATGCCAAACTTGTATAAATGTCTGAGAGTGCATTTCATGAAATATACTGCTAGAAACCATCAGAAGTTGAAGGGCTTGTAGCTCTAATAAAAAGCCAGCTTTATTCTGTCTGGAGAAATCTGGTAATACATGCAGTAAAACATAACAGCCCAATAAAGAATGTTGTTTTCAATTGTTTTCTTCTCCACAATCTTACATTTGCTGGAGATTTTAGTTTAGTCTCCTCTGTTTCATAAAATACATCTGCAAGAAGCTGTTACATAATGTTTGCTTACTATAACAAATCTGAAAAAAAGTATTTTCTTCCTACATTGTTTACTTTAGTGATTTATTCTCTTCCTCTCATCCTTCAATTGTGACTTAAAACTCTAAAATCCAGTTTTAGTTCCACTGAGAACCAAATGACTCATTATTAGGTGTTGTGGTCAGAGATCTTTGTCTCTTTCTTTTCTTCCTTCCCTTTCTCCTTTCTTTGCTTCTTTTCTTTTTTCCTTCATTTCTCTTTTGACCTGCCTGCCAACCTGCCTGAAGATTTGAAGTTGAAAAGAAGTGAGTCATAAATATTCTTCCAAGGCCACTTTTAGTTCTCTGACTCAACATTGTTGTAAAATGATCAATATTCTCATCAATAAGTTTGGAACCAAGAAAAAGAGAAACCTGTCAGCAATTGCGTATATAATCCAATTAGCCAAGGCAGAAACTGGGGTTTAGTGGCTGGCATTTGTTCAGAATGCCCACAAACTGTCCTTATTTTAGAGTTGTACTTGGAAAGCTGCCCAGAATAGAAATCCTAATTATAGGTCCAATGGCAGTGGCAATATCAGGAAATACCAGGACAGTTTTTCGAACAGGAAACTAATGAGGCTTATTCTATGTTTACTTATTTGGAACTTTTGGAAAAATTTAAACAATAAGTAAACTTTGAGTTGTAGAAAAGAAAACTAGTACTTTTTCTAACACATATAATCGAAATTTAATCAGTACCAAATGGAATTTCATAAAGCTACCTAATCTCTCCTATTTTAAATACATTTATTAAACTATATCATCCTATGAGAATGACAGTTATGTTCTTAAATTGTGTTACCAGTATGCTTAAGCATCTTCATAAGTGGTCATCATGTGATCTCCTTTCCTTTGCTACTCCAGAGACTCACAGTTAGGATATTTACCTTCTTATATTTAGCCGAGTATTGCATGTGACAACTTATGTTGACTTTTTTCTTGCTTTGACTTTAGTGATTTTCTTCCTTGAAAGTTGTGGCCCATTTTGCAGAATCTCATCAGAACAAGTTTAAAGCCAAACCAAATTAGAATAGTCAACATATTTCTAGAGCAGTGCAGAATAAATTTTCATAATGCTTTTCTCAGCTTTAATAAGAAATGTACCTTAATTGAATTTTCAATAACTGTCAATATTGTCCAGGAAGAAATTATTCCAGCCTGATATGTATTTTATGATTTCCCTGAAATGAAGTAATTGTGGACTTTAATATTCTTGTCAATGGACAGCTTGGCATCAGGATTAACTATTGGGATAAATCACATTTTTGTGGCAATCTCAGCTTCAGGAAAGAAAGGATTCTGAAGTTAGACTTTAAAAAATGAGGATATGGAGAAATAGGAACGCTTTTACACTGTTGGTGGGAGTGTAAATTAGTTCAACCATTGTGGAAAACAGTGTGGCGATTCCTCAAGGATCTAGAACTAGAAATACCATTTGACCCAGCAATCCCATTACTGGGTATATACCCAAAGGATTATAAATCATGCTGCTGTAAAGACACATGCACATGTATGTTTATTGCAGCAGTGTTCACAATAGCAAAGACTTGGAACTAACCCAAATGCCCATCAGTGATTGGTTAAAGAAAATGTGGCACATACACACCATGGAATACTATGCAGCCATAGAAAGGATGAGTTCATGTCCTTTGCAGGGACATAGATGAAGCTGGAAACCATCATTCTCAGCAAACTAACACAAGAACAGAAAACCAAACACTGCATGTTCTCACTCATAAGTGGGAGCTGAATAATGAGAACACATGGACACAGGGAGGGGAACATCACACACTAGGGCCTGTCAGGGGGCTACGGGAGGAGCCCTAATGTAGGAGACGGGTTGATGTAGATGACGGGTTGATGGGTGCAGCAAACCACCATGGCACGTGTATATCTATGTAACAAAACTGCACATTCTGCACATGTACCACAGAACTTAAAGTATAATTTAAAAAAAATAAAAACTAAATTTAAAAAAAATGAGAAACATTCAGAAGGCAGTTCTGAATGCCATTCTCATCGAGGGAACCATAATGATGTAGGCTCATTGTGGATCTCTCTTAAAATCCATTTTCTTTTGCCCCGTCTCTAAATTATTATCTCCTTGTTTTTCTGTTTCTGATATAGTTCCCATGTACTCAATGTCAGCCTGCCTGCTTTCTCACTTTTATTTATCATGGTCCCTAAAATCAAGGATATAATTTGGAAGGCTGTCGCAGTAGGTTTCAAGATTTTGCAATTTGACAATGGCACATTGCTGTGTAATGGTATTTGTGAGATAATGCAAGTATTTTCTACCAATAGCAACTCATGTCATAATTTTAGAAAAATAAGAAAAAGAAAAGAACAAAGGAGATATAAAACCTTCAAAAATGTTTCCATGAATAAGTGAAAACTTAGCTGCATTAAACATTTTACCAAACATTTTCACATACTTTATCTCAAATGTCATCTTTCTGGCAATCTGGAATTTTTACCAATAGAGATAAATAGTGCTAAATAGAATGTGTGAGCAAGGGAGAAAATAATTTGTATAGTATAGTAGTTACATATAATATAATTGCCTACACACACACACACACACACACACACACACACACACACACACACACACACACAGGACCTATATGCTGTGTATACATATGCAGGTATGTAAAATAACCTGAACAATTATTGTTATAACTTCCCACAAATAAATTACTCCATTTTCTTAACTTAAACACAAAGAACAAAAATTTCCTTCTAACTTGAAGTAGAAACTATTTTATGTACAACTTCCCAGGAGAGTCTTAGAAATGACAAGCCAAATCTAAGCCCATATGATATGATTGTCAACAATCTGACTTTTGACTATTCATGTCATATTGTAAATGAAATGGCTGCTTGACTAACTCTCTCAGATGGCAACCAGCTGTGCAATGGTTGGTTACTCATTGCATTTTAATTAGTACTTGCTCTCCATAAGAGAGGATTAAAATTGTTACAAATGTTCACTAATAAACTAAAGAGATTGACAACATTTTATTCTTGGAAGCATTTTTGACACAGTGTGTTGACATCAGAGAAAAAAAGCAAAAGTCTCTTATGACAATGCCCTTAGGCTTATTAGTATAATCTATTAAACTTCAATTAGCAATTTTAACTTGGTCTGTATTAGCACTAAAAAGATACTCTGAGTTTAAGTTACGAGATTATTTTATTTCCAACATGTTTTTGATGTTCACATCGTAAACATTTCTGATGCACATTGTAATAGAAAACACTCAAATTGCTTAAACCGTTTCACTGAGGAAGTAAAATTAGATTTTTGAGCAAAGGGAGGAACTAAATTGAAATTTTAAAATTCTAAGATATATATTAAAGGCAATGATAAATTATACTGTAGTTGTTTTTGCCTTTCAGAAACTGAGGAGCAGCCAAGATCTATTTTTACTTCATTTATCAGGACCATCACATAGCAACTTGATAGTTCCAAACAATTAGCCATTAGATCCTTTTGAAAGATCTTTTGCCTCTCTTATCTTTCAATATTTAAAATGATTTAAGAATACTATTTTTAAAGAAAATTGAGAGTAAAAGGAACTGAATTAAAATTCAGGAAATATGACTATACCTACCAGCCTCTCTCTTACTTTGCTGTGGATCATATGGGAAAGCCTTTCTATTTGCGTTGAGATGTGATTCCTCCATGAAAAGCCAGAAACACCCTGTCTTAGTTTGGAGAAATAATTTAGGTTCTTAGCCCTGGAATGAATAAGGCCTTTCCTGTGTGGAAATAGCATTAAAATTGAATTGTCCATGTATTATGTTTATGTTTTTGTTTATTCTGATTTTTCATATGGAAGTGTTTTTATACTTACTTTACTATTGGGCTTCTTTACAAACCTTAATTTGAAATGGTCCTAAAGTTTTCCTCCTATTTTTTATGTTATCTATGCGACATAAAACGTGAATGTGTACATGTGAATGGCTTAAGGCTATATTAGCTGGATTAAAACTTGGCACTTTGCTTATTTTTGTCTTGCTTTATTGAATCATAGAAAGTTTGGGCCCAAGGGATATTAACAATAGTACACTTTTTTATATTGCAAATGAGCAAAGACATTTAGAAGGTTTGATTGGCTTATCCAAGGAGATGCATGAAGATGGTGAACAGCTAACACATAACTGACAAAATATTCTAATGGGTTTCCACTATTCTACAGTATAATTCTACTGAAGATTTTTGTTGTTGTTGTTTGTTTTTTTGTTTGTTTGTTTGTTTTGCTTTTAGAAGTCACTCTTGGCTCCAACATTATCCAGTCAAATTATTTTACTGAAGCTTTCAAACCTGGTTAAAGTTCTGATACATGAATATTTTGTCACATCTTTTTACAAAGTTTAGTTTCATGATAAGACAATGGCCACCTGAAGTCAGACCAAAGGCAGCTGAAACAATATCTCTCATTATCATTCTTGGGATGTTTCCTCATAAAGCTACTGGTTTGGATAAGAGTCTATAAGTGACTAAATTACAAGGTCACAACTTTGAAGAGTAAGACGTTTACTTAGATCACGGTCAGCTCTTGTCACAAAGAAATAAAACCGAAACCTACAGATATACAAAGGGTAGATTTTGATCTAAGGCAAACTTTATATTGCCATCGATGGGTTAGAGGTTCAATTACATAGATTTTAGTAAATTGGTTCAACACTATGCATTATCATGCAACAGGGATGACCAAGTACTAGCAAAATATAGAGTATACAGAGAAACACTAGAAAATGAAATATATGTCATTCTGGGTGAATTTTTAAAAGCAATTTAAAAAATCTAATCATCACCTAAAAATTGAAAAGAATAAGCTTATGCTTATTGATAACTGATTGTGTTTAATGACTTTCACATGCAATAACAGTCTATCTTCCTATTTCTCTGTTCATAAAAAGTTATATTCATGGAAACAGTGCAATTATACCATTCATCTCTCATGAAGAGATTTAGTCATTTAATTTCCATTTAATACTTTACACGTTAGATTACAACTAAAAATACTTACATCTACTTGTTAAATAAGCATAAACAAAATATTCTCTGCTTTGCTTCTGACTTGCATTTGAAAATATAATTGTTGTCTCTTTTTCAAGGATGAGTGATCAAATAATTCATATGAATTACTGTGCCTCCTCCCATTTTTATATTCACCATTAAAATCATTAAAATTTTAATAATTAATAGTGATTTATTTCTGCTTGATATATAAGGTAATGACATGTGACTGGAATTCCATTAAGGCATTCATATAAATTTTTAAAATCTCTTTTAAATGGCTTTTGTCAATTTAAATGTTAAGCTAATTTTATACCATTTAATATTTATTATTTCTAATTTAAGACCCAACATACTTACAAAAATTATAAAACACACACCTCACAATAGAAGACATAGGTGAAAAAACTATTAAAATATTTTTAAAGTATACAATGTAAGAGGTAGAAGTAACATACTAAGCCCAAAGTCAGAAAAAAGAATGTTCAAAAAGCTATTATAATTGAATACCGTCACGTGCCACATAATAAGATTTAGGTCAACGACAAACACATATATGACAGTGGTCCCATTACATTATAATGGAGATGAAAAATTCCTCTTGCCTAGTGACTTTGTAGCCATGATAATGTCAAAGCACAACACATTACTGACCTGTTTGTCATGATGCTGCTGTTAAACCTATTGCACAGCCAGCTGTATAAAAGTGTATCATATACAATACATATGGAGTAGGGCCTCCATATCTGTGAGTTCTGCATCCACAGATTCAACTAATGGTGGATCAAAAATATTTTTAAAAAATTACATCTGTACTGAACATGTATAGATTGGTTTCTTGTCATTCTTCCTTAAACAATATAGTTATAACAACTATTTACATAGTACTAGATATTACTGTCCGCATTAGTCCACTCTTGCATTGCTATAACCACCTGAGACTAAGTAATTTGTAAAGAACAGGAGTTAAATTGGCTCACAGTTTTGTAGGCTGTACAGGAAGCATCTGCTAGCATCTGCCCAGCTTCTAGGGAAGTGTCAGGAAACTTGCAATCATGGCTGAAGGCGAAGTGGAAGCAGGCATATCACCTGGTGAAAGCAGGAGTGAGAGAGAGGGGAAGCATCAAACACTTTTCAATGACCAGATCTCATGAAAACTCACTCACTGTCATGAGGACAGTACCAACAAGATGGTACTAAACCATTAATGAGAAATCCACCCCCATAATCCAATCACCTCCCACCAGGTGCCACCTCCAACACTGGGGATTACAACTAACATGAGATTTGGGTGGGGAGACAGTTCAATATTACTGTATTTGCATCGTACTAGGGGTTATAAGTAATCTAGAAATGAATTAAAGTGTATAGGAGGACGTGCATAGTCTATGGGCAAATACTATGACATTTTATATTAGGGACTTGAACATTCACGGATTTTCGTATCTTAGGGAGGTTCTATAACCAATTCTCCCATGGATAATGAAAAATAGCAGTCATTGATAATGATAATAAATGACTATGTTACTGGTTGATATACTTACTATACTTTTATTGTTCTTTTACAGTGTACCCCTTCTAGTTATAAAATTAAAAAGTTAACTGTCAGACAGCTTCAGGTCCCTCAGGAGGTATTCCAGAAGAAGGCATTGTTTTCATAGGAGATGACAGCTCCATGAGTATTACTTCGCTCCATGCGAAGGCCCATGAAGACCTTCCAGTGGGGCATTATGTGGAGCTAGAAGACAGTGATATTGATGACCCTGACCCTGTGTAGGCCTAGACTACTGTGTTTGTGTCTTAGTTTTTACAAAAAAAAAAAAAAAACACACAGTTTTAAAAGTTAAAAAACTTTTAAAAATTGGCCGGGCGCAGTGGCTCATGCCTGTAATCCCAGCACTTTGGGAGGCCGAGGTGGGAGGATCACGGGGTCAGGAGATCAAGACCATGCTGGCTAACATGGTGAAACCCCATCTCTACTAAAAAAAAATATACAAAAATTAGTTGGGCGTGGTGGCGGGCGCCTGTAGTCCCAGCTACTCGGGAGGCTGAGGCAGGAGAATGACGTGAATCCGGGAGGTGGAGCTTGCAGTGAGCCGAGATCACGCCACCGCACTCCAGCCTGGGAGACAGAACGAGACTACATCTCTTAAATAAATAAATAAATAAATAAATAAATGAATAAATAAAATAAAAAATAGAAAAAGGCCTCATGGAATAAGAATATAAAGAAAATATTTTTGCATAGCTATACAATGTGTTTGTATTTTTAAGATAAATGTTATTACAAAATGTCAAAGTTAAAAACTTTAAAGTTTATAAAGTAAAAACATTATGGTAAGACAAATTTATTATTGAAGAGAAAATATTTCGTATACATTTAGTGTAGCCAATGTGTACAGTGTTTACAAAGTCTACAGTAGTGTACAGTAATATCCTAGGCCTTCACTTGACTCACCACTTACTCACTGACTCACCCAGGGCAACTTCTAATCCTGCAAGCTCCATTCACAGTAAGTGCCCTATATAAGCGTATACATTTTTTACATTTCATATTGTATTTTTACTGTACCTTGTTTATGTCTAGATACACACATACCATTGTGCTACAATTGCCCACAATATTCAGTACAGTGACAGGCTATACAGTTTTGCAGCCTAGGAGCAACAGGCTGACCACATAGCCTGGGTGTGTAGTAGGCTGTAGTATCTAATTTTCTCTGAGTACAATCTATGATGTTCACACTACAACAAAATCGCCTGATGACATTTATCAGAACGTTTTGCTATCATTAAATGACTCATGACTGTTCTAAGTTTAAATTTTACTTTTACTAAAGGCAAGGTGAAAGACTATTTAAAGCAATTCCATAGTGAGAGTTCTCTCACCAGCATTTTCAAAAATCTACACACATGTACACTCTCTTAAGCAACTATTATAGGCATGAAGCAAATAGCAGAGGCACATTAGTTCAGGCAAAGTCCCGACTGGAAACATCTAGGGACAAGTTTTCCAGTCTGAATGGAGGCTCGGGGACCTAAAAAAGCATGGCTTGGGAATGAGCTACAATAAAAAAAGAAGCATGATTATGGAGATAGGGAACTCCTACGATATACTGTCTGCAAGCTGGAAAACCAGGAAAGGTGATGGTGTAATTCAGTCTGAGTCTAAAGCCTGAGAAGCCAAAGGCATAACTCCCAGTCTGCATGGGAAAGGCCCTAGAACCAGAAGCACTGACGTTCAAGGTCAGGAGATCCATGTCCCAGCTCAAAGAAAGAATTTGCCCTTCTTTGACTTTTATGTTCCATTTAAGCCCAGAAGAGATTGAATAATGTTCACCCTCATTGGTGAGAGCAGATCTTCTTTACTCAATCTACTGATTCAAATGCTAATCACTTGCAGAAACACCCTCACAAACACACCCAGAAATAATATTTTTCCAGCTATCTGGGCATCCTTTAGCCCAGTCAGGTTGGCACATAAAATTAACCACCACACATATTCTCTCAGAATCCTGTACACTGAACATAGGCAGGACCATTATTCCTGCCTGCGTTAGTGACTCCTTCTCATCCTTCCAGATACCATTTAAGCCTTCCTCCTCCAACAAGTTTACCCTCCTATCTTAGGTGGATTTGGTGACTAGGGGCTAAGATGCCTACCTCCATATTAGCATTTTGTATGCTGTGCTTTAATTGTTGATTTACGTCTCTATCTTCTCCATCAGAGGTTGTGCCTACAATTTTTCTGTGCCTAACATATAATAGACAATAGATATTTGTCAGATTTAGATTGAATAAATAAATGAAAGAATACTTTGGCTAAATCTTGAAGACTGAATAAGATGAGAAACATAAAGGAATGACAAGCAAAGGCAGCAGCATGTCTGAAAGTCTGAACACGTAAGACTGCATGAGATATATAGAAGAGAAAAGACTTCCATATGGAAACTCTTAATGCTCACTTCATCACACATCTACTAAATTCAGAACCATATGGTTATGGGATTTGCTAGGAAGTGGCAGACAAAAAAGTGGGAAAGCTGAGGATTATAACAGACACTGTTGGTTGCTTGTCTAGTAGCCATTCCTCCCTTCCTCCTTCTAACAAAACTTGTATTAAGTAATGTGCTTCAGGGACTGCTTATCCTCAGGTTCAGGAAGGAAGAAGTGGGCATCCTCTCATTCTAAGGCAATCAAGGTGGGTACATTCGCGTTGTCAATATTGGTGTAGACCAATGAGTATCTGATGCAACGTACCCTTACAAGTAGGTGAAAGTCCACCCATGCAATTACAACTGGCAGGTACTTCATTCATTTGTATTGATTATTCACTTTGTACTAATTGGAATAATCTCAGGCTATTACTACTACTACTTAACAATTGTCGTCTATTAAGCATGCTCTCTTCCAAGCACTATAGCAGGTGTTTTACACATCTTCTGTAAAAGGAGGCTTAAGTGCAAGGTCTTTGTTGTAGTGAGGAGATCAGGACTGACAATTTCTGGACAACCTATCAATGTTCTTTAGCTAATCCATTTTGTTCCGTAAAGTCCAGTGCACCTTGACCTCAGTGACTAGAACAGGAGAAGACTTCTTTTTATACATGTAGTGGATTAGAAATCAAAGCGAGCGAGAGAGAGAAAAATTAGAAATTTTATTAAACAGCTTCCTTCTCCATCTCAACCCGGTTTGCAAGGGGGAACATTCTGTATGACTTGGTATTCTTATCTAAATAAATGTGATACTGATTTTAATGAACCCACCATGGCAAAGACTTGGCTGCTCCAAGACCTCTATTTCAGTTACATGTTATTGCTTACTGGTAAGCCATCAGGTAGAGGTGAGTCTAAGATGAGGATTACAGATTATACATTCTCAAGATGAGGATTATAGCAGATTCTCTTTCTGATGAGAATCAGCTCTCTTAGATTGTTCTCCCTCCCGTTCCTGCCCACAGCAATGTCAGCCTGTCACAGAAATGTCACCCTGAAAGCAGAAAGCAGAAAAGGGGAAGTGAGCTCATGTGAAGAGACCAAATGAGAGAGGAGGCCTTTTTTTAAATAAAGACCTGTCTCCTGATTAATCCAGTTCCATTGAGAGCGAGACTGCATTAATTCCCTCTTGCAGGGTGGATGCTTCAGGACCAAAATACGTCTTTAAAGGTCCCAACGCTTCTCAACACTTTTACATTGGCAATTAAATCTCAGCATGAGTTTTGTCCGGGATAAGCCACTCTCAAACCATAGCAATCATGCAAACCTGAATCATGATTCAGGTTTTCCTGACTCCTGATCCCAAATTGCCCTCACAAAACCAAAATTTCTCAGCACAACAAAGGCCATTTTTATAAAAAGGAGCCCTTCTCAAAAGACAGCAATATCAAAGTTTCCTTCATGGATAAATGTATAGTTATGAGGGTGTGCACTAGTAGAAAGTAGTATATGACAGATTTCTTTGTATTTTAATTTGAATAATACTGAAAATACCAAAAAAATTGACAATTACCCATAAAGTCAATATCACACATGTGTGCTTCAACACACATATACCACATACATAAAATAGGAAGCACATGTCTACATTGGCTCCCACTATGTTTTAAATATGACCACTTTAGAAGTTTGGTGTGTTGCCAAGTTTTTCTATGCTAATGAAGGCATTTGCCTACATGCCTATAGATGCATGTGCAGATTTTACACCAATATAACCATGTGAAACACTTTTGTCTACAAGGATTTTTTTTCCCACATTAACAATGTATCACCAACATGTTTCTGGTCAGCTTGTGCACCTAATTTTCTTGTGGATGTGGCGTATTCTCTTTCATGAATGTGGCGTGATTTATTTAAGCCATGCTTGCTATGCCACCCTGCTCCTTACAATACTTTTCAGTCTTTGGTAGCATCTAATTGGTAATCATCACAGCTTTTTCAAAATGTTTTGGCTATGATGTCCTTATTTTTCCACATAAAGTATAGGATAAGTTTTGAAAGGTTAAAGAAAAACAAATGTCTCTTTTAAATTCATACTATAAAAAAAGTAGATATTAACATGAGATGAATTAGCCCTTTAAAAATATTGTTTTTCCATTCAGGAACATGGCAAGCTTTTGAATTCATTAACGCTCAGATTGTTTGTTGGATTGGCTTTATGTTCCCAAATAATGTTTTGTAGTTTTTATCTTAAATATCAGATATGTGTAACGATAAATGGGTGCTAACATGTATCCATGGAAATTTTACAATTCAGCCCATCACATAATTTACAGATAAAAGATCAAAAGAGCAGCCTTTGTGCTCCTACTCTCAAATAATTTCAGTTATTAATATTTTAATGGCTGCAAAGTGGCACCTGTTATTCTCATTGCTAATATTTCATTCAATAATGGAATCAATCTTAAGATTTAAGGATGTACCTTTTCCCCTGGGAAGCTCAATAAAGCTACTAAAATTTTGAATAAAATGTGTGACCTGCAATATATATAGTATTTTTTTCCCTAAATGGTTTCCCTTTAACAAAGTTTGGTTGTCAGAGTTAGAAGTCCTAAACATTTCTTTTAAAGTTAGTCCTTTTAGTGAAGTATTGATAAGGGGTCAATCAAAGCACTGATTGAAATTGTTCCTTTTCTAAATAAAAAAAATTCTCTGTGTTCTCCATTGTTTATTGATTCAGAAGAAAAAACTGGCCATTCATAATACTTCGTGGCAGTATGTTTTTTCTCATTGCGTCTTTTTCTAGTCTCTGGATTGCTACTATGAAACCTTTCTCTGAAACAATCTTGCCTGAAGCTAAAAGAACTATAAGTCCTAGATTAAGGTTTCTCTCCTTGTACACCTCTACTCCCAGAAAATCCAGATAACCTAGATAATTATACCAGACAATTACCTGAAATAATCGAACAATCTAGAAATCTATTCCAGATGAAGTTATCACAATATTTTGTCTTCATGTGGAATGTATTTTTCCAACACACCTACTAAAATATTGTTATTCAACCAACTTTATACTTAATGGAGAAAAGTTGAAAGCACTCCCTCTAAGAACTGGAACAATAAAAGGATGTTCACTTTCACCCCTTTTATTCAACATTGTACTGGAAGTTCTTGCCAGAGCAATTAGACAAGAGAGAAAAAAAGGCACCCAAATTGGGAAAGAAAAAGTTGAATTATCCCTGTTTGCTGATGACAGGATCTTACATCTACAAAAACCTAAAGACTCCACCAAAAAAACTCTTAGATTTTATTAATGGATTCAATAAAGTTTCAGGATCCAAAATTATTATATGGAAACCAGTAGTATTTCCATACACCAATAATGATCTAGCTAAGTATCAAATCAAGAAGGCAATCCTGTTTATAATAGCTACCAAAAAATAAAAATCTAGGAATATATTTAACCAGAGAGGTAAAAGATCTCTATAATGAGAACTATAAAATACTGATGAAAGAAATCAGAGATGACACAAACACCCCATGTTCTTGAGCTGGAAGAGTCAACATTGTTGACATGACCATACTGTCCAAAAGCAATTTACAGATTTAATGCAACCCTTATCAAATTACCAATGTCATTTTTCTACAGAATTAGGAAAAAATCCTAAAATTCATGTGGAACCAAAAAAGAGCCTGAAGAGCCAAAGCAACCCTAAGCAAAGGAAAAAAAAAAAAAAAAAAAAAAAAAAAGCTAGAGGCATCACATTACCTGACTTCAAATTACTTCAAATTATACCACAGAGCTATAATGACCAAAACAGCATGGTACTGTTATAAAAATAGGCACAGAACCCAGATATAAAGCCACACACATACAACAAACTGATTTTGACAATATTAACAATATACAGTGGGGAAATGACACTCTATTCAATAAATGGTGCTGGGAAAATTGGATAGCCATATGCGGAATAATAAGCCTGGATCCATAACTCTCACCATATACAAAAATGAACTCAAGATGAATTAAAGATCTAAATGTAAGATGTGAAACTATAAAAGTTCTAGAAGAAAACCTAGCAAAAACTCTTCCGAACATTGGCTTAGGAAAAGAATTTATGACCAAGTCCTCAAAAGTAAGCGCTACGAAAACAAAAATAGACAAATATGACTTAAACTAAAAAGTTTCTGCACAGCAAAAGAAACAATCAACAGGGTAAACAGAAACCTACAGAATGGGAAAAAATATTTGCAAACTATGCATCTAACAAAGAGCTGCTATCCAAAATCTGTAAGTACCTCAAATATCTGAACAAGAAAAAAGCAAATAACCCCATTAAAAAGCAGGCAAGGCTGTTATTAAAAAGTCAAAAACTAACAGATGCTGGTGAGGTTGTGGAGAAAAAGGAGCTTATACACTGTTGGTTGGATACAATGTTTACTATTCAGATGATGGGTACACTACAAGCTCACCCTTCACCACTATGCAATACATTCATAGTGCAGGTAAGAAACCTGCACTTGTACTCTCTATACTTTGGAAACAAATTTTATGTTATGGAACAGCTAGAACCACGCCACTGCTCATGCTTCTTGACAACCTTAAATACAAGAAACAAAGTTATGGAAAATATTTGCCTTATATGAAATTTTTAGTGTGTACACCATACGCGGACACCAAGAATTCGATCAAGTAATCTTAATATTTAAATGTTCTATCTGTCACACCTTGGCAGGAAAACAGAAACCACTCTGCTTGTTTTAGCAGGAAGGGATTTAAGAAAGAGAATTGGATACTTAAAAAGCTGTTAATAGGACCAGAAGAATAAAAGTCAGAGAATGCCACTGCTGACTTTCAGGAAATCAGAAGGCATGGGAATTAAGGAAGGTATCCCTGAAGCTCTTAGTTTTCTACAACACTGAAGCAGGTGATTCACAGGAGCTCACCCAGAATATGCTGCAAACCTTATGTCTATAGCCTGCAGAACATCTCATGTTTTGCTCCTAGAGAAAAAAAACAAAACAAACAACAGCAACAACAAAACACTTCAATTCTATCATTCAAATCTCTCATCACTGATCCCTTTGTTAGAATTAAACTTAAATTTTGTATCAAAGGAGAGTAGGAAATGTAGTTTTGGGGCTTCAGACCATGAGCTATAGGGAAGATTTTAAAGGGCAGGGAAAGTGCTGAATACCAACAGAAGTATCTCATCCAAACATTCATTAGCATGATTTCTAAGATTGTAGTTTTCCACTGGAGAATACACATATTTATTTCTAATTTGGTCAATACTTAACAATTTCCAGCTTGGGGACTCATCTGGGTATCCCAGTTCTCTAATTACAAAATCCTACGAGTGCTACCTCATCTAGGATCCTCTGTTGGCATTTTCTTCTTGGAAAATGGTGTTAGTAGAGCGTGGTGGCTCACGCCTGTAATCTCAGCACTTTGGGAGGCTGAGGCGGGCGGATCACTTGAGGTCAAGAGTTCTCTAGACCAGCCTGGCCAACATGGTGAAACCCCATCTCTACTAAAAATACACACACACACACACACACACACACACACACACACACACACACACACAAAATTAGCAGGGTGTGGTGACATGCACCTGTAATACCAGCTACTTGGGAGGCTGAGGCAGGAGAATAGCTTGAACCCGGGTGATTGAGGTTGTGGTGAGCTGCAATCACACTGCTGCAGTCCAGCCTGGGCAAAAGAGCAACACTCTGTCAAGGAAGAGAGGAGAGGAGAGGAGGGGAGGGAAGGGGAGGGGAGGGGAGAGGGTGTTAAAACTCCTGTCATAACTGACCTGGCAGAACTGACTTATACCCTCTTTACTTTCATTTTCTTTCACTGTGAAAGTGGAAAAATTAGTCGTAAAACTTGGCTAGTACTTTTCCCTAACAACAAACCAAATTAATACAGCTTCATTTCTCTTGGGTCACATTTTTATACAAGAAGATTAACGTGTTTTCCAGTCTGTCTGGGTGGTTTTGGATGGCTGAAATGCTGTCAGCCTTATTGAGTCATTCACGGAATTGATGTGAATCTTATAGAAAGTTCTCTCCATCTTCAAAGGCTTAATTTGGTTATTTATGGATGGATTTCATGCAGTTTTCAAAATATATTATTTGTCTCCATTTCAATGAGCCTGAACGTTTGTATAATGTTGGATAGGTTCCAGCAACATTATTCAGAGTGACTATAGGCATCAGGATCCAGGAACTTTAGGCAAAACATTTTCATTTATACCTCCTAATTTTCATCCCCTGTCTCCTTATAAAATGACTATATCTTGAATTTTAAATATTTATGTCAAAATCTCCACTGTAATCAAAAAACTCAATCCCAAAATTATTTTTCTCTTCTATATGTAGGAAAGGGTAATTATAAATTTAGGGACATTACTAACATAGAAACCCTAAAAATGCTGAAATATACCAAAAGAAAAGCAGTCACAAGTTAATGCTTTTCTATTTTAAATAACTTGAAGAAAAGCTCCAATTTAGTTATCAATTATTCAGTTTCAAATTTCTTTCAATAATTTTCTGAATTTGGTTGATATGCAATAATGCATTCTGTATGTTTCTGAATTTTATGGATACAACTATGGCTTTATTAAAATTACATTATAGAATATATTAATATTGAAACTCATTTGTGATGTAATGATATGTTAAGCAGATTTCAAAAGAACATATTTGGATTCCATTATTAAAGAGGTAGTGGGATAAATTGTGGGCTAGAAAACCACTGATTATCTCTGGCCAGTGATATTATGGCTGATTTTAATTTTTGTAGGTGATTTCTGCATTTTCCTTTATAACTTTTATTATTAAAAACACTTATTTTCAAATAAAAGAGCCAATCTTTATTTGGAAGTTTTTCTCAGAAAAGCAAATAATTATCGTATTAAAAAAATTGATAAGCTGAACTTCACAAAAATGTAAAACTTCTGCTTGAGGAAAACACTATTAAATGATTCAAAGGGCAAGTTACAAAAATTTGCAAACCGTGTCTCTGATAAAAAACACATAAAGAATATAAAATTTTTAAAACACAATAAAAAATTATGCAAAAGACTTAATAGACACTTGATGAAAAATATGGATAGCAATTAAGTACATGAAAAGACGTTCAACCTCATTAGTCATTAAAAGTGCATATTAAAATTATAATTGGATACAACTACACATCTATTAGGATAACTGAAATTTAACAATATTACTATACCAAATGTGGCCAAGGATGTGAAAAAATTGAAACTCTTCAGGAATGTAAAATGACACACTTTGGAAAACAGCTTGGCAGTTTCTTAGAAAGTTAAATATACACCAATGATATCATTTCCTCTGCCAGGTATTTACCGAAGAGAAAAGAAAGCAAATATTCAGTAAAGATTTGTGCACAAAATTCATAGAAGCTTTGTTTGTAATAGTCCAAAACTTTAAAGAATCCAAATGCCCATAAACAGGTGAATGTACAAATTGTGGGATATCCAATACTGTATATAAAATGAAATACTACTCACCAACAAAATGGAATGAACTATTTCTATGTGGATGGACTAATGTGAATGCATCTCAAAATAATTCATTGAGACTGAGTGAATGCAGCCAAACCAAGTAAGTACATACTGTGTGATTCTGCTTACACATAATCCTAGAAAATGCAAAATAATCTATAGTAAAAGAAAGCAGATAGTGGTTACCTTATGATAGGAATATAGCAGGTCAAGAAGGAAGGATAACAGCAGGGCACAAGGAAATTTGGGGGGTCATGATGGGTGTGTTTGTTATCTTGATTTTAGTGATGACTTATGGATATATACATGTTTGTGTGTGTGTGCGTGTGTATATATATACACATATATACACCATTTATATCATACACACAATTGAGAAAGTATATAATTTAAATATATATTTTATATGTCAATTATACCTCAATACATCTGTTTTATATATGTGTATGTGTGTATGAATATATAATCACACATATAATAGAAAAGTGATATAAGTTGTAATAATTATTTCTAAGTAACAAGTTTCCCCAAATCTTAATGTCTTCAAACAACAAATATTTATTACTACACACAGTTTCTGAGAATCTGGAATCTGGGTATGGCTCAAATGGATAGTTCTCTGGGTTCCTTATGAGGTTGCAGTCAAATGTCACACAGGGCTGCAGTCATCTGAATGTTGGGCTGTGGCTGGAGGATCCTCTTCTAAGGTTGCTCGCTTTCATGGCTATTGGCAGGAGGCTTCAGTCCTCCATGTGTACCTTGCCATAAAGCCACTTTTGTATCCTCCAGAGCAAACAATCCAAACAAGAAATAAAAAGGAAGAAAAGATTCTTTTCAAGATGTGTCTCACAAGTGTCATATCCTCACTTCTGCCACATTCTGCAGGTCACAGACAAATCCTGATACAATGTGGGAGGGATATGGCAAAGAAAGTAAATCCCAGGAAGTAGGAATCATTGGGAGTTATCTTGGCTATGCTCATTGTAGATTATTGTAGCATTTAAACTTAAAAGTGAAAGCTCCTTGTATTCCCACGAAGTTAATATTTTCCACTTACATGTATTTAACAAAAGATATGGCTATTGCTTTATATATTTTTCTCCACTCAATACATTGTGGACATATTTCCTATGAGTGGGAATTGGCTTATTTAGATCTATCTCATACATTTTGGTTTTGTAAACAGTTTTATTTCATTTAATCAACATAAAATAAACTGCACATATTTAAAGCAAAAAACCAAAAACATCACGTGCTTATTTAAGAATAAATAGATCTATCTTAATAATTAAAGTTCAGCATGTTATCTATTTGCCCCCTTTGCCTAATAAATTGGTATGTGAAAATAAACATTTGAATCAAATAGATAAAAAGGTTAGGTATACCTCAGACTTCTTTAGGTATAACCTTTAGGTATACCTAAAGGTTAGGTATACCTTTAGAACTTCTTGGTTTCTCTGCCTTGATGGGAAGTTTGGAGATTAAACGTTTGGGGGCATTTGAATTAGGCAAGAGGTGAAGAGTCATTGAAACACTGAGGCACAGTGAAAGAATCGGAAGAATCTTAGGTCTCTTATATCACTTACCACAATACAAACAGCTGGCAATTTTCATAGTAATCATTCCACTAATAGTATTTATATAGCACTTGATATTTAAGGTAAGATTCTAACAATTATGTTTGTAACAAAAGATATATTGCATCTATTATATGAATATGGTTAAGAAAAAATATTTATTATTTCTTGTATGCAGTCTTCATAATGAACTAAGCAACAAACAAAAAACTCTAACAAACTGAAGAGACTATGAATATAGGAGAGTGGCTTAATTTTCCTACTTCTTATTTTATTTTAGCTACAAAATTAAAGGTTTAAAAAGTTTTAAGATTTAAATTTAATATTTATGCTTCCATGGAAAACCTTTCACTATATCCTTTGCAGTTAAATTTATTATAACAAAATAGTACTTTTGGGAATACTGTCTTGGAGACTAAATTGTTTAGAAATCTACAGCTTCATCAAAACATTTCTCAGACTGATATGGAGAAGTAAAGAGAAATCGACCATAAGCTTCATGAGGAGAGGCTTACCACTGTGCCACTAGAGTCTGATACATTGCAGGTACCCAGGAAATATGAGCTCAGAGAACAAATATTAAGAGAGCTCAATGTCAAGCATAGGTCCCCTGCTAACCAGGTGTGTGTTGACTTAGGCAAATCACTTGCGAATTCAGATTTCATTGCCCTTGTATATGATGTTTCCAGTGGATCCTATTAATTGGGACTTTTAATTGCCATAGAAATTCAAAACAAACTTGCCAAGCCAAACAAAAAAGAAAAACAAAAATTGTCAGTTAGAGGGTAGAATTTATTGACACAGTAGTTCTTGCTTCTTTGTATATCAGGGATTTTTAATACCCCAGATGTCCATCTTTCTTTATTTGGGACTGGTCAAAAAAAATCCTAAAATTACCACTGCTTGTAACACATGTCTGCTCATGAAGCAGTCACTGGGGCTAAGGGAATATAGTATTCAGCTATACAAGTCCTGTATCATGTGTCTAACCCTTTATAGTGGTCAGGCATGGGAGTGGGAGAGGAAGTCACTCCATCGAAATCCCGTGGAATAGTTTTTCTTAGTAAAAAGAGTTTTCATAGATATAGATGATATAGATACAGATAACAGATATGGATATAATATATAGATTCTGAACACATAAAAGTAGACAATGTCCATTACAAGGATCATGAAATAAATAGCTTCCCATATTTCAGACATAATTAAATATCTGGTTCTGTTTTCAGGACTTAACATCTACTAAATAATTCTTATGTAGTGATATGATTTGGCTGTGTCCTCACGCAAATCTCATCTTCAGTTTTAGCTCTCATAATTCCCTTGTGTCATGGGAGGCACCCAGTCGAGATAAGTGAATCACGGGGGCAGTTCCCCCCATGCTGTTCTCATGGTAGTGAATAAGTCTCACAAGATCTGTTGGTTTTATAAGGGGAAACGCCTTTAACTTGGCTCTCATTCTCTTGCCTTCTGCCATGTGAGACATGCCTTTCACCTTCCACCATGATTGTGAGTCTTCCCCAGCCACATCGAACTGTGAATCCATTAAACCTCTTTTTCTTTATAAATTATCCAGTCTCAGGTATGTCTTTATCAGCAGCATGAAAACAGACTAATACATGTAGTATACCTTTTTATATGATATTGGTTCCCAGTTAAGAGTGCATATCTGAAATGTGAAGGTCAATCATGTCAAAATACCATGTACAAACATTTCACCCAATTGCTGTGGAATACTCATTCTCCTCATCAACACAGGGAAGGTTCTCAAGGATAGATCATATGTATTAGACCACAAAGCAAGTCTTAACAAATTTAAAAACTCAAAATTATAGCAACTATCTTTTCTGACCACAATGCAATAAAACTAGAAATCAATAACAAGAGGAACTTTGGAAACTATACAAATACACAGAAATAAAACAACATGTTCCTGAATGAACAAGTGGTCAAATAAAGAAATTAAGAAGGCAATATAAAAATGTCTTGAAACTAATGAAAATGGAAACACAACATACCAAAACCTATGGGACACAGATAAAGCAGTTCTTACAGGGAAGTTTACAGCAGCATATGTCTTCATTAAAAAAGTAGGAAGACTTCAAATAAACAACCCAATGACAGAACTAGAAAAGCAAGAACAAAGCAAACTCAAAATTAGTATAAGAAAATAAATTTTAAAAATTAGCCAGAAATAAATAAAATTGAGACTATAGAAAAATACAAAAGATCAACAAGACAAAAAATTGGATTTTTTTGAAAAGATAAACAAAATTGACAAACCTTTAGATAGACTAAGAAAAAAAGAGAGGCTCAAATAAACAAAATCAGAGATGAAAAAGGAAACATTACTACAGAAATTCAAAGGATCATTAGAGACTATTATCAGCAATTATATTCCAATTAATTGGAAAGCCTAGACAAAAGGAAAAAATTCCTAGAGGCATACAACCTACTAAGATTTTACCATGATGAAATAAAGAACCCAAACATGTGACAAACCAGTAACAAGATGAAAGCAATAATAAAAAGTCTCTCATCAAAGAAAAACTGAAGATTTGATGACTTCGCTGCTGAATTCTACCAGACATTTAGAGAAGAAATAGTAACAATTCTACTCAAACTATTCTAAAACACTGAGGAAGAGGAAATACTTCCAAACTCATTCTATGAGGCCAGGCTTGCCCTGATGCCAAAATCAGACAAAAACACAACAACAACAACAACAACAAAACTACAGGCCCATATCACTGATAAACATAGATATAAAAATTCTCAACAAAATACTGGGAAATTGAATTCCAAAACACATCTGTTGTGCTGCAGAAGAATTTATCATGATCAAGTGGGATTTATCCTAGGCATGCAAGGATGGTTCAACATATGTGAATCAATAAATGTGATACATCACATTAACAGAATCAAAGATAAAAATTATATGATCACTTCAATAGATGCCAAAAAAGCGTTCAATAAAATTCAATATTCCTTCATGATAAAAACTCTCAAAAAACTGGTTATAGGAGGAACATATCTCAAATAATAAAGCCCATATACAATAAACCCACAGCTATCATTATACTCAATGGGGGAAAAATTCAAAGTCTTCCCTCTAAGATCTGGAAAAAGATAAGAATACCTACTTTTGCCACTTTTATTCAACATAGTACTAGAAGTCCTAGTCAGAGAAATTAGGCAAGAAAATCAATAAAGGGCATCCAAAGGGAAAGTAAGAACTCAAATTTTCTTTGTTTGCATACAACATAATCTTATGCTTAGAAAAACCTAAAGACTCTGCCAGAAAACTGTTAGAACTAATAAAGAAATTCAGTAAAATTGCAGGATACAAAAATTAGCATACAAAAATCAGTTGCATGTTGTATGCCAACAGCAAACAATCTACAAAAGAAATCAAGAAAGCAATCCATTAACAAGAGTTATAAAAATAAAACATCTAGAAATAAACTTAACCAAAGACATGGAAGATCTCTACAATAAAAACTGTAAAACACTGATAAAAGAAATTGAAGAGTACTCAAAAAGGGAAAGACATTTCATGTTTATGTTTTGAAGGAATTAATGTTTTGAAAATGATCATACTAAGCAAAGCATTCTATAGATAAAATGCAAACCTTTTCAAAATGCCAATGGCAGTGTTCACAGAAATAGAAAAAACAATCCTAAAATTTGTATGAATATACAAAATACCCAGAATAATGAAAGCTATTTTTAGCAAAAACAAGAGCATCATACTACTATACTACAAAATATACTACAAAGCTATAGTAACCAAAACAGCATGGTGCTGGCACAAAAGCAGAAATATAGACCAATGGAACAGAATAGGGAACTCAGAAATAAATCCACATATTTACAGCCAACTCATTTTCAATAAAGGCATCAATGATCTATATGGGGAAAAAGTCTCTTCAATAAATTGTTCTGGGAAAACTGTATATCTACATGCATAAGAACGAAACTAGACTACTATCTCTCACCACGTAGAAAAATAAAACCAAAATTGATGAAAGACTTAAATGTAACAACTGAAATTTTGAAACTATTAGAAGAAAAAAATCAGAGTAATGCTTCAGAACATTGGTCTGGGCAAAGATTTTTTTGAGTTAGACCCCAAAAGCATAGGCAACCAAAGCAAAAATTGACAAATGGGATCACATCAAGGTAAAAAGTTTCTGCAGAGCAAAAAATACAATCAACAAAGTGAAGAGACAATTCACATAATGGGAGAAAATGTTTGCAAACTATTCAACAAAGGATTAATAACCAGAACACATAAGAAACTCAAACAACTCAATAGCAAAAAAAAAAAAAAAAAAAAAAAAGAAAAGAAAAAGAAAAAAAAATCTGATTTAAAAAAGGCAAAAGAACTTAATAGACTTTTCTCAAAAGAATACATACAAATGGCCAACAGGTATATTCTTTAAATGATCAATATCACTAATTATCAGGGAAATGCAAATCAACTTACAATGAGCTATCATCTTACCCAGGTAAAATAGCTATTATCAAAAAGACAGAAAATTCCCTATGCTAGCGAAGATGTGGAGAAAAGGAAATGCTCATGGACTGTTGATGAGAATTTAAATTAGCATAGGCACTAAGGAAGAGAGAATGGAGGTTCTTCAAAAAGCTAAAAATAGAATTACCATATGATCCAACAATCCCACTGTGCTGTACGTACAGCCAAAAAAAAAAAAAGGGAAATCAGTGTATCAAAGAGATATCTGCACTCATGTTTATTGCAGCACTATTCACAATAGCCAAAATATGGAATCCACCTAAGTCTCCATCAACAAATTAATTAATAAGGAAAATGTGGTATATTTACACAATGGAATATTATTCAGCCCTAAAGAAAAATGAAATCCTGTCATTTGCAGCAACATGAATGGAACTGGTGGACATTACATTAACTGAAATAAGTCAAGCACAGAAAGATAAATATTTCATGTTTTCCACTCATATGTGGGAGATTAAAAAATTGATCTTATGGAGGTAGTGAACAGAATGATGGTTACCAGAGGCTGGGAAGGTTTGTGGGGGCAAGGATTGAAGACAGGTTGGTTAATGGGTACAAAAGTCAGTTAGATAGAATGAATAAAACTCTAGTGTTCAGTAGCACAATAGTTAACAATAATTTTTTGTAGACTATAGTTAACAATAATTTTTTGTATATTTCCAAATAGCTAGGAAGAGAAGAGTTATGATGTTCCCAACACAAAGAAATAATAAATGTTTATGGTGAATGATATCCCAATTACTCAGATTTGATTATTATATATCATACACTTGTATCAAAATATCACATGTACACTATAAATATGTATAACTATTATGGGCCCACAAAAATTAAAAATAAAGAAGAAATACCATGGGCAGGTATTAGTCATTTTATGGCGTATTTTCTCACTGACGACAGAAACTGTGAGATACATGTATGTTGTTAGAGAAGCTTGCAGAAAACTGCTTTTCAGTATAATTCTTCTTATCCCAGACACAATCCCTACGACTTTGTTCTCAACTGGACTTGATTAAAGCTGTGCTTCTACAGTTTCTTTGTTTAGCTTGCACTAACCACACAGGCACACTTAATGCTAACTGCTTTCAAGCAGTGTCTGCACAAAAACACTCTTCTATACACAGTCTCAATTGTGACCCTCTGAAAGAAGAAACTCAGCCTGAGAGACCAAGGTTTGTTTTCATAAGACCAAAGTCAGTCAGTGATCACTTTTGAATTACTGTGGTGTCTGCTTTAATTTAAAGTAAAGTTGTATATTTTTTAAGGCCCATATGTTCTGAGTATGTAAGTGCTAAACATTGTAAATGAGGTTTATAAAGTAGGATTGAAATACATGCCTAGTTAGAAAAAAAAAAACCACATGGCCAGAAAAGCAACAGAGATGAAAGAATTCTGGAAGCATCAAGATCACATTTTATTGAGAGAAGTATCACTCCTCCATCACAACCTAAAAATCATTTCTGAAAGATTTTTGTTAGGGCTGCTTAGGCTACAGAAAGAAAACCTGGAGTGGCTTAAGGATCATCTTCAAGTGTATGAAGGATTTCTATGGAATTGAAACTTACTATATTTTCCCTTTCCATGGTGAACTGAATGTAATAAAATAGCATTGAATTAAGTCAGAGGCAATTTAGGTTGGAGGTAATGGAGATCTTCTTGGCTTTCAGAATTGTAACAGAGCAGGATTCCTCCAAGGGAAGGCTGGGACCTCTTTGTTCCTCATGGTCAGTAAAGAAGAAAAGAGGAGGAGGATGGGGAGGGGGAGAGGGAAGAGAAGCAGGAGAGGGAGGGAAGAGGAGGAGGAGGAGAAAGGAAGGAAGAAAGAAAAAGATTGCTTTTCTCAGTTCCCTGAGCTGAAATGGTTGTAACTGCTCTACAAGTACTAGGCGCTAGTTCTATTCCATTGATCATCATTCCTACACATTGTCTCTGATTGTCTTTAACGAGGGAGAACCAGCTTTAGCCTGGACCACAAGATTTCTAAACTACTGCCAAGAAGAGGCTGAAAACAAATTGAATGCAGCTTGGAGCAATATATCCAGGGCTGCTAATGTCACATGTGATGTAACTTAATCCTAAATCACTCAGAATCCAGGAAGTGTGGTGAAGCAGTCAGACAACTGTTTAACTTTGGGACCACAGTGCTGGATCATGTCCTCCTGTGGAGTGCAAGTAATACCAGGACAGGAAATGAGACTGTGGGGGAAGGAAACACAGCCCTCCTTTTTTCTGGGACCAGAGTCTGCATTGTGATATGAAGGCATGGAAGTAATAGGCTACTTCTGGTGTTAAGATTTGAGGAAACAGCTTCACCAAAGAAAGGAGTGGCCCAGGAAACCCTGTCCAAGCCTGTTATAAGCTTTCCTTTCTGTTGTAATGCACACTCCAATGGAAGTTAAACCTAGGCATATGGACAAACATGAATTGGGCTACAAATATCTTGACATGACTCGAGAAAGAGACTAAAGAAAGAAAAGTAGTAAACACTCAAGAACAAAGAGGGTAGGAGTGGACATAGTGATGGGTACTAGCAATCCATATTTGAAACTGAAAAGCAGATAGGGGAATGGTAAGCGACCTACGAGAGTGGAGAAAGTGGAAAACTAGCATCTGAATACAAAAAGTACCATAAAAGAAACAAGCCGATTCACCTCCCAGAACCCAGGAAAGGCTAAGGGCTGCAGCCAGAAATTGTGATGCCAAGGAGAGTAAGAAATGAGAGACCGAAGACAGCTAAAACATATGAGGCTGACACTTTAGACATAGAGCTATCAGAGGAACTGGTCCCTCTTTCACCCTGTTCAACCATGGTGACTACTCCTTCTATACCCCTGCAAGAAGTGAGAGGTTTATTCCCTGCAGAAATCATACCAGAACGGTCTTGACTCAGAAACAGGCACAGAGGGTAAGTGGTGAGGTGCAGCACTCATGCCTAAGAGTGAGACCTCTTCACCCATCCTGACTGGCTATGCTCCGCCCATCAAGGCAGAAGACTGAAGAATCTTCTCTAAAGAAAAAGAAAATGATAGATTTGGGGATACCTCAATATTATAGCTGGTCTAGCAGACACAATGCTTTACTGCCTTACTTTGGAGGCAGTCAGAAATCATTCTAGACCTGGCACGGTGGCTCACACCTGTAATCCCAGCACTTTCGGAGGCCGAGGCGGGCAGATCACGAGGTCAGGAGATCGAGACCATTCTGGCTAACACGGTGAAAACCCGTCTCTACTAAAAATACAAAAAATTAGCCAGGCGTGGTGGCGGGCACCTGTAGTCCCAGCTACTCAGGAGGCTGAGGCAGGAGAATGGCGTGAACCCGGGAGGCGGAGCTTGCAGTGAGCCGAGATCGCACCACTGCAGTCCAGCCAGGTGAAAGAGGGAGACTGTGTCTCAAAAAAAAAAAAGAAAAGAAAGAAAAGAAAAGAAAAGAAATCATTCTAACTCCTGGGCAGGCACAGTGGCTCTTACATGTAATCCCAGTATTTTGGGAGGCCGAGGTGGGTGGATCACCTGAGGTCAAGAGTTCAAGACCTGCCTGGCCAACCTGGTGAAACTTCATCTCTACTAAAAATACAAAAATTAAGCAGGTGTGGTGGCATGCACCTGTAGCCCCAGCTACTTAGTAGGCTAAGACAAGAATTGCTTGAACCTGGGAGGTGGAGGTTGCAGTGAGCCGAGATCGCGCCATTGCACTCTAGCCTGGAAAACATAGCAAGACTCCATCCCCACCCCCCACCAAAAAAAAAAAAAAGAAAAAAAGAAATCATTCTAACTCCAAAAAGAAGACAAAAACTCAGAAAAAGACACCACCATTCATACACAGTAACTCAAAATAAGAGAGAAAATGCACGGGGCAGAAAAAACTTAAAAACTAAAATTATTATCCTTAGAAAAATAATGAAAAATATTGAATTCATGAAATAAAACCATGATACCATTTACAAAAATAGTTAAACAGTATGGGAAAAATAAATATAATAGATGAAAGTTTAAAAATTTTTCAAAAGTGAGAAGATAAAGAACCTACAATATAGGATAAAAAGATAAAGAGATCAACAATAGGAGGGAACAGACTAATTTATCCTGAATGTTGACTGAATTTGCTACCACATCCTGGTACCATTTTCAGTACCCCACTTTTGTATATCCTTGGACTTTCAGAATCCTAGATCATGTCAAAGAAAACAGATAGACTGGCAGTATCTTGAGACCATTGAGTCACACGTGAAACAGGCTGTTCAAAAAGCCACCTTTTGATTTAACATGGGTCTCAAGCATTACACTGCCCTCTCCAGTAGGAAGCCCCCTCTAATCAAAATGCAGTCATCACTAGATTGCATTTTCTGGAGAATTGGGCTACATCAGCTTATCGCTGAAACCACTGGTCTTTGCCTTCCATCCCATCCTAATGAACTCTTGGAGCCTTAGGATTTTCATTGGCCTCCCTTAGAGAGTCGGATACAGAGACGTTCTAGCCCTTAGGCATCTCTCCATGACCATGTTAGAAGCAGAATTATATAGATACTATATTTCAACCAGGAAAGGGTGAAAAATACTCCAAGACAAGGAAAGTAGAAGTTACTTACTAGTGGTTCTGTTTCAGAGGTAAGGAAAATGTAGGTGGTAAGCTGTAACACTTCTTATTTATTAACCAGTTGGTCGTTTCCTATTTCTAAGTGTCAAGCCCAGAAGAATAATGCATCCCTAACACAGTTCAGATCTCCTCTCAGAGGAACAGGCATATTCATATAGCTCCCACTCAGCATCTTTCTGAAGACAGCTAGACATACACACTTTCATTGTTTATTCCTTTGACTTCTATGCTATATTAACCATTCTGCTTTTAAATTATTTATTATTACTAAATATTAAATACATTCAAGCTGGTCTTAATTAAGGAAATGTAATTCATAGGAGGTAACTTTATTTCCCTCACTTCTAAATTGTTGGAGAAGCCACCTACATATATAAGTGTAGTCCTATTTAGCATAATCTTATGTTAAATTGTTCTCTGGTTTAAAGCACTATGATATCTTTAGAGGTTTCATTAAATATATCTTTTCATCACTCTTAAAAGATTCCAAAATAAAAAATAGCATGATACAATGCCTTTTAAATAAAAGAATGTATAAGGTTTTAATACTTACGGAATTTTTACTAATGAGAAGGGGAAAGACATCCAGGAGTGTTTGTATGTCAGAAAGGTAGTGAAAGTATTTTCTTTTCTATTTCTTAAATTGTAAAATTGAGGCTGTATTGACTTTTCCATGGCATGAAACTTGCAAAAGCTAGGGCTTTATTTTAGTCAACTGATCATAGCCCCCACAGTTAAATAAAATATTTAAAATATCAAGAATCAAAATATAAATAAAATGGACAGTTTTGCAATCCCAACATACATTTCTTAAAAAATACAAACCTAATCTTTTGCTAACTGGACTTTTCCATATACTTTCTTTTGAGAAAAACTTGAAAATTTTTCATAACTTGTTTTTTTCCCTAGTTCATTTCTGTGCCTTATTTCAGCAATTCCTCTGAAAATCAGAAACTTGGCATTGTTCTTTGTGTTTCTGAAAAGAATCCTCCCTCCCACAATTGTTCTTTGGTGAGCAATGCTGATTATGATTTCGCTAAAGAAGTTTTATTAAATGTATCTTTTCATAGCTTTTAAAAGATTCCAAAATAAAAATAACATGATCTGATACAGTAATTTTAAAATAAGGGCATTTAGAAAGTTTTACTCCCAGGAAAGAGGAAGGCCATTTTTAAAAGATTGTTAAGCACTTGCCAGCCATGTTATCATTTTCCACTTGGAGAACATCAACCACGGTAAGGCCAGATCTTCCCCGAACCTTTCTGTCTGCAAACCATTAATCTGCCTGGCCTCTTATTTATTTAGTTCACTTTGCAGACTGGAATAATTCCCTCTGCTTAAAGAGCAGTACAAATTTTTTCATCCGCCAAAAGCTTAGGACTGTCTTCTTTAAGACTCCGCCCAGTTTTATGAGACTTTAACCATTGCAAGTGCCAGAATTTAAAGCCCATCAGCCAAACTATAACTTATACCTTTGTCTCAAAAGGATCGTTTTGATCTTCTGACTGGAAATTTTAATACTTTGAGATATATGTGGTTACATGCATATATATTGTCATACTCAAACTAAACTAGAAATAACCTAATGTCCAAAGATAGAGAACTGCTTATAGCAATTGTGTTACATTCATATGTAATGAGGCATTCTCAGCCATTTGCATAATGCTAAAAATGAGTATTAAATGAAAGCGAAAGACGTATAGAATATGGAGTTAAATTTAAATATATGCAAGTATGAAAGCTGTGTGTGAAAGTGAAAAGAGGTGAATACGGTGAATGTGGTGGATATGAATGTGCATGCATAGTGTGTATATCAGGAAAAAAAACACAAGGGATTCAACATTAAATTTAAAAAGTTAAAAGTGGCGAAGATAAATTTTCTGCTATTCTTCCTGTATGATATGTTTTCTAATGTTTTACAGTGAGTGAGTGTATATGGCATTGTAATAAAATTTTTAAAAGTAATTTATAACCAACAGGTTCTGTATGTTTTCATTAGAGGTTTGCTGTTTGTTTATTTTGTCTTAGGATAAAAATGGAGTACTTTCTGTCTGGAGAGTTTGATGAAGACTTGTCTAAAATCAGAAGAAGTAGGGGGCAAACTATTGCAGATCCTGAAGGAAAAGCCTCAATCCACATAGATTTACTCCTTGCTCTGAATTTCCAAGCTGAGAAGAGTTCAACCACACCGACTAGAAAGCATTCAGTCTGGTGTTCATTCCATCCTCTGTTACAACTGCCATCTCACTTTCAGTTAGGGGAAACTGCTAACTCAGATTAACATTCAAACAGAAAAACAGGATAATAGAACTTAAAAGAGAGAGAAAAAGAAAGAGAGAGAGAGAGCTCTACTGCTGTAAATTGGCTCTCTATCCTCCAGTCTTCTGGAGGCACAGTCTTCTCCCTAACAAATGACACCAAGTGGTTCCTCCCTTATACTAGCCCCCTTATCTCCCAGACGTCAATGAATGTTTATGATGCACATGCCATGGTGTGTGGGTCCAAGTGCAACCCTTCCACTCCTGCACCACAGTCCAAGTTCAAAATATCAAGGTCTCCGAGTACCACACTCTGCTCACATTACTCTGCTTACATTAGAATTACCTCAGTGCCAAACCCAGTGCTTGATGGCACACCTACTTGTATCACCACACTCAGATCTTTATAACCTCCTTTGAGCATGTCAGATGTCTTACTGTTCCCAAAGATGTTATTTGTTTTTTATAGATGTTCAGCAATTCTGTTAAAGACAGGACAGATAGACATGAATAAATATGTGTAAGCTGGTATAAGCATTCCTCCTCCTAAGCTAAAAATGGGGACTCTTATTTATATGTATTTGAGGGTTTGAAGTTGCACAGTGAATGATATTATTTTCTCCAGCACATGTTAGGACTAACTGAAAAAAGCCAGGAGACTGGAGGTAAAGACATTTTGGAGGATGTGGGTAGCCACAAAAGACATCTTCATAAATCACTCCAAAGCTAGGTAGACTTACTACAGGCCCAGCAGAGCAGCCACATCACAGGAAAATCCAAGAGGTTTAATAAACCAGTTTTACTAGCAGAGAACTTTATGCTGAAGTCCTCTAAATCAATGATTCTCAAACTTCACTTTGCTTAAGAACACCTGGAGAGCTTATTCAAAAATCAAATTATCAGGTTTCTGCAGATAAGTGGCCTGGGTAGAACCAGTTATCTGCACATTTTCAGATTTGGCTCTATGTTTATCAGGGAACAGAATTGTTACAATAAGGTACCAAACACTGCAGCTGAACAAATAGCCTTCTCTTTCTTTATTTGGGAAGGTTGCCTTTTCAAAGAGCAAAGCATGTGCAAAATTCAAATATGCAATTTGTAAAAATCAACTAGTCATTACTAGCTGTTGGAGATGAATATGGCTAGCCAGTCGAGTTCATACTGCCTCTCAAAGGGCTTTATTATAACAAGTGGCAGAACACACTACTTGGCTGGAAAAGGACAGCATCTGCATCGGGACATCCTGGGAGCACAGATGTGTGTTTTGGCTTGCGAAACACTGACTATACATCAGATGTTTTTCTATTATGTGGCCATCATGAGAATGCTATAAGCCAGCCATACAGCTGACTGGGTGTTTAGCTTTAGGAAATTGATTCTTCAACCTGAAAAGTTAACCATCTTATTTAAGAAACATGAGTGATGCTAGAGTAAAATCTTAATTTCCTCAAGCTTTCCAAATGAAAAAGGTAATTATTTTAAGACCACTTCTTCCATTCCCCCATATACATGCAAATGTTTTGGAAAAGAACCTAATGCTGGCAGGGACTAAGCTAAGGGTCACTGATAAATGGCAGTGAAGAGTTCTCCCACCCTCAGCTCCCAGGGGACACATTTGGTGCCAGTGGGGGATGCAATTTTAATGTTATTGCGTTACTTCCAGATCCTTTTCCTCACCTATCAGCTAATGAGAAAAAGTTACTGGAATATGAAAATTTATCGTCAAAGTAAAAACTTGTCTTTGTTAAAAGCAAAATGTTGTAAATGAAAGATGAAATCTTGTCATTTTTTGCAGGCAAAAGGAGGAAACTGCGTCAAATTCCTACTTTGTACCAGACATGGCTACAGATCCACTGAGAAGAGTGAGGAGTTAAATATTCCAGGTATTCATTGAGAAAATGTATTACTCTCATTGTAACAATGGAGCAATTTGCTGATTATTTTTTCCTATAGACATTAGTCATGCCATAGTGACTAACCTTTAAATTTTCTGGCAAATGTTTCTCTTTATAATTGTTCCTATTAAAGATCAAATGCTGGCTAATTTCAATAGCAGGAAAGAGCAATTAGAAAATTAAGGAGCCTTTCTCTTCATACTTCCATTTTGGAAGCTCTGTGTTAGCTTAAGTAATGTTTTATGCATTGAACAGAGCTATTAGCAAATGGCTTTATTTTACGAAAGACAAGAGTACGTCTAAGGTGCCAACACATTTGTGAAATCGAATTCCAAGTTGCATTAATTAATGTCTATTAATAAGGTATAAATTCTCAGTTAAATACTTATTTGGTGGTGCAAAAATAATTATTAATTTAGTCCTTGTCAAGGGTCTTTTGGTTATGAGTAGAAGAAATCCACTACAACTAGCAGAGGCAAAATGGGGGAGTTTACTGGACAATGACAGGCTGATCTTCCATACTATTCCCTGTGTTGGCTGGTTTTCTCTGCTGCTATGTGTGTTTGGGTGCACCATACCACCCCTTCCTGCAACATACCCTCCGAGTTCTAACATCAACCTCAGGTTGTAACATTTGTGAGTCATAAATCCATTTTAACAGGAATGACAAGCATATGAGTATACCTTGGGTCAACTGTCTACCTCATAGTCCAATCAGGACTTGATTTAAAAACGCTACAGTTTCTCTGGAAAGAGAACTAGACACAGTAGTAGACACTTGAGCAGTCGCCAGAGCTGTCACTAACTGGTACTTGAGACCATGTGCCACTCAGCCTCACTGCTTTACCATAATCTCACCTGCAGAGTCCACAGGTGAGGATAGGTCATTTCTAACTTCCCTTAAATGACATTAATCATTTAAGAGAACATCTTCCAGGCCAATGATAAAGAACATTACATCTGCGTGTTATGAGATTTCAAGGAAGGCAGATTCCATTGTCAACTTAAAAAGAAAAAAAAAAAAACCTGAGAAGACCAAAGGATAATCAACACAATGAATCATTTCATTATAACAAAATATTTAATTATATTTCTATTGAAGAAAATAATATTAGCTAGCATCTGTTGTGCCCTATTAATAGCCAGGCACTGTACTAGGCATTAAAATCCATTAGCTAATTTAATTCTCACATGTATATAAGTTTGATATTATTACCCTCATTTGGAGACAAACTTACAATTGAGTTAAATAATGAACTGAAAGTCAAGTGCTCTGAACAAGCACATTTGAGAATCAACTCTGACTATGAAACTTTTGTCACAAGATGCTAGCCTTCTGGGCATTCATCTGACATGAGTATGCTTCTATCCAGTGCTTATGTGGGATCCTGGGTAAGGAAGATGGAAATTTGATGCCAAATGGATAATCATATTCTACCCCAGTTATCCTGACGAACTACCACTCACTCATGGATCTGACTCTATCATCCATTACTACCCTCCCAGGGCATACACAGAGGGAGAAAGCAAAAAGTAAATGCAGGGATAAACTAAGATGCTTTGGGTTTGTGAGACACAAGTGAACAGATGACAGCCTTCAAAACAGTCATCCAAAATGTTATAGGGAATCATTTCACTTCTTGTTTACCTATAATTTTATTCTACTTTTCATAAAATTATAGATACCAGTATATTACATGCAAATTATAGATACCAGTATATTACATGCTGATATGGTTTGGCTGTGCCCCTACCCAACTTTTATCTTGAATTGTAGCTCCCATAATTCCCACGCGTTGTGGGAGGGACCTGGTAGGAGGTAACTGAATCATGGGGGTGGGTCTGTCCCATGCTGTTCTCCTGATAGTGAATAACTCTCACCAGATGTGGTGGTTTTATAAAGGGAAGTTCCTGCGCACACGCTCTTGCCTGCCACCATGTAAGATGTAACTTTGCTCTTCCTTCATCTTCTGCCATGATTTTGAGGCCTCCCCAGCCATGTGGAACTGTGAGTCCATTAAACCTTTTTCCCTTATAAGTTACCCAGTCTCAGGTATGTCTTTACTAGCAGTGTGAGAATAGACTAATATTCATGCCTACATACTAAAGAGCCATTTAATTCAGACTGATCCCAGGATAGCCTGTTGATATGGTTTGGATGTTTGTCCTCTCCACATGGCACATTGAAATGTCGGAGGTGGGGCCTAGCGGGAGGTGTTTGGGTCCTGGGGGTGGATCCCTTATGAATGGCTTGTTGATAAGTAAGTTCTCACTCTGTTCACTCACATGAGAGTTGGTTGTTTTAAAGAGCCTTGCAACTCCTCTTCTCTCTCTTGCACCTTCTTACTCCATGTGACATGCCTGCACCTCCTTCACCTTAGGCCATGAGTAGAAGCTTCCTGAGGTCTCATCAGAAGCCGAGTAGATGTTGGTGCCATGCTTGTATAGCCAGTGAAACCGTGAGACAAATAAATCTCTTTTCTGCAGAAATTACCCAGCCTCAGATATTTTTTATAGCAATGCAAAATGGACTAACACATCTATCTAGCAAGTCAAAGGAAAAGCAGCACAGAATCTTGATAGTCCTCTGAATAGATAACCTAGATGACTAGTCCTTGAATTAATGAGAAATGGCAATGCTTATTGGGTTTATTTTTGAATCATCATTAATGGGGGAAGGAAAAACTTAATTCAATATCCCAAGCATTCACAGAACACTAACTACTAATATATAATGCACATTATATGCATCTATCAAATACTGCCTTAGTATCATTGATAAAAAGGAATTTATCCAGTTCATAATATCTTATAAGACTGAGAACATAAATAGGCATAAGGCCACAGAGAAGCAAATAGTAAGACTAAAAAAGGACAAGAAATAGACTGAAGGAATACAATAATCCAAAATCGATCATCATCTTCATATGTTTCATTTTGTTTGCTGCTATGAAGATCTTTGTCATTGTCATTATTCATTCAATAAATATCTATTAATATGTACCAGAAAATGTTCTAGGTCTGGGAATCCAGGGGTAAAAACAATTAGAAGTGGCTGCTTTCTTCATAGAACTAATATGTCATTTTCTTTATTTGTTATCAAATCCATGGAGATGCCTGATTGATTTAAAATACACATTATGTGCAGCTGATCTTCATAGATGTGTCTCTCTTGCCTTTGTTTGGTGTCTGTTGTACTTCCTGTGCCTCATTATTTATCAAGAAACCATTCAAACTGCACAGTGGAAAATAAAAGATAAAAAGGAGGAAGAGTTAAATGAAAAAAGAAAAAGCCAAGTGTTCCCATCCATTCTCTGTCTGTCTCCCTCTGGATTTATAAATGTTTATTTTGCACTTTCTGTGTCAGGATTAAGATCACTCTGAGTTACCACAGGAGTTACGTCCAGATGCAGGAAATGGTGCTGTCAGCCTGAAGTTGGTGGTGCTTCCTTTAACTGTGAAGTATTATAGGAATATGTGTGCTTTCCATCCTATCTAGGACTAGTCTCCATAGTAAGCTGTCATTTTTCCAACAGAATTTCAAGCTATTCTTCTTGAATGCAATAATAACTAAAGACTACAAATCACACACGGGGAAGTATAGATACCTATTATCTGTTAGTCCATCACTACACTCCTAGTGCCTGATAGGGTGCATTGTAAACAGAAAGTACTCAAAGGAAATAATAAAAATGGATCTGGAGTTTATCTACATACAACCACTGAAGGATCACTTACTGACCTCCCACTATGAGGTTAGTTCTATCAACTTCTCCAATTTCAATTCCTTTTTCCATCCCATTTCTGTCCTTTTGCCTGTTTCCCAAGTCTTTTTATGTTCCAAGACTCATAATGTACAAGTTAAGCTACTAGCTGAATTCTTGTCCCTTTACTGTTTCCATCTGGTTCCTATCCTTTATTTTGATTTTTGTATTGTTGTTTGCCATTTTGTTTTTGTTTTTTGTTCTCCGTAAAGTCTCTGTATTCTGCTAGGATTCCTTTAATTTATTACTCTCTTATTTTTTTAAATGATATCTCCTTTCAACCCATCAGCAATTAAGTGTTTAAAGTTAAACCTATACCCATATGCAATATACACAGTATGTTATCTCATATGTACGATCTACCTGGGATCCACAATCTGCTGTCTTCCAGACATACACCAGGTAGCATCTCTGCACAATAGTCCTGTAGTTAGAAACGAGCATTAAAGGGTATTTCTTCCCAGAGGAGCAAAAACATCTAATGAATGCTGGATGGCAATAATAAATAGGCTTAAATGGGAAAATAGGTCAACTCAGGAATACTTTGCCTCGAATAAAAATAGAAATAACTAAAATGGTTTTTCTTCTACAAATTGCATTGTGTGGTTTTCCCCTTTACTCTCTTAGTAGTAAAGATTATTTTCCCCTGAATGCAATCATTTGTAAATACCAAGAAACCTAAAAATACATTTGTTTGTAACAGGAATTTCTTAAAATACTTGAAATTAGATTTTAAGAGTTGTCCATTGGCTTTATTTCCAAGACCAAATTTCTGAGTCAAATTCTTTAACTTATTTTATACATAAAGATTTCCGTATGTACTCCAAATAATTGAAATTTTATGTTTTAAACATTATAACACCTGAATAAAATGAATTCTTTAACATTATGAAATATGCTGTCATTGTTTACATTTTGTAAAGTATAAGTGCTGTGCAACTTTGTTTACAGTTTATATTATCAGAATCTAAATAAGGTCTATATATTAAAATTGGCTGATTCATCTCTTAAATCTCTTTTAATCTAGAGGCTCTTCCCTGACCCCATTCTAACATTTTTACAGAGAAAAAATGGATCATTCATTTCATAACATTTTCCCCACTGTTTGGATTTTGCTAATTGCATACTATGGAAAAATATTACACTTTAAGTTTTAATTATTTTTTAGAAAATAATTTCTTGAGTCAGATATCTATATGCAATCTCTTTAAAATTATAATCCCCAAATCTATGTTCTGTACCGCCATCTTAATGTAACATTTCTAAAAACTTATTTAGTAAACCATTTCATTATTGGATTAAATATATTCATGTGGCAAAACATTTAGCATTTCCATTAGAATCCTTTGTTCTCTTTTGAACATGTAAAGAAGGAAACCCTATTTGTGTGCCACAGTCTTATTCCACACCTCAAACTTTCTTGCTACTCTGCCTTTGCATATTGACATAGCATTTGAAAGACAAAATGTGGGTCATAAGTTAAAATACAAGTTGAAATGCGATAAGGTCTTTTTCACTTACAAAATACTGCCTTGTCCCAGACCACCTCCTTTACCCACCTGTCCTAAAAATACAAGTCTCGTCTTTACTATTTTCCACTGAGTATATCCTAATCAAATCCTTGTGGCTCCCCATCTGCAAGTACTCATGACTTTAACTAGAGTTGAGTCTGTGTATTTAAAGGCAAAATTTAATTATATATTTATGGAGTATTTTTATCCAGGCCTCAAAATTATTTCTCTGGTGCACCAAATGTTTTTAAGGAAAATGCAATTAAAGTCTACCAAAACTTGGCTTTTGTATGTGCATAAGTTAACTGTGGTAGGCACCAGAGACACTAAAATTCTTTATTCAGCAAGGGACCAATCTGTATAGATAAAACACATTCTAGGCATGAAACCTGATTTCAATTGTTGGTTGAATCCACCCACTTTCCTTTGGCAACACATTACCTGGTACTTTTGGACTCCAGATTTTATAAACTTATGGCTAAAGATGAATTAACTCACATTATGTACTTTATTTAAGTTAGAATGTTGTTCTAATGTCAACTTTAACGTCTAAATAAGGTCAGCAAACTCGTGGCAGGATTTTCTTTATAATTTGTCTCTGCTTCATCCAATGCATCTCCTCCATGCTGTAAGCCACGGTAGATGCCCCATGTCTGTAACATCTTATAATAAATATACCTTTTATTTGCATCAGAATTCACACACTAATTGCAGAAAAGTTTCAGGTTCATTGCAATTGCTCTGGCCCGAAGGAGTCATCTTTGATGGTTTTCGGTTGTGTTTGCTGCTTCAATTTATGGCTCCCATGGCAATCAGTGCTGCTCTCCTCCTGCACATGCATTATCAAATATGCCTTTTGCAGCTGCTTGGGATGGTCTTAGGAGAGTAGAAGGAGGCGGGGGTGCCAATTCCTTTCAATGTTTGTAGACAAAGAAGAACTTCCTGGCTAAGTTCTACGTCAGGATGCATGCCTCTGATCTTTAAGGCAAATGAGACAAAAACCTAACCATAATTTAACAGAGAAGCATGGGTATTATCCCAGCCTGCACAGAAACCATGTTCAGACTAAATAACCCACTAATTGCTTATGCTCAGTATGGAGTCAACCCCACATAAACGATTTACAGAATCCACTATCAACTTTGCATTGGCAACAAAGCAACCTCTAAAACAACAACAACCAAAGCTGGCAACTGGCAAGTGCTGACTAGGGTGAGTTAGAACAATGTGGGAATGGTCACTTCTGGTACAGGCTGGATAAAAGGAGCAGGAACAGATGAGCAATTTAAACTTCCACATATTTCATCCAAGTTAGTAGCAAAACATGGCAGTCTCATTGGCCCCTGCAAAATCCCAACTCTATTTGTCAAAATCCTGGAAGTTCTGAAGTTTACCCAAAGAAAGTGAAGGAAGCTAGCAGCCTGTTAATTGGTTTGGGTTTTCAATTCACAAGGCAGCAGGTAATATTCACCCAACATCTTCCACTTTATATATCTTGAATGCATACTGGCTGCTCTTCTTATGAACTGCCACAGTGCCTAAGATTAAGCTTCTTGTTGCAGTTTACGACTATCAAGAAGAAACAGTAGAATTGTCTGGATGCTCTGCGCTCATGAAGGAAACTACTCATTATCCTTTTTTTTTTTTTCTGAGATGGAGTCTTGCTCTAATGCTGGGCTGGAGTGCAATGGCAATGGGGCGATCTCGGCTCACTGCAACCTCTGCCTTCCAGGTTCCAGAAATTCTCCTGCCTCAGCCTCCTGAGTAGGTGGGGCTACAGGTGCCTGCCGCCACACTCAGCTAATTTTTGTATTTTTTTAGTAGAGACAGGATTTCACAATGTTGGCCAGGCTGTTTCTCAAACTCCTGACCTCAGGGGATCCGCCTGTCTCAGCCTCCCAAAGTGCTGGGATTACAGGCATGAGCCACCGTGCCCGGCCTCATTATCCATTTCTTTTTGCCTGCTAAGCCAACATGCCTCACTCGCTATGTCTAACTTAGCCTCTGTTTGTCCCCTCTAATCTAGGAGAAATTCTTCTTGCTAACCTATTATCTATATAATCTTTTAAAAAATATTTACTTTAATTATGGATATATAATGGTGATATATATTTATTACATAATATTAATCTGCCTTAGCATTAAATTAGATTATTAGATTACAAAGAAAACAGAAATCTGAAGAATATTACTATTAGTCCAATGCCATGTACCAAGTAAATCCTTAAAAAACACAACTGGACAATGAAAGGTAACCAAAGGTCTTTGTGATCCATGCCATACCAGACAGCACAGAGAACATGGAAGCTCTGAACTCAGGGGCATTTGACAATTTACTTCTGTTTAACTCATCTATTTTTTAGGAGAGAAAGAGAAATAATGGGCAGGTGGCACATAAAAAAAATAAACAGTTCTCAACAAAGAAGATAGCTAAAAAAAGATGACCACAATCCCAAGGAACACCAAAATGAGAATGCAATGAATCCAGAAGGAAATACAGATATTTCCAGTGGGATTGAAGCAACAACCTGTTGCCATTATGTTTCTCTTTGCCCTGAAAGTTCAAATATTTGTGTTTCTCTGAGACTGCTGATAGAAATGCAGCTGATGAGACTCCTTCATTTAAGGCAAAAACTGGCAGCCCATTGAAGGTGTCAAGAGTTCACACTGCTTCCACATGAACCTCAAAAATCAGAGTCACAAATTATTAGGGCTGGAAGACATTTGGAATCACTGAATAAAACTCCTTATATCACAGTCATTTATCCAGGGAAGGTAAGTGACTTGTCCAGCTATTTGGCAAAAGAGACAAGTCTCACACAGATAGCCAGACCCTTAGGTCAGTCCTTTCACAGGCTGATGATGGTACATTCTTTTTAAAATCACTCACACATGTGACCATAAGACGACGACAACAACAACAACAAATAATGAAATAAAATCCAGGACACTAAGGGAAAACTGAAAAATGTGTATTCGGTGATGATCCAATTCCAACAAAACACATCCATACCTCCCTCTTGATGTGTGGATAGACTGATCTTAGGACCAGACATGCAATATTGTATCTGGTTTGAACAAACTTCTAGGCATTTGTCAGTGCTTCCCGCAAGAAACTGCCTTTATCCTTCACAGCATGCTTCATCCTGCCTGCTGAACTCTTTTCCTATCTCCACATAACGTAGGGTGAGGACACATGTGTTCTGTTTTGTGTTTCTTCATAATATGTCATTTCTTCAGAAAATAAATTTGAGTATAAGAAAACACTTTAATCTCCTTAAATTAATGAATGTAGTTTGTAGAAGAACAAATTCATTTTTTTCTTTACCCAATTTGCATAGTAATGTCTGAGCACAAGCAGCAGCTCACAGATTTATACAAGGGCACTGAAAGAAAAAGAATAGGCTTTCCAACCATTATCTTCCAAAATCCTGCCCCCACACATTACCAAACAAAAATAGACCTAGTTTATCTAGAAACTTGAAAGCATGTACTATATCTGTCTACTTTATCCATCTCCATTACTACTATCACAGTCTAAGTGACATCATCTAAAATCATGATTTTTTCCTAATTGATCTTCTTGCTTTTACTTTTATTCCTTACCATCTGTTCATCATTGAACAGTTATATTCCTTTCTTTTAAACATAAATTGAACCTGTTTTTCCTGGATAAATCCCTCCAAAGTCTTTCCAACACGCTCAGAATAAAATTCAAATTCATTAACTTAGCTGGGAAAGGAGCTTGCAGTGCTCCAAAAAGAGTTAGTGGAACTGAATATCACAAAAACTCCTTTATTCTTGGAGTCTATCTTGGATCAAATGAAGCTTCTGAGCCCAGAAAACAAACCCTATTTTGTAAGTAATATTCCATAGAACATTAAACATTTCTGCGCTTACATCCCCTTTGCTGTCCCAGGCTTTATCCAGCTACTGTTTGACCACTCTAGATTCAATCTGCTCAAAGATACACATATAAAGATCTTTTCTTTTTCTTTTTTTTTTTTTTTTGAGACAGAGTCTTGCTCTTTCACCCAGACTGGAGTGCAGTTGGTGCGATTTCAGCTTACTACAACCTCCCCCTCCCAGGTTCAAGCAATTCTCCAGCCTCAGCCTCCCAAGTAACTGGGATTACAGGCATGCACCATCACACCCAGCTAATTTTTTGTATTTTCAGTGGAGACGGGTTTTCACCATGTTAGCCAGGCTGGTCTCAAACTCCTGACCTCAAGTGATCCGCCTGCCTCGGCCTCCTCCTGAAGTGCTGGGATTACAGGTGTGAGCCACTGCCCCTGTCCTATTTTCTTACTCTTCATCTTGGAAGACGAAAAGAAACAGTTACATACTCCTGAGTCCAGCATAATAAGAGGATGGTAATATACAAGGGACTCTACCTCAGAAAAAGGAGGCAGGGGGCGGGTAGTATATCTGAGACAGAATCAAGACTTTGTGTTCTAACTACCATCAATGCTTTTAATGCAAATATTAAAAACTTAACAAAGAGGGAACCAAAGAGGGAAGCATTTCTATATGTAAGTGAACACTGAAATCACTGATGTAAGTTAGAGGCATGAGAGCAGCTGCAGTTAGAGCCAGAACAAAAGAGCGTTAAGCAGAACTCTTTGTGGGTCAACTTACAGCTGAGACGAGTCAGTAGTTATTCCTTATCAGTTAAAATCAGTCTCTTTTACTTTTCTTTCTGCCATGTAACTACAGAATGTGAAACCCAATATCCCCAAATAAGCCCCTGAAAATCCCATCTATAGTCCATTACACTCAAACTGGCACAATTGTCCCATAGAACTGATATTTACTGTGTTTGAATACACATCGATATTAACTCTCCTGGTCTTAAAGTGTGAAACTTGCATTGGTCTTATCTGAGTTCCTTCCTCAGGAAACTGGCCATCAGACCTCCCAGATAGTATGAAGGAGCTGACACTTACCAGGTCACTACATCCGGACAATGAGATCCCAGACCCCTCACCCATCATGATTGTCTAACGAACCACCTGCCTCCTGTTAACCAGCTTCTCTTGCTTAGCCCTCCTACACTTAGCTACATTCCTTCCCCTATTGTACTTGGTCAGAGAGATGTGTTTAAGATTGATCTCCCATCTTCTCAGCTGCAGTGCCCAATTAAAGCCTTCTTCCCTGGCAATACTTATCATCTCAATGATTGGCTTTCTGTGCAGCAAGCAGCAGGACCTAGACCAAACTCTGGCACTTCAGCAGCAATTCCACAGTTCCCTAGGGTCAACCCATGGAAAAGTAGGCATTCTTCTTTGAGATTAATCGTTTTTTCTACCAACTGCAGAGAAACTCTTTCCTATCCTTCTCTTATTACCTGTTCTCATGCATGAAGATAACCAATAGTTTTGGAAAGTAGACATGTTCTGGCCACTTCTTCAAAGATGATGATTTGATACTTATATGCTCCCAGAATTTTTTTAAAAAACTTCCTGTTCCATTCTGATGATCACCCTGAGATGAACCACAACCCAGCAGAACTGGAGGGACAGTGCAAGGCTGTACCCACCTTAGCCAGTAGAGCCACTTCATGTGTTGAGATCCTACAGCCTCTGCTGCCCCCTGGTGGTAACTACTAAACTTACCACACCCCTCTCTAGTTCAATGACTTCAAGAAATATCTATTGAGGACCATGTCAAAAGTATGACATAAGAAACTGTGACATAATGCCATATAATATATTTCTTCATTCATGTTTTGGAAGTCAAGAAATATACGTCATCCTCCTTGAAACAGCTCCAAATACCTAACTAAAAACTTATATATGAAACTGCCACTAAAATTTTGATTCAAAATGCAGAGAAAGCAAAAACTAATCTGTTCTAATATAGGAAATTTAAAACAAAAGCTATACAGAGAACCAATAATAAATACCGATAAAGTAAAATTGATTATTTTCTTATCAGTAACGTATTTTTTCTCTTTTCAGAACAGATACTTTCTAATTTCTTAAATTCCTGTTGTAAAGTCTGTTTTGGTGCTTCTGACCAACCAAAAGTAAATATACTAGGGTCTGAAACAGAACTAAAAAGCATGGAATCTGGGCACTCTTTCAGATATTTAGTAAATTTCATCAACCATTTCCTGTTGTTCATCAAACTGGTCACAAAAAACGAATCACAGATAAATTACAAATTTTTTTTCAAGCATCCCTGAAAATTGCCTCTAAATTGCCACTCTCAAATTCTAGACTTAGAGCACTATGACATATTTTCTAGCTTATCTAATATTTCTTTTCCTTTGACTGGGAGTCCACTAAAGAATCATTTTTGTCAGTGTGTCTCTCCTTTAAAGAAGTGTTGACTAATAAGATCATTTTCACTTTGTGGGCAGACATCCGCTTCCAATTCAATTTCTGGAAGCCAAGCAGAATTCTGAGCAACTCACAACTATTTGACAGTTCTCCATCTTTGTTTCTGCTGGTAGAAACAGCCTTCTTAAATGTTCAACCCTTCCAAATGAATTAATAATATATTTAATTTATGTTGATGTCTAATCTAATGTTCTCAAACTGGGATATTTTCTCGTCAAAAACTTCCCCACAGCTGTTTTGTAGTCCAAGGTGTTTACTATATTATTTTTATGTGGCTGCATATCATTATAAACATAAAAACTACATTTTAATGTATCTAAATCTGTCTTTGATGCTCATCTGTCCTTTGATGCTCATAAATTGAATGCGCACTCAGGGACATGTGGGTGTCTTTTCACTATAATAAGCTGTGGTGAAATCTAAGGAGTTCTGATGGATAACCCTGGGCTATGAGGGGGTAATTTTGAGACATGAGTATCTCTAGGAAGCTGGAAAGTTCAATATATTATCTTGAAATATATATCTTGAAAGTTCTAAAAGTTTTGGGGAATTTAAAAACTGCCCTACATACTTCTTAGATCTTTAGATCTATGACTGCTAAGAATGAAAATGTACGGAATGTGTAGAACATATAGAGACACCAAGAATAAATTACTTAGAATTAGAAGCCAGTGAATGAATGAACTGGCACTGACACAGACAAAAAGCGGCTGAGTTTCTGACTGTTTTGAGGTCAGTGCAAGTTTAGGATCAAATTCACCCAGGCACCAAATGGATTAACTGCTATTTTTATTTTCTGGATCTCAGTGTATTTTCAGGACTGAATTTTTCCTTCCTGAATGAATGACCTGCTAGCTCTTTCTGCCTAGAATGCTCTACCCTTTCACGGTCACACCTGACCCAACTATGAGTTCCTGTTCTGCCACCCACCTGATCAATCCCTAATTATTTCTGGAACAGCTGGGACACACCTCCTCTGTGATTTGTTCCTTAAGCTGAGCCTGTCAGTGATTGAATTTTGTATAATTTGATCGTTCTGGACTAGAAAATGGTAGCTGTTCACTTTTCAATCATTCCAATTAGTCTAATGAGTAACTTGGTGGCACAGACTTTAATTTTTAAATCCTCAGCACCAGATATTGTGCCTGACACATAATGAGTGCTAAGAAATGATTGGTTGAATGAATATAGATAGCACACCATAAAGGCAAAGTCAATTTCCTCTGCACATAAAATTAAAGATTATTTCTACAAACTTTGAGCATTGTTGCAATAAGGAAATATGCCTCTTATTTGCTTTTACAAGTTTAATTCCTGGAGCAATTTTGTTTATGCAAATATTTGCCTCTGTTGTCAAATTCCAGCTAAAACAATTTTTGTTATCTATGGTTGTTGCACAAAACTTCCAACTTTCCAACTTCCAGTAGCAAAGTTAATTAAATACAGTATTTTTTAAAAATTTGTAACAGGTTTAGCCTCGATCAATAGGTTTTGACCTATTGTTTTTACTAAACTTAATTCCCAGAACGTATCTCCTTAAGTGCAATGCTTTATATATGGTAAATGTTCAAACTTTTATTACGTATTTAAGTTTAAAGTAATAGGAAAGAATAACTTGAGTAAATTAGTTCCTTGCTACTTTACGGCAATTTTTGCCTCACTCCACTGATTCTCTATTAGATAAACTTCTTCACTACAAAATCTTATATACTTTTGATTGATGCCCATTCTGTAATGTTATCTACCCTCCAAGGTCCCTGGGAGACAGAGTATTGGAATCTAACATTCAAGTCGTGCTTGTCTGCCTAGAGGCTCGCATTCATCAAAGGAAGTAAGGACATAAAGTACATTAAAATAAACTCTACTACAGCACAAATTTCTAAATCATACTATTCTACACATGATCTTGATTCTAATCTTCCTTTTTCTGGAAATTCAGAACACCTAAGCTAATGAAAAAATGAAAATTATAACACCAGGAGGGAAAGGGGCTCATAGGATATTTGTCAAAGGGCCATGCAGCTTTTATGATTAGAAAAGCATTTACCTCTGTAACAGTGAAGATTACACGAGACCACCATTTCATCTGTCAGTCAAACTCAGATTGGCTCTGTTTCAAACTTCCGTAGCTAACTCAAAATGGAATGGCCATTGTTCCCAAGCACCACCTGCCATAACTTGGTATTTTTCTGTGCTTAATGAATCACATTTATTCTCCTGGATTTGGGAGGGTTGGGATAGAAAAACACAGGGACTAAGATTCCCCTACACTGAGTTACATTAAAGAAAGTCCACCTATCACTGTGTTACTACTGACGGTTCCTCTGGCTTTATCTATATTCCTGCTTCAAATTATTTTTAGCAAAAATTTAAATGATATTCAGAGGGTTGTTGGTAAAAGAAGATTAATATTGAATTGAAGTACATATTAGTGAGAATGCTTATGATGATGATGATGATGGATTCATGCTGCAATCCTGATTTGATTTGCTATAATTAGGCTACAATTTGGTCTGTAGAGGACTAAAATCCTGTTTGAAGTATAAGTGCATCCCAAATGTGGTTTATGGTTAAAAAACCTGACCATGTAGATAGCCAATTCCCACCCACTTATTGGGGTTACTTATTTGTTTTTGTTTGGCTTTATTTTTCTGTTTTGCTCGTTTCTCTCATTTTTGAAATTATTTCTCAGAGTCAGTACCAATTTCTTTGGTTTCTATTAACTAGGTAGTACTCATATATTTAAATATATTTACATACATTGTTATACATCTATATATATGAAAGAGAGAGATATCTATACAACTGTGAAGCAACTTCTGAACTAATTTAAGAACTAGAACATCACTAATTCTGTGTATACTACCTGACCCAAAGAAAATCAGCTTCCAAATACAGGCCTTTAATTTTGCAGTTTTTAAAAATGGTTTTACCATATGTATATAAACCTCTAAACTATGTATTTCTATTGATTGAAATCTTTAAGAAATGATATTAAGCTTTACATTATCAAAGTAAAATTGCACCAGACAAGGTAACCAGGCAAAGATGACTTTTTTCAAGATGACCTCAATAGGTTCACAAATACCGCAATATGGAATATAGAGTGAACTATGTTGAAACAAAAGGCAGGAGAGATTTTCAACACTGGGTCAAGTTGGTGCAAAGGTTCTGAAGGACATAAGCCTGGAGGTCACTAAATACAGTTAGGCCATCTATTTTTGCTAATTGGCATGAATTAAGGGAGAGTAGAAGTTAGGCTCCTACCCCTCCTCCCCCAGAGACTGAGAGATAACGGCCCTATCTTTTTTGATGGTTACGTTTCACAGAATAACTCCCAAATCCATGTGAAACACATTGCTATGTTGTAAAACTGGCAAGAGGCTGGGAGATTCACATCTTAAAGGGGCAGAGAAAGAATTTACAATTTCAAGTTTTCTAAAATAAACTCACGAAGAAAAGGGAGATCAGGGGCTTAGGTCAGGAAGAAACCTTTCTGAAGTTTAGTCAAACTGAAAGGAAATAGGCCATCTTGGTCAAAATATACTTCTAAATCCTTGTTTTCTCAGCGTTACATTTCAAAGAGATTTACCCAATGAGTATGAGGAACTGTAGGTCATTCAGATTCACCCCAGTATAATATTGCCTCACTTTAATACACCACATTTTAATGCCCATTTTACTATAGATGAATACTTGGATTTTTTCTTCACTTTTTATTATACTTTAAGTTCTGGGGTACATGTGCAGAATGTGCAGGTTTTTTACCTAGGTATACAGGTACCATGGTGGTTTGCTGCACCCATCAACCTGTCATCTTTTTCTTTTCTTTTTTCTTCTGTTCTTTTTCTTTTGACTCTACGAACAGGGTAAGTGTATTCATTTGCTAGGGCCACCAAAATAAAATGCTACAGACTGGGTGGCTTAAACAATAGAAATTTATTTTCCCATATTTTTTGGAGTCTGGAAGCCCAAGATCAAAATGTTGACAGATTTGGTTTCTCCTGAGCCCCATCTTCGCTGGCAGGGGGATGCCTTCTCAGTGTCTTCACGTGGCCTTTCTCCATGTGTGAACAACTCTGGTGTCTCCCCTGTGTCCTCATCCTCTCTTCTTAAATGGACACTGGTCAGATTGGCTAGGGCATTCCCTAATGAATCCATTTTAAATGAATTTCCTTTGGAAATCCTTACCTCCAAACACAGTCACATTCTGAGGTAGTCAGAGCTAGGGCTTCAAAATATGAACTGTGGGGAGAGAGTTTAGTCCACAGCAGTATTTTTGTGCTCATGTTCAACATATTTTTGATGTTCTGCATGTTTTTACACATTCCTTCTAGTACACATAGAAATATTTCCTTGGGATGTCTACTTAGAACGAATATTTAGATTGTCCGGTACTCTTGCTTTTCATCAGCACTTAATATTGTCAGCATTTCCACTATTTCCTGATCAATACAAATTATATATTCTGGGAATTAATATAATTAATCAGTGATGTATGCTACAGATGTCTTCTCCCAGTTCTGTTGCATATGTTCCACTTCCGTGATGTCTTAATGAAAAGGTGTTGTTTTTAATACAATACAATTTATCAGTATTTTCCTTTATGCCGTTTCTTTCTGTTTCATTGCTGTTGGAGTCCTAGTTAAGAAAATTATTTCCTACTTCAGTCATAAAAATTCACCCACATATCTTCTTCAAATATTTTAAGGTTTTGCCCCTAATATTCCAGTCTTTAATCCACCTGGAATTTATTTTAGTATATGGTACGAGGCAGGAATCCAATTTTGTTTTTTTCCCATAGAGATAAACAAATATTCTGGCCCCATTTATTTTCTAGTCTACTCTTCCCTAAGTAGTTGCAATGCTATGTGTTATATATAATTTCTGTATATTCATGGGCTGCTTCTGGCCTATTAGGGACAATTGAATAGCAAGTCTCTTGCAATATTTACTATAAAATACTATTACAGATGTACCCTGTTAGCAAAAAATAAGGTGGACAAATCAATCTTAGATGTATGGAGTGGGAGTTCACACTCTGTGCAAATGGAAAAGACATGAGTCTAACCACTTTGGAAAATTGTTTGAGATCATCTTATAAGATTGAATATACTCCCTCTCTCTGACCCAGCAGTCCCATTCTCTTTTGTGTGCTCTGGATCAGAAGTTCCAGTGTGGTCCCCAGGAGTGTCAGCATCAATGTCACCTTGATGTTCAGCATTAATTGAATAGCATGTCTCTAGCTAATACTGTGGCTTTATAATGAGTCTTGGAATATGCAAGGGGATATTCCCACATTATTTTTCTTCTTTAGGAAACTCCTGTTTTTCAACTTTTGCTATGCCAAATAAATTTTAGAATCTGTTTTTCAAGATGCAAAAATAAAATCTGTTGGGATTTTGATTGAAATTTCCCTGAACCAATAGAATCAATCTGTGGAGAATGAACAGTTTTATGATATGGGGGTTTTCTGTATGAGAAAATTGAATATTTCTCCATCTATTCAGCTTGCATAGGTAGTAAATAAAATTTTTGCATCATATATATGTGTGTATACACACATATGTGTATATATGTATATGTACATCTATGTATATATATGTGTATATATGTATATGTACATATATACACATATATGTGTATGTGTGTACACACATATAAACATGTATATATACATGTATATGCATGTGTATATATAATGTATACGCATGTGTATATATACATGTATACGCATGTGTGTATATACATGTATACGCATGTATATATACATGTATACGCATGTTTATGTATACATATATGTATGTGTATATGCGTATATATACATATATGTATGTGTATATGCGTGCATATACATATATGTATGTGTATATGTGTGTATATATACATGTATATATGTGTATATACACATACATACGTGCATATACATACGTGTATATATACATATATACACATATGTGTATATGTATATGTATGTGTATATATACACATATGTGTATATATATGTATATATGTATATGTGAACATATATGTATATGTGTATATGAACATATATATGTATATGTATATATATGAACATATATGTTCATATATATGAACAACAAAGGCTTCTTTTACCTTTAAAAAATTATTTAAAAAATTATTCTTGGTTACTCTATATTTCTATGTTAATATAGCTACACACATTTTGATTTTATATTTTCCTTTTGTTTTCATACATATCTTCTAACCATTAATTTTCAACTTTCTACATCTCGTTTTATATAATTGAAATAGATATATTTTATTCAAATTGGCATTTTTAACTGGCAAGTTTATTCTTCTTTAACTTAATGTGATTACTAATATATCAGAACTGATTACCATTTTCACTGTGCTTTGGAACTGTTCCATTTTTTATGCTTCTTCCATTTTCTTTATCTTTTCAATTAATTATATTTTAGTTTGTTCACCTCTGTTTTTCTTTCCTTTTTCTAAGCAATTCATAAGTTACATAACATATTCTAATTTTATAACTGGCTACTATTAAAATGCTGCCATGGGCACAAAACTGTAAATCAGTTTCTTTATCCTCTCACTGAATAATTAAAAGACTTTGACTAATTTAGCTCTGATGTTTCTGCCAATGATAATTTTAGCCTTAATTTTGCTTTTCTTTTAAAAATGAACACATCATTATTATTATGTTATGAAGACAGTGATTGGCTCTAATTATATGTATACATGTTTGTGTGATGTCCTCTCACATTGAATAGTGACTGACCAGTGTGGTCAACAGAACGTAGTATAAGCCATAGTGTGTGACTGCCAAGAATAGCTTATAACAACATTCTAACTTCTATCTTGGTGCTACTTGGATTACTGGTTATGGAAAAGTCTGGCCACCACACTGTGAAAACATCCAAGCACTGTTAGGGAAAGTTAGTCCCAACACCAATTTCCAGCTGTGTGAGTGAGTCACCTAGAAAGTGGATCCTCTGGCCACATGTACACCTTTACCTGCCTGCAACCCCAGCTCGCATATGACTGCAACCTCATGAAAGACCCCAAGCCACAACCATCTGCCCAAGCCACTTCCAAATTCCTGCTGCAAAGAAACTGAGATAAGCAGTGGTTATTGTTGTTTTAATACCACTTTTTGAGCCAATTTATTACTCAGCATTAAATAGCTAATGCAACATATTTACCAGTTTCTTTTCTCACAATTCTTTTTTGCATCTTACCTGGTGGGTTATTTTTCTTCTTCTTGAAGAAAAACTTTTAACATGCCTTTAGTGAAGTTAGTGCTAAATGAACTTAGATTTTCTTTATATGAAAATATATTTCTTTCAACTCAGTTATGTTCTGTGAGTACTTTGAAAGATTTATTCTGCTATTGACTTCCAAGTATTTAAGAAGGCTGCTGGAAGTTCAAGTGTGGTTCTTCGTAGGTTTCTTCCTCTCTGGCTACCTTTTCCCAAGGTTTTCTATAGACTTACTAAGGTGATAGTTTTTCAACTACTGTGCTTTGAATAGTTGATGTGGTGTACTCTGTGTCTTTGAATCCGGCCAATGCCTTTTTGAACATTTCACCTCTTTCATTTTATGTATTCTTCTGAGACCAAGATAAGATATATCATTAAACTGTCCCATTCAATCTTTCATGTCCAGGATCATCACTTTGCTACTTTCCTCTTTCTGTTTTCTTATGTTGCAGCCGAAGTAATTTCTTTACATCTGTCTTCCAGTTTTCTCATTCTTTCTTCAGTTATATTTTATGTGTTGTTTAATCACTCCATTAAGGTTTTCTTTCAATTACTGGTGTTTCTTTATAAAAATTCTACTGCACTTGCTTCACATATGCTGGTCATTTTGGTTTCAAATATTAAGGTGAGGTACTTGCTCTCCATTTTTTATTTTTATAAAAAGCAAATTCATCATTTCCTGCTTTAGTGTTTGCTGTAAGTCACTGACTAGAGACGTCTGGAATAGCCAATAACTTTCCTTTAGGAAACATGTAAATATATATATATTTAATAAGCATAAAACTACAAAGATTTTCATGCAAATTTCGCTAAGTTGTATCATTCTATATGTTTATTTTATTAGATACATTGGATTATAATTGTACCAACTTATTGTGCTTTACTATTTGTTTCCTTTTTAATTCCTGATATTATTTATGCCTTGTTTTTATTGTGTGACCAAAGAGTTAACAATTTTGCTAGTCTTTTTATATTTCTTCATTTATGTCCCTATAATATTTCTTTTCTTCTGTTTTCATTGAGTGTAATTTACTATTTTCTTATAATTATTGAGATGGACGCTCAGATGATTAATTGTCAGCCTTTTTTGTTACTAGTCTATGTACTTTTTAGGCTTTTCAGTTCAGGGATACATGTGCAGTCTATGCACTTTTAAGGGTGCACTTTTCCATATAAGCATATTTTAATAGCAACATGCAACTTTTGAAAGTAGCATATTATTTTTCATTCAACTAAAAATATTTTCTAATTCTCATTGTGATTTCCTCTATGACCATGAGGAACTTAGAAGTATACTTCTTGGCTCTCGATATATAGCTATTTTTAAATGGATTTTTTTCTCAGATTTGTAAATTAATTATACCTTGATTAGAAATTACAGTCTGTATCATCTCATTTATTTGAAATTTTTGAGACATGATTTGTGTGGCAGCATATGATCAGTTTGACTGCCCCATTTGTCATCTTAAAAATGTATCTATAGTTATTGAGCAGAGAAGTATGTTTTAGGGGGGTTAAGTCTGTAATGAGTACTTAAAATTGTTATTTTTTACTGTTTTTCTCCACTTGTTTTATTAGTTTTTTCTGTTGCCCATGCTGGAGTACAGTGGCACTATTTCAGCTCACTGCAACCTCCACCTCCCAGGTTCAAGTGATTCTCCTGCCTCAGCCTCCTGAGTAGCTGGGATTACAGGCACCGCCACCAAGCCCAGCTAATTTGTGTATTTTTAGTAGAGACAGGGTTTCACCATGTTAGCCAGGCTGATCTCAAACTCCTGACCTCAGGTGATCCAACCTCCTCGGCCTCCCAACGTGCTGGGATTACAGGCTTGAGCCACGGTGCCCAGCATGTTCTATTAATTATTGAAAGACATGTTTAAAATTGTCCATTATCATTTTAAATATGTCTATTTCTCATTTTAGTTCTGTCAATGTTTGTTTTGCATATTTTGAGATCATATTATTAGGTTCATACAATTTATTATTATATCTTCCTGAATGTCTTAGTCTTTTTGTGCTGCTATAACAAAATACCTGAGACTGGGTAATTTATATATAACATACATTTATTTATCACAGTTGTAGAGACCGAAAGTCCAATATCAAGGCACTGGCAGGTTCAATACTGGGGAAGTCCTGGTCTCTGCTGCTAAGATGGTGCCTTGTTGCTGTGTCCCCAAGAAGGAATGAATGTTGTATTCTCACCTTACAGATGAGATAGAAGGGGGAACCTAAGCTAGCTCCCTCCAGCCCTTTCCTAAGGCACTCATCTATTCATGAGGCCTCTTCCCTGATGACTTAACCACTTCTGAAAAGGTCCGCCACTTAATACCACCAAAACAGGGATTAAATTTCAACACGTAAACTTTGAGGAGCACTCAGACCACAGCACAGGTGAATTTTTAGCATTGTGAGCAGCTTTCTTACCTTTAGTAATGCTTTCTGACAGCTATTCCAGATTTTTCTGGGTTACTATTATATGCTATCCCTTTTTTCACTTTTTGGATCTATGTTTCACCTGGGTCTTGGCCTGGGAATTCTTAGCTGCCTCTTTTGTTCACTTATTCCTATAATCTGGTGCGCACACACACACACAAACACACACTACCTATCTCACACATAGCACACACACATCATCTACACATCTACCACATGCATACACACCATATACCACACATACATACACACACCCCATGCATACACACCCACATACACACACGCATCTCCAGCTTTGCTTGTCTTCTCTAGGATAGTTGATCCATATCACCTAGAAACGATCAAAAACAAAGCTATTGATTATAGTCCCTTTTCCTTTTTCTCTGATGAGTTTTGTACATGTTTTACTTCTTAAACATTGCATACATACAAAATACTTCATTTTATTGCACTTGGCTTTATTGTGTTTCACAGATGTTCCTTTTATTTTAAACAAATTAAAGGCTTGTGGCAACCCTGCATTGAGCAAATCTATTAGCACCATTTTTCCAACAGCATATGCTCACTTCATGTTTCTGTGTCACATTTTGGTAATTCTCAAGGTATTTCAAACTTTTTCATTATTATTATTATATATGTTATGGTAATCTGTGATCAGTAATCTTTGATGTTACTATTCTAATTATTTTGAGACACCACAGACTATGCTCATATAAAATGGAAATCTTAATCGATAAATATTGTGTTCTGACTGCTTCACCAACCAGCTATTACCCACCATATCTCTCCCTCTCCTCGAGCCTCCTTATTCCCTGAGACACAATAATATTGAAATTAGGCCAATTAGTAAATTAGTAATTCTACAATAGCCTCTTAAGCGAAAGGCAGAGTTGCACATCTCCTGCTTTAAATTGAAAGCTAGAAATAATTTAAGTTTCATGAGAAAGGGATGTTGAAAGCTGAAATAGGCTGAAAGCTAGGCCCCTTGCAGGAAACAGTTAACCAAGTGATGAATGAAAAGGAAAAGTTCTTAAAGAAAATTAAAAGTGCTACTCCAGTGAACACACAAATGATAAGAAAGTGGAACAACCTTATTGCTGATATGGAGAACATTTGAGTGACCTTGATAGAAGATTAAACCAGCCACAACATTCCCTTAAATCAAAGCCTAATCCAGAGCAACGCCCTAACTGTCTTCAATTCTGTGAGGCTGAAAGAGGTGAGGAAGTTGCAGATAAAAAGTGTGAAGCTAGGAGAGGTTGGTTCATATGATTTAAAACAAGAAGCCATCTCCATAACTTAAAAGTGCAAGGTAAAACAGCAAGTGCTGATAAAGAAGCTGCAGCAAATTTTCCAGAAGATCCAGCTAAGATAATTGATGAAGGCGGCTACACTAAACAACAAACTTTCGATGTAGATAAAACAGCCTTCTATTGGAAGAAGATGCCCATCTAGGACTTGAATGGCTAGAGAGAAGTTGATGCCTTGCTTCAAAGCTTCAAAGGACAGACTGACTCTTGTTAGGGGCTAATGTTGTTGGTGACTTTAAGTTGAAGTTAATGCTCATTTACCATTTGAAAAATCCTAGGGCCCTAAGATTTATGCTCAGTTGAATCTAGCAATGCTCTTTCTATGGAACAACAGGGCCTGGATGATAGCACATCTGTGTACAGCAGGGTTTCCTGAGTATTTAAAACCCACTATTGAGACCTACTGCTTAGAAAAAAATATTCCTTTCAAAATATGAGTGTTCATTGAAAATGCACCTGGTCACCCAAGAGCTCTGATCAAGATGTACAAGAAGATTAATGTTGTTTTCATGCCTGCTAACACGTCCATTTTGTAGTTCATGGATCAAGGAGTCATTTTGTCTTTCAAGTCTTATTATTTAAGAAATACATTTTGTAAGGCTATAGCTGCCATAGATGATGATCTCTACAATGGACCTGGGCAAAGTAAATGGAAAGCTTTCTGGAAAGGATTCACCATTATATTTGTCATTAAGAACATTCATGATTCAAGAGAGGAGGTCAAAATGTCAACATTAGCAGGAGTTTGGAAGTTGATTCCAAACCTCATGGATGACTTGGAGGGGTTCAAAACTTTCGTGGAGGAAGAAATGGCAGATGTGGTGGAAACAGCAAGAGAACTAGAATTAGAACTGGAACATCAAGTTGTGACTGAATTGCTGCAGTCTCATTAAACTTGACAGGATGAGGAGTTGCTGCTAATGGATAAGCAAAACAAGTAGTTTCTTGACATGGAATCTATTCCTGGTGAAGATGCTATGAACATTGCTGAGACGACAACAAAGAAATTAGAATATTACATTTACTTGATAAAGCAGCGTGTGAGAGGATTGACTCCAATTTTGAAAAAAGTTCTACTGCGAAAAAATGCTATCACTCATTCACCACATGCTACAGTCAGACCTTTCATGAAAGGAGGAGTCAATCAATGTGGCAACCTTTATTGTTGTCTTATTTTCAGAAATTGCCACAGCTACCCCAGCCTTCAGCAACCACCACCCTGACTGGTCAGTAGCCATCAACATAGAGGGAAGACCCTCCAACAGCAAAAAGATTGCTACTTACTGAAGGCTCAGGTGATCATTAGCATATTTTAGCAATGAAGTATTTTTTAATTACAGTATGTGAATTGTTCATTTACTTAGGTGTGAAATAATGCTATTGCATACCCAAGAGACTACAGTCTAGTGTAACATAACTTTTACATGTGCCAGGAAAACAAAAAATTTGTGTGACTCACTTTATTACAATATTTACTTTATTGAGGTACTCTGGAACCAAACCTGCAATATCTCAGATGCAGGCCTGTAGTTACTTTATACTTTTATGTAATAATATCCAAATCTGAAGTACTGTGTTTCTAAATTATTTTTGTTGTCATTGACTCTCATATATTATAATTTTTTCTTGAATTTTACAGAATTTTTTTGTCTATATTCAACATTTATTAGAATTTACTCCGTGGACTCCTTAAAGACTAAAATCAGAATGCTTCCCTCCTAAAGGAATTAATACATTTATTTCTCCTCAAAGTAACCTGGGTCCCTTTGAGGATTCTAATTTATACTAGGAATATCAGAATTACCTTTACTCCCTGACACTGATTCTAATATCTAGGTTCCTGTTCTCTTTATTGGTTTGGGCATTTGATTCCACAGTATGTCTAGCTTTTATGTGTGTTTGTCTCACTATTCTGTGTTCTAGTTTTTAATTTTCTCAAGTGCCCAGGAATATATATATATTGAACATAGCATGCATTTTATTTATGCATGATTGAGTTGTATTGAAAAGGTGGTTTATTCAGAATCAGTCATCTGCCATACCACTTACAGCTTCCCTGCTCCACTTTCATTTCTCCATCCCGGGATTTTACTCTCTCTTTAACAGCAGATAGATCCATATTTCTAGGGAAATCCTTGTTAAAAGGTAACCAACTTCTCCCTTATTCCAAAAAGTCCCCAGTATTTTTCACTTACTAACTTACAATGGAAATACATCCCAATAAACCCATTGCATATTGAAAATATCATAAGCTGAAAACGCATTTAATACATCTAACCTACTGAACACCATAGCTTAGTCCAGCCTTCCTTAAACATCCTTACAACACTTACGTTATTTCCCACAGTTGGGCCACATCATCTAACACAAAGTCTATTTTATAATAAAGTTTTCCTATCTCATGTAATTTATTGAATTTGGTACACTACATCGTACAGTCTCTGTTGCTCCTCCTTGTGCTCACAGGGCTGACTGGGGGCTGCAGCTCACTGCTGCTGCCCAGCATCATGAGAGAGTATCGTATCACATTTTCCTAGCAGGAAAAAGATCAAAAATCAAAATTCAAAGTATTGCTTCTGCTGAATGGATATTGCTTTTGCACCACTGTAACACTGAAAATTATACATTAAACCATTGTAAGTTGAGAACCGTCTGTACTCAAAAGCCCACTTGTGCTATTTCAGGCAAAGACCTCTGCTTCATCCCATTCCCACCAAACATACTACCCATTGACGATTCCCCTGAGCATGCGTGAGACTGAAGGCCTGGGAGGATCACCATTACAGTGTGGTGAAGACTCTCCATTGGAAAAGGCATAGCAAATGGCAGACAGATCAGGGAAGCTGAAGAATAAGCTCAATATGGAATCTATTGTACAGTATTAGGTTCCCACTAAAGGAGGATGAATTGTTCAAAAAAGTGAGTGAATTGGAAAGATTTTAGATTTATCTTCAAAGGAAAAATACCATGACTATCTGCTTTGAAATCTGTATGAATACTAGAAGCATGATTTGAGCTAATATATTCCAGGTTCCAAATTCTTCCAGTGAAGGGAGGCTACTTTATACATTTTATTTCCTTAATATATAGAATGGAGCCTTGGCTTTTGGTGAAAAGCCCTGGGCAGTTGTTTTTTTTTTTTTTTAAGCTAGTTAAGATGCTTTTTGCAAAAGAGGTCTCTTCATTAGTAACCAGCATCACTGCCATGCTTATTTATATCTGCCTTCTGAGTGGCTGGAACAGAATTCCAACCTAATACCATTTCTGCTTTCAAAGGACTCTATCTTCTAGACCTCATTTAGCATGAGGATAGAGAAACACAGATAAATGTCTTATCAGGCAAAAAAGTAATTTCATGTTCTTGCAGTTCTTTTCTCTGTCTATTCAAATGCAAGATGCCCTTTCATCTTCTACAAACGATTTTCTCTTAATCCGCAAGAAACTAGTTCATTCTTTCTAACAACATCATTATATTTTGAGTGAATTATCACGGAACAATTAAGAGCTGTTCTCATGTGACACACTTATCTTAGGCTGTTTGTTTCAAAATTTGATTCAGCTGTGCCCTCCACTATTTCCTCATTTTGTTGAATGCCTTTGTCAGCTTGGAGGAAAGAAAATAACACAGTAGGGGACAGGGCAAGAGTCACTGTATTATAAGACATTATTGCCTCTGGAAACAATGTTCTCCATTGTAGTTCAATGAGCTAATAAGCAATGCATTATTTTGTTAAAAGGCAGTTGTTACTATCATCACATCAAAACATCTTATAACAGTAACTAAGCTATTGCTCTGACACTTTTGTATATAAAGAAAAAAATTGTTCATAAAATCATATTTTGTCATGGGTTCCATTTTCATGCTTCCCTTTAGAAATTTTGTGTCTTATTACACTACACATGACAGCATGATGACTTTTGAATCCTGAGATTGCAACTCTATTAAATACAAATGGTATTACTTTAGAGAATATAAATTCATTTCTCTAATTTGCAACTTCTGCATCTGCAGAAGAGAGATTTTTGAAGTTTATTTTGACTAAAAGTAACGTACCTAGCTCAAGGCTTCACAGAAGAGGACAGCCTGAAAGAGGGAAACATTATTACAACTATTAAACAATCTTAACCTAGTCTTATTTATTTTTTGCCGCATAATTCCATTAAGCCATGACAGTAAATAAATAAGTCAGAGAGCAGGAGATAAAATACACCTCTGGTTTATGCTGGATGCTTGCTGTTTTATAAATCCACTTGTTATCAGAGGAACAAAACTTCTCATTTGATCTTAAGAGAATCCTTGAGCAGCATAGCTGTATATAGACCATTTTCTAATATGCATTGAGAAAATTCTTTGCCCACTGAAATGGTTTGGCTGTGTCCCCACCCAAATCTCATGTTGAATTGTAGCTCCCACAATTCCCACGTGTCATGGGAGGGACCTAGTGGGACATAATTAAATCATGGGGGTGGGTCTTTCCCGTGCTGCTCTCATGACAGTGAATAAGTCTCATGAGATCTGATGGTTTTATAAAGGAGAAATCCTCTGTACAAGCTCTCTCTTGCTTGCCATCATGTAAGACATCCCTTGCTCTTTCACCATGATTGTGAGGCCTCTCCAGCCATATGGAACTGTGAGTCAATTAAACCTCTTTCCTTCATAAATTACCCAGTCTCAGGTATGTCTTTATTAGCAGCATGAGAACAGACTAATACACTCACTCAGACATTTTCTGATGCTTATAACATGGCAGCATGAAGCATTGCCAATATCTCTTCCTGACACTTTTTACCGCATGCAATGGAGGTAACACTAAAGGACAGATGTGATGTCAGCTATCCAAGTGCAGAGAAAAAAGTTATATCTTTACATTATTAAGCAGATCCCTAATCTGGCTTTGTTATCACTGCTAAGTAACAGGGCACAGAAGCTCACTGTACTAAAATACAGTTAGAGCAAATTCTGTATGTTAATTCATTACCACATCTTTAGTAAGTGCCTGCCATGTGTCAGAAACTAAATTAACCACTGAAAACACCAAGTAAGACATGGTCCCTATGCTTAAGTACTCAGTGCTTATTCAAGGAGACATACGTGTTAAGAAATAATTATACTTCCAGTTTGGATAAGAGGGTATAGATTCTTTTCTCCCAGCTCCTCCCAACTGAGCACAATTATAAACCCTGGAAATATAAGAAGCAACTGAAGGAGAATTCTGAGAGGTGGAAACTGGAAGACGAACTGGTTAGTGATTCCAAGACAGGTAGGAAAATAGAGTATCCAATGGTCTTACAACCTTCTACCCAACAGAAAAATGCTATCCAGTCCTAGCTTGCCAAGTTCGCAGTCTAGCAATGGAAGGCAACCTAAATAGGCTCATTCCTCCCCTGAATCAAATAGGAGTCCTCTCAGCAATGCGAGGTAAGCAAGGCAACATATACAGGGGGGTGATCAAGCCTTGTGCTGAAAATATGCAACCGAGGAATATGTGCTCCTTCTGCATCAGGCCTGAGACTCTCCTTCCCCACATGGAGCCAATGAGCAGTCAGGCAGCACCCTCAAAGGGGATCCAGCCACAATAAGAATTGACTTCAGAAGCATTCTTTATCCCCTGGAGGAGGGAGAGACTCCCTTCCCCACCTAGAGGCAGGCAACTCAGTTGTGGGAGATTCCTTCCTCCTCTCAGTAGCACTAGCAAGGTCCAGTGAGAGCCCTAATGACACCAAATAAACCAAACAGATAAAAATAGCAGTGTAAAGGCTCTAATGGTTAAATTGTTTACAAACTAATGACAACAACAAAAAAAGAAAATAACAAGTATTGGTGACAATGTGGAGAAATTGGAGCCCCTATATATTGCTAGTGGAAATGCAAAATGGTATAGCCACTGTGTCATCGAGTTTAGTGGTTCTTCAAAAATTAAACACAAAACTGCCACCTGGCCAAGCACTTCCACTCCTAGGCATATATCCCAAAGAAGCAAAGAAAGGTGTTCAAACAAAACCTAGTACACAAATATTCATAGCAGCACTGTGGAAATACCCATATGTCCATCAACTGATGAATGGCTAAACAAAGTCTGGCATAGCCACACAATGGAAAATTATTCAGTTATAAAGGGGGATAAAGTTCTCATGCACGCTATAACATAGATGGACCTTGAAAACATTATGCTAAGTGAAAGAAGCTAGTAACAAAAGATCATACGTTCTGTGATTCCATTATGTAAAATGTTGAACAGGAAAATCTGTAGACATAGAAGTAAATGAATGGTTACTTAGGGCTGGGCGATGGGGAGACAGGGAGGTGATTCTCAAAGAGAACAGGGATTCTCTTTGTATGATGGAAGTGCTCTAATATTGACTGTGGTGATGGTTGCATGTATCAGTGACTATACTGAAAACTACTGAGGTGCATGATTTTTAAAAAATTAAATTGTTGCTAGAACCACAGCCCACAAAATAAGCCTAGAGCTGTGGGCTAAACCTAAGCAAGTAACTTCTTATTAAAATAAAAGATTTAAATAGGATCTAGAGTCTCCTAACACAATTTTCAGAACGTCTATGATACAATTAAAAGTAACCCACCGTGCCAAGAAAAGACAATCAACTAATGCCAGAGCCAAGATGAATCAGACACTAGAATTATCTGACAAGGATTTAAAAGCTGCTTTCACATAAAGGCTTTAACAAGCAGTTGAAAATTATCTTGAAATCAATGAAAATATAGAAAATCTTAGCAAAGAAAACCAATCTCTGACAAAAATATTTAAGAATTTAAGACTTGTCCGGGCGCAGTGGCTCAAGCCTGTAATCCCAGCACTTTGGGAGGCCAAGGCGGGCGGTTCAGAAGGTCAGGAGTTTGAGACCAGCCTGGCCAATATGGTGAAACCGTGTCTCTACTAAAAATACAAAAATTAGCCAGGCATGGTGGCAGGTGCCTATAGTCTCAGCTACTTGGGAGGCTGAGGCAGGAGAATCACTTGAACCTGAGAGATGGAGGTTACAGTGAGCCGAGATTGCACCATTGCACTACATCTAGCCTAGGCGACAGAGCAAGACTCCATCTCAAAAAAAGAAATATATTTATTTATTTATTTATTTATTTATTATATATTATATATAATATATATTTATATGTATTATATATACTTATATATTATATATGTATTATATACTTATATATTATATATGTATTATATATACTTCTATATTATATATGTATTATATATTTATATGTATTATATATATTTATATGTATTATATATATATGAATTGAGTTTTACTTTGGGAAGTGAAGTAGAAAGGAGTAAAGGGAGATTCTCACTTTCACACTTTCACCCTATAACCTTTTGAATTCTTTGAATTGTTTTCACTGAGCATGGTCTTTTTTTTTAATAAAATTTAAATTCAAACTCCATAAAATTACCTAAACTTCATTTTGGAAAGTGAAGCTAGTACTAAGATCTCTCCCTTTTCTGGTAAGTAGCTGAGATACCTACCTGTTCATGGTTTTACATTGGAGTCACAAAAAATGAATTAGTAGCTTTCCTCATAAACAAGTCTATGAGGAACAATTTAAAAAAAAAAGAAAAAAATACAGTACATATATTTCTAGGAACAAGTAAAGTCTCCTATTAAATTGGCCGAGTTGAATTCTGAGAGTGCCAATGTACTGTGCTAAATTACTGTCTTCAGTGTTTGGAGAAATACAGAGTTAAATATTTTTATATTCTTGTCTTTAAATATCGAGTTTTTGCCTTTGACTACATATTTGTTGTTTTAACTTCATTATAAACGCTGAATATTATAAGTTGAAATTCCTTATGTCCTTTGTATCATATTGTCACTTAAACAAGCAAAAGTGTGTGGCTATGAATAAATTTTTCTAAGTTACCACCACATACAAAGCTCTATGTTTAAGTATTAATATTATTGAAAAATTCATCTTTGAGACATCATCATGTCTTAAAATATTACCACCACCTGGGGGAAATTGCCTATTTAATTGTGTGGAATTCAACATTGAAAACATGGCTAAAAATGATCACTACTAAACATGGTTCTTCTCCCTGTGGAGATTGGATACTGAGCTCTACTCTTTTAATCCAAGTGGAATTGACTGAAATCCCAGAAACAGGTGTTTCTGGAGAACAAAAAGAGCCTAGAAAGGACATCCTTTATATATTTCTCTCTCATTTATATTTGTTACCTCCACACCTTCTAAAGTTCTGATCAAATGTGAGAATCACAAGAGTCACTAGCCTAATTCCTGGTACCTGTAGTTACACCGCTTAGAGTCAAGCTTCCAGGTTCAGTAATTAGACCACATAGAAAGGTCACACTTTCCCCCTTTTATTTTTACCAGGAAGCTACTAAGAAAATGGTACCATTGTAAAAGTTATTTTTCTGCTTAACCCAGAGGGAAGTACAGAAAGGAAAGGACAAGGAAAAAAATAGGATTTTCACAATGCCAGAATAAATAGTGTCACTCCTGTTGGAGGCATCTGCCCTTCACTGCAGCAGCAAGAGCCTCTGTTTGTGCCCAAAACATCCTCGCTGTGGCATGCAAATACAGATTTTAATGTTTCTGTCAGAGCAAACTATAAATATAAAATTTAACCCCCAAAGGGATTTGTCACATCAAGTGAGCATGAATATTTCAATTTCTGGATCCATCACTTACCAGACACTATGTGTGTTAGAACAAACAAGTTATTTCTGGATAACTGTCTGAGTGTAAAGTCAGAGAGGTAAGATGAGTTGCTGTTTTAGGAAAAAAATAAAATATATTAAAAAGAATCTTCAGTTAAACTAATTCAAACAATGCAGAAGCATATAAGGTGATACTGTCTCCTTGCCATCTCTCTTCCCACTCAGTTGTCATTTCCAGAATTAACCACATTAGCAGTTTCATATCTATCTTTCCAGAAAAATATATTTACACATTATATGCACTGTCCTTTTGTCTATACCAATGCTTCTGTTTTATAATTTTCTTTTCTTATTAACCAATATATTGGTCAATTTTTCATCAAAGTAGCTATATCTACCCACTTCTGATCACAGTTTCAAAACAGCAGAATGCATGAATATTATTAGTACTTTTTCTATTGATAAATATTTGTATTGTTTCTGCATTTGAACTTCAGTGAACATCTTTGCACATATATATTTGTATACCTGTGGAAATCAAACTGTTAGATAAATTCCTCTGAAAAGTGGGATTTCTGGGTAACAAGAAATCATGATATTTTCAACTTGTCTTTGAACAAGATGTGGAAGTACTTATTTCTTCTAGCCAACTCTGGCTATCATAAAATATTTTAGTGTTACAATATGATAGACAAAAATGGTGTCTTGTTAACTTTTCGTATTATGAGTGATTTTAGCATCTTATCATATGCTGGCTATTCACTGTTTGTAATTTTTTTCTGGGAAATGTTGCTTCAAGTCTTTGCTCATTTTTCTATTTTAAGAACTCCATGTATTAAGGAAATAGAATGTGTGTCTGGCATATATTTAATATTTTGCAAATATTTTCCTTAGTTGTCACTTTTTTATGACACAAAGACCCAGCTGCTCCTCTGGAGTGTGTACACTCAAGAATGATTACTCTGAGTAATAAATTTATTACTACAGTTATTACCAAAAAAAGTTTTATTGACTACCATACTAAATATTTCAAAAATTAAAAAAAGTTGCAATTCTTAATGTGGTCCAATTTATGGCTTTTCCTCTCTTTGTGGGTTAGAAGAAGTCTTTTCTAAAGAGTTTTTAACATAAAATAATTTTTTTCTGGTACTTTTAGAATTTCATTATATTTATATACTTACTTTTTTTTCTTCCCTGAGATAGAGTCTTGCTCTGTCACCCAGGCTGGAGTGCAGTGGCATGATCTTGGCTCACTGCAACTTCCACCTCCTGTGTTCAAGCAATTCTCCCTGCCTCAGCCTCCCGAGTAGCTGGGATTACAGGTGTCCACCACCACGCCCGGCTAATTTTTGTATTTTTTAGTAGAGACAGGTTTTTGCCATGTTGGCCACGCTGGTCTTGAACTCCTGACCTCAGGTGATCCACCTGCCTTGGCCTCCCGAAGTGTTGGGTTCCAGGCGTGAGCCATGTATTTATATACTTATATTTCTGGTATTTATTTCAGAATAAAGCTTCAAGTACAGATTCATCTTTGCTTAAAAAGACCTAGTCAAAGGCCCAACAGAACTTTCTGATTAATCTATCAGTTCTTCAACAAATTTAAATATCTTCTGTATCAAATTATTAATGAGTATATTTCTGAATTTCTTTCTGTTTTCTTGATCTAGTTATCCATTATTAGCAAATTATTTTAGGGTCACTCCATAGTACTTTTAAAACAATAAAAATGATTTCTTGTTAATTACTTTTCAGTATCGAAAAAATTTCAACATATTCTCACATATTAATCTTTAATCTGATTTTTTGTCAAGTTTTTAAAATATCTGTTGACATTTTAATGGAGGTATAGGGAAGTCTATTGTTTAATTCTGGGAAAGTTGTCAATAATAATTTCATTTTTCTGTCCAAAAACAGGAAATGGCTTTCCATTATTTAGAAGTTACTTCCTATTCTTCAACGGAATATTAAAACTCTCTTCATATTGTGTCTGAACATTTTTCACTGGGTTTATTCTTCAATATTTTATCTTTGTTGTTATGATGCTGATAGTTTCTCTTCCCAAAATGCTGACAAAATAAAAATGAAGAAGCTATATAACTTGTCAACTTGAAAAGCTCAGAGTCTAATTAGGAACTTGCAAACATGTAAAAGATAGTATCTTTGAGAAAATAAAATATACATACAGAACGATGTGAGAGTTCAGAGGAAAGAGCGGCCAGCTCTGCAAAATAAGTTTCCTCCCAGAAGACAGCATTTGGCCTGGGTCTTTAAGCATGAATGAACCTTTGCCTCCACCATCAAGTGCCTGAACATCTGTAGCCTGGTCTTCAGCATCCTTCTGACCACCAGAGTCATTATTGTGGTCGCTGGCTCAGCAATGAGCTCTCAAGCAATTTCACAGATATTAAAAGATCTTGTTGATGACTACCATCCACTGCTGGCCCTGCATCCTGGGGCTGCTGGCCCCGTTCCCTTGACACCGCTCCTTTATACATCAGTTTAAAAGCACATACCTACTTACAGTGGGATTGAATTATGTACATGTGTTTGTTAAAAACAAAAAACAAACAAACAAAAAAAACAGCGAGTGGAATCTTTGGGGCAATAAAAGAGGAAAGAGCTTTGCAAGCAGAAGGACAAATGCAAAGACAGGGGAAGGAGAGGAGAGGGCAGTTCAGGTGAAATACTCCTGCTGGGATTTCAGCATGGCTGAAGATGGAGCGTATGTGAAAAGAGTTTAGAATCTAACTCTTAGGGAAATAGCCTGGGCCACATACACATAATAAATGGTCTTGTATCCCAATATAAGAAATTTGGAATAAATTGAATGTATTTTCTTATTGTAAGTTGACAGGTAGGTGTGAAGAGATTTATCCAAAATGGAAAGAAAGACACATGGCAGGCAATTCCAGCAGAGTGGGGAGACTCTGCAGAGTGGGCAGAGTGAAGTTTAAGCATAGTGAATCTAGGTTCTAGCAGCACATCTCAATGGTAGCACAGCTCTTAACATGTAGAAGGTTCTCATTAAATATTAAACGTATCAATGAAAAATAAATAAGATTTTTTTAAGAGTCAGGTATTTCTAGAAGTTCATAATTTGTAATCGCTTCATCTCAAGGTTTAAACCACTCATTCTACACAACCACAAGATTTTCTAAGGTATAGTATTTTGTCTAATGAGCATGGCAACATTAAGGAACCAGAATCTGAAACATTGCTGTGTTCTGCAACACAGCAGGAATTAAGTAAATGAATTAATGTTGTCAAATCACTTGGGATGCTGCTTTGCACAAACTAAGTGCTATACAACTGATATAACTGTTTGCTAAGTAAATAAATAGTGAAGACTTGGATGCAAGACTGGGATAAAAATTGTGAAGTAGTAAACATTTAAGTAAGACCTCAGTTCCATCTTTCTTAACTACTTATTTCCCTCTAGACCTCCCCTGTGTTTGCCTCATCCCTTCCTTTAAAGTTTCAAATATCTCTGTTAATCAGCATTTTAAAAATTCACAGAAAACGGCATACATACCAAAGGAATGTGTGCAGAAATAGAGGAAGGAAGGGGCTTGTGTCATTTGACACATACAAGGAAGCTCTGTGCAATTGGACCTTTGTGAGTAAGGAGAATGACCAGAGATGGGCAGGGTTCAGTTCATCCAGTTTGTGTGGACCACATTTAGGGAGTCTGGATTTGATGTTGAGCAATGGGAAGCTAGCAAGGGGACTTAACAAGGGAGTTATGTGCTTACAATTTCATTTTTAAAATGGGTCCTTTCAGTTCAAAGTGGAGAACAGATTCAAGGAATAAAGAGTAAATGTTAGGTAGCTATTATAGTCAAAGTAAAAGACGGTGGCTTGGACTATGGTAGTAGCTGTGGAAATGGAAAGGAATCACCAAGAGGTTGAATTTGGGATGAATTCACATGGAGAGTTGAAGACAGCACAATGTCAAGTATAATGACTAGGTTTTGTGACATGAAAAACTAGGTACCATTTCTTAAAACAGGAAACTTGGGAAGTACAGGCTTTGGGGAAAGGAGCATATGATCAACTTAGTATATGCAAAGTCTAAGAAGTTACATGGGTCTGGAGCTCAGTAAAGTCTGGGCTAGAGAAATGTACTTGGGAGTTGTAGCAGCCCCTTTTGTGCATCTTTACAACCTTTCATCCCTATCTCTTACACTGGCCAAAGTTGCTACAACTATGGCTGGTATCCCACATCCAGGTTTCAATCAGATTTTCACAGGTCCAACCTGATAATGTTTGATAATGCCACATATCTCTTGTTTGCTGCCTAAGGCTCATATATGTGCACCCCAGAAGTATAAAGGAGTAAACTTACATGAGCCACCCTTGAACAACCAGGAAAAGAAGCTGATGAATCAACACTTCTTGTTTCTCTCCCCTGGGTGGAGAGATCTGAGAAGTGCCTTCAGGATTGTTGCCTTGATAATGCGTTTTTCTGCTGGCCTTTCCTCTTTCCTTGTCTCATTTCCGGCATACCTCATTGCCTCCGCTTGGGATAACTTTCCAAATCACTACCTGCATGCAAGCCTTGATCTTACTCTGCTTTGTGGGGAGCCTAAGAAAAGTAAGAGTTATTAGTGAATGAGTGGTATTGAAGTGGCAAGAATGGAAAGGTCACGAAAAGAAAGACAGAAAAGAGGAAGAGGCTTTCAAAGTGCCAATATTTACGGATTGGATAAAGCCAATCAAGAAAACTAAGAAAGGGTGTCCAAAGGAGAGGGAGGGAGGGAGTTGTCAAGGAAGCCAAGAGAAGAGAATACTGAAGGAGGGAGAAGTCAGTTCTGTCAAATGCTTCTGAAGTAAAATAAAAATGAATATCAAAAAGTGTGCAGTAGATTTGGTATCATAGAGGTCAGTGATTCCTGTAGCTGGGACCACCCTATTCTTTTATCAAAACACATGCTTAAAAGAATCCATGGAACTGAAATCAATGACATGTTCAGATTAGAACTCTAGGTATTAATAAGCTGGATAAAGAAGGTGGGTTTAAATCCCCCTGGAATCACACCATGTTGGGAGCTCTCTCTATGTGAGGTCAGTTGTCTATAATAGCCTTTGGACACATCAGTGCTTGGTGGCAGCTGTGGGATACATAAGAGGCTGGACTGATGAGCCTACTGCTGATCTAGGTGTTTCCCAGGATGCTTTCACCAATAGCTGTATCAAGTTGACAATAATATTTAACTTGATCTCATAAACATATGCTTGAGTTTTCATCTTCAAGAGATTAACCTGAAATTCTCTCTACAATGCTATCTTAAAGGTAATGTCTGCATACATTTTGTCAATATAAAAAGAAGTTTGTGAGAATTTAGCTGGTATTTAAACCACTCCCCATTTTTATGTGGATTGTTAGCACCAAATGCTTCCTATGAGAGAAAAGAAATCTAATTTTCTGGAATTCCTCCATCCATGTGCTTTCATAGCCAGGATCACTTAAAATTCAAGCCTAGCACCACCACAAAGATGCCAACTTTTCATTCCTAACAAAGACCTTCCTGAATACCATCTCCAACTGTTAGTAGTAATTTTCCCTTGACTCCTACATACTGCTGGCAAAGTACCAGGTGAAAGGCTCACAGAGAGGCAGACTAATTTAGAAATGTAAGATCTCTCAGTGTCCAAACTAAAAGAAAGAGTTCAATCCTGCATCCCAACACCCATGGTTAAAACTTCTGATTAAATGTAGTGCTCATAAAGAAAATTAAAGTTCAGAGAAAATCGCTTTTCGTATTTCACATGAAAATGTCAAGAATTTTATTCAGTTCTTGGATTCAAATACTTTAGTCCCGTGCTAGAGTGCATATTGGGATAATGAAACATATTTTAGAATTACTTACTGTGTGTCACACTTGGTATTATTGCTTTACATGTACTGATCTAAATCTTTTGAATAACTGCATGAATTTGCTATTATTGTCTCTAGTTCGTAGAGAAATAGAGGTACAGAGAGTTTGAGTGACTTGCTCAGGTAGCCAGAGCTAAAAAGTGGTAGAGGCAGGATCCACATTGTGTTAATCCCACCTCAGATCCATGTTCCTAAACCCCCTAGAATGAAAGTACTCTAAAAATGTAATTAAGCAAACAGAACACTTAAATTATCATTTTCTTATATGAATTTTCCGGTACATCTCAAGCTTTTCACATTCATACATCACCCAAATTAACATACAAAGTAAGAGATATTCACACACCAGTCTAAAGTAGTCCATCATGGAAGAAAAGGGACGTAAAGACTCTCTGTGACTATTGACGGATGGTTAATTCTACATAGTACCACAAATCAATAGACTGGGGAAGTCAAACTTTGTAACCTGAAATGCACCTTTTTCTCATGTCATCCCTCAATGGATTCAAAAGCCTCTGGCAAAAAGAGACTCTATGCCGATGAGGAATCAAAGAGAAGAAATTCCTGGTCAGAAAGAGTCATGTTTGTTTTTGCCTTTTCAGCACGGCTGCTGAAACAGTCCTGCTGTGGAGGATGGCTGTTCTCAGCCACCCACACTTCTCAGAGGCTGCAACCGAGGCTGACGGCAAAAGCTTCTCAATTGTATTGTACCTTATTTCTTGAATTTGAAAAGGCTATGTAAAGGTTGCCCTAAATCAAAAAGCAGTTTCTAACAATTAAAACGTGGCTATGCTGAAGTCTAAAAGGGAGGGGGAAAGCTTTTTACACTCAATGATGAACACATAATGGAAATAAGATTTAACTGAGCACAAAATCAGTTGCATCTCATTTCAGGAAAAAAATATTCATACTGAGTATCACTTATTTTCCTGTATTTTACAAGGCCAGAGATTTCTGAAAGAAAACATCACATTCTTCTCTGCCTCCAAAATTAGTTTCTTAAACATGTTCTCTTTCAATGATGCTGCAAATCTCAAAGTGATTTGCTATGGTCTGAATGTTTTTGTCCGCCCAAAATTTGTATGTTGAACTTGAAACCCCTCAAAGTGATGATATTAGGAAATGGGAAGCTCGAGGAGGTGATTATCAGATCATGAGGGTGGAGCTCACATAGTGGGATTTGGACCCTTATTAAAGAGTCCCCAGGAGCTGCCTTGCTGATGCCACATGAGGACACATCAAGAAAGTGCAACCTGTGAGAAATCCAGCTCTCACTAGACACAAAATCTGCTGGCTCCTTGATCTTGGACTTGCCAGCCTCCAGAACTGTGAGAAATAAATTTCTGTACTTTATAAGCTACCCAGTTTATGGTATTTTGTTATAGCAGCCAGAACAGTCTAAGAATTCTTTATATAAAGACATTCTTTATACAAAGAATACTGGTTTTGAGATAGAAGGATGAATTCAAATCGCAGCTAAATATCCATGCCAATATCGCATTTTAGGCAACATTTTGAGCTTCAGTATCTTCACATGCAAAATCATAAATAGTTAAGAGCACAAATGTGAAACTGCCTGCCTGACTGACACATAATAGGGAATTAAAAAGTAGCGATTGCATCTCAAACGCAGCCCTTCACATAACAACTCACTGGTTTCAATAAATTATTTTATCATTCTAAAAATTCAGTGACCCCCATGGGTCACCTAGACCGTGTGCAGAATTCTCTGGTACAAATAAAATTGGTAGGTTTTGAGAGATTTAAGTGCTACACTTCTAGTAAGCAGCAACGGAGAGAATTGTCTGTTTAAGATGTACTCCCTGGCATGAAACGCTGGCTTAATGCTCACAGAAGGACATGAGAAGTCTGCTATAACAGATGTGCAAGGATGTCTTTCCTCTTCTGCATGTTCCATATTTGGGAACTTTCTTGCCTCTAAATATCCTGTGTGCCTATTGTTCTCTTACAGAGGAGATCTGTTCCTCAGAGGAATTCAGATAAATGCATATAACCTCCTCAGGCAATTTGGGGCAGCTCTTTTAGGACACCTGACCCACAATGTTTAGGGCTGGGCTGAAACCGACCCGATCTCTGAGTTCAGAGAATGCATTCCTTTCAGAATGTGTGGGATTTACGATGGTTAAAATTATTCTGTAATCCTCAGAGTATATGGAAAATAGTCCTTGGATTCTGAACTTGTTGGATTACTTCCATTGGCTTGAGCCTTTGATATAGGGGTGATAGAGATACATTTAGCTTATAAAAACAAAACCATGTACAAAATTTTCAACTGGTTCCTGGAGTAGTCAAGTCTGAAAATTGTATTTTATATTCAGCTCTCAAAATATAAGGCAAATAAAAAGGTTTTTTATTACTATCTCATATCACAAACTTTGCTATGTGGCTCAGTAATCTCATCTGGCATGTGGGTGATGTCAGTGAAGGTCAGGTCTTTTAAAGTATCATCCTAGAAAGGAAATTATTTCATCAAATACAGAGGAGACTGTTTTCTGGGACCTAGTGTTTCGCAGGGAATATCTATTTAATGTTCAGCGTGTGTATATGTGTACATCAAAACCTAACTATCAACAGCTTGCATGTGTCACCTTGGTGGCCTTGAAATACAGTTAAGAAGGGAGCAAGATTAAAGCCAAGAAGAGGCATTTCACAATTTCTGAATCCAGCTATGTGACATAGCTGATTCTATTCCTTAAACATCTCAGAGATCTATGTAGCCGGAGACTTGCTTGAGTGAGAATTAACTACCCAATGCTATTAATAACCATGAATTTTTATTAGCCATTCTAACAAGGACTTTACATAATACCAAATTTAATCCACTTGGCAACATTTTGAAGTAGATGCTATTACTATGCCCATTTTATAGAAAGGTAAACTAAGGCACAAAGAAGGGAGATGGTTGTGTGTCATGTGGAGGTGAACATGAAGTGCTATGCCTTTGAGAGCACTGGTGAGTCTTCTGAGGATGCAGCTACCACATCCTGTAGGTAGCAGTAGCATTGCAATGCAAACACAAGCCATCTGATCACAGAGCTCAAGCTTTTTACCCCTACCATTCTTTGCTCTTTGACATTTTTGTGTCAAATCCAAATAGCATTACCCTGAGCTTAAAAAATAGAAATTCAAGTCATTAATTCTCCACTTTATTATTGTCTTATCATCATTTTCTTGATTGAAAATGATTTTCATCAGCAAGGATTCTCTTTTGAGTGAAAATCAAGCACAAAGTTCAAAGGATCTCAGGCCTTAGACAGGGTCTGAAATTCCCCATGACAGTAAGGTGCAATGTTTGCCAATTTATTTATTTCTCTACATCAAATCCAGCTCTGAGTACCCACTTGCCGTGGTCACTGAGTGTCAGGACCAACCTCATTCATTGGTCATGGTGTCTTGCCTTGTTTGGGTAATACCAGGACTCCCATAAAAATGTGGCCCAGGGAAGTCTTCCATCTTCTGCCCCTGGGGAAGTTGTCATCACTGCCTTGCACCTGGTTCACACTATCAATGTTGAGTGCTGGTTTCCTGCCACCTGTCACACCACTTATGCAGGCAAGCCTCAAGCACACCCTTCTAAGGTGCCTCTCACTGATCATAAAAACTCTCTTTACTTTCCCCTAGACTAGCAGGCTGAGTGATCAGCCTCCACACATGCCCACGTTGTCATCCACTCACTGAATCCTGTCATCTTCAATCTGCAACTTCTCTCAACAAATATTTGTTGAACACTCAATATGTCCCACGTACTGTGTGAAGTGTTAGAGATAAAAATATCATTTAGGAAAAAAAAAAAAAGACCTACTCCTCAATATAAATGCTGCTAAATTAAGCACCATTTTCTGTTTCTGTGTAACAAATTATCACAAATTTAGTGGCTTGAAAAAACAAATCTTTTATCCCACAATTTCTATGCCTCAGGAGTCCAACTTATTTTAGCTAGATCCTCTGCTCAGGGTCTCACAAGGCTAAAATCAGGTGTTATCTGGCTGCATCCTCATCTGGAGACATTTATGAGAAAAAAAATACATCTTAAGCTCCTTCAAGATGTTTGCAGAATACTTTTTTTTTTTTTTTTTTTTTTGCAGAGGCATGACTGAGCTTCCCATTTTCTTGCTAGCTTAGAAGACTACTCTTAGCTCTTAGAGGCTACACTCAGGTCTTTGCTACATTGTCATCTCAACAACATGGGAGTTTGCTTCTCCCAGGCCAGCAGAGAATCTGTATGGCCTCAGATGTCTCTGATTTGTTTAAAGCGATCACCCGATTGGGTCAGGCCCACCTAAGACAATGTGCCTTTTGATTAAAGTCAATTGATTAGGGACCTTAATTACATCTGCACAAGTCCCTCATAATCACAGGTCTTCTCAGACTCAAAGGAAGGGGTTATGCAAGGCATATACACCAAGGGGTGGTCATATTGAAAATAATCTTAGATTTCTGCTTACCGTAGATGGGAAGAGTATGACAAAAAAAACACCATGTGATTTTCGTCTTACAAAGTCACTTGGATTTCTGTGTCTATAATAGGCTGCAGATGGACAAAAGTTAGCAGGAGGACAAATTAGGAATTCATTGCCACGACATATGCAGAAGAGGGTGAGAGGAGATGTGATTTGGAATATATTTGAAAATAAAGCCAATAGTCCTTGTCTGTGTATTGGCTGTAGGTGCCACGCATGAGTGGGCATAGGGCTCTGCCACCCTTGAAATTCAGGATTCCTGACTCTTTCCTATCTCTTAGAGGCCACTGCTCATGCCGCAGACCTACCCTTCTCCCTCTGCTCTCAGGATAACGGCTGAAACTGAATGCAGCCTCCAACACCTGCAGGATCTGCTCCTCCTGTCACTCAGCCTAATCCAAGAACTTGCTCTACAATGATCTTACTGAAGTCCCTTGAATGTGGTCCTTATCACTTCACCTTCATCCATGCTATTCCCTCTGCCTGGAACACTCCTCCCTCATCACTTTGCCAAGGTAACTTTTCCTCTTCCTTTAGGTACCACTCCAATCATACTTCCTAGGGAGACTTTTCCAACCTAGACAGCATCATGGCTGCTCATTTCTATTATTTACATTTACTCTTACGTGTCCAATTCCTTTATTGAGGTTCATCTTCAGTGTTAAATTCTGCTCAGTGAGGGAAGGAAGAAAATTTGCCTGCTCATCAATTTGTTCATCACCACAAACACAGTACCTAGCAAATAATAATCCCTCAATATCAGCTAAATGATGAACGGCCTCCAAACCTGCCCTCCCCAGTAATCTTGCCTAATCTCTTCATGGGTCCAGACCTTCCAAAACTCGACATGGACAAAGGTGTGGCTTTCATGGCTAACAGCCCCAGTCCCCATACAATGTCTGAACAAAGCCAATAGCCCTTTCCCAGCATACTTCTTGCCGTCCTCATCCTTTAGCCCCAAACCAAACGCATATCAGACGATGATGGGAAATGAAGTTCTCTTATGGAAGGGCACAATGCGGGAGAAACAGAAGATGAGGCTTTGCTCTACCTCACAAAGAGAAACATTTGAAGAAAGCATTGTTCCATGGTACGTATACATCGTGGAATACTATGTAACCATAAGAAAGAACAAGATCATGTCTTTTGTGGGAACATAGATGGAGCTGGAGGCTATTATCCTTAGCAAATTAATGCAAGAACAGATAATCAAATACTACATGTTCTTACTTATAATGGAAACTAAATGATTAGAACTCAAGAACACAAAGAAGGGAACAACAGACACTGGAGCCTACTTGAGGGTGGAGGGAGGGAGGAGGGAGGGAGGAGGGCGAGGAGCAGAAAAAAATAACTGTTGGGTACTAAGCTTAGTAGCTCAGTGATGAAATAATCTGCACAACAAGTCCCTGTGACATGAGTTTACCTGTATAACAAACCTGCACATGTATCCCTAAAACTGAAATAAAAGTTAAATAAAAATAAAAATAAATGAAGAAGGCATTGTCCCATGAGAGCATGGTTCATGTACCACCATTGCTTCCAAGGGAGGGTGGGAAATAGCTCTAAGCTTATGAGGGGCACTGATGGGGGCTCCAGTTGCAATTCAATCTCTTGATCAGGGAAAGCTATGGCTGATCGCTATCTTGGACTTTTAGATGAGCTCGCATTGATAGGGGATAACTCGTGTTTTTCTAGAGGCGCTCCAGTCCCATTTGGGAACAGAACTTGCTTCCTAGTATGTCTTTCATCCTGCCCTTTGTAGGACAGTAACTCAGGCATCCTCATGGGTGAGGATCTTTCATAATCCTGGCTCTTATGGTTAGAAGAGTATAAAAGGCTCTCTCTCAGCTATTCAGGAAGGCTAGAGTCAGTTTCAGTTAAATGCTTTCCCATTTCAAATTGCCACCAAGGTTAAAAGAGGAAGGCTATAGGTTGGTGTCACTTTATTTTACGACATAATCTACAGTCTTCACCATTTCACTTAATTCAATTTTCTTCGGTCCTATAATAGTCAGTACATGCAGTTATTTTTTATGTGAAAATTATTATAAAATTGGTCCTTTACTTTCATCTGCTACAATTATGATAGGCCCCTTTCTTTATATTGCCCTCACATCTCCTAATTTGAAAGTTTGTAATTTTCCTATTAGTTCTTAAGAACTTACAAAATGCTTGTTCCCTGAAAGTCCCACTGAAACGAAGGGTCCACAGGACAAAGTGATTTTATTGCTTTTGAAGGAAAGAAAATGCATTATCTTGATGGAATCTTAGTAGCTTCTTAGCAGGTAGAGGGTAAAGTTGGAATATTTATGAGGTCTGGAAGTTTGGTTTAAGGTTCACCTTTCATCAAGGGAGCTTGGTTGGTAGTAGATTAGGATCATGCTATAACAGTTGAGGTTTAGTGAGCATAGCAAGGTGGAGATTTTGAGGTAAGGTTTCAGAGTAACAAGGAGAAGGGTAGTTTGATGCTAGTTATTGAAAAGTTGAATGTCTGATGTTCATTTGAATGTTTTATTTGGGGAGGTGGGAAGTTTTTCTGAAACAAACAATACCATTATTTACCATTTTTATCTTCCTGAGAAGTTTCCTGGCATTGTAAAGTCATATTAGTGAAGACAGTTGAACAATACAATTTTCCCAAGGAGGATAGCAAGCTGTGTGGGTGTGGACAGTTTTGATCATCAAATGAACATTAGTCTTAGGATTCCTGATTCAATTAGGATTAAGGAGTCAAAATTTGGCTACTGACTCAGGCTTAAACAAAATAAATGTGTGTAAGGTCAGTTACTTTCACAGCTAGAATTTTCACCTGATCTATCACGTTCTTTTTTTTTTTTTTTTTTTCCCCACCTATAGGGTGAGTGAAACATTAGTTGCACTAATAGTATAGGAATGGGTACTCATGACCTGGAGGAGAATTTCCAGTGACAGAATCATAAAGCAGTTCTTTCTTTTGTTGTTTTTTTGTTTTTTTTGTTTTTGAGATGGAGTCTCCCTCTGTCACCCAGGCTGGAGTGCAGTGGCGCGATCTCGGCTCACTGTAACCTCTGCCTCCCAGGTTCAAGCAATTCTCTTGCCTCAGCCTCCTGAGTAGCTGGGATTACAGGCGCCCGTCACTATGCCCAGCTAATTTTTGTATTTTTAGGAGAGACAGGGTTTCACCATGTTTGTCAGTCTTGTCTCAAACCCCTGACTTCGTGATCCACCTGCCTCGGCCTCCCAAAGTGCTGGGATTACAGGTGAGAGCCACTGCACCCGGCCTCACATTCTTACAATATATGTGGCCCCATTTCCAGATATCCTTGTTGTATCTGTGTCACTGCTTGCTAGTGAAATGAGATCACACATGAATTAATCATGACATTTTTATGTATTCTAGAACAGCTAACTTTGTAAAATATCATGCTTGCAAATGGAGTATGCTGGTTAATTACTGTCTACTTATTTTTAACAAATATCTCACCCACTCCAGAAAGTAATTCAAGGTACCTAAGTTACTCCCCAACACCTTGGGGGCAAAGTTTATGTTTAATTTATGTGGACCACAGATTCTAGGACAGCTTCTTGTACACACTAGCATGGATGAATAAAGATATGGTAAAATACTTTTAACACTAAAAGTACTTTGAAGATAATTTCGATAATTTACTTGCTTAATAAATGATTATTCGTAAGACTGTTCTGAATGGTGCAAAATCAAAGACACTTAATCATAACATCAGTCATAACTATTGCACATTTATAAATCTCCACTGCAATTTTCTGCTTCGTATAACTTACTCTTAATAGATACATGGGTGACCTAGCACTCAGAAATAATTTGCTATCATATTTACCAGGGTTGTTCCAACTTGTATTTGCAAGGTTCATTGTTTTTCTTCTACTGCGAGTCACATCCTTATTATTCTTGAATGATTTTACCATCATCTGAGATTTGCAGAGGATCTTTCAGTTATGACGCTTTTTTCAGAGTTCTGTCCTTCAGAGTGCATGTACTGCTTTATTAAATTAATGAGCAAACTAGAACATGAAATTCTGCATGAATCAGTTTTATAAATCTTCTTTCAATTGTTTCAGGGAATTGGTGTGATGGAATTTCCAGACAGAATAAAGCTGGAAATAAGGGGGAAAATGCTCTTTTAGAGAATATGAGTTTTCACGTGTGTGGCATACTTTATTATTATTCATTTCATGTTATTTCACTGTTATTTTCTACAGCTCCTCTACGAAGCTTACAGCATCCTCACAAAGATGAAATTCCCTTCATCTCAGCATTCTAGGAAGAGTGGCCAGTATATCCATTTATATAAATATCCCAAGTCTTAATTTTTAATAATTAATACATCTTTTTCCTATTACTTCACTAATATAATCACCTCTTCCTCATAAATCTGGCTGTCCTTCTGTCTGTTCTCTCACATTTCATTAATTTGCTTCTTTGAAAGAAGAATAAAAGATACCTTCCCATTGATCATATTTCTTCTTCAACATATTAAAATATACTCTAAGGAAAACAGGTAGCCTCTTTCTTCAGGAATTGTTAGCTCTAGAAACGGTCCCTGCAGTCACCTGGAGGAAGAATAAGTGGGGTTCCCTTAGGATTTGCAGCATTCCACATCCATCATCACTATCATCCTGTAAGCCAGGGTCCTCTTTACATTTTTTAAATGTATTCCATTTTGGCTTCAAAAGATGGAGTAGGTGTACTTTTCCCTATTCCTCCTGCTAAGTACTTCTAAAAACCCTGGACAATATCCACAAAATAAATATAAGGAGACAATGAAAGTCGGAGAAAAGAAACTTCAGAGCCCAAGGAATAACACAGTCACGCGTTCCCATTGTTGCATTATGCCAGAATTAAGACAACTACTCCATATTGTCGAATATTTAGGTTACATACAATTTTTACTGTTATGAAGTTATAAGGATCACCTGTGATATGGGTTTCTTTTTTATATCTCTGATATTTTTCTTAGCAGAGACTCTTAGAACTTGAATTATGGATTAAAGAGTATGCATCATTTTAAGGTTCTTGATTTTAAGTTATTGTATATAAATAGTGTATAAAAAGTATCCTCTAAAATAGAATGCATATTTTTAAAAACCGCCAAATTGTTAAAGGCCAAATGGCATGCTAATACTTTAATTGGCCTTTCTTTTATTAATAATGATGCTGAATAATTGTTGGATTTTTTGATTGATTGTAATTTGGGGGGACTAATGTTTTTGTAATCTTTACGAGTATTCATCTTATTTGTTCAAAAGTTCCTTTTATTTATTAAGATATCCCACTGTGTCTTGTGTTTGTTGCTTTTTTTTTTACCAATTAATGATTTTCTTTTACTTTTCTTTATTGCTTTATATATATATATTTGTATTACATTAATAACAGTAATACAATTTATAAGTTTAAATATTATAGACATGTATAAAGTAGAAGGTCCTCCTGTAATTTCACCCCACATTTCTCAAATTTACCCAAGGAAAACAAATCATTCTACCAAAAAGGCACATGCACTTATGTGGTCATTGCAGCACTGTTCACTTTATTAATTCCTTCTGAATGGAACTTTCTGCTGTGAATAGCAAAAGAAACGGAATCAACTAAGATGCCATCAACAGTGGACTAGATAAAGAAATATGGTACATATACACCATGGAATACCACACAGCCATAAAAAAGAAGGAAATCACATCCTTTACAGCAATATGGATGCAGCTTGAGGTCATTATTGTAAGTGAATTAACAAAGGTACAGAAAAACAAATACTGAATGACCTCACTTATAAGTGGGAGCTAAAAACTGAATACACATGCACACAAAGATAGGAACAATAGACACTGGACTGCTTGAGGGGGTAAGTGGGAGGGAAGGTGAGTTAAAGACTGCCTATCCAGTAGTATGCTCACTACCTGAGTGATGGGATCATTTGTACACCAAGCTTCAGGAACATACCATTTACCCATGTAATAAACCTGCACATGTACTCACTGAACCTAAATTAAAATTCAAAGAATAATAATAAAATAAAAATAAAGAACCAGCACTGTATGGAACTTTTTAAAATTTATTTATTTATTTATTTATTTAATTTATTTTTCGATACAGGGTCTCACTCTGTAGCCCAAGCTGGGGTGCAGTGGTGCCTCCCGGGTTCAAGCGATCCTCCCATCTCAGCCTCTTGAGTATCTGGGACTACATGTGCATGCCATCACACTCAGCTAATTTTTCTATTTTTAATAGAGATGGGGTTTTGCCATGTAGGCCAGGCTGGTCTCAAACTCCTGACCTCAACTGATCAACCTGCCTTGGCCTCCCAAAGTGCTGAGATTATAGGTGTGATCCACCACGCCTGGCCTGTATGGAACTTTCTGTTGTGGCAGTGATTTTAGTTCTTCTTACCTAATTCATCAGTTTTTTTAAACATTTGGCCTTTATTAATTCCTTCTGAATGGAACTTTTTGTTGTGATGGTGATTGTAGTTCTTCTTACCTAATTTATTAGTTTTTTTTTAACATTTTGTCTTCATTAATTCCTTCCTTCAACATTTTTAGTACTTTTTTTCTAATTTAGACGTTTTTTAGTTCAGTTGTATTATATATTTTCTACTCATTGATGCAACATTTAACTATAAAGTTTCCTCTAGATTATAAATTTGACCATGCATTTTACGTTTTGACATATATAATAGCATTTCATTGACATTAATTTCAAAATATCTTTCATTTTATCTTGATTTCCAATTTGGGCTATTTTAGAGAGCAGTTATTATATTTTCAAGTGATTATATTTGCAGGATACTTTTCAATATAACATATAAGATTTTTTTACTATAGAATTTATCTAGTTGACTAGTCTGATTGTCATATCTGGTTGACTGGTATATGGTTGATTTTTGGTATGTTTTCTATGAACAGTTGAAAATGATACATTTGACTTGGATTTGGAGTACAATATGTCTATATTAAGTCTCTTCTGCACCTTTTCTCTTTGTCAACACCAGCCATTAAATTCTAAAAAATTTTGTTAAATCTTCTACTCTGGCTGTGGTTTGGTTGAATTCTGCCTGAATTTCTAAGAAAATGGTTGATAGGTAGGTAGGTAGGTAGGTAGGTAGGTAGGTAGGTAGGTAGATAGGTAGATAGGTAGATAGGTAGATAGATAGATAGATAGATAGATAGATAGATAGATAGATAGATAAATCATGGATATATGCCTCAATGATTATGCCTTGTATTTGTTGAGAACAAACATCTTCATGTGACCTAAAACATTACACTTCAGTTTTCTGAACCATCACTGTGTTTTTCAACATCATATTTGGAAGAGGACCTGCGTTTAAGTTCTGTCTTCTGTGTTGCCATTATCAAATCAGGCTATTTGTTTAAACTCTTTGAGCCTTAGTTTTCTCATTTGCAGAAGCAAGATAATAATAGTCCATTCTACCTTAATAAATTGTTATAAGGAGCATAGGAAAGTAAATAATGTAGTTTTTTAAAAGTAGAGTTTTTCCAACATAAAATACTATTTTTAAATATTTATTTACTTGTAAGTTTCAAACCTATAGCTGATATTTTTCTAAGGCTGTAATTGGCTAGCTTCTAAAGTTAAAATCCTAAGTTTGAGAAAATATTTCAAGAGTTATTCTGAAGAGTTATTCAAGAGTTAGTATTGAATACTAACTCTTTAGGTTTCTTAAATAGTTTATTAAACTGTTTTTTTCACTGGAGTACTAGGGAGAAGAGACAAAATCTCACTCTTGAGGTTAGGAATAAATTCTGCTTTTTTTTTTTTTTTTTTTTCACAGCTAGAGCACTGAATGTGAATCCTCTTCAAAGTTCATTTTATCCCCTAAGTTAACTTCAGTGTGTTTGTTTTAGAACACTATGCTCTTATATGTGAGTCAAGGGGCATATGGTCCCTTCATTGGAAAATAAAGAACAGATGTGTGGTTTAGATAAGTACACATAAACATGTGAAGGTCAATGGCAGGTGACTCATTGCTTTCACCATATTGTGGAAGGGATATGAATAATTTCCTTAGAGGAAATTTAATCCTTGATACAGTGACATCAAAGAAAGCATTATTTTATTTATTTTACTAGATAAGCATAAAAGAATCTAACAAAAAATGCAGGTTTCTCTGGGAATCCAGATGATGGATTTAAGAAAATGTGCTGAAAGTCAATCTAAGTGCTTAACTCACATGTCAACATAGACTCACATTAACTAAGAACAGGAACATCTTAAATATACTTCCCTTTAATTTATTTGAGTATGCAATTCATTTTTCATGAAAAGACTATGGGTAACTTGGCATAGTAGAGTGTTTTATTGATTTTGTCTTCAGATATCAAAATATTTTATTGGAGTCCCTTGAAATAGAAACTGAGCATGTAACCTTTAATAGAAAAAAATGAAATCATAAGTTCCGGAAAAACCTTAAAAATCTATTTTTACTTTTTGCCTGTCTTTGCTAGGATTTTCCATGTTGATCAATTCAAGAGTTTTCTGGGCCAGGCACAGCGGCTCATGACTGTAATTCCAACACTTTGGAAGGCTAAGGTGGGCGGATCACTTGAGGTCAGGAGTTCAAGACCAGCCTGGCCAACATGGTGAAACCCTGCCTCTACTAAAAATACAAAAAACTAGCTGGGAGTGGTGGCGGCACACAACTATAGTCCCAGCTACTGGGGAGGCTGAGGCAGGAAAATCGCTTGAACCAGGGAGGCAGAGGTTGCAGTGAGCCAAGATCGCACCACTGCACTCCAGCCTAGGCGACAAGAGCAAGACTCCATCTCAAAAAAAAAAAAAAAGTTTTCTGGATGGCAAAGCAAGTCTTAAAACTGACAGGCAGCACTCTGCTAGCCTTCAGAGAGAATCACATTTACACTTTTCCCATCAAGGCAAACTCTTTTCTGGTTCCACCACTTTTATTCCCACAGCTGTGAGAAAATCAGTCCAGACTGTAAACCCTTGAACCTAGACTCCAAAAACAACTTCCTCATCAATTCCCCTAGTACTAACTTCTTTTTCCTATTTTTTTTTTTAAGACAGGGTCTCAGTCTGTTGCCCAGGCTGGAGTGCAGTGGCATGATCATAGTTCATTGCAGCCTCAACTTCCCAGGCTCAAGTGACCCTCTCACCTCAGCCTCCCAAGTAGCTGGGACTACAGGCACGTGCCACAAGGCCTGGCTAATTTTTTGTGTGTTTTTTGTAGAGAAGGGGTTTCATCATGTTGCCCAATCAGGTCTGGCCCTAGTGATCCGCCCACCTTGGCCTCCCAAAGTGCTGAGCCTAGTAGCAACTCCTAACTCCATCAAACAATAATACAAAAGTAGCAAGAACAGTTTTCTTAGATTCATCCATTCATTTACCTCTCATTAATACATGCATGTATTACTTAATAATCCATTACTTAACCATCAAATATGTGATAAGAGATCTACTAGGCACCTGAGGATATGCAGGTAATGTTGCTTGAAAGACCTTTTTGGAGGTCCTGGAGAATCTCAGATCATAGTGGAGGACAGAGATGTCCACAAACTATTACACAATGCTGCATTAAGAAATTAAATATATGTATTTCTGGGGATAAAGAGAATAGCATAGAATGAATGCAGATTTGTATCTGCTTTGGTCACCATTGTATTTCAGCACCTGAAACACTGAAACCTGTGGCACTTGGTAAATATGTGATGAATACATGAAAGGATGGATGGATGGATGGATGGATGGATGGATGAACAAGAGGGTCAAAGGTAGCTTTGTAGAAAAATCAACCCATTTGTAGGTTGAGGACTATAGAGGTATACATGAGAGATATATTTCCATGTGGATAACATGATATAGAGAAAGTTAATGGCATTAGCATGTTGAGGACACAGGGCAAGTAGGTTTGCATGACAGAGCACGGTGTTTGTGGTAAAACAACAGAGAATAAAATTGGGCAGTTTAAAAGAAACTGCAATATGAAAGGCTTTTTATGCATCACTAAGAAATCTGGTCTTGGTAATTTAAACATACTAAAAGATTTTAGGTAGAAAACTGATGTGATCTGATTTGTCAGGTGAGAGAAGGACAGAGCTACAGGGAAACAAAGCATTTGAGAGTGGTGGCAAGAGAATGGTTGAAACTAGAGGCTCTGGAATAAAGATTGAAAAGAAATATACTTTCTCCTATGAGAATTCTGCAGGGCTGGCCGGGCCAGTGGCTGATGCCTGTAATCTCAGCACTTTGGGAGGCCAAGGCAGGTGAATCACCTGAGGTCGGGAGTTCAAGACCAGCCTGACCAACATGCAGAAACCATGTCTCTAATAAAAATACAAAACTAGCTGGGCATGGTGGTGCATGCCTGTAATCCCAGCTACTCGGGAGGCTGAGGCAGGAGAATCACTTGAACCCAGGAGGTGGAGGTGGTGGTAAGCCGAGATTGCGCCATTGCACTCCAGCTTGGGCAACAAGAGTGAAACTCTGTCTCAAAATAATTAATTAATTAATTAATTAAAGAATTCTGTAGGGCCTCCAGTAACCTTGAGAAGAAGTATAGCATAATTGCTAGGACCAATCATACTGGAGCCAGACTTCCTGTGTTTGAATCTGGGATTTATCATTTACCAGTCATGTGACCTTGGACAAGTTACTTAGCTTCTCTATACCTCAGTTTACTCACTTGAAAATGGAGATTAAAATGATAGTGCTTGCATCATGAAGTTGATCATTTTTAAGACTGTGTTAGTCTATAAAGTTCTTGGAAAAGCAGCAACAGTGTTTGTTAAATTTGTTAAATAAAAGCCATGTGTAATGATTCATAAATTTTTGCCTAAAATTATGCTTTAATTTTCTGTTTTCTTTTCTGCAAAACCATATATGTTTTTATTTTCTGTCAGGTGAAAAGTTTGTCTCATTTTTAGCCTACAATGACGGATGTCTGATTCAAAAATGGGTTGTAAGTTGAACTAATCAATCAATAGAACTTGCAAAACTTTAGATGCTCAAGATAATATTCAGTACTTCCTCCTCACCGAGAATATAAAATGTCCAGAGAGAATTTGTGAGAAAGACCTTGTAGACAGAGTTGCCAGTGTACGAAGAGCCATTCACCACTACCTAGAAGAAGGAATGGAGTGAGTGCTTTCATCACCTCAACTTCCACAGGACCACTCAGCTTCAAATGGGACTCCTGCAACTGGGGATTTTAATATCTTGAGTCTGAATCCTGCCTGAGAATTGCAGCAAGCAGAAGGCAGACCAGCCAGCTACCCCAGCAGCGGAAGTAAGAAATAGGGTTGCTGTGATGAGCCAAAAAAATGCATCAGGGCAAAGGAATGATGACTCCTGCCCATGATTAGAATAGAGACCACAGGGGAGAAAGGGTCACAGGGGAGGCATGCTGAGGAACTGTCCTGTAAAGAGGGAAGTTCAGGGTTCCTAGGGACTATGAAAGGAGAGAAAATGAGGAGCCAGATAAATGTTCCTTATGCACATCAAGGCAACTGCTAATAAAAGATCTCTAGCAATGAAGAAGCAGGGGTCCCACCCCTAAGAAGAAAGTGAGTTTGAACCTGCCTGACTCAGACCTAGCATGAAGATGGTTTACAAGAGCAAGAACTTTCTCATACCCCTATATCCCCTCACTTTCAATATTCTAACTTCAGAGCTATCAGACATCAGGGTTAGTGAGCTGGGTGGGGAAGAGAATCAAAGCAGGTTGTAGCTCATGTCAACCCCCTCACCTTTTCCCTCAGCCAGCAGAAATTAGAAGCATTAACTTCTATATAAGAGACATTTAGTACTTTTAAGTACCAAACGAGACTATTTTGTGATTGAAAGTGATCTTAAGCCTTTGGCTCCATTCTGCAATGTCCTGTAACCTCCCTTTTTCATGCATGGGCAGGGCTCACTGAGCAGCCTAAGAGACCAGTGAGAGAAGGAAACACATTTTTTTCTGTGACTTGCATTCTACAAATTATGCTTGACCAGGGTACTGGTTATGATTTTTTTATTTTTGTCTTCTGTTTTATTCATTTGCACATTTCACACCAGACAAATCAACTCACTCTAGACACCACTCAGGAATTATATTTCCAGACTTTTTTCATGCCTCCTTTCCCAACTGACATGAAAGTGCTTGTCACATTCAGAATTTCTAACAAACACCCCATTATTCTAATGATGCCAACAAATGCTTTGATTACTTGTCCTTAACCTGCCATCTTAGATAGATTTCAGAGAGTCTTTGAATCCCTGAAATTGTCCCCCAAATTACAGATGAATGCACATAGGAATATTTTTTTCTCGTGGCAGCATTTATGGATTTGCTAGATTCTCAAAAAAAGAACAGAAGAAAACAAAAAGTAAGAAAATGTGTTCATTTTTTAAAACCATTCTTACAGCTGAGATAAACTAGATATATGCACATCCAGGTTTGTACAAAATTGTGAAAGAGTTGAAGTTTCGTTCTGTGAAGTTACTATTGCTAAAGGCTCTTTATTATTTTCTGTCCTCCTACCTTATGACCCTCCCATAATAGAAAACATTAGTATCATGCATATATTCCTTACACTAATGAGTTACCTCTCTCCAGAAGTTCTTAATTTTAAGCCTTAGGGTATGTGCTCATAAATCAATTTCAGATGTAGTAAACAGAAAGTGGGAAACTTTCTTCATTGTTAGTGGAGATTTCTTAACCCTTGAAACTGCATTATGTAGTCTTCACCTAAGGCAAACTCTAGAACATTTATGTTTTCAGGTATTATTATAAATATGCATATATTATGTTTTAAATGTATTTATGTCCTTGCTCATTTCCTCAAAAGTCAAACATGGTGCTTACTACAGAGTTGCTGAGTAAATGTCTGATTTCCAGGACACTGGTTGGTTTGCAGAAATTAAATCTGATGAATGCCAGTTGTTTTCTGATTTCTATTACTGACAGGATTCTCCAAGTTTTCCCTCTCTCTTTCCTGTTTTGAGTTGTTTAGAAAATTCCATTCATTGGCTTCTTCCTTTAGCGCTTTTCTAGGATTTTAACTGTTATTCAGAGTTGGAGCTGTTATTCTTGGTGGCCTTTGATTGTGAGTCAGAATATTAATAATAATAGTTCTCAAGGTACTTGAAGTACCATTCTATTTCTGACTATTTCCCCATCCACCCCGACAGGAAAATAATGGAAGTAACTTCCCTTTGTTTAAAAGATAGTCGCTGAATCTATTAGCTCCAATTTATAATTTTAAACAAATGCCAACAAATATCCATTGATAAGGGGGGGAGAGTTTCTAGTGTGAACTGAATCAAAAATTTCAGTGGTTATTTACAGATTTCCAGATGCTTTTCTGACTATGTCCAAGTCACAGAGTGTTACATGACAGTGGTTAAGACAGCCCACTTTCCAGCCGTGCAGAGTTCCTCTTCTTACGGAGAAAGCCATCTCTTCTGCTCCAGTAAAGATTCCTTTCAAATCCACAAATAGACATCTCACACTGACAATGTGTGGAGAAAATGAAGAAAAAAAACACACAAGGTGAAAGTAGGGGGAAAAGTTTTTCTTGAAGAGTACTCAAATTGCAAGTCCCTAGCTTAAATTGATTTGCAGAAAGTGTCCTCTGATCTGTTAACATTATTTAAAAAATAATAATTATTTCAGTAACTGCAGTAACTACTTCTTTTACAACTAACTGGGAACAGAATTGATAAGATTGATTTGGAGAACACAGACTGAGTGACCAGAAGTAGTAAAATTAAGCCCCTCAAGCTGACTCGATGTTTGGTGCATTTAAGAAGTGCATCTACTGAGACTCGTGGTTGTAAGAGGCTCCAAGGATGTGGTAAGGCTCTGTGATGATTCCTGAGCCTCCTGCCTTCTTGGTTGGCATATTATCACCTGGCTCTTGGGGTTAGAACTTAACATAAACCTTGGCTGCTCCTTCCCAGGCCTCTTGGCTGATTTCTTTTCTACAACATTTATTTTTTATTGTATAAATTTAAGGCATACAACATGATATTTTGATATACATATCCATGGTGAAATGAAGTAAACAAATTAACATGTCCATCACTTTCCATATGTACCTTTTTTTGCATTAGAACACCTAAAATCTACTCTTAGCAAATTTTTAATATACAATGTAATATTAACTACAGTCCTTCTGCTGTACCTTAAACCTCTAGACTTATTCATCCTACACAACTTAACCTCCTTGACCTTGTTCTTTGCTATCTGTAACTGAGAAAATAATATCTACTTTATAATATTGTTTTCACTATCAATTTAGAAAAGCACATAGGAAAGTGCCTAATACATGGTAAACAATGAGTAAGTATTAGTTATTATTGTACTATAAATGTCTTTTAATAGCTTTGTCACTTATCAGTAATTCACAGCCCTCTTCCCATGATAACATGTCAAGATTTGTCCTAGCTTTTAAGATAACTATTATTTTCTATTTAAATAAACCTATCTCATATTCTATTAAACATGCATACGTAGAATGCTGGTATGACACTGAGACCAGCAGCATCTTGTTGTAACCACTTTGTCTTTTTACTCTGTCTTAATACCAGATAATGCAAGTAATATTTATTCTCTCATGAATTCACATAGCCAAAAACTGTTGCACACTTGCTGTTGGTTGCAATTGGTTTTCATACTGAGGCAGGAGAATAGGGTCTGGAGACAGAAAGCCTAAGGTCAACCTGCTGCTGACTTCTTAGATTTGGACTGAAAGGAAAACCCCACCTCTCCATCCCCAAGTGACAAGGGACCAGAGACCCCTCCCTCTACAAAACTCCTTCTATCCTGTGTCAGAAACAGAAAATGCCTCTAATTCATCCGCCAGCCAAGCCTTCCCTTCAGCCTCTGATTTGTTGCAGGCCAATCCTTCATTCACATAGTGTGTAACCAATAGGAGGTCTCTAAAGGGTACCTCAGGGTGTTAACAAATTCTTTTAGTTCAACAAAACCCTAAAGAACATTGCAATCAGGGCTCTTGAGCCGCTTGCTCGGGCCTGCTCCCCCTCTGTGGAGTGTACTTTCACTTCAATAAATCTGTGCTTTCGTTGTTCTGCTTTGTTCTTTTGTTGCTTTGTTTGTGCATTTTGTTCAATTCTTTGTTCAACATACCAAGAACCTGGACAACTCTCAGTCGAGACTTTCCATCTGGTAACAATATTTCAAATGTATTCAAAGAGGAGAAAAAAAGTTTATGATTGTTTTACCTATTTATTTTTCCACTGGAAATTTTCAAACAATTTACAATTGTATACAACAGGAATTACATCAAAATTATGAATTTCTATTAGGAATATTGACATTTTACACTATTGCTCAGAAGCATTCTATATCTCTCCATTCTATATATACTTTCCAATTCATTGCCATAAAGTTATCCAGAAAGAATAAAGTGTACATTTCACTCTTTTCAATCTTCTCCACATTTCTAGTTATATTCATTTTCTTATCTTAAAATTTTGTAATTGTGTTTAGTTTAGGTTAGTGTTTTGGTCACACTTTCCAGTGGTTTGTCTGTTTTCATGGCTTATTTTTCAATACATGCTTTTTAATGTTCAGATATTCTAACATATTACCCTTTTCTAATTATTTTACTCATTAGTGAGTATTTAACCAGTGAAGGATTGGGTATATATTAATATTTTCTTCAGTTAAAAACAAATTTTAAAGGTCTATTATGAAGAAAATATATCGGGATTAAGTTTCCAGATATTCCAAACATGTGCTGTTTTAAAGAAGTGCTTGAAAGAAAATGCCTCAGAAGTTTAAAATAAAAGGAATAATGAAGGTATATTTAAAAAGGTAACAGTACAGAATTTGATGCCAAATGCACTAAATAGGCCAAACAGAATAATTATATGTTCATAAAAGCATATATAGTAAAATAAATGTAAACCTGGGTGCAACAAATAGCATGGCATTAAAATATATGGAACAACGGAAAGAAAGAAAGAAATGGACAAAACAAAAGATAGGCAAGCTATTTAAATAGAGTACTTCCAGTGTGTAAGAGATTATGGAGAAAAAAAATTGTATTATTTATCCAAAAATACCCTACTTTAAATCACAAAAGAACCTCAAGAAATTCTACAAGTATATTTTTTTATACTATACTCTAACTACAGTACAAAATACCTAGAAATCAACATCAAATGTGTAATTTTAAAACATATCTGAAGATTTAGAAACCCCTTCTGCTAACTAGTGGGTAAAAAAGGAAATTAAAATAATTACAAAGTATTTAGAAAATAATACTGTAGTTTATATGAAAACAAAGTATATAGAAAAACTCATAATGAGGTAAATTCTTACCCTTAAGGATTTCATAAAGGAAGAAAGAGGTATAATAAATTAAGTGCCTTTGTGCTGAACTAGGCAGTCTTCAAAATGTCTGCCATACTCAAAACCTTTTGTGAGGTTAACTACTTGCTCATAGGACCTACTGCCCACAGTGAGGCTCCGTACCCTATAACCTCCTTCCAGAGATGGCTAATAAAATGGACCAGGAGTCAGCTTGTTATCTAAGACCCACTCATTCTTAGGCTGGACAGTGACCAACAGGAATATAATATGAAAAGATGAACAGGGCCAATGAAAATCTTCTTTAGGTATCTAAGCATTCCAAGATGCAAAACACTTCTGCTATTCTGGCCACTGGTTGATGTGGTCTCTGAATGGATTAAGAAAGAGAAAAGCTGGGTCGGGCGCGGTGGCTCACACCTGTAATCCCAGCACTTTGGGAGGCCGAGACGGGCAGATCACGAGGTCAGGAGATCGAGACCATCCTGGCTAACATGGTGAAACCCCATCTCTACTAAAAATATAAAAAATTAGCCGGGCGTGGTGGCGGGCGCCTGTAGTCCCAGCTGCTTGGGAGGCTGAGGCAGGAGGATGGCGTGAACCCAGGAGGCGGAGCTTGCAGTGAGCCGAGATCACGCCACTGCAGTCCAGCCTGGGTGAGAGTGACACTCCGTCTCAAAAAAAAAAAAAAAAAGAAAGAAAGAAAGAGAAAAGCTGTTGGTCCTATTGATGCAGGATTTTTTACTCCTTAGTTCAGCTAAAACCGGGTTCTAGTCTCACGACCAGAAAAAATTAGGCACGGGGACACATTGAATGGTGAGGAGAACGGATTTATTAAGTATAAAAGAAAGCTCTCGGCAAAGAAAGAGGGGGTCCTACTAACAGGGTCCCACCTCACAGATTGAATACTAGGCCACTGCTCACGAGCTGAAGAGGCCAGGCTCCTCCCCCTGAATAAGGCACGAATTCCTGATGGCTCCACCCCATTCCCCCAGTGCCTGTGGGCCTCCAGGCAGTTGCAGGCATGCCCAGACAAGACCCTATGCAGGTTCCCTCTTCTGAACAAAAACATCTGGCATAAATACTTATAGAGCAGGTTGGAGATTCTCCAGGGACCCTTCCTTATCTGCCTAGGCATTTGTCTGCCTCTTGCCTCTATCACTATGTGTTGAGAGATAAGTGAAGAGAAATTAGAAACACAGGTTCTCCTGCTGCTGTCTTGCTCAGAAAAATTGATCCTAAGCAGTTATATGATAGCTATTTTCACCTCAGTGTTTCTATCAGTCACCATTTCTAATAATTAGCAGAAAATTATGAGATGTCAAAGTCCTTTCCTATCTCAATACTGACCACTCATATGTTTCCTATTCAGAGAGTAAAACACATGCCATATTATCTAAGAATCTTAATATATGCCTCCCAAAGATATGCTGTTAATGCAAGTTCTGGCCCATGGAAGGAAAAAGGCTTCACAGAGGGCCTTCCCCGATCTTTAACTTGAAGTGCCATTGCTAGTTTCTGCGTTTATCTGTTTTCAACAGTACTTAGTAGAAGTTTGGAAAAAAGCATACCAAGCTACTCCACTGAAATATAAATTACTTAGTTATTACTTTTTATTTCATTTATTATTTATACAAATGCACATAATACAAAAGGAATAAAATCAAAACTTGATGACAAAATAGATGCACAAAACATAAACAAAGGGCGATGAATAGTAGAAAATGTATACTGTCCAGTTCTGCACAGTTGCTAAAGATAAGCTGAAGGTTTGCTTGACCAAACAAAGAGAGAAATAAAATCAGTGTAAAATGTGTAATGTTTTCAAGCGATAAAATTTTTATTTGGGAGAATCTATGTTTTGCCTTATATCGACACATTTCCTAATGTTCATATGTGAGAAAACACTTTCAGGTAACCTTCCCCTAGCTACAGGAGAAACACTGTATAGTATCAATGAATGGCAGGTTGAAAGAGCCTTGAGTCAAAATAACGAGCATTTTATTCTTTAACTTCCTTCTATTTACATCAGTGGCACAACTGAAAGAGCAGTTCGATAGAAACGAGTCTAAAAGGGAAGAAAAAAATAAACACATTTTAACATCTCAGAAAGGTCATTTACATTGACAAGATTTCAGTTTCTTAAGTTTAAATTGGAAATTAGTATTGTATCAATTCGCTTCAGTGGTAGTAATGACTTGAGCACATAAAGGGTAATTAATTGGCTTATGGAACCAAACTGCAGGTGGGGTCTTTCTCCATAGTTTATCTGTCTCTCTCTGCATGTAGATTTTATTCTCTGAAAGAGGCTTATGCCGCCCTGTTGGGGACATGACTGTCAACAGCTCTAAAATTACTTCATATCCACTTACTGACCTGCCCACCATGCTTACATTTGATATTACAAAATAAAATTCCAAGGAAGGATTTTGATTGGGTTGGGCCACACGATCAATCCCTAATAATTGCTAAACCATGACCAGTCCTTGACAATTGCTAAGCCAGAGAGTATGGGTCATCAAAAAATATTGGATCTTGTGAACCAGAGATGGAAAAAGAAACCAATTCTCCAATAGAAAGGATGGGATTAGCAAAGACATGGCCATTGGAAAAATCAGTGTAAGCTCTATAGCCAATTTAATTGGTGCCTAATAATGAAACATATTTCATAAGTTATGAGAATTAAATGTAGGAATGTGCTGTGTAAATAGTAAAATGAAATACAAAAGGCAAACCACTATCTCTTTCAATATGACTACTATTCCTGAATTAAAAAAAAAAAGCTCAGAAAAATATTTCAAAGAAGAGAAGTTTTTTTGTTGTTGTTGTTCAAGAAGAAACAAAACTGCTTTTTCTACAATCCCTTGTGACTCGACAACAAATTACCAGCTGTTAAAAGTCTGAAAATCAAGAACCTCCAGGAATATGCTCCAGCCCACCAGGCAGGTGATTACTCAGCAGCAACTCTACTCCTAGACCAGACCACTGTCTTACTTGCAGTCCTCCCCAAAGTCTATTAATGGTGTGAAAGTAATACCAATGACATCACATGGTTAGACTCTTACTAACAAAATATTTGTATGTGTATGAGTTAGTATCCTTTGTTAATTAAATCTGTCTTTGAAAACAGTTTCCTAAGAATTCTAGGAAGAGACTGGGTTATTACCCTCCCATTTCCATGTAGCAATTTTCTCAAGGGTGCTGTGAAAGAGGAAATATGCCAGTAAAAGTAATTTTCTAAACAATGCTCTGAGGACATCAAGGCAAGGGTATACTTAACAAAACTGTGCCATGCCCTATAATGTAAAGCCAAAATTTTGGCCTATTTAAAGATAGTTTAATTAAAAAAAAAAAAAAAAGAGCTATAGTCTTATGGAGTGCAGAAAAACACATTGAAATGTCCCTCTCTCCCCTTTGCCAACAAAAGAGCTCCAGCCTGATCGAACAATTATATTTGAAAACAGACTATTTTTTAAACTGGAGCTTTCATCTTAGTTTATCTAATGATGAAAAGTGGTATGCACAAGTAACCACAATTTGTATGCAGAAGATAAAGTCTTTTTGTAAATTACACCTATAAAATATTCTAGTTCCTTTTTTTTTCCTTTATCTTTTGGAGCAAATCAATTACCAAGACCAGACTTGCATTTAAGCAAATACAATTAGCATATATAAAATTGACCTTGAACAACATGGGTTTAAACTGCTCTGGTCCATTTATTTATATGCATATTTTTCAATAAAAGCAAAGTAACTTAGGAACAGAAAACCAAATATCCTATGTCCTCACTTATAAGTGGGAGCTAAGCTATGATGACGCAAAGGCATAAGAATGATATAATGGACTTTGGGAACTTGTAGGGGAAGGTTGGGAGTGGGGGTGAGGGATAAAAGTCTACATATTGGGTACAGTGTACACTGCTCAGGTGACAGGTGCACTACAATCTCAGAAATCACCACTAAAGAACTTATCCATGTAACCAAAAACCTGTACCCCCAAAACTATTGAAATTTTTTAAAATGTTGGGCATGGTGGCTCACGCCTGTAATCCCAGCACTTTGGGAGGCCAAGCCGGGTGGATCACCTGAGGTCAGGAGTTCCAGAACAGCCTGACCAACATGGTGAAACCCCATCTCTACTAAAAACACAAAAATTAGCTGGGTGTGGTGGCATACGCCTGTAATCCCAGCTACTTGGGAGGCTGAGGCAGGAGAATTGCTTGAACCCGGGAGGGGGTGGTTGCAGTGAGCCGAGATCGTGCCATTGTGCTCCAGCCATTGCGTTGCAGCCTGGGCAACAAGGGGAAACTATCTCAAAAATTTAAAAAAATATTTTTTTAATTAAAAATAATTACAGGGACTCTGCCTGCCTCTCCTGCTTTCCCTTCTACCTCCCCCATGTCTTTTGCTTCTACCATTCCTGAAACAAACAGCAAGATCAACCTCTCCTCTTCCTTCACGTACACAGCCTACTCAACTTGAAGACAGATAATGAAGATGAGGAGCTTTATGGTGATCCACATGATCCACTTCCACTGGATGAACAGTAAATATATGTTCTCTTCCTTATGATTTTTGTTAATAACATTTTCTTTTCTCTACATTATAAGAATACCATATACAGCACATATACAAAATATGTGTTAATTGTCTGTTTGTATTATCAGTAAGGCTTCTGATCGACAGTAGACCATTAGTGGTTAAGTTTTGGGGGAGTCAAAAATTAGCTGTGAATTTTTGACTGCATGACACCCCTGGGCCACTGTGTTGTTCAAGAGTCAACTGTGCCATTTATATGACAGTAGCAAAGACTCCCACCCTGGAGTGACTTGAAAGCAAAAGCCATTGCCAGATTTAGGAGAAAAGTATCTATTTCACTTGTCCCTTAGGTTTAGTCTTTAGTTTTCAATGATTAATGGAATTTTTATAGAAAAGAAGAAGGAGAATATTTACAGTTGAGGAAATTCCATGTGTAATGGCACAGAAACTTGAGAAGGCGTATTAACACCAGGAATCCAGATGAAGATAGTAATTCTAAGAGTTCTTTATTGATAAAATGATGCCCAGGAATGACCCCTTAAGATGCCCAGCATGCCACAGCCCTCATCATGGGCTGTTCTGGGAGCAATGGTTGTAAACTGGCACCAAAGCAGAGCAATTAGTAACCCCTGGTGGAAATAGTGCCTGCTGAAGAACTAGCATAATTTGAGCCAACTTTTGCTTTCCTGTGAGGACCAGCAAAGTTCAAGACTGAACCTCATGTTCATTAAACTGGACAACTTGCTGCTGCCTATTGATAAATGTGCCATAACCTACATGGTCATTATCTTAGTCTATTTTCTGTTGCTTATGGCAGAACACCTAAAACAGGGTAATTTATTAAGAAAGGAATTTGTTTTTTACAATGTGGAGGCTGAGAAGTCCAAGGTCAAGGGATCACACCTGGCAAGAGCTTTCCTGCTGGTGGGGGCTTTCTTGCTGGTGGGGATTTCCTGAAGTGTCCTGAGGCAGTGCAGGGTATCACATGGTGAGGAAGCTTAGCATGCTAACGAGCCCATTTCAGATCTCTGTTCTTATAAAGCTACCAGCTTCACTCTCTACATAATCTATTGGTCTATTAATCCATGCATGGGGTTAATGCATTCATAAAGGCAGAACCCTCATGATTCAATTACCTCTTAAAGGCCCTACTTCTCAATACCGTCACATTGGGGATTACATTTTAACATGAATTTTGGAGGAGACAAACATTCAAACCATAGCACTCACAAAATCACATTCATTGGGATGAAGAAAGTTCTGAATTTCTAGCCAAAATTGTTTACAGTTGTATCTTTAAAGATTAAACTTAAAAGTTACTGGGTATTTTTTTTTTCCTTTTGTAGTTAGCACCATGAAACAGAAATGCTTGCTGAGTTAAAGGTACTGTATGTAACTTCATCCCATTAGTCATTTTAGCACTTTGCTCATCTAATGTTGGCATGGGATTCTGCTCTTCTTCCTCTTCCTCCTTCATCTGCTCCAGAATTTCAGCCAACAACCAAAGCACACTTTGGTTCTTGGCAACTCTAAGGCCCAGATGCTGAATAATTTTCAACAGTTAACTCATTACTAATTTTATTCTAATATCAACACTTTTGAAGAAGTCTATGACAGTGAGACCTATTCATAGGATGTGATTGTCTCACTAAATTCAAATAGTTGCACCAGAAGTAACAATGTAAGGAATTTCCATCACCCTATTATGTATATATAGTAAAATTCCAACCCAGTCATTTTATTGCAAATAGGTGATTATTTCTGAAGCATGTGTGCCATGAGTACTCATATTATGCTTTCCTTCTTTGAGGAAATAAAATACTCTTTTTCTAGAACTAAAACTGCTTCAGAAGAACAACAGAAAGGCACTCATGTTTTTGAGGTTAGTTTCCTCAATTGTTTATTTTCCTAACAGGGCTTATGATGCTACCTTGAACGATTAAAATGTTCTATACATCCATAATACCTTCACTTAAAGGACTGTGAATTACAAGCAAATCATGTCCTGATAACAACCTCCAGAGGCAGAGTTGTATAAATAAATAATTACCACCTCTGAAAGGCAAGCTGAAGTAAAGAGAATTAGACTAGTGCTACACATTAAATTGGAGGACTCTTTTCATAATTATTGGAATTAAGATATTTTACCTAATAACCAGGATGACAAATATCCTGGTAACTGCTGGTAATTCAATGCAGCTTCTTTCCCTTTGGTTTCTGGATGCAGCCTCAGAACCCTCTGCAGCACAGCTCCCTGGGCACCTGGGCAGCCCTAGCAAGCTACTGAAGCTGGCGCAGTAACTAAAACCTATTTGCTATTCCTGCCCTGCAGTGTTCACCTCCAGAAAGAAGGATAATGCCAGTTCTTTCAGTTCTTCAGACAGTTGGCTGTGATCAAGCACTAGATGACATGTTTATTGATTAACTCTCATCCATAATGTTTATTTTTAATTGATTTGAGGGATCTGAAAACAGTTCAATTGTTGTAACTGTCAGATACAACATAAGTAATTTATGTCTCTGTGACTAAAATCAAAATAGGCTCAAGTACTCTCTTCTTCTGTTTTGACTTAAAACATTTAGTACCTTTGATGATTTCAATTGTGAGATTTAGGGGTCTCTTTCTAGTTACTCCTTTCTTTCTCTTTTATCATGGTCAACGTCCTTGAAATAATAGGGTGTTTTAAACAGGTCACTGGATGAATTCTACAAATACATGATTATGTATTTGGTTAGTTCCCTTAGTTGCATGGTACATCAGAGTAGATTCTGCCTCCCTCTTCCATGCTTAGCTCAGTTTAGTGAAATCAGTAGTTTTAATGATAGGGCTGTGAGTGAATAACTCCATACAGCTATCGCTTTAAAATCTTGGACTGCAGTATTATGAATCAGGACACAGTCTTATGGACCAGAGTACTTGGATCTGAATCGAGTCTTTGCTACTTAACAGCTGCATAAGGTTGGGCAAGTCACCTGACCTTTCTGTGTTAAATGGGGATAATAGCAATACTTATCTTGTGGGTTGTTCGGAGAATAACCTGTAATAATATGTATAACAGGCTTCAAAGTGCCTGGCACACAGAAAGCACTATATGAGGACTAGCTATCATTAGTCTGTACCTAGAAGCTGCCTAAGTACAGCTATTTCGCTAGGAAAACACTGATCCTAAGGAAGAGCTGAACACAATAAGCACGTGAAAACTGAGTAGAATAAACCCACCCTACTTCCAAAACAATGAAATAACCTATTTAGTGATGGCGAGTTGAAACATTGCCATTGTTTGAAAAAAAATTGCACATCTATGTTCATATTTGATGAAGACTGAATTTGACATTAATATTTGGGAACATTTATCTTCACAGGAATTTATTGTAAACAATTTTAGCTTTTAAATCTGGTGGTAAAAAAGTTGATATTTTCCTCTTTTTAAAATGCATCATTTGGCATGTATGGAAATTATTATATATTAGCTTCACCTTTGTATGTGTCCCAGTAGGTCATGGTTCTTTCAATGTAATATTCATCACATTTTTGTAAGTAAATTGTTTTCCATTTAACTTCTCAGTAAACTGAACAGTTACTGAAGTTTATTATGGAAATTTGAGTCTGAATTTCTGATTTATGTAGCCAAGCCTCTTTTGAACACAAATTACTCTATAGTTCAAAGGAAATGCATTCTTTTAAAAAAAAGAACAACATCAAGTCAGCAGGTGAAGTAATGCTATCTTTTTGAAATAAACATAACCTACAACTAAAACAAGCATTAACATTATAATACCTGAATAAAGACATATATGCCATCCAGTCAACATTTATGAAAACTGGTTCACTACACAACTAGTTATAATTCTGTGGGAGAATTAGTGACCCTGTTTGATTTTCAAAATAGCCCTTGACCTAAATTCACTTTTTTAAACTACACGGTTTGAAAATGGGGCATTGTGAAGAAAAAGAGTTAGCATTAGAACTGCTTTCTGAAGGAAAAATGAACCACCAAAATAGTGGTATTTTTTCCATGTGAACCAATTCTTCAAAATCTAAGGTGTTTCTTGAATACCACATTTACCAGTTAAAATGAACTCCATTTATTTTGAGAAATGTCAAACTTAAAACACACAAACATATTTTTTTTTTGTTCTGGCCATCTAAGATATAAATGGATGGACACATAGATAATTTAAAAACAGGCTATAATACTATAATATGGGGATTAAATTTAGTTTGCGTTATTTGAATTCTTCTAGACACAAAGTTTTTATGCACAATTAGAAATATTTACATTGTCCTAATTAACATGCAATTTGGCTTCATGAATCTTCTGAGAGACTACTGGGAGAAAATTACAAATCTGGGGTTTTAATTTCAAGATCCTTTTTAAGTAATAAGAAATTAATGTTCATTTATATTACCTTATTAAATCAGTCATCAATATGATTATCCCACAATTTCTCTGAATTAAAAATCTTTAAAAGCAGATGGTCTTTATCAGAAATAGAGGTAGTTTTTAGTTATACAATCTATTAGTTATGCAAAAATACATGTATTTCCATTGAACAGAAATATATTTTATAAAAGCAAAAAATCTTAATTCCAGTGGGGCATTTTTTGATTTGTAGGCTTATACTTAATGGGTTAATTTAATTTGGGACTTTTCCAGTAACACATTAAAGGAAATTTGGGTTCACTCATTTGACAGCCACTATTAAGGTTATTGTTTTCAAGTTTGAGGTAGGAAAACAGTCTAGGAGGACAACCAATTATTTTCAAAATAAAAGTGCCTCATTAAGTAATTATAAGAAAAGAATTAAGTACAAAGTAGATTTTTACAAACATCTATGTAAAGAAAAACACCAAATACTTAGGGAATTCTGACAAACCAAAAAGTCAAATCACTGATAAACTGCTGTTAGAATTTTCATACTTAAAATTAAGTTTCAAAGGTTTTGTATTTATTCCAATTTGGGTAAAATAAGGTAATTCTTTCACTGCAGTCTTAAAGCGAATTAACTGACAAATTCCTGGTCATAGCCAAGTGTCTTTGTCCTTATTTTTCAAAACCTAGAGTTAATTGGGTGCCTTTTTCCCTGCAAACCTATCCTACACCAGAACATTTACGTGGAAGCCAACTTCTTCCAATTTGACTTCCTCTTCGAGTCCTGTCAAATCACACTGTTGCTAAGATACAACTATTTTTGTTATATCATGGTCAACAACTTGTCTTCTTTCCTACCTTGCCCAGTCTTTTTAGATTGTATTAAGTCAGACCATTAAACATTTAAAATATCAAAAGTTCTGCCCATGCTAGCTCACTACTCCTGACTTGGATTTATTGGGTCTTAATATAAATAATATCTGCAAAAACAATGCTACATTCTAAGAACTCAAAAAAATTCTCCAGGGTCCTCATCTCTTTCTCTTCAAAAGCCCCCTGTGCTAAATGACAATCTTTGTTTCTCTGCTTGCTTGATTCTCTATCCACCTGTACATCCTTCTGTCTCTACTCTCCCTCATTCCTGCTTCCATAGGTACCTCATATTACCAATTTCTGAGTTTGGGAGATAGAGGGAGAATGGGCAATGGAATTCAAATTGTTTCTTGACCTTCATCATAGTGAACTTGGAAGTCAGTTTTCTTGGTATTGCTGAATCAACGAATGCTTCTGAGGGGCTTTCCGGCTTCACATATTTCTGCTGTATTTTTCTCCTCTCCCATTGTGTAGGTTTTCTGGGGCTGCCTCAACAAGGTACTACAAAGAAGATGGCTTTTTTTTTCTTTTTTTTTTTTTTTTGTGAGACCGAGTTTCACTCTTGTTGCCCAGGCTGGAATGCAGAGGCGTGATCTTGGCTCACTGTAACCTCCACCTCCTGGGTTCAAGCGATTCTCCTGCCTCAGCCTCCCAAGTAGCTAGGATTACAGGTGCCCGTCACTATGCCTGGCTAATTTTTTGTATTTTTAGTAGACATGGGTTTTCACCATGTTGGCCAGGCTAGTGTTGAACTCCTGACCTCAGGTGATCCACCCACCTCGGCCTCCCCAAGTGCTGAGATTACAGTCATGAGCCCTGCATCTCGCCAAAGGTGGCTTAAATCACCATAAATTTATTCTCTCTCAGTTCTACAGGCCAGAACTCTGAGATCAAGTTGCTGGCAGGGCCAGGCTCCCATCAAAACCTCTAAGGGAGTGTCCCACCTTGCCTCTTCCAGCTTCTGGTAGCTCCAGGCTTTCCTCAGCTTGTGGATGCATCACTCCAATCTCTGCCTCTGTCTTCACAGGGTGTTCTCCCTGTGTGTTTATGTTTTCACATGGCTGTCTTCCCTCTATGTCTCTGTCTTCTCACAAGGAGACCAGTCAAATCAGATTAAAGGCTCACCCTATTACAGTATCACCTCATCTTAACTGGTTACATCTTCCCTGACCCTATTTCTAAATTAGGTCACATCCTGAGGTCCTGGGATTTAAGACTTCAACGTATCTTTTTGGAGGGATATGATTCAACCTGTAACACTCATCCTTATTTGTTTATGCTTTTTTAAAAAAGGAAACCAATTTTTTACTCCAGGTCAAGTTTAGTTTCAGGAGAAAGCAAGAGCCTTATATGACCCAGAAATTTTATATGACCTCTTGATGATTTGGTTGAATAATAACAGTGCTCTCGGGAACTCTGAGCTCATGATAAAATTTTTTTTTTTTTTTTTTTGAGGCAGAGTCTCACGCTGTTGCCCTGGCTGGAGTGCAGTGGCATAAACTTGGCTCACTGCAACCTCTGCCTCCTGAGCTCAAGTGATCCTCCCACCTCACCCTCCCAAGTAGCTGGGACTATAGGCATGTACCACCACACCTGGCTAATTTTGCATTCTTTGTAGAGATGGGGTTTTGCCATGTTGCTCAGGCTTGTCTTGAACTCCTGAGCTCAAGCAATTCACCTGCCTCAACCTCCCAAATTGCTGGGATTACAGGTGTGAGCCACTATGCCCAGCCAAAACTTACCATTTTTTATTGAATTTAGGTCTCCTAAATTTCTGTTTCTGTTCTTCCCTACTTCTACTCATAGCATCAGCCCTCAAGACATTGCTAGGTACACCTAATTGTTATGGGCAATTAGATTCCGTTTAATTGATGTTGATCTGTGCTCATACAGCACTGAAATACCAATTAACGTTACATAGAATGATAAAGTATTTCACAAATATATTTCATCACTACTTTTATCAAAACCAGTATTTATGATAACCATAATGTAGTACAGAGTTCTAGTTTTTACAGGAAAGATCTTTTTTGTAACAATGTAACAAAAATTTCACTCAGCAAATTACTGACTTAAATACTATTCTTATTATATGCTCCTCTCAGTCTAGTTATGAGGACTGTTCTTTAAGTGATATATAATAGAGTCATGGGAAAGGTAATAAAGTTAAAGTGCTCACATTATGAAGAGGATTTCATATCAAAGATAGGTTATGGAAGATATATTTAAGCACATCATAAATATAAATGCTACTAATGATGGTCCACCTCCTCAATGGCTTTATTCCAAAATGTATCCTCATATTAATCAAACACATTTTGTCATCTGGACACTGATTATTACTAAGGGACTAGTATTTCAAAATAAGATCCCACCATGGTCATTATTGCACATCGTATATAGAGGGCCCTTAAAGTGAATTTACTCAGGGAGGTAGGTTTATAGTTAGGCAACAGACTTACAGATGACTCATCACCTACTGCTTAGGTGGCATTTGGAAAGTTACTTTATATTTGTGAAGACTAAATACTTTAAACTAGAAAATCTAGAAGAAATGAATAAATTCCTGGACACGTACACCCTCCCACATCCACCATATACACCCTGAACCAGGAAGAAGTTGAATCTCTGAATAAACCAATAACAAGTTCTGAAACTGAGGCAGTAATAAATAGCCTACCAACCAAACAAAGTCTAGGACAAGACAGATTTACAGCTGAATTCTACTGGCGGTACAAAGAGGAGCTGGTACCATTTCTTCTGAAACTACTACAAACAATTGAAAAGGAGGGACTTCTTCCTAACTTGGTTTATGAGGCCAGCATTATCCTGTTACCAAAACCTGGCAGTGATAGAACAAAAAAAGAAAACTTTAGGCCAATATCCCTGATGAACATTGATACAAAAATCCTCAATAAGTTACTGGCAAACCAAATCCAGCAGCACATCAAAAAGCTTATCCACCATGATCAAGTTGGTTTTATCCCTGGGATGCAAGGCTGGTTCAACATATGTAAATCAGTAAACATAATTAATCACATAAACAGAACTAAAAACAAAAACCACATGATTATCTCAATAGATGTAGAAAAGGCCTTCAATAAAATTCAACATCCCTTCATGTTAAAAACTCTCAATAAACTAGGTATTGATGGAACATGCCTCAAAATAATAAGAGCTATTTATGACAAACCCACAGCCAATATCATACTGAATGGACAAAAGCTGGAAGCATTCCCCTTGAAAACTGGGACAAGACAAGAATGCCCTCTCTCATCACTCCTGTTCAACACAGCATTGGATGTTCTGGCCAGGGCAATCAGGCAAGAGAAAGAAATAAAGCGTATTCAAATAGGAAGAGAGGAAGTCAAACTGTCTTTGTTTGTAGATAACATGATCCTACATCTAGAAAACTTCATCATCTCACCCCAAAAACTTCTTAAGCTGATAAGCAGCTTCAGCAAAGACTCAGGACACAAAATCAGTGTGCAAAAATTACAACCATCCTATACACCAACAGTAGACACACAGCGAGACAAATCATGAATGAACTCCCATCACAATTGGTACAAAGAGAATAAAATACCTAGGAATACAGCTAACAAGGAACATGAAGGACCTCTTCAAGGAAAACTACAGACCACTTATCAAGGAAATCAAAAAGGACATAAACAAATGGAAAAACATTCTATGCTCATGGATAGGAAGAATCAATATTGTGAAAATGGCCATACTGTCCAAAGTAATTTATAGATATAATGCTATTTCCATTAAACTACCATTGATGTTCATCACAGAATTAGAAAAAAACTACCTTAAAATTCATATGGAACCAAAAAAAGAGCCTGTATAGCCAAGACAACCCTAAGCAAAAAGAACAAAGCTGGCACCATCACACTACCTGACTTCAAACCATACTACAAGGCTACAGTAACAAAAACAGCATGGTACTGGTACAAAAACAGACACACAGATCAATGGAACAGAATAGAGAACTCAGAAACAAGACCACACATCTACAACTATCTGATCTTCAACAAATCTGACAAAAACAAGCAATGGGGAAAGAATTCCCTGTTAATAAATGGTGCTGGGAAAACTGGCTAGCCATATGCAGAAAACTGAAACTGGACCCCTTCCTTACACCTTATACAAAAATCAACTCTAGATGGATTAAAGACTTAGATACAAAACTCAAAACTATAAAAACCGTAGAAGAAAATCTAGGCAATACCATTCAGGACATAGGCACAGGCAAAGATTTCATGACAAAAACGTCAAAAGCAATCACAACAAAAGCAAAAATTGACAAATGGGATCTAATTAAACTAAAGAGCTTCTGTACAGCAAAATAAACTATTATCAGCATGAAAAGACAACCTACAGAATGGGAGAAAATTTTTGTAATCTATCCATCTGACAAAGGTCTAATATCCGGAATCCACAAGGAATTTAAATTTACAAGAAAAACCAAATAACTTCATTAAAAAGTGGGCAAAGGACATGAACAGGCACTTCTCAAAATAAGACATTTATATGGCCAATAAACATGAAAAAAAAGCTCAACATCACTGATCATTAGAGAAATGCAAATCAAAACCACAATGAGATACCATCTCACGCCAGTCAGAATGGTGATTATTAAAAAGTCAAGAAACAACAGATGCCAGTGAGGCTGTGAAGAAATAGGAACACATTTACACTGTTTGTGCGAATGTAAATTGGTTCAACCATTGTGGAAGACAGTGTGGCAATTCCTCTAAGAGGGAACCAGAAATACTATCTGACCCAGCAATCTCATTATTGGTTATATACCCAAAACTGGCTAGCACATTGCCTACATGAAGTAGATGTCCCTTAAGAGCTGTTATTTTATACAGCATTCAGCTGAGTGCAAGGCACAGTTCTAAGCACTGTTCTAAATATTTTACATTTATTTTCTTCTTTAACCTCTTTATCACATATGTTTACATTGAAAACAGTGACCAAACTGATCTACACTATATGTATCATTTTGGGAAATGTATAAACTTGTTCGATATATGTCAAGAAAGTAATATTAAATAGATTATTTAGTCTAACTACTTCTTGGAAATATTTTTACCAAAGTGTTCTGTATACGCAGTCGTCAGTCTTATTTTAAGGGATTTCAGAAAGGTGATTTTTTTAAAGTAATGTCCTATAGATTAATGGTTCCCCACCTTTAGCATGCATCAGAATCATCTGTAGGGCTGGTTAAAACACAAGTCCTCACCTGCCCCACCAGAGTTTTGGATTCAATTGGTCTGGACTGAGGCTTGAGAATTTTCATTTTCAATAATTTCTCACAACACATTTCCAGATGAAGGTGGACTAATAACAGCACTTTGAGAATTGTTGCTATAGGTCAGATTGGTGAGAGGCAAGAAATTCTTTCTTATTTCTAAACCCAAAATCTATCTCATTCATGGTCTAAATATATGCCTAACAAGAGATAATGCATTTGCATTACTCTTGCCTAGATGCTAATTTCTTTTGAAATATTGAAACTAAAACTGGTACGAGTGTTGAGGAAAGCCTGAAACTCAGATGACAACTGTCATTCCATAAGTATGGAACTTCTTGATGCAGATTCACTTATAAATAGCCCCATGGCAGGAATTTTGAACATCAGGGGAAGCAAGAAGCCCTTTGCAGTCAAGAGGAAACAACCCTGCTTTGTTCTGGACAGACAGTACACTCCTTCAAGAACACTATCCTAAAACATGAGAGTATTTATTTTTAACTGATATTGGCTTCTCCAGTTGGATCACCTCAGGTTCATCCTCTAACTTAAAGCCTGTTATGTATCTACTTTTAAATATTATTCTCCAGGTGCAGCCATAAAAAAGGATGAATTCATGTCCTTTGCAGGGACATGGATGAAGCTGGAAACCATCATTCTTAGCAAACTATCACAAGGACAGAAAACCAAACACTACACGTTCTCACTCATAGGTGGGAACTGAACAATGAGATCACTTGGACACAGGGTGGGGAACATCACACACCAGGGCCTGTTGGGGGGTGAGGGGCTGGCGGAAGGATAGCATTAGGAGAAATACCTAATGTAAATAACTAGTCGATGGGTGCAGCAAACCAACATGGCACATATATACCTATGTATCAAACCTGCACGTTGTGCATGTGTATCCTAGAACTTAAAGTATAATAAAATAGTTCTCAATAACATATGGATGACTTTCTTGTAAAGAACAGGTTTTTCACTGGCGTCAAATTTCAAAGCCTTTTCAAAGGATTTCTGACTCCAAAGTTGACAGTAATGAGGTAAGAAGTGGGGCACAGAATTTGTATCTGCCAAGAAGTCAAGCATTCAGCTTAGTGCTGTTACTGGGAGGGGCAGCAGCCACACAACTGTATCTATGAAGCAAATGTTCTGTTCTGAAAAACTTATTTTTCAGAAGGTTGGAATAGGATGAAAATTCACACGATTCTCCAAAGTGCAAAACACAGAAGTTTCTTTTCTTTATTGTCCATACATTCACAATGTTGCTGAATACTTTTTTCTCTGATGGCAGGCAGGTTTGGCAGGATGATTTAAACTTTCTAACTAAAGGGGGACTTTACTTTTGGACAAAAATGGAGCCTGGTCAAAGTGTAATCTTGGTCCAAAGCTCTTTTTTTTTTTTTTTTTCTCAAGGGGTCTTCCATTCCTGCTTCCCTTCCAAGATAGTGTCTGGGTACAGGGAAATACATGAAATTATCATGAAACTGGATAGTCAGAGGTTCTAATGCCATCTGTCGAATGAATGTATTGTCTCATTTGCCTCTGGGCATCTGCTGAATTGGCTATGGCTGATATCAGCTGTGAATTTCTTCCTTAGCCTGGGCCAATCATATAAATGCCTCCAAGGACATCGCCCAATTCCTTACTATTGATCAGTCTTCCCCTTCCTCTCATGGACACTGCAGATTTCCTTTCACATAGCCACAACTTTGCTCTGTGGGGGCACCCTAAAGCCATCAGCTTAATTTTATCCTTACTGATTTTCTATAACCCCCACAGGCAACAGAGGAATTTGTGGAATCCTGACAGTTCACTTGGGAGCTGAGATTTGTGCAGGGACATTCTCTCAGGCCCTCTTTCTGTCTAAACACACCACAACACCGTCTCCTCCATCTGCAAGTGCTCTGTGTTGAATACTGTAGCAGGGACTCCCTGCATGGTAATCTCCTCCTTGAGTTCAGTAAGTCCTCACCTGGAGCTCCTTTCTTCTCACTGCTCACACCCAAGGCAAGGCAGGGAGGACTCGGGCTAGAGAGGAGCCTGCTGCTCACCTGAGGGAGCAGGAAGAAGGGTCATTCCATTCTCCTCGACTCTGAGCCCTTCCTTGCCTTCTCTACACTCCTCACTTTCAATTACAGGGACTCTGTTTTTAACCTGGGCATACGTTGAGTTCTTATTTCCTATGGCTTAAAATCTCAGTTCAGACCACAAGTTTTGTTCTTAATATGTTTAAAAAAACAAAAAAATGGTTTTAAATTTTAAGAAAGTTGTCCTTCTGACATAAAGCTTTCAGAGCTATTACCTGTCTATGGGCTACAAGATTCTATTTTGACAGTCAAAGGTTGAAATTGACACCTACTTTTGCCTTATTATTATAATTCATATTCTTCTGAGATAATAAATACCTGCCATTGAAAAGAAAAAAAGGTCAAATTCAAGCAAGTATGAAACAGAAAAGCACATGTGCACGTGCGTGAGCACACACACACAGACACACACACACACAATTCTTTATTGAACTTACACTGCTTCAGGAATTTTAAATTAGAAAACAATAAGGATCAGGTAAACATTCTGGGTAAGAGCACCATCATCTAAAGACTGCCTTTAGCCCTTTAGAGTCAGATGTTTGATCATGTTAGTTCACCCAAAGGCATCCACACCTAATACATTAGTTTCCACAATTTAAACTCATAAAAAGCTAATTTTGAAACTATAAAGCTAATAATATAATTTGTAATGTGGTATGTATTTTCTTTGTTACCCAACAACTGCAATCTTATGAGGCAGACTATACAAAGACTGAAACTGTGCAAGCAGGCATTTTTTTAATTCACTTGCAACAAAATCTGATATTTCTAACTTTTGATTTAGAATTACTTGAACATTGTAAATGTGTACACAATACATGACTAGCATTAAAATTCAAATAACACTGAGTAGTTATAACTATATAGTTATATCCTTAAATATTGTTGTCTATAGAGCATGAGATTTAATTGGGTGTCAGACCTTTTCTATTTCATTCATACAAATTAAAATCACTATCAAGAAATCTGATACTCTATTATCTTATCTTTATTTTCTTTATTTGGTATTAAACACTTCATGCTGTGGATATTCATCACGATAATGTAGAGAGAAAAAAATATCTTAAACTATGCATAATTTGTTAATTGTAAATCTGGACAGAACTTAAGGTTTCTGATACCACTCTGATATTCTTCATTACCTTCATATTTTTAATTGAGTAAATTTGTTAAGAAAAGGAGAGGACACAGGAAGGGGAATATCACACTCTGGGGACTGTGATGGGGAGGGGGGAGGGGGGAGGGATAGCATTGGGAGATATACCTAATGCTAGATGACGAGTTAGTGGGTGCAGTGCACCAGCATGGCACATGTATACATATGTAACTAACCTGCACAATGTGCACAAGTACCCTAAAACTTAAAGTATAATAAAATAAAAATAAAAATAAATAAATAAATAAATAAATAAAAAAGAAAAGGAGAAAAAGCAAGTGTCTCTACTAATATTCCTTCTATTCAACATTGTACTAGAGATGCTATCCATTATAAGACAAGAAAACAAGGCACAAAAATTAGAGAGAAATAAAACAGTTTTTAGTAACAGACAACTTGATGCTCTAAATAGAAAATCCCAAATATGCTACAAAAAATATTAAGTAGGACTAACATGTGAGTTTAGCAAGATACAATAAAGGGCAACATGCAAAAATCAAATGTTTTCTATATAGTACAAATGCACAATTAAAAATTTTAAAACAATGCCATTTACAATAGGACAGTAAAACAAGAAATTCTTAGGTATAGTCTAGTAAAATAATTCTAAGATCCATATGCTGAAGGTATAAAAATTGATGGGAAAAATTAATACAAACTAAATGAATGGGAGTTATATCATGTTCATAGACTGAAATAATATTGCTAAGGTATTAATTCTCTATAAGTTGATAAAGAGATTCAACGCAATTCCAATCAAAATCCTGATATTCTTTTTTGTACAAATTGAAAAACTGACCCTAAATTTATATGGGGAAAAATTTGGAAAGAAGAAAAAAGCTGTAGAACTTGTGGTACATGATTTTAAACTATTAAGCTATAATGGAAAAGATACTATTCATGTAAAATAGGAACAAGGAAGAAAGTCCGGAAATGGACCTATAGATAGATAGATAGATAGATATTGTCAACCAATTTTCAACAAACATGTCATAGTAGGTCACTGGAAGAAAGAATAGTCTTTTCAGTAAATGGTGCTTTTAGGTATGGACATCCACATACAAAAAAAAAAGAAAGCTCACTTATATATTATACCATAAGCATAAAACAACTCAAAATGGATCACAGACTTAAATGTGAAATTATACATCTTTTGTGAGAAAACATAAGAGAAAAATTCTTATGACATTGGAATAGCAAAAACTTCTTAGAACCAAAAAAGCATGTGCCATTAAAAAAAAACTTGATAAATTGGACTTAATAATAAAAGTATATGCTTTTGAATAAATGATATTAAGAAAATTAAAAGATAAGCCACAGACTGGGAGAAAATATTTGCAAAACACATATCTGATAAAGAGCTTCTATCATATATATATATATATATTTAAAAACTCTTACAACTCAATATTTTATTAAAGTCAACTCAATTATATATATGTACATACATATATTTAAATTTTATTGTAACTCACAATTCATAGTTGTCAATTATAATTTTTTTAAAGTTTAGAAAAATGGGCTAAGAAATTTAAATAAATACTTCAACAAAGTTGAAAGCAAAATGGCAAATAAGCATATGAAAATGTCAACGTATTTGTTATTAGGAAAATGCAAACCAAAACCACAGGGCAAACTAGATCTCTAAAATCAAGGATATCACTAAATACCTACTAGAACAGCAAAATTAAAAGACCAAAAAACTGGCAATAGCAAGTGCTGGCGAGGATGTGGAGCAATTAGAAATCTCATATTTTACTAATGAGAGTGCAAAATGGCATACCTACTTTGGAAAAGAGTGTGGGGCATTCTTATAGCATTAAATATATACTCATGGCACAACCCAGCAGTTTCACTCCTAAGTATTTATTCAAGATAAACAAAAATGTATGTCCTCACGAATTTCTGTACATGGAAGTTTATAGCAGCTTTATTCATGGTTTCCAAAAATTGGAAAAAGCTTAAATGCCCAAGAATCAGTGAATATATAAATTGTGGTATATGATACAATGGAACACTACTTTGCAATACAAACTACTTAATACCTGCAACAAATAAATTAGGCTTAAAGGCATTAAGCTAAGTGCAAGAACTCAGACACAAAGGGCTGCATACTTTTGTGATCCATTTATACGTCATTCTGAAAAAGGCAAAACTGAGGATACAGAAATCAGTTGCTAGAGGTGAAAGGAGGAAGTGGAGGGTGTCAGCCAGAAAGGGGCACTAGAAACTTTGGGGGGTGATGAAAATAATCTATGTCATGGTTGTCATGGTGGTTACACAAATTGTATTCATTTGCTGAAAAATAACAAACTTCACACCTAAAAAAAGGATAAATTTTACTATAACCCAAGTATACATCAATAAAACCAACTGAAAAACCATTAAAGTAACTACATGTTTTTACACTAGGCATTGTCACTTAATCATTTGAAGATGGTGTATAATACCTGAGGAGTTAGGTACATGTGAACCAAGAAATAGGTAACATGGATTCAAGATTTCACCTTCTTCTCACTAATCCACCTCTTACCAGGTGGCATTCCAGATTTCCACTTGCTGTCCCTGAAGAAAATTAATGGCATCTACCTAACTCCTTTCTAACTCAGTAACAAGCATTAACAGCATCAGTCACTTCGAGTACTCATTTCTCTCAGGAGAAAATACAGCAACCCCACAGCAGCCAAAGAGCAGCATGAATCTGAGATAATGGTTCTGAATAATGATGAGAGAGGAAAAAACAGAAATGAGGAATGATCGAAAGTAAAATAAAAGCCGAAAACAAAGGAGTAGGGCTAACAATGTGGCACTTTAAATGTAAGGCTACAGATCATGTTTCTTTTCCCAGATTATCCCTGTATCTTCTTTTCCTGTCATAGATTCAGATGTGACTTGCAGCTCATTATTTTCAGGTGACGGAAATAGGGTCATGGTTTTTGAGAAAAGTTAATAAGAAAGCGTTAAAAAGTCTGTAAATACAGAGGTTGCAAACGTTTTATGGTCACCTCACAATCAATAGGCATGTGTTTCCTTACTCCCTGAACACTACTATGAACATTCTGCAAGTTCATAGCATAACAAAGCAGAATAGAATATGGACCTGGACGCTTGATTCAAAACAAATGAAATGCAGGAAATATGACTAAGAATTAAATGTAGTTCTCATGCTTATTACGTTAAAGAAACACGCCTTTATTTAGTCGTTCTACTTTATATAAATATACTTCACAGGAGATCCATTTTCTACCTACCTATGAAAAAATAACAATGAATAAACTCTGACATCCATGGAAAGTATGAGGCAAATATGGTGCCCCAAGCATGAAAAATATGAACCTTGGTAAATCCAGTTCTCCCATTATATTAAATGTGCATAAAAATAAAGATGGCCTCTCTTATAGACAGGGTAGATGTGTATTCAATAGGCAAGTTTGGGGACTCTAGAAATACATTGTTGCCACCTCATTTTGTTTTCCTGATGACAAAACATCATCTTTAAAGGTCCATGCAGGGACATTATGCCCAGCTTATTAAGTGCCATAATGAACAACTCTAAAGGCAGTTTTTATATTGATTGCTATTGTAGATTGTATATTTATTATGACAATTTCCTGGCAGGTGATGGCACACTGTCTGAAAGTCAGAGCAGAGAGGCTTTTTCTAATGGGTAACAAAGGGACGTTTAATCTAGTGAGCAGTGGCCTGGTTTTGATAGCTTTGTAAGCTCATTAAAATGCAAAATATCGAGATGTGACTTCCAGAATGGCAATGTGAGGATCCCCATGGCCCTTTCTCCAGGGAACGACCATGATTGGTAAAAACTGTAAAAGTACGTTAATTAAATAAAACATGAGAACTCTCTGAAAATTGTTGAGGGCATTCAGCAAATGGAGAAACAATTATTTAAGAAAACCTACTCAATTTTGGTAAGAACAGTAAGAGTCTGTCGTAGTTGAGCCGTGACATAATCCCCACCCCACTCCATATCACCATGATGGAAACTCAACTCTTAGAAGGTGCAGCCAAGAACACAGAGTTCCCTCCCTCCACTCTATCCCTTGCTCCCTACCTGTGAAAAATAGCTCTAAATAAACTCTGACATTCAAGGACAGTATGAGGAAAATACAGTGCCTCAAGCATGGTAAATTATGCACTTAACTATGGTAAATCCAGTTCTCCCATTATATTAAAAGTGCATAATAAATATGGCCTTTGTTGGTTCTTTAGTGCTCCCAGGATAGGATTACAGTTTCTTCATGGGAAGGACAGTAAACCAGCATTTTTTGTACCTCCAGCTCCATGTTGCAGGAGCTCTATTTCAGGCAAACCATTTGAGAGGTCTGGAACTCCATTCCTACACCCATCCTCATTTCAATGGCAGAAGCTCTATCCAGGCATGACAGACCAAGAATACTGAACCCCAATCACCCTCTCTCCTGTTAACTCATAAAGTAGAGGCTTTCTACTGGGTGAACCAAGCTGGGAAGAACAGAGGATATCACCCCTGCCCAGAACCCCACTCATAAAATAAGAGTGTCATGGAGTCACTCCAAGAGAAGTCTGCTACTGTCCCTAAAGCAAGCTCCAGAACAGTGAAACCATTTTTTTCTAAAGAAAGAGGCAACCTGTAAGAACAGAGACCTCTGCAGTTCTCCCCGAGGGCACTGATTTTGTTTAGAACAGAGCGTGGGGAAGTTCAAATGAAAGGATGCTGTCTAAAACAAAGGAGATTTTGCTGGTGAGCAATTAAGAGGAAGCTGGTAGCTTTATCAGAGCAACCAACAGGCTAAACTGTAGAACAGCTTGTGATTCAACTGAGAGAATCAGGGAAAGAAACAGCTAAGAATAGACCTCTGGGGTCATAACAGGCCTAAACACTAGCCTCAAAATCTAATCCTGCAGAGAATCCCAAATTTAATTAGATCAGACTGTGCAGCAATATATGTCCCAATGCATTATCAAAAATAATAGAGCAATCAGCAGGTATTACTGGAGGCTAAGAGCTGAGTGTGATAACAAGAGAGGTAGACAATAGAGAGATGAAGAAAAGAGAAAGATGAAGAGTGCTTTTCTAAAACTGTTGTCATTCTATGGTGACTGTTAATATGCCCAAGGCTGTGCCCAATGAGGAGTTAACACAAGAAGACTATACGCTGCTATGGAAGTAGACTTCATTAAAATAGTACAACCATGTCACTAAAGAAATAAGCATGCAATAAAAAAACACCTGTAGGTACATGGGTGATGAGATTATGATTCAGAGTTGCTACAATGTATTAGCTAAAATGTCCAGATTTAACAAAATTACAAGAAATGAAAAGCAAATGTGATCCATCCATAGGGAAAAAGAGTAGGCAATAGAAATTCCCTCTGAGGGCCTAGATGTTAGGTTTAGCAGGCAAATACTTCAAATTTGTTATAAATATAAATGAAGAAAATGATGTTTAAAGAGGTAAAGAAAGACATGGTGGCAGTGTCATCAAATAGAGAATAGTAATACATAAATTAATAAAAAGAACTGAGTAAAAATCTGGAAGTTAAAAGCTACAAGAAACAAAATGAAAAATTCACTAGAGGGGATCAACAGATCTGAAGTGCCAGAAAAAAAAATCAGTAAATTATAAGATGCATTGATGGAGATCATGAAATCTGAAGATTGACTCTTTTCAGTTACTCAAATCAGTAATGAATAAAAAGAATGTAGGTAATGAAATTTAATGACAAAGTATGTTCATGGCTCATGCCTATAATCCCAGCACTTTGGGAGGCAGGAGGATTACTTGAGCCCAAGAGTTCGAGACCAGCCTGGGCAATGTAGGGACCCCCCATCTCTACAAAAAATAAAAAAGCCAGGTGGTGTGCACCTGTAGTCCCAGCTACTCAGCAGGCTGAGGTAGGAGGAACACTTGAGTCCTGGAGGTCAAGGCTGCAGTGAACCCTGATTGCTCCACTCCATTCCAGCCTGGATGACAGAATGAAACCCTGTCTCAATAAAACTAACTAAATAAAGTGAGGACAAAACCCCATCTCACATGTATATGAATACAAAAATTGCTCAATAACACGGTATTGCCATAATAGAGATATGTGCAGAGCACATAACAGGAGGCTATGTAGCAAGAGGGACTGTTTTTATACTTGTTCCTTTTCTGGGATAACTATGAGAAGATAATTGACTCAATTTTCAGTTACCCAAATCAGTGATGAATAAAAAGAATAAATTTTCTAGGTCATGAATTTGTTTAATGGCAAAGCATGTTATCTCTGATATTTTATGTTATTCCAAAAGAACTATTTTCAATACAACAGTCCTTTCTGTTTTTTCTTTATAAAAAGAGTGGAGAGGCTCCATTTGGTTTGAATTTGAACCATTATTTGGAGTATTCAACCAACTGAGTACTCCAAACAATGGTACAAACTGAAACCAAATGGAGCCTCTCAACTCTTCACTCTTTTTACCAGTCTCATACAGTATACTCCTTCACCAACCACTGTCTCAAAGTGAAATTTTATATAAGCCCAGAGCCATTGCTAGAAAGATAAGGCTAAAGTCTCAATGGGCACTTAGCATACTCAACTTGAATCAGAAGAAACAAGGACTTACAAGGGGGAGTAGATTTTCATTTGTTACCAGGGCTCTGATTACATAATAGGTTAGTTTGGCACATTGAACATACCTAGTTAACTCAAGGCTATGTAAACCCCACCCCGCACCCCCAAATTTTGATGCTGCATTTCATTTTCATGTTTATTCATTCAATATTGATTAAGCACCTATGCATGTGAAGTGATGTACCCAGCACTGGCAATATAATAAATATTTATTTTATGCCTGTTATGTTTATTCCTTTATTCAACACAGATTTTTGAGTGTCTACTTTATACGAGACATGAAACTAATGGATAGATACATATTGGTAAACATAACAGCAGTTCTTGCTTTCATAAAGCTTAGAGTCTGAAGTTGGGAGAGGTGGCTAAAAGTTTTAACCAAAAATAAGGCAATCCAGTCATATGCAACAACATGGATGAACATGGAGGACATCAAGCCAAGTGAAACAAGCCATGCACAGAAAGACAAATACCACACAATCTCACTCATGCATGGAATGTAAAACAATCAAATTCATAGAAGCGGAGAGTAGAATGGTGATTACCTGAGACTGGGAGCAGGGACAAGGGACAGGTAAAGAGACTGGGGAGATGTTGGTAAATAAAATTTCAGTTAGGAGACATATATTAAAGAGATTTATGGTGACCATAGTTAATACCAATATATCACATGCTTGAAAATTGCTGAGAGTGTAGATTTTAAATGTTCTTACCACAAAAAAAAAATAAGTGTATAAGGTAATGGGTGGGTTAAATAGCTTTATTTAGCCATTACACAATGTATAACGTAGGTCAAAACATCATGTTGCACATCCTAAGTATATACAATTTTTACTTGTCAAAAAATTGCAAAAGAAAATAAATTGGCCAGATGCAGTGGCTCATGCCTGTAATCCCAGCACTTTGAGAGGCCAAGGCAGGTGGATTGCTTGAGCTCAGGAGTCTGAGACCAGCTGGGCAACATGGTGAAACCCTGTCTCTACTAAAATACAAAAAAAATTAGCCAGGCGTGGCAGTGTGCACCTGTAGTCCCAGCTACTCAGGAGGCTGAGGCAGAATTGCTTGAACCCGGGAAGCAGAGGTTGCAGTGAGCCAAGATCGTGCCACTGCACTCCAGCCTGGGAGACAGAGCAAGACTCTGTCTCAAAAAAAAGAAAAACAAAAGAAAAAAGAAATCAGCATGGATGGATAGTATTCTGTAAAAATAGCTCATGTGATTGTCTCCATGTCTGCTCTCTTCCTGCTTCATCATTTTTAGGAAGTAGCAGTCTCTGTGTTCATTAATAGATGGAAGTTATGAGGCACTATAGAAAACAGAAATTTATTACAAGACATCTTGGCTTTTAGTCTAAAAGCCTATACTGGCCAGGCACAGTGGCTCATGCCTGTAATCCCAACACTTTGGGAGGCCAAGGCAGGTGGATCATCTGAGGTCAGGAGTTCGAGACCAGCCTGGCCAACATGGTGAAACCCCATCTCTACAAAAAATACAAAATTAGCTGGGCGTGGTGGCAGGTGCCTGTAATCCCAACTACTCAGGAGGCTGAGACAGGAGAATAGCTTGAACCCAGGAGGCGGAGGTTGCAGTGAGCCAAGATGGTGCCATTGCACTCCAGCCTGGGCAACAAGAGCGAAACTCCATCTCAATTAAAAAAAAAAAGTATGAAGTTTCAGTTACGCAAAATGAGTAAGTTCCAGAGACCTAATATAGAGCATCATGACTACAGTTAACAATGCTGTATCGTATACTTGAAATGTGGTTAAAAGATAGATAGCTCTTAACTGTTCTTGACATGAGGAGGAGGAGACAGAAAAGGAGGAGGACAAGGAAGAGGAGAAGGGAAAAAGAAGACAACAATGGTAACTTTGTGATATAATGGATATGTGATAATTAGCTTGATTATGGTGATCATTTCATAATGTATACATATGTCAAAATATCAGGTTGCATATCTTAAATGTGTACAATTTTTATCAATTACACCTTGATAAAGCTGTTAAAGAATAATTCATACAATTATTTCTCTATTCAATATTTGTTAAGCATCTATGTGACAGAAAATGTTCCAAAATTATTTTCTGAAAAGGGAAGAGGTAGGCTATAAGGTCAGTGAATGTACCTAAGACAAGGTGGTTTATGGGGTAGGCTCTAGACCTCTTAAGTCCACATAACCTCAACTTTAGAAACAAAATAACACAGCTGAAGAGGGATGCCTGGACCAGGTGATTTCCTGGAGACCACTCTCTACTGTAAGTTTTGTGATAATAATAGCTATTTTTGTTGGCCATTCTTATCTGCTAGGTACTCTTCTGAGCACTTTACATGGATGAGCTCATTGAATCTCTGTAAACTCAGAGAAAGTATAATTTTCCCAGTGAAAGGCTGAAGCACAGAGAAATGTGCCTCAGGACAACCCAAGCCTTCACCAGATGTTAATCCACCCCCTTAGTCCTCAGTCTGATTTTGAGCTACACATATTTGTTTTTCCCTATAATTTTTGAAAATATTTTAATGTTATTTTTAACTCAGCAAGTGTCTAGGGAGAAGGTCCATCTCTCATTAGCTCTAATATATGAATGTCAATTTCTCCACCTAGGAACTCAAAGAACAATCAGTGCTCAGGTAATCTGAATCCCTTTATCCACACAGCTGTGTGAGTGCAAATGTCTTTGTCCCTTCAATGAGTACACTGAATTATGAATGCAAAATATTCTTATAAGAAAAAATAGTCATCTTGTGTTTTTCTGGCGACAGCTCCATTATAGAATATCAGCAGGGAGTTAAATATTTTAATTAATGATTTTATCATACTAACTAGCTAAACATTTTTTTTCCTTTTTGTTCAGGGTGATTTTCTAAAGTTATCAAAAATTAATATGTTGTTTCCAAAGTAATTATTAACTTGAGTCTATAAGGAAGTAACATCTTAATTTACACCCATGAGATCGTAAGACTTTTCAAATTTTTAACCCCTTTTCCATTTGCCCCAAGAATACTCACTGGAGGTGCTTGTGGCTGCAGCATTAACCCCAAGATAAATTTGCCAGAAAATATCTTGCTTTTATGATTTTCACATGGCTCTTGGAAACAAAAGACGTCATTCCATTTATAGCTTTCTGTTGTTAGTAGTGTTATTTCTATTTACAAAATATAGTAATTCCTCATTGCTAAAAATGTCAAATCCTAGAAAACGTAGCATTCCTACATGTGATGTTAATATCGTTCTTGAACATTTGTTGGCCAAAGATTCATTTGATGAATCAATTTTTCTGAAATAGACAATTCTGATGATTCAGACAATTCTGATGTTCGTTCTGTTTAGAAATAACTCCAAGAACAGTCTGTATATTTTATTTTCACTTTGAAAATCAGTCAGATTTGCTTCACCCTCAAAGAGCATGTTTATGTAAAATTAAATAAGCGCTGGCAACAAGCTGCATTTTTTTTTCTAAACAGGAAAATCAATGATGTTGTTCCTATGTCAGTGTACTCATTCTTTGCAAAACATTTCCTCCCTGATGAGAAGTGTTAAGAATGTAATCTAAATTATCTTATTGGCAATCACACAGAGTTTTAAAATTGCCAAGTCCTCTTTCTCTGAGAATTTATTTTACAATATGAAAGGAAAACAACATCAATCACTTTCCTTTTCAATGTTTTCAAAACAAACACATATGTAATTTTCTATATAATAATTTATATGTATAACATTATATATGATATAAGATAAACATATATAATTTTTAAAATGCTTAAGTGTGCATATATCTAAAACATATATATAAAAATCACCACAAATTAAATGTAGATGTGATCATAATTCTGTCCCTTGGTAATTCAAAATTTAAATTCATCATTTCCTGGATTAGGCAAACATCTAGATAAGTAGAAAAAATCATATATAGGGTGAGTCATTTTATGTAGTTAATGCAAAAACATAAAATGACAACATAATTTCTGGTAGGATTACAGGAGGGCGTTCCCCTCTTTTTAAAACTGTCTCCACTTAATCAGAATCTGCAGAACTCAGAGACAGAGAGGAGCCTGAGACCTGGTATTTTTAACAATCCCATCTAATGACTCTTAAGACCCAACAATCTTGGAAAATATCAGTTGGGCTGATATTTTCTACTAAAACATCCTCCACTGGAGGAGGTGAGAATCCAGCTGGAAGAACCTGTTAATTATCTCTTTCACTCTATCACAGATTTTTCAGTTCCCTACTGTTACTTCAAAAGATATTTCTGGATGAAGGCACCAAGTGATGGGCTACAGTTTCTTAAAAATCATAGTGTCTGGGCCTGGCGCGGTGGCTCATGCCTGTAATCCCAGCACTTTAGGAGCCCGAGGTGGGTGGATTGCCTGAGCTCAGGAGTTCGCGACCAGCCCGGCAACATGGTGAAACTTCTTCTCTACTGAAATACAAAAACTTAGCCAGGACTGGCGGCGTGCGCCTGTAGTCCCAGCTACTTGGGAGGCTGAGGCAGGAGAATTGTTTGAGCCTGGGAGGCAGAGGTTCAAGATCACGCCACTGCACTCCAGCCTGGGTGACAGAGCGAGACTCCATCTCCAGTTAAAAAAAAAAATCATACAACATCTGGTTGGAAGGTAATTTAAAGGTCATTAAGCCCAGTCTTAGGTGATTTCCTAATCTTTCTTCAAATTTAGTGTTATCCTCTGGTCATCACCTCCTGCTCATCATCAATTCTTGATCTTAATGTATGTGCCAATCACATGAAGTTAACCTAATTCAATTAAAGAGAGTAATGTATTTTAAAGAAAGCAATATATTTCAGTAGATTCTCCAATCACCCAGCCAATCATGCTTAGCCTACCTTGCTCACATATTTTTGGATTGACAAGTGACTGTCATGATTCATTTCTCATTTACATACTTATTCATTCCCTAAGGCATAAAAAAAAGTCAAGCCAAGGCTGCAGAATTACAGTTCCTTTGTTATTATCATCAGGTGTTATCCAAGATACCATGTCTACAGAAAAAAAAATAGAAATTATTATGAGAAAATTAAATTGGTTGTTGCTATAGCTATTTTAGGAAACAGTTCACATTAGTCTCCAAAATTGCATTTGCAACTAAACAATATTGCTTTTATTGATGGATTTCAGGGCAACAACAACCCTGAAAGATTTGGTCTGTGATTGAATTGCGCAGTATAATTTCATTGTGTTTCAACAAAATTTTTTCTGTAATTCAGAGTCTGGGAGACATTAAGCAGTTATGTATTGATTCTTTTTTTCCCCTCAAGTAATCAATTCAATTTGTGTGATCTTCATTTCCCAAGACTGTAACATCTATAAAAGGATTATTTCTGTGAGTATAAGATTCTGCATACTACAAAATGCCATCAGACATTTTTGAGGCCCATCTGTACAATTGTCACTTCAGTAACAGTGGTAGTAATGAGAATTGACTCTAGCAGAAAAAACAGATCTAAAAAAGAAAAAAGAAAGCCTGGATGAAAATAAGAAGTCTCCCAGCACTTTGGGAAGCTGAGGTGGGTTTATCACCTGAGGTCAGGAGTTCAAGACCAGCCTGGCCAACACGGTGAAACTCCATCTCTTCAAAAAAAGGTTACAAAAATTAGCCGGGCGTCATGGTGGGTACCTGTAATCCCAGCTACTCAGGAGGCTAAGGTGGGAGAATCGCTTGAACCTGGGAGGTGGAGGTTGCAGCGGGCCGAGATCACATCCCTGTATTCCAGTCTGGGTGACAGAGCGAGACTCTATCTCCAAAAAAAAAAAAAAAAAGAAATCTCAATAAATGTTTTCAAAGAGGTGAAATCTACTAGGTCTCACATTTTTCTAAATAGGATAAGAACAAGTTACTTCTTTTAATTCTTATTTTACACACTGACTAGACATGTGTCCTTGACCATAGAAGGGCTCAAAGATTATTTAGTGTCAAGTAGATGAGGAAATTATCATTGAAGGACTCAAAGACTATTTAGTGTCAAGTAGATGAGGTAATTATAGGCTACCTGATATTGATTGCCCACTCAACAATAACTGTTTATTAAGGGGCCAGTCCCCAGGGCACTGGACACACAGCAATGAGCAAAATAGACAAAGCTCTTTTTTACTCCTGAGCTTACATTCTAGTGGGAGGAGACAGAAAATGAGCAAACAAATAAATAAATGTTATCTCATATTGTGATAAGTACTATGAAGAAAAGTAAGGTGGGCTAAAGCTACACGATGGTGAGGGAAGGGTGCTGGGGGAAGGAGTTTCTAATAAGGTGACGATTGAGCGAGACCTGTATGAAATGAGGGAGGAAGCCACACAAGGGTGCACATGTCTTTGCTCTTCAACTAGAATTTATGGCCCTTGAGGGCAGAGACATATACTAAATTTTTTTGGCCTCCCTTTCCCTCCTCTTAGGGCCTTGCACACAATAGAGGCTTTAAAATCTTTTAATTGCTTTGAAAGCAACTTCACTGGTATCCTATACAATCATTAACATCTCTTTCTAACTCATAAGGCATAAATACAATGACGAACCTCATGAGTTGGCAATACAGATGCTATCAGACCAGAGTGATTTCCCACCTCTTCTACTTAGTTTAACCTATGTGAGAAATTTCATGGAACCATGTTGCAAATCCACATTGACAATTGGGAAGCTCATTTTATGTTGTCTTCAAAATTGGACATACAAAGATCTGCAGCTGTCAATCATTCAGTTAATCAGCTCCAGTGGAGGATGTTTTAGTAGTGGCTGTTTTCATAATCATGATCCTACTGAAACCTGCAGAAAACTACTACAGATGAGAGTATTAACACCTACTTGTAAAAGTCTTCAATATGGCAAAAGTAAGCTATATTTTATTCATCCAGAAATATCTCCTGTGCACCTACTATGGCCCACACAGGTGGATATTTAATGCACAGGAGAGTCCTTGCCCTCAAATAATTTATTTGCTGGTACATTTTTGGATGAAACACATTTTTTTAATATACGGGCTAATTTGTAGAGGTTAGGTACCACTACCACCCAGCATTGCTTGAAGAAATAAAGGACATTTCGAGTGAAGGAGCCTGGAAAAGGGGAGCCCCAGGCTTCAGTATTCCACTGCCCCAAAGGACAGTGGTTTATTTATGGGTTAGCATTTCCAACTCACATTTCTCTTTCCGGACAGAGAAAAGGGTGTTAGGAATTGAACCCCTCACTGAGCTGGAGCTCTTGAGCAAGAGCCACATACAAAGAAGTATAAACACACACATCTTGGGGGACAGTACAGCTGTGCTCATCATTATCATTCCCATCTGGGAGTCCAGTCCATCTTTTCTCTGTCAGATGCTGTTCCATGATGTGCAGAAGCCTTTGGGTCACTGACTTTCTGGATGGCCACTAAGAGACCTCTGCTCTCAGAATAATCAAGAAGTATGTGGGTGCAGAGGAAAAACAGCCATGTCATAATTTTGACATATTCAAATCACCAAGTTTCATCTATGCTTATAGGTAACTGGTTTGAAAAAGTCCTTATTTTATACTGAAAAGGAGAAAATCTAACATGATCTGTGTTCGCTTTGTTTTATACTGGCTCTTGTATTTCTGAGATCACCCTTAAGTTAAAACAGGGCTGAGGCTGGTCTCTTGTTTTTACAACCTCCCTGTTTTGAGGGAAGAGCATTTGATTGACTGATCATATTTTTCATCTCATTTGTCCTTTTTGCCCTTTGCTTGACTGTTTTCTTGAGGCAACCAACATTTTTTTTTTAGTGCCTTCTCAACTTGACACTTCATGAGTACAGATGTGTCAAGTTGCTATCTGATCTTGCCAGTCATGTGCTTTTCCTGTCCAGTTCTGATGGGGAAATTTGACACACACTGTGATCTTGCTGTAATTTTGACAAGGGAAATCTGGCTGAAAAGACCACTGTCTCCACACAAATAACCTAGAATTCTACCCTCCCCCCACTACCATCTATAAAACAAATAGTTATGCCAACTTGAGATGTAGAGCCATGAAGAAAGTGACACCTTTTGTTGTCAACTAAAGCAATAGAAACTTGTACTCTTTCTGCCCAAGGATAGTGAGTCTTTGGGCACACAAACAGGTATTTTCTATTTTAGAATATGCATTTGCACTTTCTTAAAAGAATAATGTAATATTTTGTTGTTTTCTAACTAAACAATAGAAAGTGTACGATATTCTTATACAATCAGCAAACTGAAAATCTGGGGCCAGAAAACAGAAACTGGTTCTGGGGTTTCAGATTTAGGGATCTCAAAATAAAAGTAAACAGAGTGAGAAAAAAATAATAAAACTCAAGAATAAATTTGATGATATGCCATTTCTTTTACTGCATCAGTTCCATAATTTCACAATCTGGTCAATGATCTTTTTTGCCTGCATCAGCCCTTTAAACGCAGAGAATTTGAAATGATTTACTGCAGCTTTGGAAAAACAACAGTACTTAACATTGGTTTCTCCATAACATTTACCAAACAAAAAAATATTTTAACAAAGCAAAACAAAATGGAAATACCTGCCTTTTTCCCCTGACACAGGCTAGACTTTTGTTCATACTCAAGATCACCTTGGAAAATTTGTTAGATTACACTTAATGAATCTTTGAGAAGAATGACAGAGTTCAAACGTATCAACTTTCTTTTCTATCACTAGAAAAACAGTTTTTGCAACTCTATTCACTTCATAGTTACAACAGCCTTTTGTTTATACATCATTCACTTTATTAAGGGCTTTGAAATCCCTTTTTCATAAGGTGAATATGCCTGTTTTACCATTTTCAGATTGGATGCCAGCAACTGCAAATTTTGAACAACTATTTCTTATTAAAGAATATACATTCAGCTGTGAATCCATCTGGTCCTGGACTCTTTTTGGTTGGTAAGCTATTGATTATTGCCACAATTTCAGATCCTGTTCTTGGTCTATTCAGAGATTCAACTTCTTCCTGGTTTAGTCTTGGGAGAGTGTATGTGTCCAGGAATTTATCCATCTCTTCTAGATTTTCTAGTTTATTTGCGTAGAGGTGTTTGTAGTATTCTCTGATGGTAGTTTGTATTTCTGTGGGATCAGTGGTGATATCCCCTTTATCATTTTTTATTGCGTCTATTTGATTCTTCTCTCTTTTTTTCTTTATTAGTCTTGCTAGCGGTCTATCAATTTTGTTGATCCTTTCAAAAAACCAGCTCCTGGATTCATTAATTTTTTGAAGGGTTTTTTTGTGTCTCTATTTCCTTCAGTTCTGCTCTGATTTTAGTTATTTCTTGCCTTCTGCTAGCTTTTGAATGTGTTTGCTCTTGCTTTTCTAGTTCTTTTACTTGTGATGTTAGGGTGTCAATTTTGGATCTTTCCTGCTTTCTCTTGTGGGCATTTAGTGCTATAAATTTCCCTCTACACACTGCTTTGAATGCATCCCAGAGATTCTGGTATGTTGTGTCTTTGTTCTCGTTGGTTTCAAAGAACATCTTTATTTCTGCCTTCATTTCGTTATGTACCCAGTAGTCATTCAGGAGCAGGTTGTTCAGTTTCCATGTAGTTGAGCGATTTTGAGTGAGATTCTGAATCCTGAGTTCTAGTTTGATTGCACTGTGGTCTGAGAGACAGTTTGTTATAATTTCTGTTCTTTTACATTTGCTGAGGAGAGCTTTACTTCCAACTATGTGGTCAATTTTGGAATAGGTGTGGTGTGGTGCTGAAAAAAAATGTATATTCTGTTGATTTCGGGTGGAGAGTTCTGTAGATGTCTATTAGGTCCGCTTGGTGCAGAGCTGAGTTCAATTCCTGGGTATCCTTGTTGACTTTCTGTCTCGTTGATCTGTCTAATGTTGACAGTGGGGTGTTAAAGTCTCCGATTATTAATGTGTGGGAGTCTAAGTCTCTTTGTAGGTCACTCAGGACTTGTTTTATGAATCTTGGTGCTCCTGTATTGGCTGCATATATATTTAGGATAGTTAGCTATTCTTGTTGAATTGATCCCTTTACGATTATGTAATGGCCTTCTTTGTCTCTTTTGATCTTTGTTGGTTTAAAGTCTGTTTTATCAGAGACTAGGATTGCAACCCCTGCCTTTTTTTGTTGTCCATTGGTTTGGTAAATCTTCCTCCATCCTTTTATTTTGAGCCTATGTGTGTCTCTGCACGTGAGATGTGTTTCCTGAATACAGCACACTGATGGGTCTTGACTCTTTATCCAATTTGCCAGTCTGTGTCTTTTAATTGGAGCATTTAGTCCATTTACATTTAAAGTTAATATTGTTATGTGTGAATTTGATCCTGTCATTATTCACAGCCGAATTCTACCAGAGGTACAAGGAGGAACTGGTACCATTCCTTCTGAAACTATTCCAATCAATAGAAAAAGAGGGAATCCTCCCTAATTCATTTTATGAGGCCAGCATCATTCTGATACCAAAGCCAGGCAGAGACACAACCAAAAAAGAGAATTTTAGACCAATATCCTTGATGAACATTGATGCAAAAATCCTCAATAAAATACTGGCAAAACGAATCCAGCAGCACATCAAAAAGCTTATCCACCATGATCAAGTGGGCTTCATCCCTGGGATGCAAGGCTGGTTCAATATACGCAAATCAATAAATGTAATCCAGCATATAAACAGAGCCAAAGACAAAAACCACATGATTATCTCAACAGATGCAGAAAAAGCCTTTGACAAAATTCAACAACCCTTCATGCTAAAAACTCTCAATAAATTAGGTATTGATGGGATGTATTTCAAAATAATAAGAGCTATCTATGACAAACCCACAGCCAATATCATACTGAATGGGCAAAAACTGGAAGCATTCCCTTTGAAAACTGGCACAAGACAGGGATGTCCTCTCCCACCACTCCTATTCAACATAGTGTTGGAAGTTCTGGCCAGGGCAATTAGGCGGGAGAAGGAAATAAAGGGTATTCAATTAGGAAAACAGGAAGTCAAATTGTCCCTGTTTGCAGGCGACATGATTGTATATCTAGAAAACCCCATTGTCTCAGCCCAAAATCTCCTTAAGCTGATAAGTAACTTCAGCAAAGTCTCAGGATACAAAAACAATGTACAAAAATCACAAGCATTCTTATACACCAACAACAGACAAACAGAGAGCCAAATCATGAGTGAACTCCCATTCACAACTGCTTCAAAGGGAATAAAATACCTAGGAATCCAACTTACAAGGGATGTGAAGGACCTCTTCAAGGAGAACTACAAACCACTGCTCAAGGAAATAAAAGAGGATACAAACAAATGGAAGAACATTTCATGCTCATGGGTAGGAAGAATCAATATCGTGAAAATGGCCATACTGCCCAAGGTAATTTACAGATTCAATGCCATCCCCATCAAGCTACCAATGACTTTCTTCACAGAATTGGAAAAAACTACTTTAAAGTTCATATGGAACCAAAAAAGAGCCTGCATCGCCAAGTCAATCCTAAGCCAAAAGAACAAAGCTGGAGGCATCACACTACCTGACTTCAAACTATACTACAAGGCTACAGTAACCAAAACAGCATGGTACTGGTACCAAAACAGAGATATAGATCAATGGAACAGAACAGAGCCCTCAGAAATAACACCGCATATCTACAACTATCTGATCTTTGACAAACCTGAGAAAAACAAGCAATGGGGAAAGGATTCCCTATTTAATAAATGGTGCTGGGAAAACTGGCTAGCCATATGTAGAAAGCTGAAACTGGATCCCTTCCTTACACCTTATACAAAAATCAATTCAAGATGGATTAAAGACTTAAACGTTAGACCTAAAACCATAAAAGCCCTAGAAGAAAACCTAGGCATTACCATTCAGGACATAGGCTTGGGCAAGGACTTCATGTCTAAAACACCAAAAGCAATGGCAACAAAAGACAAAATTGACAAATGGGATCTAATTAAACTAAAGAGCTTCTGCACAGCAAAAGAAACTACCATCAGAGTGAACAGGCAACCTACAAAATGGGAGAAAATTTTCGCAACCTACTCATCTGACAAAGGGCTAATATCCAGAATCTACGATGAACTCAAACAAATTTACAAGAAAAAAACAAACAATCCCATCAAAAAGTGGACGAAGGACATGAACAGACACTTCTCAAAAGAAGACATTTATGCAGCCAAAAAACACATGAAAAAATGCTCATCATCACTGGCCATCAGAGAAATGCAAATCAAAACCACAATGAGATACCATCTCACACCAGTTAGAATGGCCATCATTAAAAAGTCAGGAAACAACAGGTGCTGGAGAGGATGTGGAGAAATAGGAACACTTTTACACTGTTGGTGGGACTGTAAACTAGTTCAACCACTGTGGAAGTCAGTGTGGCGATTCCTCAGGGATCTAGAACTAGAAATACCATTTGACCCAGCCATCCCATTACTGGGTATATACCCAAAGGATTATAAATCATGCTGCTATAAAGTCACATGCACATGTATGTTTATTGCGGCATTATTCACAATAGCAAAGACTTGGAACCAACCCAGATGTCCAACAATGATAGACTGGATTAAGCAAATGTGGCACATATACACCATGGAATACTATGCAGCCATAAAAAATGATGAGTTCATGTCCTTTGTAGGGACATGGATGAAATTGGAAATCATCATTCTCAGTAAACTATCGCAAGAACAAAAAACCAAACACCGCATATTCTCACTCATAGGTGGGAATTGAACAATGAGGTCACATGGACACAGGAAGGGGAATATCACACTCTGGGGACTGTTTTGGGGTGGGAGGAGGGGGGAGGGATAGCATCGGGAGATATACCTAATGCTAGATGACGAGTTAGTGGGTGCAGTGCACCAGCATGGCACATGTATACATATGTAACTAACCTGCATAATGTGCACATGTACCCTAAAACTTAAAGTATAATTAAAAAATATATATATACATTTGCATATTTCTAAAAGAATAGCATACTTGTTTATTGCTTTTTAATTAAACAACAGAAAGAGTAAAATATTCTTATAAAAGGACTTCTATTTTTAAAAAGTGACTAGGGTATAAAATAAGAGTGTGGTTAAAACAAATGCTGCTATGCTGTGATAAAGAAAAGGTTAGGTAAGTGGTCTATAAAAAGAGCCTTACTAGGCCGGGCATGGTGGCTCACGCCTGTGGTCCCACCACTTTGGGAGGCCAAGGTGGGTGGATCACGAAGTCAGGAGTTCAAGACCAGCCTGGCCAAGATGGTGAAACCCCGTTTCTACTCAAAATACAAAAAATTTGTCAGGCATGGTGGCAGATGCCTGTAATCCCAGCTACTGAGGAGGCTGAGGCAGGAGAACTGCTTGAACTCAGGAGGCAGAGGTTGCAGTAAGCCAAGATCACACCACTGCACTCCAGCCTGGGCAACAGAATGAGACTCCGTCTCAAAAAAAAAAAAAAAAAAAAAAAAAAAAGAGCCTTAGTAAGAAAAACTTTGGTTGTAATGTAGAAACTGTTCTCTAGTAGTCTATGTTGGAAAGAATGGCAAGGTGACAGGAGTATAGGACTTAAAGAGACAAAACCTTAAGTATAGGTCTTTTAACTACAAGCATGACCTGGGTGAGTTAAGTTACTTTAATCTCATTTCTCATCTGTAAAAATCTATTACCCCACAAGGATAGAACAAAATGTGATAATAAATATCAAAGTGCTTATAACTTTTAAAGTATTGTAAACAGGCAAGTTACTTTTATTCCTTTTGAGGTATTACAAAACTAAGTATCTTACAACCAGAAGCATAGTATTTGCTCTCATTTCCGAAGTCAAAATGTTATCTCTCATAAACTATGTGTATAATGTGTATAGAGATGGCCCTTCACATCTGTGGTTTCCACATCCATGGATTCAACTAACCTTGAATCGAAAGTATTTAAAAAAATACATATTGAAAGCACTAAAGTATAACTATTTGCATAGCATTTACACTGTATTAGGTATTATAAGTAATCTACAGATGACTTAAAGTACTTAAGAGCACATGCATAGGTTATGTACAAATAGCGTGCCATTTTAGGTAAGGGACCTAACATTCAGGCATTTTGGTATTGGTGGTGGGGATCCTGGAACCAATTTCCTGTGGATATGGAGGGATGGCTCTATCACTTCCAGATAGGAGTCTTAGTATGTTAACATGGTAGAAAGATGCTACCAGAATCATTCTAGCTGGGATCCAGCTGGTTCAGATATAGATCCACAACAATGCCTGAAGTAACTTAATGCATGACTGTAAGAAGACAAAAGAACTGAAGTGAAAATGACTAAACTTACATTCTGAAATGTAGAACTGTAGTAGGCATATTGGTAACACATTTGACAGAAGTACAGGGGAATACAGCAAACTATAAGCATTCCAAAGTGGTGTTCCATCATTAACTATCTCTCCCCATCCCTACTCATTGAAGGATTAGTGGAGCTAGGGGAATATTTTTTATGTTCTATGCCTCCTTCTGTTTCCATCTTTCTGACTTAATCTTTCAGTGTCCCACTTGTTCTTGTCCCGATCTGCTTTGCACTGAAACAGCTACACTCATATTTCTTTTCCCTTATCACTAAACAGAAAATTCCAAGTCTCTCTGGAATTGATCAAAGTTCAAACTTTGAAGAGCAAAGTCCTCATTAAGTCTATTACTAAGGAGATTGCTTCTTACAATATATTTGGAAAAATGCCACTGTCATTTACTTTGATTTTAAGAATGACTTCTTTCTCCATTTGCCCTCCACTGAAACTTTTTCTATTTCTGGATATCTGTATCGGTATCATGTTCCACTATGACGGATACAAGGACACTTCTAAATGCAGCAGCCTAAGGCTGTATTATTTACATCTTCATACCTTTTCTTGTATAGGATACATATGTCTGATTATTTTTATTTTTTGAGACAGGGTCTCACTGTCTGGGTCTGGGGAGCTGTGACATATCCACGGCTCACTGCATCCTTGGCCTCCTAGGCTCAAACAATCCTCCCACCTCAGCCTCCCAAGGAGCTTGGACTACAAGCATGTGCTACCACACTTAGCTGTTATTATTATTATTATTATTATTATTATTATTATTGTATTTCTTGTAGAGACTGGGTTTTGCCATGTTGCCCAAGCTGGTCTCGAACTCCTGGGCTCAAGCGATCCACCTGCCTTGGCCTCCCAAAGTGCTGGGATTACAGGCATGCACCACTGTGCCTGGCCTGATTCTTAAGAGATCAGAATTCCAATGTTTGCCAAAAGGTTAGTCCTCAAGCATAATGAAATTAGTAATTATGAGAATTAATCCACCTAGACTATTAAAATTTTGGGTGTCATAAGTAGAAAACTAAGAATAGAAGTAATACTCCTTTAATTTTTATGTATTCTCAACAAATTTATGTATATTTCAACAAATAAGTATGTAAAAAGCCAAAAGAAAAAGTTAAGAAAAACTTTGGAGAATGCCTTTTTAAAATTTTATTTTTATGAACTGTAACTATTGCCAGTGCTATAGCTATCTCTGCAATAAAGAGCATCTTACATTTAATGTGAGTCACATGAAAGGCCTATATCTATTTTACAAAAAATTAATTATTAATAGCCGTTTGATAAAGCTTTACCTCAAGCTAAGAAAACAGCATTCTACTTTGCGGCTTCTTTTTCTATATAAAGTTTCATTTTATTTTGTTTCTTATTAAGTTGCAACTATTTATCTACCATGCCCCATCTTCCTTCTGTACATAGTATATTGACAATTAGGCTATTTGTCATTCTTGCTCAAGACTGTAGAAAGCCACATAATTTTAAAAGGCTTTAAAAACCCTTCAAGATTAAAGCCTAGCAGAAAAATCCTCTCTCCATATTTGCATTTTACAATCCATAATTTACTATTGTTGCTTGCCCTCCCAGAACACTGTTCTTTATGTACTGCTGGGAGCAATATATATAGTCCAAACTCCCTATCTTTTCCTCTTTGTCTACCCAAACGTAACACCCAAGAGAAGACTCTCATTTTCCATACTGCAGACAATGCTGACATGACCAGCAGTACAGCAGACTAAGTGCCCAACTTACGAGCTTGAAATGCTTAGGTGCATGCCATTCATGTCAAGTCAGACATACACCCCTCCCGTTTCTGATCCCTCCAGGATCTTAGTATCTGAATGAGTTGTCCTAAAGAGAAAATAATAAATAAAACATCAGACATCTCTCTTGTTCATACTATTTTTTTTTTTGAGACAGTCTTGCTCTGTCACCCACCCTAGAGTGCAGTGGTGCAGTCTCAGCTCACTGCAACCTCTGCCTCGGGGGTTCAAGAGATTCTTCTGCCTCAGCCTCCTGAGCAGCTGGGATTGCAGGTGCGTGCCACCACACCCAGCTAATTTTTGTATTTTTAGTAGAGACAGGATTTCACCACATTGGCCAGGCTGGTCTCGAACTGTGACCTTGTGATACACCCACCTCAGCCTCCCAAAGTGTTGGGATTACAGGCGTGAGCCACTGCGCCCAGCCAGTTCATACTAATCTTTATTGTTCTGGAAACTCCCAATATATATCAACAGAATCAATTCAAGACAGAACTCTCCAAATTTTAACCATATGGACACTCTTAATATTTCTAAAAGTAATTTGTTTCCCCTCTAAGGTTCTTGTATTTATTATTGAGGGAATAACAGAGAAGTAATTGTCTTTTCCAAACCATGAAATATACAGTGTCCAACAGTCTGCAAATAAGAAAGCAGAAATAAAGGTCACAGGGTAGAAGGGGCACACAGGAAAATCGATTCTAGTAATATGAAGTGGGTGTCATTTAAATCATCCTGCTTTCCTCACTACTAATGAAAATCCCTGGAAGTCTATCTTACTTACGAAGTTATACAATCTTCCAAATAGCATTTTGAATAGAGAATTGTTCTGTTTTTTTTGACTAAAATAAGATACAGTTCAATTTAAGGAAAACAGTCATGGTAAAATTGATGCAGCTGCCAAGAGTAGAACTTTACATATAAAATTAACTTTTAGAAAAATATTTAAGATTCTTTAGAGAAAGACTTACTAGCCCAGACTCAGATAATGAGTTTATAGAATCAATGTTACAAATAAAATTGTTACCCACAAGAGTAAGATATTTTGGTCCTTCAGAGATGTTATGCAACTATTTGAATAGCATATTCTGGCAGGAATTCAACCCATTGAAAACAAATCTTCTTAAACAGTATCTTGAAGGCAGTTTGTCATCTCTGATTTTTTTTTTAAAAAAAGAAAAAATCATCATAATGTGAAATTAAGGTAAAACTGAAATAATAATTTTTTCATAAAGTAAGTTGAATGCAGAGATAGTTTACTGGACAATTAAATGCCAGAAACCAAGCGAGATTTAATTGGCCAAAATTGACATGAAATTGATATCAAGCGCTGTTGCTCCTGTATTTGTGGTTTTGTTATTAAAAAAGAATACATTCTATTGAGTAATGTGTTGTAATAACCTATGTCTATTTTGTCTTAAGTCTCAGAAAGGTAAAACGGAGCAATTTCATTGTGTATTTACTCATATCTTTCTCCTCTTCCTTGATATCTCACAAAATACTGGCTCGTAATAGTCTTTAATAAATGTACTGTATTTGCCTTCTAAATTAATTATCTAGTAGTCAGCCTTTACTAGGGAGATATAATTAGCATTTAACCCTGTTTTGCTAAAACCTTAATTGTTATGGCCAATTTTTTCTTAGTGCCTACCATTTATTGTGCATTTACTACGGGTGAGGCACCATGCTAACCACTTCACTTATATTTTCTGAGTTCACGTCTCACAATAACCCTATGCGATAAGTAGTACTACCGATTACATTGAAACTAGAGAGGTTCAATGATCCAGAGTTAATAAGCCCCATTACTAGGATTTAAACACTTTTCTTTTCCTGACTCTAGATGAAGTTTGGCAACAAAGTTTAGGCAGACAAAAGTAGCAACTGGAAAGGGAAGAAAAAAAGGCTCTAGGGTGTTGGGGAGAAAAAATATATTGGATGAGGATTGTGGTACCCCTATGCCTGCCTTTATGCAACTCCTTCCTCCATCAAAAAAAAGATTATCCACTATCTATTGCCCCAACAGTTCGGTGTAGTGAATCATGCCAAAAATACTGTGACCTTAAAACAATAGGTATTTATTTATTTAGCTGATGAATTTACAAGTCAACAATTTGGGCAGGGTTGAGTTCAGCAGTTTTTCCAGTGTTGACTGGGCTCACTCACATCTTTGATGGTCTGCTGACTGTTGGCCAGGGCAGCAAGGTGATAAAGCCAGGTGCCTTTCTCATTCTTCAGAAGGCTGAACTGAGGAACACAGAAACAAGCAAAGGCAAACCCAAGCACACAAGCACTCTTCAAGCCGCTGCTTGTGCCATATCTAATATCCCATTAAGCAAAGCAAGTCACATGGCTGATACAGAAGGCACAATGAAGCTACACAGTGAAGTGTTCAAATATACGGGGGTAGAAGAATTGGGCCCATTAGTAAAAGTAACCTACCAGAACCTACAACTTTTAATCTTATTTCTCAAGGTTCCCTTCACCTTTGGCATTCCAAGGCTATGAATGTGCAAGAAAAGTGTTAAATGATAATGATATGAAGTGATAAATACAGATGTACCCACAAAAATGACATTCTAGGACTGCCAGGACTCTGTCATCAAGGAAGCATTTATTGCCTTGCTATTCAAAGGTGGCAATTGGACCAGCAGTATCAACAGCTTGCGGGATCTTGTCAGAAATTCAGAATATTGGGCCACACCCCAAACCTACTGAATTGTGAAGTACATTTTAACAGGGTACTCTAGTGACTTGTATTAACATTAAAGTCTGAAAAAAATTGGTTATTAGAATTCGTATTTAGAATTCTGTTCTTGTATTTGTTCTCAATTGTATTTACTGAGGAAACAAACTAATGTAATTTGATGGATTTTTAACTGTTAAGATTGGAAACAAGAAAGAAGTTCATCTATCCAGAAAATTAAAGTAACAAAACATTTTATTTGTTGAGGCTTCTGGAGCATTGTGGTTGATCTTGTATTTTTGTGAAGTTTTGCAAAAATCTAGGTGAAGTGATTCAGCTACTTCCCTACGCCCAAGGGCTATGCAAACAAAAGCAGACATGGACCCTGCTCAGAAACTGATTATGTTCCTTCCCCTTCTTCCCAAACAAGAAGCTTTAAACAAAGAATAATGAGATGGGTCACAGTCTGAGATGATTCTGACTCAATGTTTTAAGGCACAGTGAGAATGTGGGTCTTTGGCAGTCTGTTGCTTTTCGCTCTGATATGAAGTCTCCATATATCTAAGACAGGTCCCATCTACTCTGCCAGAATTGTTACTCATGCCTCCCTGTATTAATGTTCTACCTTCTAAGAACACCTATTGTTTGGAATTTGGCATTGAGTATTTTAATTAGTTAACTTCTTGTCATTCTGCTCAGTGGATGGTGGACACACTGAAGGGAGGGACTGTGTTTTTACTCTTTATTGTATCTCTACCCCTAATGAGAATGGGGAAAGAGGGTTCAGTGTTTATTGAATGGATAAAGGAGGCCAGAGAACAGGAACACTAATAACCAGTAAAACAAAATGACTGTTTTGTTTCCTAGGTCCTAATAACTGAACTGAGTAAGAACCAGCTCCTATTCTTATTGTTTGATTGGTTCTGTAGTCTCCATCAGAACTATAATTTTATTTTCTCTCAGAATATTAGCTTAGGAAGAAGCGAAATGGCTTAGCAATTTAAACAACTGAATGCACTTCAGTTGAACCTTTGAGATTGTCCTCATAATTAACAAAAGGAAATAATATAAAATGTGGGGGATTGATTCTATGAATATCAAAATTAGTCATCTTAAGGAAGCGAGGATCTAAAAGATTCCAGTGGATTGAAAGTAAAATACGGCAGTGAATATTAAGTCTTATGGAAAAGTAAATTAAAGCTAAATAGTTCCAGAATATAAATTTTATATAATGAGATGGTTGTACAGATTTCATTTTTTTCTCTCTTCATACTTAAAAAATGTCCATACTTAACTAGGGAAAGGCAACATTCTCTTAGTGGAAGTATTAGACATTCAGGATTTCTTTATATATTTTCAATCCCTTTTGAAGTCTACCCGCAATAGGGAGCCAAAGTTGGATGAATTCTTGGAAATAATAGGAGTAATTTAAATGTATTTCATAAGGCTTCTGCTTCTAGTGATGGCATAAAATAATGCAAATAGATTTCACTCTCATGATGAAAACAAAAAAAGATTAAATAAAATGTCATACTTTTCTATGGGGTTAACAAGTAGGGGTAGATGAAAGGAAGACATGATAAACTAAATTTCAAGAGAGGAAAGCCTTCATAATCAAGATAACAGTCACAGCAGCATCTACACCTGAAATAAATAACAGATTGGATGAAGATGGGTAAAGAAATGGAACAGCCATAAAACAGTAGATACTTCAAGAGACCTAAAAAATAGGAAGCTTTGAAAACTATGTGAGTCAGGACGCTAAGAACACCCAATGGGAAAAGGAGGGTCTCTTCAACAAATGATGTTGGAAAAACTTGATATTCACATGCAGAATAATAAAATTGTACTCTTATAACATATAAAAAGAATCAACTTAAAATGGATTAAAGACTTAAGACGTGAAACTATAAAACTCTAGAAGAAAACAGAAAATGCTTCATGGCATTATTCTTGGCAATGATTTCATGAATATGACACCAAAAGCACAGGCAACAGAAGCAAAAATTAACAGTGGGACTACATTAAACTAAAAAGCTTCTGCACAGCAAAGGACACAATTGACAGAGTGAAAAGGCAACCTAGAAATTTGGAGGAAATATTTGCAAACCATATATTTAATAAGTGGTTAGTCTCCAAAATACATAAGCACCTCCTTCAACTCAATAGCAAATAACCCAATTTTAAAACGGGCTAAGGACTTGAATTTCTCCAAAGAAGACATACAAATAGCCAACATGAATAAGAAAAAAATTGCTCAACCTCACTAGTTTTCAGAGAAATGAAAATCAAAACCACAATGAGATATCACCTCATACCTGTTAGGATAATTATCAAAAAAGAAAAAAAAGAAAAGAAAGAAAAGGCAACATATGTTGGTGAAGATGTGGAGAATCAGAACTCTTACACACTGTTACTGGGAATACAAAATGATGCAGCCACTGTGGAAAACAGTAAAGATGTTCTTCAAGAAATTAAAAATAGAACTACCATATTATTCAGCAATCCCACTACTGAGTATTTATCCAAAAGAATGAAATCAGGATCTTGAAGAGATATGAACACAGCCATGTTCATTGCAGCACTATTCACAATAGCCAAGATGTAAAAACAACCTAAATATCCATCTAAAGGTGAATTGATAAAGAAAATGTGGTATATACAAACAGTGAAATGGTAATCATCCTTCAAAAAGAAGGAAATTCTGCAATATATGACAACAGAAATGAACCTGGAGGACAATACACTAAGTGCAATAAGTCAGTTACAGAAAGACAAATACTGTATGATTACACTTATATGAGGGTTCTAATACAATCAAATTTATAGAATCAAAGAGTAGAATAGTGGTTGTCAGGGGCTGGGTGGAGGGAAAAATGGAGAGTCACCAATTAATGGGCATAAAGATTAAGTTAATCAAGATGAATAAGCTCTAGAGATCTGCTGGAACCTATTTTTGGCCAGGCATGGTGGCTCATGCCTGTAATCCCAGAACTGTGGGTGGATTGCCTGAGGTCAGGAGTTCAAGACCAGTCTGGCCAACATGGTGAAATGCTGTCTACTAAAAATACAAAAAAATTAGACGTGGTGGCGTGTGCCTGTAATCCCAGCTACTTGGGAGGCTAAGGCAGGGGAACTGCTTGAACCAGGGAGGCAGAGGTTACAGTAAGCCGAGATCATGCCACTGTACTCCACCCTGGGTGACAGAGACTCTGTCTCCAAAAAAAATTATAAAATAATAAAAATACATTTTATTTATTTTTATAGTGCTTTAAAAGTACTTAAAATTTTGTGAGTCAATAGGACATATTAAAATGTGAAAAAGCCAAAAGTGCAAAAATAATTTTTTATCCTGACAACTCTTCCTATATCCCCTAAATTATGCCAAGAAACAGAAAGTGGAAAATGTAATTGATAGAGACTATTCTTACATACAGTGACCCAATCCCTTCTGAATTCAAATGTTGGCAATATCAAGAAGCTCAATCCCTCATCACCAAGAAATATGGAAGTTGTGGGTTATGTTAACCAGAGGATAATTCAGTCTAATTTAAACTTTAGCCCAGAATAAGTTTAACTCAACTCTTGGAAGAACTATTACTGGTCAGCACAGACTCAGGAGAGAAAAAAATAAAAGAGTTATAAAAAAAACTGAAGAAATAAATTTCATTTTTTCCCCAATTTTGGTGAGGTAAAAAAATCAGCCCACAGACACAAGATCAGCAAAACCCAAGCCAGATAAATTCAAAGAAAATTACACCTATTTCACAACATAGTACAATGTTTGAAAACAAAAAATAAAAGAAGAAATCTAAATTAGCCTGAGAGAAGAAAAGTATACATTTTAAAGAGGGGCCCAATGATAAGAAAGGAAGCTAACTTACCGGGAAATGTAGAAGCGGGAAAATAATGGAATGAATTTTTAATGTAAAAAACAGTATGTACCTAGGATTGCATATATCCATCGAAAAATACTCTTCACAAATGAAGACAAAATGACACTTTTTGTTAAAAGAAGTCAAAAAGAATCGATTTGCAGAAGACTCCCTCTAGAAGAAATGCTAAGGGAAATCTTATGCTGAAAGAAAATGGTATCACATGAAAACTTGAAATTGTAGGGAAAATAAAGAGTGCTAGAAATAGTCAATATGTCATGTAAAAACTGTATTATTTAAATTTCTTTAGTAGATATTTGACGGTTATAAAGGACTTATATCACATGGAGAGATTAAACATATGACCATGATAACACAAAAACTTGGGGAATAGAATTACATTTTCATAAGGTTTTTTATATTATAAATGAAATGATGTAATATTAATTCAAGACAGTGTGTGATATAGTGAGGATATGTATTGTAATTCCTAGACAGAGCCCATAAGTTTCATTGAGTTGAAAGATTGTTGGAAGATCTTTAAGTAGAGAGTTGGAACTCTCTTCTTAGTTCTTATCTTATCTTATCTTATCTTATCTACCAAGGAAGGTGGAATTGGTGAGGAGAAATACTGAAAAGTAGATCACTTCAGAAAGGACTCCTGTTAGGTGTTTGGCAGAATACTAATCAGAGCACTCATATAAGGAAACTAGTAAAGCTGGAAAAAGGACTACCAGAAAGGAGCAGAAACAAAAATCCTGGAGTTCATTCAGAGTTAGAAAACGTTTGTTTCCCCAAAACAAAGTAGAAGGCCTAACACACAAAGCATGTAGTAAAGACCTAGACTAAAGGCTGTTGTAGATCTACCTGACAAACCTTAAAACAAGCCTCACAGTGATCTAACTAGCTTCAGGTAAGCTTAATTGTGTCCTGGGGTGAAAATTATTTTCAAAAATACCAAAAAAGCTAACACCCTTACAATGTAAAATTCAAAGTGTCTGATACCCAATAAAAATTTAGTAGGCATGCAAAGAAGTTGAAAAATAAAACCCATAACCAAGATAAAAATCAGTCAACAAAAATGAACTCAGAAATCATGCAAATGATAGAATTTTTTAAAAGGACATTATAAGAGTGATTATAGATATATTCCATCATAGGAAAAAACTAGAGCATGATGAGAAAAGACATGGAAGATATTTTTTAAAGACCAATTTTTAACCTCTAAACATAAAAAATACAATGTCTGAGGAAAAAAATACAATGATGGCATTTACAGAAGATTAAATATTGCAGAAGAAAAATTTAGTGAGCTGGAAGATATAGCAATAGAAATTATACAAAATGAAACTTGGAAAGTAAAAAGACTGAAGAAAATAATGAACAGAGTATCAGTGAACTGTGAGACAACATCAGTCCCCCTAACATTTGTATAATTGTCCTAGAAAATAAGAGAAGGCAGAAAAAACATCTGAAGAAGCAACTGATATCTGTCAAATTTGACGAAAACTATAAACTCATAAATACAAGAGTCTCAATGAACATCAAGAAGAGGAAATATGAAGAAACCCACACCAAAGCACAACATATATCAAGTTTTTGAGCAGCAGTGAAATAGAAAGCCTAGGGAAATATTTTTTGTGGCCATGGTTTAAGCAAATATTTCTTACATAAGACAAAAAAATCACCAACCATAAAGGAAAAAACAAATTAGATTTTGTCAAAATTTCAAATGTTTCCTACTCAAAAGAAAATAATTTTAAAAAATGAAAAAACAAGCCATAATATGAAAGAAATATTCATAATGCATATATCTCATAATTGTATTCAAACTATATGAAGATCTCCTACAAATCAGTAACCTATTTTTAAAAATAAGCAAAGATTTAACACTTCACCAGAGAATATATACAAATGACCACTAAGCATGTGACAAGACAATTAGTATTAGGGAAATGCAAATTAAAAGTATATTGAAATCCACTAGTGTGGTTGAAATTAAAGAAATCAAAGAGATTGGCAAGAATGTGGAACAACCTGAAATCTCATACAACTAATTTGGAAATCAGTTTAGCAGCAGCTTCTTACAAAGATAAACACCTACCCTATTACCCAGCAGTTCCACTTTGAGTACATACTCAAGAAAAATGTGTATTCCAAAAAAGTGTATATCCACAAAATAACATGTATAATATTCATAGTCAATTTACTCGTAATAGCTAAAATGAAAAATAACACAGATATTCATTAACAGGAATATGGATGAACAAAGCATGATACATTCATACCATGAAGTACTCATCAGCAATAAAAGAAATGGTACACAAAACATGGATATATCTCATCAACATAACATTAGAGAAAAAAGTCAAATATAAAGAATACATAGTATATAGTCCCATTTAAATAAAATTGAAAGACAGGAAAATTCAATCAATGGTCCTAGAAATCAGAATAGCGGTTGCCTGTGGTGATTGGGAAAGGTACAGTACAGACTAACTGGAAAAGAGCAAGGAGGGATTTTCCACAGGTAAGCTTTTGTATCTTGCTTTAGGTATTAGTTATACAAGTGCATATATTTGTTAAAATGTCCTGAACTTTAGGTCTGTGCATTTTATTGTTTATAAATTGAAATGTTTATCACCTCACTGTTTTCAAATCATATTCCCATATGTCATCTCATTTGCTACTCTATGGAATCAGCAATGTAGCAATTATTATGGACTTTACTGATGAGGATGTTAAAGCTCGGAGAGGTAAGACTTGCTAAAGTCTCCTGAGTGCCTGCAGGTATTTAACCACTATTTCATTTTCTTTACACCACATTCCTGTTTCCCCCAGCAGCAAGTGGAAGCAGAGCCACAAGTATTGAAACAGAAAAGAGTCAAAGAATTTTAAAGTGCTGAGAAGAACTTTTCTTCTGGGATAGCACTATTTGAATACTAAACATCGGCTTTGCATATCAAATGCTGTTTTGTCTCTTGGCCACTGTTCTAGAGAATGGGGAAGCTTTCCAAAGAGGGAACTGGAGAAGACCATAGAAAAAGTAGACTGTTGTTGCTAGGGGAGCAGACTTCCTTTCTGGCTTGTGGATACTCTCTTCTGCTCAGAACCATGGGGGAAAGATAAACATTTTAAATGAGCACTGAGAGTCTAGAGGGAAGCTAGAGAGACCTACATCAGAGCCAACTTGAGGAGAAATAGATTGGAGAGTGGGAGCCATGGGTCAGACTAGCCAGCAGGATTGTTGATTTTCATAGCCTAGGGGTCAGCAAGAAAACAAAGGAGATAGATCTGAGATTGTGGACCAGTTGCCAGAGGTCAGGACAGAGCTCCTCACAGGAAGCTTTCTCCAGCCTTGCAGGCTTGTTCCCAACACCACTATCCATTCCCAGTCCTCTGGATGAACCTTTAGACGCACATACTTGCAGCTAAGTGAATGATTTCTTTGTTGGAGCTAATACATATTTGAAATTGATTTTATGCATAGAACAAACTGAACTGCCCCTTACAAGATGGAGTACTTATTCAACAAGAAGGCATCCTTGTGGCATTTATCACTATTAGGTTTAAGTGCTTAAGAAACCTGTATGTTGTTTCCTCATATTGTTGTTTTGATTCTTCTCAATGAAATGCAGCTTAGAACTGGCTGGAGAAAAGACATGTGTACACAGGGAGGGGGAATAGGTGAAGAGAAGTGGTTCCTGTGATAATGAAGGACGGAAATAAATTACTCCAGTGGTTCTGTAGCCTGGATGCATGGTAGAGTCGTATTGTGGAGCTTTCAATAAAATGCTACCATACTCATGCCCCATTGTCCAGAGATTCTCATTTAATTGGCTTGAGGGTATAACTGAGTATCCAATTTTTAAAAGGGAATTAAATATTTTTTCCCCTTTTCCCCCACCTCCTACTTAGCTCTTTGGGAATACAATTATAACCTTTCCCTTCTCTCCAACAGACACTCCCTATACAGGCAAGCTTAACTAACTGTGTGCTTAGAAGTTCCGGAGACTGAATCTTGAAGCAAACCAGGTGCCTCTGGAACTCTCTCCCACCAGGAGATTGGCTCAGTTTACAGCCTAGCTCTGCCTGCTATGACACCAGCCAGACCTGATAGATAAGACATTGGAAGCAAGTCACACAGACCCCTCACCTCTTTGTACCCTCCCCTGCATGCTGTTCATGCCAACCCTCTCTTTAAAAGCCCCAGCTTTCTACCCTGAAACCGAAATGGTATCTTCAAGACAGCAGCCTATACTACTTCCCCTCTGCTAGCTCTGAAATAGAGTCACTCTCTTTCTACAAGACCCTACTGTTGTTAATTGAACTCTGCACGCAACAAACGACTGGATCTGCTTTTATTAACAAAGAGGACAGAGAGGGTGAGCAGACTAAACTGTTGGAAAAGCCCCGCAGGTGGGTTGAATGTTCAGTCTGTGGTTGAGAACTACTGAGTTAGGCAGAGGAGAAATAATAGTTTTTCAAAATTAAGTCCAATTGCAAAATTAACTCCAAATTTGGTTGGTGACATTTTCCTAAAAAAAGAAAAGGATTTAAAGAGGTTGTCCTGCTGTCTAGTCAGTTAGAAAGTCAAAACACCAGAGAACCCAAGGCCAAAAATTATCACAGTTCAAATACAACACTGCACCACAAAGGGCTTCCTTGCTTCAGTCAACTCCCAGCACCTCTCATTCTGTTGCCAGTTGTTATGAGAAATAAGCCTGGAGTCAGGCTGTTGACATGGGATCTCTGATTAATTTTTGCCACACATCCCATTTCATCTTACAGAATGCTAAACAGTAACTTTCCCACTTTGTATCACTTAAATAAGTTATCCAGCTAAGCCCTGGGTATTATACTAAAAGCACTTATTTTATTGTTTCCTATAAAATTGCATACTTACAGTCTACTAGCAATCAAAGAAATATAAATTACAATCATACTATTTTTAGAATCACAGAGAAGATCAAAAACAACACTCAGCATTGACAACTAACTGTAAAGAAAACAGGCTTTTTTCATACTTTGCTGCTAGAAATATAAATTTATAAAACTCTTCTGGTGGGCAAATTTTTCAATCTCAAGAGAAGCCTTAAAAGTTAAAAAAATTTTGATCCAACATTTCTCTCTGTAAATTTATCCCAAGGAACCAATTATGGAGATATATAAATATTCATATACTATGTGGATGATCTTGGAACCAATCTAAATATCTATTAATAAGTGACTATGTAATTAAATCTCTATGTCCATTCCATTAAAACATGTGAAATGATGATGTAAAAGATCTTATAAAATATATATGATCAGATAAATGTTAGGTCATAAAGAAGACTGTAGAGTATAATCCCATTTTTTGTAAATACATTATATAAGCATAGTAAAAAAAGAAGGGTGCTTGACAACTAACACATGATGGTGGTTATCTGAATGAAGACACACTTTTTTTTTTTTTTTTTTTTTTTGAGAAGGGGTCTCACTCTGTCGCCAGTCTGGAGTGCAGTGGCACAATCTTGGCTCACTGCAAACTCCGCCTCCTGGGTTCAGGTGATTCTCCTGCCTCAGCGTCCAGAGTAGCTGGGATTACAAGCACACACCACCATGCCCAGCTAGTTTTTGTATTTTTAGTACAGACAGGGTTTCACCATGTTGTCCAGGCATGTCTTGAACTCCTGACCTCAGGTGATCTGCCTGCCTTTGCCTCCCAAAGTGCTGGGATTATAGGCATGAGCCACCACACCCGGCCCACTTACTTCTCTTATACTGTATCTTTCTGTTATTTTTTATAACTTGAATTTAATTTTATATTCTTTATGCAATTAAAACACATAAAAGCAAATAAAGGAAAAAGACTGAAAAACTATGGGACAAAATAGTAATCGCTGATGGTTCAGTAAAATAATCTTTGTTTATCTGTATTTTTAAGATTTGCAACAATTAATATGTATGACTTTTACAATAAAAAATGCTCCAAGTAATTTTAAGTGCATGCTTATATAATCTAAAACATTTCAGGTTCTTCAAGTAATTTATCTGTTCTAACTATTATATTTCCTTTAATGTCCCCAAATTATTTTTTAGACAATTATAAACAAAAACATAAAGCATTAACAGGCTTTTTCAGCTGAAGGGGGAAAGAATCTGGCCTTTCACTGTGACAGTCTGTTTGGGTTTTGAGAACTGTTCTTGCCATCATACGTGGCTTTGTGACTTCAGGGCAGAAAGAAGACACTTGGATTTTGTTCTAATTAGAGACCTCCATTTTCTTGTGTGATGTATTATTCTGTATTTTGAAGCAAAAAGAACTGTGCTAACAACTTTGTTCACTATGATTTTTATTTCTACAGTAAATTGAGCTAGTTCTTGACAACTCACATCCTATAAGCACCAACCAACACTCTAATTACATTGTGTCTGCAAATGTTCAGGTACCACTTAGGGCTGGAATTCACATCAAAATATTCACTTTCAAATTTCACTGTCAGAAAAAAGGAAGATATTTGAGGATTTCCAAACCTATCAACTTGAGGTGCCAGAGGCAATTCTGTGAGCAAAGCAACTGTCCTTCAACTGTAGTCTGAGAATATCATTTACGTAGAAAGTTAACACTCCCTCCCTTACTTCTTCTGTGGAAGAAAAACAAGACACTTCTGCTTCTCAACTGAAAGACCCTCAGCGGCCCTCAGACCCATATGCTCTTATTAGGAGTGGCATATGTTAATTGAGAATGTTTTACAGGGGAACTTGGGCAGACAGACAAAAGATATCTAGGAAGACCCCATCCTAATACCCACAGTTGCCCAAAAAGGCTATAAAATGACTCTACAAGCTTCCTGAAGGCAGGGACTACAACTTATTCCCCATTGTCCATACAGACAATACTTGTAGGGTAAGTGAATGAAAACTTAAATAAGTGAATGAATGAAAGGTGTTCCATGGAATTCTCCACAGAAGATCAATCTTTATAGAAAATAATTAGCACAGGATAAGAAATGGAAAAAAAGCAAAATTAAGACCACCTTAAAAGATAAATGATACTGGGTTATTTCTTAAGAATATTTTAACAGATACATACATAGAGATAGCTTAAGGCCCTGGTGAGGAAAAGGAGTGGACTGGTTAGAGGCTGGACTTCCAGGAGCAATGGCGGAAATCCCATCCCATTTCAATGCTTTGGTGGAGACCATGACACTCCAACGCTAGAGGAGACTCACCAACTTCAGAGGAGTCTCAGGGATCTGCCTTCTTGGTTAGCAATCTTCTACTTTCCAAAATAGGTAACTTAGAAGAGAGGGTAGACTTATGCAGAGAAGCAGCTATATTTCATCTCTTTCTTCAGATCTGAAATATTTGAGTGGCCGAAATTCCCAAAGGGGTAGATGACTTGGGTGAGGCAAGCAGCAGTTTTAATCACTGTATCAGTTGCCTGACTCCCTTTCTGTTCCCTTTCTTCTTCATTCCTCACCTGATTCAAGATTGCATAGTTTACATTCTGAAAATGCATTGCTATATAATAAACTACACTGAAACTTAATGATTTAAACTCCATATCATTTCATAGGGTCTTACAATTTTGTGGGTCAGAAATTCAGGCTCCACATAACATCTGCTCTCCAAAGGATGCTGTTGAGAAAATGAAAAATGTTGCAGGAAGTCAAGGACCCCAAATGGAGGGACTGGCTGGAACCGCAGTGGAGGAACATAAATTGTGAAGATTTCATTTTAATATGGACATTTATCAGTTCCCAAATTAATTCTTTCATAATTTCTTATGCCTGTCTTGCTTTAATCTCTTAATCCTGTTATCTTCATAAGGGGAGGATGTACGTCACCTCAGGACAACTGTGATAATTTTGTTAACTGTACAAATTGATTGTAAAACATTTATGTTTGAACAATATGAAATCAGTGCACCTTGAAAAAGAACAGAATAACAGCGATTTTTAGGGAACAAGGGAAGACAACATAAGGTCTGACTGCCTGCGGGGTTGGACAAAAAGAGCCATATTTTTCTTCTTGCAGAGAGCCTATAAACAGATGTGCAAGTAGGGAAGATATCGCTAAATTCTTTTCCTAGCAAGGACTATTGATATTAATACTCTGGGAAAGGAATTCAATCCTGGGGGGAGGTCTATAAATGGCCGCTCTGGGAATGTCTGTCCTATGCAGTTGAGATAAGGACTGAAATATGCCCCAGTCTCCTGCAGTACCCTCTGGCTTACTAGGATTGGGAAACTCCATCCTGGTAAATTTTTGGTCAGACCAGTTCTCTGCTCTCAAACCCTGTTTTCTGTTAAGATGTTTATCAAGACAGTACGTGCACCACTGAACATAGACCCTTATCAGGAGTTCTGATTTTCCTCTTGTCCTGTTTCCTCAGAAGCATATGATCTTTGTTCTGCTTTTTGCCCCTTGAAGCATGTGACCTACTTCCTGTTCATACACCCCCTCCCCTTTTGAAATCATTAATAAAAACTTCCTGGTTTTAAGGCTCAGATGAGCATCACGGTCCTACCGATATGTGATGTTACCCCCAGCGGCCCAGCTGTAAAATTCCTCTCTTTGTACTCTCTCTTTATTTCTCAGCCAGCCGACACTTATGGAAAATAGAACCTGTGTTGAAATACTGGGGGTGGGCTCCTCTGATAGAAAAAAGATAAAAATTGAAGGAAAATAGTTGCAATGAATATATGTGATAAAGGACAGAATAGTTTTTAAACTTCTAAAAACAAATAATAAGAAAACAAACCATCCAATAAATGGGCAAAATATTTGAAAGACACTTTATCAAAGAAGGTATATAAATGGCAAATAAATCCATGGAAAGATACTCAACATCATTAGACATTAGGGGAATGCAAATAAAAACCACAATAAGATGACACTACATACTAATTTGTAGTAACCAAAAGCAGATTAGTAGTTGCTGTTTGGGGAGAAGGAGATGAAGGGAGGAGGCAAAGGAAGGGATCACAAAGGAACACAAGTTAATTTGGAGGTGATGGATATGCTAACCATCTGGGTTGTGGTGATGGTTTCGATACATACATCAAAATCCATCACATTGTATATTAATACTTTACGTTTGTGCAATTTTTTATATTCCAGTTATACCACAATGCAAGCTGTTTTTTAAAAAAGAGGAATGGCAGCTGGTCTTCATTTTCTCAAAGCCATCCCATCATGAAAATCACAGAATGTTAGAACTGGGAGATACATTAGTGTTAAAGATCTTTGAGGCAGATACCTTATTTTCCAAATGAGGAAACTATATGTCAGATGGACTAGGTGATTTGCTGGAGGTCACAGAACTGTTGACTGCAGTTCTAAGCTCCTGTCTCCCCACTTTCCACTTCTCTTTGGAAAAAGGTGCCTCTTTTTACAAACCCAAAGAGAGCACATTAAAAATGTTTAATGATCAATTAGTCTGATTGGGAGTTTGATTTAAATGCAGACTAACATAGGTCCCCATTGAGATGAAAGACATCTAAAACTCTTATAGAAAATCCACGGTCTTTCTGGCCTAAAGAACTCTAGGACAAAGTTTGGGATAATTACAGCCAATAGAATGTGAGTGGAGGAATCCTAGGAAGGAGAGAACTTAAAAAGGGAAATTCTAAATTTTTAAAATAATATCTGCCCAAATCTCTGGTTGATCCCTGAAGCATGCATGCATAAGACAGTCAAGCAAAGGAGAAAAGAACTAAAACAAATTAGAGTTGCTGCCTAAGATACAAAGTTTTCAGGTTTAGCTCATTCATTTAATTGCCTGCTAAAACAATAAAATCAATGCTCTTTGGAAAAATACAATGGAATTCAGAGACTCTGTAACACAAGGTTCACTATGTCCAGTATACAATCCGAAATTAGTAGACATATTATAAAATGTGTGATATGGTTTGAATGTTTTGTTCCTTCAAAATCTCATGCTGAAATGTTACCTCCAATGTTGGAGGTGGGCCTAGTGGTAGGTATTGGGGGCATGGGGGCAGATCCCTTATGAGTGTCTTAGTGCTGTCCTTGTGGTAACGAGTGAGTTCTCATTTGATAAGTTCATGTGAAATCTGGTTGTTTAAAAGAGCCTTGCACCTCCTCCTTCTCTCTCTTGCTCTCTCTCACTCCATGTTACATGTCTGCTCTCCCATCACCTTCCACCATGATCGTAAGTTTCCTGAGGTCTCACCAGAAGCCAAGCAGATGTGGGTGCGATGCTTTTATAGCCTGCAGACCCTGAGCCAAATAAACTTTTTACTTATAAATTACTCAGTCTTAGGTATTCCTTTATAGCAATGCAAAACGGACTAACTCAATGAGAAAATGTGACCCATTGCCAAGAGAAAAGATAATCCATAGAAATTGACTCCAAGATGCGCCAGATGTTAGCATTAGTAGATAGTGATTTAAAGAATAGCTATTATAGCTGGGTTCAGTGAGGTTTTTTTTGGTTTTGTTTTTGTTTTTTGTTTTTTGCCAGAGTTTCGCTCTTGTTGCCCCAGCTGGAGTGCAATGGTGAGATCTTGGCTCACTGCAACCTCCACCTCCCAGGTTCAAGTGATTCTCCTACCTCAGCCTCCTGAGTAGCTGGGATTACAGGGGCATGCCACCACACTTGGCTAATTTTTATATTATTAGAGACTGGGTTTCACCATGTTGGCCAGGCTGGTCTTGAACTCCTGACCTCAGGTGATCCACACACCTCGGCCTCCCAAAGTGCTGGGATTACAGGCATGAGCCACCATGCCTGGCCTGGGTTCAATGATGTAAAGGACAATGAAACTTAAGGCAAACTTGGTCTTCATAGGTATGTTAGGAAATAATCACTATCTTCTCCTACTATACTATCAGACACTGCATAATAGCCCCCACTTTCCTAAAAAATATATTGACTTATTTAGGGTATCATTTAATTTTCTCACTAGAAAGAATTTATCATATCAATACTTCAGTCTTCTGGTCACCTTGGGTGGTCCATGGGTAGGTGTGTGATCCAAGCCAAGCCAACCTAAGTCTCTCCCATGATTTTCCATATACCACTTTGGGACAGAGGTTCTGAGATGAGAGGCATGAAAGTTACTGGCAGGTATTTTCCACACACTGGGGAGAAAGTTCCTCCAGAAAGGACACAGCAGAAGAAGCTTCCCCCAGACAAAAGAAGAGATATTTTTGTTTAATTTAATTCAAATTGAAATTCTAATACTACAAAGCTAGATGTTTGTAAAATACAGACCCAAAGAGCAAGCAACAGAAGGGCAAGAAGAAGATGTCACAATGCCAAATTCACTGGTGCCAGAGCACTTTCAGGGCAAAGGGTATTTAAGAGAGATGCCAGAAAACAACTGAGAAGACCTGCTTACCAACCATACATAACCTATTCTTTCTACTTTCACTTCACTTGACATAAAACATTGAGGGAGGCAGGCAAAGAGCAGCAGCAGGAAATCAGAAGTCTTTGCAGAGGATGCCAAGGAGACCATTTACTCATTCATTATTCAAAATTTACCATGGTCAAAAGAATTCATGGTTTGCTAAGGATATAGCTGTGAGCAAAATATACAGTGTCTATCTTGTGGAGTTTCAGTCTAGTGTCGTGCTAGTTTTAAGAAAGAACATTATTGCTACAGCACATCTTGAGGCCAACAAAGTTGTCAGCTTAATGTGCCAAAAATCACAAGCTTTGTGATTGGCATGTGATCATTGCATGTGATCAATGCAACCAGAGTTTATGCTAGGTTTATTGTAGACTGTCACAAAGAGAGAGGAAGATTTCTAGGAAGATAAGTCATCCAAAAGTTGTATAAACATGTTGAATCTTGTAACCCTTCTTGATAAGGGGGAAGAGATATGCCTTAAGGAACAGGAGCACAAAGGAGAGAGATAGGGAGGCTGCCGATGGTGCCAGGAGGCATCTTTATCGGCAGGAATTTAACTAAGAAAGAAGCCATTTACACTCCCCTCTTGTCCAAGATGGGGAAGAAGGGGTAGTCTACAGATGAGCACACTGTGTCCTTAGTGTCAGTCAAAGAAATGGACACACGGCTGAGCTCAAAGTCACAAGGAGACCGTAACTACAAAGTAGAATTCTTTAACAGTTTGAAGGCTCTTTCCTTTTCTACATAATCATTAGAAACAATGCGTCTCCCAGCCAAACTGAGCAGTTCTGTGCCCTCATTGTGCAAAGAAATGAAATCTCACAGCCATCTCAGGGTGTCAGCTGTCATCCAGGCCATCACATTCTGCCTGGCAGGTGGGAAATGAGATAAGGAATGACACAATAAGCTTTCTCCAATGAGCACTGGCTCTCGGGCTCATTAGTCAGTCCTGGCGTACTGCAAAGTGGTCCCAGAGGGCCTTTCGGCACCAAGTGTATTTTCTGAAGGCAAAATTCTGTACAAATTGTTGAGAAACTATCTTGTTTATTTATCTGTCAGATGCCCCAGGATCCTCTGATTGTCCATGTTGCTAGCAAGCCCCGACTCCTGTCAAGGCCGTCTACCTAGACATAACCTTAGCAGTTGTGAGTCTACAAAATCTAAAGTAAACAGTAAATTAATCCTAACCATATACATATACAATGGGGGAGATGAAGGATTATGTTAAAATGAAAGCAGGGTATAGAAGAACTCATTAAATTGTGGAGTCATTGCTAAGAGCTGTAGTACCAGACTCAAAAAAAGAATATAGGTATATGCTCCAGATATGTGTGAGTACATACATATAGGTAGAAAACAGATTTCCAGATACAGCTGCCAGGCTGCCTGAGCAGATCCTACCACTTCAGTCAACAGGGGCTGTTTTGGGGAGATGGGACATTTTGCTGGTATTAAGAGTAGTTGGAAGATACTATTTAGTGAATGCACAATAAATATTTGCTGAATGAGTTATGTTTCCAAGAACAGTCAAACACAGGAGTCTTGTGTCTCAGCCACTGGCTTAAAGAGACTGAACAGCAGTAAAAGGCTGCTAGACAGTAAAATTTTGTCTATGTGTCAGGAAAGGTAACCCTAAGAAAGTGACCTGGAGGATGAAAAGAATGTATCCCAAGAGGGAGGATTAATCTTCAAGGCTAAAGAAATGCTATATGTGCATGTGACTTAAGTGAGGTACATGTGGGTAGATCAGGGCAAGTGGGAGTCATGAAATGAGTTTGAGGCACAAGTCAGCTGGCCAAGACTAAAGATAAGGGGCTCAGAAGTACATGCCCCACTGAAGCAGGGATTGCAAAGTTTTCTGGCAAAGGGAAGAAGAACGGGGTCCAACACATTTACCATTGAAATCCACTACCATATTATTTCAAAAATTTTGAAAAATAAAAATAGGACATTTTTATACTGATTTTAAAACAACTAAACATGGTAATGCCTAGGTTTTCTTCTAGGGTTTTTATGGTTTTAGGTCTAACGTTTAAATCTTTAATCCATCTTGAATTAATTTTTGTATAAGGTGTAAGGAAGGGATCCAGTTTCAGTTTTCTACATACGGCTAGCCAGTTTTCCCAGCACCATTTATTAAATAGGGAATCATTTCCCCATTGCTTGTTTTTCTCAGGTTTGTCAAAGATCAGATAGTTGTAGATATACGGTGTTACTTCTGAGGGCTCTGTTCTGTTCCATTGATCTATATCTCTGTTTTGGTACCAGTACCATGCTATTTTGGTTACTGTAGCCTTGTAGTATAGTTTGAAGTCAGGTAGCGTGATGCCTCCAGCTTTGTTCTTTTGGCTTAGGATTGACTTGGCGATGCAGGCTCTTTTTTGGTTCCATATAGGCATGGGCAAGGACTTCATGTCTAAAACACCAAAAGCAATGGCAACAAAAGACAAAATTGACAAATGGGATCTAATTAAACTAAAGAGCTTCTGCACAGCAAAAGAAACTACCATCAGAGTGAACAGGCAACCTACAAAATGGGAGAAAATTTTCTCAACCTACTCATCTGACAAAGGGCTAATATCCAGAATCTACGATGAACTCAAACAAATTTACAAGAAAAAACCAAACAATCCTATCAAAAAGTGGGCAAAGGACATGAACAGACACTTCTCAAAAGAAGACATTTATGCAGCCAAAAGACATATGAAAAAATGCTCACCATCACTGGCCATCAGAGAAATGCAAATCAAAACCACAATGAGATACCATCTCACACCAGTTAGAATGGCGATCATTAAAAAGTCAGGAAACAACAGGTGCTGGAGAGGATGTAGAGAAATAGGAACACTTTTACACTGTTGGTGGGACTGTAAACTAGTTCAACCATCGTGGAAGTCAGTGTGGCGATTCCTCAGGGATCTAGAACTAGAAATACCATTTGACCCAGCCATCCCATTACTGGGTATATACCCAAAGGACTATAAATCATGCTGCTATAAAGACACATGCACACATATGTTTATTGTGGCACTGTTCACAATAGCAAAGACTTGGAAACAACCAAAATGTCTAACAATGATAGACTGTATTAAGAAAATGTGGCACATATACACCATGGAATACTAGGCAGCCATAAAAAATGATGAGTTCATGTCCTTTGTAGGGACATGGATGAAATTGGAAATCACCATTCTCAGTAAACTATCGCAAGAACAAAAAACCAAACACCACATATTCTCACTCATAGGTGGAAAATGAACAATGAGAACACATGGACACAGGAAGGGAAACATCACACTCTGGGGACTGTTGTGGGGTGGGAGGAGAGGGGAGGGATAGCTTTAGGAGATATACCTAATGCTAAATGACGAGTTAATGGGTGCAGCACACCAGCATGGCACATGTATACATATGTAACTAATGTACACATTGTGTACATGTACCCTAAAACTTAAAGTATAATAATAATAATAATAAAAGAAAACTAAATATTTAATAAAATGAAAATAAAGGTGATGTCATCTTTTTTTTTTTCTTCTGGAATACTAAGTATCAGAATAAATGGGAACAATGTAGTAGACTGAATAATGTACCTGCTCCCCAACAACCAAAGATGGCCACATTGTAAGCCCCAGAATCTGTGATTACGCAAGCTTACAAGGTAAAGGGCACCTCAGAGGTGTGATGAACTGAGGATTTTGAGGAGAGCAGATTACCCTAGATTATCCAGCTGGACCCAATGTAATCATAAAGGTCCTTAAAAGAGGGAACAATATCAGGGTCAGAGAAATGATGAAAGAATCAGAGAGAAGAGAAGATGCTATTGCACTGGCTTTGAAGTTGGGGGAAGGAGGCATGAGCCAAGGAATGTAGAAGTTCCCTATGAACTGGAAAAGGAAATGAATTCTCCACTAGGGACTCTCGGAGGAACCAAATATGGTAACACATTTATTTTAGCCCAGTGACATTGATTTCAGACTGCTGATATCCTGAACTGTAGGAAAATAAATCTGTGTTGTTTTGAGCCACTAAGTGTGTGGTAACTTGTTACAGCAGCAGTAGGATACTAACGTGCATGATCTAAAGAAATTCGAAGGGGAAAAAGTTGTGGTTTAAGCCTGTTTTGTCCAGTAAATTGTTTAAATATATATTTTAAAGGAAATGTCATCAGAAAGCCAAGGATTTAGTAAATATAAATATATATGTCAATTTTATTGACTAAATCTCTGTTTAGGTGGTTGCTATGAATAACATCACTTCATCTTTTATAATACTACCTTCTGGGCCAGGCACAGTGGCTCAGACCTGTAGTCTCAGCAGGCCTATATGGGCAGATAACCTGAGGTTAGGAGTTTGAGACCAGTCTGGCCAACATGGTAAAACCCTGTCTGTACCAAAAATACTAAAATTACCCAGATGTGGTCGTGTGTGCCCGTAATCCCAGCTACTTGGGAGGCTGAGACACGAGAATCACCTGAACCCCGGAGGTGGAAGTTGCAGTGAGCCAAGATCGTGCCACTCCACTCCAGACTGGGAAGGAGTGAGACTCTGTCTCAAAAATAATAATAATACTTTCTTACTACTGACATTTTTATTTTGATAAAATTTTGGATTGACTTTAATAGGTCTTCAAATACTGTTTCAAAGAAAAATAAGTGGATATTATTTCTGAGGCTTTATATGTCTAAGACATTTCTATTTCTATTGCTGTAGCACATGAACATTAGATTGGCTTCTTTTACATGTTTAGGCCAAAATCTTTTGCCCTCAAGTATAGCTTTAAATGTTTTCATGTTAAACAATAAAGAATAAAATTTAATGAACTATTAAACTTGAGATTTTTAGAAAAGATACAAAAAATCTAAAAATTAAATAATTCAGAATAGGATTAGAGTTATGGCTATGGTAATATGGTAAGGCAAAAAGTGAAACCAATCAAATGGACAGACTTCTGGCATATCTAATTTTTAAATGTGTGAAACATAAATAAGGGAGATATAGATACCTACAGAGAGAACACTAACAGTAAAGAAATATTTTTAAAGTCACTGTGTAAAAACTTTGCACTTAAAAAAAATAGACAATGTCTAGATAGAACTGTCATTCTCAAACTTTTTCTCTCGGGACTCCTTTTAACACTTAAAATTTATTTCAAAAGCCCAAAGTGCTTTTGTGTATGTGAGATAGCTCTATCAATATTTACCATATTAAAAATTAAAACTAGGAAATATTTAAAACACAAGAATACACGAACACACTTTTCACTGGCTGTCAGAGTAGTAACATCATTATGCATTATTTATTTTCTGGAAAATACCATGTACTCAGAAGAAAATGAGAATGAAAAGGCAAATATCATCTTAATTTTACAATGAAAATAATTTTGACCTTGTAGTTTCCTAAAAATGTATTGGCCTATACTTTGAAAATAACTAGTCTAGTATACACTACCAAATTACAATTATGTAATAAAAATTACCAAAATTAAGAGGAAGGGTTTTTTTTAAAAAAAGAATAAACTAGTAACCAATGAAGGACTTGAAAATATCATCAAGGATTTATGTACAAATAAGACTACTGAGTGAGTAAAACTATGAATTAATTTAAATATTCAATAAACAGAAAAATGTGCTAATAAAAGTTTAACATACAATCCTTTAAGCACACACAAAAGAATCCTAAAAACCAGTTTTATTAATGAAATAAGTAGAAAAATCTTAGATAAAATACTTGTAAGCTCAAAAAGATTGTTAGTAGTGGGATCAAGGCTTGGTCTCTGTAGGTTTCTCCAACCTCAGGTCCTAGGCTGTTTCTAGCATGACACTGAGCCTTCCAGAAGCAGTGTTACACAGTGACCCCTTCTGCTTTTTCATAAGCCTGAGATGCTACAGAATGTTTTGCTTCATTATTTTCCTTCCAATTTTTGTCATTTAAAGAGTGTTTAAATTTCTATTCTCTGTAACAGTTGGTCCTATCTTTGAAGTAAAAGCAGATAACAAAACTTTATTGATAAAATATCTGAACATTATGAAAATACACTAATATCCTATTTGCATAAGTTTGTGTACTTTTCTTAAAAATCGCATAAGAACTTCAGTACATCAAATTACTTACCTATGCAAACAAGATTTGTTTTCACCAGAAATGCAATGTTGATTTCAGTATTCATTTGATGAATATTATTCATATATAGAATATTGCATTAAGAGATTATGTGTTAAGAATATGATGATTTTGATAAATGCCAGAAAGATATTTGACAATATTAAATATATTATTATTATTATTTGTAGAGATAAAGTCTCACTATGTTTTTCAGGCTGGTCTGGAACTGCTGAGCTCAAGTGATCCTCCCGCCTTGGCCTTTCAAAGTGCTAGAATTACAGGCATGAGACACCATGCCCAGCCTATTGCTAATATTTTAAAGAAGATTAAGAACAGAAGAATCTTCTTCAACACAATAAGGGTTATGTAACTTAAGTCAATCGACATCATAATACTGGATGTTGGAACACCTTCTTATTTCACCTTTATATCTTAGAGTTGATGTTATACCAGTGCCTATAAAATGAATTAAATGAATTCATATTTTAGTTGCTGAACAGCAGTTGTAGCTGAAATTGTGATTACTTCCCATTGTCGCTCTACTTTCCCACCTCCTTTATGTCACTGCACTAAAATTTGAGTGAGAGGGTTGTCTTTAGGTGAATATTGATCAACAGTGCTTGTTTCAAGGTATGCAAATAACCCATGTTGGTCCAGTCAAAATGAAGCCAGGTCCTTTGACAAGTCAGGGAATTGCTCCCTCCCTCCGTGAGATTAAGAGGCACAGAGCACCTTGCAATCACAAGTGGAGCCAGACTTGTGTTGGAACAGACACTACCAAAGGAAGAGCAGAGAAACTAGGTCTTTGGGGACAGTGACAGACAAAGAATTAAGGCCACCCTAAAGTCCGCTCTAACCTCTGAACTTTCAAGTTATCAGTCTATTTTCTTATCATGTAAGCCATTTTTAGTTTTTTTTAATGCAAATGCCATACTTTATTGACTTACGGGAAATAATATATGTGACCACAGAAGAGGGTACATCAGTTTGATCATGCTTTTTAAAATTATCTATTTTTAGTACAGACCTATATAAAATAAATGTTTTCATATAAGGTTATTATGTTTGCTAACGATTTTGTTTTGGCCAGAAAAGAGAGTATGAAAGATAAAAAAGCATTTATAATAAACCCATTGGAAACCAATAATATATGTCATAATCTGAGAAACTCCTTCACTTTTTAATTATATAGTTAATTACAGTGTGACTAAGCAGGTTACTTAACCTCTTTGTACTTCAGCTCCCTTATCAGCAAAATAGAGTTGAGAGTAGTACCCTCCTCTTTTTTATTTTCAACACACAGAGCTCTAATTGATCCAGTAGTCTGTGGTATGGCCATGCCATGTTTATATGATCAGCCTCTTTCAGAGGAATGGTTGTGTTGCTTACAACCTTTTATTATTATAAATAAGATGGCCATGAATATTTTTCTATGCACAACTTTGATATCAAGCATCAATGTATCTGGAGGTATCATTCCTGCAAGTTAAATTGCTATCAAAAAGGAGTCAATTTTAAGTTTTAGCACAAATTTTCAAATTTCCCTACATGAAGCTTGTAGCAATATTTACACAGATTGACAAAGTATAAGAATGTCCATTTGATCAGCACATTGGCTCATGCTTATATTCCTAGCACTTTGGGAGGCTGAGGTAGGCAGATTGCCTGAGCTCAGGAGTTTGAGACCGGCCTAGGCAACATGGCAAAACCCTACCTCTACTAAAAATACAAAAAATTAGCCGAGCGTGGTAGTACACACGTGTAATCCCAGCTACTCAGAGACTGAGGCACAGGAATCTCTTGAACCCAGGAGACAGAGGTTGCAGTGAGCCGAGATCATGCCACTGCACTCCAGCCTGGGTGACAGAGTCAAGACTGCAAAAATAAATAAATAAATAAATAAATAATAACAGAATGACCATTTCCCAAACACTCATTAACAGAGAGTTATCAAAGTTCTTGACCATCAAAGATTTTGTTTCCACAATCAATATTTAATGCTGGCAAAGATATAATAAGCTAGGCATCCTTAAATACTTCTGTTAAGAGTGTTTAATTACCTATAACCTTTCTGGAAATCAATCAGGCAATATGAATCAACAGACTTCAAGGTTTATTTTTTCTGATCCACTATTTCCACTTTGGGGAAGTCTATAATGAGGAAAATTTTAGAGAAGTGGATAGTGATTTATACATAAAAGAACATTTAATTATTATTCAAAAGAAAATACTAAAATTAAGAAAAACTGTAATATAAATTATAGCTTATCTATAAGATTATTATTTCATCATTAAGTACCCTGTTTTGAAAGACAATAATAGGGAAATATGCTTCTAATGTAAGGTTAAGTTACAAACAATTACTCATTTAAAATAACATGCTGATTTTGAAAGTATGCATACTCATACACACATATATATATGCATTTCTATTTGGTAAATAAATATATGTAAATATTCTTTATTTATGTATACAGGTGTTAAAGGATTTACGCACCAAAATATTCAAAATATTATGTTTGGTTTTTCTTTCCCTGGTAAATTAACCAGGGGTTGATTCTTAATTTCTTCTTAATAATCTTCTGCATTTTTAAATTTCATGTAATGAGCAAGTGTTAGTCTATAATCACAAAAATGCTATCTTCTCTTGTTATCCCTTGGCTTTAGCTTGACAAGCAGTCTGAATTCATAATTAATTGGAGGAAGGAAAGATGACTTCTGGTTCATGAAACTTTCAATATGAATAAAAAGTGAATACTTTTTATAACATTTCTGAAATGCTGATCTCTCTACTCCAGACTCTTAATTTATTAAGTTATAAGCCTATGAAAATATTCATTGCCTATTTCAAACTCCTCTGCCCAATGCTAATTTAACCTAGCAATATGAAATTCCAAGGTAGAGCACACATGTGAGGGGAAGTCAACATTTAAAATGCAATCGTGTCAATAGATGGTCTGGTATTTAATTCATTCCATTGTTTTCATGCTTTCATTACTGGTCGTAATATGTACCATAGTAATGAGCAAAACAGACTATTTTTCTTGCAATGAGGCAATAGACATTCACAAACAATCTCACAAATGTACATTTTAGCAATGATAAACCTCACTGAGAGACAGAGGCAGTATAAGTGAGGTAGTTGAAAGTATGGACTCTGAGTTAGATGCCTGGGGTTGATCCTGACTGCCATGGACTGGTGGTGTGACTCTGAGCAAGTTACTTCACCTCACTGTACCCAGTTTGCTGATAGGTAAAATGGACATTGTAAAATTATTCCTTGTATAAGATTATTAAGAGTATTGTGTTATTTAAAATGCTTATACTGTGTTTGCTACAGAGTAACCTGTAGTCAAATGTGTCCTAAAAAAATAGAATGCTGTACATGTATTGAGAGCATTTAATAAGGAAATGTGACTGAGGTGTCCAGAGAAGGCTTTCCTGTGTAGCTGGTGATTGAATGGCAAGAGTTACCTTTGTGGTAAATGCAAGTTGAGGGAATTGTAGAAGATTCATGTGGAACATGAAGAAAAGTGAGGACCGATCATGTAGGGCACATTTGCCCACATTAAATATTTCAGTTCTTATTTTATTAGGTATTCTATGGAAGGGGTGACTTGATCAGGGTTCTGTTTGGAGAAAAAAATATCACTGACTGCAGAGTCAAAACTGGAGGAGTACAACTGGGAATAAGAGAACGTCCCCTAGGAAGCTACTACAATCATCTAGGTGAGAGATACGGTGGCTTGAACCAGGGGAGGGACAGTAGAGAAAAAAAGGGACAAATCTGAAAAGCACCAGGAGGATAAAAGAACCTCCCTAGGGGCTAGATGAGATATTGGGAATAAGAAAGGCGGAAATCCGAAGGTTAACTCCTGAGTTTCTGGAGCTACTGAGACAGGGACAACTGAAAGCAAAGACTAGATGTGTCAGCTAGAGTATTACCTTGGGTCTAAATAATCTGAGTTCAAGTTGACTTTGAATCATCTAAGTAAAAATGTCAAGTAGGCTGTTGGTTATATGAATCTGGAGCTCAAGAGGATTGCAGAGCTGGAATATATTATCAAATGCTGCTGAAAAACCAAGTAAGATTGACTAAAAAATAAACAATTTGGCAACATGGAGGTAACTGTTGACCTTAAAAACGGATTTTTTTTCTGTTACATATGGGGATTGACGCTAAATTTTACAAAACTGATTATGGGATGGGGCAGGATAAAGGAATGGCAACAAGTGTAGAAAACCCTTTCAAAATGCTACGAAGAAAAGTGCAGTAACTAGTTGGGACTTGGGGTAGAGAGAGAGAATTTCTGGCTCTTGATTTAAGAGAGAGCTTCAAAAATTGTTTAGAAAGATATACTTGAGAGGAAGATGTTTACTATATAAGCAAAGAAAGCATAATCAACAGCACAAGATTCCTGAGTAAGTAAATGAATTAGCCCTAAAAAGAGGAGAGGAAGACCTGTGTTGAGACCAAGAAAGAAGGATAGATTGTCTTCATATGTAGGTTTCTATCACATTAGCCACCCCTTGCTCTCATACTACCCAATTAGTCTCATGTCATTGATCTAGTAAATTAATGTGAAGTTCTGTGGGCTACCCAAACTATCCAGATCTCTTCATACCTTATTATGAGAGTGGAAAAATTAGTTAACATAGCCTTAGGTAGAGCAAACCTATTAGTAAATATTTTTGTCCATTCCATGTAAACATGAACTAGTTTTGATTCTTTTCTTATCAAAATATAAAAAAAATTCAACAATTTAATGCCCCAGTATCATGTAGCTGAGGCTGTATATTTGGTACAATATCGGCAACTGGGGTCACTACATGGTTGAGCTTGCAGTCATCTACAGTTATTCTTCAGGATTCATTAATATCTGGGGGTGGGGGCAGACTGGCAAATTAAAGGAGATAAGAAAATGATGGAGACCACAGCCCCACTAATCTCTGCCATACTCTCACTACTACCTCTTTTTCTATGCATGTATTCACCAGTATGGGTGGGTCAGTTTCAGAGGCTTCTGTTTAGTCTGTCTCACTATATTATCTCTTACACAACAGGCCAAAGACCCAGTGAATGGATTACTCCAACTATTAAGCGTGTCCATTCTGATTGCACTTTTAGGAAATGACTGGGGAGTCGATTCATGGACTCAATGAAACCACTGGAAACTGGGTTTTAGTCAGAACTCCATTTATTGCCTGCCCTCCCCCATCAGCTACCACTTTAGCAGGGGAGCCATGAGGATGCATTGGCTCCCCAAGTGTCAAATTCAACTCCTGCCTGTGTCCGGTAATCCTTGAAATGTCTGGGTATTTCCATCTTCTCAGTGTGTAGCCCCCTGAGTCAGTGGCATAGATTTTGGTGGGAAGGACTGGGAAAATCATTACACTTTACAATTGCTAGCGAGTTGCTGTGATGTTCCTCCTAGGAGTGAGGCTGCCTTATAGTCAGTGGGTTCCAGAGCTTGGCTTGGGTCCAGAATGAACGAGGGATGATGAATTTTTATTGTACTATCTACCCTTAGCCTCCTGCTTCTCCTTGGTACCTTCTTCTGATTCTACATGTTAAAAATGCACACACATCTATTTGGCCCCTAGAGACACCATACTCTATTAAGCTTTCTCTGTAACTTCTTATAATGGTCTTGAGGTTTCTAAAGTTTCTTTTGTTTTGTTTTGTTTGTTGTTTTTGAGACACAGTCTCACTCTGTCGCCCAGGCTGGAGTGCCGTGGTGTGATCTCAGCTCACTGCAACCTCCACCTCCCAGGTTCAAGCAATTCTTGTGCCTCAGTGTCCCAAGTAGCTGGGACTACAGGCACATGCCACCATGCCCAGCTAATTTTTGTATTTTTAGTAGAGACAGGGTATCACCATGTTGGCCAGGTTGGTCTCGAACTCCTGGCCTCAAGTGATCTGCCCGCCTCAGCTTCCCAAAATGCTGGGACTAGAGGCGCGAGCCAATGCGCCCAAGCCCAGTCTTAGGTTTCTTAAAGGTTTATACACATCCACCATAATGACTTAGCTATTGCATTTCCAGATATTCACACAAGAGAAATAAAAGCATGCGTTCATACCAAAACTTGTACATGAATGTTCAGGGCAGCTATATTTGCAATAGATAAAAAGTGGAAACAATCAAAATATCCATTAGCTTGTGAATAAATTGTGGTATATTTATACCCAGCAACAAAAGACACTATTACCACATGAAATTAATCAAAACATAAAACACCACGGATGAATTTCAAAAACATTATGCAAAATGAAATCAGTCAAATACAAAAAAACTATAAACTGTATGTTTCTATTTGTGTAAATGCTGGAAAAGGCAAAATCATCTTTCCAGAAAGATCTGTAATCATCTAATCCCGGGGAAATGGATAAATTTCAAAAATGCATATGGAAACTTTTTACAGTAATAGAAATATTCTCTCTTGATTGTGATGTGATAACTGTATACAATTACCAAAATTCATCAAACTACACTTAAAATGGATTTCATTGCATGTAAATTATGTCTCAAATCTGAAGAAGAAAGGATGATTTGCTAAGCACTAAGGACATAAAAAGATATAATAACCATATTCCTGTGTTCAAAAAAATATGTAATTTAGTAAGCAAGAGAAAAATACAAATGTGCTTAATAAAAATATGTAACATGGAGCATGACATGAAGGGAATGCAAGTGATGTGAGAATTTAAAGGAGAAAGAGGTCACTTCCATTTGGGATGTTCCAACAGAGCTCAATGGAAGAGACAGTATTTAAATTAAGTCTTGACCGATAGGTTAGACAGCTAAGGGGAGAAGAAATTCCAGAAGAACTGGATAAGGAATGTATTTATATTTATATTTACTTATTTACTTATACTTTTGTTTATATCTATGAAAACTGAAGAGTGTGTTTTGAAAATGTTTAACTGCAGCATAAGGATTATGTAGAAAATCAATAAGGCATAAGGCAATAAAAAGCAATTGGAGCCAAACCATAGAATGCCTACAATTCTAGAGGATAAGCAACAGATGCCACTGGGAGTTGTGTGACCAGAACTTTGCTTCCAATGAAGATAATACTGTTAAGTCAATGCAGGATGGATCAGACAAGAGGCATGGGAGGAGGCTAGGAGACTCTCTAGTGGTGCTGGAATTTTCCAGTTAAAAATGCTGACATGAAAATGGAGTAGAAAATATGTCTGAAAGTTTGCAGAGCAAGAAATTGGTGGCTGAGTGGATATGGTGGTGGAAATGAAAGATAACAAAGATGATACCAAAGAATATACTGAATCAATATCATTAACATTAAATAAAATCATTGTCAGAGTGTCTGAAAATTAAAGGAGAATAAGGTTTGAGAAGGAACTATTAAATTAGGTGATTACATAGTCAGTCAATGAATAATTATGAGTGCCAACTCTGCACCAGCCAAGATATAAAGGGGATAATGTGAGGCACTGGTCAGAGAAAGTCCCTGGCCTTAAAGGGTTTATATTCTTGTTTGTAGAGATAGACAATAAGCACTTAAACATACAGTAAGTCCTCACTTAACATCCTCAGGAGGCTCTTGAAAACTACAACTTTAAGTAAAAGTGTGTATAACAAAACCTATTTTACCATAGGCTAATTGATATCAACAAGAGTTACGTTCTTACAGCATATTTCTGATCACAAAAACATCACCAAACTTTATAGAGACTCAATATGCTTCTAATATTAAACATTGTAATAAATGTGAACTGTATATACACTTAAAATAGATTAATAAAAACAAGTAAGATAGTTTTTTTTTTTAACTTTTATTTTAGGTTCAGTATACATATTCAGGTTTGTTACAGAGCCAAATTGTGTAGCACAGGGGTTTGGTATACAGATTATTTCATCACCCAAGTAATAAGCATAGTGCCCAGTAGGTAATTTTTTTATCTTCTCTTTCCTCACAATCTCCACCCTCAAGTAGACTGTGGTATCTGTTGTTCCCTTAAGATAATTATTTATTTAACCAAGTTTTGGTGAAGCAGTTAGTGACAGCAGTTGATAATGGTAGTAGGTTAAATCAATGAGTAAATATTCGCAAAGCAAACATTGCAAGGAGCACTTCCAACTACCATACAGTTCAAAAACTACTTTAGATTTCATATGGAACCAAAAAAGAGCCCACATAGCCAAGACAATCCTACGCAAAAAGAACAAAGTTGGAGGCATCATGCTACCTGACTTCAAACTATACTACAAGGCTACAGTAACCAAAACAGCATGGTACTGGTACCAAAACAGATGTACAGAACAATGGAACGGAACAGAGGCCTCAGAAATAACACCACACATCTACAACCATCTGATCTTTGACAAACCTGACAAAAACAAGCAATGGGGAATGGATTCCCTATGTAATCAATGGTATTGGGAAAATGGCTAGCCATATGCAGAAAACTGAAATTGGACCCCTTCCTTACAGCTTATACAAAAATTAACTCGAGATGGATTAAACACTTAAACATAAGATATAAAACCATAAAAACCCTAGAAGAAAACCTGGGCAATACCATTCAGGACATAGGGATAGGAAAAGACTTCAAGCCTAAAACACCAAAAGCAATGGCAACGAAAGCCAAAACTGACAAATGGGATCTAATTAAACTAAAGAGCTTCTGCACAGCAAAAGAAACTATCATCAGAGTGAACAGGCAACCTACAGAATGGGAGAAAAATTTTGCAATCTATCCACATGACAAAGGGTTAATATCCAGAATCCATAAGGAATTTAAATTTACAAGAAAAAAAAAATCCCATCAAAAAGTGGGTGAAGGATATGAACAGACACTTCTCAAAAGAAGACATTTATGTGGCTGACAAACATATGAAAAAAGATCATCACTGGTCATTAGAGAAATGCAAATCAAAACCACAATGAGATGACATCTCACGCCAGTTAGGATGGTGATCATTAAAAAGTCAGGAAACAACAGATGCTGGAGAGAATGTGGAGAAATAGGAACGCTTTTACACTGTTGGTGGGAGTGTAAATTAGTTCAACCATTGTGGAAGACAGTGTGGAGATTCCTCAAGGATCTAAAACCAGAAATACCATTTGACTCAGCAATCCCATTACTGGGTATATACCCAAAGGATAAATCATTCTACTATAAAGACATATGCACACATGTGTTCACTGTGGCACTGTTCACAATAGCAAAGACTTGGAACCAATCCAAATGCCCACCAATGATAGACTGGATAAAGAAAATGTGGCACATATACACAATGGGATACTATGCAGCCATAAAAATGAATGAGTTCATGTCCTTTGCAGGGACATGGATGAAGCTGGAAACCATCATTCTCAGCAAACTAACAGAAGAACAGAAAACCAAACACTGCATGTTCTCATTCATAAGTGGGAGTTGAACAATGAGAATACAGGGACACAGGGAGGGGAACATCACACACTGAGGCCTATCAGGGGGTGGGGTCTAGGGGAGGGATAGCATTGGAGAAATACCTAATGTAGATGACGGGTTGATGGGTGCAGCAAACCACCACGGCATGTATATACCTATGTAACAAACCTGCATGTTCTGCACATGTATCCCAGAACTTAAAGTATAATAAAAAATAATTAAGAATGTATGAGAACAAAGAATAAGATGACAGGTAAAAATACAGAGAAAATGTAAGATGGGAAATACCTGAGGGAATATGAGTTGGGAAATCAATTGGGCTTTTTGTTTGTTGGTTTTTGCCAATGGTTTTACTCATCTTAGTGAGGATGAAAGAAAGATCTGGATCTGTGGATGGGTTTCCAGGTCTGAAGATAGAGAAACAATTTTTGGAATGGCAGCTATAAGGAACATGACCATCAACCATAGCAACTACCTTGCAGGATATGCTGAGAACCCATAAAACATTACAAACCATACATTTTTGGAGCACCTAATCAGCTTGACTTTCTCTGGCAATCCGAGAGCAAAAAATATTGAATATTTAGGTTGTGGAACAAAATTAATTCATGATTTAATGGGAAAATATGGCAAAAAGTCGAGAACATTAGGTATTTTAAAGTGTTGTTGAAATGAATGGCAAGACAAAAGAAATCAGAATCACAGGGATAAGCCATGGTCAGCGACAGAAATGACAAGCAAATAAAGAGTAAGTTAGTTGGAAAAATGGTCAATAAGAAGATTGTAGGCAGAAAGCAATAGTCAAAACTAGGATATAAGGTTACAGAAGTTCCTAGAATTAAAGTAGTCAGAATGAGGTGTTAGACCTTAATTAAAAATATTCTGCATGGGAAGCATTTCAAAAAAATACTTTTCAAATTTCAATCTATCATGTATTTACAGATCTCTATGTGAAATCTTAAGGTGCTAATTAAAGCCTTTATAAACATTTGCACATAGTAATTTCATAATTATTTGAGGAAATATGGAGAAGCACTTCATCTTTTGAACACTGTTTCTGCAAATGATTGTTACTAATGTGAAGTTATAAAAAGGAAATTTCAGATGTCTTCTCTGTACAATTGACAACAGTCTTTTTTTTTTTTTTTTTTGGCCAGAAAAGGAGGATATGATTGGATTATGGACTACAAGATTCCTAAATGTGCCTCATGCTATATATATGATGATTGAAGTAAATTTCTTTACCCTCAGGATTTGGTGATCAACTTGAGGAACAAATAGAAATTAAAGAAATAGAAAAGAACATTTTCTCCTAATATTCTGCTTCTTAGTTGAGAAAATGAATTTTTAAGAGCTATGTTATTTTGACTGGAAGAAACAAGAATCTGGCAAGGCAGCAGGTGGTTATCGTTTTGAAACACAAAAATAAACACAAATTCCCATACTTAAAGTTCAAAGTGTTTCTTTGAATTTAGTCCAACTGAGTATCAGTGTCTCTTGAGTATTGGTGTCCATGGGTGAGCTCTGAAATGCTAATATCATGACTGACTTCATTACTCTGGAGCACATAGTCAAAGTCCTAAATTATAGAATAAGAAAATATCTTTATGCCTTTTTACCCTATAAAAGACACACTTCTGAAAGCAACATCCACTGGTGAACACCCAGTGGAAACACTGTGGTGATAATGGAACCAAAACGTTTCATGATACCAATTCCTATGCATGCTTTACCTCACCTGAGCAGCACAAACTATAGTCCTGAGGTCTCCCCAGAATAATATCTCTATTTTAGATGAATTACAGAATATGCAATGGGCTAAATTGCTCAGCCCAATTTGGTCACATCACTATAGATACTTTTATTTCATTTATTTTCTTCTACAATGGAAGATTTTTTTCTCTCCTATTCTAGAATGCACAGTAAATTCCTCTTCTGACTATAATTAGGAAGTTCTGCAAAAGGCTTCATGGTCTTCTATGATAGGTATAAAACAGAAGCAGATGGATCAGGGCCTAAAAATAACACAACACGAGAAGACATCATTCATGCAGAGCACAGTGCTCTGTCCCAGGTGGTGTCATTCACATTATATTCTGTGTTGTGCAACAGAGTGTCTCTGTGGGGAACAGATGACAGATGAGCTTACCAGGTAAGTGTACATGATCAAACATTTGCCATGAGAAACAGGTTGTCTATTCATCATGAAATATAGAAAGAGCAAACACTTACATAACACCAACTTATACCAGGCATTCTTTTAACCCTATGGGAAACATAACATTACTATTTCATTTTACACATGAGGAAACCAAAATAAAGACAGATTATATACCTTTACCCATGGTCATAAAGCTAATAAGTGGTAGAGCCAAGATTTGAAATAAGATAGTCTGCCTTCAGAATCTGGGCTCATCTGTTTATTAGAGATCACAGTTTTTTCCCCAAAATGAAAGGAAAATAACAAAAAAGCTTAGAGCGCTTGAGTTCTGCAATGAAAGGTTTAGTACTAGATTTATGATCCAAGCTTGGTTTTCCAAAAGCAAGCACTGGATATATCGTCTGCCAACTTTTAAAAATATAAGACAAAATAAATTGATAGTGGCACCTGAGAGAGCACATTTAATTATACAGTAATTATTCCTTCCTTCATAATACAATAACATCAAATCTGCACAAAAAATAAAACAACTAAAAGGGTTTCTTCAATGGTAATTACCACAACCTAGTTTTTATTTCCCATCTCTTTCTTTTAAGTAAAACTGAAAGAAAAGTATGAGCTTTATTGTGCAATTGGTTTCTTTACTTTTAAACACAAGGATAAAGTTGAAATTAATAAATGATAACATAACAATACATGAAAACCCAGATTTATAGGGAATAAAAAATTATAAAGAGGAAGACAAATACTGGCATACTAATTTTCTATTGACTTCAGTCATATGATTCTGTATTTGGTTTTTTCTTATGTGATAATGTCTAATTAAAGTAAATTTTTCAAGAATATGAGAGACAACTACTCACAGTATTAGAATTTTTATCACATAATTCAGATTTATCAAACACATAAACTCTCTTTCTTGAGTTAAAATAAAGCACTTCTGCTTTAAATGTGCCAGGCAACTGCATAATATAGTTTGTTCTCCAAGATGTATCTTCTGCTTGACAATGTTCATGCATCATTCTCAGATGCTGACAGATAACATGATTGTAAAAATTTTTACAACCAAGCTAGTGAGATATGTCAAGGTTCACATAAAAGAAACTCTGGCAATTGGTAAAAGGCTTCTCAATGAAATGGAACGCCCTTCCACCTGAAGTAGCTGTTGTTAAATATTGAGAGATAAAAGCATTTGGTTAGAAATTGCTTGGCAAAGTTAAAAGTAGCAATCACATTTTACAATTCAGCTTGGCCCTGCTACTTTAAGATGAATGTCACAAACCAGAATAAAAATATTATCTTCAGAGAACAAGGGTGAAAAGTTCCGTCTTGAAAACTCTTAAGATAAAAAGATGTTTCCCACTTATGAGTAGGTTTAAAGGTGCCAAAAAGCAAATGCATTAAAGAGAACTAAAATTATTCCTATTTCGTTTAGGTTTTCTGGAGTTTGATATAGAAAACTTTAATATAACAAATATTAGAGCCACATTCTTGGCCATTAGATATTAAATATTTAGCCACATGCTGAGGCTACATGCAATTTATTTTGCTATCTCTACGGAATATTGTACAAGAGTGTTGAAAATATTATTACCACTGATATTAATATAGAACTTAATAATTAATGTCTGCAGATACTTTAGGAGTGACATCAGTCTCCAGTTGCAGGGAAGAGTATGTCCTGAGCCTGAAGCTGCGTTCGCTACTCTAAATAGCAAGTCTAGGGCACATCTGAGACAATGTTTCCCGTATAAAAGTTGTTGGCATGTATATTAGGAGATGTGTAAAATTTGGTTTTTATACCACCTTGTCTTTTATTGACCTGACAAAATTCATATTATACAAATTGAAAGGGAAATTTTAGTCAAGCCTGAAGAGTAAATTTGAGAAGCAAAAAGACAGAATGTGCATGTATCTGTGTGTGTCTGTGTTTGTGTCTGTGTGTGTTTGTGTGTATGTGTGTGTGTACTTACTCTATTTATTTATTGGTCTAACTAAGCCCAGGAGAATGAAAGATGCATGACTTAATAAAGAAATGTAGTATTAATAAGCACTTTTCCGTAGCCTTTGCACTAGCTGGATTTGAAGGTCAATGTGATTTTACCAAGAAATGTTGCCTATGAGAATGCATGGCAGAGAGTCAAGACTAGCAGCAAAACAGAAACAAAATAGGAAATAAAGGAGTTGGCAGTTTCTGTTCCCTGATTGCTTCTTTTCCCTTTTCTCACCTCTCTACTTAAACCTACCTTCCTGAGTCTTCTGGACCAGGAACCACTTGTTAGGGTTTTGTCCTTTTGTTTTCAAGTAATAAAAAGCCACTGCAGTTATCTCCTCTGGGGGAAAAGGAAGTTGAATATAAGGATGCTCAGTTGAAGAACTGAGGTACTGTGCAAACTCTTCTTTCTCTTTTCATTTGCCTTTCTTCAGCTCCATTTCTGTGTATATCTCTCCTTTCCTCTCTCCACCTCTTCATAGCTTTTCTGCTTCCTTATAATTTCAGTTTGCACATAGCTTTGGATAGCCACAGTCCCGATCTATAATATCCCTTCAAAAAGAGAATTCCTTTTTTGTTTTCGATTCAGATTCCCAAGACAAGGAATGTGGTTAGCTCAATTCATTCTTTTATGTCTAGTCTTGATTCATACATATATGGTCAGTATTATCAAATGAATTCTGTGCCACAAAAACATATGAAGTCCTAACCCCCAATACCTGTGAATGCAACCTTATTTGAAAATAGGATCTTTGCTGATGTAATTGAGTTAAGATGAGGTCATTAGGGTGGACCCTTAATCCATTATGACGGGTATTCTTACAAGAAGCCAGAAATTTAGACACCGGCACAGAGGGAAGATGGCTGTGGGAAGACAGAGGCAGAGACTGGAGTCACACATCCACAAGCCAAAGAATGCTTGGGGAAGATGTAAGCAAGGATTCTCAAAGACTTCCTGCCAGCACCTTACCTGTGTACCTCTAGTCTGCAGAACAGAGAAGAAATATATTTCTGTTGTTTGTCTTAAGCAATGTAGTTTATAGACCTTTCTTATAGCAGTTCTGGAAAACTCATACAGTCACTTTAGTCAATTGGCTAACCCTGATCCAAATATTTGAAAGGTGTCATACATCCAAAATATGACAATTTTGCCCTTTGGCTGAGCTTGCAGGAAGACATTTTCCCTTAGAAATTGTAGGAGTCGGTAGCCTGTGTCTATATCACTTGTCAAGAATGTATCTAATGGCTACTGCTAGTAAAAATCCCAAAAAACTAAAGTAAAGACTAATGTGTTCCTTTTCATCAGAAGTGCATGGTTTATTTCCCACTTTTTGGAAAAGAGGAAAATGTCTAAAGGAAAAAAATCAGTTATTTCTTCTAAAATTAAAACAAATGAAGTTATTTTAAACATGTTTTACCCTCTTACACAAGTTGTCATACTTCTTCTAAGAGAATTTAAATACAGAAAGAATTTTATACTTAACATTGACCGTCAGTTGTCATTTCTTAAAATCTTCTGCTCTCATTAGCATCATGAAAGATACTAAAACCTAAAATAAAGTCAATAAAGAAACAAGCATGGGCTGGGCACTGTGGTTCATGCCTGTAATCCCAGCACTTTGGGAGGCCAAAGCGGGCGGATCACGAGGTCAGGAGTTTGCGACCAGCCTGACCAATATGGTGAAACCCCATCTCTACCAAAAATACAAAAATTAGCCAGGCCTGCTGGCGTGCACCTGTAATCCCAGCTACTCAGGAGGCTGAGGCAGGAGAATCACTTGAACCCAGTAGGTGGAGGTTGCAGTGAGCCGAGATCACACCACTGCACTCCAGCCTGGGAAACAGAGCAAGACTCAGTCTCAAAAAAGAAAAAAAAAAAAAAGAAACAGGCATGACGTGCCACCCAACAGATCCCTCTCAGTGCCCTTTATATAAACCAAGGTGGCCATGCAAACCAATGAAGGACCTATTTAGAAGCCCCCCCAGCTGTTTGCACTTTGGCATACTATGTCAAAACAGGGTTCAGCAAATTGTGGCCTGTGGGATCAATCCAATCCCTCTCCAATTTTTGTAATATTTTATTGTAACACGGCCAAGGCCATTTATTTGCATATTGTCTGTGGCTGCTTTTGTGCCACAACTTGGGACAGAGACTGTACAGCCTCAAAGCCAAAATCCTCTACTATCTGGCTCTTTCTAGGACAATTCCAAAGACCTTTCTGTTCCTTTACTCCACTACGCAAAGCCTCACCTTCTTGATTTCTCTACTTCCATATTGTCTCCCTACTTGGCTCCTTCTCTCCATCCTTAAATCAATGACCTTAAGATGACAGCTGGTTTGGGCTTGATATTTCACATTTGTAATTCAACACCATCCAGGGCACAACTTCTGAATTGGGCCTTCCAGCGTCCCCCCATCAGAACTACAAACCAAAGCCTTCCTGTCACTGCTCCCACAGAGTAGCACGGCTTCCATAAGAAGACACAGCACTTTGTGCTCTCTGTTCACGTAAGTCAAATGCCCACCCCTGACACTGATTAGTCTAGCTGCAGGTAACCATGAGAGAGTACTAGCTCTGCATTTGCAAATATTCTTTTCAGAGCCACTGTGGTTACTTCTCCCCATCCCACACAACCATGCTATGATTCCACTGAACTCTTTCCTCTTAATGTGTTTCTCCTTGTATAGACACTAAACTATGTTCGTGGGTCATCCAAATACATCAAATTTTAGCCCCACATCTGTCAGGGGACACAGAGTTCCCTGAAGCCTATCGGTTTGCACTTAGCCTTATCCCTGTGCAGAAAAACAGATTACTTTCCATAAAAGTGGGATGAATTAATGGAGACTGCTGGTTGATCAAGCTGCTGGTGTCCCATCATCCGGAAGCTGGATGGTAAGAAACACACTAACTCTTACAATCCCATTCAAAGAAGTCTTCAAGGAAGTGTTAATTGTGGAATGTGCATGAGATTCTAAGCTTCCCATTGTTTCATTCTCCCACTTTCTTCCCCGTTTTTTTCAACTAAAGTTTTGATCCAAAGATAGAGGCCCAGTTGAACACATTAACATATTCTTAACCTAAACTACATCCAATTGAGTCCATATCAAATTGGCCGCAGTAAGTAGGATCAACCGGGCCAGATGGCTATACATGCATTTGGTGACAGGTCACTCTGCAGGTACCTATCCTCCCAACAGAAACTCTACCTGGAAGGAGGGGCAGATGAGCTGACCCCTGCACTGCAGCCCCACTGCATTTCACCTCTCAGCCATGGGATTAACAAGAGAGGTATCATGCCTCTACTAGAAGGCACTGATGGACTCTGAGGGATTAGGCAACTTAGAGAACCAGGCCCTGGTGCGGGTCTCAACTGCCTGTCAAGGCCATCTCCTGTGAGTAAACTCTGATGAAAGAATTCCTTCCTCTGGGGAGAATCAACCACCCTCTGGAATCTCCTTACATAGTCCCATAAAAAACAAAGCCAATAGCCTGGGATCATCTGTCACTTACCTCTCAGACTTCCTCAAGGTCTATGCTATATTTCACTAGATAATAATTTTTCCATCAATCACTCCAGAGGTGATCACATGTATACTAAATACAACACCCTACCTTTGAGGAGGTGTTAGACATGGAGCTTGCCCTCAAATCACAAGGCAACCACAACATCTCCTGGTGCCTACAATTCAGTCAAGCCAGGTATTCTTCCCTTTAAAGCCTAAAACCCAAGATTGCAAAGACTTCAAAGAGATGAATGTCATTCAGCTTGACAAGTCATAGATATTCCAGAGCTGGACCTCCACGTTCCTTCATTCTCAGAAGATGATGGGAGGGAGATGTCCTCCCAGATACTCTTAGCAAAGTTTAATGTCTTTCAGTGCTATCTGTCCAGCAGTATGTACTAAAAATCTTTCAGAAATTAATGAAGGGACTGCTGTATTGTTTTCCTGGATGAATACTAACATGACTAGGTAGCATTTTTTTTAACCTTACCACACCCTTCTGGTCTGAGATCTTAATTTTCTGGTCTGAGATCTTAATTCTCTGTGGCAGCTTTTCATCCAGGTCAAGCCTGAGAAAAGTCTTTCAAGAGCTGCTCTCAGTTCTAAGGGCAGCTGTCTGGAATAAAGACATCCTAGAATTCCTAGATATTTTTGGAGATCATCTAATTCAACATTTTATTTGGCCCAATAAAAGACATGTTTAATAAGCCAAGTAGGCTTGGCTGTATGTTTGATGTTTGTGATGGTCTTGTGGAAACTAAAGAGCTTGTTCCCCTCTTTCCTTAGCATTGCCAACCTAACCCAGTTCAGCTGTTCACTATCAAACTTGAGAACTCAAAAATAGCAGTGTAGATCATTCAGTACAGGAAAATAACAGCTCTAATGACCTCTTTCTTTCCCTATTTCTCCAGTGAGTCTCAGCTATAGTCAATTATAGTAGCTAACACATGTGGTTAATTTTTAGTACCTCCAAGGAATGGAGGAATTACCCCAAGAAATACAGTGCCCCTTGAAGATGTGTTAAGACCTTCCTCTGCCACCCAGAGTAATTGAGAAACTCAGAATTTCAGTGTATGCTGGCAGTCACATTTCTCCATTTGTTCACCAGTTTCCATACAAATGTCCTTTCTCAGAAGCAAAAGTAGCATAATAAGGAGGAATGCATTCTGTAAGTAGATCTAGACGCAGAAACCAGTATAGGTATAGGTCTACAGCCCCACAGCAGCTAGATGCACTATTATGTTACCCCTGAACAAATGCTTAACAACAATGGGACAAATATGAGTGTTTCCCACTCCTATTCAACATAGTTTTGGAAGTTCTGGCCAGGGCAATCAGGCAGGAGAAAGAAATAAATGGTATTCAATTAGGAAACGAGGAAGTCAAATTGTCTCCCTGTTTGCATATGACATGACTGTATATCTAGAAAACCCCACAGTCTCAGCCCAAAATCTCCTTAAGCTAATAAGCAACTTCAGCAAAGTCTCAGGATACAAAATCAATGTGCAAAAATCACAAGCATTCTTATACACCAATAACAGACAAACAGAGAGCCAAATCATGAGTGAACTCCCATTCACAATTGTTTCAAAGAGAATAAAATACCTAGGAATCCAACTTACAAGGGATGTGAAGGACCTCTTCAAGGAGAACTACAAACCACTGCTCAATGAAATAAAAGAGGACACAAATAAATGGAAGAACATTCCATGCTCATGGATAGGAAGAATCAATATCATGAAAATGGCCATACTGCCCAAGGTAATTTATAGATTCAATGCCATCCCCATCAAGCTACCAATGACTTTCTTCACAGAATTGGAAAAAACTACTTTCAAGTTCATATGGAACCAAAAAAGAGCCCGCATTGCCAAGTCAATCCTAAGCCAAAATAACAAAGTTGGAGGCATCACACTACCTGACTTCAAACTATACTACAAGGCTACAGTAACCAAAACAGCATGGTACTGATACCAAAACAGAAAAATAGACTGATACCAAAACAGAAATAGAGCCCTCAGAAATAATACCAATCATCTACAACCATCTGATCTTTGACAAACCTGACAAAAACAAGAAATGGGGAAAGGATTCCCTATTTAATAAATGGTGCTGGGAAAACTGGCTAGCCATATGTAGAAAGCTGAAACTGGATCCCTTCCTTACACCTTATACAAAAATTAACTCAAGATGGATTAAAGACTTACATGTTAGACCTAAAACCATAAAAACCCTAGAAGAAAACCTAGGCAATACCATGCAGGACATATGCACGGGCAACGACTTCATGTCTAAAACACCAAAAGCAATGGCAATAAAAGCCAAAATTGACAAATGAGATCTAATTAAACTAAAGAGCTTCTGCACAGCAAAAGAAACTACCATCAGAGTGAACAGGCAACCTACAGAATGGGAGAAAATTTTTGCAATCTACTCATCTGACAAAGGGCTAATATCCAGAATCTACAAAGAACTCAAATTTACAAGAAAAAAAAAAACTCATCAAAAAGTGGGTGAAGGATATGAACAGACGTTCCTCAAAAGAAGACATTTATGCAGCCAACAGACACATGAAAAAATGCTCATCATCACTGGCCGTCAGAGAAATGCAAATCAAAACCACAATGAGATAGCATCTCACACCAGTTAGAATGGTGATCATTAAAAAGTCAGGAAACAACAGGTGCTGGAGAGGATGTGGAGAAATAGGAACACTTTTACACTGTTGGTGGGACTGTAAACTAGTTCAACCCTTGTGGAAGTCAGTGTGGCGATTCCTCAGGGATCTAGAACTAGAAATACCATTTGACCCAGCCATCCCATTACTGCATATATACCCAAAGGATTATAAATCCTGCTGCTATAAAGACACATGCACATGTATGCTCACTGCAACACTATTCACAATAGCAAAGACTTGGAACCAATCCAAATGTCCATCAATGATAGACTGGATTAAGAAAATGTGGCACATATACACCATGGAATACTATGCAGCCATTAAAAAGGATGAGTTCACATCCTTGGTAGGGACATGGATGAAGCTGGAAACCATCATTCTCAGCAAACTATCGCAAGGACAAAAAACCAAACACCACATGTTCTCACTCATAGGTGGGAATTGAACAATGAGAACACTTGGACACAGGAAGGGGAACATCATACACCAGGGCCTGTTGTGGGGTGGGGGAAGGGGGGAGGGATATCATTGGGAGATATACCTAATGTAAATGAAAAGTTAATGGGTGCAGTACACCAACATGGCACATGTATGCATATGTAACAAACCTGCACGTTGTGTACACATACCCTAGAACTTAAAGTATGATGAAAAAAATATATATATGTTTCCTGGTGTCTCTAGAGGCAAAAAAGCTGTTACCTGGTTCTACAAGGACAGAACACAATATACTTGGTCACTGTCCACAAAAGACACATGCCTCATGATGCCATCCTGGTTAGTCCTCAGAGCCATTTAAATGGTCCACGAAACTCACAATAACCTTGCACCCACACCAACACATGCTCAAAATGCTACTACCTACAACAATTCATGTGTGAGGTCAAACACACATTAGAAATACTGCCGCACAATTTCCTGACCTCCCAATGTCCAAGTATGCTCCAAGACGCTATGCTAGTAGACTTGACCTATTCCACTAAACCACTTTCGCTTGTACTGGAGGATTCCAGCAGGAGAAAAACAACAGCCCATATCAGCATGTACCCTTCCAATGGTGGGCTGAATCCAGCTTGTACCAGCTTGCCAGAGTCAAATGCTAAAGTTTCAGAAATTCTGTGAGCCAGTTGACATCACACTGGAAGCTTAAAATCAGCCATCCTGGGAGTATTTACTGAACAAACATTATTAGCAAATACTTCCAAAAAAAAAAGAGTCTCTTTTTCCAGAGAGTGGCTGCTAGACATCTGTCACAACACCACTGACTCTGTTCCACTCCTATTGTCTCAGCCAAAATTTCCTTTTTTAAAAGAGGTATTCCAGCTTGTATAACCATCTAGCCACTTGAACACCAAGTTCCAGTTTCTTGATGCTTTCAATTTCTGAATCTACCTGTTTATCATCCTCCCTTTGCCACAGAACAAAGAAACAAAGGAAATCAGCTGTTTGACCTCCCAGCAGCAACACCTCTGGTCCACACATCAGGGAATTCATTTCTTATCACTCGTAATACTTCTATAGCAGCAAGAACTATTATCACTATGATCATTTTGCAATTCAACCCCACCTCCTACAGATCCTCCAAAAGCAGTGATAAAATGTTAAGAGTCATATTAAGTTTAAAAGTGGGCATTTGAAAATGTTTAGTGATAAGTATTTTAATTCCAAACTAAGTCAAAAGGAGCATATGCCCTGAAATAAATAGAAATTAAGACTGATTCCTTTGACAGGAAAAGTAGCTGTGAATGTTGGCCTCCATCGCATTTAATAAATTGGGGATTGTCTGCTGCTGTTCATGGAAATTTTAGTGTTCACAACTCCACTCTTTAAGATCTATAAGGGGGATTGTTTATCCCTCATGGATTTCAATTTATTTCTCTCTCACAGAAAGGGAAATAAAACTTGCTCTAAATGTAAACCCTTCCAGACTGCAATAATATAAAAGGATAAATCCTTCATTATTTTAATAACTGCACTCCTTTTGTCCTCTCCCGTGTGTGTGTGTGTGTGTACCTAATGAAACAGAAATAATCATAAAAGGGCTAATTTATGGATAGATTGTTCCTGAAAGATACACATAAAACGCTATTCTTCTAAAAAAAATTATCCTTACTAGCTATCCATAATGTATAAGTTTCTACCATTAAAGAGTTATTCCTTTGGTTTAAGAACTATGTTAAGCTATAAAATTTTAATATGAATCAAATAATCCAAAATTTGAAAAACATATTTTTCATCCTACAATCCTTACTGAGTACCTAGAGTTTATGAGGCCCTGGCCTGCATTAAAGTAACACATATATGAAGCTTAGACTTGATCAACGGAGATCTTCATGAAGAATACATGGTTCCTAATAAAGTGTCTGTGACAATGGGACCAGGATAAGTTTGTTTCCATGTTGCAAGTTAAGAGGTTAGATAATATGCCCAAGATCACAAAACTAGTAAGCCATAGAGCTAACAGTTAAGCCAAGGTCTAATTTCAAAACTCTAGAGTCTTTTCATTATGTTGCTTAGGGGAATAGAAATTAGGAACTGATATCTGGTAATATGCAACAATCCCAGGAATTATGGTATCCTTGTCCTGAGTGACACATACGCAAGATATTAAAATTTTTTACCTGTTGTTCTGCAAAAATCTTTGACCAGACAAAACATGACCTAAGAATTCCACTGTTTTTTGAAATCCATTTATTAGGGGTTGAAGGAAGGTGATAACCACAGTTTTCATTTAATAATTCTTGCATTAGTTTCCCATGGCTCCTATAAACTGGGTGGCTTAAAACAACAAAAAGTTATTCCCTCACAGTTATGGAGGCAGAAGTCCATAATCAAAGTGTCAGCAGGGCTACACTCTGTCTGGAGGCTCTTGGGAGAATCTGTTCTGTGGCTGTTGCAGCTTCCAGCAGCTACTAGCATTTCGTAGCTTATGGCTGCATCTCTCTCTCTCTACTCTGTCTTCATATCGCCTTCTCCTCTATGTGTCTGTATTATCTCTTTTTGTCTCTTTTAAGAATATTTGTGCTGGCATTTGGGGACCACTCAGATAATGAAAGATAATCTCCCCATCTAAGAATCCTTAACTTAATTGCACCAGCAAAGATTCTTTCTCTAAATAAAGTACCATTTACAAGTCCCAGGTACTGGGATTTAATATCTTTGGGTGGCCAACTGTATTAGTTAATTTTCAGGCTGCTGATAAAGACATACCCGAGACTGGAAAGAAAAAGATGTTTAATGGACTTACAGTTCCATGTGGCTGGGGAGGCCTCACAACCATGGCAGAAGGCAAGAAGGGGCAAGTCACATCTTACATGAATGGAGGCAGGCAAAAAGAGAGAGCTTGTGCAGGGAAACTGCACTGTCAGATCTCGTGAGACTTAATCACTATCATGAAAACAGCACAGGAAAGACCCACCCCCATGATTCAATTACCTCCCACCAGGTTTCTCCTATGACACATGGGAATTGTGGGAGTTACCATTACAAGATGAGATCTGGGTAGGAACACAGCCAAACCATATCACCAACCTACTACAGTGCTATATTTAGTGGAGTCTATTTTTCACTCACATAGAGGAGAACTGGATGTAGTGGTGTTAGGTTATCAATCTATTTTTGCTTGGAGAAAAAGAACAAGACACTACTCTGTTCCTTTTCCTCCCCACGTCCACTGCCTAACATCCCAGGCTAAATTGGACCATGTTTGGAGGAAAGGCAGACTGCTGCTTCATTCTCATGGCTGATTAGTCCCATTATTCCGTTTTCAAAGCACAGCTTAGCAAAGGCTATAAGTAATGCTGCCTTTAGACATAGGCTACAAGGTCCCCCAACATGGGTCCTGCGCTTTGGAGGCAACCACAATGGTCTGTCTACTGCTGTACCCCTCCCCCTAAGGCAGCCTCCATGGGACAAGAAGGGCCTACCTAGAGCGCATGACCTCCACCTTCCATCCCAAATAGTATTCTGAGGACTGAAATCTTAAAATTCCCTGGCTCAAGTCTTTTCTCCCAAAGGTAGACTATGTTGTGGACACCCCAAGCCCTGAGAAACATCCAAGATGTGGGTAGGTAAGGTATGGATTCACTTGGATAAGCCGTTGGGACCACTTGCACATATGTACTCCAGGCCAGAGCCAGGTATAACAAGCAGAGGTAGGAGATCTATAGACTGGAGTCTGCATTTGTTCTTTGACCTAAGGCCCTGCAAATGACAGAGGCAGCCTTGGCCATGAGAACAGGGGAAGAGGTAAAGCCAGACAATGGCCATTAGCTGCCATTTGGCTTCTCCATGATATGGTAGGAGACAAGAGAATGCTACATAATTAGGAATAGCTAAGTAACTACTCTGCTGATGAGTTCATCTCCAAAAAATGCTGAAATATATAATACTTGTTTTAATGTCTATTAATGGCCTTAATAATGTTATTTTTTGGCTCAATAATTTCACTTCCTGGAATTTAGTCTTTGGAAATGTAAGAATTAAAGAAAGAGGAGAGAAACACGAAGGGTGGCTTTACAGTCAACAAGGACAGGTTTATTTTAAATAAAGCTGAGAGGGGCTTCTGGCCAAGTTAGATCAGAGCCACACTCACTTACAGACTAAGAGTTTTTAGGGGTTTGGGGTGGGAGAGTTTATCAGAGGCTGGGACTCTCCTTCTGTGTCTCTCTGTTGTGCTTATCTAGAAGGGAGAGTTTTGTGTCTGTTTCCATACTTCTTTCTGCAGCTGCAGGCATATCCCTTGAATCTGCTTTTAGCTTCCCTATCTCAGTGCACCTGAAAGGAAAGGAATGGGCTTATTAAGGCCCACTGTTTTAGCGAGGCCCATTGTATGAGAGTGAAGTTTGGCAGTTATCCAAGAGACTTTCCTCCTATTTCCCTCTGTGCCCAAGCTGTCTTATCTGTGTTTTACTTTCTGCTCTTTCTGTTGGCTTGTAGTTGTTAGAAGAGATTTCCTTGAAATGTATGAGTCTAGAAAGGGAGCTGGAACTTAAAGTGGTGATGTTTGTCCGAGACGACAGTGCTCCTGCTCTGTCAGGAAATATTTCAAAATGTAAAATAAAAATGCTTTATATACAGATTTTCATTCCCTTTTTTCATTTAAGAAGATAAAAAAAGGTAAACATTCAAAATGTCCAATAATAGACACATAGCTAAATAAATGGCAGTGTGCTGAAATCAAGATAATGGAGTTTATAAAAATAGTGTTTACAAATTGTTTTAATAACAAGGAAAATCCATATAGTGTTGATTAAAAAATAAAAGAAATGAAAAACAAAATCATCTCAACTATGTAAAAATTCTAGCCAAAAAACGACTTCAGGAAATAATAATATGTTAATTGCCGTAAGAAAATAGGCTTCTGTATTATTTTTATTATAATTTATAATTTAATTAAAAATTGCCTACAATAATATACATTACTTTTACAACCAGATTTTTTAAAAAGCAACACTAAAGGATAAAACACGGAAACCAGTTACACATGGCAGATGGAACATGTATGTTTGTTATTTCCTTCCCCAAACCCCACTAGATGACAGCAGATTTTTTAAAGGGTACAAACCCACAAAGAAAAAGAGAACAGAGAAGAAGACAACAGCAAAACTTGGCAAACTACAAAGCTAGTAGATAAGAAGTGACTAACAAGTAGACCTGAGAAAGGTGACCTTACTGCCAGCCATTGGGGGAAACCAATCTGATCCACAGAAAAGCTCAGGAATTGGGGACACCTCCTGTAACAGAGCAGGATAAAAAATGGGGTATAAAAATAAGAGATTGATTGAAAATTGGAACAAAATGCATTGAGAGGCCAGGTAGGTGCAGTGGCTCACACCTGTAATCCCAGCACTTTGGAGGCTGAGGCGGGTGGATCACTTGAGGTCAGGAGTTCAAGACCAGCCTGGCCAACATGGTAAAAACGCATCTCCACTAAAAACACAAAAACTTAGCTGGGCGTGGTGGCAGGTGCCTGTAGTTCCAGCTACTCCAGAGACTGAGGCACGAGAATCACCTGAACACAGGAGGCAGAGCTTGCAGTGAGCCCAGTTTGCGGCACTGCACTCCAGCCTGGGTGACAGGGCAAGACTCCATCTAAAACAAAACAAACCAAAACAAAACAGACAAAAAAAATTGCATTGAGAACCTCAGAAATCTCTCCAAACCCAAAAGAAGTCAGAGGTTTACTCTCTGAAAAGACTGAATCAAAAGATTCTGGACTCAACCCTTAAGCAGAGCTGAGGTTGGTGTGCTATATTGAAAATATAGGCAATAAGTAAATGGTGAAATTCCTGCTCACTTCTCCAGAATGCTGGTATAAAAGTTTACACCTTTCAAAGAGTAAACTGACTAAACCAAGGAAAGACTTACACATGCTAGCAACTGAGGGTGGGCAGAGGGGGCATTTTTGATAGGCTATTAATTGATATGGCTTTTTCATTTATACACAGTAATTGACTAACATTTTATTGCCTCATTCTTAAAACAAATAGAAGCCAACAATCGCAAGACATTTGAGAAAAGTATCTAATGTGAAAGAGAATCTAAGAGATATAGAAAGTAAAAACAAAAACACAAAACTTCAAGGGAAACAGGAACAATGTGGTAAGCAGGTAGGAGCTTTGAATGAGCAATAACTGAAACCCTCAGAGAGGAAATGTAGTAAAACTTAATCCATAAAATAAGAACAGAAGGTTATAAACTTAACAATGTTGAGAGAAAAAAGGAGATTTGTGAAATTTAAAAATAATGTGATAGCAAAATGAAAATCTCAAAAAAATTTGGAAGCAAAATCACTTTTGCTGGATGAGTGGTAGTAGTGCTCATCCTCAAACCTAACTTTGAGTTCAAGACCAGCATCCTCTCTGCCTTCTATCAATGCCTGCCCCCAGTATATTTTCACAGATAGTGTCTGTGGTTTGAAGAATTCATCTGTGACATTCTATACCTCTCTTGAAACTGTTATATCAAAGCACTCTAACTTCATCAACAATAAAATTTTATTGTCAGACTCTGCCATTTATCTGGAAATGGAAGAATAGGTTTCGCCTGCCTCCTATTTTTCCTATTTTTCTCATATCATTCTCAAATACCGTTTGTATGATAATTTTATAATACCAATTGCCCAGTGGGTGTTTTTCTTTCTTTTCCGAGGAGGCCCGCACAAAATTGACTTTTGTTTTATAGCCTTTGGAAAGAGTAACTGGAATTAAGAGCAAGTATTGACATATTCCCAGAGGCAATGCACAGCTCCAGTAGAAACTTTTGCTAACACCAGCCAGCTCTATCCAGAGATAAAGACCCATCATGAACCACTCTGTGCTCAGTGCTCTAATCTACACAAGATCATTAATTACCCATTCCTTCAGCACATTTATGTCAGTTCTAGGTGCTGACAACATAGGCTTGTCTCCTTTTATGTGGCCACTTGAAACTTTGACAGCAACCAAAGCTCAGATTTAATCATTTGATTCCGACTACTTTCTGTACCAAATTGTAATGGGATTCAAGTACAGTGTGACAGTTCAGGGACAATAACACTGCTGATCCATGTCATTCTCACAGCCAGGGGTCTAGCTTTGCAGAAAATTGAAGACTTGGTTTTAAAAAGCTTTTAGACATTTAATTGGACTGTGCTAAAAGCTTTAACTTGTTTTCGTTGTCACGGTCCGAAATACACTGGGGTTCTAGAAAGGCCAAATATGCATTTATCAAGATGTCTTCTAGTTATAATGAATCAGAATTATTACGTAAAACATTAGTTCATTGCAATGGATGTGCTTTAAAACAGCAGGGCAAGTATGCCCTGCTATGAAAAAGTTCAACACCTGAACTTGTAAAACAAATATGCTAGAGGAAGTCATTCATACCACTAAGATGTGTAATTAATTAGAATGTATTTCAAAAATGAAATTCTTTAGTCTACCGAAACCACAGAACCACATACTTTGTAATTTATAAACTATATGTTTTGGAGCACATAAGTTTACTATTATAAGAGCTACAATATTTATCTGATAGAGTTTGCAAAATATTTTGCCTACATTATCTCATTTGAACCTATTTAAAGCCCTGTGAAAGTGCAGAGTAGCTCTTATTTCCCATGTATAGATGTTGAAATTATTTAGAATGAAACAGGTTTTCTTCAAAGAAATGTTCATTCCTTGCATATACCAATACTTTTAGCAGCACATGAAAGCTAGAAATGGAGTGCCTCATTGACTACCTCAAAGTAACTAAACAAATGTTTCCTGAAAAAATTATAATCTGAAGAAAATGTTTGCTTTCAAAATCATACCTTTCTTAAGGGGTTTCAGAGAAAAATGTCTGCAAGACTAACCCACATGGTAGAATACTGATGTAGCAAAAGTACTGCTTCCCTGGCTTTTTGGAAGAGAAGAAAGATCTCTTGATTTATACTCTGGATGCAAGTCATCTCTTGGTTGGCATGTCAGCTTGGCTTGCTTTATCATTTACAATGTCCCTAGCCCAAAAGTCACTAGTGTAAACAAATAAGGTAAAATCTAATTAGAGTGAGACAACTTGGCAGATGTCTAGCCTGAATTATTATAATCTGAAGTACTGAAGCTATTAAATAGCTCTCCTATTTTGACTTACATAAAGGAACTTGAAGAATGCCAATAAAATGGCTTCAGTGGAGAAATAAGTAAAATCTATTATTACTAAAGTGTTTCTTATAATGGTTGGCTTTGTATACATAGTTTTGTGACAGTGGTGGCCACATTGTTTAGTAATCATCTGTTTCCACGTATAACCATCTTTACCTTCCACCTCCAGAGAAGGGTCTGGATCTTATTCATCTCTGCACTGCCACAGCCTGTCGGTAAATATATTGTGAGACTTGACAAATGTTTGGTAAGTAAGTTAATTAATGAATAAACTGCAGCTGAGTGGTTGCTGGCTGAATCTTGGCAGAGAAAAAAGCACCGGCCTTAGTCAGCAACACTTTGGGATTACTTTCCAATCCACCCAAAGAGTAGCTGTGTGGTCTTAAATTTCTCAATCTTTCTGGGACTCTGTTGTCTCAATTGTAAAAAGAAGGTAATCATGAGTGACAATGCCTACCTTGTGGGGATGCTCTGACAAGAAAATGGGAGAATGTATGTCAAGTAACAAGAATGTTCAACTAATGGTAGGTAAACATTTTAATTGTGTTTCCTAACACCTTGTAAATACCATAAATATACTTTAATAATAAAAAATTATTAAGATGTCTTAGTCCATTTTGTGCTGCTGTAACAGAATACCACAGACTGGGTGATTTATAAGGAAAATAAATTTATTTCTTACAGTTCTGGAGCTCAGGAAGTCCCAAATCCAGGTGCCAACATCTGAGGAGGGCCTTCTTGCCATGTCATTCCACGGCAGAAGGCAGAAGAGCAACAGAGTATGAGAGAGTAAGAGAGGAGGGGGGCTGAACTTTTCCTTTTACTAGGAAAATACTCCCATCTAATCCACTCTGGCAATAATGGCATCAATCCATTCATCAGGGCAGAGCCCTCATGAGTGAATCATCTCTTAAAAGAACCACATCTCAACACTGTTGCATTGGGAATTAAGTTTTCAATATGTGAACTTTAGGAGACACATTCAAACAATAGCACAAGCTAAACTTCAAACCTCAAAATAGCACAGCCTTGAATTTTCAAATACCAAAACAAAAGACTCTAGCTAAATGTGTCATCCTTTTTGAATATGCAAAAAAATCATGAGTAATTAGAAGTACATACTAGCTACTATTAATTGAAAATAACAAAATGAATAGTGTATATAAATCAATATTCATTAAGACATCTCCATAAATATGGACTTGTTGCTTATTAAGTTTGACAGGAAACATTCATTTGACTTCTTTAACATTGATACATTTGTCCCATTAAATTGTTGAAATTTAAATTCTGGAGTTATTGACAGCAAATTCTACATAGGAAAAGTACAGTTCATGAAATAGCTTGGAAGCCATGTCAATAGCCAAAAAAACAATTTAAAGAACAAAAACGTGTGCAAAACCTCAGTGGGAATTCTATATTTCCATCATTGCAGAGGATGAAGCTTGGCCTGGTATGATTTCTAATTCCCTGCAAGCCTTTCCACAATGCAAATGTCATGCTGAAAATTTTGGCAATTGCTTTAGGGAAAGGTAAGTTGCCCAGATCACTGGAAAATGTTTTGACATTTCAATCACCCTTCCATCCTGTTTTACAAAAGAAGTTCCAATTAAGCTCAGGGCTTTCATCTTATTTAGTATACTGACCCTGGAAATAAAGGCTGAGAAGTTGAACGCTATTCCTGCTGTGAGAACAAGGCTGAAAGCTCTGCAAGAAAAAGCAAGAACTCTAAGCCATCTCCCAAGAAGATGAGAGTTGATGAAAATTGCTGTTTTTCATGATGTTTATCACCATCTCCCTACAGCACTGTTTTTTCCTTGGCTGTGGCCCAACACAGATGTTCACTTAGGCAGGCAGAACACAGGGAGGAGTCTGATGTTGGAAGGTTCTGGTCATGGTTTTGCTACTAATTTATCACATAACCTTGAATAAACCTCTTTATCTCTTAGAGCCTCTGTTTTCTCCTCTGTTAAACTAAGGGGCTGCACCAGATGATTTCCAAGGTTCCTTCTACTTCCAATATACTGTGTGTGTACATTTGTGGTCAGAAGGGAAAGAAGGAAAAGACAGACTACCTGTGTGATGATGTGATTCCCCCAATGCAGCCAACTGCCCCCTGCTTCCAGGGGAAACCCCAGTGTTAGAATAAAATAACCAAAATGTGCTGAGCCTAAGGTGGCAGACTCACAGTTATTCAGCTCCAGAGCCCAATATTTGATTTACTGGCTTATTTGAAATAATACTGGATAAATAAAGGCACTTCTACTTCTTCTCTTGTGCTAATTAGTACTCGTTGCTTGTAGGCAGTAGAAATCACACCAAGCTAGCTTAAGGAAAAGGGAGAACTGGTTATACAAATATAATCTTGACCCAAGAAGGAAGTGGAACTCTGAATCCCTCAGAAACTTAGGCAGTTTTTCTCTTACTGTTTTCTGTCTCTGCTCCTTTCTGCATATATCTACTTTCCCCACCTCCTCTCCTCCTTTTCCTTCCTCCACATTTTCTTCCTCTACAACTCTTCCTCCTTCTTCTCTTCCTCGTGTCTTTCTCCTCCTCTTCATCATTCTGATCCTCCATCTCCTTTCCCCCCTCATTCTGCTCTTTCTCTTTCCCCCACTGACAGGCTTTCTCTACTCTCTATCCACCACCACCTCATCTTCATGTGTGATAGTTCCACTTATATGAAGAAATGACCATTCCTGAATCCAATTCCAATGTTCCTAGTCAGAGAAATTGAATGGACCAGGTGTCTATGCCTTGTCCCAATAATTGTGACAAAGAAAAAAAGCATATGAATAAATAATAGTTCTAAAGCCTCAACTGTAAGTCCTAACCTTATTAAGCAATCTGCAGATATAAGCAAACTTCAGTAATCACCTGGTTCTATCTGCCCATTTGAAGTTGATTATATGAATGTTCAAAAGCTCACTGACATTTATGATGTAGCTAATGGCCAAAATTTTTTAAAACCTGTCAAGATTGGTATTTTTAAATAGTGCTGTATAATTAAACAATCACATTCAAAATGGTTAAGTCTTCAAACACCTTTCAAGATCTTACTCGATTTAGTTGCTGCCACTTGATTGTCATAATTCAGAATATTGCACTCCAGAGACTATTTCCTCTGGAATTTCTTCATGAAATAATTCATTCCTAATCAACATAAAACACTGTTCTTGAGTTCCCTAATAATTTATGTTTATAGCATGTATGATATAAAGATTCCATGGTGTCAAGACACTGAGGACAGCTTGAGGAATTGCGAGAAGAGAGAAAGAAATGGCCAGAGATATTTGAGCACTTCTTTCCTAAGGTAGCATCAAATAAATAAGATTACTAGATCCTATGAAAAATTTATAGAGCCTTTCTATGCTTAGCTATCCAGGCATATCAATATGTCTCCATGTAGTCCTTTATTCACTCAACAAGTAGTTATTTGTTGTCTACTCTGCAAAAATAATTGCTATATTCTTTCTTCCACAGGTAATTAAATTGGTCATTTGTTACCCAGAGAAAAATAGTTCTCCACTATGCCCCACTAAGAGTCACTTATGAGTCATTAAACATCTACCATAATATATTTTCACAATTTTATAGGACTTTTTATTCCTGAATTTAAAAGCATATGCTGTAAAAAAATTTCAAGTGCTAGAAAAATGAATAAAGCAGAACATAAAAGTCTCCTGTAATCTCAGCCTTTCCTCTGTTATGTTTGCTTTTAAATTCCACCAAATTTTTCATATGCATACACTGATACAAATTGTATGTGCATATCATTCACAAACATAAATGCATATAGCACATATATACGTATTTTTATAATAGAATCAAAATGTGCATATAATTCTATAATCTGGTTTGGTTGCTTATTGATATATTATACAATAAATGTTGTTCTTACCCACCTCAATGTTTTAAAAGGCAGCATAGTCCATGATTTGGATATAGCAAATGCCATTCAATCAATCTCCTATTAATATCCATTGTAAGTATTTTCATTTTTTCTATACAAACAATGCTTCTACAAGCACTCTTAGATGTATACCTTTGTGCACTGGAGTCAGCATTCCTAAAGAATGAAATCCTAGACATGAAATTGCTAAATCAAAGAGTATGTATACTTACCATACAAATAATAATTGTCAAACTGCTTTCCAAAAAGCTTTAACCAAATTATACTTCACCTAGGGTTCATGACAATCGTGTTCCACACTCTGCCCAGCAGTAGGTGTTTAACAAATCATCATTAGCTGGCCAGATTTTAAAAAGGTTATTTTAATGTTTTAATTTTCATTTCTTGGCAAAACACATTTGTCTGTTTATTTGTATTTCTTCTGACACTATTTTTTGCTCATTTTCCATTGAATTGGGTTTTTATATTGATTTTAGTATGCTTTATATATCATTATCATTAACCTTTTGTTGCCTTTCATATGACCTTCCATAGTTTTCACTTGCCCTTCAGCAGGTTTGTGATTTGGAAATCATATCAAAAACAAATTTTTTATGTAGTCAAGTCTATCCTTTTTTTTAAATGTTTTCTGATTTTCATATATTTTTTGCATCTTGCATGCTGGTGTAACAAATTAATACCAACCTAGTAGTTTAAAACAACACAAATTTATTAGCTAACAGTTGCAGAGGTCAGAAGACTTACAATCAAGGTGCCTGTAGGGCTGAGTTCTTTTTGAAGACTCTAGGAAATAATCAATTTCCTTGCCTTTCCCAGCTTCTAGAAGCCACCTGCATTCCTGGGCTCATGGAGCTTTACTTCATCTTCAAATCCAGCAGTGAGGCCTCCTTTCTCCCTCCTTCTCATCTTCTCCTTCTCCCTCTCCCACTCTCCTACTTCTGTTTCCATTGTTACATCTCTCACTCTGATGGAGGTCCTCCTGCTTCCTTCTCATAAAGACCCTTGTGATTATACTTTATCCACCCAGATAATCAAAAATAATCTTCCCATCCCAACATCCTTAACTTGCTCACATCTGCAAAGTTCCTTTGACAATGTAAGAAAACATACCAAAAGGCTTTGGGAAGTAAGATGTGAACATCTTTAAAAGGGGACATTATTTTCTTTACCATTCTTCTCAACCAAAAGATTTAAACATTATTACCCGCATGAGCTTCTACTATTTTGTGATTTTGATTTTTATAATTAGAAAAATATGGACTTGATTTTATTATAGTATATAATTCACTTAAACTTTAAAAAGATAAATAAACTTGACTATCGTATCTCTAGTAACTTTCTTCCTGTTGCTTCCATTTAACCAACAATCTTGCTAAAGTTCCATAGATGACTGATAGATGGATGATAGACACACAGACACATAGATATATGCAAAGCACTCTTGATCTTGTAGCTCTCTGTAGTTACTGCTCAACTACTCCTTTTTGTGTCACAATTAAGCTTCTCATGGGAACAATCTGCAGCTCTGGAATCAAGTGCTCACCATCTCAAATCATCTCTCACTTAACTTCCCAAGCATCCCGCGGCTTCCAATTTCATTCTCCATCCTCAATGCTGCACTCAGTGTGTTCTTCCCCAGATTCAAATCAATCAAGTCACTTCCTGGCTGAAAACCTATCAAAGCTTCTCTATTACCTGTAAGATGAAATGCAAACTCCATGATGAGGTATACCTGACCTTGCAGGTCTGGGCCAGTGAGGACCTCTCTAGGATTCCCTCTGCCACCCCCCTCTGTACTCTAGCCACACTGAGTAACTTTTAGTTTCACCAATTTTCAATGCCTTCTTTGACCTTCAGGACTCAGATTCTTGTGCTTCTCCACCTAGAATACTCTACCCTTCCCCATACATGCCAGTCAAAGGGCCACCATTTCCCAAGACTCAACTTCCTTTTTGGAGACTTCCCTGACCAACCTCCCTACCTTCAAACCCACATCTCATGGACCAGCCACCCCTTTTCAGTACACCTTTCTCATTTTTTTTTGAGACTATAGAGACTAGGGAGAAGGTGCAAAGGGTTGGTTGGGGTGGCTTTTATACTTTCTCAAATTTGATTAGCTTTTCCACTTTACACCAATCAAAATAAACTAGCATGCATTTGCAGAAACCACAAGTTGCTTGCCATACAAATGGTTTCTCAAGATGTTTCATAGTACCTCTCACTTCCAACAAATTCCTTTCCCTAAACATCTTTATATCTGTCTGGCATATGGACAGGGAAAGGTACTATTCTACATGTATGAATAAAGAAGTGATTGATTACAAAAATTGAATGCTTAAAAGTTGTTGGAAGAGCTGGAGGAAAGGAAGCTAGGGGGTGTCTTGAGAATTATTGGATTCAAGAATATTCTGCTATAGGGCTTAGAAAGACTATGCCACCAATCCAACTGATGCAGCCACCACAACTGTCTTAGGATTCCCACCATGCTGGTGATAGATAGGTTGATTTCAGCTGTTTTAACTCCCTCTCCACATTCACAGTTCTGACCCTTGCTTGCCAGCAGGAGTGGCAAGAAGATGGCCTCTGCCTTTCTTCTGCTTTCCAAGTCTCATGCAAATGCATCTATTTGGCAGAATCCATTTTCCACTGGGAACATTAGCTGCAAGGGAGTCTGGAGAAACTAAATTTTTGCTTTCTAGCTTTTTGCAGCACAAGACAGGACATAGAAAGAGGTGGAAATAGATGTTTGGAGCCAACTGACAACATAAACTTCTCCCTCCTATGCAGAATTTTAGAAACACACTGCTCTGTACACATGTATCTGAGGACCTATAAGATTTTATGGTAATCATTTGTTTGTCTCCTTTTGCAAGACCTAAGGTTCTTGAGGATGGGGACAGTGTCAGGTTCATCTCTATCTCACAGTGCCTCAATAGTTGTCAGTAAGCAAACTAGGAAACAATAAATTAAGAAATGTGTGAAGAGAGCCAGGGTATCTGGTGTGCATAGCCCTTCTTGCCTCACTACACATACACACCTCTTGTCACACTGACTTTTAAAATACATGCACAAAGTAAGAAAAGAAATCAACTAGGAATGCTTTTGCACTGTTGGTGGGAATTTAAATTAGTTCAACCATTGTGAGAGACAGTGTGGCAATTCCTCAAGGATCTAGAACCAGAAATACCATTTGACCCAGCAATCCAATTACTGGGTATATACCCAAAGGATTGTAAACCATTCTACTATAAAGACACATACACATGTATGTTTATTGCAGCACTATTCACAATAGCAAAGACTTGGAACCAACCCAAATGCCCATCAATGATAAATCAGATTAAAAAAATGTGGTACATATATACCATGAAATACTAAGGATAATGTAATATGAAAGACAACACATATAGAACATTGATTTAAATTTTTTTCTGTCATAACTGATAATTACTTTGTCCCTTTAGAGTCTTTTGTCTGAATATTTTAAAGACTATAAAAGCAAGAATTATAATACATAATTTATAACAACAGTAGCTAAAGTTTAGGGGTTTCATGATTTGTAAGTTTCCCTGTGATCCTCATAAAACCAGCAACCTGTTGGGTTTTTTGTTGTTGTTGTTGTTTTGCTTTTTTGCTTTTTCCTCTGTTTTAATTGTGGCTAAGAGCTAATTATATGCAATGACCCTTTTAAATATGAATTGTTGGCTAGTGAGCTGACCAAAATTACATGTTTAAGGACAGATAAAGGTAAGAATTGAGGAAACTGGAGCCAAGCTATCCACCATTTCTGCTTCTAATCTAACACGATTTAGGGATTACTCTTGCGTCTTATTATATAGTCTATTTTTCTTCAGATTCCTCAAGCTTCACTTCCCACCACTAGTCGGCTTTGGGACTGGGTTGAGTAAGTCTAAATCTCTGGCGTGGCAGGGGTTGTTTTTTGTTTTTTATTTTTGAGACAGGATCTGGCTCTGTCACCCAGGTTGGAGTGCACGGGCATAATCTCGGCTCACTGCAACCTCCACCTTCCAGGTTCAAGCCATCCTCCCACCTCAGCCTCTCAAGTAGCTGGGACTACAGGCATGCACTACCATGCCTGGCTAATTTTTGTATTTATTGTCTCAAAGTCTGGTCTCAAAGGCTAGTCTCAAATTTCTGAGCTCAAGCAATCCGCCTGCCTCAGCCTCTCAAAATGCTGGCCACCACGCTGGGCTAAATCTCATCTCTACGCTGATTGAACTGGGTAAGCTCGATTCCAACTCCATGGTTCTGTGAGTTTCCATGTACAACTGGAGGCCTCTGGACACTGAGGGACCAACTGCACTGTTCACCAGTAACACAAAAGAAGTCAAAAACATAGTCTTTTTACCTTCCTTTCTGAGTGGAGGTAGCTGCAGGCAGCAGTGAAGGGCAAATCACTATTTGACCTTGCCAGGGCTAGGGAAAAGCAGCCATAGGGTTGAGGGTTGAGAGTTGCATGCAGGGGCCAAATGGCAAAGGAGGAAGCTGAGAAGGCAGCTTATAGCCAAGATGCTTAATGCTCCAGATGCACTCCTGGCTTGGCAAAGACCAAATAAACACGCTTGAGCTGTTGATGGTTCTGTTTACTGTGCAATCTAAGGTTCTTTATGCTAATGAAATGCCAAATAGTTGAAATGGTGTTTTTATGCAGGAGGCTTCTGTGTAATGCCTTGGTTCTTTCTATGGGTACATCTAAACTATGTAGGAATGCAAAGAGCTAAAGACAAAATATTGCTTCGTCAATATGCACGTATAACGAAAAGTTAGGAGTCTTTTCTTATGGTAAGAAAGAAACACCTCAAGAAATAATCAATTGATTTGGAGGAAAAACTGATAAGCAAGAGTCTAAAAGGGATTCACTGGGCTGTGCTGATGATTCAGAAATAAACAAATGATGACTGGTGGAGCTTGGGGCAAGAGGTCCCACTGTGAAGAGACTGTGTAGATTGAAGTCATTCACCCAGCAGTCCAGGCCATTGCTAACACCCAGGAGCACAATGGATACAGAGTTAGACCTTATAAACCACTCAGTCTCTACTCATGTGAGAGATGTCTGAACCAAAAAAAAAAAGAAAAAAAAAGAAAACCCAGCTATACCAGCTGTCCTCCCCGCTGTTGTTCAGTGAGGATCTACTTTTGACAGCAGCTAGCATTGTTCACTGGCTATTGACAGCCAGCATAAGTGACATCCATTGAAGCCCCATGGCTTTGCTTTGTCTCTATCAAACTCACTTCTATATAAAAATCCCTTTGTCCCAAATAACTCCTAAACTCCAGAGCTGTATGAACACGGGAAGCAAAAGGCTGATAAAGGGGTAGGGGGTACAACAGAACCCCTCTCCATATCTGTAATTAGCTGAAGCTAAACATGTATAGCCTGAGATCTATCCCAGAGGTAAATGTGTGTGTAAAAATGAGAGAGTTTTCATTCTCCTGCAGATACAATAGAGGATCTCAGAGTTCCAAGATAGCCCTAAGATTGAAGATGTTTCCACACCATCTTCATCATTATTTATAATGCCTACTGGGCCCCTTGTGAAGAAAGTCCAGAGAGTTGTCATTTGAAAAGATAGAGCATAATGGGGTAGCCTTTCAATTGGGCTTTGTGGGAAATTAATTTTTTATGGGAAGATACACATTTGATTGACCATCCAGTATTGATTCTACCACTTCTCGTTGTTCATCATGAAAGGGGATTGACTCCATTCCAGGATGGACACTAAGTAGTCCATGCCAATCATGGAAATTTCTTTACCCACATAAGCATCAAGAAACCAGGCATAGACCAACAGCTCATGGCATCTCCCAGGAAACAGACATCAGTTCAGGAGTAAGCATGTGATTCAAATCAGGTCAATGAGACATCAGGGGACCATTCCAGAGGCTTCTCTGTAGTAAGCATCACAGAAAGAAATGCTTTCTCTCTCTTCTGCCAGAATGGTTGAGAAAGCCAGTAGCTTCATTTGTTACTGGCAGCATTTTTATTATTTTCAGGGGTCTGGCTTTAGTATGAAGTTTACAATGTGAATGGCAGACAAAGAGATGGAAAAAAAACTAAATCCTTTTTGACATCTTTGAGTTACTGGATGAACCAATCCTGGTCCCTTTCCTGCTTCCACTAAGAGAGACTATATATTTCCTCTGTGTTTTATCCAGTTAAATCAGGTTTCTGTTACTTATGAACAAAAGCAACCTAATTAACACACATGGCTATGATGCTAGTTGAAGGGAATATTGTATTTTGTGGCTCTGTGGACCACTTCTTATACATAGAGTCAATTTTCACCAAAAAAATGAATCCTGTTCTGGCATTCTTCCAGGGCAAAGGCTTATCCTCAGATTAAAAGTTAGAAAGAATTAGATGACCTCAGGAGAGGAGAAGAGTGAAAATATCTTTCCTAACCTTGTGAATAAAGGCATTTTCTAGAAACAAGAACTGAGATGCAATTGGAAAGCTAGGAAATGAGAAACCTGTCTAAGATGCTCTTTTAGGAGTGAAAATCAGGATAATATTACAAGAAAATGCTAATACTGTACATACAGATTGTAATATTCTGTCCATAACATCTGTATTTTATAGATGCTTGTTTACCTTCAGCATTTGAAATTGTTTTTGAAAGGTTTAGCATACCTCTGCTGTACTGTGAGAAAACCAAGAGTATATGCGTCATGGTAATAGAAACGAAAGTGAGAGGGCTCTAATATTACAAGGAAAAGTTAGGGCACATGATGCTGAATCCTTCTCTTTGGAGATTATACTACCCAGGCTCAACCTAGGTTTTATTCTGATGATATCATATTCCTTACATTGTAGTTTCCTTTTGGCTATGTTGTATTAAAATGGACAAAACTCAGCATCTAGATGGCCTGAGTGGTCACACTGGTGACATATCCATTGCCCCTGGATGGTGTGCCCTCACCTCAGGGATGCCTAGGTTAGCAGAGTCGCTGTCCAGAGTGCTTATAAAACCTCAGGCACCATCAATCCCCAGACTGCAGTGTGGACCTACTTCCTTCCATGTAACACTTGCAGCTTGAAAACTGAAGTTTCTCTGAATCAGTACCAGCCCTATTTATAGATATTAAGACCCTGCCCATTCATTTTGGAGGATCTTGCAGATTCTCATTTCAACAGAAAATCAATATATGGAAAGTAATTTATGTATCAGCACAATCAGCAATGCACAAAAGCAGAGACAAGGAAAGTAAGCATTTTTTTCTTTTTTACTCTTTGGAGTAAAAAATAAGTTATGGCAATTTTTTCTCTCTGAATATCTTAGAAAAAAGAAAATACAGTTTTAGTGTGTCAACCTTTACTGGCTGATTGTAGATCCATTTGACTTTAATCACCTTTTTTGGAGCAATTTTAATATGTTATATATATGCACCAAGCTAACTTGCTAAAAAAGGCTTTCAAACCATTTCATTGGGAACACAACCAAGTTCCTGAAAGAAAACAAACCTAAGAAACAAAATATCAAACAAATTTATAACAATGTAATTAACATTTTAAAATTTGGTTGGGTGTTTCTGCATATCCCCAAGCAATTGCACATATCAGCTGCTTCTTGTGCCATTTTAACTCAGAGTGACAAAACTATTTTTGAATTCTAATAGACAACATCAGCTTTTGCAATTTATTTGAATCCCAGATATGTGCTTTATTTTTTATAATTATGATATGGTATAAAATCTTCATTCTGTGCCCTGGAGTTTTAGTCCGTGGTTATTTTTGTTGTTATTTTGAAGTTAGAAGTCAGTCACGCAAGAGAGACACAGCAGCACCCCCCTTTGAAAATCTCAACTATGTACTGTATTTTAACATTATCAATATCATTTTTTTGACTTAAAAAAATAGAAAGTCCAAAGTATCAAAAGGAATTTCTTAGTTATGCACCACATGACATCCCTTTATTTTAAAATAGAAAGCCAATCTTTGGAGCAGGAATTTGTAGTTATATTGGATCTATGCTTCTGGTTATTGTTACTTTCATTATTCCTCAGTAATTTGATTCATAGGGCAGTAAAATATAGGACACCATGAGACTCATTTTCAGCACAGCAAGCAGTTATAGGGTTTCACCATTCAACTTGCAACAGCCTTACTGTGCAATGAGAAATACATTTCCCCCACGATGATGAAATTGATGCAAGTAGGACCACACTCAGGAGACAGTAATACTGAAATAGGTAGGCTGGAGCATCTGTGGTTAGGTAGGTAATACAAAAAAGAAAAAAGAATAAGGATCTCACAGAGGTCAGTTAATTTGAACAGTGGGGACCATCTGAGTGTGATCATTTAAATCCTAGAGTTAAAAAAAAATCTAGTTCTTATTGATCAAATTAATCATATAAATGTTAGATGTTGTTTTCAACTGCAGGCAGCTCTGAGTAAGGTGTGTATGATGTAATTCAGATATCTGGTTTTTTTCTGACTCAATGTGCTAAGACGATTTGTGTAGAGTGGAGGCGGTAGTTTACTTCCCTAATACTTCTAAAGCCATTATGACAATTAACAAATTCAGCCAACAGTCATTGGTCACAACGCATTCCTTGAGGAAGGTACAAAGTTGAGATAGGATTCACACATCTACTCATTACTCCACAAACATGTAGTGGGACCCTGCTATGTTAAGGCACTGTGCTAGGAATTGAGGTAATCACAGGAGGCCGCCGCCATTGAGCGTGCTGTCCTCTGGTTGACACCAGGAGAAGGAATGACATAAACCAGGTGGCTGATCCTATTTCTATATGGCCTTGTACAGTGATTACAGCACTGCCTTCAGAGGCAGACAGACCTAGATCACAACCCAGGCTCAAATCTCAGATTCTTAACTCTCACGTGCCTTTGGGAAAATCGTTTCTCTGAGCCTTAGTTCTTTCATCTGTAAAAGGTCAATACTAGCACCTACCTTGCAGATATTTTTAGGATTGAGATAATCTCTGTAAAATGCCAAAGCAGATGCACAAATGAAAATTCTTATTTAGATGATGGTAAGTTTTAAATGGGCAAGGAAACCAATCAGTAGCCCTTTAATCAGGTAACATTGACCACACTCTTCTATATCTGACTTGAAAGATGTCAAAAATATCCTGGTGACAACCACCAGTGGGGCTATATCCTGTCTTGAAGCTCACTTCTTTTGAATTAAGACCTTGTGTTCTGTTAAAAGAACATGCATAGACATTTTCAGTCATTAAACATCTTAATATGAATTACTTCATTGTGTCCTACATGGAGGGCCCAGGTGACAAGGTTTTCAACTGTGGGCAGGAGAAAGGGTAGGTCCAGAGAATACTGCACTGTTATCATGAATATATCAGATCTTCAGTCAGGAGTATGAAGACCCAGAAAAGAAGGGTAAGGAAGGGAAAAAGGGAAGAAGAGGTAGCAGCAAGAGGGAAGATGGGCATTTTAAAAATAACTAACGCTGACCAAAAAAACTATTCTAAAAATCTTACACACGTCTCACGTGGTACTTTCGCTATTCTTATTAGGTAAGTACTACTCATGCTCCCAGTTTACAGCTGAGGCATCTGAAACAAAGAGAAACTAAATAACTTCCCCCAAGATGCACAGGTAATGTTACTGGCAAAGCCAAGAGGCACGCAAAGGCAGCCTGACTTTAGAACCCTCTTCAGCATGGTCCTGCGCAGGTGCCTTTAGCTCTTTAGCCACATTACTAGTTTGGACTTTATGACATTTAGCCAAGATTCTCAAAGTCCTTTGTATTGTATGTCTACCCTGAGTCGATGAGAAGGCCCATTTTTACATCAGGAACTTCATGAGACCGCAACACAAAGGGCAGTAGAGGAGAAATAAAAGCAAGGGATTCTGTGTCCTAGCACTTTTATGGAGAATGTCTAAAGTGAGTACAATATGTGCCAACACCTGGGAAAAGCATTTTGGAAGCTCTTTATTAGGAAGAAACCATTGTTTACTTTTAAGCACAGCTGTTAGAATGTAGTAAACAGTGTTCTTTTGAGACATGGCCAGATATTGCTACTTAACAAAACAGGGCTCCCAAATCCATTTACTTGGTAATAAATGGAGACGGAACACTGCAACCTACCAATTTACTTTCTGGCAGGAAGTACAGCTTGTGGTTGTATTTGAGGTTGGAAGCCCAAATTTCGGCAGGAATTTCCATGATGCAGAAATCTGGAGACATGAGTAGGGAGGTGGAGGTGCAGGGAGCATGTAGAATTTCTTATTTAAGCACAAGGGTAGCTTATGGTATGGGAACTGCATTTTTTTCTCCCTATTATGTTAGTTCTTTGGGGCTTGAGTTAAAAGTAAAATGAATTCCTCACCCTAGAGACCAATATGTCATTTATAATTTCTGGCTTCAGCTTGGGACCATTTGTCAGTCTTATAACCAGTAATGTTTCTTTTTGCCTTCTAATAACTTGAACTGGCAGAGATAGAATTTTAGCTTCCCTACAGAGGGGGACTGAAGAATGAAAGATAGGAATCAAAGAACAAAAGGGGCCTTTGCATCCCAAGAGACCAATGTTGCCTTTTAATTTTCATTAGCGTTCTGATGGTGGAGGAGGGCATGGATTCAGGAAAATGAATGAGGAAACTAGCACTTCCAAAATGACTTCCAGGCCTATTAAAACATCAAAGCCAAAATACTGTTTCAGAAATAAACTCCAGATGACAGTTTAAAAGAAGACATACCAAAAAATGTTTTTCTTCATATTCACAAAACCTAAGCTCCCATCTTCATAGTGTTCTATGTTTGTAAGTATTGAATAGCTTGTAATCATGTCAAATACAAGCATGTGACATTCATATAGAGACAGACAATCTAAAACACAATTCTTAATCATTCGGTATCACTCTAGTCTTTCCCAATATGGACAGGGTAAAAGTTGAACTTTTGTCATGCAAATTAAAATAGAGGAAGAACACTTCTACAAGACAATTCTTTTCGGAAATTTTTATTGTGACAAAAATGTTCCCAACCACTGGAATATAAAAGGCACACAAACACATACAAGCATGAAATGAGCTAAGAACATATAGTAGTGAAGAAATCTGCTTGCAGAAAAACACATACTTTTGTTTATAATGAAAACTTTCATTTTTTAGAGCAGTTTTGGGCTCATGGCCAAATTGAAAGTACAGAGATTTCCCATATCTCAGCTGTTCCCACACATGCGTAGCTTCCCGCATTATCAACATCCCCACCAGGGTGCTACATTTGTTACAACTGATGAACCTACATTGACACATCATCATCACCTAAAGTCCACAGTTTGCATTAGGGTTCATTCTTGGTGTTGTACAATTTATGGGTCTGGACAAATGTATCCACCATTATAGCATCAAACAGGGTAGTTTCACAGTCCTAAAAATCCCCTCTGCTCCCTATTCACCTATTTTTAAGTATATAGCTCTGTGTGAATCACTTTCAAATATAAGTGATTCAGTAAGAATCAAGCCTGATTTTAAATAACTTTTTAGTGCATAGTAAGGTTGGTATGAAATTGGATATGCAGTTTTGAGCTCTTTGTGACCTTGTGGGTGCTTTCCTGAAGTTTTTACATTAGAAACTCCAGTCCATTCAAACATCTGAATATTGGTAGAGACTTTGATATTCAAAGTCAGCTGATGCTTTCACAAGAATGGGGGACACATGCACCTTCTCTAATATTCCCTTGAGAGCAAAACTGAAGTTAAATCCTCTCCAAGGATGCAGTTATGCCATCTGCAGCTGCCAATAGGAGGTGTCCACAGAGATCCCTTATTCTAAGGTCTGTATGGAACTAGAAACTGCATGTGCCAAGTTGTCAGGGACACTACTCATATGAAATATCTGGTGTTATTGTCCCAGATAGACAGTTCCCAGACCATGTGTACTGATTTTTCATGCAGAAAATATGGTCACCATATGTTCAGATTTCTGTTTTACTAGTTCTATTTCCTTTCCTCTCCCTTTCTTTAGCAATTTATGGTTTCTTTTCCTTGACAAATTGCCAAGTCTTAATTTAGAAAACAGACTAAGTGTAAAATAACCATAGTGAAGAAGCCAAAACAAAGAGAAAATAAAGCAAAAAGAAATAATACATCAAAATATTTTCCATAACAGAGGTATGATCTGTCTTCCACCTTCATGACGTAAGCCCCTAAAGCATTCAAGGGCAGCAAAAACCACTCAGAGGGCACCAACCTATGACGTCTACTTTTTTTTGTCTGTTTGGTGAGGTGGGGAGACTTGTTCAATTTTCTAGCAAGTCAGCTTCCTTAAAAAATAAAATAAAATAAAGTAACATGCAAAGAACTGATAGGTTGAGCATTTTCAGAAAACACATTTTCTTACTCCAGTTCAACCAAAATAAAAAGCAACAATCTTGAAGTAGAAAAGCCCAGGAAACTTTCAAATCTTGCCCAGTATCTAACTGTCTAAAGAGGATTTCACAGGACCGTTCCCCTGGGTCATTCCTTTTTCCTTTGTCTCAGCCAAGTAGGAGGAAAAGAAAATATCTCCCTTCCTGTCTAGCTTATATGATTTGTCCTCCTATTTAATGAATAAAAAGGAAAGAGAAACCAGAGCGTCCCCTGACCAGGTTCTTTCCCCCCTTCCCTTGTTCAAATCCCCAGATACTTATGGCTCTCTCCAGACTGCACTGCTACATCTGACACCTGCAAAATCTGCACCGTACCCTCAGCTGGAGGCCTCTGCTAAGGTCAAGCCATGGACCTCATTGAAGAGTACAGATTCTCTGTTCAAGATAAAGTTCTTGCCTATTCTGACTCAATAAAACTTCATTGATTTGCCTAAATCCCACCTCCCTAAATTGAGGAAAGTCTTGGTCTTATAATAAGAGGAAATGGAGCACTTCTCATATCCCAAAAATTTGTCTCCTTGTCCCTAGCTTACCAATAATATTAACCTACCTAAGCGTGTGTGCCTGAAAGGAGATGGCCAGGATGAAGGTATGGAACAGAAGTCAAAAGGAGCCTCTGGCAGGTGTGTTTGACATGTTGCAGGAGAGGTGGGTGCTGTTCACCAGACTGTTTCAGAGGAAGTGGCAACTCACCAGCTCTTGTAGGGAAGGGAGTCACAGGGAATCACCCTCCTCACTTCCAGCCTACCTTCTTCTATCCTTCCTCTCTCTTCAGACTCACGAGGTACTCTGGTGACTGGACTGGCTTCCCAAGTGACTCTATTCTTGGGGTAGTGTCCTGAATAGGGGAAAGAATCACCAGAAAGGAATGCCTTCCTCCCAGAGCTTTAATTTCTGCTTCTAGTTTCCATGACTGACCGATGGTGTTGTGACTGGTGTTAGTTCATCTCTGAGATCGTGATGTGTCTAGAAGTACTGATAATGCTGAGGTCTTGGAGCTGTGGGAATGAAAACTGAAGATCCTGTCTCACTTAAATATATTTACCAAGGTTAGGTGGCCTTAAAGACAAGAAGCCTATTGATGAAAAGCCAATGACACGTTGGCCTCTCAGAACAAACACTTCCCTTCAAAGGTCACCAAATAACACCAAATATAAACTTTAACTAATCAACCTCTTCCAATCCCTTCTTTCCTTGCTTTATCCTTTAACTCTCCAGGTTACTCACCATTCCACTAACATGCCAAGAACATGCACATCCCTACCCCTTTCTAAAACTGTTACTGCTCTCTAGAATTCCTTATGACTGACAGTCTCCAGGAAGTAATGGGGAACAGAACTTTTGAGGAGAGCTTCCATAGTGCCTAGTCCAAATGGGTGGAAGGAAGGTGGTACCATTAAGTGAAGTGAGATATAGACAGGGTGAGGGGCAGATCTGGGAGGCAGCAAGGCATGGTGGGGATAATTGGTTCAGGGCCATGTGGTCTTTAAAGTATCTATGAAATATTTCAGAAAAGATACATGCAGCAAATAGCCCAGGCAGAGGTTGGAAATGGTGACTGATACATGAGAACCATTAAAATAAAGCTGTGATTGATGAAAAGATTTCCAAAGGAATAAGAGTAGAAAAAAATAAATAAGAATGAGGACAGAGGCTTAACATACAAAAATAGGGCACAAAAATGTAAGCAGCATAACAAAATCCACTCAAGAAAACAGACAAACAGGAGAACCAGACTTCCCAGTCACAGAAGCCAATGGGGTATCCAAAAAGTAGAATCAACAGTTTGAAGAAATACCAAGACCGTAAGCAACAGAAGAACTGAAAAAAAATTACTAGACAGGAGAATTTAGAGATAGAGGAAAACTTGAGTAGGATGCAGCATAGTTAACTGTGGAGCGGGAGTGCCTGGGTTTGCATCCTGCCACATCCGTGCTAGCTGTGCCAACCTGGGCCAGTTCTTTACTCTGTCTCTGCCTTAGTGCCTCATCTGTAAAATGGAGATTATGATAGTGCCTATTTCAGAGAGTTGGCATGAGGATCCTGTGAGTTAGCATATTTAAAGTACTGATACCACCACCTGACACAAGCTCTATGTGACTATTTGCTGCTATTATTTAATATTATGACATTTCAAGGAACCACAATATATATTGTGGTTATATATATTATACTCTAAAAAGAGTTTCAATAAACTGAAGGAAAGAGATAGAGCACTATCTTTAGTAGGAAGATAAGCACAGCCATTTTTCCTTTTGACTTTCTCCCACATCAATACTAAGTGTGGGAGGAAGAAATATCAAATTCAGGGATAGTTGCAGCATAAATACTAGTAACACTGAAACCACAGCTCTTGTCAGATACTGGAAAACTTCAGAGTCCTTACAGATACTTCTACTGTATCTGAAAACATGGAGTAAACATCCATCTGTCTGATGGTACATTAGATACCATCAGGTACATTTTTTTAATGTACTTAAAGTACTTTTTAAAAATTTCTTCCAACTCTGTGATTATGTAATTTGGTAAATCAAGTATCTATCAATTTTAATCTTTAACTTCATCATCCATAACATGGCTTTCAGAAGTAAATATTGCATCAAAATAAACTTATGAAGTAATTTACTCTTTCCAAGGAAACATTACAGAATAATCTACACACCATATGTCATTACTTTAAGAACAAATTATGCTTCCCCAGATAATTTTGCTTTAACTCTGGCCATCAATCATCTTATAATTAGTAAAGAAAGTGGTTCTTCTCCCTAATTATGTAAATTCTTTCATCTATAAATAAAAAGTAGAAAATGAAGGATTTATTATAAGGAATATAAGGTACTTTTTTAAATTAAAAAATGAGTGTAGTTTTTAGTTTTCTCAGCATTTAGGATCATTCTGTTGGTATGGTATTCCACTGTATTCTTATTTCATAGCCTCACAAAGCTTCCATTCACATCAAAAGTATGCTCAAGACCCTAATCTTGACCATGAAAGTTCTCTTTGTCTTTACGATTACAGCTGGTAGAGCTTAGCTGGCCATCTGTTACCAATTATTCTATTTAGCATCATAGACTATATTGGCCTCCTCCACAAAGCCTTTCAAGCAAGGTTTAGTTGGAAATTTTTGTTTCTCCTTTCATTTTGAAGGAAAAAACTAAGTTAACAGAAGTTTTTTTTTTTTTTGCAAGACAATTAATAAATTATATTTAGAAAGTAAAACAACCAGGACTATCACAAACAAGTTACCAATTGAACACCTCATTCCAGTTTGTGCCCAGTTAGGTGTGCTAGGTACTGCAAAGTTGTGGTTTGCCAATTTTTCTATGTCATGCTCCACCTGCCATCCTATCAAACAATCTTAGTGTCTCCATGGCTTTCTTTTTAAAGTACATGTTTGGACTTCTAAAAATTTGTGTCAAATTTTAATAACTTAAATAAGTTGAGCAGTAGATGAATCTGCTGTTTGATAACCTCTAATGTAAGGAAAATAAAAACTGTAAGAGTGAAGTCCCTGTTTGTAAGAATATAGGCTTAACTTGGGAAGGAAAACTAACAAAGATGGAATGATTAGATTATCAGCAAAGTATGAAGCAGTGGGAAACTGTCCATAAATGCAATGAGAGTGGAAAAAAGGGAGGTCAACCATGAGGAGCAGAAGTAAACATTCACCTTATTGGAAAGGAATTAAGGATGAGAAGAAGGGCTTTCTATGGTAGGAAAACAACTTGAGAGAAAAATCCCGGCAATATTTTTGCCAAGAGAGGGCCCAAACAGGAGCCTCAGAAGATTTCCAGGAACTAGTTCAAGCAACATCCTTTAAATGGGTCACTTTCAGTCCACAGACTTCTTTTCGTCTAGAACAGTAGAGTTTAATTTACAATTTGGTATGTCATGTCATTTTATAGCTCTACCAAATTTATAAATTAAACAAGACATTTCTCATATGGGCAACCTAAAAAAAGAAAACTTAAAAAGTTTGTCCTCCTTAAAAGGAAATCCAGGTTCTTTCGTTGTTCATTATGTACGATTGCAGTCTATTTTCAAAAAATGTTTATGCTTCAGGTTTTATTTTCCTGGCATTATGCTGCACGTAATACCAAGCCCTGCATGGCTTCAAGGAAAAGCTGCTTCACAGCCTCCCTGGCCAGGGGTAAGAGAAGATTCTGCCTGCATAGTCTGGTCTGGGAAGCAGCCTGACTCTGGCTATGTTTACTGGCCACAGAACTCAAAGGGCATATACTTTCTAAGAGACTGCTGATGCTCCCTGCAGGTTGTTTAATTCAACTCAGAAGCTGACTTTAAATGACCTAGGTGGTAAGAGAGGGGGCTCTGTCAGATTGCAGAGTCTTTGTCCATATTTTCTGCCCCAGCTTTGAGAGTGGCGAGAAAGGAAGAAAAGAGGGTATTGAGAGTCAGCTGTTGAGAACTAGCACATTTCAACAATTGTTTTACCCCGAGAAAGTCATGTGCTTATTTTTAACAATGCCTATTTTTAAATGAGAGTTATTTTCTGAGTAATTTATTTACAATCATGTAATTTTTTAAATCATCAAAAACCAAGCTATATAAAAAGTATATCAAGAAATGCTTACTCCCACCGTCTCCTTATATCTTATTCTCTAGTCCCCCACAACTTTACTCATTTCCTATGTACCCACCAGATATTTTCAAATCAAATACCATCACATTTAAGTGTATTCTTTTTATTTTTGCCCTTTCTTACATAAAAATTAACATACCATAAAAATGATATAGTGATTATGCTAATTCCAGAAAAAAATTTTTAAATTGCATTGGTTTAGAATAGATTGAACATCAGTAGAGAGAAAACCTCCTGCCCGGCATCACTGCCAAACTCGCCAGTGGATGAGGTTTTCTTGTTGGGAGCTGAGTTGGGGAGTGGTCATCACTACTTCTGAAGACTGCTCACGCGTTGTCTGAATTCCGAGAAATCTGTGCCAGAATCTCCTCCATGCTCCTCAAGCCTGTGACTCCAAACTCTACACTAGACACACCAAGGACCTTGAAGGACATTCCACAGATTATATTCTACTCCTATCAAACACCAGAATTGATCCATGCTGTTACTTTTCTTTTTTGAGATAAAGTCTTGCTATGTCGCCCAGGCTGGAGTGCAATGGTGCAGTCTGGGCTCACTGCAACCTCCACCTCCCGGGTTCAAGTGATTCTCCTGCCTCAGCCTCCCAAGTAGCTGGGATTACAGGCATCCACCACCATGCCCGGCTAATTTTTATATTTTTAGTAGAAATGGGGTTTCATCATATTAGCCAGGCTGGTCTCGAACTCCTGACCTCATGATCTGCCTGCCTCGGCCCCTCAAAGTGCTGGGATTACAGGCATGAGCCACTGCACCTGGCCCCATCCTGCTACTTTTTGATTACTGCTTATCGCAACTTTCTTCAGTCTTTCCTTCTATGACCCAACAGATGAATCAGCAGAAATATCACAAATAAGTATGTTAACGTCTGAATGTAGTTTGCCAAATTCAGCGAAGTATGTTGGACAAGTCCTTAATATGTTTCCTATAGTAACCTGTGGTACAATAGTCATCTTTAAAAGGTTAAAGGAAAAGACTTGATTGAAATTCTGTTCCTTCATGCAGAACAGTCACTAATGACTTACCAGAAAATTATTCAGTTCATGCCCAGGTAACACAAATGCCTTTAAGTAAATATGCATGTCAACGATTACTTTTTTATCGTGAACAATCACACCCAGGAAATAACTTATCTAATCAATGAACACCAGCAATTTGAAATATGACAATAAAATATAGTTTTACTTAATTTATTATTAAGTCTGATTACCAGACTATAGCAAATAACAGTGTATGTTTTACATTACTGACATGTTAAGGAAATATTTGACATGCACATTATTGTTTTGTATGATGTTTATCAGCAAACGTATGGTCAAAATGCCTCAGAGTCAGTCTAATAAAAAATTCTACCCTATCTGCAAATCTCTAGTACTTACTTTAGTCTTTCAAGTTCAAGTATGCCTTCCTTCTCAATAAAATTGAAGATAAAATTGATTGATATGTAATATTTTAGGTATCTCTCCTATGTTTAAAGAAATATATTTTGGTTAGTACTATTCTTCTGTCAAACTCACTACTTATATGGGATTTTACTATAGGATTGGTTCCCATTTTACTTGCAGAAAAGCTAAAGTGTGGACAGTATCTATACCAAGTCAGTAAAGGTAACAATAATTTGTGTAACTGTATCAATCTTCACTGTTGTAAAGAAGGGCAGTCATAATCATTATGACCTTTAATGGTTAAGATGCCCATCTGTGAGCTTTCTCACCAATGACATCAACATGTACTATCTACGGTAGAGACAGGTATCCTGAAAGGAAACAAAGATAAGTTCTTGAACCTTGGGGAACTGACACTTACAAAATCACCATGGCATCACTGTGCAACAAGAATAGCAGGCCAGGAGATTGATACAATTCTAGTCCTGGCTCTTTCCTTGATATGATTTTAGCTGAATAATTCATCTCTCTAGGTCAATTTCATATTCTGAAAATGAGGAGATTAGCTTACATATGCTTGCTAAAATCTCTTATGGCTCTAAAATGTCATGGGTTTAGGTTAATATATACACATATGTATATATATTATATATACACATATATTAAATATATATACACATATATATCAAATATATACACATAAATATATACACATATATACATAAATATTTTTTATTTTTTATACACACACACACACACACAAGTCAACTTATGCTAGGTGTTGAATAACTACAGATACTGAGGACTACAGAGATTCAGAGTAAAGACAAGTCACCACAGCCTGGCCAGATTCCCAGGAAGAACACAGGCTGGGTTGAATGATTGCAGCTGGATGGGGAAGACACAGGACCTAAACTTGCCTAGTGAGATGGGCTGGTGCAGAGTCTAGGTGCAGATTCTGGGTGACCAAGAACAAGGCCAGCTGAGCAGCAAGAGTGACTTGATGCTGACCCAGAAGCCCTTAAACCCAACTTGGTCAGGCTGTGCCCAGGTGCTGAGCCCAGGATCCCTGTACTGAGGGTACTGATGACTCCAGCCAAAGGGAAAGAATTATAGAAGCTGAGATGAAGAAGTTCTTAGCAGGTTATTTCCCTCACATCATGTTTACTGCATGAGTTACTGGTACATAATTTTAAACGGAGTATAAATTAAAAGGCAAATTCTATTTCACAATAGAGTATATAACCTTCACTTTTTATTTAAGTAGTTACTCATTCTAGATTTTATTTTACTAAGTAACTGACAAATACACAAAATTCTGGGAAAATACTGATTTAGAAACAAGATGAAGGAAATAAGCACATACGTATTCTTTCTCCAGGCCCAAATCTTTCCCTATAAAGCTGAGAATATGAGTATCAGGTTTGATTTTAAAATTCTGCAGTAATATATTATTTTATTCAGGATTTCTGGGCCTCTAACCACCTCAGGTCAGCTCCAACATGTTCAAGTTCCTGCATAAGGGTGAATATTGAATATTTCCAAGCTGCTGGTCTCAACCCTAGCCCATAGCTGATGAATGAGCCCTGCCACGTATAGGAGCTTTAGCCCTACCCTTAGTCTGGCCGCACCCTGGATGTTATCCAGCTCGTCCCAAGTAAGCCCCTAAGGATCTCTTCTCCCCCAAATTACAGGCTTATGTTTCAGCCTTACCGTGTGTGCCTAGTTCCTGTGATAGAGCTTCTTCTCTTATTCTAACTGACACTCAAATTCCCCCACTGACTCCTGAATTTTGCCCTAAACTCCAGCTTCGTTATCAGGAGTTATATTTAATCTGCGGCAATCCCCCATTTCTAGGAATAATAATATAAGAAGCTAGAAGTTTCCAATTAAAAAGGTTTCTTCAGCCAATATCCACTGCTTCAATGACAGCTCCTGTCCACATGTTTATTCTGGCACCACCGGGAAGCAGCCTTTAGTTAGGCTCAAGGGTGGCTTCAGGTGCCCATTAACAGCACAGAAAATTCTTGAATTGTTTCTTAGCTCTCAGCAACTGTCAGAATCTGTTTCTACTGTTAGTCATAGTCTGTCCCCAAATCTGTTTGTGTCAGCAGCTCTTATAGGGTTTTGAATCCTTAGTATCAACTCTGGAGAAGAGGCTACTCACTCTATACCTTTCCGTAGTCGTTTCCTACTGCTATATTTAAAATTGCCACAAACTTAGTGACTTAAAACAACATTTATTAATTATGTCAAAGCCAAAAGCCCACATGGACTCAACTGAGTTTTCTGCAGAGGTAGAAATCAAGTTGTTTGGGCTGGACTCTTATCTGAAGGCTCAGAAGAAGAATTCACTCTCAAAATCATTCATGTTGTTTGCAGACCTCATTTCCTTGTAGCTGTGGGTCTGGGGTCCCTTTCCTTGCTGGCTGCCAACCAAAGTCCACCCTCATCTCCTAGAGGCTGCCCATATTCCTTGGCTCATGGCCTCTCCATCTTCAAGCCAACAAACAGCACACACATCCAATCCCACTCATACGTCAAATCGCTCTGGCTTCCTCTTTTGCTACCAGCCAGAGAAGTTTCTGTCTTTAAAGGCTCATGTGATCATATTAGGTCCACCTGGATAATCTCCCTTTTTAAGGTCAACTGTGTCATATGCTATGGGCTGAATTGTGTCCCCCCAAAAAATATTTGTTCAAGTTCTAACTCCCAGTACTTTTCAATGTGACTTCATTTGGTAATTGGGTCTTTAAGGAGGAACCTAATTGAAAATGATGTCATAAGGGTGGGCTCTAATCCAATATAACAGATGTCCTTATAAAAAGTGGAAATTTGGACACAGAGACACACAGAGAGGGAAGATGATGTGAAGATACCCAGCAAGAACCCCATGTAAAGACAGAGGAAGTGACTGGACTGCTGTGACTGCAAGCCCGGGAATGCCAAGTACTGCCTGCCAGCATCAGAAGCTAGGAAGAGGCAAGGAAGGATTCTACCCAGATTCTCAGAGGGAGCATGGCCCTGCCGACACCTTGATTTCAGATATCTTGCCTCCAGAACTATAAAGCAATACATTTCTGTTGTTTGAAGCCATCTAGTTTGTGGTGCTTTGTTACAGCAGCCCTAGAAAACGGGTACACCATATAACATAACACATCAAAGAAGTGTTATCTCATCACATCCACAGATTCCAGGCATTGTGGAGGTGTGATCTTGAAGGACATTCCAAGAAGTTCCGCCTATGATGCTGATGCTATTGGTCTTTAAAGAACTTGTTCAAATACCCTTTGTTCTAAGTCCCCTTGACATTCCCTCCTCAGACCACACTTCTTTTTGCTCTTGAGACAGGAGTAAGATCCACTGGTCCTTCCTTGCCTTAGGGTATTTTTTCTTAACTTCCTTAAAGGACTTCTGTTTGGTTGAAATGTTGCTATTACTCACTCCCAGCAAATCCAAGTATAGACACGGAAAAGGCTCCCAAATTCTTCAGGGGTTCCATCATGACAAGTCAGAAGGAACTATGTGGTTCAAGTACCAGGAGGACTTTAGATAGCTCCAAGGTGTCCAAAATAGCTTTGTGAATGAAACCCTAATGATGACTCTGGATTACACAGAAGTAACACGTCTATGGCTAATACATTAGGAAACTAGTTCTCCTTAAATGGCCTACCACTTGCACAGCTGCTTCATTTGCCAAATATAATGTTTTAATCAAAGCAATTTGTTATGAGTCACCTTGTTTATTTTGAACCAAAATGCTGAGGTCTGAGCATTGTCTCGCATATCCCCAGACCTCACTGTAACTCTATCCTACCTTTCTAAGAAGGATTTGAGGTTTCCCTGCAGCCATGTAAGCTCCTATAGTAAACAGAGTGGGCTTTTTCTGAGAAAGACAGCACTTCTGAGGTCGCTTTTGATCTCCAATCTTTTCATTTTCTCTCTAAATATAGATTGTTCTTCTTTCTATGTGTTTTCTAGCACTCAACAAAAATGCCCTCTCCTTCTTCCTCATGAATCTCTGCTAAACATTTTCCCTACATTGAACAATGCATCATTCTCTATGAGAACCACAATACTCACTCATGATCATAAATTCTGCGGGCTCAGGGCCCAAGGATCTGCCTCTGACCAAAAAGCCCTCCTCAATGGGATAGTTGGGAAGAGAACCAGCCACCTTTGTGGGTCATCAGGCAGGAGAAGCTTGTCAAGCACTACTACTCCATACTGGTGCATGACCAGGGAATCCAAGCTGGTTCTCCCAGGGACTCAGAATATATATAGTGTCCTGTTAATGGAAGGACTACTGATTTTCTAAGGTGTAGGCTTTGATTTTACAGGTAGATATCAAGTATTCAATCAGAAAGTTCAGTGTTTAACCAAAACTTTACTATATATGGTAGATAAGATTATCTTCCTAGTGATCTCTATTTTAAAAAAATGTGTATGACTCGGCCGGGCACGGCCCACGCCTGTAATCCCAGGACTTTGGGAGTCCGACGAGGGTGGATCACGAGGTCAGGAGATTGAGACCATCCTGGCTAACACGGTGAAATCCTGTCTCTACTAAAAATACAAAAAATTAGCCAGGCATGGTGGCGGGCGCCTGTAGTCCCAGCTACTCGGGAGGCTGAGGCAGGAGAATGGTGTGAACCCAGGAGGTGGAGTTGCAGTGAGCTGAGATCGTGCCACTGCACTCCAGCCTGGTGACAGAGCGAGACTCCATCTCAAAAATAAATAAATACATAAAATTACAAGGCACAAAAAATGGTAAGAAAAAAAATCTGTAGAAACAAAGCAATTGTCAGAACCAGACAGAGATATGACACAGATGTTAAAATTATCATATAGAGAATTTAAAGTAACTATTTAAGGGCTCTGATAGAAAAAAGTAGACAATATGAAAGAACAAATAGGTAATATAATCAGAGGGATGGAAACTCTAATAAAGAATTAAAAGGAAATGCTACAAGTCAAAAACACTAACAGAAATGAAGGATGCCTTCAATGGACTCATCAGTCACTGGACATGGCCAGTGAAAGAATCAGTTAGCTTTCAGATATATCAATATAATGAAAACACAGGAAAATATCCAAGGACTACGAAGCAATATAAAAAGGTGTAACATACACATAACTGGAATCCTAAAAGAAGGAGAGAGAAAGAAGCAGAAGAAATATTTGAAGTAACACATAATATTGGTATAAATATTTTTGTGCCTATCTCTTCACATACAGGCACATGCATATCTACCTTTTGGAATTGCATGACTTCAATTTTGAAAGATAATGCTAAACTTTGTCCCAAAGTTGTATCAATTTACAGTTCCACCAGCCATATGGGAGTTCCTTTCCCTCCATGTCCTCACCAACACTTGGTATTCTCATTCTCCTTGATTTTACCCTTCCTGGTGGTTGGGTAATATTACTCATTTTGAACATTCTCTTTGGTGAAGTAACTGTTCAAGTCTTTTGCTTTCTATTTCACTGTCTTTATTGATTTGTAGCTCTTTATATATCCTACATATAAATACATTTTCAGACTATTTCTTATTCACCCTTACTTTGATGACAGTTTTGTCCCCTTGGTCCACGGAGCTATCAAAAGTTCTGCTATGTTTCTCAGACTCTCTGCTGCCTCCCTTGGAATCAACAGATATCCTTGACTGGGAAAATGATCTGAGTGCTGAGCTTACCCATCTGGATGTCTTCTTATCCTAGATCTTGACCCCATAATTCTTTACTGCCTTGTGAGCTCACCAATCCTGTCAAACAGATGTTTTTATTTTCTTTCCAAGTTTTCTAACTATTCTCAATGGTAGGGTTGCACTGAATTATTTTATCAGCCATTATCAGAAGTAGAATTCTCAGATGAAAGTGGCAGTCACTCTGTTTAACCTCTTTTCCACTCAGGTATGAAGAGCCTAAGAGTATGCTCATGGCTCAGCATGCAAACAGATGTAAACTTGACCCTAGTATTTTATCTTCTTTCATATTAGACTAAAATATTCTTATACATTTTACTTCAACTAAAATATTCTTATACATTGTACTTCAAGTACATTTTACATAGTACTTCAACATTTTAACTTTTAGTTTACCTTTTCTGAGACAGAGTCGCGCTCTGTCACCAGGCTGGAGTGCAGTGGCACGATCTCGGCTCACTGAAACTTCTGCCTCCCAGGTTCAAGCGATTCTCCTGCCTCAGCCTCTCAAGTAGCTGGGACTACAGGCATGCGCCACCATGCCCAGCTAATTTTTGTATTTTTAGTATAGACGGAATTTCACCATCTTGGCCAGGATGGTCTCAATCTTGACCTCGTTATCCGCCCCCATTGGCCTCCCAAAGTGCTGGGATTACAGGTGTGAGCCACCGCGCCCAGTCAACATTTAGTTTACCTTCTAAAAACACTAAGTAATTATTTCCTACTCAATTTAGGAATTAGAGAAATTTCGGTGCTTATTCATCCAACTCTTGCCTAACTAGGCTCTGGTTTGCATTCATTCAAATATATATTAATAGTTTCTGTGTACTAAACATTATTCTAGGAACTAAAATAAGAATACCAAGATCCCTTCCCAGGGGATAGAGACAAAAAAAAAAAAAACACACCTTGAAAACATCATAAAATTGACAGAGAAAGGAATTTAAATGATGTTGTATTAACAAATGATAAGCAAAGAATATAGATTACTGTGTGAGGTTAAAGAGTAATCATTTTAGAATGGGAGTAATGGAGTAATGAAAGGTCTTATAGGAGAGTTGATATTAAAAATTGAGATCTAGGTGGGGCACGGTGGATCATGTCTGAAATCCCAGCACTCTGGGATGCCAAGGCAGGGAGAACACCTGATGTCAGGAATTTGAGACCAGCCTGGCCAACATGGTGAAACCCCGTCTCTACTAAAAATACAAAAATTAGCCAGGCATGGTGGCACTTGCCTGTAATCCCAACTACCTGGGCGGCTGAGGCAGGAGAATCGCTTGAGTCTGGGAGGTGGAGGTTACAATGAGCCAAGATCACGCCACTGCACTCCAGTCTGGGGAACAGAACGAGACTCTCTCAAAAAACAGATCTGAATAAGAAGAGCCCCAGTATGAGGATCACAGAGAAGAGTACTCCAGGTAAAGGGAAGAATTTGTGTAAAAGTCCTGAAGCTAGAACAAGCTTAGTTTGTTTCCAGAAAAAGCAAAGGCTAGCATAGCTGGAGTATAATCTACTTCCCATATGATTTACCAATTGGCAAAAGGGAACATGGTGTAAATGAGGCAAGAGTGACAAAATGGAACTAGATCATGTGGGGCTTTGTAAGCCAATATAAGAAGCTTAGATTTTACTCTCATTGAGATAAGAGCTTTGTAAAACTATTTAAGTTTGGGAAAGGAAAGGGGAGGTGGAGGTGACAGGATCCAAGTAATTTTTTTTAAATATATTTCTCTGGCTGCTATGTGGAATATATATTGTGTATGGGTATATCAATCAAGATCAAGTAATGAAATAGAAATTTCTTCTCTTCTGCTAGCTTTGGGGATGTATTGCACTTGCTTCTCTAGTTCTCCTAGGTGTGATGTTAGGTTGTTAATTTGAGATCTTTCTAACTTTTGATGAGGGCTTTTAGTGCTAAAAATTTCCCTCCTAACACTGCCTTAGCTGTGTCCCAGAGACTCTGGTATGTTGTATCTTTGTTCTCATTAGTTTCAAAGTGACTTCCTGATTTATTCCTTAATTTCATTATTTACCCAAAAGTCATTTAAGAGCAGGTTGTTTAATTTTCATGTCCTTGGATGATGTTGAGTGATTTTCTTAGTATTGATTTCTATTTTTATTGTGCTGTGGTCTGAGAATACGGGGTTTTTTTTTTTCTTTTTTTTTTAGATGAAATTTTGCTCTTGTTGCCCAGGCTGGAGTGCAATGGCACGATCTTGGCTCACTGCAACCTCTGCCTCCCAGGTTCAAGCAATTCTCCTGCGTCAGCCTCCCGAGTAGCTGGGATTACAGGCATGTGCCACCACACCCAGCTAATTTTGTATTTATTTATTTATTTATTTTTTTTTTTAGTAGAGACGGGGTTTCTCCATGTTGGTCAGGCTGGTCTCGAACTCCCGACCTGAGGTGATCTGCCTGCCTTAGCTTCCCAAAGTGCTGGGATTACAGGCATGAGCCACCTCGCCTGGCCTCTTTTGTTGGTTTGTTTAATTTGCTGAGAATTGCTTTATGTCTGATGGTGTGCTTGATTTCTGGGATGAATGGCTAGCAGCCATAAAAAGGAATGAGACCATGTCCTTTGCAGGGACATGGATGAAGCTGAAAGCCATCATCCTCAGCAAACTAATACAGGAACAGAAAACCAATCACCACATGTTCTCACTCATAAGTGGGAGTTAAACAATCAGAACATATGGACACACAGAGGGGAACAACACACATCAGGGCCTGTTGCAGGGTGGGAGGCAGGGGGAGGGAACCTAGAGGACGGGTCAGTAGGTGCAGCAAATCACCATGGAACATGTATACCTATGTAACAAACCTGCACGTTCTGCACATGTATCCCAGAACTTAAAATAAAAAAAAAAAATTGTTAACCACATGCAGAAGATTGAAACTGGATCTCTTCCTTATACCACTCTTTTTTATACAAAAAAAACACTCAAGATGGATTAAAGACTTAAATGTAAAACACCTAAAGCTATAGAAACTCTGGAAGATAACCTAGTAAATACCATTCTGGACATAGGAACTGGCAAACATTTCATGATGAAGATGGCAAAAGCAGTTGCAACTACAGCAAAAATTGACAAATGGGATCTAATTAAACTAAAGAGCATCTGCACAGCAAAAGAAACTATCAACAGAGTAAACAGGTAATCTACAGAATGGGAGAAAATATTTGCAAATTATTCATCTGAGAAAGGTCTAACATCCAGAATCTATAAGGAATATAAACAAATTCACAAGCAAAAACAGGCAACCCCATTAAAAGGTGGGCAAAAGACACGAACAGAAACTTATCTTAAAAAGACACACATGCAGCCAACAAGCATATGAAAAAAATGCTTATCACTAATCATTAGAGAAATGCAAGTCAAAACCATGATGACATACCATCTCACATCAGTCAAAATGGCTATTACTGAAAAGTCAAAAAATAACAGACGGTGAGGTCAGGGAAAGGAAACACTTATACACTGCTGGCAGGAGGCAGGAGTGTAAATTAGTTAAGCCATTGTGGAAAGCAGTGTGGCAATTCCTCAAAGAACTAAAATCATAACTACCATTTGGCCCAGCAATCCCATTATTGGTCATATGCCCAAAGGAATATAAATTGTTCTATCATAAAGACACATGTGCACATATGTTCGTTGCAGCACTATTCACAATAGCAAAGACATGGAATCAACCTAAGTGCTCTTCAGTGGTAGCGTGGATGAAGAAAATGTGTCCATGGCCGGGCGCAGTGGCTTATGCCTGTAATCCCAGCACTTTGGGAGGCTGAGGTGGGCAGATCACCTGAGGTCAGGAGTTTGAGACCAGCCTGGCCAACATGGTGAAACCCCATCTCTACCAAAAATACAAAAGTTAGCCAGGTGTGGTGGGGGACGCAGGTAGTTCCAGGTACGCAGGAGGCTGAGGCAGGAGAATTGCGTGAACCTGGGAGGTGAAGGTTGCAGTGAGCTGAGATCACGCCACCGCACTCCAGCCTGGGCAACAAGAGCGGGACTCTGTCTCAAAAAGAAAATGTGTACTTATACACCATAGAATACTATGCATTCATAAAAAGAATATGATCACGTCTTTTGCGGCAACTTGGACAAAGCTAGAGGCCATTGCTGTAAGCAAACTAATGCAGAATAGAAAAACAAGTACTACATGTTCTCACTTATAAGTGGGAGCTAAATGATGAGAACTCATGGACACAAAGATGGAAAAAACAGATACTGGGGCCTATTTGAGGGTGGGGAGTGGGAAGAGGGAGAAGATCAGAAAAAAGACCTATGGGGTACTATGCTTAGTACCTGGGTGGCAAAATAATCTGTATACCAAATCTCCATGACATCAGTTTACCTATATAACAAACCTGTACATTTACCCCTGAACTTTAAATAAAAGTTAAATTTAAAAAAGATATAACTTTGCATCTTTTAAACAAAGGAGAATACTAGGAATCAGATATACAATAGAAGATTTAAGAGTTCAAACAGGGTATAATGAAGCAACCTGAGACTCACGATAGTAACTAATACTTCTAAGAGGAAGGAGGTAATATGTGAGCAGGGCCAGGAAGCTGGAGGCATCCACTTGGCATTATCTTGGCAAGGGCTTTCTAATAGACTTAGGTCTACAGAAGGTGGGAGTGTCTTGCAGGTGCTAGAGCCACAGGAAAAAAATGCAGCTGGTATACAAGACATCACAGGTAGCAGTCTTCCACCAATGCCCTTTTTGGCTGAATCTATCTGGAAGGGCAAGAGAGTGTGGGAAATTTAGTTCCTGGCTCAGTTGAACAGAAGATCAGATAACAAAAAGACAGTAGACCAACTCAGAGGACAAAAATAAAAGCAAGGAGATAAGGAGACTATTACAGTAGGTCAAATGAAAATTATGGAAACTTGGACTAGGGGAGTAGAGAAGGAAATTAAGACAAATCAATGTAGTCAGTACATTTGGTTTTTTGTTTGCTTTTTGATTTGTTTGGAGACAGATTCTTGCTCTGTCACCCAGGCTAGAGTGCCGTGGCACAATCTCTGCTCACTGCAACCTCCGCCTCCCAAACTCAAGCAATCCTCCCACTGCAGCCTTCCAAGTAGCTGGGATTACAAGTGTGCACTACCACACCTGGTTAATTTTTATATTTTTAGTAGAGATGGAGTTTCACCATGTTGGCCAGGCTGCTCTCAAACTCCTGACCTCAGGTGATCTGCCCACCTCGGTCTCCCAAAGTGCTGGGATTACAGGCATGAGCCACTGCACCTGGCCGTCAGTGTATTTGAAGTATAATCAACAGAACTCATTAAGGAACAACATGTAACAAGAAAGAAAAATCACAAGCTTAGGAATAACTCCTAGATTTTTAACTTGAGCAACTAGAAGGAGAGTGATGTCATTTACTAGAATGAGAAAGACTAATCACGGGAGTTCAGGTGAGCAGGAATAAAATTTCTATTTTGGCTTTGTTAAGTTGAAATTGCCAGTTAGACATCTATGTAGACATTTCCAGTAAGTATTGGATATATAAGTCTGGAACTCTGGGGAACTATCAGGACTCAAAATACAGACTTCAGAGTCATTGGCATGTGTGTTGTACTCAAAAATACAAAACTGGATGAAATTACCAGGAGAGAATACATAGACAAAAAAAGAATAGGTCCAGGAGCACTCCAATGTTGAATGATGCTAAGCAGTCAAGAAAGAGAAAAACAGAAATGAACACCGCATTGGCAACCCAGAGGTCATTTAATGATTTTGAGAGTAATCACCTCAGTTTAGTTGAGGGAACAAAAGTCCAAATAGAGTGAGTTGTGGAGAGAATATAAAATGATGTGGAAAAAAATTAACTATTTTCAAAAAATTTTGTTCCCAAGGAGAGGAGAGAAACGGGACTGTAGCTATAAAGGATGAGCTTTTCTTTTCTTTCTCTTTTAAATATAGGATGTTTAAAATGAAAGTCATACAGAAAGGGAACCAAGGGTTCATGTTAGCAAATTGAAAATGGGTGCCCACCTCACCAAAGAAGGTATAGTTTCAACTATTCTCATTTGTGACATTCTATAAAAAGGATCCTCCCAGGAGGCTCATGGAAACATTTTATTTGAAAGCTTCTTATCTAAAAGGAAGACACTGGGAGACTATAAACACTTTCTTCTCTATCATGGACAATTTTGCTTGTGAAACTGGCAGGATGTGTGATAACTCAGTTACTCCGCCTACATAAAACTTACTCCAAAGGAGTTCTAAAATGTAAGATTAAGATCTCTAGTGGATATGAGGGCTATTGGCTCTAAGGCAATGATTTCTTAAATCAACAGAAGACTATTGAAAGACTTGTCAGAAACCAGAAAAATAATTTCCTCAGTTTCAGAAAGCACATTGCAAAACACTCTCGTCTAGGAAACAGTAATGTGACAAAATAGTTTCTGTTTTATTCTAGGTAGACAATAAATATAATGGCAGTGTTTTAATACAAGTGCAGGGATTTCTTCTTCCTTTACTGACACAACATAGGCATCATTTGTCATCTATGAAGCTGGCTGTTATACTTGTACTGACCTTGGAGTCTTTAACCTATTTGACATAATTTGTATGATATACCCAATCAGAACAAATTTGGCATAAAAACGAAACAGCCACATATAATCCATTTCAGGAGTCCATTGAGACTGAAATTTCCAATGAAGAACTTTAATTCATTTATAATCTTGAGATATTGAAGCTATGAAGGATCTCAAGGATCATCAAGACCAATCTCCTCATCAAACAAATGAGGAAACTGAATCCCAGAAAGAGGAAGTGATTTGACAAGGTTCCATGGCTAGTTAGAAGCAGAACAGGGTCAAAAACCCAGACCTCCTGACTCCACAGATGGCGCTCATAACAGTGAGATGGCAATTAATTTAAAAGAGACAGACCATTCTAACAAATAACAGATTCATAGAAAACCATCTGTATATAAATTATAAGGCATCTCGGTAAGCAAATAGTCAGAGTCCTAATGAAATCAGGATGAGTTTAATGAAAATTAAGAAGCCAAGCTAATGAAGATAGGCAGAAATTAGTAAACAAATAATGTATAATTCTTTCCCCCCACTTACTTACATTGTATGAGAGCTACATATAAGTGCCTCATTTTGTCTAGGTCTTAGAAGATCTGGAAAGGAACCAATCATAAATGCCACAACACAAGAGGGGAACCAGAAGTAAATATAAATTGGCAACCACACTTATTTGAGAAAACTTAGGCAAGAGCCCACACATCAAAAATGATTTTGATAACTAGACGTTCTACAAACAAAAATAATTTAGTCTTCAAAATCTAATGTTAACAATCTGCTTTTTTCAAATCAGAAAAAAACGTGTGCAAGGCAGCTTGCAATAAGATTGTCTGTCATTGTTGAGAACACTTAAATTTATATAAGGCTTGTAGGCAAAATGTTGCCTGGTATCACCATCTTTCTGGATGGTGTTGAAGAATATAGCTACAAAGTCAATGCATTTGCCACAGTAGAAATCCTATCTAATCCCTTTAGATACTGAGAAACAACATTTTTAAATATGAATTTTAGTTCCCAAATTCAAAAATCCAGTGGGATAACGGCTGCAATAAAAGAAATTGAATGTATGACCATCTGTATCCAGGCACTAAATGCCACCAGCAGAACTAGCCCACCCACACGTCAGTCTCTTAGTGGCCAGTAACAATGTCCACGACTGAACTGATCATGAGGTGAACCACATATATGCCTGAGGGGGCCAACAAAATGATTCCAACATTACCATGATCTATCTGTATGTACTTTAATCTCATAGTAACAACCTACAAAACCTAATTTCAAGACTTACTATGTAAAGCTACAGTTGTCAAGACAGTGTGGAAGTTGTATATAGACATATAAATAAATGGAACACAATGGAGAATCCCACATATATGTGCTCAGTTTGGGTTTGTTTCATTGGTTGTTTTTTTGTTTGTTTGTTCACAAAGGACCAAGGTAATGTAATCGGGGAAAAAATTATTTTTTCAACAAATAGTACTCGTATCGGTGTGGGATAAAAATGAATTTTGACCTTTACTTCACATTGTATACAAAAATCAACTCCAAATGGAACATCCACTGATATGGTTTGGATTTGTGTTCCTGTCCAAATCTCAGGTTGGAGGCGGGGCCTGGTGGGAGGTGATGGGATCCTGGGGGCAGTTTCCAATGGTTTAGCACCATCCCCCCCAAGTGCTGTCTCAAGATAGAATTCTCACAAGATCTGGTTGTTTAGAAGTATGTGGGCCAGGCACGGTGGCTCACACCTGTAATCCCAGCACTTTGAGAGGCCAAGGCAGGAGGATCAGGAGGTCAGGAAATAGAGACCATCCTGGCTAACATGGTGAAACCCCATCCCTACTAAAAATACAAAAAATTAGCTGGGTGTGGTGGCGGGCACCTGTAGTCCCAACTACTCAGGAGGCTGAGGCAGGAGAATGGCGTGAACCCGGGAGGTGGAGCTTGCAGTGAGCCGAGATCTCGCCACTGCACTCCAGCCTGGGCGACAGAGCGAGACTGTCTCAAAAAAAAAAAAAAAAAAAAAACAAGTTTGACATAAATATTCATGAATCTTTATTCATAATAGCCAAAAGATGGAGAAATTCAAATGTTCATCAAGATTAAAAAATAAACCATTTGTGTTGTATACTTACGATGGGATACCACTCCACAATTAAAGAGAAAGAACTATTGATACATGTAACAAGATAACCTCATCTCAAAATAATTATGCTAAGCAAAATAAACTAGAACCAAAAGAGTATACGCTAAAGGATTTTATTTATATAAAACTTTATAGTATACAAAACTAATTTATAGTGACAGATAACAAATTAGTGGTTGCCTAAGGCCCAGGAATCAGGAGCTGAAATGCAAAGAAACATGAAGAGCTTTTTGGGGTGATGGAAATGTTCACTATGTTTATTGTGGTAGTGGTTACATGGGTTTATACATTTTTTGAAAATGTAAAAGTATAATAGAACCTTCAAACTGACAAATAAAAAGAAAAGAAAAATTTTACCAAGAAAACAAAAGTAAGGAAATGGAGAGGGAAAGTGGATGGTAAATATCAAAGAAGGTATAAAGTCAAGTATATCACATGATCTGAGTCTTTTGTTTGTTTGTTTTTTGAGACAGAGTCTCACTCTACCCAGGCTGGAGTGTAGTGGCAAGATTTCCGCTCACTGCAAAACCTCCGCCTCCCAGGTTCAAGTAATTCTCCTGCCTCAGCCTCCCGACTAGCTGGGACTACAGGCGCACGCTGCAACACCAGGCCAATTTTTTGTATTTTAATAGAGACAGGGTTTCACCGTGTTGCCCAGGCTGGTCTCAAACTCCTGAGCTCAGGCAATCTGCCCACCTCAGCCTCCCAAAGTGCTAAGATTACAGGCATGAGCCACCACACCCGGCCCTGAGTCATATTTTTTAAGGACATTGTGTCCTCTATTTTGAGAAGAGACTGAAAGGTAGAAGCAAGTTTTCTTCCAAATGTTCCCTCAGCAAAGAGAAGGAAGTTTCTACAGTTTGGTTTTTTGTGTGGGTTTTTTTTTTTTTCCTGGTAGAAATTGGAAATCTAAACACCATATTAAAAGGCAAAAGACCAAGAATAACCAAGAAGAGCAAAGTGGAATTATTAATACTTAAAGCTAGATACACAGGTACAGCAAATAAAATGGTGTGTTATTGCCCGAAGTTTAGACAAGTAGGCCAATACAACCAATTAACAAGCCCAGAGCACTGGGGGAAAGGAGAGTCCTTCAATAAGTGATTCTAGGTCAACCAGATAGCTAATTGGGAGAAAAAAAAATGAAACTGGGTCCCTACATAATATTTAAAAAATAAATTTTAGGTAGATTGAAGATTTCAATGAGAAACACCAAAGTTCCTAGACGAGAATGTTTGCATAATTCTTCGGGACCTTGAAGTAGTTTCAACAGAACGTAAAAAGTTCTGTTGATAACGAAAAAGAATGAGGCCGGGCACGGTGGCTCACACCTGTAATCCCAGCACATTGGGAAGCCGAGGCGGGTAGATCACTTGAGGTCAGGAGTTCGAGACCAGCCTGGCCAACATGGTGAAACCCTGTTTCTAGTAAAAATACAAAAATTAGCTGGGTGTGGTGGCACATGCCTGTAGTCCCAGCTACTTGGGAGGCTGAGGCAGGAGAATCGCTTAAATCAGGAGGCGGAGGTTGCAGCAAGCAGAGATCATGCCACTGTGCTCCAGCCTGGGTGACAGAGTGAGACTCTGTCTCAAAAAAAAAAAAAAAATTAAGAGACTCATAAGCTAGATTATAGTGAAATCAAGACTCTCTATTGAAATACCTATATTGACAAAAAAGAACAAGAAGGAAGTTACAGAATTGGAGACAGTATCTGCAACACTTATAACCAGCAAAAGACTCATACACAGACTACAGAGCTACTATAAATCAATACTGAAGAGACAATACAATAGACTTGAACAGTCATTTCACCAAAAAAAAAGATTATAACCTGGCCAAAAAAGTTATGAAAACTGCCCGACCCCAATAGTAAGCAAGGAAAGGCAAGCTAAGATCACAAATCAGTATCACTATTAACCCACCAGAATGACAAAAAATAAAAATTATGACTTGTATGTATAATGTCCTTCATAATAAAAATTAAAACTAAATTTAAAAAATAAATTGAGGGGAATTAGTATCAGAAAATCATCTAAGGAAACAAAAATATTCTAATGAATGCACAAATGTCCAAACAATGCTTATAACAAGTAGAAGCGGCCGGGCACAGTGGCTCACACCTGTAATCCTAGCACTTTGGGAGGCTGAGACAGGTGGATCACGAGGTCAGGAGTTGGAGACCAGCCTGGCCAACATGGTGAAACCCCGTCTCTACTAAAAATACAAAAATTAGGTGAGCGTGGTGGCGTGCGCCTGTAATCCTAGCTACTCCAGAGGCTGAGGCAAGATAATTGCTTAAACTCAGGAGGCAAAGGTTGTAGTGAGCCGAGATTGCACCACTGCACTCCAGCATGGGTGACAGAGCAAGACTCCATCTCGGGGGGGAAGCTTTTGTCAAAAATTCAATTCAACCAATATTAATTTAATTTAACAGAATTTCAATAATGATTCTGTTGTTTTTGAGAAAAATGAATAAAATTATATTAAAGTTGATGAAATTTAAAAATTATCTATGGAATACTATGCAACAATAAAAAAGAATGAAATTATCATTTCCTGGATGTAGCTGGAGGCCATTATCCTAAGCAAATTAATACAGGAACCTAAAACCAAATACTGCATGTTCTCACTTATAAGTGGGAGATAAGCATTGAGTACACATGGACATAAAGATGGGAACAACAGATATTGTGATCTACTAGAGGGGGGCTAGAGGGGAGGCAGGCAAGGGCTTAAAAGCTACCTATTGAGTACTATACTAAGTACCTGGGTGATGGGCTCATTTGTACCCTCAGTGTCACACAATACATCCATGTAACAATCCTGCATATGTATCCTTTGAAATTAAAAATTGACATTTTTAAAAAAAGGGAAATAGTAATATTAAAAAAAATTAACTGTACATCATTTCTTTGGGTCTTCATTGCTTTATGAAGGCTCTCATGTCATGCAAAACTTACATTAAATAAACTTGTGTTCTTTTCTCTTGTTAAAAAAATACAAATAAAAATTTAAAAAGTGTCTATGATAGAAAATTATGAACAAAGAAAAGTGGTAAGGGGATTGTATACCTTATGAGATATTTAAATTTACTACAAAGTCACTTTAATCAAAACACTCTGGCACCAACACAAAAATAGACAAGTAGATTTATGGAACACAATAGAATTCAGAAATAAATTCACAAAAAATGGCATTTTGATTCAGTGGGAAATAACTGGTTTATTAATAAATGATCCTGGCATAGTTCGCTATCTGTATAGAAGAAAACAAGCTAGATCATCTACCTCACACCATATGCCGAAATGAATCCCAGATGGATAAAATTTTAAAGCAAAAATATTTTATAAGTTTATAAAAATTAGAAAATTGAGATGTTTTCACAATCTTGAGGCAGAGAAAAACTTCCTATGTGAAAAAGAATTGTCTCAAGCCATAAATTTAAAAAGAGACATATTTTTACATCATAAAATTAAAACACTATATGGCAAATCACTATAAACAAAGTCAAAATAAAAATGATTAACTATGAAAACATTTGCATATGACAAAAGATCACTACATCTAGTAAGCAAAAAGAATGCCTCCAATTTGGAAAAAAAAATGAAACAATGAAAGAAAATGGACAAAATGGTTTTTTACAGAAGATAAAATTCAGTTGGTCAATAAATATGAAAAGATGCTTAGCCTCATTAGTACATAGAGACATAAAAATAAAGTAGCATTTTTCACCCATATCAGCAAAAAACAAAAAGATTTATGACATTTGGAACTGATTAAGATACAGGAAAATGGGTGCTCCAATTTTATTTCTGGAACTACAAGTTGCCCAAGCTTCTCAAAATAAGCTAACATTAAGAAATCTGGTAATTGTTAACATTCAGAATATACGTATCTTTTGACCAAGCAATTTCACTTCACAAAATCCACCCTATAGGAACAAAAGCTCCTGTGTGTAATGGGATGACTATTGCAACATTTTTGCAGAGACAAAAGAAAAAGAAAAGACCTCTAGAAACAAATGATTATCATTGATACAGAAATAGATAGATTGTGGAGTATCCATTCTACAGATGTAACCCTTGAACAAACAAAAAGAAAAGAAAGGGATGAGAAAAATAAAGGGAAAAGGAAGGAAAAGAAAGGAAAGGAAAAGGAAAGGAAAAGACTTAGATCAATATCTAGTCTTCTGCAAGATGTCTAAGATGTATTGCTAATCTGCCCATGAATGGGTATACTACAATAAAATTTTTGTAAAAGAGCAAACAATACCACTATATGTATATATATTTGCTTGCATAAGCACTGAGAAAGTCATAGAAGTTTTAACATCCAATATGCATATTAGTTTGGAACAACTTGGAATAGAGGAATGAGGAAAAATTATCTTTTAAATACATCTCTTTGCATTGTTTTACCAATTACAATGAGCACATATTTCTTAATTATTGTACTAAAGTACCTTTTATAGAATACTTGATTGAAAATATACTTTTCATCTATGGCTGTTCCACCCTTAACACACCTGATCTCATCTGAAAATGGGTATTTGACCCTATTAACTTGACATACATTCTAATATAAACCCTTTCTCTAACTTCTGTATCAATCTTCTTTCCTGGATTTCCTTTTGTCCTCTTTCTATTCCTTCTCTGTCTCTCTTGTTAGCACCATGTCCTCATTCATTCTTCGGGGGAGAAAAAATCTCTGCAAATTCCTTCTCATAGTTATTTCCTTCCCTTGCCTTCATGGGAAAGAATTCACTCATTCACCTACTCATGGTACTGAATCCCCATACAAATTCAGACAAATGTAGGAGACAGAGATGGAAATCAAAAAATTAAAGTAGGGTGAGATAATCTTTGAATGTAATATATACTGAATCCCTAGAGGTAGGTGTGCAAAAGTACATTTTAAAACACCAAAAAGCAACAAGCCACCTGGGGCTAAACCTTTGGAGCAGAGTGCTGAAGAAAAAATGGCTTTGCCAAATGAACACAGAGGAGGGCCAGTACTCCAGACACTGAAAACCATGTTTTTGTGTTGGCATTCATTCTTCTTTTTTCTAGCGATATTTTTTTGACAAACCACATGAATTGTAGAGGAGTACGTGTTGGACTAAAATTGTGCTAAAAAAATTTCCTCCTCTGAAAATTAGAGAAGTAAAAATATTGCATAGCTAGTAAAAATAGTCAGTAAAAAGAATGAACACCCATATTCATGTGGGCACCGTAAGTGGGCAAATGAAGAGCACAGCATGCTCTGGTCATGCATAAACTTTTATTCTTTTGTTAGATTGGTTAAATGATTATAAAATATTTTGCTATATATGTTGGTTCTCATAGTTTGTTAGGGAGTAGGTTTTTTTTTCTTAAGCTGACTGGCTGTTTTCCTTTTAGGAGAAATGAAGTTGTTTGAATTGGAGAGTAGAGTGGGAGGAAGCATTTTAAACGACTGTTACTTGCCAACTGTGCTGTTGCAGCTAGAGAAAACCTGGAAGAATTCTGTAATAGCTCTGCTAGTTTCTCCTCATTGCACAACAGTATGACTGCTACAGAGACAGCAAACAGAGGAAGGGGAGAATGGGTTACAATCAGGTAATTAAGCTTCTGCTCTTTGGCTAGATAATTTTCTAGTGGATAGAAATATGCTTGCACAATAGTACAATGAGAATTTTGTTATTTAGGAAAACTTTGTTTTATATGTAGCAGAGTTATAGACCTATAGGGTAGATAACTGGAAACCATGTTAGAAATGTGTATCTCAGCTCCCTCCTTTTACAAATAAGATCAGAGCAGTTAAATATGTTTAAGATCTCATAGCTACTAAGCAGTCATTCCTCTCTATAATTCTACCTCTGTAATATAAATCCTTTGAAAAAGCCACAAGCAAATATTTGTAGCATTTCTGGACAAATTAAGATCTTTCTGAATATTTATACAATAGAAATGCCACTTTAAATACACAAAGGAGATGTGCTATTTTTAGAAACTCAAATTAATTTTTAATGCACACAAATATCCTTTCATCAATACAGTTCTTAGACTTGAATTTTTAAATAGTATTTTATTTTCCTGGGAAAAGGAAGTAACTGTATTATATCCTAAAATTATGATAATAAAAAATCAATGTTCTTATCACAACAGCTAAAGAAATAACTGCAGTGATCCTATCAACTCTGTTTGATAATTATCGAGAAATGTTTAATATTACTATTCCAATATATAGGGTGCCCAACTGTTTTCACCAACAAGGAAATCTGGAGATTACCCAACTAGAATAAAATCAAGCACCATTAAATCTGGCATGCCTTTTGCTTTTCTGACACCTGTAAACCTCTTTCCATACCACCCCCACCTGGTTTTTAATTTATTGACTACACATTTTAGTCAGCTGCAGGCACCATCTGTTTCTAAACACTTAGCATCCATGCCTGATAAACTGCTGTATAAATACTTTGGGGACTTCCTTTGTACCTGTTGTCAACATTTCCCCACTACATTTCCATCTTCGGAGCTTACATTTCCAATCATACCTTAAATAAAATATCCAATTACAGTCTGAGAAAAGTCTCCAGGTTTATAAAAGAAGATAAGTAAAATCATGTTATGTTTAGAAGACATGTGAGAAGCCACATCATATTCTCCTCTTATCTTTATCCAAGTTCTTGGTTTTCCTTTCAGAGGTTATAGCTCAATTTCAACAACATGCTCACACCAATGCAGCATTATATTTCAACAAATATTTCAGTGCCCACATGTTGCAGACACTGAAACATCATGATATTGGGGGGTGGGGGTAGAAGTAGGTTAGCATTGAAACCAAGGGGTTAATTTGATCAGGTATGCATGCTCTACTCTGCTTGGGTTTTGTTATTTCTTTTTCCTTCTTCCATGAACCTGAAGGCCATGGTAGCTACTTTTAACTTTTCCACAGGCTAGGAAATCTGTCTCACTTAGGCATGCCTTGAGGTATGTATACCTAATCTAATCTCCAACTTCTTTGCCTGTCCCAAGACCTCTTCCCCATGGCTGTTGCCACCAGCCAGTTCCTCCCATTCTTACAGATTCTAGTTTCTCACTCTCATCTCTAAATATTCATGTGGTTGCTGGAATTCACTTTAGAATCTAGAACCAGGATCAGTCACTACGTGTTCAGGGAGCCCCAAAGCAACTCCTGTTCACCCCCAAACAATAACAGACATTAACACAAACAACAGCATAAGCTTAGAAATATGAAACCTGCCAAAAAACAGAAATAAAAGATAGTAAAAGAATCTGAGCCTATTAAGACAGGGCAGAAACAAGATTTTAAATAGAATCACGAAGTCTGACTAGGCGGATTTTCACAGGGTTTTTCAAGGTCAGCTGGTTGATTTCTTCCTTTTCTCCTGATTTGGGGTTTTTGTTGGAGTTTTGTTTCTGTTTTGCTCTTGTTTTGAATCACTCCAATAGCTCCTTCCCACATCTTGGTCATCCAAAAGGAAATCTATAGTTTTCTCATCATCCAGAGGCTACATTTAGCCACTTCAACCCACACTTAGAACACCAAGAGTTCTGTCTGGGAGAACTGAGTGGGGAGAAAAAGGTAAGCGCTCTGGTTCCATCTGAGTTCACTAAGTCCCAATATTCTATGTGGGCATTTAACAGAAAGAGGTTTTCCAGCTTCACATGCTGTGAAGAAATCCCTGCAGCTTCAAAGGGGTGTCAGTGGGAACCTTCCCTGTGTATATTTTCTAGCTTCTCTGTGGGTCTAAAATCTCCCCAGCTGAAACTCTGAGGTGGGACCTCCCATCTATAGACTTCCTATTTCAGCCTGACCTGTGAAACACACAACCTAGGTTCTTACTGTGGAAGAAGCTGAGTCTTTCTTGTTTTAGGCCCTTGACTGTTTACCTCATGCCTTTTTTAAAACTAAAACATCTTTGGGCAGGAACTTTCTACCTGTTTTTTGACCATGTATTTAAGATCAGGTATATCTAAGGGCAAGTTCACCAGACCTGCTTCCCACACAAGATGCAATGTTTTCAGACATCATTCAGACTGTTATCTTGCAGTATGCTTCCCAACTGAAACCTTACTAATTGTTCAACACGATAGGTAAGATTTCTTATGTAAACTTGTACCATGAAAACATCACCTTACGAATATTAAATAGTGAAGAAAGAATAAAATTAGTCAGGATTTTCTCAGAAAACTTTTAACTTCTTGAAACATTTCAGCATATTTAACGAAAATGCTTGAAGTAAATATGAGTCCTATACAGATAGGACTCAGTATATATCATATATATTCAGATAATATATGGACTAGTGTTGGTCTAAAAGTTCATTGTAAATTATTTGAGATTCAGTAAGTTTTTTCATAAAGAAAATGATATGTGGTGCTTAAATGACGGATACCAATCTTCATTAGCACATTTGATTCCTAAGGCATTGGCATTTAATTTGACACTCATTGAATTATTTCCATTGTAGTAAACCTAAACCTCCATGTATACTCGAGAACCGGGTTCAGTCTAAGTCCTGCTGCTCGCTGCACAGAAAGCCAATCATTTAGACAATCAGTACTGCCGAGCAAGAAGGCTTTATTCAGATGCTACAGCTGAGATGGGTGCTCAGCCTGAAATCCATCTCTCTGACTGACTAAAACTAGGGGTTTATAAAGCAAGGAAGAAATGTTAACAACATGTAAGAAAGCAGGAACTAATGAGGAACAAGGTGGCATCTGGTACCCTGACCTGGTGAGTTTCAGTTCTTTGATACTTTGAGAGGCCTGAAGGTTCTTTCCTGAAGAAGGAACTCAGATAAAACAAAGGTTTCAAGTTTTAACAGTAGAAAAGTCCATTTCTATGTTTATCCAAAAACAACTGTCTATGGGACTACTGGGCCATTTTCGGTGGGAGACGAAAACTAATGCTTACTTAGCAACTACTAAGTGCCAAAATGAAGTAGTATGTTAAGTCCTACTTAATTTCCTATTTACAAGGCATTTGAAAATCTAGTCATGGACAGTCTGATAGGGCCTATAATTATATAATCACATGTTAATGTTGAAATCTTTCTAGTTATTGCAGAGCAAGAGTTTTCCTCTATGCACCAGGGGGCAATGCTTGGCCATAGATGTAAAGATGAGTAACAGTGTTTCTACTCTCAGTGGAGCTTTAGAAGAATACACAAAGAAACCTAAACAGGTCAATGCCCTTATAACAGTACTGCATTAGTCCTTGACTTCCATAAGCAGCATGGGTCTAAGATTGACTAAGAGGTTTGGAGTCAGATATAGATGCACAAAACTGTTTCAGTAAACATTCATCCTAAGACTCAACCACATTATGGAACCTAACTTTACAGTTGTCATGAAGCTGTATGGGAAAACATATGGAAACCAGTACTTACTGTGTCTTGTGTGAAAAAAGCTTTAAAAAAATACGGGCTCCTTTCTCTTTCCTCCTTGACATCTCATGTCATCTGTCAAATTTCAAAACGTGTTTTTAGAAGATGAAATTCCAGATTTCTGAACCACAGAGGAAAATGCCCAAAGCTGGGAACATAATTGCTACTCTATGGGGCAGCCTCCACAGTAATTGTATCTTACTGGTATCTTACTTCTTCCACTGTAAACAGTTTTCCAGAAGCAAAGAGCTGTGGGAATGTGGATTATCTGTAAAAGATAGACCTTTCATTATCACTTAACACTGCCACAACTTGCTTTGGAGTTGAATCCCACATATGTTTGCAAATACTTGTTGCTGCAAAGGGATTTATTTCTGAACTGATCCAATGCAATTACTTAGAAATAACTTCCATTACGTTTCCTTTATCTTCTTGTTTATTAGGTCTTCCTTTGTTTAGAGTGACCTGGCAAAGTGTGGTTAACAGGACTTGCAGCAAAAGTTGAAAAATCCATTAGAAGGCTCAGTTGAGAAGGGAAAAATTGAGAGCCTATGAACATTTGAGGAAATGCCAGAGGCTTGTTCAGAACTTTCTTATTAAACCCCAGATCTAGCTAGCAACAGGTTGTTTCCTGTTAAGTGAATAAGGAATGATCTCTAAGGTGCCTTCTAGCTCTAGATTTCTATGAGTTGAAGCGGACAAGGTTCCCTTAAGAGAGCAGGTATTTTAATGATATGAGAAGTGGATCCGAGCCCTTAAGCTCTTTTTTAGAAATTAATTTCAAGGCGCCGGTTTATGTTTTCAGTATTCAAAGCCCAAGCCTGTTATTACTCTGTGGAGGTGAGCTTCTTTAAAGGAATGTGCCCCTTTGTGTGATGTGCACAGCCAAAGCAGCATGCATTTTTTAACTAGGTTCACAGTGTTGGGGTAAGTCCATAGGAAGCGTTTGAAGCTAAACAAATGTTCCCTAACCTTTTCATCCCAGCCTGGAGTAAGGAAAGAAATTCAATGTCCTGTGAATTTTAGTTCTCATTTTAATCAGAATTCTTATTTGTTTTCAGTCTCAATTCTTAATCTAGGCTCATCTTAACTTCTTTCCAACACAGATCCTTAAGCTGCTTTGAATAACTCGATACACAAAAATTACTATTCAGGTTTAAGTAGTCTTCTTTAAGCAGCCCAGGTATGAGGAAGAAACTGAGCTCTGACAGACTAGTAATAGCTAACATGCTAGGCCTTACAGCTAAGGGCCTTACATCAACTCATTTAATCTTGTAATTACCCTGTGAAATAGGGACAATTAAGATCACCGTGTTAGCCTTGGAGAAAATTAAGGCATAGTAAGTTTCCCAAAGTTACATAGATATAAAGTGACAGAGACAAGTTAAAAACCCAGGTTCCTAATATGACCTTACAAGAGCTCTATATTAGACAGATTTACCTTGAACTGATCCCCAGAGATTCTGATTCATTTACAGTGGGATGGGATGGGATGAGATGGGGCTGGAGGCAGTTGTCTACAAAAGCTGGCTCATCCAGCCTCACAAGAACCAATTGTAAGATTTTCAGAAATTCAATCAGCCAGTTAACTTCACCATTTCATGTTTGTTGCTTGAAATTGTTCATAATGGGAGTAGTTATGAGTAATCAACAATTGCTACAAGCTAGACCCTTCTTCTTTCCCCTACCCTCACATGACTGGTTGTTAAATACCACCAAGTAGAGACTAGTTATTATTATTTTTTGAGGTGGAGTCTCACTCTGTCACTCAGGCTGGCATGCAGTGGCGTGATCTCTGCTCCCTGCAACCTCCGCCTCCTGGGTTCCAGTGATTCTCTTGCCTCAGCCTCCAGAGTAGCAGGGACTACATGTATGCGCCACCACACTCAGCTTATTTTTTTGTATTTTTAGTAGACACAAGGTTTCACCATGTTGGTCAGGCTGCTCTCAAACTCCTGACCTCAAGTGATCCACCAGTCTCAGCCTCCCAAAGTGCTGGGATTACAGGCATGAGTCACTGCACCTGACCTAGCTAACATTTTTAAATTCTGCTGATTCTAACAAGGCTGTGGGGTTGATAACTAACTACTCCTGGTACATAGTTAACTCTGGTTTCTTTAAGGGGTGATATTAGAGGATACAGAAGGTGGGCCATTCACCTTTTACTACATAATGTGTTTGATACAAGTATACATTTCTTTTTTAAAATAATATACCAAGTTAAAGAAAACAATAAATATATTTTTCAAGGTTTCCTTTGTCATTTACTTATGGATATAGAAAAAGCAGTTGATGTTGTCCTTGAGGCTTGGCAATTGGATAGGTATAGTAGATAGTGAGGAAAGGTCCTTAACCACAGTCTGTAGGCAAAAGTCAAGAGTTGCTCAAAGAGTGAGTGATATAAACAGCCAAGAGTCAATTCTTAGCAGACAGAGAATATTTCCAGGAAGACTTTGGGTGGCTCTAGTACCAGATGGGGATAAAAAAAAAAAAAAAAATGGAAGAAACTAAGCAGAAAAGTCAGATACCAAAGAACTAAAGTCCATCTGGTCCTGATACCTGGACTTTGCAGACAGAAGTGGAGTCCAAACCTGAGAAGATTATCAAGAATCTGGGGAACCTTTAGTCATGAAGGAACTGGGATCCTAGCAGGATCTGCAGATGTAAAATAATATGGACAGGTAAGACCAAGGCTCACTTCTTGAAACTAAAAGATGAAAGCCCAATTAACTAGGCCAAGGTTAGAGAAGACCAGCAGCACAGCTGGCCTGACCACGAGCCTCTACCTGAGCTTGCCAAATGCCAGGGGCCTCTGCTGTGTCCCTACCAGTTCCACAGGAACAAAAATGATCTGGCTGCTAGGACTGAAATTCTGAAGGGACAGTGGGGCAAGGAAGTGTATTACATGTAATTTCACTTCAGCAATTGTGACACACTCTGAATTATAATATTTCTTGCTATGAACTAGTTACATAGTTAGAAAAAAATCAGATGCCATTGCAATTAATTCACATAATTAGGACACACCATCCCCATTACACTCTCATTTTTACGTGACACGAATTCCTTATCTTGGTCCAGCTTTGTGATTTTTAGCACAAATCAACTAGTGTGGTAAAAGTTAATAAGTAGAAAAAGAGAACAGCATGAATTGACACATAAGGGATGTATATCAGATAAAAGCTAAAATAGGCCCAACACAGTTGCTTACATCTGTAATCTCAGCATTTTGGGAAGCTGAAGCTGGAGGATTGCTTGAGGCCAGGAGTTTGAACACAGTCTTGACAACATAGTGAGACCCCACTGCTACAAAAAAAAAAATCAGCCAGGCATGGTGGCCTGAGCCCGTTCCCAGCTACTAAGGAGGCTGAGGCAAGAAGATTGCTTGAGCCCAGGAGTTCGAGGTTAGAGTGAGCTGTGATTGTGCTACTGCACTCCAGCCTGGGTGACAGAGCAAGACCCTGTCTCTAAAAACAAAATTAATATATATACTTTAAAATAAAATTTAATAAATATTTTTTAAAGCTAAAATATAAAGGGGAAGGTATGTAGACCCATTATGTTCATATAATAATTAAGCTATCCTTAAATTTTTATTCAGTACAAGAGAGGAAACTTTTGAGAATGAAAATTGCTCCTAATACTGACTGTTAAGAAATAGTGGATACACACCCCCAAAAAAATACCAAATTGTGTTGGTGAAATATTTTCAGTAGCCTACTCAGGGGCATCCTTTGAAAACAGTATCATCTTTTCAATTGGACACATTTGCTTTAAGGTAATAATAAGAATGTGAAAATTAATAAGTAATGATGATAGATCAGATACTGTCCACAAATCCTCAAATTCATGGAACTCTTTGGAGACAGAAACTTCAATAGTGTCCACTACATAGTAGATAATGAATATTTACTGACTTGAAAGGATGGTGTGTAATGATTTGTACATTGTACATCACTGGGGCAGACTTGAGATTGCTAGGGTATATATTACAAAAGGAATTTAGTGGTCCAACAGAGTGTATTTTTGATGAAGGTATTTTAGTCACTTACTGAAATAAAATAGGGGTCTTTCATAGGTTGCACTTAGAATGATATGTACTATAGACATTTATAGTCTTTGAAATATAAGAATTACTTATATGGACTCCTTATTAATGTCTTTAATGGTATATTTACCTGATATTCTTTTTTCTCAAAATTTATTATTTTATTTATGCTCAGTTTAACTTCTTAGATTTTTTCTATTCCTTTAGGTTTTTTCTATTTTGAGAAACTAAATACTTCAAAAATGTCGAGTCAACTTGGAGACACATCTGTTTTAGTTTCTTATTTCTAAAAAACATGTTGAACAAATTAGTAGCATTCTATATATGCTGGCATGTTTTTTGCCTCTTTAACCTTTTTTATACTTTCAAAGGTATCTATCCTTTTCTATTTTGCTCATATTCAGGATTTTTTTTGGCCAATTTATCTAAGACAATTTTCATTTTATTCTAAATGTTTGCTGAGTATTCAGTTCTGTGGCTTGCCAAGAGGCCCAACCTTGGAGACTTTGAAGTTATACAGCCAGAGAGACATGACTCATTCTTTTTTGCCTAGTAATCTCTCATTAGTTGGCAGGTAAACTCTACTTAAAATAGATGTTCTGGCATGGAGTTAAAATTGTTAGTGAGGCAATGACTGAGAAGAGGTGGCACCTCGGGGATTCTATCCCATCCTCTCCCTTTACGTGGGGTTCCACCACCAAGACAGCTTCCATTCCAGCAGGGGCCTTCAAGTCTATAGAAAGCCAGGGCCAACTCACATATCTGTTAAGGACTTCACTGTGTGTATTAGTTCCCTATGACCTCTGTCATAAATTAACACAAATTTGGTAGCCTAACAGATATTTATTCCATCATGCCTCTGGAGACCACAAGTCGGAAATGTTTTCACTAGACCAAACCAAGTATTGGCAGTACGGTGCGCTAGAGGAAGATTAATTTCCTTGTCTTTTCCAGCTTCTAGAGCTGCATTTCTTGCATCCTGGCCCCATCTTTTATCTTCAAAACCAGCAGCATAGAATCCTACTCCAGTGGTCACATTGCCTTCTTTGTATCAAATCTCCCTCTGCTTCCCTTCTGTAACAACACTTGTGATTACATTTAAGGTCCACCAGGATAATCCAGGATAACTCCCCCTTCTCGAAGTCCTTAATCAAATCACATCTGAAAAGTCTTTTTTCACATGAGATAACATTCGAAGTTTTAAGAGATTAGGATCTGAATATGTTGAGAGGCGTTATTCAATCTATCACAGTATGTTACCATTCATTTTTAAACTTGTTTTACTAAACACATATTTAATGTGTTTTTAAAATGTCTATGCCTTTGAACCTCAATAATTGAGCTTTCTGTAATCCTTATTTATTTTGGTATTCATTCATTTACTCTTTTCACTAAGATTTGAGTGGCTACATTGTGCCAAACAGTCAGCTGACTCATCAGATAAAACAAGTATTTTTAAGGTATTAGGCAGAAAATTTAAGTAACTAAGTATGACTAGTTTATTAACGGCTCCATAGAAAAAGTTGACCACATGCAAGAATAGATGGATTAGGTAAGCAGAAAAATGGAATCAAATGGAAATACTAACAAATCAAAACACTAACAGAAATAAATAATGCCCCTGATAAGTTCATCAGTAGACTGGACACAGCTAAAGAAAGAATCAGTGGACTTGAAGATAGATCAATAGAAACTTCCCTAACATAGAAACAAAACTGTCAAGCAAAACTGAAGCTTAACCAATCAGAAACCTCCAGCTGACTTTTAACTAGAGACTTTACCAATCAGAAACCACCAACTAACCTCTAAGGAATTCCCATTTTAAAACTAATCAAATTCTTTTTTAATCTTTCTTCTGGAAACAAAAGTTTCCCCTTGAGCCCCCTCAGTGGAGCCCTGAAGTATTTGTGCCTTGCACTGCCCAACTCATGAATTGCTGAATGCTCAAATAAACTCTTTAAAATTTTAATGCGCCTAAGTTTATCTTTTAACAGAAATAAAAATGGCCAAGAACTTTCCAAAATTAGTGACAGACATCACACCACAGATTTAGGAAGTTCAGAAAACACCAAGTAAAATAAATACAAACAAACAAAACCTATCCCTGGGCATGTCATATTTAAACTGCAAAAAATCAAAGACAAAGAAAATCTTTAAAGAAGCCAGACTGGTGTGGGGCATGTGGGGACACCTTACCTTTAGACAGACAAAAATAGGAATTACAGTACACTTCTTGCCAGAAACCATATAAGAAAAAAAAAGTGAAATAAGCACAAACCCCCACCAACGTAGAATTTTATGTACATCAAAATTATTATTAAAATTGAAAGAGAATTAAGAGTGTCACCAAAAAAAAAAAAGCATGGAAAGCATCACCAAGAGAAGTTCCCTTTAAGAAATGTTTTTAAAACTTTAGGCAGAAGGAAAATAACATTGGTCAGAAGCTTGGATCTACATTAAGAAAGGAAGAATATCAGAGAAGGAATAAATGAAGACATGATGGTCAGTTTTATGCATCCACTTAGCTAGCTACAGTTATTTAATCAAATACTGATCTTAGGGTAAATGGCCATCAATCAACAAGTGGATAAAGAAACTGATATTATATATATATATATATGAAATATATATATTTGAAATATATATATTTCATATATATGAAATATATATATTTGAAATATATATATTTCATATATATGAAATATATATATTTCAAATATATATATTTCATATATATGAAATATATATGTATATTTTATGTATTATATATTATATATAATAACATATTATATATCATATGTATGTGTATATATATGATGGAATATATATGGAATATATATGATGGAATACTGCTCAGCCATAAAAAAGAATGAACTAACAGCCTTTGCAATGACCTGGATGAGACTGGAGACTATTATTCTAAGTGAAGTAACTCACGATGGAAAACCAAACATGGCATGTTTTCACTGATATATGGGAGCTAAGCAATGAGGACACAAAGGCATAAGAATGATACAATGGACTTTGGGGATTTGGGGGGAAAAGTGAGAGGGGGCGAGGGATAAAAGATAACATATATGGTGTAGTGTATACTGCTCGGGTGATGGGTGCACCAGGATCTCACAAATAGCCACTAAAGAACTTACTCATGTAACCAAATATCCCTGTACCCACAAGAACTTATGGAAAAATAAAAAATAAATAAGGTACTGCTGTGAAGGTGTTTTGCAGAAGTGATCAAAGTTTATAATCAGTTGACTTTAAGTAAGGGAGGTTATACTAGATAATTCAAATGGGCTTAATCCAATCAGTTAAAAATTCTTAAGAGCAGAGCCAAGCTTTTCCTAAAATGGAAATTCTACCTGTGGACAGCAGTTGCAGCTTCAGGTTTAACAGCCAGAGTTCCAGCCTGCCCCTTCTGACAGCTTGTCCTACAGATTTGGGGATTGTCTAGCCAGCTCTTCTTGCATAAGCCAATTGCTTACAAAAAAGTTCTGTGTCTTCTATTGTTGTTTTTTCTGGTTGAATCTTGACTCATACAGAGTCAGAATAATTTTTTAAACTGTTCTTATTTAATTAATCCAAAAAATAGTTGACTATTAAAAATATAGTCACGATGTGTTGAGTGAAATGAATGACAACAATGTCACAAGGGATCGTAGGGTAGAATTGGGAATAGTCCATCATAAATTACTTGTACTACCTGTGATGTGCTATAGGCTTATTTGAAAATAGACATGTATTAGTTAAAAATGTATATTGTAAACTCAAGGACAGCCACTAATTTTTTTAAAGTATAATTGATACGCTAAAAAAGATAAAATGGGATCATATTAAATGCTCAATTAAAGAGAGGAGGAAAGAAACGAAGAACTCATAAGTATAAATGATTAAGTAAATGAGAGCATCATGCTGTACGTAATATATACAACTAAATAAATCCTTAGACTTTTTAATTTAAAAAAGACTCAAATTGATATAGATATACAGCTCTCAATGAGGTACAGTATAACTTCCCGTGAGTGTGGGCTCACAGTGACTTCATTGCAAAGAGTATATTGTGGAAAGGGGGGAGGGAAATAACTTTACAGTGGAGAAATCTTTCAATAATCTATGACATCCAACATAATGTCTTATTAGCCCTTATCAAGCCTAATATCAGCAGGAATAAGCCATGTTACCATTGATGTGATGTGATGAGAATGGCACTTTGCCACTTCGGTATTCTTCCCCAAAACTCATAACCTCAATTTAATCATAAGAAAAACATCAACCGAATCTCAATTGTGAGACTTTCTAAAATTACCTAAACAGTACTCCTCAAAACTGTCAGGGTCATCAAAAACAAGGAAAGTCTGAGAATGTGCCATAGTATGAGACGCATAAGGAGATATGACAACTAAATGTAATGTGGACTCCTGGAACAGAAATAGGACATTAGGCAAAAGCAAAGGAGATCTGAATAAATTGTGGGCTTTGGTATAAAATATACTAATTATAAGTGTGTGCATATATGTACTTAGACATAATTAGAATTTTAATTTGAATGTATTTAATTGTAAGTAAAATTGAGCATCTTTTCATGTGTTTAATTCTTTTTTATAAGGACAGAATTTTTTGCAAATTGGTTATGTATCAGAAGGAAGGAAAGAAAGGAAAAAAGAAAGAAGAAAAGAAGGAAGGAATGAAGGAAGGACATGCTGAAACAGGGAGTGGATTTCCCATTTAACACTTTTAATTCATTTTACTTATATCAGTCCTAACTTTGATTTTAAATTCTATTATAGTCTAGTTTTTTAAAATTTTTAAACTTTTATTCTTAATCTTTAATTTTAATTTACATTAATATTTTAATCATTAACTTTCAGTCACTTCTTTTTTTAAATTACCATTTCTACAGTATTCCCTTCTTTTATACAAATTTGTTTTGTTTATAACAAGTACTGACTTGTTTATGAAGTATGTTCTAACTGCAGTGAGAAAGCCAGCATCACGAATATGAAAGCTGGGAAAATTACTTTCCTGCTTGTATTATTAGCTATTGCTGCATAAAATTCACCCCAAAATGTAGTGGCTGAAAACAATAGTCATTTATTATATCTCCATGATATCAGTGAGTCAGGAATTCATACTGGGACCACAGAGCAGCTTGTCCCTACTTCATTACGTCTGGACCTCAGCTGGAAGGCTTAAAATCTTGTGCCTAGAATCATCCAAAGGCTGCTTACTGAAGGCTTTTTGAAATCATTTGAGTCCAGCTGTCAGCTGAGGTCTGAGCTGGGGCTATGGGCCAGAATACACACACATGGACTCACCACGTGGTCTGGGCTTCCACACAGCCTGGTGGCTATGTTCTAAAAGTAAGCAAGCTAAGAGAAAAAAGAAGAATCCATACTGCTTAATTACAACCTGGACTTGAAAGTCACACAGCAGCATCACTTTTACCATGTCCTATTGGTCAAGGCACTTCCAAATGTGTATTCAGTTTTAATGAGGAGACAACACTGTCAATGTCATATTCTTTAACAAGCATATGGGATGGGATACATATTGGTGAAGCCATATTTAGAAAATACAATTTGCCAGATTACCAGATACATCTGAAACAATCCTTTATGTTTCTTACAAATAAACTTTGTGGCTTCCAAGTTTGGCTATAAAAATAGACAAACAGATAGGTAAACAGACTTCACCTGGTTAACTCAGAATAATTTGGTACAACACATTTCTCTGTCCCAATTGGTTGATCAATGGTTGCTTCTCCCACATATTGTCAACTACTCCCATATTCTACAAATATTTTAGAGTCCATGTTCCGGTCACTGCACTAGGGTCTGGAGAAATATTGGTAGTATTACAGAATCCCTGCCCTTAATGAGCTACAGGTTTATGGGCAACACAGAAAGTAAGCAGGAAATTATAATTCAATGTGTTTTGTATGTTAACAATGCTAAGTATTGGGTGCTGTGGAAGCACTTGGAATAGACACATTACCTAGGCCTGGGAATTGGGAACAACTTCCCAGAAGTGCCATATGACTTAGAATGAATAAGTAGGAGTTATCCAGGAAATTGGTATCCGTGATGGAGGAAGGGAATGGGTAAAAGTATTCAAAAGAGAGGGAAAAGCAGGTTTACACTTCTAGGAGCAAGAGAAAATGTGGCATAGTCATCGATCAGACCTTGTAATCCCAAGGTGCTATGCCCAGGGCCTCAAATGTACTATGCAAAGCAGCTGAGATTACAAGTCCAGCTCAGAGACCCCTTCAGGCCTACTACACCCTCTGTGAGAGACTGACTTTTGTCAGGTTTTGTTCACTTATATATCCCCAGTGTCTAGTATACCTAGCACATAGGGATGCAATAGGTATTTGTGGCTTCATACTTGGATTCCTGTCTCTGAATATTGACTTTGAATGAAAACGCGACTGGACAGTCTTGCTATTCATTATTTTCCATCCTAGATGCAGCCTTTTGGCTCAGGCTCAGCTCCATAAATTGTGGCCTGAAGAAAAGACCTGCCGTCATAGGCTTCCCAGCTCCAACCCAGGCCAGCAACCAAAGCTACTGCTCCTCTGAAAGTTCTGTCAAGCACTTAAAGAGCTAACAGGGCATTTGAAAATTCATGGTCCCCAATGTCTTCAACTAAGATCTGACAGAAGCCATGGCAGTAGACCTGGAGTTGGTTATATCTAGAGAATGATATGGCTCACACTAATACCTTTGCCCTACCTTGGTAAGGACACAAGTGATGCTCACTGTCCTGATATACATGCCTGCAAGAAGATATAACTAAAGGGCTTTAGCCATATAGCTGAGCTTATTGCACCAGCCTCAATCTAAAATTACATATATGATAGAATATTATTTCAGCCTTGAAAAAGAAGGAAACCCTGCCGTTTGTGACAATATGAATGAATCCAGAGACATTAAGTAAAACAAGTCAGACACTGCAAGACAAATACTGCGTGAATTTATTTGGATGTAGACTCTTTAAAAATTAAACTCATAGAAACAGAATAGAAGGGTCCTAGGGGTGAGGGGAGTAAAGAATGAGGAGATGTTGGTTAAAGGGTACAAATATGTAATCATAAAATGAGTAAGTTCTGGACACCTAATGTACAGCTTTATTACTATACTTAATAATGTACACTTGAAGTTTGCTGAAAGTAGATCTTTTTCTTTTTGAAATGGAATCTCACTCTGTCACCAAGGCTGGAGTGCAGTGGCATGATCTTGGCTCACTGCAACCTCCGCCTCCTGGGTTCAAAGTGATTCTCCTGCCTCAGCCTCCCAAGTAGCTGTGTTTACAGGCATGCACCACCATGCCCAGCTAATTTTTTTTTAAAGTAGAGATGGGGTTTTGCCACATTGGCCAGGCTGGTCTCAAACTCCTGACCTCAGGTGATCTGCCCACCTCAACTTCCCAAAGTGCAGAGATTACAGGCATGAGCCACTGTGCCAAGCAGATCTTATGTATTCTTATCACAAAAAAGATAACAATGTAAGTGATAAATTAATTCGATTGAATGCAGCTATCCTTCATTTCACAATGTGTATGTATTTCAAAATATCATTCTGCATATCTTGAATATAATTTTTATTTGATTGTACCTCAAAAAAGATGAAAAATATTTTAAAAATACTCATCTATATTGTGGTTCATCTATCCCATCTGCTTTGTCAGTAGTAGGATAGAAAATATTTTGCAAACCCCAATTATTACCACCCAGCTCACTTTTCCTGCTTCTTTCATCCGACTGGCTGGACTTAGGATTCCATGACAGTAGAGAATTTCCAACTGCAGAATTTACTGGTCAGCTTACACTAGTGATTCAATAAGATCATAGAAACAAGGCTCTCCAACACAGAGACAATCCCCGTGGTGTTTAATATTATGTGTTTGCAACATATCTAGTTTTTCATACATTGCTATTTTAGATCATTTTCTCCTTAGTCAAATGGAGGAAATTAATGAAAGAAGGTAAATGTGGGTTGGAAACCTTATCTCTTTCAACCTCAAAGAGGTTGTCATAGGATCTTTCATCCTCCTAAGACAATATGGCCTTCCATTCTTTCCTTTCCTCCTGCCAAATTTGACTTGGAGATCCGGCTAGATTTTGATGACTTAAGTCTATTACATCATATAAGGAAAATAATGTTAAGAAAACATTTATGTTAGGAATGTGGTAAATCACACCGCAGAAGCTAAGACCCTGAGGTTTACCTGGGTAATTACTTTGTGGCACCAATGGAAACCAAGACCTTTTGTCCCAAAGTATGTCAAGTCTTTGCCTCTGTGTACCTGGGTGTGGTAATGTTCTCTCCTACAAGTGGCTTTGATGGGTTCCTGAGTAAGCATTGTTCACGCTTACTCTGAATGGCAGGCACACACTTATCAAATGACTTACCTTTATTAATTCTAATGATATGCTACTGTCTAAGGCAGTTCTTATTCCCTCCAAATGTGGAGATGCACAGCAGCTTAAATTCAGCCACAGAATTTTCCAAAACCTGCTAATTAGCTTCAGCCTTGGCCTTGGCCTTCAGAAGGCCAAACAGTCAAATGCAAACTTCAGCATCACTTCTGAAATTCCTAAATTTGCAGCTTATCAATTTTCTTGTGAATGTTTGGTTGTCATCATAGTTACCCTGTCTAACAACATCTAATAACTTCTTGTTTGCATTCGTTATAGCCTTCATTATACCTGGATCAGTGATGATTTTCATGGCTGTTGTACATACTTTTAAAGATTTGTTTCTCCTTTTAAATCTTGAGTTGACAGTCTGCTTTTAATTATTCCTCGCAAATATGAATAATTCCTTAAAAGGATTTTTTGAAATGCTTAAGCCTTAAATAAAAACAAAAATTAACGTTTTTAAAAGTGATTTTGTTTTCATTTTTAGTGTTAACTCCCTAAAAATTTCACGAAGTTTAGAATTATATCTACTCTCTATTGTTGTAATGTATTTCTATAAACATATGTCTAACTGCATATTCTTTCTAAAGGCATTGAGTTAAAATACTCTTCATATGTTAATAACCATCAATCTGTTACCCTATTTAGCTATTTAAGAATTCTCACTTATTCTGCATAAAACAACTTTTTAATTCATCTTTAATTATTACTCATTTGTCTTCAAATATTTGATAACATTTTGACATATAAGGCACATGAAAATATTATGTTGCTCTAGGTCATATTTAATGTGCATACCTATATTTGAAAATGAGGTCCTATACTAAAAATTACTCCAAAAGCATGCCTTGCTCATGTCACTGACTTTTTGTGTTGACAAGTTATGGTAGCAATCTACCTTATTAAAAGCACATAAGCTGGGATGCCGGAAATGAAGTAAACCTTAAGTTATTTGGTTTTCCAAGGGTTAAAACGGAAGCCTCAGAGGATATGTGAACCGAACACTGTGGCCCACGTTGCCCAGTGGTGCACTTAGGAGATCTAAGGGAAATCCCATTTCCTAGCACAGTCAGCAGGCCAGTGTAACAAGACACACGGGATTGAAAACCACAGCTTTAGGATTGGTTAGATACCTTTCCCAAAGATGCTCTTCATATTTTAGCTCTCAGGCAACCGTGGCTTCAGGCTTTGACAAATACATAAAACTGTATTCATGTGAAAGGTAATTCCTTTGTAGTAGCTATTTTACTGCACCTTCCACATTCGTAGGTAGGCTCACTCCCCTCTCATGGTTGTTTACATAAAATGTAAAAGCTGAAACTGTAGATGAAGAAAAACCCTTCTTTGACACGCTGAGGTTTCCAAGTGTCAGTTTTTTACATGGTCACGGTACCAAAATTTGTCTCTACTGTTAAATAATTCACGAACTCATCTGGGCCTGAGAAAAATCATTGATTCAGTGGAATTCTTCCTTACCATTCACCCACACCCACACCCACTGCCCACTCCCTTCCTGCTGCTGAGAAGTGCCCTTCCAGACATCTGGGCTCAGCACTTTCACCAAATCCCTTCCAGTCTCTTCCTCACAACCGTTATTATCATGATAAGAACACTTAACATGAGATCTCAACAAAATTTTCAGTGTATAATCAGTATCTATAGGCTAACTATAGGCACAATGCTGTATAACAGGTCTCTAGATCGTCTTGCATAACTGACACTTTAAGCCCCTTGAACAGCAACTTCCCATTTCCCCTTCCCCCAACTCCTGCAACCACCTACTCTCTGCTTTTCTGTGTTTGGCTATTTTGGATAACTCTTGAATCCTGCAGTATTTGCCCTTCAGTGATTAGTCTAACATAATGTTGCTCACAGTTCACCTGTATTGTTGCAAAGCGCAGGATTCCCTTTTTGGGGGCTGGATAATGTTCCATTTATATACAACCCTTTATCCTTGTTTATTTCCCCAAATCCCTGCCCCTCCTCTCATGTAAGAGGAAAGAGAGAGCAGGGATATATGTTCTGAATATACTACCCCACTCTCTGGACATGTTTTTATTTTATGGAGAAAGTCTGATCCTAAAGAAGTTATAACAATAGCAAGTCTATCCTAGCTGTATATTACTGAAAGGGTTGATAATGGAAGGATATATTTTTTGAACAAGAGACCTTTCCTACATCTTTCAGATCATCCCACAGATCTGAATGTTAGCTTTTCAATTGTAGAGGGTCAGGTATGGCTTCTCCAATACCTCCAGCCTTGCTAGGGGCCCCTTCTCCATGTTCTCATAGCATCCTGGCCATGTCCCAATCAGACATGCTTGCTAAATCATACATATTTCTATTTGTACGTTGATTTTCCCCAGGTCCAAGTAACATGGCCAAGAGTCACAACCAATAGATGATAGAGATGGGATTTGAACCTGGGCCTTTCTGATATCAGAGCCTATGATCTCTTGATTTTTACATTGTAACTTATTTGAAAATATATATGAAAAGTGTGTCAAATTATCTGGAATCACTACTTCTGGGATAACAAATCCTATTACTTATTATGTTAGTGTCCTTCTTTTAGGTGAATTAGTATTATCATTTGTCTGGTTTGCTTAGGTCCAATATGTCTTAAAATGTATGTAAACAGTAGCTATTAATGTGCTTTTCATAGTTATATGTACTATATAGAGACAATATGGGGATATGAAGTTTGCAAAGTCATAAAGATTAAGGAGAAATGTATACCATATAAAAATGTCATCAACACAGTCTTGGCATGCAATCGGTGCTCAATAAATGTGGGAAAACTCCTACACGAGAAGCAACAAGGTTATACTTGAAGGTACATCAAGCTCTGCTGTTAACTTAGCTATCTCACTTTTCTTCTAGATGTATCTGCTCTTCTGTAAAATGAGGGCATTGGTCTTATTATTTGAAACTGTGGTGTTGAGTAGTTTGCTGCTGGCCCTGGAACTACAAATCAAGCACACTTGCATAGCCTTCCTGAAAAAAGAACATATTTCTTTGGAATAGCCCAACAGCAGAACTACAGAAAGAAATATTTTGCTTACTCAACATATCAGTTTATATAAAATAAGAAGATCCTCAGAAAACACTAAAACTTAATAAAGTATTTTAAATGCCTCAGTGAAAATAATACGTGAATGTAAAAACCCTGAAAGCAAAGCATAAACTTCCTTTGATATCTGTCCGCCCTAGAAAAAGGTGATGGATTATTATGCATTTGCTTGTTTGGAATTCCATTTATATTCTATTCCGTGCTACAAGATTTAGAACATCATGAAAATGTTGTAGCTGTTGGTAGGTAGGGGAAAGGGAGAAGAGACATAATAAAGTTAATCCTTGAATTAAATGAAAAAATATGAAAGGAAGATGAAACAAATTTCAGAATACAATGAAAACAGATATCTTCCAAGGAAAAAGAGTATATCACGTAGGTAACTGCAAGCTTAATAGGTAAAGAGATAAACGTATAGATTTGCCACACTGCCAAAGCTTACAACTGAACAAATACCAGAGCCTCATTCTGCAGATTTAAATATATAACTACTTCAGAGTCCTACTAACTAAATTCAAACATATAATTGTGTAAGTGTCTATTGTAAGCAGTTCTGCAAACTCTCAAATATGTTCAGAAAAAAATTGCTACACTCAGCTGCGGCTAAGAAAACAATCAAAAGACATTCAATAGCATTTCTCAAGTGATAAGGAAATATTCAACTATGGTTTATTCTAATTTAGACCAGCATCCAATGAAACCTACATCTTGCAATTTTTAAGTATTAAAACCTATTTTTATTAAAAACATCAGAAAGTATTGAGCTTTCTTAAGTATTCCCAGCTGGATGCATTATGTGTACTGAATTCGTTATTCACTGTAATAGTACCAGGTGGTCCTATAGGCTTAATGAGGATTTGATTATAAATACAAAGAAAAAAATTACAATGGGAATGTATTCTGGATACCTTTCTAACTTATCTCAATGTGCTACCTTTTAGCTAAAGCTGCAACTATATTCCTAACAGAGACCAGGCTGAAATAGCAGGGCTTGTCAGCATCAACTGGACACAACTGTGTTGGAATTTCACTTTTGCCCCACTTTCCTAGGCCGTATCCTGATGTAAGTGGAGAAGTTACAGAGATTATGCTCAGAGATGAGTGCTAACAAACAGACAGAGCAGGCTACTTTTAAATAGTTCCAGACAGGTTGTTATGCCATTGAATAAAGTTTTTAAGATAACTTGGAAGGGAGAGAGGCTAGAAAAGGAACTAGAAAGATTCTTTTGCAGCTGATGTTTGGGAAAGGAGAGCTAATGGAATCAAATGTGACATATGCTTAATAAACTGCTGTCTTGCCAAAGTGACTGGGCACCCTAGGAGGTAATCCTCTTTGAATTAGACTAGAAAAACATTTGACCAGCTGTTATCACTTAAATAAATTTTGATTAAAAAATATGCAGGGAAAAACATTGTAGACCAGTGACCTTCCATTCTCCCCATATCGTCTCTATTTTTTCTTTTTTTGCTAGCAATGGCCCCCAACTGCTATATAAGGAGATGAAGCCTCCTTTGTTCTCTTGAGTACTTTTATGAGTTAGGTATGCAAGTTTAGGGGAGGAGAGGCATTTGAGACCTACTCTGAAATAAGCAGGAAAATAATTTTGAACTCTGGTTGATGAAGGATAAAAGAGATGCAGAAAAATAGACTCTGAGTGAAAGGTTCTTAAAATTACCAGAAATCGTAAGGCATGGATTTAGCAAGGGTCTTATAAAACAATATTTAGCTATCAGGAGCATGAAAGGATTTATTTTGCATCTAGGTTACATATGAAAATAAGCAATGGAGTATATGGGGTCTGAACACAATATTGAAATTTAAGGTCAATTAGATTTAATTGTGGTGAAATGTCATCGACTCTTTGGTCTAGAAGAAATTCATGAAGTCATTTAGTCCATTCCCCAGATTATAACTTGGACATATTCAAACTATTACAAGCAAACAATATTCCTTCATGCACTGCCTTATATAAGAACCCATTGCCTCTTTCAGCAATTTCCCTTAGCTGCCATAGTTCAGGGCAATATTTACTGAAGATCTACATAACTGAGTGATGCTCTAGTGCTTACAGATGTACCCGCCATCTAAAATCAACAGAACTTGTCAGATTTAATGAATTAATCCTTTTTCCTCAGTAGTATTTTAATAACTTAGCAATAAGATTAATAGAAAGTATTGCTGAAACTACAGCTAAATGTGTTTCCAACAAGGAATCAGCAATTATATCAGGACTTTCAAATGCCCTTTCTCTTTACCTGAACTATAAATTCAAATTTGCTTTCGCCTAACATGAAGAAATATTTTATGGAAATATACTGGCCGGAAAGTAACTTGTCAGGGTCATTGGCAGTTAATTGGAATAGAGCCGCTGTCAATTAAAACGGGGCTGCCATGCTTTACTAAACCAAAACAGCAAAGAGGCTTACAAACAATTCAGCACATCATTAAAACTCAGTGACTATCAGGCTTGGAAGTAGCTTTAATAAATAAGAAGACAAGGCCAAGATGAGTGTCTGAAAGATATTTCAAACAAGAGAATTCCATTTAGCCATCACAGTTAGTTCACTTTTTTAAGAGGCAGGATCTCACTCTGTGCCCAGGCTGGAGTGTGGTGGCATGATCACAGCTCAGTGCAACCGGGAACACCTGGGCTCACGGAATCCTCTCACCTTAGCCTCCTGAGTAGCTGGATTTACAGGCATGCGCCACCATGCCTGGTTCATTCTTTTTTTTTTAACTTCTCTGGTGAAGTGACTAAAATGCAGGCCAGTTTTTAAAAGGAGAGAACATAAAGGAACTAGATAATCTAAGAACTCAGGGTGCATCTGTTGAAAAGTGCAACATTTACCATAATACTGAAATAGCCTGTTTGTTGTTGTTTTTTGTTTTGTTCTGTTGAGACACAGTGTTGCTCTGTGACCTAGGCTGGAGTGCAGTGGTGCCATCTCAGCTCACTGCAAGCTCTGCCTCCCAGGTTCAAGTGATTCCGGTGCCTCAGCTTCCTGAGTAGCTGGGATTACAGGCAAGTGCCACCATGCCTAGCTAATTTTTCTTTTTTTTTTTTTTTTTTTTTTTTTTTTAGTAGAGACGGGGTTTCGACATGTTGGCCAAGCTGTTCTCGAAATCCTGACCTCAAATGATCCGCCTGCCTCAGCCTCCCAAAGTGCTGGGATTACAGGCGGGAGCCACGGTGTCCAGCCTGTTTGCTGGTTTTAAAAAATGCTTATTGTTTTAATCACAACCAGAGCCATAGGTGCTACATCAGAAACAGTACAGTTTTCATAGCTCTCAAATCTCTCTCATTCATCAAAGGTGAAACAAATCACAAAGTTTGCTTACAAATAGCATTCATAAAATAAATATGCTATACTTAAATAACCAACTTTAATAATTAGAATTTTTAAAATTATTTTGTTTGTTCACATATTACTGGGAATTGTCATATTCTGAATGAATGCTAATATACATTTTTAGGTATTTTTCTTCCTGTGGATTTGCACAGACCACACACCACAGAATAAAGACTTTTATTGCCTCTAAAAGCTTTTGCAGTAACAGTCCATTCAGATGATCCTATTAATTTTGTTATGAAAGCACTGATAAAATACAAAGTGATTTTGGAATGTTACAGAGTTCATCAGGTGAAAATAGAAAATAATAATAATAATTAGCCTGCTTTTTAAATGACTCCAAGCAGATAACCACTGGTACAATGCCACATATTTCTCCAACTGGGTTTAGATTCTAGCCTTGCACTGATCACCCTGGCCCTTTCAGGGAGGAATCCTCCCAACTAAGTCCAAGGATAGAAATGACCCATACAGGTGTTTCCAATGGAATCGACAGAGCACCAATCAAAAAGAGACGCTATCAGAAAACTCAGTACTATTTAATTCATTTAGAAAGTTCTTCTCAGATAATAATGACATAACTTAATAAAAATTATTTATTTATGCCGGAAAGTGGTCTCATATATTCTATTAATCCATTTTCATACTGCTATAAAGAACTACCTAAGACTGAGTAATTTATGAAGAAAAGAGGTTTAACTCACAGTTCCACAGGCTTACAGGAAGCATGACCTGGGTGTTCTCAGGAAACTTACAATCATAGCAAAAGGCAAAGGGGAAGCCAGAAATGTCCCCTCATAGTGGCAGGAGAGACAGGGGCAAAGTGCCACAAACTTTTAAACCATCAGATCTCTTGAAGACTCACTATCCCAAGAGCAGCAAGGGGGAAGTCCGCCCCATGATTCAATCACCTCCCACCAGGTCCCTCCCCTGACACGTGGAGATTACAATTCGAGATGAGATTTGGCCCACCTGAGGACACAGAGCCAAACCACCTCATATATCTTAGACTACTGAATCATGGTAGATTTTGTTGATGCTGGTGCTGTTATCTTATCCTGAACTGTGTATATTAGTTTGATCAATTTCTAATTGATTGTGCTCCTCTCTCCTGGAAAAGCCCTATTTGGAAGCTGATAATTCTGTTTGCTTCCAGGGAATGGTTTCAGTTTTTCTTTTTTGTTTGTCTTGGTTGGGTTTGATTTTGGCTTTGTTTACTTCTGTTTTTGGCTTACTTTATAATCCTCAGGTTTTCTGGTGTGCTAGTGGCTTTGTGCCTTAAAACACAGTCTAATCTGAGAAAAATTCTATGAAGTAGCCATGAAAAGCCAAGAAGAGGAAATTAGGACCCAAACTGCCTTTCTTTTTAGCTTCAGAAGATAACGAGTTTCCTTGTGTATAAATAAATGCCCTCTACGACTGATGCAGGCAGGAGATTAATTGTTTTGCCTAGAAGTGTATCATTGTCAAGGAAAGATTCAAACTCAAGATTTTTAATCTTGTTTTAGTTTAGCAAATCATTTATAATCAACAAACATTTCTTAAACCTAAAATACTAGACACTAGACTACATAGAAGATAAATCCCTTGCCTTAAATAGCATATCCCCTAGTTGAAGAGACAGAACATCAAGGGAAATAATAGGCACATGGTGCATGGTAAAATGAAAAGGCCTGGGGTTAGGGTTAGTCAGAAGAGTGACATTAACTACAATCACTTTGTCTTTCCATCTCTGGTTACATCTGTGAAATAAACACATTTATATTTGCCCTACCTTCCTCCACGGGTACGTTAAGGCTCAAACCACAAGAATGTGAAATGCCCAAGCAAATTAAGTTATTGTAATGAAATCATTTAAAAATTGATACTGAAGAATCAGTATTTTACTATCCTATTTTAAATGTGAGAAGTACCAAAAATTCTATATTTAACTTCTTTATTCTACAAAAATTAGGATCTTGAAAATCATCCTAATGGCTAGCAAGGAAAACCTATTTCTTGGTACTTTTTCCTCAGTGATGTCAATATGATACATCTCCAAAGGAGCAGAGAACTCAATTACTTGTAACACCGGGCCCTGAAGATGTTCTTACGCCATCAGAGTTGTTTGCATAATTTTGGAATATCCACTCCCTTGTCCCCCCGCAAAAAAAAAAACTCCGTTTTCAAATTCAGAAGATGTATCTGGTGAGCCTAAGGGGAATTTCACTTCCTTTGTTAGTGATTGATTCGGTAATGGTCAAAGAAAAGTACAAAGATGTTTTCATGAGGGTTCCCATTCCCCGTGTTTAAGAGAAAGCTGCAAAATGGAATAATATCTTAGTCAGTTTAGGCTGCTATAACAAAATATCCTAAACTGGGTGGCTTATAAACAACAGAAGTATATTTCTTACAATTCTGGAGGCTGGAAGTCCCAGTTTTAGGGTGCCAGCATGGTCAGTTTCTGATGAGGTTTCTCTTCTGGGTTCCAGACTGCTGACTTCTCATTTTATCCTCACATGGTGGAGAGCAGAGAAGGGAAATAAGCTCTCTTGTGACTCTTATAAGGGCGCTAATCCCATTTATGAGGGCTCCACCATTATGACCTTATCTAATCCTACTAACCTCTCAAAGGCCCAACTCCTAATGCTATCACACTGGGGAATAGGGTTTTAACATGAATTCTGGGGAGACACATTCAGTCCACAAATAGCATCCCTTGTTCTTCTGGGTTTTGTCATATGTAGAAACTGCTATGACCATGTTACTACCTATGCATGAAGCTGACACTAAGAATTGGAGATCACAGGTGGAAAGAACCTGGATCTCTATTACATCATGGAACTGTGGACTCACAGTTACCCTTAAGGGAGGTAACCAATGCCCTACCATTGATCTTCCTGTTACATGAGAAAAAAAACTTCCTTAGTGTTTGAGACAGTTTGAATCAGAATTTCTGTTACTTTTAGATGAAAGCAGTCAACTAATATACATATCATGATAACATTTATTTAGCTCTTAATGTGAAGAAGGCCCCCATGCTAAATACTTCATAGGTTATTTTATTTTATCCTCAAAACATTATCACTCAGAGATGACGAAACCAAGGCCCAAAAGATTGAATGACTCGTCCAAAATCACACAAAGCCAGTTGTGGAACCCAGGCAGGCTGCCTCCTTCAACACCCATAATTTTTTTAACAAAACATTATCTTTTATCATATTTGATTAATCCCTTATTAGAACTATGCAGAAAGAAACTTCTCTTTTAAAAATGCACTTGATGAGGCTGGGTGCAGTGGCTCACACCTGTAATCCCAGCACTTTAGGAGCCCGAGGCAGGCAGATCACCTGAGGTCAGGAGTTTGAGAACAGCCTGACCAACATGGAGAAACGCCGTCTCTACAAAAAGTACAAAATTAGCCGGGCATGGTAGTGCATTTCTGTAATCACAGCTACTTGGGAGGCTGAGGCGGGAGAATTGCTTGAACCTGGGAGGCAGAGGTTGTGGTGAGCTGAGATCACACCATTGCACTCCAGCCTGGGCAACAAGAGCAAAACTCCGTCTCCAAAAAAAAAAAAAAAAAAAAAAAAAAAATGCACTTGCTGAATTAAACATACAATAGGTAGAATATTTCACTGTTTTCCAATTTCCTGTTTATTTCACAAGTATGACTAGCCAAAAGTTTGTTTAGAGATCCTACTTATCTCAGACTCTCACGAGCTTCCCCAAAGATGAGAGAAATTATAGAACTAATTCTGTAGAGAAGCCAATGAATGTGTAATTTTTAATGAATAAGCTGTAGTTTATATTAATTTACAATTTTTAAATGGAACTAGAAATACTGCTATAATAGCACAGAACCTCTGAAGCCCCTAACCAGAAAGCAGGAGTCTTATACCTGTTTTGTTGTAAAGGAGACAGAAAAGATCAAACAATATGTGAATTTTTCCTCTTGAAGGGGCAGCTGGTCTGACTCAACTGGGTTGATGATCAAGTACTTGGCTAGGATCAGGACTGGATACTTTCGGCTTGGATGAAAAACAGAAGAAGCTGTGACTACTCAGAGCCAGGGGGACAGCCAGACCAAAAATCGTTGGGGTAAAAAGGAAGCTCAAAGGCCAAAAGATAGAAGCCAAGTGTCAAATCCAAGAACAAAAGGCAAGAATCAATGCAAGGATCAAAAAGCCCCGTGACCTTGATGTCAAAATTCGAGCTGATCAGAGCCAACCCAGCAGGAAATGGGTTTCTAGAAGAACTGTCTCAGATATGTCTGGGCCTTCATGATCCCCTGTAAGGACCAACAGGTATATGATACCTGGGAAGATGACAATGGCTTCCAAGACTGAGGCTGTGCAGAACACCAAAGATCCCAAAATAAAAGCAAAGGTTTGAATTTAAATAACTAGCATGGCAAGAAGCAAAGTACTCATTGCATGATGAAAATCTGAAAGTAGAATTTCTCTTGGTGCAGCAAAGGATCTCCAGTAAGAAATAACATGAGAAAACATAGGTGTTATGATCGTTATAAAGGTTGATGATTCTTAAGTACATTCGAGGATGCTAAAGTTCTAACAATGTTCAGGTGCAGGGATCAAGTGTCTTTTACATAATCCTTCCACCAGAAGACATCAAGTTTAACTGAAATTCAAATCTGAACAATAGGACAACCATCTGGAAAATAATGCTGCAAAACTACTACACAGCAAGTAAGTCAATCTGCAAAGCTGCAATGAAGTATAACCGACTGAAGAGTATGTTATGTACTGTAGGCTATACCAATCTGTGCATGTGAATAACTGTCAATATCCCAACCTAAAATAATTTTAATGATGGGAATAAACATTAAATATTTACCAGCTGGTGCACCACTAGATCAATGCGCTCATCTCCCTCCCCTGAGTACACACAATAATAAATGAATAGACTTGGGCTTCCAACAGCAAGAAAAAGATTGCCTCAAAATTGGAAATCAATGATACCACTATGGTTACATCAATAGGTGAAGCGATAAATGGAGGCTGCTGTCATTTAAAAAAATATATTGTAATAACAGAGAAAAAAAGCTAAAGGGAAATTTTTCTTATGTTTGCTTTATTTACTTTCTAATTTTCAAAATGAATTTTGACAGAAGTCCTTGGCCATTTGTACTTTTTAAAAGAACATGTTGTTCCAAACTAACAATGTCTCCTAATATGAAATCCAGTTTCTTGTCAATCTGTCCATAAAAATATTTTAGGTTTAGATTTTTCAGTTTATGTCTGGTGCTAAGAAAATGTATGACAATTAAACCGATTGAGAGGGAACAGGAGATGGGGTTACAGGACATAGTGTCATAGGAACAAGTAAAATAAAAACACGTTTTAAAATGTTAAAATTTAATCTCTATTTTATTCTATTAAATTTTGTGCCTTATAAGATATGCTGAACCAAGTGTTCCCAAGTTATGACTTACCATGGAAAATTCTGGTGTGAATGTTTTCTCTTAGAAATAAAGATATTGAGCTGTAAGAGTTGATATAACTATTGTCTTTTAAGCTTATTTGAGGAAATGGTTGATAGTAAGAGCTCCACTAAAATACCGAGTTGGTTCATTTACACATCCCTTCAACCTACTCAGTGAGGGACTGTCAGCCTTCCAGCAGCATGATGATAACACCTCCATGGCTGTTATCCTCTTCATCCTAGTCAAGTGGCACTGTGACAAAACCTAAGAAATACCTGATAGGATATGCTGGCACTTCAGCCAGAAATTTTTCCCCTGACTACTGCATTCTTACTATCTGAATCAAAAAATTGGAACAAGTCAACTCTAAGGATGAGACAACAATAACAGATGGCATCAAGGGGACACTTGGGTTGAATCAGAAAATATGTCTCCCTTTTGAGAAAAGAATTGGCACTAATCAAAGGGAAATATAAATTACAATTTGGTACAAGCAAGGAGTCCTAGGAAGTAGAAGCCATTTCAGAGCCCTAAAAATACTTTATTTCTTCAGTTGCTATTTTGAAAATTGCTTTTCCCTGTATAATATTCAGTAGGATTCAGATAATTTGAAAGGAGCAAAAAGCCTTGTTAGCTCTTTTCTATATCATAAAATCCATTCTTTGTCATTTTACATATTTATCGCTGTATTTTCTTGGGTGCAATATTTTTTTAAATGGTGTCTGAAAAGTGAAATTATTTTTCACAAAAAGAATGTATCTGTTATGATTTTCCTGGTAATGATTTTTGCACATTATCTATCGTGGTTTAGAAGTTTCCATTATTGATTTCTGAGGATTTTTTTTAATAATAAAGAAAATGAACCTGAAAAAAAAGAATGTATCTTTTTGTGAAAATCCAATGCCTGTAAAGCATTGTTTATATTATGGAGGCACACGAATGTCAATAGTTGACATTAGTTCAAAATGTCCTCATTATGAATCATTTAAATTGTAAACAGACACATTACTTTTGTTTTCTTGTCTTTCCCTTTCTTTGTTCTTCCAATCTATAGAGACTCTGTGAACGCTCTGGGGAAAGGCCCAGTCAGTGTGTGTTTCCTGCAGCTTCTCATATCAAGTCATATTAAACATGGATACCAATATGCCACCTCTTATATAAATAGTAATTTCATCAATAAGCATTCAACATTCATGTGTTGAACCTCTACTGTGTGCTACTACTCCTAGTCTAGAAGATGACACATGACAGTAACTGGCGGAAAATTATGCAATCCCAAATGTTTTTAAATTACGTACAGGTCAAACGTGAAAACATGCTTGTAAAAATGTGGAGGTTGAGAATATTTCAATTTCTAAAATTATCCTTGGTGCAAGAATTGCATACTTTATTTTTATTTTTTGTTAATGTTTATTTTTATCTCAATAGTTTTGGGGGTACAGGTGGTATTTGGTTACATGGCTAGTTTCTTTAATGGTGATTTCTGAGATTTTAGTGTACCCATCACCCAAGCAGTATACATTATACCTAATATGTAGTCTTTTTTTTTTTTTTTTTTGAGACAGAGTCTTGCTCTGTCTCCCAGGCTGGAGCACAGTGGCATGGTCTCGGTTTACTGCAACCTCTGCCTCCTGGGTTCAAACAATTCTCCTGCCTCAGCCTCCCAAGTAGCTGGGACTACAGGCATGTACCACCATGACCAGCTAGTTTTATATTTTTAGTAGAAACGGGGTTTCACCATATTGGTCAGGCTGGTCTCGAACTCCTGACCTCATGATCCACCTGCCTCAGCCTCCCAGAGTGCTGGGATTACAGGTGTCAGCCACCACACCTGGCCCCAATATGTAGTCCTTTATCCTTCATCCCCCTCCCAGCCTTTCCTGCCACCCTGAGTCCCCAAAGTCCATTATATCATTCTTATGCCTTTGTATCCTCATAGCTTAGCTCCCACTTGTAAGTAAGAACATATGATATTTGCTTTCCTATTCCTGAGTTATTTCACTTAGAATAATGACCTCCAGCTCCATTCAAGTTGCTACAAAAGACATTATTTCATTCCTTTTTATGGCTGAGTAGTATTCCATTATATATATATATATATATATATATATATATATATACATACACACACATATAATCACATTTTCTTTATCCACTTGTTGGTTGATAGGCACTTAGGTTGATTTCATATCCTTGCAATTGTGAATTGAAGCATTGCACGTTTTTAGAAAACAAAATAGTTTGAAGAGTCATGTTAGTGATATTTAAGGCACCTCAATGATTGGAGAACAAACTCAATAAAAAATTTTTATTAAAGCATTTTCTAAGGATCAGAGGCCAGTTAAATGTCCCCAGGTCCTATTGTAGACAAGCAAGCAAGCCAGGGGTAGGAGTTATACACACTGCATAACAGAAGGCAAAGGAGCTTGGAGACCTCAGGGAAAAGTCAGAAGGAGGATCCAGAGAAAGGAGAGCAAGAGACCAAAAGTAGAAGGGTGAGAATCTTGGTAGAAGTGAGGCTAAGAAAGAAGTCCAGTGGACATAAGTGTCTAATATGATATTTTTCTATTTTTTCATAATGTAGGTCTCCCATGTCTCCATGATTCCTAACCCATTCTCCACCATATATTCAGAAAATATTTTAAAAAGGAAAAAATGACCTTGCAAAATCCTAGCTGTTTATTGGATTTCGTAACAAAACCAATGAATGTACAATGTTCCAAATCTGGGTTGATGCAGCCTGAACAATCGGGGTGTGGCAGGGAGGATAGCCTATGTGGGTTAGTTACATCTACAATATCTACAACAGGACAGATCCAGGTTTGTAGGGCCTAAAGCTAACACAACTTGAGGTATTATCTTTAAGAAAAATTCCACAAAAATATAAAGTTAGCTACAGGGACTTGGAAGAGGCCCATAGAAGTGAGGGATACTGAAATCAAAGCTTCATTGGCGTCAAAGTAAATGATCATCTGCCTACATATCAGGCAAATTGTGGAAACTTTTCCTAAAAGAAATACAAATGCGGCCGGGCACGGTGGCTCACACCTGTAATCCCAGCATTTTGGGAAGCCAAGGTGGGCAGATCATGAGGTCAAGAGATCCAGACCATCCTGGCTAACATGGTGAAACCTTGTCTCTACCAAAAATACAAAAATTAGCTAGGTGTGGTGGTGTGCTCCTGTAGTCCCAGCTACTCGGGAGGATGAGGCAGGAGAATTGCTTGAACCCGGGAGGTGGAGGTTGCAGTGAGCCGAGATTGCACCACTGTACTACAGCCTGGTGACAGAGTGAGACTCCATTTCAAATAAAAAAAATAAATACAAATGTTGGGCAAGATTTTCTTCACATAGGAGAACCTCAGAACTCTGGATAGAGGGGAGAAGGGATAGGAATATTAAAAATAAAGTTATTTATAAAGTCAATGTTTATCATTAATTATATAAATCATTTCCTATATGCTCATCATTGACACATTCTTTTAATTAAATGCATATCTGATATGGAAACCATCTCAGTATGTTACTATAATCAGATAGGAACAGTTTATGTCATTACATTTAAATGCATGGTAATTCCCAGTGTCAAGGTGAGTATATTTAGAACACTGATTGCACTGGTTTCCAGTTACTCTTATTAAGATTTACCAAGAATCTGCATGAATTATCGAGCACATTATTATTATAATTATGGGAGAAAATAGAATAGAGGAGCAATGGCAGCTGTTTTCCTAGTGGATGTCTGGTGAGGAGCTTCATCAATAGCTGATGTAATGGGCTATAGGAATGCCTGTTCAGCTCTGTCTGAATGTAAATTGGACTTTTTAAAAAAAATTCTACTAACAATGAGGAATGTGTTTGGCAGTCTGCTTTGACCATTGAACTTTCCTAACCTATCCCTTTTTATCAGCTCAGTGCCTTTTCTTCCAGAATTTTTCACTGAGAATCCATACAAAAACATCAGAAAAAGAACGCTAAAAACATGGCGAAGAAGTAGATTGTTAATCTTAATACGGTCTTTCTACTGCATTCATGTTGACTTGGTGTGATATGGCTCAAGGGGCAGCAGGAAAGAAAATTCCATTTGATGGTTCTACTTTGCCACAGTACTCCCTTCCCCTCTTCTCTCGGTAACAACCCCAGCTTTTCCTTCGGAGGACCATACCTCTTCCCATCCCTCTACTCCTGTCTGTCTCAAGGGGGTCTGAAGGGAGGGCATGTGACCCAGGCTAGACCAATCGGACTTTCTTTCCTGGCAGACTGCATCTATCTATAGCAGGATGAAAAACAGACAGATGCCATTAGGGCTGAGTGTTTCCAGGGGCAGAGTCCAAAGAAGACATGATTGTCAGTGAATTCCTGACAGTTCCCTGGAGCTCTCCTTCCAGCAGCACAGTGCTTCAGCAATTCTTTGGAATCTGGTCACTATCCAGATTGCCTCCAACAAAGTCCTCATATGCTTAAGGTGGAAAGAGTTGGTCTCTGTTGCTAGCAGCCAATGTGCCCTAACATGGTGATAGAGGGTAGTTTATCACTAAGTTAATAGGGTCTCACTTCTCATTTTTCCAGTCTTGTTCATTTCTCTGTATAGTCTTGAAGCCACATTCGACAGAAATCTGAAAGCAGTCTTAAAAGTACAAATACCCCCCTACTCCCTCAAAAAATTTTCATGCAAAAATTTAAAACATTTAGTTCCTTTTATACTTTACCAAATCTGCTCTACCATGTCTAAAACACAAGCGAGATGAAATATGAGAATAGTAGTGTCTCAGGTGGTAACTCCCAAAAGGTCATCCCGTTTTTCAAATGCTTATAAATCCAGGAGAGTTTGGAGATTAAAAAAATTATATCTTCTGGTTTGAGACTTCACTGATATTTTTCTTTACACTCTCTTTAAGACCTAATTTGAAGGTTTACATTAACTCTTGGGGGACTTTAAGCTTAAAATATTAGTTAAAATTGGTTAATTAATTTTTAAATTAGTTAAAAATATTTCTGACAGGTTTATATTTGTGTGTGTGCATATAACTCAAAAGAGATTAATTTTGACAAATTGAAATTGGCAAGCCAGTTACCTCTAATAGCATCCAAATTGTTTATTTTACTTAAATAGCAAAACAAATGGATATAGAGAACCTCTGGCATTTTCCAAGCTCAGCATTTCCCTAATGTTTTCATCAGCAGCCTAAGAGGTTACCACGGGACACTCGAACATGCACAGAGAAAGTGAGTCCCCTGTGGAATCATTTAGAAAAGATCTCCACTTGCCTTTCTATATTGTATCATACTGGAAAGCCTGGGCTTTCTCCCTTCCCTGCCAAGACAGGATTTACATTCAGCAACTGCCAAGCTATCTGCTCTAATGTCTTCAGTGTAAATTTTCCAGAGTCGGGCTGAATGTATTTCTAGACTTGGAGTCGGAAGCACTTTTAAAACAGCAAAGTAAATCTATGTCTGATGTGGTATTATGTTAAATATTTACAAATTGCTAATAATTACAAAACCTTTGACTTTCTGCCTGTACTGAATCATTCCAATCAGGACAAGCCCTGTCAAGAAGCAGTCTACCTGGTCTTTTAGAGAGAACTTACCAATCCTACCTCAAGCCTGGCTATAGGAGGGGAAAGTGTAGAGTTTCAGTAACACCTATGAACTCTAGATAACATTTGCTGATACTGAGATCATGAAGGTAATGTGGACTACAGTGTCAAAGAGAAATGCAAATGATAAAAATTTTGGTGACACTCATATTTGGGGAAAAGCAAAGTTAAAAAGAATATTAATTGGGTTTCACTAAAATGGCAATGTGAGTTATAGGGTGGGGAAATGACATCAGAAAATGTCATTTTGTTGCTCATCCAACAGTGGTACACATGTCCATGCTTTCACATGTCCCATCTCTGGGGAAGAATCTCAAGTTGTTTCCCTTTAGTCACCCAAGTAACGATATGGGGATTTGCTCTCCTATGCTCCCCATCCCACTGGGTATCAAGGACTTAAATGTCCATTTTTGTTTGTATTCTGTAGATGAGGTTGAAGAGTTGGACTGGTAAGTGTCTGGGTCCTTAAAAGCGGGAGATTTATACTGGGGATTTCAGACAGAGTTGAACAGGAATTCCTATAGCCCATTACATCAGCTATTGATGAAGCTCCTCACCAGATATCCACTAGGAAAACAGCTGCCATTGCTCCTCTGCACAAGCTGCTGGCACAGGTCATGTAGGTGGGGATGGGCAGACATCGACTGGACTACCACACCCTCAATCGTGTTCACATGGCAGAAGCCAGACAGAGTCTCAGGGCTCCACTGTTCTTCTCTATGTGGTCCCTCCAAGTCTGTTCTTCTCATGGCGTGGCCCACTGACCTCGCATGTCATGATCCATGCATACTCCTCCAGCACCACCCTGCAACGCTGACCACCCCAGTCTAGTCTGCTGAGGCTCTTCATCTGTTTTCTTTCCTGGTGTGTGTGTGTGTGTGTGTGTTGCCCTGCTTTACTTATCCCCTCATAAAGCTTTGCATCCCTATAAATGACATTTGCTAACATCTTAGTGCACCCCATACAACTTCCCTTCCCAGAACGTAGGAACAAACTTAACATCTGGAATTTGTTTCTTCAGAATACTAGGCTCCCAAGAGCATGTAGCTTGGACCTAAATCCTAGTGGAGTACACATGTTTTCCTAGTAGAGAATCACTATTTGTTTTTTCAGGATGCTCTCCTTTTACCCAACATTACTGATTACTACTATCCTACCCAGATTGTTCAGCCCCAAATGTTGAAATGGCTTCAGGCAGTGGACAACTCTTTACCTAAGGGCAGAGAGAAGTCTTAGGTGAAACACCAACACAACCTCCTGCCATTCTCTCTTCCTCCCCAGAGTCACTGGGTCTCTAAGGTGTGGTCACCTACGTTTTTTGCCTTAGGCAGAAAAAGTCGAAGGTTTTCTACTTTCTGGTCCCTATGTGGATCTCCACAGATCTCCCAAGCCCACTTTAATGTCCCGACTCCTAGCTTTAAGATCTTTTCCTTGCCTAATTATGGGGCCCAATCCACCCCTTCAAAGCAAAAACACTCCCATCATGTCCCAGATCTCCATTCTTCTCATCCCAGATGATATGGCATTCCATCTTTAAGAAGAGATTCAATGCTTTCAGCGCCTTGATATTTTGAAGTCGCAGTCTTTCCATGTCCATCTCTTTCTGTAATGGGTCTCTGTCTGACCATGACACTTTCAACCATGCTCTTGTGACAGTCTCTCTTCGAAAACTAACAGGGATTTTTGAAAATCTACTTCTTTGCTGCACACCGGTTTTCACAAAGGGTCAAAACTCTGGTTTCAGACTCACTTGCTCCAATTCTTATCTAGGATTATATTAGTTTGTAGAGTAGATGTGCCTTACACAAGGATTCTTCAGAATTCCAGACATGTGTGCATGTGTAAGAAATATGAATTTCAACAATCACAAAAGGTAAACATGCCTAGGTAGAACTTTCCTTATACCTTCATAACCTAATACTCTTACACCCCTTTTTTTCTGTTCGTGTAATCATCCCAAGTATAAGTATCAAAGAATGTTAAAACAGAGTGAACGTTTCAGTCTTAATTGGTGCTGAAACCCCAAAATGATAAATGCCAAATGCCAAGAATTCCCATATTTCTGTCCCTACAGTGGAATTAATTAAAAAAATCATGTGACCATTGGCCCCAACCCACTAGCAGATATAAAGAAAGGAGGGTGGGGTCTTTCTCATTACCTCTAGTCAATTGAAGGGCACTCCAATGGGACCAGTCACAAAGTTTCTATGTACCTACAGGATTAAAAGGATTCAACTAATTGTGTTCTTCTTTCAAAAATTTATTTGCAAAACTCTTCAAAATGGGGAGATAAAACTTAAATGTCCTCACTACTTCAGATGACCTCCTACTGAAAAGTCCCACTCTGATTCCAGCTTTTTTTCCAGTGGCCCCAGCCCACAGGCTCCCGTAACACCATCCCTTGCTTTCTCCCTCCAACATAAGGATGCAGTGGCTTCCTGCCCTTGCCAATCTCTGGATTACCTCTCCATCCTTTGTTTGGTTCTCAGCTCCTATGTCACCAGTATAAACAACTCTCTACAGTAAACTTCCGGTACTGTAGACACTTGAAGTTGTCTCTGTTTTCGTAGTTCGGCCCTGACTGATCTACCTCCAACACACATGCACATGGCCTCCCCCATCACTGGGGACCTCACCTTCAATTCTTTGACAGGGTGAGTACTCTGGCCTGCCACTGACGGCTTGTCCCTCCATCCCGGGTCACTGGCGACACAAGCATCTTTCAGCTGACATCTCCTTTTCCTGACAATGGTCATCTTGGATGGAACCTAAGATGAAACAACTTCCATGTCCTAGATCTGTTCCTCATGAAAAACACAACCTAGAATATATTAGGCCATTCTTGCATTGCTATAAAGAAATACCTGAGACTGGGTAATTTATAAAGAAAAGAGGTTTAATTAGCTCACAGTTCTGCAGGCTCTGACATCAGCTTCTGGAGAGGCCTCAGGAAGCTTACGGTCATGGTGGAAGGTGAAGTAGGAGCAAGCGCATCATATAGCCAGATCAGGAGTGAGAAAGAGAGACAGAGAGGAAGATATAAAGAGAGAGGGAAGGGGGAGGGAGGGAGAGAGAGAGAGAAAGAGAAGTGGGGGAGGTACCACACACTTTTAAATGACCAGATCTCGTGAGAACCACTCATTATCCTGAAGACAACACCATGAGGGAAGCCATGAGGAATCTACCCCCATGACCCAATCACCTCCCATCAGGCCCTAACTTCAGGCTGGAGATTACTATTCCACATGAGATTTGGAGGTGTGGGGGACAAATATCCAAACTACATCATAGAAATTGCCAGTAGCAGCTCAATTCCTGTTTTAGCCTGGGTTCCCCCAAAAGCAAACTCTAAGACAAAGCCTGTTGTATGAGCACTTACTTTGTGAATGTGATCCCAAGGAAGGGGAGTGAGGAATGGGAATGGAACATGGATGCTCTATTCATTTCCTTTTACTGCTGCATCATATTACCACAAATTTAGTGGCTTACAACAACACAAATTTATTATCTCATGCTTCTGAAGGTCAGAGAACTAAAATGTATCATATGGGCTAAAATCAAGGTGTTTCTAGGGCTGGTTTTTTCTAGAAGCTCTGAAAGTAGAATCCATTCCCTTGCTTTTTTCAGATTTTCAAGGCTGCCAGTGTTCCCTGGCCTGTGACATCTTTCTCACATCCCTCCAGCACCTTGCTTCCGTCATCACACCTTCTACTGTCTCTAACTCTACTGCTTCCTTCTTACATGGGCCCTTGTGATAACGCTGGGCCAGCTGCATATCTCAGATACTCTACTTATCTCAAAATCCTTAAATTAATCACATCTGAAAAGGCCCTGTTGCCATGTAAGATAACACATGTACAGATTTCTGAGAGTAGGACATGGCCACCTTTGAGGTGTCATTATTCAGCTCACCACAAATGCATTGGCCACTGCTATAGGCAATTCATGCCTGCAGAACATGCTAAGGAATCATAATGCATCACAGCACCATCCACCTAGGGGAAAAGAGGGAGGCAACATTATCTGGCAGCACCCATCCCCTATTGATCAAGGTTGCCCCCAGGGTGTTAACTCCTCCGTGAATCCAGGAGCCATGTGCATTAGTACCAGCTGGGGTCCTATGGTAGACCATGATACTGCCTCAGAGAAGCCCCCAAACTGGAAGCACGAGGTTCAAAGTAAGGTACAATCAGTATTCGCCTCCCAAATTTGGTTAAAGGTGAAACTGCATGGAACTGCATGCTGTAGCAGTAGCTGGAGAAAGAGGCGAAGCCTAAGGAATATGCAGAGATTCTACAGTGTTTAGTTTTCTGTTCTTGTGTTAGTTTGCTGAGAATGATGGTTTTCAGCTTCATGGATGTCCCTGCAAAGGACATGAACTCATCATTTTTTTTATGGCTGCATAGCATTCCATGGTGTATATGTGCCACATTTTCTTTATCCAGTCTATTACTGATAGGCATTTGGGTTGGTTCCAAGTCTTTGCTATTGTGAACAGTGCCGCAAAGTAGGAGTTGAACAATTAGAATACATGGACACAGGGAGGGGAACATCACACACCAGGGCCTGTTGGGGGCTGGGGAGCTAGGGGAGGGAGAGCATTAGGAGAAATACCTAATGTAGATGACAGGGTGATGGGTGCAGCAAACCACCATGGCACGTGTATACCTATGTAACAAACCTGCACGTTCTGCACATGTACTGCAGAACTTAAAGTACAATTTAAAAAAAAGAACTTTCAAAGAGAAAAAAATAAACGTAGCATCCATAAATTAAAAAAAAAAAAGAACATGCAGAGATTCATAGTAGGGGTCCAATTCACTTCCCTACTCTACTCTGAAGCCACGGGCAACTTTAACCAGTTTGTATATCTCTCAGGACTACCATAGGGAACTATGCATTTCTCAAACGCGTTTCTCAAATACATTGCTGCCCTCCCTCTCTTAATTTCCCATCCACAAGATATTGAAACTCCCCCTGCAAGTGAGTTATAATAGGAGTAAAGTAAATTTTTAAAACTCTCAAAAATTAGACAAAAGCACCAAGAAAGGCAACTGGCTGGGCTTGGTGGCTCACGCCTGTAATCCCAGCACTTTGGGAGGCCGAGGTGGGCGGATCGCGAGGTCAGGAGATCAAGACCATCCTGGCTAATACAGTGAAACCCCGTCTCTACTAAAAATACAAAAAATTAGCCAGGCGCGGTGGTGGGCACCTGCAGTCCCAGCTACTTGGGAGGCTGAGGCAGGAAAATGGCATGAACCCAGGAGGGGGAGCTTGCAATGAGCGGAAATCGCACCACTGCACTCCAGCCTGGGCGACAGAGCGAGACACCATCTCAAAAAAAAAAAAAAAAAAAAAAAAAGGCAACTAAAGAGGTTATTCTGCCTATAGCTGCAGGCAATTATTATTGAGAGTTCAAACTTCTTGGAGAACAAAGGGAAAGCAGCACCAGGGAAGGAGCAGTTGAGTCCTGAGCTGGCATATTTCTCAAATGCAACAAGAGTAGAACCAGGAGGCAGAAAAGATAAGCTTACTCAGGTTATTCATGTTATCAGGACAACCACCCTTTAATGAACAAGCCCTCTGGACTTGCTGAAAACCTCAGGACTGAGCTAGTCACTCTTCAACCATTTATCAGGAATGAGAGGAAAGTATCTGTGTGTGGAGACTAGAAGTACAGCAAAGAGCCATGCCCTCGCTCGCTCATAAAAAAAAAAAAAAAAAAAGCATGTGAAATAACATGATACTGTCTTGCTTATCAGAGAGGCAAAGACGAAAAGGACATACACACAGTTTGGAGAGGGAATGAAAAAGTGAGCATCCTGACACTTAATTGGTGGGAAAACATAAACTGACAGAAGCTTTTGGAAAGGCAATTGGCCTTAATTATCAAAGTGTGCAGGGTGCAGACTCTGATTCAGAGCTCTACTTCTGGGGGAAGGAAATTCTTCTGAAATATGTAAACAAATGAGCAATAGTGTATCAATGCATGTTTATTACAATATTGCCTTGAATAGCAAGAAAAAAATAGAAACAAAGATATTTTAGAAAAAAAAAGAATGAGTTAGCTCTTTATGTACTGACATGGAAGAGACTCACAATATGTAAAGAAAAATGACATGTTGCAAAACAGTAGGTGCGTTATGATCCAGTTTATATGTTTTAAATATAGCTTTGTGTGTGAGGGCTTACATATGATATGACTATCACACCTAATCCTTGACATCACAGCCAAAGTTAAGTTCACACAGAGAAACTATATCACCAGAGCTGCTTCCTTTGTATGACTTCCTGCTTTGTTTTTATGATAATGGGGAAAAATGGATGATGAGAATGATATGGATATGAGCTCTGTGTTAATGAAAGTATTGACAGTTGTAAGAAAAGAAAATCCATCCTCTTGAAGAAATCTTGTATATAATCAAATACTAATATGCCTAGTGACATTTAGGTTTTGTTGCTGTTCTTGTAAGAGTTATTGAAATCCCTATGGGAAGAAAAAAAAAAACTTGCTTCAAAGTTCTAAACTCTCTGGCTCAAACCCCTTTTCCTATTAAAGCAGTTTATGACGCAATTTTTAAAAAGCAAGACAAGATTCCCAAAGAATATAATTATTGAGATATAGCAAAAAATTATATATATTCAGAAAAACCCTACAAAGCCTAAAAACTGAAAGCTTCACAGCACATGGAACATGGATGTTACTTTTTTACAAAACCCACAAAAATGAGATAAGAAGAACAAAATCAAGATATAAACCCACAAGGTCCAAGAGAATGTAAGAGCACACAATAGTGCAAAGAGGTGTCAACACAGTTTCAATAGTGCAAAGAGACATTAATACACTTTTCCTTACCGAAAATTGGTAACGAACTGAAAAAGCTGAACACCAAGTGTGGGGATGAGAAGGCAAATACAAAGCAAGTCTCTCGTTTCCATGAAACCTAGAAACACTCAGCTGCTAGAGGTACCAGCTACCTCCAAAAGGTGGACAGGGGACTGCAAACAGGAGTCCGTCTAAAATCCTGTAAGAGGGAGTTAGACCTCCGCATCCTCTTCCCCATCTCATGCATCCAGACAACTACCCTTCCCTGCCCCCCAGCAAGAGATGAGACATTTATTCTGTGAGGGGGGTGGGGGGTGGGAAACGCAGTCAAAAAGACTTCAGGTCAACCCTTCTCAATGAGTGTTCAGGAGAAAATTTATCCCTAACACCCTAAAGCATTCATTGAATACAATACATCAATTTCTCTTGTAGGCTTCTAAAACAGTACCAACTATGTACCATTCTTGAGTGAACTGAAGAAATAAAATAGGTTTTCAAATAATTTTCTGTAGGGCTTCAAACCCTCATAAAAGTTGGGTTGAAAAAGCCCTCTCTAGATGCTGACATCAGGCGTAGAGGAGGGCCGGTTGGAAGGGGAGGGGATGAGAAGGAGAAAGGTACAACACTGAAAGTCTCTATACTTAATGGACTCCTAGCCTCTTGCGTGGCTCTGCCCCAAGAATAGTGTTGACCAAGTATATTATCTTCCTTTCTACCCAGGGCCCTGCCAGGAGATTAAAAGAGTCGTCCTTGAACAAACTGAAGTGCCTCAGAAGAAAAGACCAATATGTAAGGTCTTCTGTGGGGGCCTGAAAAAATATCTGTACCCCACTTAATTTCTCTGTGTGGCCTACACACCCTCTCCTCCACCCATTCACACAGACCTTCCATCATCTTTAGATTGCCTCACTTTTAATTAAACAGATCAACAGATAGTTGAAGAAACTACCTTAAAACTTGAAATTCAGAGACCAAAGCACACAAACAGATGAAGAAATTGTCTTTGAGAACTGGAACTCAGGAGTAGAGAGGAGTGGAGCAAAGAAACCCTCTTTTCATTTATAAGTCTTGTTGAATTATTTAACTTTTGAATCTATGTACATGTATTTTTGTGATCATTATATGTATATTTTTAAAGAAAGAATGTTTCAGGAATAGACATTCAACTATACAGAATTCTGGGCAGTAACTTTTTTGCATATTTGATATGTTTCTGTTATGCTTAAATTTTCACAGTAATTGTATGTTTTAAATTTTTTAAACAAAATGCAAGTATTTAAAAACAAAAAGAAAAAAGAAAAAATGAGTAATGCATTCAGGCATAGACAGGGCTGCCTGAGCACACAGAATGGCAGGGTTGAGGGATAACCCTAGCTCCTTAGTTTCTTCCAGTTATTGAAAGGGACACTCAAGTAAGTGATTTTAAAATAACCCTTAAGTCTGAAGTAGCAGCATCAGTGAGAATCTAACAAGAACAGCCACAGCACAGACTTGCAGAGTTTGCAAAGCAGGTGTCACACTCTTGCAAGCCACTAAGGAGTAAGGTGCTAAGGATTGGGTGGCAAAACTAAATAATAGCGATCTTTGCAATTCCTACTGATCTGAGCTCAGAAGTACATTGCTGCCTTCTCTCTTACTTTCCCATCCACAAGATATTGAAACTCCCCCTGCAAGGGAGTTATAATAGGAGTAAAATATTCCCTGAAAGGAGAATAGCAAAAACTTGAGACTAGTGCCTGTATCTTTGTAATCCTGGGGAAACTTGCCACTATCCCAGTAGGAATCAGGAGAAATCCAAGAGATTAAAAAGGCAGAGGAAAAGCTTGAGACCTTCTAATGACAGAACCAGAGCCTTCTCCAGGGGAACTAGAATTTAGCTCCAAGACTGAGAAAACAAAGTTGATTAAAGAGCATTGTACTATAGAATGCCCCCTTGCAACTGATTTTGCCCTGCAAAGCAGCATCCCACCATTTTGAGAATACTTGTTCAAGTGACTTTGGCTTCTCTGAGGGAAAAAAGAAAACAAAAAACTAACATTTTTTCCACTAAGATGGTTAAAGACATGAAATTTAAATTCCAGACTTGTACCCACTGTAGTCAGCAGAAAGCTCTGCCAATACAGACAGCTTATTTGGGAAATATCCACAGCAGCAAAGTCCTAGAGCAAATATGTGTCGATTTCTTGTCCTTGAAATTAGAGAGAAGGAGACTTGAGACATAGTGTGATGATCCATCATGGCACTCAATGTGCACAAGTCAACCAGCCATACCAAGGGTTCGAAAAACATCCGAAACCCCCTAGTGCTATGGGAGAAATCACTTTCCATGCATGGGTTTTCTATTCAAATTCACTAAGATGAAAAAAAAAAAGTGGCTCCTATAAGAAATTTTCGCTAAAGCTGGTTACAAAAGTCTGAGACCAGTCCCAAGAAGTCCCCCAATCTGAAAAATTTGACAAATATAACTGACCTTGTTGGTGACAGTGCCACCTAAGCCACTGGATGGCTGATACCAGAATCCATCCTGATCCAGCCATATCAGTTACCTATTGCCACAATACTGCTACATAAATACAACCACAAAATCTCAGTGGCTTACATTAATAAACATTTATTTTGCTCACAAGTTGACCGTACACCTGGTTAATCCTGATGCTCTGGGACTTAACTGATCTTGGTTGGATTCATTCATGAATCAGCAGTTAGCTAGAAGTTTAGCTGGGGGCTGGTGGGTCTAGTACAGCCTCAGTATTCAGTTGGGATATTTCCTGTCTGATTCATGTACTCAATCCAGCAGGCTAGCTCGGCCTTTTTCTTGTGAAGGAGGCTGGGATCGAAGAGAATGAATGAGGGCTCTTGGGACCCAGGCTCAAAATGGGCATATCTTCTTATCTGCTGCCTTTTATTGGCCAAAGCAAATTACAGGCCAGCCCAGATTCCAGAGAGGGGAAAGAGACTCCACCTTTTTATAGGAAGCACTAATATTTTGCATTGCAAGCAGCATGTTTACAAGGAGGGATGATCAATGCAGACCATTAGGGCAATAAACCTTCCACACCAGCATCTTGATGTCAGAGAATTAGTTCTGTGAGTAAACCAAAAGAACTTGGTTAAAGACAATGTGGTATTCTGGAAGAAAAAAAGAATTATTAGTGAGAAAACCACAGATATCTGAATCAAGCCTATAGTTTAGTTAATATTAATATTAATTCATTTGTTTTGACAAATTCACCAGGGTTATATAAGATGTTAACACGAGGAGGAGCTGGCTGAAGGATGTATGGGAAGTCTGTACTCTCTTTATAACTTTTCTGTGAAGCTAAAATTAATTCAGCATAAGACGTTTATTTTTTAAAGAACATGATAAAAAGGAATTCGCAGTATAGACCATTTGGGTGGCAGTGCCCTTGACTGTGTGCACCACTGAGTCATGGAGAATCCTCCATCCTCTATTCAGAAACCCCTGCGGCCTGGGAAAATTTGGCAGCATGTGGGGCACTGAAAAGCTCAGCAGATGGCTTGGCCAGGGCCACCTCTCTGCAGACCTCCAAGAAAACAGCAACGCTGAAGGCTAGGGGCTGTGCCAGCATCCTTTCTCAGTGTGACGAAAAGGGTGTTGACCCGGCTGGCTCTGGTGGTTAGGGGAGATGCCACATGGCCACATGGCTGCAGTGCTTGGGAAATTCTCTTTTTTTCCTTTATGAAGGGAGCGAAATCCAGACTTAGCCGTGTCCATCTGACTTTCTGAGAGTGACAAATTGTGATCTTCACCATGTAGCAGCTCTGAGTCTGATGTGGAAACTAAATCAGGCACATAAACACATAATTACAGTACAGTGTGATAGAGTCTGTATAGTGAACATATGTTTCTTGTCTGTTCCACTGTCTTCCTTCAGAAAAGCCCAACCTCCTTCTACCCTTGCCTCTGGTTCCCAGAGGTAGATAGGCACATGACATATGACCCAGACCTGGCTGTTCAGAGGAGCTCATCCCTCTGGCCACTGCAATTGATCAGGGAGATTAGCCCCAAACTGAGCACCAATCAGACCTTCATCATATTTGATATAAAGTTTCTGGGAAAAGAAGGGTCTTTCTTTCTCTAGTACCAGGAAGAGTTATAAAAATAGAGACTTTCTGAAGCTAAAGACCACCAGAGGGAAGAGCCAAGACATGGAGAGAGAAAGTCTTCATAATGCAGTTTAAACCCCTAGATGCAGCCAAGCCTGATGCCAGAGATACCCCTTAGACTTCCGTACTTCCAGCCATAATCTAGCTTGAGCTGGGTTTCTCTCATTTGCACCCAAAACAATCCTGCCAAATGCAGAGATGGGTACCTGGAAGTGGGGTGTTGGAATTGACAGGCATTAAAATGAAAGGAAAGACAGACAACAGGTGGGACCCTGGGCGGTCAACACTGCCCCTCTTTACCTGGGATGTTAGTGGTGCCTCTTAAGTGGTAGCAAAGCAGCAGGGAAGGTTTTTCCTTGTTGTTCCTGGGACTCAACCAATTCACTTCCGTGTCTCTCCAGATATGTTGTGACAAAGTTAAAATGGGCCGACCATATTTTGCAGCCTTTATTATCCTAGAAGCTTCAGACCAAGCTGTCCCTCTACAACAGAGGGAAGGGCCTATGTAGCCTCACCAAAGAGATCATTTCTTCCTCCAGCAATCCTTGAGAAGACACAAAGTATGGGTTTTCTGTTTTGAAAGGAGATAATATTGAATTGCAGGAAAAGCAGGAACACTGGGGGAAACCTAATTTCCTAGGCCCTTACCAAAAACTTCTGGCTATGTACTCCCCACCTTAAAAGACAAGCTCATTTTAAAGAGACAGCCCCCCTCATTATGCCAGCCCATGGTTCTAAGTGCAGGGACCAAGGGGCAAGAAGGTAAAGACATTATTCAGAGACAGAAACTCCAAAACCAGGTTGGATTTAAGGAACATGCCATAGTAGATCCCTGTTCTAATTGACTAGCCTGTTGAATTTCCAAATATCAAATAGTCTGGCCTCCTTCTGAGATTCTAAAGGTTATTTCTAGAGACTCCTCCAACCCTGCAAACAGGCTTGTCATAGATTGTTCAACTTCTAAAGTAATCTCCAGACCCGAAAGCCTGCACCAAAAGAAAATGGGATACTGCTCCCCAGCAGCTCTTCCTGAACTTAGGTAAACTCAGGGGGAAGATTGCCATGGCCTCATTTTAGCCTGCCTCTGGCCCCAGCCCCAGTGCTGCATTCTCAGCAGTGAATCAGGCACTGAATTTTCATTCCCATCTGACTTATGTGTCTAATTCAGAATTGATCCACAACGTGCAAAAGAAGAAAAGTGAGTAATTAAGCTCTGCTCCAAACCCCAGCACTGAGGAGTTGGTATTTTATCCTGCAGGCCTTAAGGAACAGTGAGGGCTTATCACCAGTTTTAAGCAGGTTTAATGCAGATAAGACTTGTGGTGTGTTTTGTAAAGGTAATGGCGGCAGCAATGGTAGATTGGTAGGGAAAGGGTAGGACTGAAAATGAACCTAAAATTAGTAAGCAACAGCAATTTAAAAAATAACTAATATAGGTTTGAACTAACAGAGTTGCAATGACTATGGCATAGCATTAAGGGATACCAGAGAGTATGCAGACAATGGAAGAGGTTGCCAATATCAGAAATACAGCAAGAGGAACTCCTTCTATAAGATAGCATGAAGATTAAGCTTTGTAGACTGTAAATGGATGCAAATCCCTTGTTTTGTTTTTGTTGGAGGGATGGAAGAAGCAGACAGCTGGAATTCTGTCTGAAACAGAAAGAAAGATTTTTAAGTATTAAATACTTGTTTATTTTTCACTTGAAAAGGATTTGTACTGAAAATTGTCAAGATGTATAGGTGCTCTTAAGGGATTTGGGCAACATATACACAAAAGAATGCCTTGGTTACCTACTGAAATGCAGCCCATGGGCCCTTAAACCTTAGCACGTGTTTGGGAGCCTCTAGGTCCACTGCACAAGGTTTTAGGCTAGAAAATGAGGCTAATTACACTCTTTCTGAGTTCCCTTTCACCTGGATGAGAGCATAGTGTGAAGTGATTCTAAAGGACTTAAGAGACAATAGAAAAAGATCAGAAAAACTGAAATCAAAATATATTTTAATAATTTATAAAAGCTAGAAGCGATGATTACTTGCCCAATGGAGTTGGCATCAGCCTTAGTCCTTCAACATCCCTTCCCTCACTAAGGTTCTATGAAATACTGTGTTCCTCTAAATGCTATACCTTTCCTTCTTTGCCACCGCTTCACATTAATCCCTAAATAGTGTTCAATAAATGCCCATTGGTCTCTCAGGCAAATGTTGATTCAATGTGGCAATTGTAGTCCATCTATCACATAGCGTCTATGCAAGGATTGAATGAAATTTTGCAGGTTAAGAGCTTAGCTTAGTTCCTGGCATATAATAAGCACTCGCAGATGATGGCGATATTCAACTACATATAGCATTGAAAATTGTAATTTTAGCTACAAAATAAGTTGGCAAAATGACACTTTTATTATCGTAAGTATCTGGTAACCCACCCATTTTCACTCCAGTTTCTACTTCTTTGTGCTTTGATTGCCCAAAATTAAATATTAAAATTAAATTTATCAAAGAATTTGAAGACTTAGATGCTTACATTTTAAAAAACACCATAATGATAATCAAAATCCCACCCAAGCATTCTTTGGCTAAGTCCGAGATTGTTATTCACTAGCACAGTTATGCTCCTAATCCTTTGCAAAGAGCAAAACTTCTTTCTTATAATCAGGGCTAAGGCTTAAAGTTCTTTCCCAGAACTGCCTTGAAGTTCTTTCTTCAACTTGGCCAGCTGCACTTGAATGCGAGATTTCTGCCCTAGAAAGAATGCAGTTATGTCCAAGTGGGATGAGTCATTGAATTCTAAGCACAAAATATTTTATCTGTTTAAGAGGAGCAGTGGAGAGTTCCTTTTTTATGGTGAAACAGTGCTTGAAGCAGGCCAGGACGAAAGCCATCCCATCTCATCTCATTTCCTCTTTTCCATGCCTTGCAACTGTGAAAGGGAGGGAAGAATTGACAAGAAACTATTTGAACTCTGGCCATAGGCCACTTGGCTTTGTAGATTTACCAAGTAATCTTGGCAAATAAGAAAAAGTCCTTGAGTAATAGTATGGAACATTAAGCCCCTCAGGGATGCTCATTAAATGCTTGCTGGCTGTGTGTAGAAGTCTTAAGCCCCATCAAGTCATGCTGCCCTATTGATAACCCTAGACTACATCACACCTCCACTTTCTTTAGACTCTGTATAGGAAGTTATGACACTATTTTTGAAATTTGCAACAGTTTATTAGCTCTCCAGCATTAACTATATGAAGATGAGTTTTCACTGAGTAGTTTGTTGAGAGAAGGACATTTTCAGATGGACATATGAATATGTGAATCACTCAGGTTTTCTTTTTGAAATAATATTGCTGAGAATGAGCCCTTTTCATCTTGTCAATGCTCTTCTTCATATTTAATCATTGCATTTACCTTCAGAAAGGTAAAGGAGATAATATTAATTCCAGTTGATACAATCATGTAACAGGCATTTAAGGAACACCTACTATATGCAAGCTACTCTACTAGGTACTCCAGGGAATACAAAGCTGAGTAACACTTAGTACCTGCTGTCCAGTGTCTTTTAATAGCAGAGGAAAGACAAAACAAAAGCACATATAACTACAATACAAAGTGGACTAAGAAAAGATTTTGATTGTTATGTACAAACTGATGGGAAAGCATCAAAGGATTGTTGTATGCAGGAGAGTGACATGATTATAACTGCATTTTAGAAAAATCACCCTGGCCAGGCATAGTGGCTCACACCTGTGATTTCAGCACTTTGGGAGGCTGAGGAGGACAGATCACTTGAGTTCAGGAGTTCGAGACCAGCCTGGCCAACATGGTGAAACTCCATCTCTACCAAAAATACAAAATTTAGCCAGTTGTGATGGTTTGTGCCTGTAGTCCCAGCTGCTGGGGAGGCTGAGGCAAGAGAGTCACTAGAACCTGGGAGACAGAGGTTGCAGTGAGCTGAGATTGCACCACTGTACTCCAGTCTGGGTGACAGAGCTAGACTCCATCTCAAAAAAACAAAAAAGAAAAATCACCCTGCCAGAAGGATGATGGGATAGATTGAAAGGGAGCAAGCAAGGCAAACAGCATTAGGAAGTTTGAAGTCCCATGATCTTCAAGCTGGAGGCCCAGGAAAGCCAGTAGGTAAATTCTAGTCCAAGGAAAGGAGAAGACCTATGTCCTACCTCAAGCAGTCAAACAGAGAGGGAGTATTCAACCTTCTCCCTTTTGTGTCCTATTTGGATCTCAATGGATTAAATGATGCCCACCTACACTGAAGAGGGACATCTGTTTTATTCAACCCACTAATTCAAATGCTAATGTATTATGGAAACATGCTCACATACACACCCAAAAATAATGTTTAACCACATATCTGGGCATCCCATGGCCTAATCAAGCTGACACATAAAATTAACCATCACAGGAAGCTACTGTAATAATAGAGGTAAGATATGAAAGAGGCCTAACCTAAGGTAAAGAATACAGAGGGAACGCAGGAAATGTATTAAAAGATTTCAGTGAGGGAAAATGAATAGGACTGGGTGGCAAATGATTGACTGATGTGTGGCAAATGATTGATTGATGGGTAGCAAGTGACTGATGAGGGATGCTGAAGGAATATGAGATAGAGCCAAGACCTCTACCTTTGGCAGCAGGGTGGGCTCACTGCAGGAGAGCATGGCAGAGATGGAGAAAGGCATCTGGGTGAGGCCGATAGGAGCACTAGAAGTGCTCAGGGAACAAGGACAGCACTCTGATGGAGAGTGGGGTATACATAGTAGGAGGATGGCAGAGGAGGTTGGAAGAGGAGGCTGAGCACCTGCAATCGTCAAGTTTTGGAGTTAACTTAACCCAATTAAGGGATACCTAGTTAGCTGGTAAAACATTGCTTCTGAGTGTGTCTGTGAGGGTGTTTCTGAAGGAGATTGGCATGTGAGTCTGTGAACCGAGTGGGGAAGATCCCCCCTCAATGTAGGCGGGCACCATCTGATTAGTTAGGGGTCCAGGTGGAACAAAAAAGTGGAGGAGGGGCAAATATTTTCTTTCTCCTGCAGATCCAGGATGTCCCTCTCCTGCCCTTGGGCATCAGAACTCCACATTCTCTGGCTTTTCAACTCCAGGATTCACACAAGTGACCCTGGGTACTCAAGCCTTCAGCCTCAAACTGAGAATTATACCATCAGCATCCCTGGTTATGAGGTTTTGGGCTGAGCCACACTATCTACCTCCCTGGTTCTCCAGCTTGCAGAGGGCCTGTGTTGGTACTTCTCAGCCTTCATAATGATGTGAACCAATTCCCCCAGTAAATCCCTTCTCACATATATATATGTATAGGTTCTGTCTCTCTGGAAAACCCTGACTATTACAGCACTTTGAATGCCAAGCACAGAGGTTAGACTTTAATTCAGTGAGCAATGGAGAGGCTTTTAAGCCATAGAACAATGTGATTGAAGCTGTTCTTTTGGAAAATTAATCTGATCAATGAAGAGGCCTAGATTCCAAAAGGTTAATTGCTAAGACACCTAGTTAGTGCAGAGATGGGACTAAAATGGAAGTCTTCAGACTCCTGGCCTATTTTGTGCAATGAGGAAGAACATTGCCTACTTCATAGAATTCTAAATATGTATTCCTCTCTCCAATAAGTCTTCCTCCCTTACTGCATTCCACAGCCTTCATGCTTATATTGGGCCAGACATTTAGCACACAAAGAGAATGGATGGATGCTTCCAGTATTTTTTTATTAATGCCCAAAGAGCCCAATTCTATGTTGTTCCAATCATAATGTTCAAAAAATACCTGCTAAATGTAGATAAAGGCAATGGTTTTGTAAGACTCCTTCAAAGGTGGAATCTACTAGGAGTAAAATAAAAATAAAATTTAAAATTACTTAAAAATAATAAATTGGTTTACAAATACAAATTAGCATTATTAAGACAACAATATTAAGAATTATATTTTACTGAAGTTTTTTACTGTGATAAGAGTTATTTCATACATGAGTTTATTTTGTCTTCATAAATACCTATTTGATATATGAGAAAACTGAGTCTTAGAAAGGTTAAGTAACTTACTCAATACCACATAGTAAATGGTAGAGTTAGGATTTAACCCCAAATCCAACTCCAGAATCCCAGCCCTTAAGAAGTCTGCTATTCTGCCCTTCAGAATGATTTTCTTGAGAAGGTTCAAAAGAAGCTAAGGCGAAAGCAGCAAATTTTATTTTTTATAAAGGCAATAAACAGTGATTTTCTTGCAGCTGTGTAAGCCATTATAGCAAAACAGTTGTCTTTTACTCAGCGCCCCAGAGAGAACCTACCAACTCAAATTGCAACTCCCAATTGCAACTGAACTATCTGGGAAGAACAACAAGTTCCTAACACACCGGAAATAAAGACTGGGGAAGAGTACAGAATGAGAGGGGAGGGAACTGCCATTAACCTCACTTATTTTAAATAGCACTTAGATGAACAAAAACAATCAGGAAATTAAAATAAACCCAATTCTAATCTGTATGTGTGCTTTGTGCATTTGCGTGCTTATGTGTATGTATGTACTCACAAAGAATGCGAGGGAAATACTGGAAAACCAAACAACTAAATTCAACAAAAAGCAGTGGCCTTACCTGTTAACTTCTGAGCTATTTTTGTGCCATGAAATGCTGCATTTTGGCTCTTTTTGTTTCGTGAAGGCCCTTGGGTAGATTTTTTATGAATGTCATTATTCGCCAAAGTGAATTTAGTAGAGAAAACCCCAAGGGAGCAAGATGATGAGTTTTTTAAACAAACATTTTGTAATATAATTTTACATTAACATCTCTCTTTATCGTGTCTATTCATGACCAGACAGTGAATTTTAAATCAGCTCCTTTTGTAATCCATCTCGAGAAGAATGAAGATGGAACTTGATGAAAGGAAAGGCCCACAGGGGAGGAATTCCAATGCTGGGCTAAGCATTTATGTGAGTAGAGAAAGAACTATGTGAAAGAAGAACCGTTAAAAAAAAAACCACGATTGAAGCAATATGTGGAGAAGGGAATGAGAAAGAGGCAATTTGACAAAAGAAAATAAAAATGACGTGATTAGAGCATGTGAAAATTAATTTTTTTCTAGTACTGATTCTTCAATTTTTTCCAACATATTGACCTATATTCTCAATTTCACAGTATTATCTAGATTATATCACAGTGTTGGACTATTGTGATATCAAATGCGGTAGCTATTCAGTGATGCAATTGGTTGCAAAGCAATTAATTACATATGACAACTCCAAAATAAATTAGTGTTCATTCAGAGTAAGAGTGTAGGCTGAAGTAAAGGATAAGAATGAAAGAAAAAGGATAAGGAACAGGGGAAAGGAACCACTCACAAACACAAGAAATGGTTTCTTATTCAACAAGGTGTCTGTTTAAATTTTATGTCTAAGTTGCTAAAAGCAGGAAAAAAACTGAAATAGTTTAAGAAGGAAGAAGTAGTGAATCTCAAAGATGTTGTTGCTGTAGGTATTTAGAACTAAGAAGTTACATAGTATAATACACCATGAAAGTAAATGTATTTAATAAGAGAAGAAATGGAAAATACCAAATAAAGCAATGTAATAATTTCAATAATGCACTGACTCTTAAAATGTTGTAAGTCTGTCTACATGAAGACTTGAGGGCAGCTGGTTCCAGAATATCCAAACCTGAAACAAAATTATTTATTGACACGACAGAATTATCTGACATCATATGAACATTGTTTATCATATATTTTATAAGTGAGACAAAGGTCTTTAACAGAAAAATGAATTTTTAGACTCAGTAAGTCAAACAAGTTGTTGAAGAAAATAAAAAAGGCATAGGTCTAGGATAACCAACAATATTACTAGAACTCATTTATAATAACTCTCATTTCCTGATTTTTCTAGAAATAGTAGTTTTACACTAGAAAACTTATAAGGACTTACCTCAAACAATTGTATAAAAATCCACATTTCTCCAGACAGTAGTGATTTCAAACCAAGCAAAACTTATTCCCGTTTAACTTTTTTTTACCAGGCTCAGAAAAGGAGATGCTATGATCCATCTTGAAAACGCCCATGAGTCAATTCTAAACAACCTTGAAAGATTATCTTTTAGATTCTAACATGAGACCAACATAAATAAAATAATCCACTTTTAGAAAAAGACACTTTTTTCTAAATATTATTGTCTTTTGAAATTATATTAACATGCTGCATTCTTCTTCTGATTAAAAAATACATATTAAATTACACTGTAGCCTATTTTGCTGAAACCAGAAATTGTTTAGATCAAGTAAAGAGACCAGCTGGTCCAAAGGGGAGCCTGTGAGAGACCCAGACAAGCATCACCCTGGCTCCAAGGAGACATCAAATCAGATAGCAGCAACGAAGTGACTGTCCTGCCTGGTGAATCACCATAGCTCATCTGTGTCTGGAAATGGCAATGCAAGAGTAACTTACACTCGCTTGCATGATTGATAGCTGGATCTTCAGACCTAGACTTGGAAAAGGCTTTCCACTACTGTATTAATGGATTCTTGCACTGCTATACAGAAGTACCTGAGATTAGGTAATTTATATATATATATATATACTTTTTTTAACTTGTGGTAAGAGCCATCTACTCAAATCTATTTATTTTAAGAGTTAGTGAGTTTTAATGTTTCTTTTTCTTTTTTTTTGTTTTTGTTTTTTTAATTATACTTTAAGTTTTAGGGTACATGTGCACAACGTGCAGGTTTGTTACATATGTATGCATGTGCCATGTTGTTGTGCTGCACCTATTAACTCGTCATTTACGTTAGGTATGTCTCCTAATGCTATCCCTCTCCCTCCCCCAACCCCATTTATATTTTTTTTTAAAAAGAGGTTTAATTGGCTTATGGTTATGCAGGCTGTATAAGCATAGTGGCATCTGCTTCTGGGAAGGCCTCAGGAAGCTTCCAATCATGGCAGAAGGAGAAAGCAGAGCAGGGAAATCACACGACAAAAGCAGGAGCAAGAAAGAGAGAACATGGCAGGAAGGTGCTACACACTTTTAAATGACCACATCTCATGAGAACTCCCTCACTATCACAACAACAGCAGCAAGAAGCTGGTGCTAAACCATTCATGAGAAATGCATCACCATGATCCAAGCACCTCCCACCAGGCTTCACCTCCAACAGTGGGGATTACAAATCAACATGAGATCTGGGCAGGGAAAAATACACAAACTGGACAACAACTGAGCTTCTCTGTAAGAGAGAAGATGAAAGACTAAGAGAAGCCTCCCTCCCTTCTTAATGCCCCTAAAGACTGCAGCGTGGAAGTCATGGAAAAGACAAGAGTTTGTACCCAGTAGAAGTCACAGCCAGTAACAGCAGTGTCCCCTTCTGAATCCTTCACATCTCCTTTTGCACTCTGCCTCCTTTAAAGTTCTACCCCAGATCTCCCCACCGACAATTAATACATAATTACTGTGTATCTACTATGTGCCTGGGAATAGGCTGTCACTGAATATAGTATAAAAGCATTTTTGCTCAGCTTGCCACATAAAAACTCACCAAAAAATCTAAAACTGTACAGATAGAACATGTCCTACTTCAGTGAAATACAGAAACTGTCACAACCACAAGCCGCACACTATAAGGCCAACCTAGGAGGTACTGTGCAAGGATTGATTTAAGAAGCCTACCTAGGGGCCAGCTCCTCAGACCCTAGGCAGAATGAAGACATCTACTACAATAAGGGAGCCAGTAATCTTTGAACTGAAACCTTGAATTCTTGTCGTGAGGACGATCATGGGAGAGGCAGAAAATGTTCTTGAACAGTCACAATGCAACATCACAAAACCAAAGAGAGCAGAGAGAGCTATAGGAGAAAGCAGGACATCTTATCTTTTCTTGGGATGATCCAGCCTCTTATCTAAGGGAAAAAGCCAGGGGAAGAGCTGAGCGGAGGGAGGAAATGAAACAGCGGTGAGCAGAGAACAACAAGCCTGTGATCCCAATGGCCTTGCTGTTAGCTATGCTATCTTCTGGTTCCTGAAAAGCAAAGGGATATTGTTCCCCCAGGCAAAAGGAGGATAGATTTGATGAAGGGAGAAAGTTCTCAAGACAAGAAACTCTAAGGAGGCCAATGGATATATATGGCTCATTCACCACTAGTACCACCTCCATGTTGGCATCACCCCAGCACTACCTCTACACACACACGCATACACACACACGCATACACACACACACATACACACACACATATACAGACACACCAGTGACAGAAGTAAGGTCAGGCAAGAAAGAAGCCTAGGGAAATCCTAAAAGTGAGTTGCCTCCTTAAATTCTGCACCCCAGGAGCCTTGTTTTTGCTTCACCTTAATCTCTCTCTGTCCTGACATACACAAACACTCCTATTTGTCAATAAACAATGGGTCCCATTCAAAAATGACGAATTCATATAGGAAAGGGAAAAGATGAAGATAAGAGACAAATAGCTCTCCCTGGTCTTGTAGGAAAAAACAGGTAAAATTAGACTACCAAATATTGGGCTTGGACCAACCTCTTACACCAAGGAGTTGGGGTCATCCCCACTCAAACTTTTCAGACTAAAACTTGCAAGGGGAGAAGGAAACTCCCTAAAGAGATACTAGGGAAACAATGACAACCTTGGTTTTCATAACTTTAGTTAACTGTTAGTATTATGAAAGAAGTACTTCTCCAGGTATTGACTGCCATAGAGCAAATAAAATACACTTCATATTTTTTGAGTTTAGAGAGGATAGTAACTGAAATTAAAATCTGAAGTTGAAGTTGCCTTAGCTAATAGCAACTACCTTTTACTGAGCAGCTACTATGTGCAAGGTAATATGTGATACTTGTACCATCTCAGATATCTTCATTAAAATCCTATAAGATAGGCATCATTTTTTTATTTTGAAAAGAGAGAATTGAGGCCCTAGGTGGTTATTTAATGTCATGCCAGCCACCTACTGACTCCAATAGGGATAGCACTGTGTCTGAGAAGCCAAAGAAGAGACTTGGTGACAGGGAATGATATACAGAGTTTATTGGGGGCACTTACACACAGGGATAGTACAGTGGCAGCAGGCTGGATGAGAGAACCACTACCATTTGTAAAAACCATACAATTTATATAGCATTTTCACATAGCAACCTCCACCTAGCAACCTCCATTTAACCCAAAACAAGGGCCTCCCAATCCCCTGTATGACCTATATTCCAAAGAATGGGCAAGGGGTTCAATTGTCCTTCATAGATAAGATCAATGTCTGGATTGGCCACTCCCAGATTCCTTAGCTCAGAATTCTGAACCAACGCTCTGCTTAGACCATAGGGTCGTCCTCATGGTATGCTTCAGTTACAGCTGTCAGATGCCTCTGCCATACATTTAATTGGACAATTTCATACAACTAAAAAATAGTGGCACTGAAATTTGAATTCAGGTCACAAATTCTTAATAATTAAAAGATTAAGGATTCAGGGTGGGGTTTGGAGCCCATATCCTGTCTCTCTTTTGGAAAGTAAGAAACCTACAAGGTCCTAAAAAATGGCACAAACACCCAAATGAAAATCTAAATGGAGATTAGCATCACCCTCCTTAGAGGCTGGCAAGTGGAGCCAGAGGAGAATCTTTTGCAAACATGTGGGAGAACTAAACTGAAGTCTGAAGGTCACTGGGGTCTCCTCTCCTTCTCTGAATCAAGACTTTGGAGTCTACCCTAGAAAGAGGTTAGATAAACAACTCAGAACCTTGACTAGCTGCTGGGCGCAGGGTCATGGGTCAGCCTCACACAATCAGACACTGATGCAATGGCAAGAGCAAGAGAAAAATGGCTCTGTTTCCTTCTAGAAGTCTTCTGCAGACCCATTTCCAGGCCCATGCTTACCTCACAGGAAAACAGAAGTGAAGAAAGCCCTGACTCTCTTACCAACATATGTCACAGATAGGAGAAAGGGGCCATGCCACAAAATACAGGGACCCTGATCCCACAGACCAGCCTACTCAGGACCAGTAGGCTTCCCAACAATCATATTAGCTACTTTCTTCCACTTGGAGCATCCTTAGTAAGGAATAGAGAGAAGCCAGAAGTTCCGTTCATAAGCCTTCCCCCATAGGGAACAAGTGTTGGAAGAAAGAAGTGTGGGCACACATTTGTTCCTTTTTCTACAAGCTAAAGCAGGAGCATGTAGCTGGCAGGAGAAAGTTTCTCTCCTGCACTGGGAAGAAAGCATGTGAGTCGGCAGGTTCAGAGCCCCCTGAGATGGGGGATGGGAAGACCCTGTTGGTGGCCCGCCATATCCCCTCCACCCATGCAGAAAGTAACTATGTACTATTCTTGTTTAAATGCCTTTCTATATCTCTCCACCTGTGTAGGCAATCTCTGACAGTGGGAAAGGCTTGGCAGGCTGGAAATTGCCCCAGAAGGAACCCTCAGTTAATGAAGGGTAGGAATTGGTGGATAAACACAGAGCAATAGGAGGGTTCTGAAATGTGTTCCACAGTCTTTCAGAAGGTCCCTAGAAGGATGAAGCTCCAATTGCTCACAGCAGTAGCCCACTCGTTATCACACTTTGTACTGTTTTTTTTCCCTTCTTGTTTCTCTTCTGCCACAGTCTTGCAGTGCTTCCTGGGATCACATCCCAAAGAAACTGCCTGTACGCAAACCCTTGACACAAGTTCATTTTTGGGTGGAGGTCACCATGAGAAATGACCCTCCAGGAGGGAGATATCACTTCCACACTGCTACCCCAAGCCTTCTTCATTACAAGTGAGAGAGCTGCTTAACCTGAGTCAATAGAAGGTCAAGCAAGTCGTTACACTGTCTGGCTGCAGGGCTTAACCAAGTTTCAATGGGCGTTGTCACCAGGTACCACAGGTGAAGCTTTAGGATGAGGTGGCATTATGGCTTGAAGGTCTCCAGCCTTCTACCATCTTAGTAAGAGGAGAAGTATCCAGGTAGTGGCAATGGTAGGAAGTCTAGTGTTTCAATATACTCTCATGAAAAAGAGAAGTGACAAATTCTCAAAAGAAATCTTATGGACTTGAAAGGCAAGTTGTAGAAACTTTATGTTTCATCCAAGCCCAGAGAGTCAATGAATAAGTTCAGAAACTTATAGTCCATATTTTTTTTCTAAATAATAGGACCACAGTTTTCTACTTGGCGTAACAATAATACTTAATTTCAGGGTTGTGACAAATAAATGAGATTGCAGTCTTAGCCCAGTGCCTGACACAATGTTAGCATTCAACAAGTGAAACTTCTCTTTCCACTTCCATAAATGTGAGTATCCTTCCACCTCCCCAAGAAACTGGGATTTATGTTGGTCTGCAACTCAGCCTGAATATATTATTCACAGATGTTTTATTATTGTCACTATCAGTTTTTAAGGACCACCTCTAGGTTCTTGTGTTTCAAATAAAATTTTGTTGAAATGAAAACCAAAATAAGTCCTGTCGTTTTTTTAAAGACTTCTTAAGCTTTCTGATTTCTAGTAACATGAAATTCTAGGTAAAAAGCTATCTTTAACCAATTTTTAAAAATCAAGTCTACTGTGATTGATCCACCTGTTTCCTCAGTTGAAACAAGGAACATCAGAAGTGCCTACTTCTAGAGCTTGGAGAGTAGGGGTAAGCCAGATAATGCATCTTTCACCAAAGGAAAGCTCCACTTCACAGAGAAGACTAGGCACAGCAAGAAGAGGTGCTGACTTCTATTTTACATGAGATATAATTATTTCCATTGCTTCTCCTCTTATTTAGTGAAGACAGACTTGTGTTTCTATAAGTCAATCTCATTTGCTAAGTCTAGTTCTTTGCTTTGTTAGCATCCAAAGAACATTTATTTTTCCTTTCCTATTTACATGTTTCAAATTCCCATCCTACAATGATTTCTCCCCTCTCTGTACATTCATGTATTTCTCACACTGTTTCTCTCTCTCTCAAGACCATTGTGCCCTTTCTTTTCTTCCTATTAGCTTGCTACACCAAAGCCATTACAGGAACAGGCTGTCTCTATAATGCCTCACTGAAAATGCAGTGAAAACCTCCACAGCAGCTGTGTCCCTGGATGAGACACAACGTCCCAACTGATGTTTTCATATTCAGTCCACACTGTGCTCAGGGCCTCACTAAGAGGGTGTGCAAGCTTTCATAAGTGTGTTCTTTAATGGCCGACACAAATATGTTTACTCTTCACTCTTCCCACTTCTCTAAAATTAACAAGAGGAAAACTCTTGTGATGCTAGTAGAAGAATAATATAGGCCTGGGTAATAATAAATCAATTTCCTCATCATTTCACCAAATGAAATATTCAGCCCCGACTGGGCGTGGTGGCTCATGCTTGTAATCCCCACACTTTGGGAGGCTGAGGCTGGTGAATCACCTGAGGTTGGGAGTTCGAGACCAGCCTGGCCAACATGGTGAAATCTTGTCTCTACTAAAAATACAAAAATAGCCCGGCATGGTGATGGGCATCTGTAATCCCAGCTATTTGGGAGGCTGAGGCAGGAGAATCACTTGAACCAGGAAGGCGGAGGTTGCAGTGAGCTGAGATCATGCCACTGCACTCGAGCCTGGGCAAGGGAGAAAGACTTCATCTCAAAAAAAAAAAAAAGAAAGAAAGAAAAGAAAGAAAGAAATATTCAGCCCCAAGTTGCTGAGCCCAGTCTGGGTGGTGCTCCTCCCAGGCTCCCGGAAGCCCCACTCCATAGGTGCAGGCTTACAGACTTCCCTAACAACTGCTGCAGGCCACAACCTCAAACTCACAGCAAACAGGAAGCAGGAGGTGCTGTCACATGTAACACAGTCAGAGCTTCAAGCCCCCGGAAAAGCTCAATGCCAGATTTCACTCTCTGCCCCTGATGATGCCCCGCACTTTCTTAACTATGCAGCTCAGAATCTCTCTGTTTCTCACGCAGAGACCAAGGACACCATCTGCCCTACACTCACCCCAGGAAAGCACTGTTGGTAACATTCCTGAAATTTAGTCATCCAACCTCTGCTAGACTATTTCTAGAAGGCAGCAAACCCAGCAGGCCTTCAGGGACAATGTGGATAGAGTCTGCTCCCTCTTTCACATCTCATTTTGTCTCCTCTTCTGCAAGCTAAACTGCCCTGGCTCCTTCCCTCATTCTCAGTTTAACACATCTTGTAGATTCTTCTCTTAGTTTCTCTACTGTTAGCACACTTGAGTTTCAAAGCTACTTTCAAAATCAAGGGTGCTCACCACTCCAGCTAACATTATTGATACAATGTTACAGATGTATTATTATTTGTCACTGGTCTCCATCATGATAGGCAAATGCCACGGGCTTTAGGAGTGATTATTTAATATTCCTCATTACATACTAGAATACCTATTGGCTACTATTTAGCTGCTTCTTCCTGTTGTGTTTTTTTTCAAAGAATTGAGAAGGAGAATGAGACCAAAAAACAAACAAACAAAAAAGCACATCTATTTTCCTGCAAAATCAAAACATACCTTATAAATGTCAAACTATTTTCCAGATTTTTAAATCTGATATGACACCATTACTGAAAAGAATTATCAGCAAGAACTAAAGAGCAATGCAAATGAATTCAACAAAGACTGGAGGAAAATTCATATTAAAATACAAGGAAAGTCTATGTGACACAACGGGCCAAACATTAAGGAAGATCACACTGAGTGTTGCTAAATGTGGGAGCCAAACTGTTTTTAAATTTTGATTATGTGTCCATAGATAACATGCACCCATGGAACTAGATATTAAGAAAGCAGGAAACTCAGGCTAGGGTACTTCCCATATGAAGTGGGCAAGTACTAGACATTGGGAGGTCACTGTGTTTTAGAATCACTGCACAGCAAGCTGAGAAAAAAGAAGGAGAAATAGAAGGAAGGCAAGGAGAGAAGGAAGGAAAAGAGGAAGGATTAAATCAGCAACAGAACAAACCATGCCTAGGTGCCTCATGCAACTACTGTTTCTGCCAAAAGAATAGAAAATCATGAGTGCTTTATTTTCAATAACCCATCTAACAATAATCTCTGTTGTTTAGCCACCGGGATGATTTACACGGGAATTAGCAGAAACCCTCCCCATCCATGTTATCTGCTGTGGATTTGCAAAAGGAACTTAATATAAATATTCTAAAATGAGAATGCTGTAAGAAACATAACCTATGCACACCCAAACCTACCATCGAACATAGAGAAATATAAAAAGAATTATTCTTCCCCGATTTCAGAGTATGCCTAGTTTGGTATGAGGAGGGAGAGTTATCTATGGGTTTGTACTGTTCTGCTTTGTTTTTGTTTTGTTTTGTTCTGTTCTGTTTTTGTTTTGTGTTTCAGGAGATAGCATCTGTTGAGAGACTTTTAAAAATTGAAAGAATAGCTACCCCAGGTTTAGCAGAGACACATAAAAAGCTGTCTTTCCTGAATCACAAACAGCAGCAGAAAAAAAAACAGGAGAAAGTAACTAAAAGGTCATTTCACATTCACAGCATTCTGAGTTTGGGGTTTTCCTTTTTCCTTTGGCCACTACACTGCATTCCATTTGTATGTTGCTTTCTTGATTTAGTCAAGAAAAACAAGCAAATCAAACACAATTACTTGCCCGAGTTCCCCTAGCTTAGTATCATGAGAATCTGCAGTTGTTTTTAATGCATTTGGGATGCTCCTTCAGGCTATCAACAAACTCTCTCCTATGTTTATGAATTTATTTACTACTTTGGTGTTCCTACTCTCTTCACTCTTCCAGATGGGTTTCAATGGCATCTCTCCACCTTCCCTGCCGTATGTAAAAGAGCACACCTGATGTTCACCCTCTGTTGTTGCTCTGCATTAGCACAAGAATAAAATGAGCAGAGGCATTTTAAAACATAAGAAACATACATACTAGACATGTTTTGAAAGCAGTAAAAGACTTGGTAAATTTTTCTTGTTTTCTGATTAAGTTAACGGAAGTTTTTAAACAGTCAACACGTATTCAATTTACACCTACTACATGCCCAGAACTATAACCAGGCTCTGTAAGGGATGTGGCATTTTTAAGTACGGCACATGGTCCTTGTTCCTACACAGTTTAAACTTAACTGAAACAATTTAGAGATCACTGAAGGGACCCACAGGAGGTAGGGAGGCCTCAGGAGGACCAGAAGCAAGACTTTGAACAATTAGGATTCCTGGAGAGGCAAAAAGAGAGGAATTCAACCTTGAACAGCAAGATTAAAAGCACGAGGGAGGGAACACTGGGAATTTCCAGGACTACAGAGAAGACCTAAAATGAAGCAAGCAGAGAAAACCAATTAACATGTTAAAAGAGAGTTTCAATTATTTCAATTCTATGAGAAGGTCATTTTTCCTCTCTTTAGGACATCAAATATTTTGAATAGACATTAATTTTTTTTCTCATTTTTCTCAGGCTTTATTTTTTAAATACTAATACTTAATTTTTTCAGAGCAATTTTAGGCTCACAGCAAAATTAAGAGAAAGGTACAGAGATTTCCCATATATATCCCCTGTCCCCCAACATACACAGACTCCATTATCAACATTCCCCACCAGATTGGTACATTTGTACCAATGATGACCCTACATTGACACATCATAATCACCTAAAGTCCCTAGTTTACATTAGGGTTCTCTCTTGGTGATATACATTCTGTGGGTTTGAACAAATGTACAATGACATGTATCACCATTATAATATCTATCATTAAGGGCACTTCACCACCCTGAAAATCCTCTGTGATCCACCTATTTTCTTTAATGCACAAATTGCTTTTTTTTTTTTTTTTGGTAGCAAACTACATGGAGGACTTGAAGTAGTGTTTCCTAATAACCAGTGCATGACCTCTTTACTGCAGAAACCGCATGACAGCAGCATATCTTTCTCACACAGGCCACCCTTACTGCTCAGCCTCATAATAGTGGCATGGGTGGTGACATGGTTTGGCTGTGTCCCCACCCAAATCTCAAATTGAATTGTATCTCCCAGAATTCCCACGTGTTGTGGGAGGGACCCAGGGGGAGGTAATTGAATCATGGGGGCTGGTCTTTCCTGTGCTAGTCTCGTGATAGTGAATAAGTCTCACGAGATCTGATGGATTTATCTGGGGTTTCTGCTTTTGCTTCTTCCTCATTTTACTCTTGCCACCTCCATGTAAGAAGTGCCTTTTGCCTCCTGCCATGATTCTGAGGCCTCCCTAGCTATGTGGAAATGTAAGTCCAATTAAAGCTCTTTTTGTTCCCAGTTATCAGTATGTCTTCATCAGCAGTGTGAAAACAAACTAATACAGTAAATTGGTACCAGTAGAGTGGGGTGTTGCTGAAAAGATACCTGAAAATGTGGAAGCAACTTTAGAACTAGAGAATAGACAGAGGTTGGAACTGTTTGGAGGGTTCAGAAGAAAACAAGAAAATGTGGGAAAGTTTGGAACTTCCTAGAGATTTGTTGAATGGCTTTGACCAAAAGCCTGATAGCGATATGGACAATAAGGTCCAGGCTGAGGTGGTCTCAGATGGAGATGAACTTCTTAGGAACTGAAGCAAAGGTGACTCTTGTTATGTTTTAGCAAAGAGTCTGGTGGCATTTTTCCCCTGCCCTAGAGATTTGTGGAACTTTGAACTTGAGAGAGATGATTTAGGGTATCTGGCGGAAGAAATTTCTAAGCAGCAAAGCATTCAAAATGTGACTTGGGTGCTGTTAAAAGCATTCCATTTTAAAACGGAAATAGAGGATAAAAGTTTAGAAAATTTGAAGCCTGATGATGAATTCTAAATGAAGAAAAACCCATTTTCCAGGGAGAAATTCAAGTCAGCTGCAGAAATTTGCATAAGTAGCAAGGAACCTAATGTTAATCTCCAAGACCCTGAGGAAAATGTCTCCAGGACATGTCAGAGACCTTCACAGAAGCCCCTCCCATCACAGGCTCAGAGGCCCAGGAGGAAAAAGTGGTTCTGTGGGCCAGGCCCAGGGTCCCCATGCTGTGTGCAGCTTAGGGACTTGGTGCCCTGTGTGCCAGCCGCTACAGCCATGACTGCAAGAGGCCAACATACAGCTCAAGCTGTGGCTTCAGAGTGGGGAAGCCCCAAGCCTTGACACCTTCCATGTGGTGTTGAGCCTGCAGGTGTACAGAAGTCAAGAATTGAGGTTTGGGAACCTCCGCCTATATTTCAGAAGATGTATGGAAATGCTTGGATGCCCAGGCAAAAGTTTGCTGCAGAGGCGGGGCCCTCATGGAGAACCTCTGCTAGGGCAGTGCAGAAGGGAAATGTGGGGTCAGGGTCCCCACACAGTGTCCCTACTGGGGCACTACCTAGTGAAGCTATGAGAAGAAGGTCACCATCCTCCAGATCCCAGAATGGTAGATTCACCTTCAGCTTGCACTTTGTGCCTGGAAAAGCCACAGATACTCAATGACAGCCCATGAAAGCAGCTAGGAGGGAGGCTGTACCCTTCAATGCCACAGGAGTGGAGCTTCCCAAGATCATGGGAGCCTACCTATTGCATCAGCGTGACCTGGATGTGAGACCTGGAGTCAAAGGAGATCATTTTGGAGCTTTAAAATTTGACTGCCCCGCTGGATTTAGGACTTGCATGGGCCTTTGTTTTGGCCAATTTCTCCCATTTGGAATGGCTGTATTTACCCAATACCTGTACCCCTATTGTATCTAAGGAGTTACTAGCTTGCTTTTGATTTTACAGGCTTATAGGTGGAAGAGACTTGCCTTGTCTCAGATGAGACTTTGGACTGTGGACTTTTGGGTTAATGCTGAAATGAGTTAAGACTTTTGGGGACTGTTGGGAAGGCATTATTGGTTTTGAAATGTGAGGACATGAGATTTGGAGGGGCCGGGGGTGGTATGATATGGTTTGGCTGTGTTCCCACCCAAATCTCAAATTGAATTGTATCTCCCAGAATTCCCACATTCCCCTCGGTCCCCTGGGAGGGACCCAGGGGAAGGTAATTGAATCATGTGGGCTACTCTTTCCTGTGCTATTCTCATGACAGTGAATAAGTCTCATGAAATCTGATGGGTTTATCGGGGTTTCTGCTTTTCCTTCTTCTTCATTCTCTCTTGCTGCCACCATGTAAGAAGTGCCTTTCACCCTCCACTATGATTTTGAGGCCGCCCCAGCCATGTGGAATTGTAAGTCAAATTAAACCTCCTTTTCTTCCCAGTCTTAGGTATGTCTTTATCAGTAGCATAAAGACAGACTAATACAGGGGGTCAGGAGAAACTAGAAGAGCATGAGAGCCAGATTATAGGCCAAAGATGGACTGGCCTTGAATTTTTCTGTTTTGTGAGTTTTGTAGAGATTTGTCAGCATTTTATATATAAGTGATGTTCTAATTATTTTACTTGAACTTCATTGGAAAATAGAAATCATGCAAAAATCCACACACGGAGAGGACAACATGTACTTCATTAAAGTTTGGTAACATCCGTGAAAAAAATCTTACCCTTCCTTAAGGCAGTACATCACTGCAGAGACGCTCTATTTTTGTGTTTTGAAATGGAGCTCTGCAGTTTATTGTAAAACTGCTGGTTCCGTTGTTTACTATTGGAATTCCCCTGAAAGTTTCCTTCTTCAGTTGAGCCAAAGTTCAGGAAAAGGTGTGACACAACCTGAAGACAAAAGGGAGGAAGTTAAAAACAGAGAGGCACTATTTAGTGATCATCTTGCATATGTCAGATCTCTACCAAATTATTTACCTGAATTATCTCATTTAATCCTTCCCACCATCTCACAAGACAGGCATTATCAGTTCCATTTTATAAATGGAAAAACTGAAGCTTAGAGAGACTGGGTAATTTTCCCAGAGTCACATTCTAGTGAGTGATGAAACTAGGATTTAAGACTTATCTTTAAATATCATATATCAATCCATATGGAGGATGAAGAACGTGAAGGAGGATGAAGAACGTGAAAGAGAAGGAAGTTACAGAGGATATGAAATTAAGTCATAAGGGAAGAACTGAAAAGGTGGCACTGGAGTCAAAACTGCTGATCTAGCATTCTGAAGCAAGAGAGTCACTGAAAAAAACAGTAGGATTAAAGAGCTCAGAATTGATGAGATACACCTAAAAAGAAAGTTAAAAGCTTGGTCTCAGCAATAAGTAATCTGTGCCCCTAAATTCTCTACTTTAATTATAAATTAGCTGTGTGGGCTCTGCTTACATGGTTATAGATAAGCTGGGAAAAGAGGTCTTAGAGGAGCCAAAGACTAGAAGCTTCAGGATATTGCCCACGAAGAGAAAAAGGTCTCTATTTTTACACCTGGATTTGTCACCTGGGTGGTGACAAACTCCTATGAAGATCAACAGAAGAACCAAGGAGCAGAGCAGTTAATCTCTCTCAACAATACCATGTTTATCTTTAAAGCACACTAAATATCCGGAATATTTTGTCATTTTAAAAACCATTCGTGAGAAGAAATCATTTGGAAAGACAATACTTCATGTGTAATAGGGTGCTTTTGTAGGCTGGAACGGAAATTGTATTGGATCAGAATGTGGATTTACGCAACAGTCCTAGAAGTCCTTAGGGTCTTAGCACAAAAAGTGTCTATCCCTGTCACACGATGTTCATAGACATGCAGACAGATTCTAGCCACAGGTCAATAGGAAAGAACTTGTATCTTGATGGCAATGATATTCAGACACATTAAAGATATATCTGCTGGAAAAATCCGAAGGAAGCCAGATATCAGGGAGAGACAGCTAAGTCCCTAAGAGAAAAGCTTTGTGAATGAGGAGATAATCTGGCATGGTGAGTGAGAAGCAGCACAGGACCTGAGCATCCAAAGACAAAATGTTAGCAGGTACAGTGCAAAGCTATGCACAGACACCTTACCCCTTATAACTCTGTCTCTTGGTAGTCCCCATGCCCTAGACGGAGGCAAAAGAAGTTCCTTAAAGAACACTTGGGCATCTCTGTCTCATGGGATTTTAGCACAATCCATAATCCTAAATATTTGCTCGTTACCAATACTGTTCAGGCCCCAGGAAAACTCTTCACATCTATTACCCTGTGATATGTTTTAGCTGTGCTCCCACCCAAATCTCATCTTGAATTATAGCTCCTATAATTCCCACGTGTTGTGAGAGGGACATAACTGGACATAATTGAATCAAGGTTTTTGGGCTGTGCCATTACCAGCTTCAGAAATCAATAATGCTTCAGAGTGCAAGCAGCAAAAGAGCTCAAGCAAGGGAAAAACAAATAACATGTCATAATCCTCTCAAGTACTATGAGTATAATGAATTCTTGCATAATGAAGTATAATTCCCCATAACTACTGGGCATCTGTTGTCTTCTTCTCTTTATGTTCCATATTAGGGCTCTGGAAGCACTCACAAATTAGTACAATATTCACAACTGTTGCATGTGGAAGATGAGGAATATTCTTTATTATTAAATACACTGTTCATGTCTTAAGTTAGACATATGTAAGTTTATACTCTTAAACTATACCTGAAGATACAGACATAGCATGCACAAAGTGAGATATTTCTTCACACTAATAACTAGAGGGACATTGATGACTAGGCTTAGTAGCAGTTTTATTTTTTATAGATATATTTAAATAATTTAATTTATATTCATAAAATTAAAATTAAAATTCCAGCTCCATTTAAATAATTGATTGAACTCTTTGATATTCATTCATTATAACTTGAATTTTCTCATTTAATTTCAATAGATCTTTTAAAAATATTTCATTAGAAAAATAAGCCTTTGGACACATGAAAGGATTTTATATTTTAATGTTTACATTTTTTTAATTTATATTTTTAATAGAATTCAAATGTATTCAATTTTTTAATACTCCAAATAAAAATTAAATTTATTTTGTCATTACTTAGATCATTGAAATTGAGAACAAGCTAAAATTATAATAGAAAATATAAAATGCAGTTCAGAAAATAAAAATGTTAAAATTTTAAAAATAGAAATTTTGTTGTAGTAAAGGAATATTTGTCAAGTAGGAGGGTAAGATATACTTTATATAATAGTATGTTCACTTGATTTACACTCAAGTATTTAGACCTTTTGTACGTGAATATTCTTATTCTGGGGTCCAAATATGATGCAGGCAGGACTGTTTATGTACCCTAAAAAAAGAGAGAAATATGTAGAAAAAAATTCTTTAATATGCAAAGCTGTATCTCTAAGACCCTAAGCCACTGTGCCATGTGAATTTTGCCACTTTGTCACTGGAAAGCTTGGTACTATAATTGAAACAGCTGTATCTATTGGTGTCTATGTTATAAGACATCTCCCACCCAGCCACAAGCCCAAGGAAGATCGCTGGGCTCTAAAAGGGGAAGGTGTTTTCTTACTGACTGAAGAGTGAAGTGAGCACATAGATCAGGAGGCAGAAGTCCGCCCATGGCAACTCAGAGATAAACACTCCGGTCATTTGAAGTCAAGGGCAAGTTGTGCATGCCAAACAAAGCACCAATAGCTGCTCTCCAGGCCTAAGACACCAAGAGTGCTGACATCTATGAGGGCACCAGTGGCAACCAGAGCACAGGGACTGTGGCCTCCCAGACAGTGACTACTACTGCATACACGGGTCCCTCCCCTCTTCTGTCTTCTGGAGGATTACCTGAGTGACACAGCCACCATGACAAATCAGATCCTGCTCCTCACAAGAAGGGGCTGCTGATCCATTAGACACAAGAACTACAACTGTGCAAGTCACCTTACCCAAGTGTATTAGTCTGTTCTCTATGCTGCTAATAAAGACATACCAGAAACTGAGTAATTTATAATGAAAAAGAGGTTTAATGGACTCACAGTTCCACATGGCTGGGGAGGCCTCACAATCATGGTGGAAGGCAAAAGGCGTGTCTTACATGGCAGTAGGCAAGAGAGAGAGTGAGAATCAAGTGAAAGGGTTTTCCCCTTATGAAACCATCAGATCTCGTGAGACTTACTCACTACCATGAGAACAGTATGGGGGAAACACCCCCATGATTCGATTATCTCCCACCAGCTCCCTCCCACAACATGTGGGAATTATGGGAGCTACAATTCAAGATGAGATTTGGGTGGGGACACAGCCAAACCATATCACCATGTAACTTCCACAAGTGAGTGGAATGTAGGGAATATTCAGGTCCTATAGATGCCAATGAAAATATTTTGTGTAAATATAATTAATAAATTGCCATATCCCAAAGCTGCTCCTTAATATAAGAAATAAATTATTATGCAAGACAAATTCATTTTTAAAAATCTCCTTGAATATAATAAAATTCTATTTTGAGAGAGAGCTAAAAATCTCAGGTTTTCAATTTTTTCTCCCAAATTTAAACTATACAATATAACATATGAGCTAATTTAAGAAGCCAAAAAGTTTTAAGAGATAACTTGGTAAACTTCAGGTGGTTAGTTTCTTCAAGACATAATAGTTACATTTTACTCTTCTAGGCTGTAAATATTATAGGCACCACTTAACCAAAGGGAATAAACATACTTGAGATAGATGTGGTCTGTTCTAAATCAAACATACTAAAGAAGAAAATGCAATGGGAAAGGGTGGTTTCCCAAAGAATCAAGAATCCTATTATAGTTAGCTTTTCCTGGGGAGATGATTCCATTCTTTTGCAATAGTCAACATTCCTTGAAAACAAATGGAAGTTTATCTGTCTCAGTGGGATCTTTGCCTCCAAGGAGCAAGGCCACTTGGGAATTTATCTGTCTAGACATTTGTGAAAATGTAAGAACTTTGCAGAACACATTCCATAAGTCTCCTGTCAAGAGGAACCTCTAACACCCTTCAGCTATGCTCAGGTCTTGCCATTTTCTCTGAAGTTCCACACAGGAGGCAGTCTTCTTGGATGGGTCCACCCTAGACAGGGGGTGGGGGGCGGTGGGTGTGTGTGAAACAGACATCATGCATTGGAATTGTCTGAATGGCTAATATTTTTCTTCTACTACTTAGGGTGATTTTCCTCAGATCATTTAAATTGGCATAGTATTTATTACACATGTTAGCTATCCTGGAATTCAAACCAAGCATCTTAGTGTAACTGACGAAACAGCCCACACCGAAATACCAGTTTCCCACTTAGAACTTAGGCTGGGCAATTTTCCCTCTCCTCTCCCCATTTTGTTGCCTCTATTATGTTAGTGGTGTTTCCCATTAGAGGGTAAGCTATTTTAAAGCCAGGAATCTTTACTTAAAGCTACTAAAAGCCAGCATTTAATGAGCACTTACTGTATGTCTGACATTGGGCTATAAGCTTCATGTGAATCATCTCATTTAATCCTTTCACAACCCTGCAAGGCAGGAATTTTTTTTTTTTTTTTTTTTTTTTTTGAGACAGTTTCATTCTCGTTGCCCAGGCTGGAAGGCAGTGGCATGATCTCGGCTCACTGCAACCTCCATCTCCTGGGTTCAAGCAATTCTCCTGCCTCAGCCTCTTGAGTAGCTGGGATTACAGGCATGCGCCACCAGATCCAGCTAATTTCTGTATTTTTAGTAGAGATGGGGTTTCACAGTGTTGGCCAGGCTGGTCTCGAATTCCTGACCTTGGGTGATCCACCTGCCTCATCCTCCCAAAGTGCTGGAATTACAGGTGTGAGCCACTGTGCCCAGCCTGAAGTAGGAACTATTCTTACCCTCATTTTACATATAGGGGCACTGCGGTTTAGAAAGATTAAATAAAGCCACTAAAAAGATCTGATCCCAGAATCTGTACTTTGAAGCAGTTAATTATATTATTTCTAAGAGGCATATTTTTCACATTTAAACAGCTCTGAAATCGTTAGCATATCTAAAACGAAAAATGTATTACAATGAAAATGGCAGTGGTGTTCTTTTTTAATGGTATGAAAACTAACACTGTATTTGACAACCTATGGAATATTCATTTCTGTAACCTTATATAGCCTCCTGTCCTGCTCATATTCCATTCCCCTTAGGATCTGACTCCATCCTGACATATAGTAGACATTAAATAATTCTTACATTAAAATATGTACATTTATAAATTTAAATAATATCAAGTAACACATGGTGGAAGGTGGTAGCTGTCTAAAATATGCATCTCTCTTACTTCCTTAGTCACTGAGCACAGATGTCTAGCTGAGTTCATGGCCTCTGGGAATAAAGACTATATTCCCAGCGTTCCTTGCAGCTCAGTGCACTCAGGTAATTAAGTTATGACCAATCAAGGTAAGCAGAGGAGATGTATGAAACTTCTGAGAAGTCTTCTAAGGCAGAGAGCATATCCTTCTTCACCCTTCCTTCATCCCACTGCCTAGAACATCACAGTGATGGCTAAAGCAGGAATGGCTCTTTTGGACCATGTAAATGAAGCCTGCACCTTAGGAACTGTGGAGGTGAGAGCAGAAAGGGGCCCAAATACCTCATACCAGTCATGAACTGCCTCCCTCTCAACTTTTCACATGAGAGAAATATCATGTGTGTTTAAACGTATTTAAGTTCTCTGTCATGTGCACACTGGTGTAATCTTATCTGATACAGGACTTAAAACCTGAAATTGGAGAGATTCGTGACAACATTTAAAAATATTGCAATGGCTTAGTAGATGCAATCAAATAGTTGGCATTGAGAATTTAAGCACTGAGGTCTGGAAAGCTGACAGCATTCATTTTGCAGTGGTAAAACCCTTGGTCAAAATGAAACCCTCTGACCTTAAAAGGCAGATGACCTGCTGACTGAGGCTGCAGTGTAAGGAAAACATAGTGTTTGCTAGCTCCTTCTTGCCACCTTTTGCAAAATTACTCAAGGTCGGAGCTAATGAGTCTGCAAGCAGAGATGAAGGAAACATCACTTGGCTAAGGGAAGCACTCTCTGCTTGTGGCCTCCCCTACAACTTGACAGAAAGACTCATAATCTGAATCCTGGCAGGGTTGAAAAAGTCAACATATGTACCCCAAAGTGAAGAGGGATTTTGTGGCAGCAGCAAAGCAGTAGCCTTAGCAGGAGATAAGAATGGTGTCCTGTCCTACAAATCTTATGAGCCTGCAAGCCAAAAATAAAAATAAAAGTGGTGTTTTGCTAAATAAATCCACTGATAAAGCCATCATTAATTTGGTAGAAGGGAAATAGGAAAAGCAAAGCCAAGAGATCAGTAAATTGAAGGCCAGAGAATTTAGAGTTAAATATAATCTCTCACGGCCAAGGCAAGGGTGAGAAAAAAGAAGGGCCCAGGGGGCCCAGTGTGGTGGCTCACACCCTATAATCCCAGCATTTTGTGAGGCTGAGGTGGGTGGATGGCTTGAGTCCAGGAGTTCAAGACCAGCCTGAGTGACAAAGTGAGACCCTGTCTCAAAAGAAACAAAACAAAACAAAAAAAGAAGTGCCCAGCACACAAAACTAAAGAAGCCCTCATTCTCAGGCTTGGGCAAGGGCAGAGCAGCACCTGACAGTGCATGCCTCCTTCCACTTTGTGCTTTGGGCACCTTCTTTGCCTCCACCTAGTCCAGGCCTCTATCATCTCTACACAAGATATTTCACTGTATGTTTCTTACCTATGGAACTGACCAGAAGCAAAGCAATTGTAAGCCTTTTTGTACTGCTAAAGCAACCTCAAACCTAGCCTACAAAAGACAGTGACAGATCAGTCCTCAAAGCAATGCTCAGGTCCTGGAACTACATCATGGGGACTTATGCAGCCACAAGGCTTCTGCAACCTTCAGTTGGGCATTCTCTGAGGCTCACCTCAGAATCAACATGGGGACAAATGAACAAGGAATTAAAAATGAGAGAGCAAACCCAGTGGCCACAAGAAACAACAAGCAAGAGAGAATATCCTCCATGGACTAGATTCAGGACTTCCCAAGGGAAAAACCATGGTGCTTCCTCTAATGCCAAGGCAGAGAGTCCCACCCAGCAGGTAAGACAATTGCTGTGAAACAATTACTGCCATTTGTTCTCCACTCTTTTTTTTTTTTTTTTTTTGAGACAGAGTTTCACTCTGTCACCAGGCTGGAATGCAGTGGCACGATCTCGGCTCAATGCAACCTCCAACTCCTGGGTTCAAGTGATTCTCCTGCCTCCACCTCCCAAGTAGCTAGGATTACAGGTGTGCGCCACCACACCCAGCCAATTTTTGTATTTTTAGTAGAGACAGGGTTTCACCATGTTGGCCAGGATGGTCTCGATCTCCTGACCTTGTGAGCCGCCGGCCTCCACCTCCCAAAGTGCTGGGATTACAGGCATGAGCTACCGCACCCAGCCTCCACTCTCTTTTTCTAAATGGAGCTTTTGTCATAATTGTGCTCTTCTTACTCTGCCTTGGTATATTGGATGAGTATGGGGGAAGGGGCCTATGCAGTTCAATTTCTGTGCTGCTATGGCACACGGAGCTGCATCTAGAACTGATGACAAGGTTTTCTAGTTATGGAGCTCAGTGCAGTTATTGGATGGTCTTATGGGTTGAATTGTGTCTGCCCCCAAATGCCTGTGTTGAAGTCCTAATACCCAGGACCTCAGAATGTCGCCTTATTTGGAAATAGAGCCATTGCAGACGGAATTAGTTAAGACGGGGTCATACTAAAACAGGGTGGGCCCCTAATCCAGTATGACTGATGTCCTTCCAAAAAGGGGAAATTTGGACAAGACAGCATGCAAGGAGAACACCATGTGAAGTGAAGGCAGAGACTGAGGGCTGTTTCTACAAGCCAAGGAAGGCTAAAGACTGCCACAAACCACCAGAAGCCAGGGGACAGCATGGGACAGATTCTTCCTCACAGCCGGAAGAAGGCACCAACCCTGCCAACATCTTGATCTTGGACTGTCTAGCCTCCAGAACTGTGAGACAAATTTCTGTTGTTTAAGCTACTCGGTTTGTGGTACTTGGTTATGGCAGCCCATGTGAATTAATACAGATAGGATTTGGGCATTATCTGCTCTGAGGAGAAGGTAAGGGTGTAAAGAAGAAATCATTGAGTAACCAAAAGAGCAGACTGTGGCTCCTAGTGTTCCTAGTGTTCATCTCCCCTTTCTTAGCAGTGCTATTATTGATTCTGAACTAGCTGCCTAGATTCCTTTGCAACTAGGTTTGGCCATGTGACCACATTCTTGCTGATAAGATGGAAGCGGAAGTCTTATATACAACTTATGTGAGGTGTTTCTAAAGAGAATGGCAAGATACATCCTTCATTTTCATTTTTTTTTTAACTGCTGGCTGGAAGATACATGGAACAGGAGGAGCATAAGCAGCCCCCATCTTGGACCATGAGGTGAAAACCACATGCTAAATATGATAGAGCAACATAATAGAAGGACCCAGGATCCCTAACAACTACAAGAAGCCCACTACTATTCTCAAGTGCTTTTCTTTTAACTTCTTCAACATGGAAAAAAAAAGCCATTGTATCCTGTTTAAGCCATAATTACTTAGGATTTTCTGTCACTCAGAGCTAAATCGTGGCAGAGACAGTAATTATCATCCAGCACCCATTCTCCTCTTCTCCCTCTTAGTAATAGAAGCTTCAAAAGTTTAGCTCAGATACAGACTGACCCCTTCAGCTAATTGTGTCCATATTAATATATCTGGGCAATGAAGAAATGTAAGCAGAAGTGATACGCCAACCTCTGAGGCATGCCTTTAAAACATTGCCCATATACTCCCCACTCTTTCCTCACTTCCCATGAGTAGTGAGTCAGTTTTGACCATGTGGATAGGGACATGGAGACGGCAGCACAAGAGAGATGAGGCCTGGGTCTGTAGATAACCCTGACAATACATCTGCCTACCCACAGGCTGTTACGTGACAGAGAAATAAGCTTTAAGTCACTAAATTTTCAGACCTCTTTGTTAAAGAAACTTAGCCACAGCCCTAATACATGATTTCAATCACAGGAGATACAGCTTTAAAGCCAATATTTTCAGATGCACTATAAACTTTGCTTCAAAATCATAGTGGGATGGAGGACTTTTAGAGAAATGACCTGAAGAGCAGGGTTGTTTGGAACATCCTATGGAATTTCTAATTTGTTCCAAGTAACCTGAGAGAATGTAACTTTTAGAGGCCCTCCTGAGTCCTGAGGCCAATCTTTAACTTGTGACCTAATCTGATCTCTAGATCAAGCCTGAAGCTGGATTTATGAGCTACAGTGGCGCTTGTTTCTGTCCCTGCCCCTTCAGGGTAATACCAGGTGTCCACTGGCCAAGCTGCCAGGATAGCCCCAGTAGCTTATTACACTAGTTTGTTAAGTGGCACAAGGATGACTACTGTGTAGTCATATTTACAATATGGATGCCAGAAAGTTTAATATACACCATGCATCACAGGCAAAGGGGACAAAAGAACCAGGTGACATAACTGATGGATCAAACAGACTCATCACCTGTGCATAACTGGTTTGCATGTCCCTTTTTGAAGCAATGGAGACTACATTAATTATACTTCTTTCCATCACCAGTTATTCGGCACTCCCTGGTAACTCCCACGTGGGTAAAGATTCTACATCTATCAGCATTTGCAGCTCCCTGGCACCATCTTTACAAATGGGCTTGCACAGATGAATTCAGCTATTCCAGAATTTTTCCTGGCCCCACAAAAAAAAAACTCCCCAGATGTCCCATCTCTTGGTTTATATGCCACTGATGATAACTTTGATATAATCCATGTAACTCTGTTCTTGTAAAGAAAGCTAAGCTGAAAATTTGAGTATAACTATAATGAGAATGACCTGCAGTGCCTCTCATTTACATGTCATAAAAATGTCTGAGGGACAAATAAGAGTCATTCTAACTAATCTTTAAAATGATATTGCAATGTCTATTTGGAGCAAGGTAGTAATGTATTCAATTGAGTTGAAGCCAAGATATATCTGTGTATATCTGACAGTGTATATATGACATGTTCATGGGAAGTTCACTTTCCAGCCCTGGTGACAAGGTTTTAAAAGCCTACAATGCACACAATACCCCCACACATCCAAATTATCTGGCTAAATTCACATTTATGGAGATTATTGCCAGATGAAATTTCTGCCAAAACTTAAATTACAAAACTTAAATACAAAGAAGTCGACCAAAGCAAAACCTGTAAAAAGCAAAAAGGAAAACAGTCCCTGAGGGGAAAAAGAAAAGGATTCAATCTCGTTTATAGAAACTTAAATCACCTGTTGTGGCCTTGCACCAGGGATACCTCTAATGTATGTGGCAGATTAAAATAAGTTGCAGACTTCTGCACCTGATATCACATTCCTGCCCCATTATTTGAAGCTCTCGGTTGTCTCTTTCTTGGCTTCATTTTTGAGACTTTCAGTCCTACGTCTTTTCTTACAGGCTCCTTTAATTGATAACCTCTTACAACCCACAGTTTCCATCAACAACATCCCATCCTTTCCTGTCCCCGAAAAAGTACACTACATCTTTGGATCTTGACATATGCTGTTGTTTCTGCCACATCTTCCCTGCTACCTACCAGATAGCCTCTCATTCCACCTTGGTTGAGACAGCCACTAATTTTTAAAATACAAGAAGTGGAGATTCTGAGACATTGCCATATATTCAAAGTAGGTGAAATAAATCTCAGTCCACAAAAGGACTAAAACTGCCTAGTGTCTGACTGTAAATACAGGCTGAACATCCCTATGCTGAAAATCAAACATTCAAAATGCTCCAAAATTCAAAACTTTTTAAGTGTTGACATGATGTCACAGCCAAAATACAGGCACACGACACAGTTTATTCAGTCTCCCCCAAGGAAAAAAGATCCTCCTAGTCTCTTTCAGCTGAAATACATTTTCTGTGTGTGTGCAGATTCCCCCACTCAAGCATGCCCACAAAGGGCAATAAAATGGTATCTGTGCAGGCTGGACACATCAATGGCAGTTTCCCCACAATGCCCCATATTGTGCCAAGACCTACATATATTACTCACTATGTTTTATTGTTTTTCTCTTTCTGTGGTGTAAAGATATTATTGGAAATGTCAACAAGGCCTGCAAATATCCCTATGGCTAACAGTTAAAAGAAGAAGAGGAAGCATTTATGCTTATCTATAGCATAGAAAGCCAAGCTTTTGGAGAAACTGGACAATGCTATTACATGTGAAACATCTTATGTAAGAGCATGGTGTCAGAATGACCACCATATATGACCTGAAGGAACAGAAGGACAATCCACTGAAGTTCTATGCTGAAAGTGAAGTACAGAAGTTAATGAAAATAGAAAAACACTGCATAAGGCTCAAAATGAAGATCTTGATTGTGTATAGAAAGAGTGGATCCATCAGTGTTGTGATGAATACATGCCATTTAATGGTATGCTGATCATGAAACAAGCAAAGATCTATGACGGTGAACTAGAAATTGAAGGAAATTGTGACTATTCAACAGGCTGGTTGCAAAAATTTAAGAAAATATACAGCATTAAATTTTTAGACACTTGTGATGATAAATCATCTTCTGGTCACGAAGCAGAGAAGAAATTCATTGATGAGTTTGTCAAGGTCATTCCTGATGGAAATCTGACACCAGAACAAGTTTATAATGCCAACAAACATCAGTGTTTTGGTGTTCTTGCCCTAGAAATATATTCACTACAACTAATGACATAACCCCAACAGGAATTAAGGATGTCAAGGACAGAATAACTGTGCTGGGACGTGCTAATGCAGCAGGCATGCATAAATGTAAACTTGCTGTGATTGGCAAAAGCTTGAGTCTTTGCTGCTTTCAGGAAGTGAATTTCTTGTTATGACATAGCTAACAAAAAAGCAGGGATCACCAGGGACATCTTTTCTTATTGGTTTCACAGATATTTTATACCAGTGGCTCATGCTCACTGCAGGAGAGCTGGACTGGATGAGAGCTGCAACCTTTTGTTATTCCTTGACGACTGTTCTACTCATCCTCCACCTGAACTTTTCATCAAAAATAATTTTTATGCCATGTACTTTTCCCCAGTGTGACTTCATTAATTCAGCCATGTGATCAGGGTATCCTCAGATGAGTGAAGAGTAAATATAAAAACACTTTATAGAACAGCATGCTAGCCGCAGTGTTCAGAGGCATGGATGTGGAAGGTTTTCAAAAGGAGCTGTCATAAAAGATGCTGTATATGCTGTTGCCAGTGCCTGAAACACAATGACTAAAGACATGGTTGTGCATGCCTAGCAAAGCCTCTGGCCTGCAACTATGTTTAGTGATGATGAACAAGGTGGTGATTTTGAAGGATGCTGAATGTCAAGTGAGAAAAAAAAATGATGTCTGACCTCCTTACATATGCAAAAAACATACCTTCAGTCTGCCAGTAAGATGGAAGTAGATATCAAAGAAGTTTTTTTAACATCAATGAGACTCCACTTGTTCTATCTTGACTTGAAATAGCCAGAATGGTTCTCAATCAAGGTGATTGTGAAAATAGCGATAAGAAGATGACATGATTAACACTGTAGAAAAAGTGCCTATAGAAAACATGGTGAAAATGTGTGATGGGCTTATTGAAGGACATGACGAATCCATAACAGAACAAGAAATCATGTCAATTTATAAAATCAGAGACTTCTAAGACAAAAACCATTTATTAATGAAGTAGGCAATTCTGGAAGGAACATTTTTAAAAGCCATCCAACAGAATGCTTCCTTATCCCTACAGGACCCACTACTTGGTCCCTCAACTGCTTTTGCTATTTCTTCTCACCTGAAAAAAAAAATACAGTGGACAATAATCTTTTAATCAAAACATAGCACCACAGGTGGAAACTGAAAGCCTGCCATCATTTGTTGTTGCTGTTGTTTATTCTGGTGATGGCACTGTGCTGCTTAGTTACCCTAAACACATTAATACAGCTATATTAATGGTAGGTTATATTTTTCACTGGCAAATACTTATGTGTGTATAAGAAAATTATTGCTTATTGGTAGCATATAAATTTAAAGTCAGGAATGATGGTGATGCCAGACAACAACAGACCGTCCACATGGGTGGCTGACATAGTGACATATTTGCTTTCTGATGGTTCCATGTAATCAAACTTTATGTCACGAAAAATATTATTTAAAATATGGTATAAAATATACCTTCAGCCTATGTGTATAAGATATATATGAAACATAAATACATTCCATGTTTATACTTGGGTCCTATCCTCAAGATATTTCATTATGTATAGCCAAATATTCCAAAATCTAGGATCCAAAACACTTCTGGTCTCAAGTATTTTGGATAATGGATACTCAATCTGTACAAACCACTCACCTGTCACCTATAAGACTTAAAAGCCAAAGAGACATGAGCTACCATAACCCACTGAAGCCTATACACAACCCACAGGGCATCATAGCCTGAGTGAACTGGGGACTTTAGGCTGCCCTGGAAGTGGCAGCTGCACTACAAATCCCCAGAGCTGCCCACAGTTCCAGATGAAGTTTCCTCCAGTAGCCCCAAGAACCCATGCTGAAGTTTCCACACAGGATCCAGTAGGGTTCGTATTAGTCATGGCTCTCCAGAAAGACAAAACCAACTGGATGTATGACATAGCTAGAGATTTATTTTAAGGAATTGGCTGATGTGATTGTGAGGGCTGGCAAGTCCAAATTTTGTAGCGCAAGCTGGCAGGCTGGAAATTTTAGCAGGAGTCAATGTTGCAGCCTTGAGTCTGAAGACAGTCAAGAGGCAGAATTCCCTTCTCTTGGAGAGACCTTAGTCTTTTCTCTGAAGACTTGCGATGGGTTGGATGAGACCCATCCATATCGTGGAGGTAATCTGCTTTACTCAAAGTCTACTGATTTAAATGATAATCACATCTACAAAATACCTTTATAGAATGAATTAATGGCATATGCAGCAACCTGGATGGGATTGGAGACTATTATTCTAAGTGAAGTAACTCAGGAATGGAAAACCAAATATCATATGTTCTCACCCATAAGTGGGAGCTAAGCTATGAGGATGCAAAGGCATAAGAGTGACACAATGGACTTTGGGGACTCAGGGGAAAGGGTGGGAAGGGGGTGAGGAATAAAAGACTACAAATTGGGTTCAGTGTATACTGCTTGGGCAATGGGTGCACTCAAATCTCACAAATCACCACTAAAGAACTTATTCATGTAACCAAATGCCACCTGTTTCCCCAAAAAAACTATGGAAACTTTAAAAAATAAATAAATAAAACTATCCTTATGGAAACATCTAGATTCATGTTTAATCAAGCAAACTAGGCACCATAGCCTAGCCAAGCTGACTCATAAAATTCCCCATTGTAGGTCCTAAGAAGCCTAAATTACCCCCACGATGCTCCAAATACTATCCCCTGTTCTCCAGGTAACCCGGCCTGGGAGCTGATTCATCCTCCATAAGTACAAAAATCACCTCCCATGGCTCCAGCCCAAACATCAGCGGAAAATCACAAAGCTCCAGATCTTCTGAGTAACCCCAGATCCCAAGGGCAGGTCTCTCCTCTCTAGAGCACAACACTCCATCTACACATGAATAGTGGGGTGCCCATCTACACCCTTGCATAGATCAGAACAGAAGCCACTCACCTCACCACTGCCCCTAGAGAGAACGTTGAACTAAACTAACCATATGGTCATAAAATTCACTTCATCACACACATTTAGGCTGTGTGCCTTGAACATTCAAACAAGACACACTCACACATTCATAGATCACCCAGAGATCTCTAGATTGGTATGATTTTACTTAAAAGTTGGGCAATTTTGGCCGAGCATGGTGGCCTATGCCTGTAATCCCAGCACTTTGGGAGGCCCAGGCAGGTGGGTCACCTGAGGTTGGGAGTTTGAGACCAACCTGACCAACATGGAGAAACCCTGTCTCTACTAAAAATACAAAATTAGCCAGGTGTGGTGCTGCATGCCTGTAATCCCAGCTACCCGGGAGGCTGAGGCAGGAGAATTGCTTGAACCTGAGAGGTGGGGGTTGTGGTGAGCTGAGATCGCGCCATTGTACTCCAGCCTGGGCAACAAGAACGAAACTCCATCTCAAAAAAAAAAAAAAAAAAAAAAAAAAACCTTGGGCAATTTTAGTACTTCAACATTTATACTTACTAGGAAATGTGTTTATTTAATCTCTAAGCTCACTCTTAGCTTCAGAAATAAAGCCTTCCTTTACTGTTTTTTGATAACAGAAATTATAGCTGTAAGAAAATACAGAATCAGAAGATACATTCCAGGCTCAGAAGCAATGTGAAATGGGTCCCTAAAACCACAAGTTAAGTCAGGAGGCAGAAAATACCAAAAATACAGCAAGAGGAAAAGCACAGAAAGCACTCACTTCCCTAAAATTTGCATCACTTATACACAGAGACTTCCTGAAGAGCTCTGGAGGCTAAGGGAGATGAATGTCATTCAGCCGGGTTAAAAACAACATACAAACAACAGCATCACCACAAGGGATTAAATTTTCCAAATACTTATTCATTTTCTAGCAAGACAATTGCATGCAACTATAACATCATAAAATGAGTTATTGCAGATCCCAGTAGCACTGTAGAAATTAAATTAGTTCCTCTATTCTTAGTACAATTGGTTATTCAAATTGTGACCGAGAGCTGCAGACAGGGCCCAAGGAATTTTGCATTAAACAGGGAAGTGGCCACCATTTCTGCTTCATGCTGGTCTGTTCCCTCCCCTAAGAGGGAAGCTGAGCAGCAAGAACAAGCTGAATTTATATGCCTTGTTATCATCATTGGTAATTAGCATTTACTGAGCATCAAGGGTACACTAAGTTCCAAGCAGAACTTAATGCTGCCCAGTGGGTTGTTGGTCTAATTTCAGCCCCAGCACCTCAACAAAGACCAACCACCAAAAACCCAAAGCAAGAGGGTTCAGACTTGCCTTATCAGACCGAGAGTTGCTTGATTACACAACAGGAAAAAGAAGTGGCCAGAAAAGAACTTGAAAGAGGAAAGCAGATCTTTTGAAATGTGTCATTTCTTTCCTTCACCCATTGACCTCTTTTGTAGGACTTTTGCAAAGGAGGGGATCATTATTTACAGAAATGGTTCACAGCATGGTAAAGACCCAAAAATTATTAAAGATTACTTGTTGAATAGAGGAGGTTTTGATTTCTGATGAAAGTAAAAGTTCTGGCCAGGCACGTTGGTTCACGCCTGTAATCCCAGCACTTTGGGAGGCTGAGGCAAGTGGATTGCTTGAAGCCAGGAGTTCGAGACCAGCCTGACCAACATGGTGAAACCCCCTCTCTATACTTAAAAAAAAAAAATACAAAAATTAGCCGGGCATGGTGGCACGGACCTGTAGTCCCAACTACTCAGGAGGCTGAGACAGGAGAATCACTTGTATCCAGGAGGCAGAGGTTGCAGTGAGCCGAGATCCCATCACTACACTCCAGCCTAGGTGACAGAGTGAGGCTCTGTCTCAAAGAAAAAAAAAAAAAAGTAAATAGTCTTCAACATTCAAGTTGTAGAGTGCAGAGTCCCTGATAAAACCAAAAACAGCAATAGCCCCATATTTCCATCACATTTCAAATGTAATCATTGCCACATATTAAATTTGAAACGTGAAGAAAATTTCCTTGTAACAAATGGAAAACCTAATTCCTGCATTACAGTCGGTCATTTTGGTCTGAGTCAAATTCCTGTTGTACTAGTCAGGTGACCTTAAACTTAAACACTTGTGTGTCTCAGTCTTCTCATCTCTAAAATAGGGATAGCAATGAAATCAACCTCAAAAGGTTGTTGTGAGGATTAAGTGAAATAACCCATATAAAACTGCTTGACACAGCTTAGTACATAATAGGTGTTCAATAAATGTTAATCGTAATTATAATGTGAGCTCTTTGCAAACTGTCAGGTATGACACAAATGCAGGTTATTACATTGCCCTTGTACAACATGAATCATTAAAAAATCAGATCATAACTACTTCCAAATACTTTTTTTTTTTTTTTTGATAGAGAGTCTCGCTCTGTCGCCTGGGCTGGAATGCAGTGGTGCGATCTCAGCTCACTGCAACATCTGCCTCCCTGGTTCAAGCGATTCTCCAGTCTCAGCCTCCCCAGTAGCTGGGATTACAGGCGTGTACCACCATGCCCAGCTAATTTTTCGTATTTTAGTAGAGACGCAGTTTCACCATGTTGCCCAGGCTGGTCTCAAACTCCTGAGTTCAGGCAATCCACCCGTCTCAGCCTCCCAAAATGCTAGGATTACAGGCGTGAGCCACTGCACCCGGCCCAAATAACATTTTTTATGTAAGTAGACCCACATGACAAAACAAGGCACATCATGGTGAGTTTCCTCTTGACTAGAGGAAGCTGAAGTGAAGAGAAGATGCTCTTCAGAGCTGGGAGGAAGATGATGGAAGAGGTGCAGGTCTCAAAGACATGGAATCAACCCAGATGCCCATCAATGGAGGATGCTTTTGTCTTAATAAGGGACTCTACAACTTAAATGATGAAGAACTTACCTTCTATCCTCTTTTCCTCCTCTACTCACACACTGAAATGGAACTATGGTTAAGACTACGTGGATTCAAATGCTGCCTGACTTTGAGAAGTTTACCTCACCTCACTGTGCCTAATTTCCTCATCTGTAAAATGCAGACAATGGAAATGGTATATAGACACCATGAAATATATGCAGCCATAAAAAAGAATGAAATTGTGTCCTCTGCAGCAACACGGATGCAGCCAGAGGCAATAATCCTAAGTGAATTAACACAGAAACAGAAAACCAAATATCACATGTTCTCACTTATAAGTGGTAGCTAAACATTGAGCACATATGGACGTAAACATGGGAACAACAGACACTGCAGACTGTTAGGGGGAGAGGAAGGGAGGGGGATGCAAGTTGAAAAACTACATATCAGATATTATGCTCACTAGCCAGGTGACAAGACCCTTACTCAAACCTCAGAATCAAGCAATATTCTCATGTAACAAACCAGCACACTTATCCCTGTATCTAAAATGAAAGCTGAAATTTAAAAAATAAGTTTTAAAACAGGTACACATTTCAAACTCTCCACATTTAAACTAAACTGAAGAACCTTATTCCCTGAAATGTCATTTCTGTTTCTGGTACAGTCACAATTGTCATCTTGCAATGTATATTAACCCTTAAAATGTTTTCTGAGAGTCAATTTATAGGATTGTTCTGCATTAGATATATGGAAACTTCCTATGAAATTTCAAAAACAATGTAATCCCCAACCTCCACCTTTCTATCTCCTTTCTCCCTATTCACACACTCAAATAGACTACATGGGTTCAAATGCTGCGTGACTTTGAGAAGGTTACATCACCTTTCTGTGCCTAATCTGTGCATTATCTGTAAAATGCAGATAATGGAAATCCTTATATCAAAAGTTTGTTGTGTGGATTAAATGTGATATATGGAAAATGAATAAGAGATCAGAATCACCATTATCACCATCTTCATCATCATCATCTTCATTATCATTGTTACTACACATATTCCTCACTCCTCTAAGATTGACAGTTCATCATCTCTGTGAAACTTCCAAATCACCTTTCAAGGAAACCAGTAACACTAAGTAACAGAATAAAAGCACAGATGTCGATGGATCACAAATGCCCTACACAAGAGGCCTGAATTAGAAGAGTTCGCAGCATGAAAAGAAAGGCCTTACATGAGTGTTGAGTGGGGAATGAAATATAATATCCTTGTGCTCACTAACGATTAATATATAGCACAAGGGAATATTTTTTAGAAATGACGCATCTGAGCTTCAGACCCAACCACCTGGTTTTACAGATGAGGAAATCAGGACCCAGAGATAAACAACTTGCCTAATGACTTTATATTGGAGACAAGAACCCAAGTCTCCAAGTCCAGTGCTCTTCAGCCATCCCTGGCTTCCTGACAAGTTGTAAAACTCTGATGCAGATTTAGAGACCAAGGAAAGGTAGGGTCAATGCTGGGCCTTGTGCATTGGGGGCTATCCCAGTTGCATCCACCAAGAAGCTTATATTCTTCCCTTCCCTTCTCCTCCTTATTTCCTTCTGGTCAATTCTTCTTTCTCTCCTAGGTCACAGCCAGCCTTGTAAGAAGATGCTGCACTAACATGGCTTTAGCAATAAAATGCAGGTACCCAGGGTTAAAGCCCCTCTCCTTCCTCACCCATCTCCTCACCCATGGCTCCCCTCTGTCCTGGTCCTCTCCATTGCAGGACTTTTTTTTTTTTTTTTGAGGTGGAGTCTCACTCTGTCACCCAGGCTGGAGTGCAATGGTGCAATCTCAGCTCACTGCAACCCCCATCTACTGGATTCAAGAGATTTTCCCACCTCAACCCCCCATGTAGCTGGAAATATAGGCGCCCGACACCATGCCTGGCTAATGTTTTTGTATTTTTAGTAGAGACGTGGTTTCACCATGTTGGTCAGGCTGGTATCAAACTCCTGACCTCAAGTGATCCACCGACCTTGGCCTCCCAAGGTGCTGGGAGTACAGACAGGAGCCACCACATGGAAGCATCTCAAGACTTTTGATCACCAGCCCTGTAGCCTCTCCCTCAGAGCCTTATTTCCTTGCTTCTCTTCCCTTCTACCCTCTCACCTTTGCCCTCACCCTCCCATGAAATGGCTTTTTTCTTACTCACAACCCACATCACCAGGTTATCCCTCACTCCTTCTGTCAATCTCAATTCCAATATCCCTAGTTGAGTCTCTTTCTGAATAATGCCCACCGACTGCCCAGCCATATTCAGGCACCTCCCTTCCCTTGCATCCTGCCACTTACCACACTTTACATTTCTACTTCCATAGTACATAGGGCTTTTGAGGACAATGGCCATCTGCTCCCCAGTCCCTGGTATATAGCATAGTTCCTGGCTCAATACTAGATTATCAACAAATATTTGTTTGGATAATGTTAGCTTATCAACAAATATTTGTTTGGATGAACATAACACAAGTAAAAATATCCAAAGTATTCCATTTAGCTGAAACTGCCATTGTTTGCATGTCAGTGACCTAAAACCCTTTCATGGGTTCCATAAATGATGAAATAAACAACTATTCTACTTTTTGTTCTCCTGGTTGTTTCCACACCTCCTCACATTAGACATTCCTTCCCCTTTCGTATTTTCCTTTCTTCCAAAATCCAAAATTTCAAAATTAACCTCTCAAGGGGTTAAAAGAGAATTGAGGTCACAGGGTTGCATGAATTGCCAAGTCATTGACCAAATAGGAAGTACAATTATTGCAATGATAAATATACCAAACTAAGAGTAGAGACATCTCATCGCATAAAACACATGCGCTACAGCTGAAAGAAGGTGCACTTGTTCCCCTGGTGCATTCCTTCTTCTATGCTTTCACAGTTTCTTTTTCAAACCTCCAGCCTCACCCACCCATTCTCATCTGTAGCAGCAATGACCTTGCTTACCATTTCACTGGAAAGATAGAAACCACCCAAATAGAACTCCCACAAGATAGCCCCTCCGCACACATGGCCTCGCCCATCTGTACCTTTGAACTCTGCTTCTCTCCTGGAAAAAGCTATTGCTTCCACATCACCTATGCACTAGATCCCAACTCTTCTTGCCTCCTTAAGGACATTTCTTCAGTTATTCTCTCCTCTTTCCCATACCATAAAAGTTGCCTTCTATACTGAATCATTTCCACCAGAACAAAAGACGTTCTTTCCTTCTCGTCATAAAAAAAGGGGGGAAAAAAAACCAGAAAACTTCTCCTGGTTTCTCTACATTTTCACCTTCCCTTTCTAGCAAGATTCCCCAGCAGCTACTATAAGCAGTGTTTTCAATTTAACTCCTCCTATTGTCTCTTGAATCCACTCCAGTTATACTTTGACCTTCTGTCCTTCAATACCCCATGGAGTTCTCTCATACCCTCCAAACTGCTAAAGCTATGGTCAAATCTCTGTCTTCATCTTGTTGACATTTCAGCAGTATTTGAGACAGATCATGACTATTTTCTTACAACCTCCCTCACCTACATTTTCTCTTATTTGTCTGGGCACAGTGTCCTGGTCTTTTCTGGTTCCTCTTTATCTCTGACATCTTTAAATGTTGGCGCATTCTAAACTCAGCCCCAAATTCACTTCTCTCTATATACTCACTCTCTTGGTAATCTCATCTAGGTTTATAGCTAAAAATGCCATTTTCATGCTGATGACTTCCAGAGATGTCAACTGGGTATCTTAAATATATCGTATCTAAAACTGCGTTCTCAATATATACCCCCAACCTAGCACTTTTGATGATTAATTGCAATTCAAATCTTTCAGTTGCTCAGGCCAAAACTCTTGGAGTCATCTTTAGTTCCATTTTCTCCTATACCCCACATCAGCTCAGTCAGCAAATTCTGTTGGCTCCATTTATTTTTTTGCCTTCATCAGCGTCTTCTATTATTATTAAAGGGCACTAAGCCTCACGCAACTACAGGAGTTTAAAAGGAGCCACAAATACTATCAAGAATCCCAAAGAACACAAAGACTCCAAGAATGAGCCACAACTCTGCTGACCCAAGGCCCTCCCTCCTTCCCTGCTTCCCCTGACACCTCTGCCCTACCGCCATGTCAGCTAATCATATTTTTCACAGGAAGCTGCAAAGATAGCACAGAGAGGTCCTGCATACATTTCACCCAGATTCCTTCCATGGTTACATCTCACATTTATAGCCCAATATCAAACCCAGGAAATTGACACTGTATGTGTGTAGAGTTCTGTGTCACTTAATCCTATGTGTGAATTCATGTAATCACAACTGCAATCAAGACACAGAAACTAACCCATCGCCACAAAGGACTTCCTCATGCTACCTTTTTATGATCACACCTACCTCCCTCTGTATCCAAAACCCCTGCCAACCTGTTTTCCATCTCTATAATTTTGTCATTACAGTAGTGTCATATAAATGGAAATGTACAGTATGTGACCTTTTGAGGTTGGCTTTTTTTTTCACTCTGCATAATACCCTTGAGATCTACAGGTGTTATTTGAAGGACATTTTTGTTATTTCCAGTTTTTGTCAACTATAAATAAAACTGCTGTGAATAAATTTGCACACATTTTTTATGTGGACCTGTTTTCATTTCTTCAAGATAGGTTCCCAGGAGTTCAATTGCTGAGTTGTATGGTCAATGTGTGGCTATATTAGTTTAGTTTTCGTTTGTTTGTTGGCTTGTTTTTAGAAGGTGCCAAACTACTTTCCAGAGTGGCTGTACCATTTTACATTCCAGGATGTTTGCAAGCCCCCTGGTCCAAGTCACTGTCCTCCCTCCCCAAGACCACTGTGATAGCCCCTTAACTGGGGACTCTTCTTTGATCTTTGTTCACCCCCTACCACTTCTGTTTTCAATCTAGCCCCAGACTGATTCTGGCAAAATAAAAATCAGGTTGTGCTATTCCTCTGCCTGAGACCGTGTAATAGCTTCCTATCCTACCAGGAGTAAAGCCAAATTTCTAATGGCCTGCAAGGACCTCTATCTTTTGACTCTTCCCTGTTCTTTGACTCTGTTTCCAATTATTCTCCCCAAAACTCACTCCTCTCCAGCTACTGTGGTGGCCTCCTCGCTCTGCCCTACATATGCTAGGCATTCTCTTGCCTCTGAGTCTTTGTAATTGCTGTTCCCTCTGCCTGGGTTGCTTTTCCCACATAGTTCATTTCCACACTCCTTCAGGTCTTAATCGAACATCATTTGCCTCTCAGTGAGGATTTCCTAGTCACCCTCTCACCCTACCAACCTTTTTGTTTTTTTACATAGTACATTGTCACCAACATGTCACATACTTTACTTACCTTGGTTATTATCGTCTCACACATTTTATCAGAATGCAGGTATCTTGAAACCAAGGAATTGTGTCTGTTTTGTTCACTGCTGAATCCCCAATGATTGGAACAATTCCTGGCATATAATAGATGCTCATTAAAGAAGTTTTAGGAGAATGAATGGATCAATCAATAAACAACTACTAACTGGAAAAATATAACTGCCAGCATTTCATATTTGTTCACAATGTCCATGTGTATAATGGCATTCACAACATTGAAACAGAGGCCAAAGTACTAAAAGCATTTAAAAGGTCCCTGGAAAATAATAAAGACATATTGCAGTTTTTGCATTGTTGGGAATTTGTCATTTCATATTGGAATACATTCTTAAATAAATGTGGTTATGTTATACATCATTTTAATGGGCATTTCTCACTTTAATTTTTTTTGCTAATGACATTACTTGCTTTTTATTTTATGTTTATTTTAGACTATGGAAATGATGTTAGACAAAAAGCAAATTTGAGCAATTTTCTTATTCGTGTTCAAAATGGGTTGTAAAGTCGCAAACACAACTCACAATATCAACCGTGCATTGGGCCCAGGAACTGCTAATGAATGTACTGTGCATTGGTGGTTCAAGAAGATTTGCAAATGAGACGAGAGCCTTGAAGATGAGGAGTGTAGTGGCCGGCCATCGAAGTTCACAACCAATTGAGGACAACAATCAAAGCTGATCCTCTTACAACTACACAACTGCCAAAGAACTAAACGTTGACCATTCTATGGTTGTTTGGCATTTGAAGCAAATTGGAAAGGTGAAAAAGCTCAGCTCAATAAGTCGGTGCCTCATGAGCTGACCAAAAATAAAAAAAAAAAATCATTGTTTTGAAGTATCATCTTATCTTACACTATGCAACAACAATGAACCATTTCTTGATCGGATTGTGACATGTGACGAAAGTGGATTTTATATGGCAATCGGTGACAACCAGCTGAGTGGTTGGACCCAGAAGAAGTTCCAAAGCACTTCCCAAAGCCAAAGTTCCACCAAAAAAAGCTTATGGTCACTGTTTGGTGGTCTGCTGCCAGTCTGATCCACTACAGCTTTCTGAATCCCGGTGAAACGATTTACACCCGAGAAGTATGCTCAGCAAATTGACTAGATGTGTCAAAAACTGCAATGCCTGCAGCCAGCATTGGTCAATAGAAAGGGCCCAATTATTCTCCACGACAAAACCTGACTGCATGTCACACAACCAACACTTTAAAGTTGAACAAATTGGGCTACGAAGTTTTGCCTCATCCGCCATATTCACCTGACCTCTCGCCAACCTATTACCACTTCAAGCATGTCAACAACTTTTTGTAGGGAAAACGCTTCCACAACCAGCAGATTGCAGAAAATCCTTTCCATGGGTTGTCGAATCCCAAAGCATGGATTTTTGTTCCACAGGAGTAAACAAACTTATTTCTTGTTGGCAAAAATGTGTTGATTGTAATAGTTCCTACTTTGATTAATAAAGATATGTTTGAGCCTAGTTATAATGATTTAAAATTCATGATCCGAAACCACAATTACTTTTGCACCGACCTATATTTGAAAGTGCACTGGGCCACCCAGCAAGAGTTCTTACATTTCGTCTTGCTCCAGAACAAAATGTTGGAGCAGCTCCAATTCTGCAGTTTCATGTCAGAGCACAGAGTTCAGGAAGCTAAACAGGAAGCCACGAGCTCATTCCCTGATAATCTGGAGAACAAGTCCAGGTACAATTTACTTTCCTGCTTTGATTGTCAATCCAAACCAAAAGATGGAATTCTTGACTCCTACAATAACTGTATCTTAAAGCCTAAAAGAAGAAAACTTTACCTTATTACCCGCTGCATTACACTTTTTTTTTTTTTTTTTTTGAGATGGGGTCATACTCTGTCGCCCAGGCTGGAATGCAGTGGCACGATCTTAGCTCACTGCAACCTCCACCTCCCAGGTTCAAGCGATTATCCTGCCTCAGCCTCCCAAGTAGCATTACACTTTTGAACCAAAATTATGCTTTGTTAGAAATAGAATTTAACCAAAAATAATAGGCAGCATTTATAGTAGGTATAAGAAAGTTCAACGCCAACAAGAAGAGCTTATTTATAGACTGACAGGTATCAATACATGGATGTGCTAGAAAAACAAAGCCTAAGTAGGTTAATATATATTTCACTAATGCCAGTTGCTATTTTTTGAGTGCTTACTATGAAAATAGCTAGCAATTACATAGCATGTATTATGTACCACAGACTAGTCTAACCACTTTACACACATTAACTCACACACAGCTAATGAGTGAGGCCCCCAGGACTTGTACCCAGGCAACTTGGCTCTGGAGTTTGGGCTCTTTTGTCCCTTCATTGTGTGCTAATGTCTGTACCCTCATGTCTGGGGGTAACATACTGTATGTTACTCTCAGTATGTTATTAAATGTTTTAAACCACCCCAGGCGATAATAGAGGAGAAAAGTGAAACTTCGAGAGGTGAAGGAACTAGCCTGAGAAGTGATAAGGGGGTTTCAAAGTGAGGTTTGCCTGACTCTAAAACCCATTCTCCAGGCCTCTTCTGTTTGCATCTGTCCCCTTCTCCCTCTGCCATGACCCTGGCGGGAAGGTAGGCTGCTCCCATTGGCCATCCACCCTCACTGTTCCTCCCCAGCCCAGAAGGCTCCCTGCACATTGACTTACTGCTTCACTCCTCCTTCCAAATGCCTTTACTTCATTTCTGTAGGGAAGAAAATGGGATTAGTCTATTACTGTAGCCTGTCTTTGAATAGAGTATGCTACTCAAATGAAGTTTTCATTGGTCAGTCTTTGGACCCTAAGATAAGAATCTCAGAGAGCATTAAGGGAATATTTTTTATTAACAGGTCTCTTCAGACTATAAATAGTCTATAAATCACACCCCCTGAGTTCTTCGCTTTGTCTGTTATAAGCAAAGCTGGCTCAATACCACAGTATGCCACATACTACCGGTGTGATCTCTGACAAGTCCTGTGAGCTCTCTGTACCTCAGTTTCCCATCTGCAAAAGGGGATAAAAATATACCTACCTCATGGGGAGTGGGAGGATTCATTGAGCTAAACTACGGAAAGCAGTGCTTAGAAAGGTAACAGCAAGTGCAATGTGAATGTTTGCTATTACTGCATATGCCTTGGTCATTGCCCTGGCATGGAATAAGGAAATACGCTTTCTCCCTTCCTCCATCCCCATTCTTCTCTCAATCTAGAAACACTTTCTGCCACCGGTTTCCAAGAAAGCTTGTTTTCTACTTCATAGAGTGGAGAATTGGGTCGCTTTAATAAAACTTGCTATTTGTATCGTGTTTTTCTTCCTTAAAGGACTTTTCTTCCAACCAGCATTTCTTTCCATGAGACTAAACACAGGAAGGCTCTTCTAAGAGAAAGTTTTGAAAGAATTGTCATGGGTCTCGTTTTCAGGAATGGCCAAACTGGTAAAAGTCTGCTTACCATGAGAAATGTTCACAAACTACTGCAAACAAGAGTGTGCACAGTACATAAAAATGTACTTTGTTCAAATGCAAAAAAAAAAAAAAAAGAGCTTTTTTTTTTTTTACATTTACCAGCATTGGAGGGTAACTTTGCGTTATTCTGGATGCTTTGCATGCTGCTTCTTAAGCTTCTTTTAAAAGAAATTTAAGAGAAGGAGACAAAAAGAGAATGGCGCAATTAAAAAAAAAAAGCACCCTTTGCTTATGTAACTCCTGTCATGGCAATTTAAGGGAAATAGACGGCCTAAGCAGTGTTATCCCATCTCATTGTACAATCCACTGACAATTTTCACCTCCCTTGATAGAAACTTCATCCTTTCCTACTTTTTCAGGGGACTGTTAATCTTTCTCATTCACAATCTATTTCCCAAGCCATGTGAATTCCAATTATTCATGTTTAACTCCTTCTTTGCTTTGTATACTGAGAAAAGCTTTGAAACATATAGGCAGGAGCCCTGTGCTGCTACCTACGACTTCAGAAATACTTGAATGTATGTTTCCATAATAATTCATAGCAGTAACTCACAATACTGTAGCACATGCTGCAACTTCAAATGAATGGATAATTGGTCAGGGAATTATGGAGGAAACCAGATAAATAATGAAGTATCTGCATAGTCTGAGGTACACAGGTTTTCCTAGATGGGATAGCATAAGACACGCCGCTTCCTGTGAGCATGAGGACAGGCACTCTTGTCCTCTGAACTGACAGATCGGTATCTGACCAACAGTGATTCTCCTCAACTTAACAGGGTTTTAAAAAAATAAATTTAAGGGGTATAAGTGCAATTTTGGTATGTGCATATATTGCACTGTGGTGAAATCTTGGCTTTTAATGTATCCTTAATTATCCTTAATTTTAATGTATCCTTAATTTTAATGTATCCATAATGCAATATGCAATGTACCCATTAAGTATTTTTTATTCCTTACCCCCCCAATCCTTCCAAGTTTCCAATATCTGTCATTCCACACTCTATGTCCATGTGCTCACATTATTTAGCTCCCACTTATAAGTGAGAACATATGGTATCCGAAATTGTATTTCTGAGTTCTTTCAATGAAGATTATGGGCTCCAATTCTATCTATGATGATGCAAAAGACATAATTTTATTTTTTATGGCTGAGTAGTATTCCATTGTGTATACGTGTATATGTATATATACATACATATATACCATTTTTCTTTATCTAGTCATCTGTTGCTAAACTTAGGTTGATTCCATATCTTTGCTATTGTGAATAGTGCTGCAATAAACAAATAAGTGCAGATATCTTATTGATATAATGATTTCTTTTCCTTTGGGTAGATGCCCAGTAATGGGATTGCTGGATTGAATGGTAGTTCTGTTTTTAGTTCTCTGAGAAATTGTTTTCCATAGAGGTTTGTACTAATTTACATTCCCACCAACAATGTATAAGCATCCCCTTTTCTCTACATCCTCACCAACATCCGTTGTTTTTTGTCTCTTTAATAATAGCCATTCTGTCTGGTGTAAGATAATATCTCATCGTGGTTTTTATTTGTGTTTCTCTGATGATTAGTGATGTTGAGTATTTTTCTCAGATGCTTTGTAGCCATTTGTACATCTTTTGAGAAATGTCTATTCATCTTCTTTGCCCATTTTTTAATGGAGTTGTTTGTTTTTGTTATTGTTGGGTTGTTTGAGTTTCGTATACATTCTGGATATTAGTCCCCAGTTGGATGCATAGTTTGAAAATATTTTATCCTATTCTACAGGTTCTGCATTCACTTTAACAGTTTGATTAAAAAGCAGTTTTTGTTCCTACATGCCTTTTCTTTCCAGTGTCTGCCCTGTATTTAACATAAAAGACATTGGGCCACTTTCTGTTGGGGGTCCTGTGATTCTGCCCTACAAGACGTGCTTAGTTAATGGCCTCATCTCAGACAACAGGCCAGCAGGGTCTGTCTGGAGCCACAGCCTCATTACTGTCCATGGCTCTCACATGTGCCCTTGATCATTCCTTCTGCCTGCTTTGAGTAGACTGCCCTCCTTCAGCTCACAGTGCAGCAATTGTTTTGACATCTTGTTATCACACATCCTATTCATAGGCACAGATAAGAAAAGCTGTGTCCAAATAAGCATAGTGCTATTGCATTTTCTTCATTAGATCAGATGATTAAGTTATCTAATTATGGGTATCCTTAAGTCCTTGGTGGCCAGATTTACACCATTATACCACTGAGCAAGATTTGTGTTGCTGGTTGAATCCAGAGAAAACACAGACTAAATTTAAATTTTATGTTTTATCCCTTTAGCTTTCCTTAGTTCCAAGAGTTCTCTTTGAAGTTAATGTTCTTAAGCTAGAATGACGAGCACATTATTTTAATAAGGTCAGAGCCATGGCTTTAATCTATCCATTTGTCAGTTAATGGCATGCAATTCCATGATCACAGACCAGACTAGACCCAGGCAATTGTCTCAGAAATGACTATAAGTTACCAGGAAGAACAGCCTAACAAAATGTGGCTAAGTCAGCATAAACCTACCATCCATCCTACAAAAGATGAATCATTTTTCTTGTGTAAACAACAGCAATGAATGTTGAAGAGTTCCATTAAGAGTGCCATTCACCCAGTGTTCATGAAAACAGCTCTAAACCAGTACATATACTAATACCTAATATCTGTAATTAATATCTACAGTGTCAAAAGTTCAGATTCTAATGTTCCTGCAAGCAATGACACCACAACAACCAAAACTTTCATGAATTTTTCTCTATGGTCTTGAAGCATAAAATACATTGAAATTGGCTCTGCCCCAGAGTAATTGTGACAAAGTTTGGCATGCCATTAGAACTTATATTAATAAACTGGGCATAAAGTCCAATCATCAATATACATTCTCTGAAGTCAGTATTTCCCACATCAAAACAGCCAGAAGGGTGGATATCCTGGCCCAAGGACATAGCCCATCTTGTCCCAGGGGTAGATGTAGTCCTACAACTAAGATGAATCAATCAAGCTCCTTTTGCCAAATGCCATGGAGTATTCAAACCACACAATTAATTCCCCTGATTCAAAGTAGAATTTCTGTGGCTTGTCCATAAGGATAAAATGCACTCATCCACTGGTACTAGCACTCATTTATTCACTGAATTCAACAAACAGGCATTATCTGCTTCATTCAGGCTCAGGATTATAGTATCCTCATGGAGCTTCAACTCTAGACAGACATTGATCAAATAATTTTATAAATACATATAAAATCCCAGTTGTGATAAATGAAAAATAGAGATCTAAAAGTCCACAAAACAATCTGAACACTGCAGCATTGATTATCATTATACTCGAAAAATAGAAATAGAATATTTTACTTTCAGAGTTCTTGTAGAGATGAAATTTGATATACATAAAAATATATTTTACACTATACATACCTAGATATAAGTAAGGATCACTTTACTCTGGTGGATAGGCTAGCCTATGCTGCAGTAATAAGTAATAAATAATATCTCAGTAACTGAATATGCCAAAGGTTTATTTCTCACTTGGGCAAAATTGTCTGCAAGCCTGGCAGCTCTCCAGGGTAGCTCCCTTCAAGCAGTGAATCAGGAATCCAAGCCACTTGTATCTTGTGGCTTCAGTATCCCAAGATGTGGCTTCCAGGTCACTGTGGCAATAAAAGTCAAAAGCAAGTGAATCAGACAGTCATGCACTGGCTCTTAAATGCTCCATCTCACCACAAGGGCACTACTAAATGCACAGGGGAACATGGATATATTCAGGAAACATTTCTGCCAGGCATAAGAAGAGCATGGCTCTTGAACCGGTCACCTGACTCTTCAGAGATCATCTTCTCATAGTTCAAGTGGGAAGGGTAATTCAAGCTATTTCACAAGAGAAAGGGGATTAATGCGAGGATCTTTCAACACTTCAAGGAGCCACAGAAAAGGCTATTACTATTATTTCTACCACAACTACCAATAACACCAGCAACACTAAGAAAAATAATAAAAAATGAGTTAGAAGCACAACTGGGCTGGACCAGCTTCTGTCAATGGAAAAAGAGAGCCAGTCTAGGTGGGCACCTAAGACTTGGCAGCATCCTCACCAAGTCACTTGCTGGTAGAATACAGAAGGCAGTAGCAGCACCAAAGCAAACCAATACAGACCCTGGCCCTCTCCTAATCTCCTGGTATGCTCAAGTTGACTTCTGGGTCACTACACATTTACCCAGTTTTCCTACTGGCCTAGTCTAAAATTGTCTAATTGGGTTAACAGACCCAGTTTAAAGAAATAAGGCTAAATATACCCAGTTACATAAGCACTTTCTCATCCTGTAGAACATTATCCTAGGTCAGAAATGAGGAATATTGCTTGTTTAACTGGCATAGTTGTCCCTGTTTTCCCATTATGGAGCCAATGGCCCTGATCTAAATTACAGACCCTCCTTTACCTAACTAAAAACCAAGAAGCCAATGAAGAAGCAATTTCTGGTTATCATTATGGCTCCCAATCGTCTTTGGTAAGATGGAAACTCAGGTGATGTTTATCTATTTGAGAAATTTTATTTATTTATGCTCTCTTAAGCAATCATGCTCAGCACCAATATATCTGCTTAATATGCTCCTTTATTGCTTTAGTGATAGATACGACCATTAGGTGCCCAGCATGACAAATGTGTATTTGGGACCTTGTGCAAATTATATTGAACTCTTTATCATGTGTTTCAGTTCTCTATCTGCCTGTGCAGGCTATTCACAGCCAGAGCAAAGCAGCAATGTGCAGTAAAGTTAATGGCAATATCAAAATTTTTTAAAAAAAGAAAGTTTCTATAAAAACAAGTAGAGGTGAAAGGGAAAGAAATTAGAGTAATTGACTGTAAGAAAAAAAGTAACAGAGATTCCAGAGATCAAGGATAGCCGTCCAAAGGCTTGGGAGATTAATGTAACCACTACAAAAAGAAGAGTCTAAGAAAAACAACCTACAAGACCTACTGAAAATAAATGGCTGTTTCAGAAAATTGAATAAAATCTAAAATGCTAAAAAGATAGAAAGGATATAGTAAACAAAACTGCATTTAGTGGCTCAAACCTGTAGTCCCAGCACTTTAGGAAGCCGAGGCAGGCGGATCACGAGGTCAGGAGATTGAGACCATCCTGGCTGACATGGTGAAACCCCGTCTCTACTAAAAATACAAAAAAAACTAGCCGGGCGTGGTGGTGGGCGCCTGTAGTCCCAGCTACTCTGGAGGCTGAGGCAGGAGTATGGCCTGAACCCGGGAGGCGGAGCTTGCAGTGAGCCGAGATCGCGCCACTGCACTCCAGCCTGGGCGACAGAGCTAGACTCCGTCTCAAAACAAACAAACAAACAAACAAACAAAACTGCACTTAGTTATTGTAAGAAGGTTTATAGCTGAAATGTATGTCATTATTAAAAGGTATACCGTGACCCAAAGCGAATCAAAAAGAAAACAGAAACACTTTGCTGTTGTTGTCTATTAAGAGAAGTTATAAAATCTCAGGAAATTTTCTCCAAAACTAAAGTTTGAGAAATCACAAAAAAGTGACAGTTAAAAACAAAACAAAACAAAACAAAAAAAAACCTGCTATTTATTCTTGAAAAGATACAAATGTGAAATTTAGAAAAATAAGTAGGGTACGGGCCAGAGCCATGAGAAGATGGTTTAGCAACAGGTTAATTTATTATTTTGGATCTGGTAATTGGTTTTGTTGTATAATAGTGACAAGAATGGTACAGTGCTGGGAAAGTTTGGGAAGATGCTATCAATTTTACTTTAAAATGAAAATCTGTTGTTTCTGTGTTTTAACATTTTTAGTAACATTTTCTAAGTGTTTGGGGGGATATGGAGGAAGGTGGTTTTATATATGACCTTATTATTGGTAGAGATTCATCCTTAACTAAATAGTAAATTATATTACCATTTTAAGCTTAATTTATGAAAATTGTCCACATATTAGTAAGTATGTCACATGAAAATAAATATGTTGGGACATTTCAAAGGAGACTTGTTCACATGTTTTTATGTATATATGGTGGGGGATATGAGTATGGGTGTGACTGCTTGTGTGTGTAGGGTATGTTTATGTACATTTGTATGCCATGTGAGTATATGTGTGCATGTATGATTGTGCATGTGAGTGTATGTGTAGGAGAGTGTATGTGTGAGTGAATGTGTGAATATGTATGTATGAAAATGTGTAGAAGTGAATATGAGTGTATATGTGAGTGTGATGAGGAGTTGTTGCTGACACAACACATCTAATAAACCAAAGGGGTAAGGCATTTCTATGGCCTGGAAAGAGACAAAGAGTAGAGGTATTTATGGGTTAATTAGCTCAGCAACTTGCTTCTTATGCATTCCCTTAGCCAGACTGCATTCAACACCAAAGTTATTTCCTAAATGGTCCCTTAGAAGCTGGGGCCTGTCTTCTGTCTTCCTTTCACTGTTCTCTCTATCCTTGTTTGCCAAAGAAAACAGAAAGGACTCCAATAACATCCCCTATTAGCTCCTGACCATGTCTGTCTCAGTTCTAGGCTCTATCTCTGCAAGGAATGGTGCCAACCTCCACCTGTTCATCCAGGCTGATGAATTCCTCCAAGCCTTGATTAAAAGCACTTTTTTCAAGAAACCTTCTGTACCCAGCCTTCCCCCACATAGATCTCTCCCTCAACTCCTAAGAACAGCAATTATCATTTGGATTCACATATTCTAGCTATTTGCTCTCTGTACATATACAAAGCCCCTTCCAGCTTTACAGTTCTATGATTCAGTGTTGTCACCTTCTGATTTAGAGTAAAAGTTTGTCAAAGGAAGGAGGCCAATCTCCTCTTTTATACTTCTCACAAATTACTATAATGTCATGCTCAAATTATTTGTTCAAATCATCTTGGATTAAGTGGAAGTTTTATGAGTGTTTCTTATACTATTCTTGCAACCTTTCTATATGTTCAAAAAATTTGAATGGTTGGGGAAAATAATCTTTGATGAGAAAAATTGGGGAGGTGTTGGATATGTCTATTACCTTGATTGTGGTGATAGGATCACAGGTGTTTACATATGTCCAAACTCATTAACATGTATACATTAAATATATGCAGTTCTTTGTATAGCATTATACCTCAATACAACTAATAGTCTGTGATGAAAATTCAAGGAATATAACCAATATTTTTCTCCCTCTGCTATGTACCAGATGCTCCTTAATCCTTCCAAAAAGCAGCCCTTTTAGATAGGCCCTTTGATCATTTTATAGGTGAGAAACAGGCATCTCAAAATCATGTCCAAGATCACGCAGCTGAGAAGTAGCAGATTCTGGATATGAATTTAACTCCTTATGTCGTTTCCACCAGACCATGTAGCCTAAATATTACTTCTCACTGGTGTACAGCTGGTGATTAATAAATGCTTATTGAATTGAATTAACTGTACAGAGATGAAATCACATGGCTATCTACCCAGGGAAATTATAATAATTATAGAGATTAAATTTTATTGAGAACTATGTGCCTGGCATTGCATCAGATAAGCCTTTATTATATATCTCAATTAATTGTCACAAAATTTGTTTTTGACATAGCTACAATTATGTTCCTCATTTTAAAGATGAGTGAAATAAAATCCAGACAATTTAAGTAACTTCTCCAAGGCCTTTGTTTTTCAACCTATTTTCTGTCTTATCCATAGTGAGTCTATTCTATTGATCTGTCCTCAAATTCACTGGTTCAGTCCTTTATCATCTCCATTGTGCCACTGAGCCCATCCAGCTAGGTTTTACTTTGGTTACTGAATTTTTTCAATTCTACAATTTTCATGTTTTTTTAATGACTGCTACTTCTTTGCTTAGATTTCCTAATTTTTTATTTGTTTCAAAAGAATTTTTTAATTGTTTCTGGGGAACTTTTATAATGACTGCTATAAAATATTTGATCACTTCAACATCTGCTTGCTTCTCTCATGCATGTTGTGATCTTCCTGGTTTTTAGAATGACACATGACTTTCTATTGTATTCTGGGAATTGTAGATATTCTATTATGAAACTCTACACCCTATTGAATCTTCTGTTTTTAGCAGGAAGTCCCCTTGGGAAGTGCAGTGCAAGGGTTGGGCGGGTGTATACTTCCAAGTTCCCACTGGGCCCTGAAAACCCTCCCTTGGCAAGAGTGGGACACTGATTCACACTGCTTCATTGCAGATAGGTTGTTCCTATTCTGCTTCCTCTTCGGCTCTGGTGACACCTTCCTGGTGAAACAGGACATCAACTCCCACCCCACTGGGCTCCACTGACACAAGGTAAGGAGAGGGAGGGAAGCAGAGCACCAACTAGCCTGCCTCCCATCACATAATTCTGTCTTGTTGCTACTGGATGGGGGTGGATGCTCAGCTCCCCACTTGGCCCCACTAACACCAGAAAAAAAAGTGCAGCACGGATGAGCCCCAGCATGTACTTAAGTCTCATTGCTGCTGGGTCTAGATGGAGACTCAAATCACCACTGGACCCCACTGACACCAACCTGGCAGGAGAATTGCACAGCCTGGTTTCATTTGGTCCTGCTAGCACCATCTCGTAGGAGAATGGAATCTTCTGCCCAGCAGGGGGTAAGGGGTAGAGGGGCATTTTTCCATTGGTGGTTGGCATTTGTCTAGAGTAGGGTAGGTACTGCCAAAATGCTTCCTGGTCCTTTGCCTAGAAACAGGCCTTTGTCAGAGCTTTTCATGTCTGTGCCTGTTTGTGGCTCTGGTTTAAAGGCTTCTGCAGCACCTGTGCAAGATACTCAGGAGGAAATAAGAGAGCCCAGGAGCTCACCACAGTGCCATTCCTCAGGTCCTGAAGTCCTGGGCAGCTCGGCCTTCTTTCGCTTTTCAAAGACTTCCAATGTTGGTGTGTTGTATTAAGCCCAAGATTTTTAGTTGTAAAGGACCTACGAGGAATGTATCTACCCCATCTTGGAGGAACCAGAATGATCTAAGGTCTTATAAACTCATAAATAGTGAGGCCAGAATTTGAACCCAGGATGTCTAGTCACAGGAACTGTTATTTTTTGTTATGCTAAAACTAGTAATAATAAAAACAATTATATATTAGCTTGCTAGGGCTGTCATAATAAAATACCACAGAGTAGGTAGTGTAAACAACAGAAATTTCTTTTCTCACAGTTCTGGAGGCTAGAAGTATGAGACCAAGGTGTTGGCAGGGTTGGTTTTTGCTGGGGCCTCTCTCCTTGGCTTGTAGATGGCTGCCTTCTTGCTATGTTCTTATAGGCTTCCCTCCATATGTGTCTGTGTCCAAATTTTCTCTTATTACAAGGCTAGTCACATTGGATTACAGCCCACACCAATAACCTCATGTTAATTACCTCTTTAAAAAAAAACCTATCTCTAAATACAGTCTCCTTCTGAGGTACTGGAGGTTAGGGCTTCAACATGAATTTTTGGAGGACACCACTCAGTATGTGGCAATATGTTATATAACATTATACTATATAGAACAGTATGTTACATAAATGCAGGATATTATAGATATGTATTATATATCATCTGAGAAAAGTAGCCTAAATGTACAATTGGCTCTTGACATCAGGGTGAATTCACCAATTTGCACATTAACCATGATGAACACCCATTTCCCTGGCCATTTTCCTGAATAACAGGCAGGCAAAGGGTATAGCTGATTGCATGTATGGAAAGGGGAAAAGCTATTGCCCCCTCTAAGCTACTTGGGTTGACAGGAAATCCATTGGCTAGGCCTCCCTTTTTTTCTGAAAAGACACCCCATGGTGTGGCTTCTCCTCTCTTGCCCTGGCAAGGTGACAGTGCTGGAAACACCCAGTGCCTCTTAGCTGCTTGTTGGGGTGACTGGTGATCTCACCACAGGTCCTGGTGCCTCATTCCCACAGTCACTCCAAAAGCTCAGTCACCCGAAGTACAGCAGCATCCAACAATATGGAACAGTTTTCGCAATGTAATAGTAAGATTCAGAAGTAAGCACCAAAACACTGCATACAGCATGCTACTCTATGAGGTGAGAACAAAGCCATGTAACAGGTGAGGCCTAGTAACTGTGAGGATGTCAGCTTTGGTTGGTGGGTTCCAAGATAATCACTGCATTATTTGAAATAACAAAATAAAATAATGATTAAATAAATAAAAACAGGGGAAACTGGGTTGCTAAGAGTTGTTGTTCGTCTTTAACTAAGAATTGGGATTATGTATTACTTTCTTCTCTCCTTTTCCTCCAATTACTAAAGAATTCACTGTGTTTTTCAAAGGATAACAGTTTTTCTATAAACATTTTTAGTTTGTAACTGCTCAAGCCAACAAATAGCAGATCAGGAATCAGTTAGGCATATCCTGAGTACTTTTTACCTGAGGAATTTTCCAAGCCTAGAAACTCCCAGCCCTAATCTCAGAGATTCTGATTCGACAGCAGGGATGAGGTCTGGGAATCTTTATTTTATGCTGAACTCCAAAGCTATCTCCTAGGAAGCCGTCCTGCCTTCAACGTCTTGATATAGTACATCTCATACATTGTGCACTCACCCTCTAAAATTTCATTTTTATCATATTACTGTTTCTTTGAAAATCTTTACTGTTTCACTATTGCTTGCCAAACCTAAATCCTCTGCCCACCTGCAAAGTCCTCTGCAATCTGGCACCACCATAATTACCCAAAGTAATCTTACATGTCTTCCATAGGCATAGCTAGATACAATCAAACTGGTTTCCCCTTGCCACCAATGGGAGTTCATTAGTGCCTCTGGCCTATTTTCCTGTGGCCTTTTCCTTACCTGGAAATCCTTCTCTCTCCTACACCTCTTCAGATTTGGCAAATCTTTCCAGGCCAGATTCAACTCTTTCCTTCCCATATGAACCATTTCTGACTTGGCCAGCTGTATTAGTCTGTTCTCATGCTGCTAATAAAGACTACTCGGGACTGGGTAATTTATAAAGAAAAAGAGGTTTAATAGAATCACAGTTCCACATGCTGGAGAGGCCTCACAATCATGGCAGAAGACAAAGGAGAAGCAAAGGCATGTCTTACATGGTGGCAGGGAAGAGAGCTTGTGCGGAGGAACTCCCATTTTTAAAACTGTCAGATCTCCTGAGACTTATTCACTACCAGGAGAACAATATAGGTGAAATTGCCCCCTTGATTCAATTATCTCCACCAGGCTCCACCCTTGACACGTGGGGATTATTACAATTCAAGGAGAAATTTGGGTGGGGACACAGCCAAACCATATCACCAGCCCAATAGCCCCCAAATGAACTGTGAAGTGATTGATATATTTCCTTACTTCTTTCTTTACAGATAGTAAGCCTTCATGGAATCACAGATTATTTTTTTTTCTTCCCCGTCATCTGATTGTGATTTGGATTATGTTGTGGACACTTATGATATCATTCCTACTAGGAACCATTCCTCTTACTTTGTCCCAAGGCTAATGCCTGAGCCACCCTGTGGGAAGTATGACACCCACCATTGATCCTATTCATTTGGGCAGTGTTGCCTTTCTAATCCAAACTAGACCAGGAAGAGATTTGAGACAGTGAAGAAAAACAGTTTGGGTATTGTTATCTGTCATGCCTCATGCTCTGGCTAAACAATGAGCAGAGAAAGCCAATGGTCAAATAAAGAAAAGACAACATGGTTGAACAGGAAAAAGCAGAATCCAAGACTGGAGAGAACATTCTGGTGCTGTATGAGTCCCTGCCTCAAGTTCCTCAGTCCTGACTGAATTCTCGTCCTTATATTTAGTGAGGCACCTCAGTCCCAGTGAATAAATTTCCCCCTTTCAGTTTAGCTACTTTAAATAGGATTTCTATTATTTCATCCAAAAGAATTATTCTTCTTTATGCTCCATTCTGCATAGGGCTGACTCACACACCTGGCCATTATTCTCCACGTTCCTGAGGCTTCCTTCAGCCTGTCAGTTACTAGAAGGAATAATAGGAAGGTGATGACTCCCAATAACCAGTTCAGTCTGCTTTGAGTGAGTGTCCTGTGATGCTGGCTGCTAGAGATTTCAAACTCCAACACCTAGGAGAGGAGAGCAGTATTCAAGCACTGTTGCTCTCCACAGACATCCAAGGGAGAGGGGTTGATCTTTAGCCATGGGCTCAGCTCACTCCCTCTTTGCATTCCCCAGATTGTCCCTTTGCTTCTGGAATGGACACTCCCAACATCCTCAGGACTACACTTTTTGATCTCAGAATTCACATTTACTAATTAAAAGAGATAAATGCGGGGTTATATTTTAACGTATTCTATCAGGTTTGGCAAAACGGAGGGAGAACTAAACCCTATTCTTATCACAGGGAATTTATATTTCCAAACTTTAGAGAAAGAACTATCTCCTTAAAATCTGACTTCAAGGAACAAATCATTCAAACACATATCAGGTCATGCTCTTCTTTCGCGATTTTTACTTGAAATCAGCACATTCACATAGCATACAACCTCATTCTTAAAGGATGGATTTCATGGAGCAATGAGAATTCTGGGCAAATTTTAGATATCTAAAGTAAATTAATTGTTTGCTCTGTGACCAATTTAAGGATTTTACATTCGCACCAACCTGGGCTTCACAGATAACATTGTGGCTGGTGTCCCAAGCCACACTGAGACCGTAAAGAAATGTTCCCAGTTACTTTGCACTGAATCTACAAAGTGCACATATTTTTGCCTGCCAAGCATGCACGCCTTTGAAAGACTCCCCTTCTGTCAGTGCTATGAATTCTGTGGTGCCAGTGGTATTTTACCACACAGAATAAACAGCCAGTTGTGGTAAACGGTTAGCAAGGGAATACTGCAGGTCCCATGGAAAAACTGAAACAATAGGAAGTCAAAAACCATCTCTTGGACACTCTCAGGGTCTCTCCCTGTGGACCAATTAAACAACACATTCAGTTGTTGGCAGTCCTTATTTTCAGAACCACAGGCCCAATTACTGGGCTCCAAGCAGCTACATTTTATAGCTAAAATGATTTACAGCCAATGTTTTTACTGCACAGTACGTTTTCCTCTTTGTTAAGCAAAAGTTCAGAGAGAAGAACCACAACTGAGGAGCAAAAAAAGGGGAAACATGCATGCAGAAAGATCTAACCCACAAAGCCAAATGCAAATTGAAGAAAAAAACAGCAGTCTTTGGACCTCAGCCGCTCTTCTTTTGGATTCAATGCCAAACGTGTATTTAGAGATACCCTGAAATATCACCCATTTAGAATTTATTTTTTGCCTTCGTTAGAAGAGCTGTTTTGCAATATGGTTTGTTGAAATAATATACCTAATTCAGTTATTAAGGACAAAAGCTACCAGCCAATCCATTCTGCTTTATTAATGACAAAGTCCAATTGACTAGTGGAAATCCTTTTTATTGTTTAATGCTCAACCATTAAAAATATTTGCAGTGAAGGATGGGAAATGGAACTCAAAATTTAATATGAATGTAGATGAAGCCTCAAGCCTTGTCTGAAGTCATTAACTGAGGGGGAGGTTTACTCGCTCTAATAGATTTGGCCTACTTGGTAAATAAAGGAGATATCCATGTCACCAATATGATTACCTAGAGTACAAAGCCATCCTTCCCTGGCCTCTTTGTTGTAAATGATTTACTGTTCAGAGTTTTGTCTTTGGTAATTAAGAAACTACACATGATGAAAGGAGAAATTAAATCAGACAGTGGTACAGATTTAACTGTTGTAAAAAATCTTCGTACTCAATTGTTTTCATTGGAGAGGAGACGGATTTTGCCCTCCAGGAATCATTTGGCAATATCTGGAGATAGTTTTGGTTGTCACCACTAGGACAAAGAAAGCTATTGGTATCTAGTGGGTAGAAGCCAGAGATTTGGTTAAATATCTTACAATGCACAAGACAGCCCCCCACAACAAAGAACTAACCAGGAAAAACTGCCAGCAGAGTAGAGGCTGAGAAACCCTGCTTTATACTTATACATGAATTAATTGCCAGATCCTTTCAAAAATTGAGCTAACTAAAAGCAGGTCTCAATTGGTTTTATCTCATCTGAGGAAAGTGCTTAGGGTAAGGAGGAACTAAGGAAAGGGGTGGGGGTACCTCAGAGGGCGAGAAGAAAATGAAAAGAGCAGTTACTGGAGTTAAACACAAACTTTCCTACAATTCAAATGTTTTCAAAAACCAGTTACCCACCAGATCCTTATTAATGATGAGCTGATTATTGGTTTGATGATTCAATGTTTAATTTACTTCATCTTTGTTCTAAAAGATGACTTGGCTCCAGGATTAATATCCAGAATATTCAAGGAACTCAAACAACTCAGTAACAACAACAAAATAATCCAATTTTAAAATGGCCAAATGATTTGAACAGATATTTCTCAAAAGAAGACACAAAAATGGCCAACAGGTATATGAAACAATACCCATCACTCATCAGAGAAATGCAAATCAAAACCACAATGAAATATCATCTCACCCCGGCTAGAATGGCTATTATAAAAAAGACAAAAAATAACCAATGCTGTCAAGGATGTGGAGAAAGGGGAACTCTTATACACTGTTGGTGGAAATGTAAATTAGTAAAACCATTAGGGAAAATAGTATTGAGTTTCCTCTGAAAACTAAACATACAATTACATATGATCCAGCAATCCCACTACTGGATATCTATCCAAAGAAAAGGAAGCCAGTATGTCAAAAAGATACCTGCACTCCCATGTTTATTGCAGCACTATTTACAACAGCCAAGATATGGAATCAACTTAAGTGTCCATCAACAGTTGAATGGATAAAGAAAATGATACATACACACAATGGAATACTATTCAGCCATAATTGTCAGAACATGGATGAGCCTAGAGAACATTATGTTAAGTGAAATAAGCCAGTCACAAAAAGATAAATACTACAGGTTTTCACTCATATGTGAAGGTTAAAATTTTTCATCTCATAGAAATAGAGGATAGAATAGTGGTTACTAAAGACTGTGAAAGATAGTGAGGAGGGGCTAGGGAGAAGTTTGTTAACAAACACAAAATAACAGAAAGATAGGAAAAATAAGTAGTTCTGCGTTCCTTAGCACTGTAGGATGACTCTAGTTAACAATTCATTGCATATTTTCAAAAAGCTAGAATAGAGGATTTTAAATGTCCCCAATGCAAATAAATAAATGAATAAATAAATAAATGTTTGAGGTGATAGATTTGCTAATTATCCTAATTTGATCATTACACACTGTATACACTGTATTGAAATATCACACTGTATATGTGCACTTATTGAGTCGATTAAAAATAACCTTTAAAAGTGATTAAACGTGAAAAAAAAGATTGCTCCAATCCTCTTTCAATAGGTGTTAAAATTTTGCATTAATTTCTTCCTGACATAAGGAAACAAATTTCTCTTCTTTCTCATTCTCTTGAGGCTTCTTTCTGGACATTTATATCCTAGAACTTAGCTTTTGATATTCAAGACAGAATATAGGCCTTGTTTATAATAACCTCTGTATATTTCATTTTAAATCCAATTTTACTTAATTTGCTAAAAATTCTGTAATTTTTTTGCCCATGAGACAGCACTACGAGAAAGGTATCAGCCAATTTAGTAGAGAATTCACATGATATAAGCAGTCCTGGCCCTCTCCATTCTTTGAAAGTATTGATGCCAATATCAGTCTACCGGACTAGCATTTCTCATCATATTCCCTTAGTAGAGCAGTTTTTTATGTGTTGCCCCAAAAAGTCATACAGTCAAATAAGATAACATTGTATTAAAAATGAGTATTCATACTGACTATGATCCTGCACCTTGCCAAATGTTTTATTCTACATTATAGTATACTTTCTACAATAAGCCAGTGAGATGGGTCTTATTAATCCCCTTGCACAGCTGGGAATTCCTATTGTACAGGGAAGTAACTTGGCCAGGTTTCATTGCTAACACTGAATCTGGGATTGATTTGAGACCAAGTCTGTCCTGTATTCAAACCTGGTGCTCTTAAATACTGTGCTCTGCTACTGGCTTAAGCAGAGTTAAGTAGGATTTCTTTACCACAGAATTTCTCAGACCCTCTGTCTTAGTCTATTCCTACTACTATAACAAAACACATTTGACTAGGTAACTCTTAAACGATAGAAACTTATTTCTCACAGTTCTGGAGGCTGGGAAGTCTAAGATCATGGCAGCAGCAGATTCTGTGTCTGATGGGGGCCTGATCTATAGATGGCATTGTTTTAAGACATCTTTACATAATGGAAAAGGCAGAAGGGACAAATGTTATGTCTTCACATGGAAGAAGAGGTGGAAGGACAGAAGGGGTGAACAGCTCCCTGTATAAGGTCACTAATGCCATTCATAAGGGCTCCATCTTCATGTCTTAATCACCTCCCAAAGGCCCCACACTTGAATACCATCAAGTTGGTGATTAAGTTTCACATTCAGACCATAGCACCCTTTAACAGGCTGTTTCTAATTCTAAGCTCTAAATTTATTTCTCAAACTTATTTGTCCCATGCACTCTTTTTATCATGAAACAGCCTTCATGATGGATGTTTCATAAGACTTGCCTAGAACTACACCATGTTCTCCACTTGAAAAAAATAACAATAAAAATAAAACCTGTTCAGAAAAAAATCTGAAGAATATCTGACACCTCCTAGTTGTTCCCTAAGTAACCTGAACTGGTGACCAAAGAATCACCACAGTAAAGCCCTGTGAAGCAATGTAAGTGTCATTGGGCTGATTAGAAAGGTACAAATCCTGAGAGTGGAGGCTAAAGAACTTCAGGCCTTTTTAGAGTCTCTTGTAGAATTTAAACCAAGTACACAATTTTCTCCCTATAAGCTTCATGTTGAAGTCTTTACGAATGAACAGCTGGAGAGTATTAAAAGCTGTGGGACTATTTTCCTTCCTGCTAGAACAAAAGACATTAAAATAAACTGCTAAGGGAGGTTTGGTGACTTACAAAGTGACCTGCATTATGAGCACTTTGGTCTGCTGCAAGATTGGTTCATAAAGGCCAAAAATGAAGTGTTACTGTTGAATGAATTCCCACATTTCCATAATAGCATTGTTAGTTTGTTAGGCTTTTCAAAACTTTCCTTTGTGTTCCTTACTTTTATAGTCAATATTTAATTGGGAGCATAACTCTGGGAAGAATCAGACTCCGGGAAATAAGGGAAAGTCAAGTAAAGAGCATTATATCCCATAGGGCACATATACTTTAGGAAAGCCAAGAGGAGAAACAGTCAGCAAAATAAAACCAGATGTGAATTTGATATGATTATACCATCCCTTCCAATATGAACAGCACTTTCAAATTCACTTTTTTTTTCATGGAATCAGTTGAATCACTGAATCCTTTTCGAGTAAGTGAAACATTGAGCAATGCTTGCCCAAAAGAATTACGTGAAGCCCACACAGGGCTTTTGAAAATTCATTTGCATTTGAATGATGCAAATTGTAATTTAGTATAATAAAGACCATGTATTCGAGAAGAAGAAATTATATAAACAGCCCCACCGACTTTCAGTCAAGTCTACTAGTTCTACTCCCAACATGCTAATTTGAATCTACATGTCCCATCAAAAATGTTTTTCTGTAAAATAAGTTATACCCTTTTTGACCCTGCCACATCTGCCTGACTGTGATAGAATCAAATGTGACCGACACATTTGGTTATTTCCATTGAATTTATTCCTAAGAATTTCCCATGAACAATGGATACTCCTGTCCAAGTCCTCTTTGGTACAACAGATATGGCATTGTGGTCCCACAATAAGAGCGAACGTCTCTAACATATATCCAAGTTTGATGTAGAATTAGTAGAGTCACAAATCTGTATTATGAAACATCATATCTTTGCTGGAAAATAATATTTAGAATAAGAATCAGACTACAAACAACTATAAACATAACTATATTTTCAAATACAAATAGGGTAACAGTGCAAAGTTGTCTGATCATTCCTCAGAATGGTTAATTCACATAATGCATAATGTCTGTACCTGAATATTGCAATGTGGTGAGAGGGGGACTATGCTGTCACAATTTGGGGAGAACATGAAGGGGAATTTCCATTTTTCCTCACTGTGCATGTGTGTTCTGTCACTATAGTGTGGTACTTCCTGTCTTCTTGAAGCTGAGCTTAAATTTTTCAAACCACTTTCTCAAAATCACAAGTTCTCAGACTTTAAGGAATCTTAGAAGCCATCTAGTGCCTTCATCCAGCCCTCATCCTCTCCAAACACAAATAACTTCTTAAATGTTGGGCAGAACAGCTCTCTCTAATGGGGAGGCAGCTGAAGACACATAGAGGTAGTTGCATCTCACATTGTGTTTCTGCTCCTAGGAAGTGCTTCCATATAGTTCTGGCATGGTGGCTTATACTTGTAATCCCAGTACTTTGTGAGGCCAACCATGTGCAAGTATCAAAAGGTACCTCTCCTCTGCTTTCCCTATCTCCAGGAATGTGATTTACTATTAACCAAGGAAGATGCTTGAATCATAATAAATCCTTTTTCCTCCCTGGTACACCCTTCCAATGAATCTACTTCCCAGGACATTCTTGAATTCTGTTCCCTCTTCCCCATTTCTCTCCTACTGCCTCCATCCAGTCCATCACTATTTCTCCCAGGGATTGTGTAACTCTCCCCACTTTAGTCTCCCTGGCTCCAGCCTCACCTCATCTCCCTCACTGCAGCCAGTGATCTTCCCAAAACACAAGCATGTGCAGGTCATATCCATTCTAATCACACTAAAAGACACCTAACTAAACCCTCTTTCCTATCATGTAAAAGGTACCCATACTTGGCCATATTTTGCAGACAAAAATATGCAAACAAATTGCATTCTTTTTTGGAAGACGTTCGACTTTAATAAAAGAAGCAGTAGTCACAAAGAAGAACTGCAGCTTTACAAAACATTTCCACATGGCTTATCAGTTCTAAGCTGTTAGTTGACAGTAAACATATGGAGGAAACTACAGTATTAAGGCAAAGATTTAAAAGGCCCCATAAAAATACCCGTATATTTAAATAAGAAATTTTCCAGACCCTCATACCTGGGTAAAATCAAAGCACATGTTATTAGATGCCTTTTAGTTTTTAAGAAAGAAGTTAATCTGCCATTTCCCCCATCATTAATAAAGTATGTGGTTACTTTTATGGCTGTCTACCTACTCAGATGATTGGGGGTTTCTGATAGAGTTTTCTAGTAAGGATAAATGCACTGGAGAGAAAAACATGAAAAAATCGTGATTCAGTAACAGAAGCAGAAAACTTTATAACATTTTTTCATTGGGAAGATTAACTTCTAGATCATATGAATTGTCTCTATCATGAACAGCATCATACTAGAGATAGAAATGGATTCTGTTAGTCTTCAGTCACTTTTATGAAACAAAGCAGAGTGATTTAATTATATATTCTGAGACTCCAAATAAACTCTCCTTTTCTTGGCTCTTGCAATTTTCAATAAATATACACTAAGAGATACAACTTTGGAGTTTCTTAACAAGTTCCAGAAAAAATTATTTCTGATTTGTCAATTTGTCTAAATTCACTTAGAAAAAATATTTAAAGGATGATATACCAGAGTACACATCAGCAGAGTATCTTAAACAAATTTTCAAATACTCTCATTTGCTTTTGACAAAATCCATAGTACATTCTAATTTACAGTGCTGCAAAACAAGGATGTCTTCTATTTTTTTAAATTTTTATTTGACTTTGAAAGGTAATGAACTTTGCAAAAAAATTAAATACTAAATTATGAGTAACAAATGATTCCAGTTAGGTCCCAGGCCTAAAATCTGACTTCCCTCAGCTCAAAGAACTGACACATCCTCTAAAAACACAAACTATTTTTCTTGCATGTTTATAAGTGTTCATGTAAGTGTGGAGCAATAAGTTTTTCTTCTTCATTCAAAACCTGGAATATTTTGGTTCCAATTTGCATTTTTCATTGTCCTTCTACACTTTGGAATCTTAACAACACGCTGGTGAAAATCTCCTAAGCCGTAGCTCAGTGTTGCCAGCAGCCCTTGAATAAGTTTTTCTTTACTTGGTGAAGGTTAAGAACATTCTTTTTAATGGGCCCATTAATGGATATTATCTAAATTGGATTTTCATACTTCTGTGGAAAATCAAACAGAACACATATTTTGCTGGACATATCACAAGCTGTTTGCCCGCCCCAGCGACTTGTGAGGATAGATATGTGGACAAGTCACTGACCTGTTTGTCTACATAAACAAGATGATTTGGGTCAAAATTATAATTAAAAATGAAGTTTCATCCTCTGTTGTAAAATACAAAAAATGGACAGGGCATGGTAGCTTATGCCTGTAATCCCAGCAGTTTGGGAGGCCGAAGCAGGAGGATCACTTGAGGCCAGGAGTTTGAGACAAGTCTGGGCGACATAGCAAGACCCTGTCTCTACAAAAAAATAAATAAATAAAATTAGCTAGGCATGGTAGTACATATCTGTAGCTCCAGCTACTCTGAAGGCTGAGGTAGGGAGGATTACTTAAGCCCAGGAGTTCAAGGCTGCAGTGAGCTAGGATCATGCCATTGTACCCCAGCCCAGGTGACAGAGCAGGACCCTGTCTCAGAAAAAGAAAAATAAGCACACACACATACAAAAAAAATTACAATAGTTTTTCTTCTACCTTCTGCCATAAAATTGTTTTTTCATCATCCCTGGGGACTTAGAGGCTATTTCAGATACAGCACAAAACTTGAACAGAATGAAATGGGGAAGAAAGGGAAAGATTCTTAAACATGACATTTGAACATCTCTTTCCTACCTAAATGCAACTGAATGAGGACAGTCTTTCTATGGTAGATAAAGAAAAAAATAATACTTGTGAGTGAAAAATAAGAGCACTCTAAGAAGCTGTGTTAACAAAGGATTAACCCACAAAATGCTAGCAAGATAGGGGAGGAAATTATAAGAAAATTAGACTGCATCTCTCCATACTGAACATAATAGTGCAACATTAGGCAAAGATTTTCATATGTGTTGCCTTTATGAAAATCTACATGCATTTAGCCCTATTACTTAGTGCATGTAGAATATAAACATTCTTAAAGACCTCAAAACAGTACTTATTGTGGATGTTTTATTTAAATTTAACATTTTACCAGGATCTGTAATTCATTGATTAAGGATTCATCTCTCTATTTTAGCTCTTGGTTTAAGGGTCCTAGTACAATATATGTCAATACAGGGCTATCTAGAGCATTAATTGAAAATGTCAAAAGTGTAATTTTTCATTACAGCAGAAATAGAATTATAAAAATTAGGTCCTTCAATTATAAATGACATTTGCCACTCTAATCAAGGTTAGTCTTACATGTGGTTGGGGTCCAAGGTCAAATACAAAAGATTCCTTATTCCAAAATAACTGGTGCACTTTTGTTTCCACCTTTAGCAAATATTTCCATTGTATTTGTTCTCAGTTATGATAGCCAAAATAACAGCTATATTTTATTGAGTATGTTCTATGTACCAGATAGTGTGTTCAACTCTTCATAATTGACATACATAAAGGAGTATTTAAGCATGGACACCAAAGTCAGACTTCATGCATTTGAACCCTGGCTCATGGGAAAATTACCTAACCTTGCTAAGCCACAGATTTTTTAATGTAAAATGGATAGAATAATATCTATAAGCTTGTTGTGGAAAAGATGAGAACCATGGTGATTGAGAAAAGCTAAGCAATTTACCAAGATCACACACAGCTAGACCACGGAAGAACCGGATTCAAACCAAGTTCTTCTAATTCCAAGCTTTCTAATTCCTGTAAATTTCCATGGTTCTGAAACATGATCTCTGAGGGTCACTAGGATGGCATGCAGATAGAAGGTACCAAAAAAGGATGAAGACACCATCACAAACAGTGTTTCTATTCCTGGGAGAGGACATAGTCCTTTGGGGTCTTGGGTGACTTAAAGAAGACAAACCCTATTTAACTCTTAGAATCTTAGGAAATTATACTGATGACAGGTTGTTCATCTGGACGTCACAGGAGCTGATCAAGAGTTTCCAACCACCAGCGCATGACATACCACAGAACTCAAAACAAACAAACAAAATGTATTGAATGAACAAATGATTCAATTAATGAATTCTAAGAAACCTTATATAACCCTACAGTTTATGACAGAAGATGAAGATACATTGCAGGCAAGTTGGAATGGGTTGTCCTGTCCCTTAGTTGTGAGCCTCACAAGGGCAGTGACCACTCTATTTAAACCACTTGACTTATGCTGAGTTAACACTCAGTAAATAATTGTTGAATTGAATTGAATCAAATTGCCACAGTGACCTTCAGCTAGAACTCAGAGATATTTCACCCCTGCCTGTTTTCTCCTAAACTCTCAACATCTAGCAATATTCAATTTGGCATGCATTTGGATCCCACCCATATAAAGCAACTGCAAGGCAAAGGCCCAAAGCCTCACAGATCAGACATGTCAACTCAAGGGAAATGGATACATTCCACAGCAAAAGGAATGTCAGTTATTTTAAAAGGCTCTGTTTAATATACAACATAATGTAGGTTTACTGAGGAGTATAATACATGATACTGACCCAGATTTAATGCAGACCTTCCACCTTCATCATAGAATCTAGAAAAGTCTCATTTTTTGTAAGACGTTTGCTTGCATCAACAGCATTATGACTGCAGTGTCTTCTCTAAAATTCTTGTTTGTTTGATCTCAAAGAACATTGATCACCTTTAGGGGCTACTCTCCTAACTCTCTCCATGTTCTCACACCCTCCCACACACACATATACGCCACCCTGAAAGTCACTCTTCTCAATGGTCTGCCATGCTAGAGAGTAGGGCTTGCACATGAAAAAGTAAAATGGCTAGACCTCTGAGCCCGTAAGAACCATTTTCTTTGGAGACCTCTCTTCTCACTCTACCTCTAATGTTGCAAATAATATGATCCTGAGGCTCCTCCCACTTTAAAGCTGTCTCTGCCCTACAGATGACTGAAATGGGTAGGTTAAACTTATTCTTCCTTATGAAGAAATGCTTTCTTATTTTCTTCAGTGTGCATTCCCAAGGGACTTTTTTTCCTCTCCATCCATCTCATTCACTTGCTGCCGCTACAATTGCATTTCTACCTCACCTGGAACTCTGTGCCTTCACTCTTTGCTTCCTCCTCTCTTTATTTCCTTCCCTACTCAACATAGTCTTTATGGTCTATTGCTTTAACCACCTTTTGCCAACATTCTTGAATTCTTTGCCCTGATGCTGTTCTGTCACATCTGGGAGAACTGCAGCCTCATATCAATCTGCCTTGTCTGTGCCTAGAACCAGGCCACCAACTATTGCTATATAAAACAAGACAGACGCTTGTATTTGTACCTCTATGAGTCACTGCATTATTTAACCTCAACTAGACAACACCGTTCAGCCATCTCTTTTTTTCTAACTCAACAGCAGCTATTTCAAATCTTCTCCTTTCTCCCTAAACCTCTGATCTGTTCCTTCCCTCTCAAAAGTAGCTTGCCTATAGAAGCTATCACAGGAAATACTCCAGGTTCCTGCCACAAAACCTACTTACTTTTCCCCTTCTGCTGTAATAGCTACTATGTTTTAGTACTTTCTATATTTCGGGTATGACGATAAATGCCTTATTTGGCAAATACTTAGATGGTGCTTACTACCTTCCAGGCATAGTTACATGGTTTGTTTTATCTCCAAGACAACATCAGAAGCACTTTAAATACAGTAACTCATTTAAGTCTCATAACAATCTTACGAAATAGACATTATTATCGCCCCTATTTTATAAATCAAGAAACTGAGGCACAAGAACATTTGCTAATGTATCCAAGGTCAGACAAGCAACCTTCTCCAAAATATATGTTCTTAAGCATTCTACTATGCTGCTTTTTATTGTGGTTTATATACAACTATGCATTACATAGTCTCATTTTGTGAGCAAAACATGAGGAAACTGAGGCATAGAGAAGCTCAATAGTTTCCCCAGTTCATGCAGCTGGGAAGGAGCAAAAGTGGGTTTTGAATGGAGGGAATTAGTCTCCAGAGCCTACGCTTTTCCCATTAGGCTGCCACTGACTTCTCCACCCAAGGTTAATCCTCTCTGTGTTCTGCATCCCAATTCATCCTGTTTTTCAGGAACCTCTCTTCTATAGCATCAGCATGTATCTCTATTTATGTTTAATAGACATCAGTCTCCCATCAAAAAATTGTTTTAGAAAGCTCTGCTTCTGTTGGTTTAATTGTCATAACCTCTTACAGGTTCTGTGTGGATAGAACTCACGTCTGGTTTAGTCTTTGTTTTCCAGTGCTTATTGCAGTGCCTGACATGTAATAGCATGCACAACAATTTCTGTAAAGTGAATGAAGGAGGGGACATGGTCTAAGGAGAAAGAAGGAATATGGAGGCTAGCCACCTGATCCAGCCTAGTTCACCCTAGGGTGAACCTAAGGACTACAAATATTTAACACATGAGCACCACAAAAAAAATTTTAAATGTAACTTCAGGTTTGATAAAGATGGTATAAAGTCAGAATTCCCCACCACCACCATCACCACCCCACCATTCCTGGAAATCAACTAGAAGTACCAAGGAGAATAAGAAACAGAAAAGCAAAATCCATTTTGAACAGTAGTAGAAAATAGTTAAATCCAAATAAAATGAAAAACTTTCAAAAGCATAGAGAAGAGTAATAGGTCACTAAGACTGCAGATCTGAGAAAAAGCCAACAAAGTAGGCTTTTTCAAAGTGAAGGGTACATGAGGTATACCCTCTATTTCCAGTAGGATAGAGGTGCACAGGATGACAGCATTTTCTCTATACCTATTCTCATCTAAAAGAAGCAGGAACTGAATGAAAAATGGCACAAATAAGCCATCTTTGTCTGTTCCTATAATTAGAGACAGGGAGAAGAGAGGTGTTACATTATGAAAAAGAACAAAAACTACAGCAGCCTATCTATCTGTTTTGGTCCAGAGTAAAGGCAAAATAAGTTATAAAATTCTAGATAATAAGAAAAAAATCCATCCAGCCTAGAATGCGACACGCCTCCTCCTCCCATCATTCCCCCAAAATGTTGGCCCAGGAAAAATCCATCTCTTTCAACATGAGAAAATTTTAAATGGAATGCATACTAAGAGATAGGTTCACAGGTCGTACATTATTATGCTTTATGATTCACATACAAAAAGGATGTACAAAAGGTGCCTCCAAAGGTAATATGAGGATAGGAACTGGAAAAATGATAGCAGAAAAAGAATGTCACCAGAAAAAGGAAGCCATAGATGAGGTAAAAATTTGGCCATAAAGTGTAATGCTCTATCAAGTGAGAGTACTAAGCAATAAGGAATAATTAGTGAGACAATAGTCGGAAGTGAAACAGGAGCTCTCAAATATCAGAAGAACAATGAAAGAAAAAAATAAAATCATCATGAAAGTGACAACAAAACTGTAAAGAACACAAGGGTAAATCAACATTGGCAAAAATGAACACTAAAAGATATAAAATGTAGAAATAAGGGAACAAAAATAAAGAGCTAAAAACAATTAGGGAAAAAATGAATAATATGGAATACAGGTAAAGGAGACTGCAATTATCTGAATGTTTGTGTACCCTCAAATTCTATATGTCAAAATCCTAAACCCCAAGGTAATAGTATTAGGGTTTGGGACTTTTGGGTGTTCCTTAGGTCATGAGGTTAAAGTTCTCATGAATGGAATTAGTACCCTTATCAAAGGGGCCCAAGAGAGATTCCTCTCCCCTCCCACTATAAGAGGACTGTAAAAGATAGCCATCTATAAACCAGCAAGTGGGCCCTCACCAAACACTGAATTTACCAGTGTCTTGATCTTGAACTTCCCAGCCTCCAGAACAGTGAGAAATAAACTTCTGGGGGTTTTGGGGGGGGGGGTTTTTTGTTTGTTTTTTGTTTTTTGAGATGGAGTCTCGCTCTGTCACCCAGGCTGGAGTGCAGTGGCGCCATCTCGGCTCACTGCAAGTTCCGCCTCCCAGGTTCACACCATTCTCCTGCCTCAGCCTCCCAAGTAGCTGGGACTACAGGCGCCCACCACCACGCCCAGCTAATTTTTGTATTTTTAGTACAGACGGTTGTTTCACCGTGTTAGCCAGGATGGTCTCGATCTTCTGACCTTGTGATCCGCCTGCCTCGGCCTCCCAAAGTGCTGGGATTACAGGTGTGAGCCACCGTGCCTGGCCACTTCTGTTGTTTATAAGCTACCCAATTCATGCTATTTTGTTATAAGACCCCAAATAGGCTAAGGCAGAGATCAAACATATAAATAATTGGAGTCTCTGAAAAGAAAATGAAATAACAGAACAGAAATTTTAAGATACAGTTTAAGAAAAAATATTTAGGCCACATACTAAATATCATGGTCTCTGAATTTTATTATTGAGAGAAAAAAGTCAAGTGACAAAAAAGTAATTCTACTATCATTTGTGTTTTTAAGAGAAGATTGATATAGATATCTTATATGTGGTTTTATAAAATATATCAACAAAGATAACAGAAAAACTGGCAATGTTTATTATCCCCATGGGCCATATAATGTAGAGAATGTAATGTCTAGGCTAGGAAGATGGCTTTATAATACCTACCATTTTGTGTACCTTTTAATTTTGAACTGTATAAATAGTATTATCTATTTAAAATTAAGCTCTAAAATAAGTAAAATATAAATAAATACTATCCATTTACCTGGTTTATGTTCCATGTGATTTTAAAAGTTGAAAATTTTAAAGTTAAAATTGAAAATTTCAAATTTTACAGAACATAAAATTTTCTTTTTAATTTAAAATACACATCTGAAGAAATTAAGGCTAGTATCATTATCTCCTTTGAAAGACAAAAAAAAAAAAAAAAAAAAAAACTCAGGACCGAAGAGACTAAAAGAATTGACCAAGTTCACATAGCTAATAAGCTAAGATTGAAACTCCAAGTGCTCATAATAATATAAGACTTGCCATGAATAATTAAATCAATGGCCCACTAGAGATGTACTCTCTTTTGGATAGTGACATCTTTGCATATTTTATTAAACAATGCCATTATTGTATTCATTATCTATTTATGCATAATATATTACCCCCAAATGTAGCAGAAATAATAAACATTTATAATCTTTCATAGTTTCTGTGGGTCAAAAACATGAAAGTGGCTTTGCTGGGCAGTTATGGCTCTGGGATTCTCATGAAGTTGCAACTCAGCTGTTAACAAGGGCCTTGGACATCTGAAAACCTGACTGGGGCAAAAGAATCCACTTTTAAGGCATTTTACGCTCAGGTTGGTTCTCATTGTCAGTCTTGTTTCTTCCATACATGGGCATCTCCACAGGCTGTTTGAGTATCTGCCAAACCTGGCACCTGGCTTCCCACAGAATGTGTCCGAAAGAACAAGGTAGAAGCTGCAATTGTGTCAGCCCTTGCCTCAAAAGTCACATGCCATCACTTCAGATCATTGAGGCCACCTTGCAGGCCACCTATGCCAGCTTTTTTCTATAAAGTCAAGTTTAGAATGCTGAAATAACATTGTTCATAAGCCTGTATAGTTTGAACTACCTTCTGTAAAGCAATTCAGAAATAAAGATCAAACACCTTAAAAATGTTTATATTCTTTGACTAAATAATTTCAGTTCTCAGAATCTATTCCCAAAAAAATCACAAATGCAAAGAAAAATACTACTTAAAATTTCCTATAAGGAAAAAAAGTTTATTTTCTATAAATAAATTTTATTTTTAATAGCCCAGAATAGTAAAATGGTTTATTAAATTCAGGTTAATTAAACCCATTGATGTTAAGATGCACCTTTTCCACATTTTAGCATCTCTGAAATTGGAATATGTCTTATAGTAGTTGGCATATTATTATCCCCATCAGCTGATGGCATTTTATTATCAGTTAAGTACAAAGGAGTTGTCATTACCATGCATGCATGAACATGATGACAGACATTTGTGTTGTCATTACCTCAGCTGAATTATGTACATTGTTGGTACCACACATGTTGATTTAGCTGCTATTTAAAATGTCTCCAATATTGACATTGTTTCAAGTATCTTTTCTAACCACAAAGGTATAAAACTAGAACTCAATAATAGGAGGAACTTCAGAAAATTTACAAATATGTGGAAATTAAACGACACAGTCCTGAACAACCAATGGATCAAAGAAGAAATCAAAAAAATCAAAAAGTATCTTGAGACAAACAAAAACAGAAACACAACATGCCAAATCTTATGAGCTGCAGCAGCAGCAATGCTGAGAGGGAAGTTTATAGCAACAAATATCCTACATAAAGGAAAAGAAAAGATTTCAATTGCCCTAACTTCACACCCACAAGGACTAGAAAAAGAAGAATCAACTAAGCCCAAAGTCAGCAGAAAGAGGGAAATAATAAAGATTAGAACAGAAATAAATGGCATAGAGACTAGAAAGATAATAGGAAAGATCAAGGAAACTAAGAGTTGGGGTTTTTAGGGAAAAAAAATCAAATCAACATAATTAAAACACCTTTAGCCAACTTAACCAAGCAAAAAAGGAGAGAAGCCTCAAACAAAATCCTATATGAAAGAAGAGATATGACAACTGATACTACAGAAATACAAAGGATCATCAGAAATTACTATGAACAATGATACACCAACACATTGGAAAACTTAGAAGAAGTGGATAAATTCATAGAAACGTACAACCTACCAACATGGAATCATGAAGAAATAGAAAATCTGAACAGACCATGATGAGTAAGGAGATTGAATAAAAAAACTCCCAATATATAAAAGCTTGGAACTATATGGCTTCAGGGGTGAATTCTACTAAGCACTTAAAGAAGAATTAATGCCAATTTTTCTCAAACTTTTTTTAAAAATTGAAGATGAGGGAATACTTTCAAACTTACTGTATGATACCAGCACTACCCTCATAACAAAGTCAGGTAAGGACATAGCAAGAAAAGAAAATTACAGGCCAATATCCCCAATGAATATAAATGTAAAAATCCTCAACAAAATACTAGCAAACCAAATTCAACAGCACGTTGAAAGGATCATGCACCCTGATCATGTGGGATTTATCCGAGATGCAAAGATTGTTCAGCATATGCAGATCAATAAACACGATACACCACATTAACAGAATGAAGTATAAAAAATGAGTATAAACATCTCAATAGAAGCAGAAAAAGTATTTGACAAAATTCAACATCTTTTCATGAGAAAAACTCAACGAATTAGATGTAGAAGAAATGTACCTCAACATAATAAAGGCCACATATGACAAACCCATAGCTAACATCATATTGAATGGGGAAAAACTAAAAGCTTTTTTTCTGAGACCCAAAACAAGACCAGATACCCACTCTCAGCACTTCTGTTTAATATAGTACTAGAAATCCTAGCCACAGAACTTAGGCAAGACAAAGAAATAAAAGGCATTCAAATTGGAATGGAAGAAGCTAAGTGGTCTCTGTTTGCTGATATAGTGTTATCTTACATAAAGAAAACTCTAAAGCCTCTACCAAAAAAAACCTATTAGAACTGGTAAGCAAATTCAGTAAACTGACAGGATAGGAAATCAACATTCAAAAATTGTTAGTGTTTCTATACATTAACAATGAACTATCTGCAAAAGAAATCAAGAAAACAATGCCATTTATAAGATCTTCAAAACATAAAATAAAATACTTAGGAAAAATTTAACCAAGGAGGTGAAAGATCTCTACACTAAAACTATAAAACATTAATGAAAGAAATTGAAGAAGACACAAATAAAAGATACCATTTGTTCATGGATTGGAGGAATTAATATTGTTAAAAATATCCATACTACCCAAAGTAATCTACAGATTAAATGCAATTCCTATCAAAATTCCAATGACTTTTTTAAAAAAAATAGAAAAAACAATTCTAAAATTTGTATGGAACCACAAAATTCCCCAAGTATCTATCTTGAACAAAAAGAACAAAGCCAAGAGAAATAAATTCTCTGACTTCAAAATCTATTACAGAGCTACAGTAATCAAAATAGTATGGCACTAGCATAAAAACAGACACATAGACGAATGGAACAAAACAGAGAGGCCAGAAATAAGTCCACATTTCCAGTCGATTGTTTTTTGACCAAGATGCCAAGATCATACAATGAAGAAAAGAAAAGTCTCATCAATAGATGGTGTTGAAAAAACTGCACATCCACATGCAAAGTAATGAAATTAGACACTTGTCTTAAACCATACATAAAAATTAAATTGAAATAAATTAAATATTTAAATGTAATGTTTTATATCATAAAACTCCTAAAAGAAAACATAGGGAAAAAGCTCCTTGACATTGGTCTTAGTAATGATTTTTTGGACATGACCCCGAAAGCACAGGCAACAAAAGTAAAAATAAACAAGCAGATTCCAATGAACTAAAAACTTCTGCAAAGGAAACAATCAAGAAAATTAAAAGACAACCTATGAAATGGAAAAAAATATTTGCAAACCAAAAACCTGATAAGAGGTTAACCTAAAATATGTAAAAAAATTCATACAACTCAATAGCAAAAAAAAAATAAGCCCAATTTACATATGGGTAAGGAGCCTGAATAGACATTTTTCTTTTCAAAGAAGACATGCAAATGCCCAGCAGGTATATAAAAAGATGCACAGCATTACTGGTCATCAGAGAAGGGCAAATTAAAACCACAATGAGATATCACCTCACACCTGATTATTATGAAACAGACAACAGATAACAAGTGCTGGCAAGGGTGTAGAGAAAAGGGGAGCCCTTATACACTGTTGGTAGAAATGTAAATTAGTACAGCCATTATGGAGATTCTTCAAAAAATTAAAAATAGAACTACTCTATGACCCAGCAGTCTCACTTCCGGCTATATATTCAAAGGAAATGACATCAGTATCACAAAGAGATATCTGTACTTCCACGATCATTGTGGCATTAGTCACAATAGCATTGATAGGGAATCGACCTAAGTGTTTATCAGTGGATGAATAACAAATATGTGAGATATATATGTATATGTAATGGAATATTAATCAGCCTTTAAAAAGAAGGAAATCTTGTCATTTGTAACAATATGAATGAACGTGGACATTGCACCAAGTGAAATAAGCCAGACACAGAGACAAATAGTGAATGATCTCTTATCTGTAGAATCTAAAAATTTTGAATTCATAGAAGCAAAGGGTAGAGTGGTTACCAGGGACTAGTAGATGAGGGAAATGGAGAGATATTGGTCAAAGGGTACAAACTTTCAGTTATGAGTTGAACAATCTCTGAGGATCTAATGTACAGCATGAGTGGTGATGGATGTGTTTATTAATTTGATGGTGGTAATTGCTACATAATGTATACATATATCAAATCATCATGTTATATACCTTGAATATATTCAATCTTTGTCAATTAAATATTTTTAAATACAATAAATAAAATGTCTTCAAATGTAATGCTGTGATTCAGCGTTGAGATGAAAAGTCATTGTGTACACACAAAAAAAAGCATGTAAACAGAGACACAGTGGGTACACTTTATGTTGATGAAGCAAATATTCATCATAGGACGAATGATCACTATGCCATATTTTGTTCCAAAGCAACAAATCACATATGTGGTTTATGAACCTAAGTAGATGATGCTGTGCTACATTTTGTTTTCTGAGGATTATGCAAAAGAAGCATCTCTTACATGCCAAGAAATGCAACTAAAGGAAAAATTATTGCCAAATCCCTGAACTAGATGAAAGAAATGTCAAAGCGTCAAAAGGCTGGTGTGACCAACAAACATATCATGCAAAGCTATCATTAAAGTTTTGTATCACAGTTTAATTGGAAACACTTTTTTCTTTCCTAGCAGTATGTAAAATAGTAAGTGCCCCAAAGTCAATGACATCTGAAAAGTTCATTTAAAATAAATACTTCTAGAAGGTTTGAAGAATTCTTTGGGTTTAAGTAACTTATAAAAGCAGAATGCAAAATTACAGTCAAAATGATATAAGATAATTTTAAAATACTGTGGGAAAGTAAGAGTTAATACATCAAAATGTTAGAAGTCTTCACCACAATACAATACATGCATGTAAGAAACCTGCAATTGTACCCCATAAATATGTAAAAACAATACTAGTAATTAATTACTTAATTTTTAAAAAAATAAGTGCTAAAAATGTTAGAAGTCTGTAAAATAAGATTATAATTTATCTTTATTTTCTTCTTTATGTTTTCCAAATTATTGACAAAAGTATGTACATTTAATCAGTTAAAAAAATAATACTTAGAATATTAAAAACAAAAATGAAAATGTACCCTCCAGGCAACTTTAACCTCCCTTTATAGCCCATTATTGTTATTTATCTAAGCCTTTTTTTTTTTTTTAAGTCTGTTTGTATTTCAAATTCTTCCTTTTCTATGAGAGGTACATTCTACAGGTTCACAAGCTTGTGTTCCTAGATTGGGCCAGTGCAAGTCAACCCAATCTAGAATCTTCAGACTTTTATGATCTTCAATTATACTTTCTTGGCCTTTGCTATTCTAGCCACAAATGGTAGTTCATTATTTTTTTTTCTCCAGATATTGACACTGTTTCAGAAAAATAAAGGAATTTCCCAATTCATCTTTTTAATGGTTATACTTATTTCCAGTCACTGCCCTAGGCTTTTCTGAAATCAGGTCTACAGCAGACCTAGTATATTTCTAAGTTATTTATCCATTGTGGTATCTTTTGAGTTCTTTCCTATATGACAGAAACTAAGACACAGAAAGGAAACATCTTTTCCTGGGTATATTAGTGATCAAAGGGCCTTTTCATTGACATATTTTGAGCCATGGACTTTCAGATTATACCTTTCAGATCAAACACTAGAATTTCTAAGGTCATTGAGAAGATGAATGAGAACAGCAAAAGGTGATGATGGACAGAAATAGAAGACATGGGGTCTGAATTAAACCCCAGGACCAGGGGACCCTGAATCAGCTGGATTCATACTGAGGAATACATCCCCAGGCAGTCTTTTCTCTCTGCCCTGGATCCAAGTTTTACAGCATTTACAAACTCCATCTTTCTCCTCTTTTGTCTCTCTCACTCTTCTACTCTCAAAATAAACTATGTTCAACTACCACAAGCAGCCTTGGGTTGCAGATGGGAAGCAGGGTGAACCCCAATGTTGCCTGTGTGGGCTCCTCATCAGTCAATGCTGACAGCCCTCCCTCAAACCAGCATCTCTGTCTCTGCTGTTGGCACGTTTCTGCCCTTGTGCCTCATGCAGTCATCTGTCACTCACAGAATCTGCAGGTGGCCCTCCTGCAGATGTGGCCAGAGTATCAGAGTACCACCAATCGATTCCACAAATGAAGGATACCGTGCCTAAATTAAGATCTCCCACTGGCACTATCAATCAGCCAAGAGCCTCAATTAAAATTTGATTACCAGAAGCTCTGTTTTCACTTCAGTCCCTCCTACAAGTCAATTCATTTGATGGTGTAATCATAAAATTATTTAGGCATTTAACTGCAGTCCATAAGCATGTTCAACTCCCTATTTATGCCCTATCCCACCCCCAGCTAGTTAATTAATAAATAAGACCTGGCATGAATGCTACTCATCTACAACTAATAATAGATGTCTGAATTGGTCTGAGATTGAAGTTCAGGACTTATTTTTCTTGGAGCTAGAAGTTTTCCAGAGACTTGGACATGAAGGCATGGTGGAATAAGATAGGATGCAGAGGATGTCATAGAAACATAGAACTCGCCTCAAATCAGTGACATGACTCATCAGGTCTGCACAGGGAGCAGAGTATACAGAGTAAAAATTTGTAGGAAGGGGGAGCAGGGTCTGCTAACACTATCTTGTCACTGTTACATTAAGACCTAGACCTTCTAAAGTCAGAATCTGCCAAAAATAGTAAAATAAGGCTACATTTCATTGCTCCATCATGTGTGAGACATTCATTAGCATTTCATGCAGGCAGGCAGAAAATTACTGGAGAAAGGAAGAAATCACATTCCAAGCTCATCCCCCACCAAGAGCTGCAAATTTGGCATTTCTGCACAGGAGGAAACAATACCCTGCTGGAAACAGACTCATCAACCCAACCCACAAGGAAAACACAGAGAAAGCAAAGGGAACTTCCATCTTTATTGCTCTCTGTATCTTGTGAGTATTTATCAGACTGAGGAACATTTCTTGTAATCCTTACATAAATTCTCTTCTCAGCTAAAGTACTATGCTCCCTATCTGAATTCTGTTTCATTCATTAGAACTGAGGTATGATTAGCTTCTTTAATGATTAATATACTCACAATCTGTAGAAATGGGGAAAGAGGGAAAGAAAGGCATATTAAGCCCAGAGCACTGGGAAGGGCTGGGCTTCATCTGTGTCCCATTCTCTCAGCACTTTTCAGAAGTGGTCCCCTCTCTAATCATTTAAGCTGCCTCACAGCCACAGATGATACACAGGCCTTGGATCCTGGATTTGACTTTCATCTTTGAGGTGACAGTCATGTTTCCTACTTGGCAGGCCCCCAATTACCAATGGCAATGGGGAATACGTGAACTAAACAAAGCCAAGCACTTCAAATACTTTACCTCATTCTTCATTGCACCTTTTAGCAAAACTGATTAAGAAGGGACATACTAGACTGTTTTCAATTTTACCTCTTCATCCTTTAATTACCCTGCTTCTAGGAGAAGGATCACATGCAGCCAACTGTGTGTCAAAGGAAGACAACGTGGGCTGGATAATCAAGGCTTGAATTCCAAAGGATGGGTTATGTAACTGAGTCACTTCCACTTGGGGGATGAGGGCTTTACCTAGAGGCAGCCTGGAGTGGCCAGCCCGTGGCCTAAACATTGTTTTGCGTGACAAATGCATGTTAATGCGAGAGGACAAAATGAGAAACTATTACATTGTCTTAAGCATGTGGCTTTGAATTGACTTTCTTTCACCTGCCTCTAAACTACGTCATGCTGCCGCCTGCAGTGGGCTGGCAGCTTTCCACTGCTGTTGTCGCTACTCATTCCAGGCTGATGTCTCTCAGATTGCAGCACCAAACCTTAGACCCTTTTCTTTTAATTCTCTATCAGATTCATTCCACATTGTCCAGCTCCGACGGTTCCACTTCAAATGATTTTTTTAATCTGAGATTTAGCCATTTAAAAACGATATTTTTGCAGCATACTCAATGATACAGGAAGATGTCATAATATACAGATTTATATATATTTTTTGAGACAGTCTGTCTCTGTCACACAGGCTAGAGTGTAGTGGTGCAATCTTGGCTCACTGCAACCTCTACCTCCTGGGTTCAAGCAGTTCTCGTGCCTCAGCCTCCTGAGTAGCTGGGATTACAGGCACACACCACCATACCTAGCAAATTTTTGTATTTTTAGTAGAGACGGGCTTTCACCATGTTGGCCAGGCTGGTCTCGAACTCCTGACCTCAAGTAATCAGGCTGCCTCAGCCTCCTGAAGTCCTGGGATTACAGGCATGAGCCACCACTCCTGGCCTCATCATATAATATTACATAAAAAACATATATGCAATATGATCTGATTTGATGTGTGTGCACATGTTTTTTAAAAAATCCCAAAATATCAGTCTTTTTTTTCTTTACTTTTTTTTTTTTTTTTTTTTGAGACGGAGTCTCGCTCTCTTGCCCAGGCTGGAGTGCGGTGGTGCGATCTCGGCTCACTGCAACCTCCACCTCTCAGGTTCAAGTGATTGTCCTGCCTCAGCCTCCCAAGTATATGGGACTGCAAATGCACACCACCACACCTGGCTAATTTTTTGTATTTTTAGTAGAGATGGGGTTTCACCATGTTAGCCAGGATGGTCTCGATCTCCTGACCTCGTGATCCACCTACCTCAGCCTCCCAAAGTGCTGGGATTACAGGCATGAGCCACCATCCCTGGCCCAAAATATCGGTCTTAATCATTTATTGGCAATGGAATCAGGAGTAATTTTAATTTTCTTTTCTGTATTTTCAGGAATTTTCTAAATGCAGTATATATTTTTACAAGCAGAAAAAAAAATCATCTTTTCCAACTACTATACAGATGTTGGATATTCCTCAGTTTAAACCTGCATTTTATCATCTATTTGTACCATATTCTACTCCACTAATTTCACTTCCTATCTTCTGGATTCCCCAAATCCCACATGGTTCAACATTGTTTCCGGCTTCCAGGATGCAAACTTAGCAAGCAGGCTGACTTCTGGATGACTCCTCACCACATCTTGTGGCAGGAAGCAGAATGAGCCAGGACTATCTTCTAGCTCTCATCTACCCCAAATATAATACAGGGACCTTGAAAATTCCTCTTAGCTCTCTGGGCCTCCTTCTCCCCATATAAGAACTGAAAGATTAGGATGAATGACCCTAAAGGCCCATCCAGCATAAAATTTCTACTTTTCATCAGCTGCTAGATCCGACTGCAGCAGCAAGTTCTAATTGCCATGAGTGTGAGGTTACTGCAAACTCCCACTCACAAGCAAGTGATTCTCATTCAGCAGGAACTGGTGAAAGCTGAAAGTCATAAATATTCAGGAAATCTAACATACTGTTTTATATCAGAATGAACCTCTCAGGCAAAATATTCATTGCAGATGTATATGCAACCCAAATATCTGTAGTATGGAAAACCAGGAGAGGGGGAGAGTGCTGAAAAAAGAGAAAGGCAAAATGGGCTTTCAGAAACATTAAATTATGTAATATACCAGACATAAATAAGGAGTTAGCTGTCTACCCAGCATTTAAGTTTAATGAATTCTGAATTCATCTGAATCATCAATTGGCTCAAGTATAAATACCTGGAATGATTATTATAATCTGATCTAAACAATTAATCTTAGAAAGTATAACTCAACCTGGGTGGAAGTATTGACATGTCAAGGTTAATTTCTTAAAATTATACAAGTAACACATGAATTCACTATAAAATAAAAGTCAAACCATGCAGATGTACACCAAGTAAACATCTGGAAGTTCCTCCTTATCTCATCCTCTCTCATCCCACTCTTCCAACCACAGGCAAGTGATGTTTTAGACCCTTCTTGGTCTAAATGTACATATCTTCACATTGTTTCTGTCTCTTTCACATGGCACTGTGAGAGTATCTATAAACATTAGATGTCTTTGTCCTGTCAGATTTAACCAAAAACTGGACAAATTTCTTATTAAAATGGAATCCTTGCTTTTCGAGGGAAAATCTATTATTTATAACTTCTAGAATCAATTCTAACCATTATTCTCTACCTCTGTAAATCTTATCTTTAAGGTAATAAGCAAATAAGCATCAATATTAAAGGAAAAAATGTTACTAGGACAGTAAGAACAGCACAGAAGCCACTGTGTACAGTTATGGCCTTCTAAACATAGGCATCTGCAGACTTCGATTAGCCCAGGCCTTAACTGAGCTCAACAGATGCCCCCAGGTTAATTATCATTTGAAGATATAATCACTCCAGACTCTGCCTTGGGAATCAGCATCACAACTCTTCCTTCTCACTGCCAAGGTTCTGCAAAACTATTCCCAGACAGAGCTGAGGGTTTGGAAAGCAAGAATCAGGATACTTTGGAGGTTCTAGAAGTCCAGAGATGGCTCTTCAAAGATCAGACTCCTAAGGTTTAATGTTAAAACACCACCAGGACTATGTTTATATATGTTTAAATGCTAACATGACTCTGTATTACTGGCAAAACCAATTCTATGGAATAAAAGTCAATGAAGATTTTGCAGAGATTGCTTGTATACATAGCCAATAAGAAAAAAATTAATTCAAAAAATTAATGTAATTAATCAGACGGCTCAGTTTGAAAGAATTATTATATTGGCTCTGGGGAGGGGAATAAATCTTTTTATTATTTATTGAGTGCTTAATATTCTAAGCACCTTACATGAGGTAACCAACTTAATTTCACAACACATGTAAAAGAAAGTACTATATCATCCCCATTTTAAAGAAGAGGAAACTAAAGAACGGAGAGCTTGTCAGCTTCATCTTCACAGGATCTGGGCTCTCCCTCCTAGTAGCAAAATGCAGCAGTTTTAGCCTTCACACCTTTATGTCTCTTTCCAGAGAAAAAGAAAGTCTTCTCTGGATTCACATTCTCATTAGCATGATTGTGTTACATGCTCTTCTCCTGTGGACAGGGAGGCTGGGATATGACTAGAACAAGCCAATCAGAGCCTACACCTAAGGGCATGTGGTGGCATCAACACCACCTAAGCTTCCTAGCTGAGAAGGGAGGGAAGTCAATCCCCCGCACCCCAAGGTGACAGGAGAAAGGAAGTAATGGATACTGGGGAGGTGACCACCAAATATCTGCTCTAGAACTCATTAGCCAGAAACAAAGAAACTGAAAGTTTCTCTAACCGTATAATTATAATTCTATTCCAACTTGAAATTATTAATTCCTATTGGCATTATTTGTTCTGAAACAGTATGTCTTACATGCAGTAGCTTTTTAAAGAAAACCCAAATTTATAGTCTATCCTGTCTGCCCCCAAATCAAACTACAACAGGTTATCATACATGCTAGGCACTGTGAGCAATATAGATGGTCATTTTTGTCAGGAATGTTTACCATGCAGAACTAAGACTATCATTCTTTTTGATTGGAGGAAAACAGATTTCCAATGAGGAAATTCTTTCTATGTAGTCATCTTTTATGTATTTGTTACTTCGCCCTTGAACTGTGGATTTGTTGCTTTGCTTACAGGCAAGCAAAACACATGAGTGAAATGAAGAACTCTATGAGTCCTTACAACATACTCAGAATTATTCATCTGCTTTTATTCTAAATAGATAATTAGCTACCCAATTTAAAATATGTTGTCAAATGAAGATGCCACAGCGTTCCCTGGGAACACACTTTAAAGTTTAATGACCTTCACTGGCAGCACGATGCTCATATTAGAACTAACATGGAACTCAATTTAATCCATGAAGATTTGCTAAGGTAGAGTGCCTGCTATGGGAACATCTTGATGCTCGTGCCCATGTCTTGATAGAAGATATCCTCTACATTAGCCTTCACAAACGAGTAGACCACAGTTGGTTCTGTACCTGCTAATCAACATCTATGTAGGTATATGTATTTAAATAGCTGCACTAGGAAAAATGGCATGCCAAAAAAGGTGTAAACTCTATCCTCAACCTTACCTCTCCAGAATACATGTTCTCATTTTGTTTTCCTAGTCCTTCACGGTTTCCATGGCTTTACTCTGAGCCTTCTGCTAGTTTTCCACAGCTATGATAAATCGATGTCTCAAAACTGAAATCCATAAATAGAAACAACCAGTGGACTCTAGAAAAATAGTGGTTTATCATGGGAAGCAGATTCCCAACCAGAAGATTTCACGTTAAGCTGTGTTTGAATGGAAAAGAAAAATAAATATAAAACTGAAAGAGTCAACATAACAGATATCAACTCACAATCGGGAGAAACACTTCGTATCATTGTTACTAGGGATGACTAATCCAATAAATGTCTTAGCTAACACCAGCTGCCCATAATCTAAATATACCAGCAACCATTCCCAGGCCTACAATGTGCGTACATGCTATTGAGAAGTATCATTCTATCAAAGCCTAAGGAGCCTCAAAGCTCATTCAGGTCTGAGCCTGAACAAGCTGCAAAACATTTCAAACCTCTCCAAGGTGAATTAAAGCTCCAGAGAAGGCAAATTAGAGGGGTGACTGAGATCCTCTCATTTAATGCAAGAATCCCTCTACAACAGTACATGTCCACTGATCCAGCAGCAGGGAGCTGGGCAAGGCTGCTCCAACAATGCTTGTCAGGTTTTAAACACTGGGAAGCCACTCCTCATACTAAGTCAAAACCTCCTCTCTGTCATTCCTACCAAAATATGCCTAACCTTTCTTGCAATGACAAGACTTCAACTACAGGAAGACAGCTATCATGTTGCCTACTCAGTCATGTCATCTACTGTCTTCCTCATAGGACATCCTACAGCCTGAATATGTTTTGCATCTTTCTCCTTGTCACTTTTGTGAAGTGATACAAAAATCTAGAATTTCCAAAAAACATACCTGCTTCCTTTTCCTACTATATTTCTTTTTGTGTTTATTCCACTTTGTAGTCTCTCAGAATTGAATAAGTGAACCAGTACACACAATAATAAACACTCACCCTGATTTTTTTTCTGTCATGAGTTACCATTTATACTGCTTTGTGTCTGTTTAAACTATGCTCAACTGATTTCCTCTACCCTTGAGTCTCCCTATATCCAATCTCCTCCATTCAATCATTCTTGCCCTGTGGATTAAGTTCAGGTAGCAAATGCCTCTCTATTCTACATCTAATTGATCCTGCCGGTGTGACATTTCAATCTCGGCTTCATCTGGAGAAGCAGCGTCATGTGAGATGGTAAAATACTATAGAGAAAAAAAAACAGAAACAGGAAAAGCTTATTAACCTTTGAAACATGATAGTACATTCTGTGCTTCTCTTAACACCTGATCATTTTCTAAGCCCTACAACTTTCCATGTATTACGCCCTAGGTGACTAAGTGATGCTTTTACAAACAGAATGTGAGATGCTGTTTTGTTTTTGTGTAATTTTGTGGCAGTTTCACAAACTCGGAGAGATTGGAGTAATGATCAACTATGAAACACAAGATCTGAGTTCCAAACACCATGCTGCTCTGTCAGGACATTTCTATGTTGTTATGTAGATAGCTGATGCTAAAATGTAACTCCAAAAAGTGGAATCCTAACCTCCTCTGAAAAACCTGAGTTATAATCCCAGGTCAGAACAAAGTGTCCAACATAGAGCTAGCTTCTGCTATATATAGCACCTTCGCATCTCTTAACTCAGTTATACTTCAGAACATCCTGCCAAGACCAGGAAAATGGGCTCCATTTCACCAATGAGGTCACTGAGGCTTGGAGACTTGTGACGTGATGAAGCTCACCTAAGTGCCAGATAGAGTTAAGATAAGAAATAAATCAACAATTGATTCAGTATACTACATTCTTCAGCGTTTGTCACAGCCCCTCATTTGTGAGGTCTAATATTACAAAAGTTAACTACTTTTTGTTTTGCTTTGGTTTTTGAGACAGGGACTGGCTCAGTCACACAGGCTAGAGTGCTGTGGCACAAACACAGCTCCTTGAAGCCTGAACCTCCCAGGCTCAGTGCCACCCCCACACACCTGTCCCCAGTAGCTGGGACTACAGGCACATGCAACCGTGCCTGTCTTTTTTTTTTTTTTTTTTTGTGGTGGGTGGAGGGGGTAGAGATGGGATCTCCCTATATTGTCCAGGCTGGTCTCCAATTCCTGGGCTCAATTGATCCTCCTGCCTTGGCCTCCCAAAGTGCTTGGATTACAGGTGTGAGCCACCATGCCTGGCCATAAAGTTAACTTCTGCTTTTACTTGCCTTAGATTTTGACAAGTGATATAAGCAGAAGAAACAGTGAGAGAGGAAGAAATTTCCTAAGATGGCTGCAAACATATGTCCTAAATGACACAGCACCAGGGCACTGCCCGGCAACCAACCTTCCTCATGGCCTCAGAGAACTGTGGTAGGGAGAGGCCATTATATGCTGCTGATGACACATGAACACCACAGGGTTCACTTAGCATCTGCTGGTGGCCACACCTCCTTCTTCTTCTTGCTGCAGAACCCTGACTCCAGATACTGTTTTAAGTGTGTGTACAGGACCCTCGAAATACTGGATCTTGAAATAATAACCAATTTTCCACTTTCTCTGGGTTGAGGTACAAAAACCTATTTTTAAAATGTTTGATGGGAAAAAGGGAGAAAATTTTTTCTTTCTTGTTTTTTGAAAGCATGGGGAAGTTTCCCGCTGAAATTTTTTTAGAAAAAAAGAAAGGGAAAAAAATGCATGGAGGTAGGGGGACAGTTTTGCTTCTGAAATTTTCCAGATATTTCTGAACCTTCATACCACTTACTCTGGGATTAATCACATGAATATCATGAGCCTTTTTTAGGTAACTAAGCACAGAACAATTTTCTAATCTCTGCTTTGCCATTTTCTTTATAATTGTGGGCTAGTGACATATGTTCCTTCATCTGTAAAATGGTGATAATATTAGCCTACTCCAGGGAGATTCTGTAAGAATAATAGAAGAAAAGCCTTTAAGCCCAGCTTTAGCAACCACCCCCATAGACAGAGGCTTCTAAGGGACTTGCGAGGAGTAAGAGGGAGCAGAGGGAGTGGGAACGTGGCAGAAAACGCAGAGAGAGAAGCCCTGCCCACTTTATCCAAGGTAAAACATCCTAGCTTATCTCTTTCTAACACAAGCTCTCTCCCATGATTAAGTCCACTTTCTGGTCCAGCAGTTTCTCCACCAGACCACATCCAGTTCCCAGAGAGCTATTATCCCTACATTAAAGTTCCTTGATTAAGATTTTGTTTGAAAAGTCCACATTTCTATTTATGCACTGCTGCTTTCAAAACTACACAACAGGGCCGGGTGTGATGGCTCACACCTGTAATCCCAGTACTTTGGGAGGCTGAGGCGGGTGGATCACCTGAGGTCAGGAGTTCGAGACCAGCCTGACCAACATGGTGAAACCCCATCTCTACTAAAAAATACAAAAATTAGTCGGGCATGGTGGCAGGTGCCTATAATTATCCCAGCTACTCGGGAGGCTGAGGCAGGAGAATCACTTGAACCCAGGAGGCAAAGGTTGCAGTGAGCTGAGATCACACGACTGCACTCCAGCCTGGGCAAAAGAACAAAACTCCATCTCAAAAAAAAAAAAAAAATGCCAGGTGCGGTGGCTCACACTGTTAATCCCAGCACTTTGGGAGGCCGAGGAGGGTGGATCACCTGAGGTCAGGAGTTTGAGACCAGCCTGACCAACATGCTGAAACCCCGTCTCTACTAAAAATACAAAAATTAGCCAGGCATGGTAGCACATGCCTGTAATTCCAGCTACTTGGAAGGCTGAGGCAGGAGAATCACTTGAACCCGGGAGGCAGAGGTTGCAGTGAGCAGAGATTGCGCCACTGCACTCCAGGCTGGGCAACAAGAGTGAAACTCCGTCTCAAAAAAACAAACAAAAAGACTACACAACGTATGTTAATGCTATGGCTAAAGATTCAGTCATTAAGAAAATTACAGTAATGTGGAGTCTGTTGACTTTTCACCTTGGAGACCAAACACATTACTATTCACTTCCTGCTTTAGTTGTTAAATGATTGGCAAGCTCATAAAGCCCCGTATCACTAAGACAACAGCTGAGAGTAGACCACCCTGTGATTCTTACATACACAGTCAGCCTTGGAGGTGGTAAAGTAATATTCACCATTGGACAACTGAGGAAAACAGAGACTAACTTCAGCTGAACACTATCGTGAGAGAATTGTAAAAAAATAAAATAAAATAAAGCCACAACTTCATTGAATTTAAGAGGAAATTACACAAAGTAAACTTCTTTTTGCTTATCCACTTAAATAATATTTAACGCTACTAGTAGCTTTGAAATGTCCACTCTTATACTAAAAGCAAACGTAGTTCACAGAGAATGTATATCAGTAATAACAGATCAAGCCACTAACAAAAAAAATCAGAATTCAAAACATAGAAACATAAGAGGGTTTTTTTAATCATAAACGTCAGTGTTTGTTAAATTACTAGGACATATTTAACAATACTCACTTTAAAAAAAAAAAAAAGGCAGGCCTCTTAAGTGTACTTGTATATCGACTTAAAATGTGATGATCCCACTTTTTAATTAAATAAAAATAAAAACCAAATTCTATGGAATTTGGGTTTTTTTGCTGTTTTGTTTTTTTGTTTTCGAGACAGAGTTCCACTCTTTTGCCCCAGCTGGCGTGCAGTGGCACGATCCTGGCTCACTGCAGCCTCGACCTCCTCAGGCTCAGGTGATCCTCCCACATCAGCCTCCCAAGTAGCTAGGACTACAGGCACAGGCCACCACACCTGACTAATTTTTGTATTTTTTTTGTAGAGACAGGGTTTTGCCATGTTGTTCAGGCTGGTCTTGAATTTCTGGGCTCAAGCGATCCTCCTTCCTGGGCCTCCCAAAGTACTGGGATTACAGACATGAGCCCCCACGCCCAGCCTATTTCTATTGAATTTGATCAAAATGTTTATCCATAAATATAACTAAATAACAACTTACTCCTTCTCTAAACAAAATTAAGACAAAAGATATACTCATCAAGCATAAAACCTGACAGTTTTTAGTTTAGATTAAAATTCATTCCCCTTTTCCTTTCCAACTTCCTGTTTTGTATCATAAGCCAGACCCCTCTACACTTGAGATCCCTTCCCTGAATATGTCCAAAGACCAGCGATCCTGCTGTAATTTTTTTCCAAAGTTATTTTTAATTAAGTTGTATGTATTTATGACATACAACATGATGAAGTGTATATATACACTGTGGAGTGGTTAAATCCAGCTGATTAGCATGTACATCGCCTTATAGTTATGATTTTTGTGGTGAGAGCTGTAATTTCAACCCCCTCTCACTTTCTCTCTCTATGCATTTTCATCCACCTTTTCAATCATTATGAAATTAATGATCTGTTTATGTCCAAGTCACTAGTGAAGCACTCCATAAATCAACAGATGTGCTTTTGATTCAGAGCATTACCCTCATTCCTTCCAAGCTAGATCCTAAAAAGGAAATCATTCCATTTAGAGAAAATTATCTCCACAAAATAATCTTCAAATAAGTGTTTCATGCCCTTCAAAATCCATATCAAATCTAAGACTTTGATCATGAGGTATTCAGCACTATCATGGCAAGATAGTATTTTTAAAATGGCATAGGCTAGGCACGGTGGCTCATGCCTGTAATCCCAGCACTTTGGGAGGCAAAGACAGGCGGATCACGAGGTCAGGAGATCGAGACCATCCTGGCCAACATGGTGAAACCCTGTCTCTACTAAAAATATAAAATTAGCCAGGCATGGTGGTGCCTGTGGTCCCAGCTACTCAGGAGGCTGAGGCAGGAGAATCTCTGGAAACTGGGAGGTGGAGGCTGCAGTGAGCCGAGATCATGCCACTGAACTCCATCCTGCGCAACAGAGCCAGACTCTGTCTCAGAAGAAAAAAAATGGCATAGATATGTGTATACACACAAATGTATTGGTTGGTGCAAAAGTAACTGGAGTTTTGCCATTACTTTTAATGGAAAAAATCACAATTACTCTTGCACCAATCTAATATCTATAAATCAAATAAAAATACTTAAGTATTTATTCTTGTAATAGTTGTGTATATTTGTGTTTAATATTTTGACAACTCAGCACCCACTTCTCCTTCCTATAGGACACAAATGTCTTTTGGAGAATTACATTTTTTAATTAAATAGTCTTGCTGCAACAATAAATCCAAGTGCCTACCTCCCAGGAGATTCCTGTCTTCTTAAATTACCTGTATTAGTCCATTCTCACGCTGCTAATAAAGACATACCCAAGACTGGGTAATTTATAAAGGAAAGAGGCTTAATTGACTCACAGTTCAGCATGGCTGAGGGAGGCCTCAGGAAACTTACAATCATAGTGGAAGGGGAAGCAAACATGTCCTTCTTCGTATGGTGACAGGAAGGAGAATGAGTGCCCAGTGAAGTGAGAAGCCCTTTATAAAACCATCAGATCTCGTGAGAACTAACTCACTATCATGAAAACAGGATAGAGGAAACCACCCCCATGATTCAATTATCTCCACCTGGTTCTTCCCACGACACCTGGAGATTACTGGAACTACAATTTAAGATGAGATTTGGGTGGGGACACAGCAAAACCATATCATTACCCAAAGTCAGTTTCTGTTGCCTACAACCCATCGACCCTGACTGTTACTGTTACTTATGAAATAAACCCTGAGTAAGAACACATCAGTATTTGCACTCTGGGCAATTACTATATATGGGAAGATGCATTCTCTTAATCAGTGAGTAAATAGGATCCAGGGAAGTTGAATTTTCAGGCAGAAAGTTTGCCAGGAGCTCTCTCTAGGGAAATGGCAAGAGCTGAGGAGACATCATTTTAAGACATTTCACAAGCTTTTGTGAATGACAAAGGGGACACAGAGAAGGAAGTTTCACAAGTCCAGATGAAAGCTGGTCAAGACCCAGAGCACAGCAGAGGTAGTAGAGATACAGGGGCAATTACAATTTTTTTAAAAAAAGAAGAAAATTCAGGATTTTATTATGGGGAGAATGGCAGCAAACATATATATATACACATATGCACACACATATATATACACACACATACATTTTTATATACACATACATACATATATAATACACACACACACAAACACACACACACACACATAATCTCCAGACTTTGTGGTGTGTTCTGAAATTTGTTGCCCAGGCTGGAGTGCAGTGACACAATCCTGGCTCACTACACCCTTGACCTCCCCAGGCTCAGGTGATCCTCATGCCTCAGTCTCCCAAAGTGCTAGGATTACATGTGTGAGCCGCCACACCCAGCCTATTGCTATTGAATTTAATCAAAATGTTTATCCATAAATATAGCTAAATAACAACTTACTCCTTCTCTAAACAAAATTAAGACAAAAGATGTACTCATCAAACACAAAATCTAACAGTTTTTAGTTTAGATTTGCAAGTCTTAAAATGACCTAGGCTGGATGATTATAAAGTAATTCCCCTTTTCCTTTCCAACTTGTTTTGTGTCATAAGCCAGACCCCTCTACACTTGAGATCCCTACACTTGATATATATTTATAAAATCTCCAGACCTGTTGGTGTATTCTGAAATGTGTTAATACCTTCAATGGAATATCGATTGAAATTGGCAACAGGGTTGTTCAGCAAGAATTCCAATAGCAGATGAGTGAATCATCTCTCCACGTTGAAGAATTTTATATTCTATGCAGCAAGAATATTTTATCTACTCTTCAATATGTACATAGTGTATTATGTTCAAATTGCTGGCAATATTTTATTGCTCATTTTTTGTGATCTTTTTTAATGGCTTCTAACTATCCTGATTTCCGCATATCACCCAACAACGAAGGAATTTCTTTGCTTAGTTGATACAGGAGCATTAACTTAATGTTGCAGAATTTAAGGTCTCCTCTTTTATAAACTTATAATATCATTTCTCTCCCTGTGCAGTAAGTCTGATTTTATTTCCTCCCAGAAATCAGTAAAGGTACTATTTTTGTCTTTGCTTGCTTTTAATCCTTATTTGATTAAAATACCATGTGTTTAATTGGACTGGGTTTTCTCAACCTCCTCAATTCTAAATATCAAAGGCAGCTGTAGGACTGCTGGAATGGTGTTAACAGGCTCCTTGGATTCAACTGACTGTTCTGGGATAATCAGTAAATCAGCAGAACCCACAAAATGCTAGTTCCTCTTCCCCTTCATGCTGCCCTGTGCTGCCACGCCCTCCACATTGCTTTCATAGTTCTTACCAGCAAGGGAAGAGGAGATATTTATAGGAATGTGGAGGGTGTATGAAACCTATTATTCCCCTTTCTAACAGGCTAAAATCTTTTTCAATCTTGCAGGTTTTTGAAAAGACTTCAAGTGCTGTTTGATTGAAGCCCTGCAGTATTGACAAGAAAGGCCTCACTGAAAACGTCAGCATTTGAAAATGAAAAAGAAAAACATAGGCCCCTGTCAATATATATACATATATATACATATATATGTACATATATATACACATATATGTACATATATATGTACATATATATACATATATGTACATATATACACATATATACACACATATATATACATATACATATATACACATATATATACATATACCTATATATACATATACATATATATACACATATACATATATACATATACATATATATACACATATACATATATACATATACATATATACACATATACATATATATACATATACATATATACATATACATATATATGTATATATATATTTGGGTTTTTTAGACGGAGTTTTGCTCTTGGTGTCCAGGCTGGAGTGCAATGGTGCAATCTCGGCTCACTGCAACCTCCGCCCCTCCTGGTTTCAAGAGATTCTCCTGCCTCAGCCTCCACAGTAACTGGGATTACAGGCACCCACCACTACACCCAGTTAATTTTTGTATTTTTAGTAGAGACGGGGTTTCACCATGTTGCCAGGCCGGTCTTGAACTCCTGACCTCAGGTGATCAGCCCGCCTCAGTCTCCCGAAGTGCTGGGATTACAGGCGTGAGCCACCGTGCCCAGCATCAATACACATTTTTAAAGAAAATATTAGGTATCACTGTGGTGCTTTTACAAACTAGTGAGCTTTTGAGATGCCAGGAGAAAGAGGGAAGGATGAGAGAGACAGAGGCAGAGACAGAGAGAGACAAAGAGAGCAATTCTCTCGGCTCCAAATGGGAGCAATATTATACCAAAGTAACTTCCCCATCAGTAGACATTTCCAGGGTTTCCATGATACCCACACAAGGCAAAACTGAAACATAGGCTACGATGATGGAGAAAAAGCCCAATTGCAACATCACCATCCTTCTAGAACTGTCACAACAAAGTGCCACAAACTGGGTGGCTTAAAACAACAGAATTTTTTTCTCTCACCGCTCCAGAGCCTACACATCCAAAATCAAGGTGTTGGCAGGGTTGGTTCCTTCTGGAGGCTCTGAGGGAGCATTCATTCCAGGCCTCCCTTCTAGCTTCTGGTGGTTGTTGGCAAACCTTGCCGTTCTTAGCGTGCAGTGACATCACCCCAATCTCTGTTTCCGTCGTCTGTCTCTGTATTCCTGTATCCAAATTTACCTCTTTGTGTAAGGACACCAGTCATTAAATTAGGGCCCACCATAATCCAGGGTGACCTCCTTTTAGTTTGATTACATCTACAGAAGCCTAATTTTTAAACAAGGTTATATTCACAGGTATTGGGTGAAGACTTCAACCTGTCTTTCTGGGAGACACAGTTCAAGCCACAGGACCCTCTATAATAACAAAATAGCCTCGTGCTACCACCTAGATAGTCAGTGTTTATCTTTGCATATTCAGCCCTTTGTAGAAGTTCCTCATACTCTAGTACTTTTATAAACACTTCCTCAAGTCCTTATTCCCTAAGAGTTATTCATATAAATTAGCAGGTGTAGAGAGGTACTCACATTGGTTCTCAGTCAGTGATGGCCACACCCAGCCATGGGACTTGCTGGGTGTGCTGCCATATTTTGATTTAAATTTTACAGAGTAGAGTACAATTTGCTATGAATAGAGGTGAGGAAAATAATTTATCTGAATCCAAAGAAAGACTGTCTGTTCACCAGAACACACAAAAATTTTTTCTTGTGAGTATATAAAAGGATGAGTTCAAAGCAGTCAATAGGTCTACTCAAAATGGACACCACTGGGGCAAACTAGTGAGAAGTGTGGAAACAGAGAAGACTTTAATGGACACTGTCGAGCACTGCTATACTGTGATGGGAAATGCAAAGTAATTGTGGCTTACTTGTTATGCTGTTCTGAGACTTTCAATCTCTTCCAGTGTTGCTGTCAAATCTGTTGATACCTAGAACATGAAAATGTTAAAAACTTCTTCTGTTTGTTTGAGCTACACTTTTTTGCTTTGTTTTGTTTTGAGACAGGGTATGTCTCTGTTGCCTAGGCTGGAGTGCAGTGGTGCAATCTCGGCTCACTGCAACCTCCACCTCCTGGGCTCAAACCATCCTCCCACCTCAGCCTCCCAAGTAGCTAGGACTAGAGGCACTCACCACCATCCCAGCTAATTTTTGTATTTTTGGTAGAGACAGGGTTTCGCCATGTTGCCCAGGCTGGTCTCGAACTCTTGGGCTCAAGCAGTCCTCCTGCTTTGGCCTCCCAAAGTGCTGGGATTACAGGCATGAGCCACCGTGCCTGGCTACACTAAGTATAGACCAAATGCCCCAACTCCAGCACCACTCCCGCTAAATAATACCTCCAACATTTACAATTGCTTAACTCGGTACATGTCTAAAGATGAGAATATCAAACCTATAAAGACAATTATTCAGAGTAGCAGAGAACTGTTTTTAATCTACCCAGTGATTCGTTCCATGTATATGGGAAAATGAATCCCATTCAGGACTGGGATGAAATCAACCGACTTCACCAAGAAGACTGATCTCAAGAATTATGAAGCTGTCTATAGCTTTTTGAGAACAATGAAAATATTTTTGCCCAGGATATAACCCCCAACAGTTGCCACAGAGCCAGAAATTCTGTCAATGGGGACCTGTTCTGAAGATGTGTGAAGAGCTGTCTGATATAATGCCAATACCCACTGCTACTCCCACACAACAGCTAATATTTTATAAAAATTCACTTACTCAGGTATTTTTCCAACCAAGAACGCTAGAAATAAGCTCAGGAGACATATCTGTCTGGGAAGACACCTACTGAAGGAAAAGGCAAACGTGCCCAAATCATGTCACCTCCTTTGCAGTTGTGCCTGGGGGCTGGCCCTGTGACTCTTCTCCTCGAACTTCCATACAACATGTCTATAGATGACATTTTGCATAACTTGGAAGATGATGGGGGAAGCAACAAGGTAAGGGATCTGCCCAAATATTTTCCCAGAGAAAAAAGTCATGTTCAGTGAAGGGAAATGAGGGAAAGAACAGAGATTTGGGAAAAAAGAAAAAGCCATGTGTTCTTTTGCTCCAATGATCAACTTCATCCCTCTGCACCCTATTAGAAACCTGCTGACTAGAGAGCCCTCTGCCTCTGATCCTGAAGGCCAAGTGAACATCAGGTCAAAAAATAGAATCCCAGGATGCAATGGCCTTCCACTTCTCTCCACAGCCCACAGCAAAGCTCTTTAATAAGATAATTCCCCATGCCCTGGTAGGAAGCTGGGTCAGATGCAGAAATATCATGAACTAAATGTCAATTAAGAGCCTCATATGTTTATAGTTGAGAGGAGGATTCTAGAAATGTAAATGGGGCTGAATTTCTCTTTTCTGCCCTAAACTTCACATCTCTCCTTCAGAAACTTGCTTTCTACTTCTCTCCAAAAAGTGTAACAGTCAGAACTTCCAGGCCTCTCCACTGATGCTATAAGCAAAATAACATGTTCCCTTTGGCAGGATGCCCTGGTGCTGCCAATTTAATTATGCTTTTCAGTATTTTTCAGCCTCCTTTTAAGTGGCAGAGACTGGTAGCCTTCTCTCTTCTTTCCTGGACACACAGCTAGACCTCAATTTCCAGCTCTCTCGTGGTGAGGTACGGCCATGAGACTGAATTCCAACAGATGGATTATGAGGAGTGTGCACCACTCTCAGGTCTGGCCCATGAAACTTCCATGCATAGTAATTCTTGCTTTTTTCCCATCTGCCAGCCTGGTGCAACAAACATAACCACTTTGGAAGCCACATGGCAAAGATGACAGAGCCACAAGACGGAAAGAGCCTAGGTCCCTAAATCGTCACCAGGAAGCTCTAATCTAAAAAACAAACAAACAAAAAACACTCTTTAGGATGTTCCACAAGCAAGAAATAAAATTCTATTGTGTTTAAGCCATTATACATTCTTTAATCAAATTTTGTGTTACAGCAGTGGTATGGTTTGGATGTATGTCCCCACCAAATCTCATGTTGAAATATAATCCCCAGTGTTGGAGGTGGAGCCTGGTGGGAGGTGTTTGGGTCATGGGGGCAAATCCCTCATGGCTTGGTGCTATTCTCAGGACAGTGAGTGAGTTCTCACAAGATCTTGTTGTTTAAAAGTGTGACACCTTCCCCCTACTTCTCTCTTGCTCCTGCTTTCACCATGTGAGATGCTGCTTCCATTTCGCTTTCTGCCGTGATTATAAGCTTCCTGAGGCCTCCCCAGAAGCTCAGCAGATGCCAGCGCCATGCTCCTGTACAATCTGCAGAACTGTGAGCCAGTTAAACCTCCTTTCAATATAAATTACCTAGTCCCAAGTGTTTTTAATAGCAATGCAAGAAGAGCCTAATACCATATTCATATTCATATACATATTTATATGAATATACATATTCATATTCATATACATATTCATCTATACGTATTCATCTACATCAATCCACGTAAGTATCCAGGACCCTTTTATGTTTCTCCCATGGCCAGGCCAGTCTTTCTGGCTATGAGTACAACATGGAAATACATACTGAGAGCCAAAGTCCATTTTGTGATCCTGGCAACATTGTTAGTTGCAGGATTAGGATTACATGACTTTCAGTCCACTCATCTCTTCACCAGGAACATAGCTGTCTCTAGTGAATCTACCTTGACTGATATGCACCTTCATTGTGAGGTGCCCACCGTGGAGACCGTGGGCTTACTACACTGTTTTTCACTACAGCATTGCACTGGGCAGTTATGCTTCTGAAAACACTGCAGATGATGTAAAAGAGCCTGTACATAACAGATGTGAAGTGATATACATATATGGACAGATACTATTATTGTTGTTTTCTTGTTACAAAAGGCACCTTTTTCATTGGCAGTCGTGTTTTTGATCCTTTCCCTTCATCTGGTGGGAAATCCTGTGTCACATTCTTCCCTGCTTAAGGCATGACCATAAAGTCAAATATTATTGTTAAGACAAATATGTTTATATTACACATTACACAAAGACACATATATTTATTATTAAATTGATTGTTTCTTGGAAACACACCCAGAAATGATTCATTTCTTAGAAAATATGGTAATAAAACATTTCATCTGAAACAAGACTGTAGCATACGTTAAGTATGGCCAGTGGGTGAAAAGTCACATTTCACTTTCTCAAGATTGTTTCAACAATGAGTAGACTCATAAGTAGCCTTTGAAATGAAAAACAGGAATTGGGAGGAGAAGGCAGAGCAAGAGCCTAGATAAGAAAAATAGGTCGAAATTAAGCATTGACATAGCTGAAGGAAATGTAGTTCAATACTCCGTATATAAATAATTGCCCTGATTAGATCTAAAGGAGTTTAAAAGAAGGTGTGGTTAAGTTAGAAGTGTCACCAGGAGGGCTTCCAGGCTTATTCTCCCTGAGACAAGGCTAAGTCCTTCCTTTTGTAGGCTCTGATATTTGATGTGGTCAGCATCCATGGGTGGATTCATCTCTTGGGAATTTAAAGTCAATAGAGATTGAGGAGTAAACAAGAAAGCCAACATATTCATCTACATCAATCTATGCAGGTATCCAAGATCCTCATGTGTTTCTATAGCCAGCCCAGTCTCTCTGGATATGAGTACAATGTGGAAATACATATGACAGCAGAAGTCCACTTTGTGAGCCTGGCAACATTGCTAATTGCAAGACTGGGATTACATGACTTTCAGTTCATTCATTTCCACAATAGGAACATGCCTGTCTCTAGGAGTCAATGCATCAAGCTATTGAAGATGTGGGTCTTTCCCCCTCTTGGGAGACAGCTTGAATGGACAAAGCCAACTTTGACCTTTCTGTCTTTTGTTTTCCTTCATCCCACACTTATCTGTCCTTTACTTCTCCACCCATGCCTGAATGTACCATTTTTTCTCACTCTTCATAATATTACTAGGTTTAAACAATGTTCTTGAGTTGCCTGTTAATTGCATGTGAAATGCCTTATTTCTAAGATGAATCATCCTGATATGGTTTGGCTCTGTGTCCCCACCCAAATCTCATGTTGAATTTTATTCCCAATGTTAGAGGAGGAACCTGGTGGGAGGTGATTGTATCATATTCCCCCTTGCTATTCTTGTGATAGTGAGTTCTCACAAGATCTAATGGTTTAAAAGTGTGTGGCACTTCCCTCTTCACTCCCTCTCTCTCCTATTGCCATGTGAAGATGTGCTTGCTTCCTCTTTACCTTCTGCCATGATTTTAAGTTTCCTGAGGCCTCCCCAGACATGACTACTGTACAGCCTATGGAACTGTGAGTCAATTAAACCTCTTTTCTTTATAAATTACCCAGTCTCAGGTAGTTCTTTATAGTAGTGTGAGAATGGACTGATACACTTCCTGATATCTGATCTCAAGGGCCATGTGATATTTTTATTCAAGTCATCTTTGCCTATAAAAGTTAGTGTTATTTTTCCCCCACAGAAGAATATATTTTGTCTGTTTTTGAAGCAAATGTCATTCATTTGATGGTCTCATCCCCAAATGTTTAGATATTCTACTTTTAACTAAGAAAAAAAATCTTATTATTAAGTTGACTTTCTAAGCACAAATTTCTTGCCAAAGGAAAAGTCTGGAATGGCAGATTTGTAACTAAAATACCAATTAGTACTTGAGACACAATGAGATCGTTGAAAGAACAATAGACTTGACTTCAGAACACTAAGGTTCTTGACTCTGTTCATCCACTAAAGCACTGGGAAACTTTTTTTTTTTTGCACATTTTCACCCTCTGTTCATTATATGAAAAGTAAAAGAACTAGATGAAATCATTTGTAGAGTTCCTTTTAGCTCTATGTTTTCATGATTCTAAGACACTAGAGCAGACATGCCATAGTACCAAAAACCCTTGCTAAGAAGAAAGGGGAAAGAGAAGACCTACCAGTGACTGAGCCTTTACCAAATTCTAAGCATTGTGCATATACCGTCTCACTCAATCCTTAAAACCACACTGTAGGTAGATCCTAGCATAATCTGCATTTTACAGATGACAAAGGGAGGTACAGAGAAATTAAGTGATTTGTTCAATGTTATGGGCTGAATGATTTTGTCCCCCCAACCCACCCCAAGAATTTATGTGTTGAATTCTTAAGCCCCAGTATGATGGTATTTCAAGGTAGAACCTTTGGAAGATAATTAAATTTAGAAGAGGTAATGAGAGGGGGGCTGGTCCTTGTGTAAGATTAATGCCCTTATATAAAGAGACTGGAGCACTTTCATGCTCTCTCACTCTCTCCTCTCAATCTGTCTCTCTCTCTCTCTGTCTCCCTCTCTCCCCACTCCCTCCCTTCTCTCCCTCTTCCTCTCTGCTATGTGAGGACACAGAAAGATGTCAGCCATCTGCAGTCCAGGAAAAGATCCCTAACCAGAAACCAAATCAGCCAACACCTTGATCTTGGACTTCCCAGCCTCTAGAACTGTGAGAAATACATGTCTGCTGTCTAAACCACCCAGACTATGATATTCCATTATAGCAGCTTGAACTAAGACACCCAATACCCTACAGTTAGTACAAGGTCTGAACCTTATGTTAAAAATAGAGGCCAAATTAAATTGTACCAAAATATTTGAAGAAATTGTCCCCAGTGCAGCCTGCTATGTGCCAACAGCACCAGTACTTGAGTGCTACTACTCTGAGGGCAGGATTAGAAATTAATTTGTGTCAGTGCCACAAATGCATAGCAAATGACACAGATGGTCTGGTTTGAAGAATAGGCACTCTAGAGGCCACCTTGATCAAAAGGATTTCACTATCCCAGGAGCAGACAATGCTGAGCACCTGCTAAGCCAGCCTTTAAAAAGCAGTTCACTGGGATAAGCATTGCTTTCTTCCTGTGGCTTTCTTCAAACTGTAAATTCTACTGCATTGGGAGTTAGAAGTTCAGTGCTTCAACCTGGTCACAGATGCAAATGGTGAGGCAAGAGTGCACCAGATGCCTGGGGAGGGGATAATGATTGAGAAGAGAGAATTGACACAAGAGAGAAGGGAGAAGAAGATAAAGGCAGATGAAGGCAACAGCCTACTTCTCTCTTTGCTAGGACCAATCCTAGAGAATTCTGCTCTTGGCTTAAGCTGAGGAGCTAAAGCCATTACTTACAGCTTACAACCTCCCAAGTCAGGCAGCAGTACTCACATGGGAAGGTTATCAGAAGAAGCAGGGAGTGTGTCATGGTGGGGACATTACTGTAGCAGATGGTGGCCATGTGAGCTGTGGCAGCAGCCAAGGGCTTGTTCAGAATGGATTACGTTCTGCTTTCATGGCATCTGTTTCCAATCTAGGGCTGAGCCTCCAGATCTGCTGACACTGCTCCTTCCAAATCCAAGTCAGTGCCCAGCTCAGCATCCAGACCCTCAGCCCTTGGGACAGGCTGCATTGAGCTCAGAAAGAAAATTGGAATTTCCCCTTCCTGCCTCATTAAAGGAACCATCTAAGTTCACTTCTCTAACAGGAGCAAATTTGGCTGAATTTAGTCTTGAGCAGTGATGAGCAAAGGCATCATATTCCATAATCCTCCCTATGTCTCAGTAATAAATGCACTGGAGTAAGAAAGAAATATCTGCACATGTCCTTACTCCCCTGAGGATGTTGTGACTCCATCTGCTGCTTCACATGCCAAGTGCTAAGGATGGCAGTCATTTCTAAGAAACCATAAAAAATTTTACTGAGCATATTCTGCACTTTTACCTCCATTGAACATATATCACTAGGCACCAGGCAGAGTATACAATGGACCGCGAAATCTCATTGCCTTAGATGTATCTGTATGCAAGAAATCAAGTCATTCTGGAGGTTTCATCTGGGAAATACAGATAACAAAGGTGCTACATTGATGCAGTTTTTCTTATAATAATTTTCCTAATCCATTACTTCATTTTCCATGTGTTGACCCAGCTCTCATTTCAGCCACTTTAGCCCCATCTTGGGTATGAGATTTATTGTTCCAATGTGGACTGTGAAGAGGAAAGTGTGAGAATGAGATCATAGGTTCCACTAAGCCCCACTGTCCCAAAACACAATGAGCCACTTTTGGCAGCCTGACCAGCCCTACAGGAAGGCCACTGGCTAAGGAACCATGCCAAGCTTTGAGCCAACCATGCTGTGTTGAAAGATTTCATGCAAGAGTCCCGAAGCAGAGTAGTGGAATTTTCTGGAAGTAAAGCACCCCAATTCCTGTCCCAGAAACAATGTTCATTGGATGGCCTCTGGCTCCTAGCGACCTGGTTTTCATTTCCATCAGGCAAATAGAAATGAATGTAAAGCTTTCTGCTGCCTCACCATCCCCACCCTCCCAAAGCGACCCCGGGTTTCCAGTTCCTGCCGCAGACTCTGACTCCTCTCACCTCCTTCCTAAGCGAGAGCTCTCTCTGCACCCTCTGCTCTACACAGAAGGTGGGTGGAAAATGGAAAGCCTCAGGGGCTGTCAGGAGAGCAGAGGAACAGAAAAGCACAGATCTGAGCACATGCACTCAAGCATGTGGGCCACCATGGGGTGCCATGGCCTTTGTGTGCAGAGCCACATGGGGCCAGAGTTCTACCTGCCCCTAGAGTTTATGTCCCAGGCATTAAAATGTAGAGGAACCTCTCTCTGCCTTCTTCATTTGCTGGTGAGATCATAAGCTTGGAAGGAGTAGTGGGGACCCAAAGATGACACAGGACAGAGCCAGGATTAGAATTCGGGTCTCCTAATGACCCCATGCCTACTCCTTCTCACTGTCTCCTTGTGCGAGGGGTGAGAAGAGAAAGGAGGAACAGAGGATCTTGGGGTGGAAAAGTTTGAGAACCTTTAGCTTAGGCTAAATTTCTAAATCAGAAATTGTGCAGCTTTCATCTGTTCTGCACACATTCCTCACAAGGCACCTGGTGGCTGCTCTGAAGATACATCCTCATGGCATTGTGCCAGCTGAATGCTGTGGGGCAGGAACAAGCCTCAGCTCACTCCTCTGGTGCAAAGTCCTCTGGATCCCAGAGCCTCTCTCCTGCAGCCTGGGCAGCCTTCAGCTACTGTGGAACCAGGTGGAAACTTATAAAAGGGAAGCTGTGGTTCAGCACTGGCAGACAATATGCAGAGATATAGTGTGGAGCACTTTAAGGTTACCTACATCTGCAAAGATCCCTGTCCTGCTGCCTCCACAGCCACTGTTGAAACACCAGTGGGACATAGAGTTCTGCGCCTATGGCAGAAACAATCCAGATTAATTCATTTTAATACAGAGTTTTGAAGTTTTTTAATTTACCATCTTTAGATTGTGGATCTGCTTGCAGGACAAAGCCTAGATTTTAACCTGGGGCCACACCACCTTCAGGACATGCATATTCATGAAGAATCCAAGCCACCAATCATTTTTTCCTCTTTTTTTAGATTCAGGGGCTACACAGGCAAGTTGTTATGGGGGTATATTGCATGATGCTGAGCTTTGGATTTCTATGATCCCATCATCCAAATAGCAAATATAGTACTCAATAGGTAGTTTTTAAACCTTGTCCCTTTGTCCCCTCCCCTATTTTGGAGTCCCCAGTGTCTATTGTTGCCTTTTTTTTTTTTTTTTTTTTTTTTTTGAGACGGAGTCTTGCTCTGTCAGCCAGGCTGGAGTGCAGTGGCGTGATCTTGGCTCACTGCAAGCTCTGCCTCCTGGGTTCACGCCATTCTCCTGCCTCAGCCTCCCAAGTAGCTGGGACTACAGACACCTGCCACCACACCCGGCTAATTTTTTGTATTTTTAGTAGAGACAGGGTTTCACCGTGTTAGCCAGGATGGTCTTGATCTCCTGACTCATGATCCACCTACCTCGGCCTCCCAGAGTGCTGGGATTACAGGTGTGAGCCACCACGCCCGGCCAATTGTTGCCATTTTTATGTCCGTGAATACCCACTGTTTAGCTCCCACTTTTAAGTGAGAATATACAGTATTTGGTTTTCTATTCCTGTGTTAATTCACGTAGGATTATGGCCTCCAGCTGCCTCCATGTGCTGAAAAAGACATGATCTCACTCTTTTATATGGCTAAATAGTATTCTGTGGTGTATCTGTACCAATTTTATCCAATCCACCATTGATAGGCACCATTGATTCCATGTCTTTCTATTGTGAATAGTGCTGCGATGAACAAAGGAGTGCGTGTGTCTTCTTGGTGGAACAATTTACTTTCCTCTGGGTACGTATCCAGTAATGAGATTGCTGGGTCCCATGGTAGTTCTATATTAAGTTCTTTGAGAAATCTCTAAACTGCCTTCCATAGTGGCTGAACTAATTCACATTCCCACCAACAGTGTATAAGCATTCCCTTCTCTTCGAAGCCTGAATTACATCTGTTATTTTTTGACTTCTGATTAATAGGCACTCTGAGTAGTGTGAGATAATATCTCATTGCCAAGCCACCGAAGTTTTTGATGTGGTTCCTTCAGATGTTGTTATTTATCTTGTCCCTTCTTATGTACCAAGATAATTACTCCTTGTGGTACATGCTAGGGAACTTCAACACATCAGGCAAGATGTTACTATTCCTATTTTACAGATGAATAAAAAGAAGTGAAAAAAATTCTGATTGCATGATTTGCCTCAGATCTCACAGCTGGTAATGGGGCTGTTATTCAGACCCTGGCCTGACTCTTTAACCTGGATTCTTTCCATGGTAGTACTCCTTCTACCCATCTCAAGTATAGCTGACCAAAACTCAATCATCAGCTCATTCATCCTCCCTCTAAAGCTGGACACATAGAAACTCCAGTTCTACACCCCGCAATACTCTTCTTAATCATCAAGACTCAGCAAAGATAGATCCTACTACTGTCCTGTATCCCTGAAATACTAACTAGAGAGAGGCAAGTTATATGCTTTTCCTTGGGATTTCTAAAGGTTTTCTTCCTGATACTCCAATCATGAATCCACTTTTAAATCAGCTACTCATACTAGCTGATATCAGGTTGGTTTTCTGTTTCTGTAATACCTATAAATGTATGTCCATATAAGTGTGTCTGTCTTCAGTCATAATCCTTGACAGAAAGAACCTAGACTGTTTGATTTTTGATTCAGCATCAAACAGAAAATCATCCAGAATTAACTACTTAGTGAATGTTTGATTTCTACAGCGAAGATGATGCTGATGACAATGTTGATGATGGTGATGGTAATGGCGATAATAATGGTTGGATAATGGCCTGCAGGGCTCTTTCCTATAAAAGCATCCTTTCCTATAAAAGAGTGCTTTACTGAAAATGTTCATGAAGATTGCCCAACAAGTTGCAGTAGAGAACTTAGTAGACATGAGTGGCAGAGTCTCTAGGTACTGGTTTTCTCTGGTAGTGTATAGACGTGTTTACCGCCTCCTCACTCCTGCTGCACTGAATGACATGGCAGAAGAGGCTCAGAAGCTGCAGGAGGCAACTGCTTCAGGAAGAAGCACCTGTTAGCAAACCAAAGCATCGCCTGCTTCCCACACAGGGAACCAACCATCGCTGAGTCATAATTCACCAAGCTCAGAGCCAAACTGACAGGCTGGAAAAAGAAGTCAACAAAACCTTCACAGCAGGTGCAAGGGACTACTGGTTTCCCTTATGATGTCCTGAGCATGATTCCAAGGTGGAGAAGCCAGTGCAGGGAGCCCACTCACCACATGAGCCGGCCAAGTGTCTTGGCTTCCCTGCCTTTGGTGTGTACTCTGTGTCCCATTGTCAAGCCCACTGAGCACGGTCAGGGTGATAGATTGGGGCTTCAGTCACTGAATAGTAACATCCATAGCCGATGGTCTGAGAATGAAACATGATGGAAATAATAAAGATAAAAACTACGGAGACACTTGCACACCAGCATGGGACTTCCCCAGAATGCACTCAGTCCTATAAATGTGTCTTTTCAAATGCTCAGAAATTCTTCCCTCAGAAGGTTGTATACATAAATCAAAAATTACCTTTAGTTTCTAAAGCAATTAGACTTAAGTGATTGTGAATAAAGAATACAAATAGCTTATGTTATGCATTTAGTCAATATCTTGCACATCCCAGACCAATAGCTGTTGCCCTGATTCCAGCTTGCATTTAGGACATTCATTTTTTATTGCAATCATGTTTTGCTGAGTGCTTTCAGGGAGAATAAATAAGGCTTTAAAGGAATAGCACAGGAAATTTATAAATTGAAAGTCTTTTTACTTTAAGCTAACTTTACATGTGTGTGCAATTGTATGTCAGTAGCTTCCAATCTTTGAAGAAACTGTACATTTTTAGAATGAAAATTTACCTTAATATGAACACTTTCTGGCTTGCTTTAGAAAGGGGACACAGAAATCAATCCATAGACTCATATTTCAACCATCTCTTCTTTTTATTTTATTCCAAGCTCATAGCGATGAGAACTGGAAAAGAATAAAAATGTGCTTTTGCACTCATATATTCTTATTCTGTTTTAATTGCAGGTGAAGGATGACACTTTATAGTGAAGACATTTTATTACAACTCAGAAAGGAAACGGTTATGAGCTGTAAGGAATGGGGACATCAAAAGATGTATGACACTTAAATTCAGAAATACCCATCATTTTCCTGTACATGGTATTACAAAAGATAAATAACACTCACATCATTCACTGCATCTGCTTACATAAATGGTATTGGCTTGCTATAAATATTCACTGCTATCTTTTACAATAAAGTACGCATTAGTAACGATGCTTCTATTCCTGCATTTGAGGTCAAGTGAAAAGGTTAGTGTGCCAACTTCTAAGATAATGAACTCTGACCATTCCTTTTCTCTGACATCCACATTCAAACAATTACCAGTCCTGCCCCATGGTCTTAGAGCTAAAGGAAGAGGAGTGGGGAAGAACTATGGGGTCTGGAGCCAGCCTAAGTCCAAATTCCAACTCCACCACTTATCAGCTCTATAAATTTGACAAGTTGCTTAATCGCACAGTCTGTGCCTCACTCTGCTCCTCTGTAAAGTGGGCACAGTAATATGTTCTGTTGGAAGGACACACTGAGTTATATGGAAAGCACTTAGAAAGGCACGTAATAAATGCTACATAAGCCTTAGCTCTTTGACAACAATGGCCTTTTTTTTTTAATATTGGTGCTTCCTCAGTACCTCCACTTCCACTCCTCTCCAGACCCTACTGCCTCCCTCAAGTCGACTGCAACAAATAGGGTTCCAGCTGGGCTCCCTGCTTATGACATAGCTCACCTCACCCACCTCCATTTCAAATCAAATGTCCTCTCCTTCATGCTACCCACTAGACATTTCTATCACAGCACCTACTACACCTTGGTCTTTATCTATGTTTATGTGTAGTGCAGCTGAAAAACACCTATTTTAATTGCATTCAGGAGACCACTTAGGAAATTGTCATTGGTTAGGCAATACCTTGATAGGTAAATTTTGGCAGGAAAGTTCCAAAGACTGACTGAAAAGAGAAGCTAAGAGAAAGCTAACTCCTTGGTATGAGATGTACACGTGAATTTAGAGGGTGGGTTAAGCAGTGAAAAGTAAGTTGGCTGAATGGGGAAAAGTAGTCAGGCAACATAAAAAAAATTTCAGCTCACAGATGGGCAATGCAGTGGGAAATTCCTAGTGGCAGGGGATGAAGGAAGGACACCGAAAACAAGAATAAGTCATATTTAAGTTCAAACTGTCTGCATTTCTAATATGTGAAAAGGACCCAAAACTTAAGTAATGCCTGATACACACACAAAGGGCTTGTGGTAAGTCGTTTGGGAAGAAATCAAGGAAAGAGGGCTGAATTCTATGTAGAAGTCTAGATGAATGATAGGGAAGAGAGAGGCTGTGTGAAATGAGACAGAACTGAATGTGGGAGTTCAGGGGGCTTATAATTTGGAGCCAGAATGAAGACATCAGCGCTCTAGAACTTGCAGAAATCTTGGTGATGTAGTTGGGTTTCCCAATATGTCTGTAATAAAAGGCTCAAGGTAGTCTTACTTAAATCCCAAAGCTCAGGTGTGTTAGTTCAGGCTCTTCAAGAAGCAGACAGGATTCGATGTGCAGAAGATTTACTGGGAGAAACACCTTGAAGGGTTATGGGATCAAGGATTAAGCTGGAGAAGGTGAAAACAGACTGGAAATTGAGACAGGACTGACTCCTTTGAAAGGAGAGTGGGAAGAAAGAAAAATTGAGTAGACTCTCAGACCCCAGAGCAGTTCTAAGAAAGATCCAGCCAGGCCAATGAAAAGCCACTGAGCCAAAGTCACTGTTGGAGGAGTCCTGCATCTCACAGGAATGGGCCAGCAACATGATCAGTTATTGGCTGATAATAGCCCACTGAAAATGTGCACTCGGCACAAACATGATGGCAAGCCCAGAAAGCCAGCTGGCACCATCAGTCAGTCATGCTGCCACGGCAGGACATTGGAGCTGCAGATTCACCACCACCCAGCGTCACCTCAGCTGATAGGAATCATGTCAAATGCATCATTCAGTACTTAACTGCTCAATAAATATTTGTTGAATTAACAAATTGATCCACCCTACACACCAAATAATTATCCTAAGCAACTATTGAAACCTGATGTTGTGCACAGGAGAATTCATTTTATTATTTTTACTATGTGTAGTCTTTTAAAATTTCCATAATAAAAAGGTTTATTTAAAATCATGTGTAGAAACACTATGGTGGTTCCACAAAAAATTAAATTTAGAATTACAATAGGATCCAGCACCCAAAAGAAGTGAAAGCATGGACTCAACACATAAACATACACCCACGCCCATAGAAGGACTATTCACAATAGCCAAAAGGTGGGAAAAAACCCAAATGTCCATCAACAGATGAATGGATGCACAAAATGTGGTATATACATGCAAAAGAATATCATTCTGCTTTAAAAGAAGGAAATTGTAACACATGCTACAGCATTGTGCTAAGAGAATTAAACCAGTCACAAAAGGACAAATGCTGTATAAGTCTGCTTATACGAGTGTGTTAGTCCATTTACATTGCTATAAAGGAATACCTGAGATTGGGTAATTTATACAAAAAAAAGAAGTTTATTTGGCTCATGATTCTACAGGCTGTACAGGAAGCATAGCCCCTATATCCATTCTGGTGAGGGCCTCAGAAAGCTTCCAATCACAGCAGAAGGCAGAGGAGAGCCAGCATGTCACACAGTGAGAGACAAAGCAAGAATCTGGGGAGAGGTACCAGGTCTCTTTCAAACAACCAGATCTCATATGAACTAATAAAGCGAGAACTCACTCATTATCGCAAGAACAGCACAAAGCCATTCATGAAGGATCAGCCCCTATGACCCAAATGCCTCCCCCTAGGCCCACCTCCAACAGCACATTTCAGTAAGAAATTTGGAGGGCACAAAAGTCCAAACAATATCACTGAGGTTCCTAGAGTAGTAAAATCCATTGAAACAGAAATCAGAGTGGTGGTTGCCAGGGGATGGAAGGAGAGGGGAATAGGGAGTCAAGGTTTAATGGATAAAGAGTTTCAGTTTGCGAAGGAAAGAAAGGTTGGGAAGAAGAAAAAGTTCTGGTGATAGTTATATAACAATGTGAATATATTTAATGCCACTGAAGTGTACACCTAAAAAGGGTTAAAATACTAAATTTATCTTATGTATATTTTATTGCAATAAAAAATATTATTTAAAGAATATATTTGATAGAGGGGAAAAAAAAATAGGAATGCTCCATTCTTACGCCTTAAGGTCTAAGCGTTGTTTCACTGCTTCTAGATCCCTGATGAAGTCAGCACTGCTACTGACTTCTCCCAGCCCAGCAGTTTGGCTGGTGTGTTGGTTCCAGGGCTTTCTCTGATTGTGCTCCTCCTGGAGTCTGCTTAGAGCAAGTTCTCAGACTCCACTCAGAAGCTTTGTCCTAGAGAAGCCATTTCTGCCAGCAATTCCCACAAAAGGCCACAAAGTCCAGGTCCCTGTAGCTTCCTAGACCTTGGAAACTGGCCCTGATCTTTTGCTCCTTTTACTAAGATTTCTGTTTCAAAATAAAAGTAAACTTATTTTGGTAAATGCATCCAGATGGCTTTCTCCCCTTTAGAGTCTTCTGGCAGAACAAAAAAGTGAGAAAGAAAGCCTGCGAAGCTGTATTAGTCTGTTCTCACACTGCTAATAAAGACATACCCGGGTAATTTACAAAGGAAAGAGGTTTAATTGCCTCACAGTTCCATAGGGCTGGGGAGGCCTCAGGAAACTTACAATTGTGGTGGAAGGTGAAGCAAACACATCCTTCTTTACATGGCAGCAGCAAGGAGAAGTGCGGAGCAAACGGGCGAAAAGCCCCTTATAAAACCATCAGATCTTGTGAGAACTCACTCACTATCAAGAGAACAGCATGAGGGTAACTGCTCCCATGATTAAATTACCTCCCACTGGTCCCTCCCACAACACATGGGATTTGTGGGAACTACAAGAAGAGATGTGGGTGGGGACACAGCCAAACCATATCAGAAGCCAATTGAATCTTTGGCAAAATGTTGCTGTGGTGGACTGGTGTATTAGTCCATTTTCATGCTGCTGATAAAGACATACCCAAGACTGGGCAATTTACAAAAGAAAGAGGTTTAATTGGACTCACAGTTCCATGTGGTGCAGGAGGCCTCACAATCATGGCAGAAGGCAAGGTGGAGCAAGTCACATCTTAAGCGGATGGTGGTAGGCAAAGAGAGCTTGTGCAGGGTAACTCCCCTTTATAATACCATCAGATCTCATGAGACTTATTTGTATCACAATAACAGCATAAGAAAGACCAGCCCCCATAATTCAGTTATCTCCCACCAGGCCCCTCCCACAACATGTGGGAATTATGGGAGCTCCAAGATGAGATTTGGGTGGGGACACAATTCCAAACCATATCAGCTGGCACCCAGCTAGGGTAAGCAATGTGTGTTATCCACAAAGAGGACAGAGGAGGAGTGGGCAGGCGTCAAGCCTTACCTGTCTGTGATTCCCACTTCCCTCTCTGCTCCTGCTCTTGCTTCCCATCCTTGATCACGGGACCTTTCTCGCTTTCCACTCTGCTTCAGGCACTAAACCACAGAGGATACCCTATTGCTCTCTGCATTTCCATTTTCCTTTCTGCCTATCTGTCCACTTGCTTCATTTCCTTTATTATGCTAGAGATTCCAAATCACCAGGAACCCTGAGTTTAAATTTCAGGCTCCACGTAGTGTGTTCAAGGTAGTTTACTAGGGGAGCCAGGGAAAAACAAGTCAGCAGTTAATTCTTCAAGCAAACACTCTGGCAGAAACAGATATGACTCTTCAGCTTCTCTCACTAATCTGGAAGCACTGGTTTTTATCTGAATAGTGTTGATGATGTGTTAGGTACCTTCTGAGACCTATAAATCCTTATGACTACTCCATCAAGTGAATGTCATTATTCCCATTTTGCAGATGGGAAGCCTGTGTAACTCAACTGAGGGCACACAGAATAAGGGACAGACCCAGGATTTGAACCCAGGCAGACTAGCTTCAGAGACAGTGCTCTTAACCACTAGCTAGTTACTGAGACATGTCCATTTTATAATGCAAACTTAATCATGATCTCTACAGAAAGGGTATATTCTAAAATTTTTAAAGCAAATTTTCACAGAACATTTTATTTTAATATGTAGAATGGTTCAATGGAAGAAAGCTTATTAATACTTCTGTCTGATGGAATCAACCCAAATGCCCATCAATGATAGACTGGACAAAGAAAATATGATACATATACACCATGGAATACTATGCAGCCATAAAAAGGAACGAGATCATGTCCTTTGCAGGGACATGGATGAAGCTAGGGCCCTTTAAGTGTTCTTCCTTTGTCATCTGGCACGATGTTAAACTCTGTCAGTAGAGGGCTCTGGAGAGGCATCACAGAAGGAAAGTATTTAGTTTCCTGGTTCTGCTGCATGCCCTCCAGGCTCCTTTAGACTTCATAGCTTCTCCAGGGTCCTCCTACAACACAGCACAACACATGTGGCTTCCCAGAGCCCAGCACCTGCAGTGGAGCAGCTTCTCCAGGGCTCAGCTCCCACAAGGTACAGTGGCCAACATCACCCAGCATCCAGCAGTACCCCCAACACCCCCTTGGGCAGATTTGTAGCAGAGTTCCTCTGGTGAGATACCTCCTTGTGAACAGCTGTCTCCAACACCCTGGAGAGCAGATTACTATCAAGTTCCTGAGGGCTAATTTCTAGATAATTTTGTCAGCACAGTATCACAGGGACTTGTCTGCCATCCAGTCTGCCACAGCTATATCCTCTCCAACAAGGTCTGGATCTCAGCCCTTTGATACACTTAGCGTATGTGCATTTTCTATTTCCTTCCGACCTGGATGTCTACTCAAATATGCTTTACCTCTTGGCTCTATTATTTTCAAAATTTAGGTTTCACTATTTTATTGTGTGTATACTTTCTTTAGTCTACTTTAAATTATTTGTGTAATGTAAAGTCTAGTCATGGAAATATGTATGCAGATGAGGGTCATACCTATTTAACTTGCTATGCTCCATTCCCAGAAAAGAACCAGGCTCAATGCAGTAAACCAATTCTTTCTGATGACAATAATGAGGCTGATGATCCTAAGTCATTCCATCCCAGGTTAGACTTTCCTATAACTGAAATTAGACCCTTAGAAGTTTAAATATTAGTACAAGGAATGACAAAGCCATTAGAGACACCCAAATCAAATTCTGTTTTCCTAAACAATGCCTGAAATTCATGTGGCCTGAGCCAGGCTAGGAACTGATTCAGGAGATACTAACTCCAGAGAGATGGAGGGAGGTAGATGTGGAAAACTGGAATGAGACACAACAGAAATTTTCAAACTGGAGTCATAGAGCAGAGGATGACAATTTGAGATTAACACAGAAGAGGCTGGTGAGCATTGCAATGATTAAGAAATAAGGTCTCAGATGAAATTCCCAGGGTAGCCCCACATTGAAAACTTCCCAGGTCAACCATCAATTCCATTACCACCACCCAGGGCATGGATTGCTGCAGTGTGGGGAATGTGCTGAGAGGAGCTCAGGAAACTCGGGCTTTGATTTAAAACCTCAGGATCTGCTGTGTACTCATTATGTGCCCTGAGCAGTTGCTTCACCTCCTAACAATGCCTACCTCCCTGGGCTGTCATGATGATAAAAGGAAGCACTGAATATGCAATGCCCTTCTCATGGTGCCTGGCACCTAGGAAGTCTTAGCAAATGTAATTACCTTCTTTCCTTATATTGGTTTCCTAGCTGCACTAGGCTAGGTGGCACTGCTGCAACAAAGTGCCACTATCTGGGCGACTTAGAACAAGAGGAATCTATTGTCTCACAGTTCTGGAGGCCAGAAGTTCAAAATCAAGGGGTCAGCTTGGCCAGGCTTGCTCTAAAACCTATAGAGCAGCAGTCCCCAAACTTTTTGGCACCAGGGACCAATTCCAAGGAAGATAATTTTTCTATGGGCCAGAAAAGGGTGGATGGTTTTGGGATGATTCAAGCACATTATATTTATTGTGCACTTTATTTCTATTATTACTACATTATAATATATAATAAAATAATTATACAACTCACCATAATGTAGGATCAGTGGGAGCCTTGAGCTTATTTCCCTGCAACTAGATGGTCCCATCTCGGGGTGATGAGAGACAGTGACAGATCATCAGGCATTAGATTCTCATAGGCAGGACTCAACCTAGATCCCTCGCATGCGCAGTTCACAATAGGGTTCTCGCTCCTATGAGAATCTAATGCCAGGGCAGATCTGACAGGAGGCAGAGCTCAGGCGGCAATGTGAGTGATGGGAGGTGGCTGTACTTAACAGATGAAGCTTCACTCACTCGCTCACCTGCCACTCACCTCGCACTGTGCAGCCCAGTTCCTAATAGGCCACGGCCAGTACTAGCCAGTGGCCCGGGAGTTGGGGACCCCTGCTATAGAGAAAGAATCTTTCCTTACTTCTCTCAGCTTTTGCAGCTCGGAAATTCCTTGACCCGGAGCAGCATCGCTCTAATCTCTACCCCCACCTTCACGTGGCATCCTCCTGTGTCTCTTCACATCACCTTCCCTCTGTGCTCATCTGTCTCTGTGTCCATAGTTCCTCTTTCTAAAAGAACAGCAGTCAGATTGGTTTAGCCACCCTCTTAATCTCATTTTAACCTGGTTCACTCTCTGAAGACTCTATTTCAAAATAAGGTCATATTCTGAGGTACTAGGAGGTTAAGACCTCAATATATCTTTTTAGGGGCGTGGCAGGGGGAACACAATTCAATTCATAATATGTTTCCTTAGTTTTCTGCCCAGAGTAGCAACCTAGCCACTTTCCTCCATAGTGAACTATCAGTTAGCTATTTAAAGGACACTGTCTGCCTTGTTAGTTTCAACAATATGGCTTAAAATATGCCTATATAGGTCACGCAACTTAGAGACCTTCCAAGTCTCCTCTGCCTCCCCCTATTCTGGGACTGGCCATTGGTGACTGCCTCTGCCCCCAGCCCCCACCGACCCCAGCCAATCACTGCCAGTCCTGCGCTTACCAGATGCCCTTCTCTTCCCCTCCCTTCTTCATCTGATTTCTGAGCCTAAAGACTCACAACCACATAGCAGCTGCATTAAAATCTCTAGACTCTGCCAAACATGAACAATCTATAAAAAATGGCAGAGACAGTGAGAAAAACATTCCAGTTCATCTGAACAAAGTCCCCACCCCCCGCATTCCCATGCTGAAGCCCAAGTGCTTATTTGAAATGTAGGAACTTTTGGGAAAGGGAATACATTTTGCCACTAACACTTTCATATGAACTGCAGGGGTCAGGGTAACATGAGGGCACTGGGCTCCTCTGTGGAACAAGAAGAGCACAGGCAAGGAGCATAGACAGGGGACACGCATGTGCAGAAACACAACCGTGAAAAACTAGGAAACTGAAAGGAGTGCCTACGTTTTCTCATAGGCCAAAAGTCATGGCAAAAATAGATTCATGAGCATTTTCCTCCTCTCTCTCTCTCTCTCTCTCCCATCCCTACTGTAAGCATCTTTGTTTCTCTTAAGAAGAAAAAAGGAAGAGATGGATGGCATGTGAGAGGCAGGCCCACGGTAGACAGTTACCTGAATGGTCTGCTTTAAGCGGGGATAAAAGATTCCCTAGTCCAAAGTCACCTCCCCATCATGCCCTCAGGGCCTAAAATTAGGATCATTAGGATCATTCTTAAGTTCAAGACATCTGTCTTCCCAAGACAATTGATGAAAACAAAGCTCTTCGGGGGAGAAGCACACTGCCAGTGCCCACTAATATATGCACAGGCACTGGGATAGTATATTCACTGGTGGTCACCTTAGACAACTGCCCCCAGGGGAATAAATCCAGCTATAGTCATATGTTTGCTGTGTTCTCTGCTGTATCCTCAGAGCTGTGCAAATCCCTGGGCATAAAATGTGATATGAATCTGCTTCTGTAAAATGGGAACAAATAAGTACCTAGAGCATTATGTTGCTTTGAAGACTAAAGGAGTTAACACATCTATAATGCTTAGAACAGTTCCTAGCCTATAGTAAGCTCCCAGTCAGCATTGGCTGCTATTGTTATTGCCGCTGCTATTGTTGTTGTTGACTGAGAAAACTCACAAGTAATGAGAGACAAGAAAGGTCTGGAGAACTGCAACTGAGAGCTGGGTGGGGTGATACCAAAGGGAAGGGGCCTGGCAGTGGCCCCAAAAGGAACTGAGAGCAAAACTAACCTTGCCCACTACACGAGCGCCCCAGGCACATGGCGCTTACCAAGTCCCAAGTAGGCCCCTGGCACTGAATTGTGGCCCTCGTTTCTCTCCCTGGTGGAGCTGGAAGCATTCCTCTAACTGCTTTGCTGTGGCCGATGAGGCATGGTAAAGGCAGGAGAGTACAGTGGGACAAAGCTTCCATAAACTAGAAAGCCACTGCGTCCCGGAATCTCTGAAACTGAACCAGATACATAGGGAGCACAGGGCACTGTAAATTAGGTGTCCTGGATTCCTGACCTGGACCCACGGGACACCCTATAGCCTAAAGGAAAGGCAAAGTGCTAGCACACAGTTTCCCAAAGTATGATACAGGTAGTTCATGAAAAAGGTATTCAAATAGGTTTCTGGGTTAAACAGAATTAAGTAGATTCCTTTAGGATAATTTTCTCAGAATTTCTAACATACATAAATGCATTGTGAATCTCCAGGGCATAGATACTGTGCACCTATCCCAAATGATCAGAGAAGACTGAGTTTAACTGAGTATCTGGTGACCAGGGTCTTCTGCAAACCCTGGGGTTGTAGATGAATGCTAGATGGTGTCTCCTCAAGCAAGCCACTTAGGCTTTCTGAGCCCTTGGTTTCCTCATCTGAAAAATGAAAGAAGTCAGTCAGTGGTTATTAGCTGATTTTGTCAAATGCACTGTGTGAAGCTGGTGAAGGCAAAGGTGCTCTGCCTCTAGGCGCATATTAAGCATCTGCCTGACCATTTTCTCATACAACTTCAGGGAGTCACAAGTCCCTCAACTATAAGATGTTCTAAGATCCATTCCATCTCTAAAATGGTGAAGGTACCTGAATCAGAAGCATATAGAGGCAGATATAAATTACTTCTGCCTGCCCAGCATCCTTTCCCTTTTTTTTTTTTTTTTTTTTTTTTGTTAACAGCACTATAGTTTCCTTTTCTGAAACTACCTCTTTCCCACTTCTCAGTCCATATATTTCAGGAAAAGTTAACCAACTCCTTCCAACTCCAGAAGTGGGCATGTCACCACAGCCTGACCAATCAGAACACCTCACTCGCCAGGCCATAGTGAAGGGCTCATGCAAGGGAATGTCGCTGACAGAAAGTGTTCTCCAGCATAGGACATACCGTAGAGCTATCAGATGGAAGGATGGACAGAGGGAAGGAAGGAGGGAAGAGGGAAGGGGGAGGGGGGAAGGAAGGAAGGAAGAAAGGAAGGAAGAAGGGGAGGGGAGGGGAGGGGAAGGGAGGGAAGGAGGGGAGGAGAAGGGACGGGAGGGAAGGAGGGGAGGAGAAGGGAAGGGAGGGAAGGAAGGAAGGAAGAAAGAAGGGGAGGGGAAGGGAGGGAAGGGGAGGGGGAAAGGGGGAAGGAAGGAAGAAAGAAGGGGAGGGGAGGGGAAGGGAGGGAAGGAGGGGAGGGGAAGGGAGGGAAGGAGGGGAGGAGAAGGGAGGGAAGGAGGGGAGGGGAAAGGAGGAGAGTGGAGGGGAAGGGAGGGGAGGGGGAGGCAGGGAAGGGAGAAGGGGAGGAGAAAGGAAGGAGGGGAGAGGGGAGGGGGAGGGGAGGGAGGACCAAAGAAAGAAAAAAACCAAAGGAAGGAAAGTCTTTACTTTGTGGCTACTAAACCAGCTGAATAAAAGCCTGCAGTCTTGGTAGTCATCTTTGTGTTTGAGAGAGAAAGTGATTCCTGATGACACTGGCTGACTCACCCCTGAACTCCATGTCTTCCTCCAAAATATCTCACTTATGAGAGCCAGTAAATATGCCCTTCTATTTAAATTAACTTGCAACTGAAAGAGTGCTGAACAATTCAGATATCAATCTTGGGATTCCCAGAGCTACGGTGAGGCTCAATTAAGAGGCTCACAGTGTTCATGCTGAGTCTACATTCAACAGAAAACCACCGTAGGAAGACATTAATGGATGACTGTACATTGACAAGCACTAGCAGGACCTGACCGTTGACCCATGTGAGCTGTGCACCAGGAAGGCCCCAGAGACTTCAAGTAATTTATTCCACTTGCTCCCTGCTACCTGAAATGCCATCATGGAGCATCTGTGATGTTGGTAGGGGGTAGAGGGCAGGTGTGGATGGTGTTGCAGAGACTTTTGAGAATCTGAGGAAAGCTATCAATCCTCTTTGTAAATAAGCAAAAAGATTTGCATGCAATTTCAGTGGTTTATACACTCCCTGAAGCCCCAGAGGGACTCTTTCCTCAAAGTGTCTCAGGGCTCCATCCCCTTGCTTTAGGTAGAGAAGAATTGCTGAACTTGTCAACATGAAAGATCCCAATCTCTCAGAGGACTTCAGGTGGAAAGGAAGGCAGATCACCACTGGCACAAAAAGGGAAAGGGGAGTGGCACCATTCCCCCCAGAACTCTGGCACTCACACAAACAGTGGGAATGGATCATGCTGCCCCGCCCCTGCATGTCCTTTTTGGAGTATTGGAGTATTTTAACGCATAGGAATGGGGAGCCAGCCTAGCTAGAACCCCTCCTTTGTCAGATTTGGAATTAACCCTATGGCATGAGATTTTGATTCCTGTTAAAAGAGCTCCCTGTAGAGAGAACACTTCAAACTCCTATCAGTCATTCCTACCCGATTCCAGATACTGTATTTTAATAAGGAAAGTTAGGGGCGTTTTAATAAAAGTAGAAGGAAGAGTTATGACAACAGATGTCCACTGCAGTCTGGCTTTGTCTGGGCCCGCATGGTGGAAGAACTAGTTTTTTTAAAATAGCAATTGATTCTAACCTCTGAAACATTTAGCAAATTATTGTTGTAAGTGGTTTTGCTCTTCCCAGTTGCAGGAAGTTTTCTAAAAAAAAAAAAAAAAGCCAAGGCTTCCCAACCAGGAACTATGAAGTTGATAGTTTGCTTTATATTTAACAGCAAAGTTAAAGGTTAATGGTGTGACAAGTCCTTACCCATTTATCGTCTCAAACTTAAAAAGTTGCATGAAAACTGGCCTCTCCCGCTGAAACCTAAATGTTCCATCCCAGCTCCTGGCAGGCCTGTGTTTGTGACCCGGCCCAAGCCTCATGTGTCCTCCTACACATTCCAGGAAGAAGGCAGGGAATGAACGGAGGTGGCCGGCTGCAACTCAGCTCCCAGCCACGGCCGTTCCACCACACCAGTCTCAGAGATATTTCTTCTGCCCCAGAAGCTGTCAGATCTAAGGTCCCATGTTAGGAGGGTTCAGATGGATCTCTGAGAAAAACCTATTTTACGAGTGAGAGCCTTTTGCCAAGAATAAGAATGGTCCCCTGTTTGCCTCTTTCAATCTCAAAAGCAGATAACGATGTCTGTTTTCCTGACCCCTCCACAGCCTGGAAAGCTCTTTTATCTTTCTGCCTGTTTGTTTGTTATACTTGGAATCCCAGAGAGGAACCAACATGTTAAACCTTCTCCATAGCAACTGTATCCCTCTTATTTCAATAGGGCCCAAGTAATCATTATCACCCTTACAGATGCAGCCTGAAATTGGGGCTGGGCCCTCAAGTTCACTTCAAGGGTGTTGGTGCCAGGAGATGTGATATTTTCAAATGTTTGCCACCATAAGTCCTTGGAAAAAGGTAAGAATTTATTTCTTATAAGAGTTTTACAGCTAAAAAATAAAGATTTAAATTAAGCCACCTCGTTTCATTTTGTTTCCAAAGACCTCTTTCAGAATCAAAGTCACTGGGCTTGGCGTGTTCCATTAGGAAGCTCATTAAAGCCTAAGAAACATCTTTGGCAATGGCAAGACACCATTGGCTCGTATGGCAAGGATCTGGATGGCAGGATCTGTGCTTTATGAATGACTACGGACTGGCACAGCCTCAGATGCAGAGTTCCTGAGCACCACAGAGGAGGACTAGAAAGTGTATGAAGTTGTATTTGTTGTCTTCTGTTTTAGCATCCTCTCCCACTTCGTGGAATCTGTTGGAAGCTTCTCTATGTTGTCTGCTCACAGACTCCAGTTTCGTGTTGCCTTCTGGTCACAGTCCTTGCTTCGGTAGCCACCAAAGCCTGTCCATTTCAAAGGGCTCTTGGGCTCTGAACTGCCTTCCCCGGACGGCAGTTCTAAGACCCTGTGCTGCAAGAACAAGCTCAGTCTGTTAAAAAAGAGTTCCATGCCGTGGAGATGTCGGGCACCATCTGGCAGGATGCTGTTGCCTCTCCCTAGCAACTGCTCCCACATCCCTGTCTCTGGTTACCTTGCCTGCTTCCCTAGTTACCAGAACTTCCAGTCTCTAGCACACCTCCGATACCACCTCCGTCGGTTTGCAGCTTCCTCCCAGAACCTCTTGAAAGCGGGTCCCGGTGATTCTGCCTCCAGGATCACAGACTGACTCTCAGCACCAACCAAACCCACAGTTTCACTCCTGTCAAGCCCACAGTATCTATGAGTCAAAACCGCCAGCACTTTAATTCAGTGTTAAACAATCTAATCGATCAACCAGTGAATCTCAATCGTGGATGTACATTTGAATCACCTGCAAGCCTTTAAAAAAACTAACCCCCTCCCGGGCACCAGCCCCAGATATTCTGATTTAATTGGTCTGAGGTAGAGCAGTATTTTTTTTTTTTACACTCCAAAGGTGGTTTAAAGGCGCAGTCAGGGTTATGAATCATTGATCTAATCCAAGAAATGCAGTGCTGCACCCCCTTTCATATGCCAAAAAAAAATTCTCACCCAATAATGACTGGACAGACACAAATACTAAAGAAGTGACCCCCATCTAATTTAAACAATTAATTTCTCCAGATTTTTTAAGTTGTGTCATTTTGATAAAATATAATTTATAACGATATTTTATGAAAGCCAACCCAATTTTTTTTCTTCCAGGACAGCTCTGTGGACCTGCATCACTACCTACTGAACATAGACTTTGTCCATGTGACTCGCTGGTTGAATATTATGCACCTTTTAAAACTATAACTCTTCAATGCCTCCAAAGTGCTGTGTAAAACGTTGAAATAGTCAGTTATATAACAAGAATGTCACTAACCATGTTTTCCAATCAGATCTTCACCGTTTTTCTCATAGTCCTCCATCTCTTCCTATTCAAGGTGAGGTCCTGGCGCTAGCAACATCTTAGACATCCAGAATATATGGCCCCAGTCCAGACCAACTAAATTGAAATCTGCATTTTTAACCAGGTCCAAAGAGAACCCACGGCTGCATTCAAGTTTGAGAAGCAGTACCCAGTAAACTGCTTTTACGAATCTTACTGTTAGAATAACCTCTTTAAAGGCTCTCTTTTTGTGGCCTTAGCCCTTATTTTCCACTGAATTTCTCTCTGTGGATGCCCTGCTCCCACAAAACAGGTCCACCTCCAGCTTCTAGGCTTGGGCTCTCCTCGACACGCTTGCCCACCTTCTGCAAAGCCCTCTCCCATCCTCTCTGCCTGAAGGCAGCATTCTCATTTCTCAAAATCCCAACAGAGCCTCTCCTCTCCAAAACCTCCCTAGAGCTCTCCAGCCCACAGTAGTCTTGCCTGCTTATAATTTTATAGCGCTTATCCGTACATTTGTCAAAATGATGGCTGTTTGTGTTTTATTGTTTAGCCCTTATTTTGCCCTTAACTTTTCAAATACTTACACCTTCTCTCTTCCAGTTGTCCATCGTTTACCTACCTTTGTACCTGCCATGGAGCTTTGCACATAATAGACTCAACAAACATTTGGTGTTTTGTTTTGACTCAGATCTCTGATGGCAAACTATATAACACATAAAACCTATAAATCTGTATCTAGATACCAGTTAAAAATTTACAACCTCTAAGCTAGCTGGTATTAAAGCTTCCAATATGCTAGACACGTGAGTTGGAAAGTAATATACTGTATAAATAGATACTGGGCTATTTTAGATAACTAGAGAAAATAATTATCAAAAATGAAAGCAAGACAACATAATATCAGGTATCAACTAACAGTGTAAGTAGAAACATTTCATATCATCGTTACTTAGGACAGCTAATCAAATAGAAACCCCTTAACTACTACCTGCCACTGGCCAAAGTGCATTAGCAGCCAACCCCAGGCCTGTGACGTCCAAAGAAAGTCATTTAGGCCTCCTGACTAGGATTGTCTCTATTAGGGTATGGGCAGTCCCAGAACTCATTCCATTCCACTCCTGGATAGAATGACCCCATGTATTGCAACAGGAATATTCATGGGTGTTTTTTCTAACTCCTTTCTTATTTTTTTCATAGAGCTCATATTTATTGAGAATTAACTATGTATCCTGTAGTAAGCCTTGAAAATATGAAAATGAGTAAGACACTGTCTTTGCCATCAAGTTGTTCACAGCCTCCGTAGGAGGAGACCTAAGCAGGTTATTTGAATGCAATGCAATGAATATACAGTACTACAGTGCTGTTCTTTAATTAATACAGTACTAGAGTACTGTTCTTTAATTGATACAGTACTAGAGTACCATGTAATACACACGGTATTGATGGAAAATAAGCAAGAGCTGCCTAACACAACCTGAGGCAATCAAGGAGATCCCTGTGGAGGTGGTGATGCCTACACTGAGCCTTAGAGTTGGCAAAGAAGTTAGCCAAGTGAAAGGTGAAGAATCAATACTCCAGCTTGAGGGAAGCATGCAAAGAAAGGGGCGAAGTAACTGAAATCACGGTATATGGAAGGAACCTATGATAACTCCACATTGTAGGAGGTAGGACGTGATGAGGTTTCTTCCACAGGGGTGACTGCTTGCTAGTTGATAAGCTTAGATGCAAAAGACCTTGGACTTTACCCTAAAGGCAAATGGAGAATGTCTAGGCTTGAAAGATTTAATGCAGTTTCCAAGATCTGATATGCAAAGTTAAGAACAACTTAGATTCTACACAAACCAGAACATTAAATGCCATAAAATTGTAGTCAACATAGCTATGTATACACTGATTCAAACATTCCATGGGTCATGTCTACAGCCGGGTGTTAGAAGAAATGATCTCTGAGATAAATCCAGCCAAGATTCTATTTTCTGATTCCAAACGCCCAACAAAACTGTCGACCTGGATCCGTCCTTTTGAAAGCAATGAAGCATACCACAGGACAAATAGCACAGTGTTACCAACGTATAATCGTAAAATGAAAAGAGCATTTAAAGGGCTGTGGAATCAAAGACCAGTGGCGGACATGGGCCTGATTCTCACTCGTCCAACTTCTCTTTCCAGCAAACCATACCTTTTCTGCAATTGTACCTCATCATGTCAGGCGAGTTTATGTGTTGATAATGTCTTTATTCTTTATATTTTAATTTAAAATATTTAACACATTTTTAAATTTGCAAACAGCCAGTTCAGTTATTTGCTTTATACTTGTATACTTGCTTTATGCACACTCACATACTCACACAGATTTTTATTCAATTTTGATAGATTAAAGCTGGTTGGTTTGAATATTGGCATTTTCTGAAATTTTATCTCAGTATAAAAACTAAATTATTTAGTCTAGATGTTCAAAACCATTAACACAGAAGAAAAACACTAGCAGGAAGTAATTCTGTTTGGTTTAGGTAGGTGACAAAATAAATTATACCTAAAGTTATATATAGCTGGAATAATTCAACTGTCTGCCTTTTGAGTTAGTGAACCATGCATGCTGCTTTACCTAATGGCTTCTAATCTGTACTGGACTTGGACTTTTCAAGATGAATGAAACTGATTAAGGCAACTCTCTCCTGCCAACTTCACCATATTTGGATGCAGCGTCTCATCCTTCCATCTCACCTGTCCAGGTATGATTTGCCTAGCAGTGATATTATTTGTTAGAGATAGGACAAATAAATGTCCATATTTATGTTATTTCCAGTTTTTGCAGGACTTTATAAATAATCATTAGGAAAAATCATAATGATGATAAAACTTAGAAAAATGCTAAAGAAGTAAGTATAACAGTTTAAAAAGATTTAAAAAGGAGATTCTGTCATTTGCCACAACACAGAAGGACCTGGAGGACATTATACTAAGCGAAATAAGGCAGATACAGAAAAAAAATTTGATCTCACTTATATGTGGAATGTAGAAACAGAAGGTCAAATATACAAAGATAGGCCAGGTGCGGTGGCTCACAACTGTAAATCCAGCAGATTGGGAGGCTGAGGAAGGTGGATCACTTGAGCCCAGGAGTTGAGACCAGCCTGGGTAACATAGCAAGACCCTGACACTACCAAAAACAGAAAAAATTAGCTGGGCATAGTGGCACGCATCTGTAGTCCCAGCTATTTGGGAGGCTGAGGCGGGAGGATCCCTTGAGCCCGGGAGGCAGAGGTTGTGGTGAGCCGAGATCAAACCAATGCACTCCAGCCTAGGTGACAAAGCCAGGCCCTGTCTCTCTCTCCACATAGATAGATAGATAGATAGATAGATAGATAGATAGATAGATAGATAGACAGACAGATAGACAGACAGACAGATAGATGTATATGTATATGTATGTGTGTACATACACACACACAAAGCTAGAGAATAAAACAATGGTTACCAGGGTCTTCATGTGGTGGGGAAATGGGGAGATGCAGGTCAAAGGATACAAAGTACTAAATATGTAAGAAATAGGTTGAAAGATCTAATGTACAGCATGAAGACTATGGTTAATAGTTGTGTATTGTAGTCAAGATCTTTGCTAAATGAGTAAACTATAGCTGCTCTTGCCACAGGGGGAAAATGTGGGTAACTATGTGAGATGGGGGAGACGTTAGTTAATTTATTCCACTATAGTAGTCATTTTACTATATATATGTATCTTATAACATCGTATTGTATACCTTCCATATACATAATAAAATATATTTTATAAATAAATAAATGTATATATTGTGATTTGGTTGCCCAGAAAATAAAGAAAGAAAGAAAGAAGAAAGAAAGAAAGAAAGAAAGAAAGAAAGAAAGAAAGAAAGAAAGAAAGAAAGAAAGAAAGAAAGAAAGAGAAAGAAAGAGAAGAAGCTGCAGAGCAAAATAATGAGGAGACTGGGCCAGACTGCAAGGTGAAACTCCTGGTCTCCCCACTTGCTAGTGAGATGACTTTGGATAGGTGATTTAATCATTGAAAAGTCTCTGCCAGATGCAGTGGCTCACGCATGTCATCCCAGCATTTTGGGAGGCTGAGGTGGGCAGATCACTTGGGGCCAGAAGTTCGAGACCAGCCTAGCCAAAATGCCAACATGCCCGTCTCTACTAAAAATACAAAAATTAGCCATTCGTAGTGGCACATGCCCATAATACCAGCTACTTGGGAGGCTGAGGTGGGAGAATTGCCTGAACCCAGAAGGCGGAGGTTGCAATGAGGCAAGATTGTACGCACTCCAACCTCAGCGACGGAGAGAGACTCCATCTAAAAAAAAAAAAGAAAAAAAAAGAAAAGTCTCAGTTGCCCAATATGTAAAGTGGGAATAATAATAGTAGTTCCTATCTCATAATGTAAGGTTGATAAGATTATTTTAAGTAATTTATATACAGCATGTAAACCAGAGTGGGGCACATAGGAAACCATATGTGCTAGCATTTTTAATATCATTATCATCATTATTATAAGGCACCATGATAATAATTAAGTCTATTAATTCCAGTAATTCTCAAGGAATAGTTTCATGGAATCACAGAGTAGTTCATACACACACACACACATACACACCCACACACAAAAAAACACACATACACACACACACACCCTCCTTTTCCAGCACTTCTGGGAACGTTTGAAATATAGAGGGAAGGGAAAGCTTCCCAAGAGATTATATTACAAGAGTTAGTTATCAGAAAAGAATGCTGTGGCAAACTCTGTTGCTTGAATGATCCGACCCCACTTCCAGCCTCTTCCCTAGTTCCCCTTCCAGCTAGGAATGGCAAGTGACACAGTTCAGCCAGAAAAGACATGTCTCTTCCTCCTGCAGAAATGATGCCTGGGCTGTGAGACCATTCCTGTGGCCATGAAGGAAACCTCCAAAGAATCAGAGACCTTGGTGCTAGCATTGCTGAGTCCCTGAATCAGTGCCAACAACAACCCACCTACATATTTTGCATCCTCTATGAAAAACAACCCCCTTTGAATTCAGGTTTTCTAACACATACAGCCAAAAGCATACCTGGCTGATACATTTATAGACTACATTGCTGTTGAGACTGCCCGAGAGACACCTGTCTGCAGAGCTCATGTTTACCCATTATCACTTGTGCCTGCTTTCTTTTCCCAGGGTATAACGAGTTCCTTGGTGTGCTCGTGTTGCTATTTTCAGTCTTCCACCTCTCCTTGCGTAAGTCAAAACTTGGGAATATCCAGGCAGCCTTTCCTTCCAGCTCTTCCCCATACCTTCTGCTTGCTCCCAAGTGCTAATCTCACTTCCAGCTATTTATGCTGCAGGCTCTTCATTTCTTGCCTTCCAAGCAGCCACATTCTGGGTGATACAGAACCAGGGTACCTGTTACTGGTGCTACTAAATACCCCAACACAAACATCACAAGATTCCTTTTCAGTGTCACCAGGAGTAGGGACATTCATCTTCCCATTAAAGACAAATTAACCACTTGCCTGTCTCTACCTTGTCAGTTTTACTACCTTAGTCTCCACCGGTTCTCAAAAAGCCCTCCTGCCCACTCAGTCCTTCATCCCTGCCTGCTATCTATTGAAGTCTGTTCCGCTCCATACCCAACAACACTGGTAAAGGCTGCGCCATCTTTGAATAGTGTTTCCATTTATTATTTTGTGTTATTGTTATTTAGACAATCAAATCGTTCACTTAAATGAATACATTATGAACACATTTTAAATTGCCTATGGACTTATTTAAGATAACAATTCCTCAGATCTAAAATTATTTACCCATTTTTGTTAAAAAAAGGAAAAATTGGGGCTTGAATTAGGTGATTGATAATTTTATTTTTCTTCATAAAATTAGCCCATATTCTGAAAATGTTTAATATCATATAAAAAAATTATAGTCATATGGGTTAAACCATAATGTCAGTAAAACAGCATCTACATTAGTCTGGGGGAAAAAAACTATATTCTGCCACCAGCAGAAAGATGAATTTTGTTGGCCTTTGAAAGTCAGAGGATTAACTAGTGTTTGGGGGGAAATGTTTTAAAAGATACAGAACCTGTCTTATTTTCTGCTTCATGAACTAGTAACACAAACACTGGAGAGGCTGTGATGGGTGTGTTCCAGCTGTCTGCTAACAGATGAGGCTTTTGAGGTTGTGAGCCAAAGGAACAGCAAACACCATTCTGTGTTTAACAAGCCTTATACTCTCCAGTATTGAGATTACCCGTGACAGAGTTAAAACTTGGTGGGGAAAAAAAAAACAGTTATTCCAAGCCACTGGCACAACATAAGATCCTGCCATTGTAAAGGAATCACATGGATTGTGAAGGAAGCAATTGTGAAAGACAGCATTTTTCTTTAAAAAAAAAAAAAAACTTCACTGGAATTTCCAAGTAGGAGGGGCTCGAGCTGAAAAAGTTTAAATTTCAAATCATCCAAATTACTATTTGAAAATTATTTAGGCCACAGGGAGCAAAATGCAACATTTTAATTTGTTTTCTAGCAAAACATACATATATGAATCCAGGTAAATCAGAAACTCTTCCCAGATAAGAAAAATTTTAAATAATCATAAGAATAAAAACAAGTCATTTGCAGACACAGCTCAATAATGTACCAAGAATGGTGCAATCACATACATAATTCAAGCATAATGTAATCTTTAAAATATATATTTCTAAAATAAAGAGCAGACAGCTTGGGTGTGGATTCTGGCTCTTACTGTGTTAATTTGGCGAGTAACTTAACATCTCTGTGCCTCAGTATCCACATCTACAAGATGCAGAAAATAGCTAACTTGTAGGGTTGTTAAAATAAGAGTGAAATGAGTTGGAATTGTACAGTGCCTAGAACACTGCCAGGCACATAATAAGGGATATATAAGTATAACTAACAAATAATAATAGCTGAGAAGCTTACATGAGGGGATAAATTTGGACTAATCAGTCAGTGGGAGAAGCCATAGAAGCCCCCAGGCTTACCTCTTACCTCATACAAGAGGAAGCCCCTAAGAAACCTCTTGACATACAGTAAGAAGGGGAAACTGCCTCCCTGTAATTCCTACCTTGAACCCTAAGTCTGAAACAATAACAAATAAATCCAAGTCTGCTTCTATGTGGCAAATCACCACATATTATATGGAACCTTCATTTCCTTCTCTTCTTCAAGCCAAGCATCCTCTAATCAACCTCTATTCACAACACCTGCCTCTACAGGCACAGAGTTTGTCAGGTCTGCCATTAAGGATGGGCAGAAAGTACCCAATGTGGTCTATGAAGCATCTGAGGCTCTCATTGTGGACCCTTGACTTCTATTAACTGAGGCTCAAATCGGATTCCCATGTTTTGACATCCAGGTCACCCAATCACCTTCTACCTAGCCTACAGTGAACAAAACTGCCCTCTTGATCTACTACAACCACAGCACTCAGCTTCGTACTCACATAGACATTTTAAAGCTTAAACTTAAAAATGTGTATTTATCCCTATTAACTAGTCCCACTTGATTATTAATCAGAATAAATGTGCACGTACAATCTGATTTAGTAGTACACCAAATCAGATTTTAAATGTCCTAGAGGAAATCGTTTTTTTTAAAGAAATTGTATGATGAAAATTTTGTAAAACAAATAAATATCTTCCAATTGATTTTTTATGTAAATCTTTTAACATATTAAATTTGCCTAAAGCAGGATACAAATATATTAAGTTTTGGATTATACCATATTATGTTATTACAACAGATCTGCCTTCCTGTATTTTGATTAGGCTAATACTAAAATTAGTTTATTTTCCCTGAATGTACTGAAACAAAAATATTTGCATACATAAGAGAGTCAAGAGGCCATGACATGACCAAAAAAACTGCCTAGGTCTAAAATTTTCATAAAGTGCAATCCTCGCAGAGCAAACCAAAAGTTAATTCTTTGGTTGAAAAGTCCCCTCTTATCCCTTTTATATAAGTGAAATTATGTAACCAAAAAATTATAACTAATAAGAAATATGAGTGTTTCATGTTTATTCTGTTTCCATTGAATTTGACTCCACAATTGGATCACACTCTTCAAGAGCTCTCTCTATCAGGTAAGGGCTTGGGCAATGCCTTTTACAGGCTGACTCCAAATTACCTCTCTTGCCTCACCTCTGATAACACCCTACCACTATCACCCACTGAGTTTCACCAACCCCACCCACCTACACTCACAGCACTACCTATTTCTCCAAACTGATACTGATGGAGGAGGAGGTTGATAAGGTCTCAGATCAGTCCATGATAGGAAAACCAATATCTAGCATTCCTGGGTGAACCTTGGGAACCAGAATTGAGCTGTGCCCTTCCCTGGGGCTAACCCTACCCTACTGCTGAGCACACTATGCTTGGCCTTCTAACTCTGTATCTGACTGAACTTTCCCCTTCTCTTATGGGGGTTGGAGCTCTTCCTTAAACCCAGACACTTAACTGGTGCCCCAAATAACTTTTCCAGCCCATTACCTTGTTATTCAGTAACTTCCTGGGATCCTGCCATAAACCAAAAAGACCTCTAAGCACTGTCATGCCAGCTCCCACCAGACTTTCAGTATCAGCACTCCTGCCCAAGGATCTCCCACCAGATTGGAGACTGGGCCAAAATTTACCATACATGTATTAACAACACAATTTTTTTTGGTGGCAGGGAGACAGGGTCTCACTCTGATGCCCAGGCTTGAAAGCAATGGCATGAGCTCAATGTAACCTCAATCTCCTGGGTATAAGTGATCCTCCTGCCTTACCTCCCAAAGTGGTGGGATTACAAGCATGAGCCACCACACCTGGCCTAACATTACAATTTGAACTGCTAATACAAGGTAATTTGAAGAAGGAATGTGCAAACTCGTGCATAAAGAAAGCCTCAGCTTCTTTTTCGAGGGCATCTAGGAGTCTCAAATAAATGAAATATATTCTATGTTCCTGGGTGAGAATATTCAAAAGGTGATCATTTCAATCCTTTCCAAGTTACTGGTGGTTTGTAGATTTAATTTTGACAAATAAACTCATCAAAACTCTCTCAAAATTTATGTAGAAGCAAAATGAGTGTGGATGGCTAAGGAAGTTTACAAAAAGAAGAGTTTTAGAAGAATTTGCTCAATTAGATTTGAAAATCATACTATAAACCCACAACATTTAAATCAATGTTGTATTTGCTTGTGAATGCCAAGCATATCAACAGTGTGAGAAAAGACCCTAAAAGAGTTTCTAGTATATGTAAGGATTTACCATATGGTGTATGAGGCGTCAGAAATTAATAGGAAATAAAAAAAGATTCAACAATTTATACTGGAGAAACTATTAGGGGAAAAATTATTTGAAGCTTTGCTACATACCCTTATGAGATAAATCTTGTATACAGTAATTAAATATGTTTTTAAAACAAATTACAAAGTAGAAGGGAAGGTACAGAGATTTGTCTTATGGAGGGGATCTTTGAAACTAAAAAACAATGAAAGTAATTACAAAGAAAGAGGTTGATAAATTTTTTATTAAAATAAGGAGAACTAAAAGACTACCAACTGGAAAAATATCTATAACAACTATGAGACAAATGGTTACTGTCCTTCATATGTAAACAGCATTTACAAATCTATTAGAATACACAAAGACCATAATACAGTATATTTACAGGCAATTCTTCTTAGAGGAGGAGATAGAGGTAAAAATAAATTTTAAAATTTCAAGCTTAACTCATAAACAAATACATATTAAAATAACAATGGTTATTCTAAGTGAAGTAACTCAGGAATGGAAAATCAAACATCGTATGTTCTCACTTATAAGTGGGAGCTAAGCCATGAGGATGCAAAGGCATAAGAATGACACAATGGACTTTGGGATCACAGGGGGAAAGTGTTGGAGAGGGTGAGGGATAAGACTACAAATTGGGTGCAATGTATACTGCTCGGGGGATGGGTGCACCAAACTCTCACAAATCACCACTAAAGAACTTACTCATGTAACCAAACACCACCTTTTCCCCAATAACCTATGGCAGTTAAAAAAAATCGATAAAAAAGAATAGCAATGGGATTGTTCAAGAGATCAGAAAAAACAAAAATGAAAATGCAAAGATTTTAGAGTGAAGCAAATGAGTTTGAATACTAACTCTTACTATTTCTAGCTATGTGAGCTTGGGCAAATTATTTAATTCTTCTAAGTCTCAGTTGCTAATATATAAAATGGAGATAACAGAAATGTATATAGCTGCTTTGAATAGTAAATGAGATAAACAAGGTAAGGTGTTTAGCATAGTGCTTAACACATAAGTACTTAAAAATATTAGCCATATAGTCTTCCTTCAATACACGTATAGCACTCATGCAAGAGATATTTATAGACATATTCGTGAGTGACAAGCACTCTACTAGATGCTGAGGATACCATGGGAAAGAAAGATCAACACCATCCCTGCCCTCATGGAGCTTACTGTCTACTAGTGCTGGCAGACAATTAAATGAACAGTTACAATTCAGTAGAACAAACAATATTTCAATGCTGTTGGTAGGGAAGCTCATAGGGCAGGAACTAACCAAATCTGGGGTGTGGCAAGGAGTCAAGGCCACAAAGCACTGAGAAGCCAGTTGATCCTATTATGCCTTTGGTGGCACCAGTCTATTCGGTGGGGAAATTTTCTAATCAGCAAAACTCAGGTGTGGAAGACTGACGTCTGGATTCATCCAGGCCTGGGATTTTGTCAAGCAGTAGTGAAAGAAGTTACATAGGGACAAAAGAGTTGATAGTGTCAAAAGAGAGACTGAAGTGATAGAACACAAAATCTAAACAGATTGAGAAATGGATTGAAGATGCAAGGTGGGTGACAGAGAAAGAAAAAGTAAACTAATTGAGGGTCTAGAGAGCCTAAAGAGACAAAGAGTAAGATGGATGTGAGGCTATGTTCAGAGAGTAAATGTCTGAATATAATAATTGAGTAACCAAAATATGGGTACGGACAAAGTGCAGAGTATGGCCATGGAAAAAGAAGAGGAACAGGGTTAGAGCAGAAGAGGGTTACGAGTAAGTCAAAACCCTGAGAAGCCTGTGTCATTTGGGCAGATGTCCAAGTCACTCAGGAAATGACAAGGCCTGAGGGTCCACAGAAGGACAGAAGCCACATGCCAGAGTAGAACGTCTCTTAAAATGGTAGAAGGAGGCTGGGCGCAGTGGCTCACGCCTGTAATCCCAGCATTTTGGGAGGCTGAGGCGGGCGGATCACAAGGTCTGGAGTTCAAGACCATCCTGGCCAACACGGTGAAACCCCGTCTCTACTAAACATACAAAAAATGAGCCGGGCATGGTGGCATGCGCCTGTAGTCCCAGCTACTCGGGAGGCTGAGGCATGAGTATCTCTTGAATCCGGGAGGCGGAGGTTGCAGTGAGCCCAGATCCCACTACTGCACTCCAGCATGGCGACCGAGCAAGGCTCCGTCAAAAAAAAAAAAAAGAATGTGGTAGAAGGATTGGCTCATTTAGGATGATAAATTAGAGGCAGGGTAGGAAAATAAAACCTAAATTATCTTTAATTATTCCATTTCTAAGTTTTAGAAGAGAGACATAAAAGAAGTTTTTGGTTTAAATTTTCTGGTTAATTTCCCAAACATAAATTTAACTTCATCAAGAAAAGTTATAAAACATAATTCCCTGCTAGTAACAGGACCAGTCAGGCAATAGGGTACCACAGCTTGAGTTTTCAGAGATGTATATTTCAACACTAATGAAATAGAATCCATACTAGAATTGCCTTTGGCATGGTGAGAAAATGAACATCTATTAAAACTTAAGATGGAAAAAAGGAATCCCTTTGACATATTTATTTCATTAGTTTGGGGAGCTAGTTCCAGATCATTAAAATTCTTTAAACCTATAACCAAAAAGAAAATGGTGAAAAAAGGGAAATGAGATTGATTCTAGGATAGTGGATAGGAACTACAACAAATTTGTAATATATTATAGTAAAAGTGAATATCATAGGAAAATTCCAATTACTTGTAGCCTCCTTAGTACCGCCCATCAATTTCTTTGGAAAGGCAATTCCATTTCAGTATATCCATTCAAAGAAGACAAACTTGAAGTACTAAAGTTCTAATATCAAATCAAAAATAAAAGTTCAGCCATGTAAAAGCAAAAGGCAAAGTTCTGTTGGTCTTGATTCCTTTGACATTTAACTAAATAATAACAAAAGTGAAGGACTAATTTCATTTTAAAAGTTCCAACTTGTCCAGATGAAAGGCCATTACCTAAAAATGGCATACCAAATGACATTGCTTTGGGGTCCTCAGCACTTGATCCAAGGGGAAAAAACCCTCGTGGTTTTGATTAAATTAAAAGCTTCTCAACAAATAATTCATAATTTTTCTTCTGCTCATTTTGTTCATTCATATCTCAGGTCCCCTAACACCTTAAAGTCTTATACCATTCATGACATCCAAGTGAGAATACAGAAGAATAACTGTAATTAACATATACTACCTCCTCTACTCAGTTCAAGTCACCATCCTTATCAACTAATTTGCCATGGAGAGTGGGGTTCTTCACCAACAGATTTAGTAGGACCAGTATTCTTGGCAGAAAATTAATTTTTTGGATTTTTTTGAGACAGATTCTCACTCCTGTCGCCCAGGCTGGAGTGTAGTGGCACTATCTCAGCTCACTGCAACCTCTGCCTCCTGGGTTCAAGTGTGCCTCAGCCTTCCAAGTAGCTAGGACTACAGACACACACTACCATGCCTAGCTAATTTTTTGTAATTTTAGTAGAGATGGGTTTTGCCATGCTGGCCGGACTGGTCTCAAACACCTGACCTCAAGTGGTCCACCCACCTCAGCCTCCCAAAGTGCTGGGATTATAGGCATGAGCCACCATGATCAGCCAGGAAATTAATTTTTAACTAAACATTTTAAAAATATTTGTCTTTCTATGCAGATTCGTCTTTTAAACTTGCAGTTGGTACACAATGGAATACTATTCATCCTTGAAAAAGAAAGAAATTCTGTCATTTGCAACAACATGGATGGAATTGGACAACATTATGATACTAAGTGAAATAAGTTAGGCACAGAAAGACAAACACAGCATGTTCTTACTTATACGCGGAATCTACAAATAGAGAATTCACAAAAGCAGGAAGCAGAATGGTAGTTACCAAAGGCTGGAGGATGGGAATGGGGAGATGGGGAGATGATGGTCAAAAGGTACAAAGGCACAGTTAGACAAGAGGAATAAGTTTTTCTTAATCCACTTCAGTGTGGTAAATATAGTTAATAACATTATATTATACATTTCAAAATCGCTGAAAGTACATTTCGAATGCTCTCACCACAAAAAAATAAGTATTTGATGTGATGGGTATGTTAATTCACTTGATTAATTATTCCACATTTTACTCATAAATCATAATTTCACTTTGTACCCCATAAATATACACTGTAATTTGTCAATTTACAATAAGAAAAGTAAATAAAATAAAAACAAGTAAGTGGGTTAATTATTCTTTTTGAGAACCAATTTTTGTTCACCATGCTTATATACATTGGGCATAGAAATTAAGATTTTTGTCTTACTTTGTCCAACTCAAAAAAAAGAGATCTGTAATTGAAACGATAAAAAGTTATTTTAAAATAATGATAATTTAATTGTTGATGGCTCAACAATTAACAGGTAAGCCCAATTTCAATATTGATATTTGATATGAGTTTTAGTTTTTAAATTATAAATAATAAATTACACAAAATAATGGGGAAAAAATAAAAAAATTATAAATAATAAATTATGCAAAATAATGAAGAAAAAAAGACATGCACATACACACAAAGAGCTTTTTATTTTATTCTTTCAAATCACAAAGTGACACAGATGCGATCGATCACTTTATTTTTGAGTAGCATAAACATCTGCCAATTATTTGTCTCATATGGAAATTTTGGAGGGGAATGAGTTTTTTTCTATCAGTTTCAAAAACAGAGGTAAAACTGGGGCAAAAAACAGACCAAATGGTTATGTATATTTTTAGCAGAACAAAATACACTGAAGCAAAAATATATATACCTCTTTACCTCATGTCTCAGTAATTAATTCAATGTGTTTAAATTTTTCCATAAAAGATTATCCTCTCATTTTAAAACCAGAAACCTGAGCATAAACAAAACAATATTTATTCCATGTTTCATTCTCTGAAATAAATAACATCCAGCAACGTTTCAACTTGACACAGTGACAGTTAAAGCATCACAGACCCAGGTTCTGTAACCTTTCTGTCTTAATTTGACAACCTAATCTCCCAAGACTCGGTCTGGAACACTAGCTGATCAAAATATTTTATGAACTATTTCTGGAATTATTCAAAAGAAAATAATAAAACATATCACACTGAGTAATTTCTCTTTTTGGAACACCAGGGTAAAATCTTGCAAAGATTCAATTAAACAGCAGTGTCCCTCTGGAGATAAATTTAGCGATGATGCTTTGACCAGGAGAATCTTTTTCTGGTGAAATATTTAAGAAGAGATACAAAGCAATAAACATTCATTTGTCCTTTTCCTCCCTAAGGTGACGATGTAAGAAGAGTTTATCTACCTTTATTCTTGATTGCAGCATAAATGTAAGGTAAGCTGCTCCTTCTGTAGACAACCCACTTGTTGTGAGGCTTTGGCCCTCATGCCTCTGTTCCTGCAAGCTTTTGCTCTAAGAAGAAATCTTCGTTCTCAGAAAAAAATTTGTCATAAAAATGATGCATGCTTGGAAAGTGTGACTATGACTTGGCATTTTTTCCTTTAAAGTTACTCATTCTGGAAGAAAACACATCATTAAAACTTGCCCTAAATATCAGAGGTTTTATTTCAGCAAAATATTTTGGGATTCATGAATGCATCAAACTAGATAACAATTAATTTCCATCAAGAGAAGGACTATAACGCATTAGCCCAAGTGCTAGAAACCAAAAGAAGATGACTAGATAACAATCAGCAAAACTACTCACAAACAAGTTGTTTACTTTTATAAAGTTTCCAAATACAAAGTCAAACTAATTCATTTTGTTGATTCGAATGACAGTTTCTCTACCTGACAGAGTGAAAAAAAAATCAAATATTTTTGCCTTTAAACATTTTATGTGTTGTCCAGAAGGTAACAATATATCCCTTTAGCCTTAAAACAAGATTAGATTTTTAAACCAAAAATATGACTGGGGGAATCATAAAAAGCCAGGAGAAATTTTTCATATGCACTTCGAAAAATACTGCTCTTACCTAGAATTTACCAGAATTCCTATCTTACCTTTGTCCTTGCATCAATGAAGCATTTAATCTTGTCTGAATTCCTTCAACAAGACCAATGCAAGTGATATTGACTAGCAAGAATTGTTCTTTAGGAATGTGAAACTTCGATGTCAAGTCTTAGCCATAACATGTGCTCCCATGCACAACTAGACATCTATTGCCAAGGGGAGAGAGTCTTCCTTTTGCTACAATAGTTGCCCTTTTTCCAAGTTCAGAGCAAAGACCTTTTTGAGAAAAGTTGATGAAAAATCAGGTCCAGGATAAATTGCAAATGCAGGCTGTTTTTGTAGAGTGAGCATGCCTTTCTTTAAGATAGAAATCAACTTTAGAATTAGATTAATTAAAATTTAAATTTAGAATGTAAAAATAAGAGTCAAAGAGGCTTTTTAAATTTACTTATATCCAAATTTTGCAGGATATATTGCTGGAATATGACCAAAGAGTTTAACATATTAAACTAGGTAAAATCTGAAAAATATTTTTAGTACAACTAGTTTATATTTCCCATGTATTAATGCCTCTCGTTTTCCTGCTTCCTGTCTCCTTTGCCTGATTTTCACTTCCTTTTCTCTTTTTTTCTTCTATCACTAACCTTAGCTTGGAAGAGTTTCCATGATTCAATCTTCTTCCAATTTCTTTGTTCTCTTTGGCAGGATCAAAGCTGAATAGCACTTTCTAGATTTTACAACAATTACCCCATTTGATTTTTATAGCCATCTTGTGACATAGTCCCAAAAGATATTATCTTCTATTCCACACCTATCTGAAATGATACACCTATTAAATGGCAATGTAAAATCTCACAAGGCTCTTCCAATTTTCTTCACCCTCTCCAAATAGACCTGTCTTTTTCATCAATGAGGCCCCAGCAGTTAGTATAGTCCCTAGCATATAATAGGTGCTCAGTAAATACATATTGAATAAATGAATGAATGAATGATAGCTATACTTCTATTTCTATGAGAACTTCCACTTTTCAAAGTGCTTTTATATGTATGAACTCCTCTGAAAAACACGTTTCATGAATTAGATCAGCTACTTTGGTTCTCCATTTTACTGCTAAAGAAAGTGTGGCTCAGAAAAGTAAAAGAAATGCATTCATAAATAGCCAAAAGTCTTTTTTTTTAGGCCAGCTTAGTGCCTAAAAAAATTAATATAAGTAGAATTTTCAACCCCATATGAACCTGTGGGCTATTCTTCACTACAAAGTTAAGGTTATGATAAGTGCTAGTTATTTTCACTATTTTGCATAGTCTCAATAGTGTGTGTGTGCATGTGTGTGTACAAGTGACTTTATGTATATATGTATATACACACTTAGATCTGTTTGTTACATGTGCTAAGCTATTGGGATATGGGATAAAAACCTTACATATTTTTACTTACTGATTGCCTCTAAGCAGTACATAAATTAAACCCAATTACTCATTTCCTTCTAAGTTTTAAAATACAGAATTCAAAGGTCAACGCTTTCTAATAACTAAGCTGCAATAATAGCTTATTTTACTATAGAACATTGTAGAGCATGTCACTGTTCCATATTAACACTCCTTTATATGATAAGCAATCATGACCTGCAACATTGCTAACACACACAATTCACCCTTGCCTTTTGGCCCTCCAGATGGCCCATTGGTTCTGTTCAAATCGAACGCCAAGATTCCTCTTTCCTAATTGCAGGCTGCCAGCAGGAGCCGTTTGCAGCAGCTGTTGGCCCACAGTCAGTTGCAACATCCCATTGCCTGGGCCTAAGTTTCTTTATAGTCTACAGGCTCTTTGTCTGCCTACATAGCTCATAGTCATAATCAGTTCTTGATTATGCAGAAGGGAAAGAGACAATGTTAATAATTTAATGTATCATCATCAAAGGAAAATTATTTGAAAGAACAAGAATTATTATACCAGGTTAAACCGGTGATCTCAGTTTTCTGGTCTCTGATAGCAGCAGCTAGACTTATGGGAGAATTTGATTATCAAGATAGAGTATTTCTTATTGCTCATTCATTCATATATTCAATGCTTTTAATAAAGAGTGTAGAATATACAAGACCTCAACCAAGTAGCTGAGGGCTGATGGAGTTGGGGGATACTAAAAAAAAAAAAGTAAAAAGGAAATGCAAGGCCAGGCACGGTGGCTCACGCCTGTAATCCCAGCACTTGGGGAGGCCAGGGCGGGCGGATCACAAGGTCAGGAGTTTGAGACCAGCCTGGCCAATATGGTGAAACCGCGTCTCTACTAAAAATACAAAAATTAGCCGGGCGTGGTGGCGCACACCTGTAGTCCCAGCTACTCGTGAGGCTGGGGCGGAAGAATCGCTTTAACCCGGGAGGCGGAGGTTGCAGTGAGCCGAGATCATGCCACTGTACTCCAGCCTGGGTAACAGAGCAAGACTCCATCTCAAAAAAAAAAAAGAAAAAAGAAATGCAAGTCACTGTCTCCACGGAACATAAATCGAGACTTCCATCTAGCTAAAAAAGACATTCTCTGTCCTTTCAGGCTCAGTGCTTCTGCACCTGCTGGCCCTGCCTGCCTGTGTTGCCTTTCACTTCGCATCATTCCTTATGCCACTCGCCATCCTCTCCTCCTGCCTAGTGAATGCTAATTCATCCTCAAATCTGACATTCAATGTTGCCTACTGGCAACCTTTCCTAAACCCACCTGCCAACCACAGTAGCTGCCCCACTTCATTGCAACTTCCACTTTCATCTATATATTTGATTTTTTAAAAAAATTTTTAATGTTTGTGGGTACATAGTAGGTGTATAGATTTATGGGGTACATGAGATGTTTTGATACAGGCAAGCAGTGTGAAATAAGCACATCATGAAGAATGGGATATCCATCTCCTCAAGCATTTAGCCTTTGAGTTACAAATAGTCCAGTTATACTCAAGGTATTTTAAAATGTATAATTAAGTTATTATTGACTATTGTCACCCTATGTACTATCAAATAGTAGGTTCTCCATTTATTCATTTTTTTCTATTTTTTGTGCCCTATATTCAGTTTTAATTATTTTATATTTTAATTATATTTAAAATATATTTAACATAACATTGACATATTTTACATATAACATATACAGTATATGTAATACATATTTTAATCATATTTCATTCTATTTAATAAATATATTGTTGCATGTTTTAGTTATTTACTCTCCATCTCCCAGAACTTAATACCTTGCCTACTACCATTCAGGAGGTCCCCAATAAATGTTCCTGAGTAAAGAAATAAATCAGCAAATTATAAGACAAAATGAATTAAGTGCTAAGTGGTTAAAAACGCAAGTTCTGAGTCAGAATGCTGGGCTCAAATCCTTCTTTGCCACTTACTAGCTGAGTAAACTTACGTACAGAGAATAGAGTCGCCTCAAGCAACGGGAGATTTTGAGTAGGGATCCTGTGATAGATAATTTTATGTGACAACTTGGTTAGGCTATGATGCCCAGTTGTTCAGCCAAACACCAGTCTAGATATTACTGTGAAGGTATTTTTAAGATGTAATTATATTTAAATCAGTAAACTGATTAAAACAGATTACCCTGCATAATGTTGTGGGCCTTATTCAATCAGTTGAAGGTATTAAGAAGAAAAACTGAGGTTTCCCAAAGAACGGATGCTTCTCAAGACAGTAACATAGAAACCCTTCCTGGGACTGAGTTTCCAGCCTGCTGCCCTGCAGAATTTGTACCCAGGACTGCAACATCAACTCTTACCTGCATTTCAAGAATCCAAGCCCTACAAATTTAAGACTTTCAACTCCCCAAAAATCATGAGTCAATTTCTTAAAATAAATACCTCTCTCAATAGATAAATACATATATAAAGATATATATAAAACACATGCTATATGTATATAATCATGATATATAACATTATACAATATATAATTATATTCTAATATAAAATTTACAAATATATAATCATACATATAATATTGATTCTGTTTCTCTAGATAACTCTGGCTAACATAGATATATACTACGGAACCCAGGAGAAGTCAACAGTCCTGCCTTACATAGAAAACAAATGCTTGAGTCAGGCTCATGGAGACAGGACCAATCAGATACCCATTCACCTAGAACCTCAGCAGCAGGAGTGTGTGGCTTCTCATTCTAGGGCTTTGCCATCAAAGTGGCTCTGCAAATTCCTTTGAGTCTCTTTTATTTTCTTGGAGCTACAGATTGGCTCTTCATATGCCAATCTGTTTGTCCATTCTCTGCCTTGCATCTTCTGCTCACTCTTAGTTTCTGCTTCCTCAGAAAGTTTCATTTGGTCTGTTGTGACCCTCATGGCCTAAAACTACTCCATGGCTTTTCTCTGAGCAATCTTTCAGCTTCAGCTCTTGTGGCTAGCTGCTTCCCTATCATGATAATTCACAGATCACATTACCCAGAGAAGTCAGTTGGCATAGTTCATTTTGGGGGCCATATCATGGTTTAGGTCTCTGGGTAGCCTAGGAATTGGCTTCCCTTGGGACCCATCTCTGGGACAATTAAAGACGAGAGTCATAGATGCCAAGCATGGCCATCTGGGACTGTTTCTTCCTGGAAAACTGTAAAAAGCTGCCTTGGAAGAAGCTGTGAGTCCATGATGACATGTCTACAAAAGTGGAAAATGATACGGGCAGTAAAGTGAGCAGCCACGAGATGATGACCAGCATAGGAGCTCTCAGCCTACCCTTGCAAAGGGAGCAACTGGCACCACCAATGGCTGTAACAGCGACCACTTCTTACCTATACTCGGTTCTTCTCAGGAACAGGGAATATTTGAAAGTTCCATTGGTTGCAATAATGAGAGAGATTGAGTCAGATGATGGCAGTAGTCATAGAGTTCTTATGAATAATATTCACATACTAGTCAAGCATTCACAGTATTCTGGTGAGCCCTATTATTTTATATTATGTGTACCTTATTAGATTGGGGAGACTGAAGAAATGCTTATGCTTTTGCGGGGAGGTGGTATTTCACCAGAAGGAGTCCAAATTCTGGTGCAATGTTGTTTTACACCATAGACTAACTTCCCTTTCTGGAATTCAGCTCTTTGATAATAGGGAAAATTAAAGTAAGACTTCTAAATGATCTCAGTGGTATCAATGTGGGCCCTTACAGATCACACCTGTTTGGGAAATATTGGCAAATACTGCTGGACTACTACGTAGCAAGGATATCACTAAGTAGGCTGATTTTACAGCATCTGGGTTGGTACCGAGATGTACCTTCCAGTACTGGAGCCACTCATTGTATGTGGCTAATTACATGTAAGTGAAATTAAATCAAATTAAGTTACAAATTTAGTTCTCAGTTGCATTAGCCACATTTCAAGTGCCCAATAGCCACATTGGGCAAACAGGCTATTATATTGAACTGTGCAGATTTAGAACATTTCCACCATCACAGAAAGGTCTATTGGACGGTACTAGTATGGCACGCTCACTGTGATATTGAGGGTAAAGGAATGGGAACACAGTCTTACCAGAGCTTCCCTTACAGAATGATGAACTTAGATTTCTAGGAACATACTTGTGGAGAGATCTGCCAGGAAAGGGATTTATAAGTCCCTCACCTCAGATACTGAATTTTTAAAGAAGCTGATCCATTTCTTAGGAAGTGAAATGAATGTGCTGGAAGATATGGCCAAAGCACCAGAGCATGAAATCACCCTGCAGTCCCAAGCCCCATCGTGTCATGAGGAAGGTGTGCCCAGATACTGGGGTACAAGTGGAGTGCATAATTCAACAGTCCCTTAGAGAAGCCATGAAAATCAGAAAATTGGTGATTTTCTAAAGAAAACCTGTACCAGTTCCTGAGAAACAGATTTTTGGTAGCTGGCTAAAACATATACTTTAGATGAAGGATGGTGAGTTTAAGGGAAGAAAACCACGGAGTTCCACAGTTTGTGCGTCCTGTGGAATGCAGCCAGGTTCTTGGGCAATACTGAGGATTCTTACTCAGGTGTTGCATGCTGTGGGAAACTTAACCACTTAGGCAGCACAAAGAAAAAAGACTAGACACATTAGCATAAAGAGTGTAAGAGGACTTGGTAAGTAACGAGCTGGGAGGGCTTCCAGGCCTACTATCACCAGAGTTGACAGTTACAACAAGAACAATTACCCCAGGACTCCACCAAGATCAGAGGGGACAAGGGGGCAACAAGGTTCCCACATTTGAGCCTCAGACTTCACATTCTTTTCTTGTTTAGTCAACAGTATTATGAGTCACATTCTTTTCCTTTATTAACTTTCTCATAATGGGAAAATAACTATCTACATTTAATAATTATAGACTCCAGGAATGTTTATTTTACTCCTTTCATTGTAATCTTTATCAGTCAAGTTCTTTTAACCTATTGGATTAGAAACCAGCGGCCAATAGTAAGTAAAGCCCATAATTACATACATTCCAGTTTGCTGCCAATGGCTCCAGTTCACATTGTTGTCCAGAAGTTATGGTCAATAGTGCCCCATTTCACTCATAAAAGCCCAAGTTTGGACAATAAATAATGCAGTCACCTACTCATAATGCTATTCCCTAAGTATGTTCCAAAATGCCAAGGGCAAGATGTGTTGTTTTTCCAAGGCTGGCGGTTTTAATACCACCATCTCAGCAAGGTCAGCTTGGGTGGAAGACATGACTTCACCAGGTCAGCACTGCTCACCATTTTCAAAGCTACTCCATTTTTATGCCTTTTTTTAACCTCTCTGTACTTCTCAAATTCAATTTTAGTGCCAATTTTGTTTAGCACAGTCTTCTTCCTGTCCATTCTTCAAGATTTTTATTTTCCCTTTGGCTTTCTATTTTCTTATCTCGGTTGTCTATTTTTCTACATTTACTGTAATGTGTGCTTTCTATTTGTGGCTTCTTTCTTCCCACATTCAATTTGTCTGTCATATTTTAAATGACTATGTTTGAGTAAATGATAGCATTTCACGAGTATCCACTGGTAGAATGAGCAACATCTGATAACTAACCTTTTTATTCTACCTCATATCAATTGAACTTTAGCCTGATAGGTTAAACTTCCTAGTGCTTTCAAAAATAACTGAAAAGTAGTAGCCTGCTGATAAATAGCCATCCATCAGCCCCAGGGGAGTTAGGGCCAGGAGGGGTCCTGATTTGCAGTGTTTGCTGATTTCCATGGTATAAATACCCTCATCGTGGACAATTTTAGCCTACAACCTAACCTCAACCAGTTAGCAAAATGTGTAAAAATGGAACAGTTGTCTGTGATGCGCCCGTGTGACATAGTTCTCACAGGTCACTGCAAAACCCTTGGCAGAGATATGGAACGTAAAGTCCTAAAAAGCAAATTGCGTAATAAATAATTATTCTAAGTGTGTGAATTCTGAATTATCATAAAAGAAAAATAAGCCTATATCTAACAAATAACCTATAAGATTCTATGTGAAAACTAGAAAAGTCAATAGGAGCTATTTCTCGTATATAAAAGTACCAATGTGGTGAGTTAACTGGGCTCTAATTCCCCTTGCTACCCACCAAAGATCATTCCCAAATCGCAAACACATTATTATGTGAGGATAGTACTCCAGGCTCCATGACTGCCACACTAAAGCAAATCCATGGGCCAGCAAACTTCCATGAGCTGGAACTGAGCCTCCAGGCAGAAAGGAAAAAAAAAATCAGACACTTTCAGAGCTGTAGATCAATGCACTAGCTATTGAAAATCCTTTGGCAGTCAGCAAAAGTTATAAGATTGCCTTTTCTCTGTTCTAAGAGATTGCAGAAGGCCTAAAGGTTACATTTGGGATCAGTGATTTTTTTCACAGATCTAAGCATTATTTCTATTCAAAGCCAATTTACAGCTTTGTTTAGTCCTAGTGGCTTAATATATAATAGAGAATAAAGCAGGTTAGAAGTAGGAAAAGCCCTTTGAGGCATAAATAATTTAAGCATTACTCACATCAATTCAAATGCTTTAATCAAATGTAAGAGATTCTACACAGAATTCACTAACTAGACACACCAGTAAAAGGCAAAATAAATATTTTCTAGAGAATGTTCTGTCGCAACACAGCATTACCTCCAAACTAAAAATATTTGGCCTGTGGGAAAAAGCCTAAAGGCTGAAAATTTACTGACTCCAAATTTATTAAGGTAATCATAGGTGTCTCAGTCACATATATTATTGTGGATTTTAAAAAAAAATCCTTATGCTAAAATGTGGGCAGGGCACAGTGGCTCATGCCTGTAATCCTAGCACTTTGGGAGGCTGAGGTGGGCAGATCACTTGAGGTCAGGAGTTCGAGACCAGCCTGGCCAACATGGCAAAACCCCATCTCTACTAAAAATACAAAAATTAGCTGGGCGTGGTGGCACGTGCCTGTAATCTAGCTACTCCGGAGGCTGAAGTAGGAGAATCATTTGAACCCAGGAGGCGGAGATTGCAGTGAGCCAATATCACACCACTGCACTCCAGCCTAGGCAGCAGAGTGAGACTCCTTCTCAAACAAATAAATAAATAAAACGTGGTATATACACACTATAGAATACCATTCAGCCTTTAAAAAAAGGAGGAAATCTGCCATTTGTGACATGGATAAATTTGAAAGATATTATGTTGAGTGAAATAAGCCAGGGCAAAAAGACAAATACTGTTGGCCAGGTGCAGTGGCCCACGGCTGTAATGCCAGCACTTTGGGAGGCCGAGGCAGGCAGATCATGAGGTCAAGAGACCAAGACCATCCTGGCCAACATGGTGAAACCCTGTCTGTACTAAAAATACAAAAATTATCTGGGCATGGTGGTGCGCACCTGTAGTCCCAGCTACTAGGGACGCTGAGACAGGAGAATTGCTTGAACCCAGGAGGCGGAGGTTGCAGTGAGCCAAGATCATGCCACTGCACTCCAGTCTGGGTGACAGAGCAAGTCTCCATCTCAACAACAACAAAAAAAGACAAATACTGTTACTGGTGGATGGTGTCCAGGTTCTTGGTGTCTTGAACAAAGAATTGGACAACATGCACAGACAAAGCAAGGAAAAAATGAAGCAACAAAAGCAGAGATTTACTGAAAATGAAAGTACATTCCACAGGTTGTGAGCTGGCTCAATCAAGCAGCTGAAGAGTGTGGTTACAGAATTTTCTGGGGTTTAAATACCCTCTAGAGGTTTCCCATTGGTTACTTGGTGTACACCTTATGTAAATAAAGTAGTTGCCCAAGATCAGTCTGATTGTGGAGGGGACCAATGAGAGGCTGACATGAAGTTACAAGTTATACCCTATGCAAATGTCTGATTGGTTGTGGGAAGTGACCAATCAGAGACTGTAGTTACAAATGAAGACTTGGCCCACCAGCAGCCTGATTCATACTCCTATGCAAATGAAGACTTGGCCCAAGACCAGTCTGATTGATTGCAGGAGGGCACCAATCAGAGGTATTTTCAGTTTTTCATTTGCCACACAGAAAAGGCAGGGTGTTGCAAAGGGAGTCACCTCTGATCCTTTTGTTACTTGGGTGTGGAAAGTTGGGGTTTTCCTTTTGATTTGGTTCTAGGAAGTCAGCATGAATTGGCCTTAAGTTCCTTGCCTCCAGACTTTCTTCTCCTGCCCCAATACCACATGATCTTACTTGTATGTGAGATCTAAAAACATTAAACTCACAGAAGTAGAGAGTAGAATGGCAGTTATTGGGGTGTAAAGGGGACAGGGGTTAAGGAGATGTTTGTCAAAGGATACAAAATTTCCATTAGATGGAAGGAGAAAGTTCAAGAGATCTATTGCACAACATGGTGACTGCAGTTAATGATGACATATTATATACTTGAAAATCACCAAGAAAGTAGATTTTCAGTGTTCTCACCACAAAATATAAGAGGTAATGCATATAATAAGTAGCTCGATTTAGCCATTTCATATATATATATGTATTTCAAAACCTCATGATGTGCATGATAAATATATATAATTTTGACTTGCCAATTTAAAAATTAATTAATTAATTTTTGTTTTTTGAGACAAGCTCCTGCTGTGTCGCCCAGACTGGAGTGCAGTGGCACGATCTCAGCTCACTGCAACCTCCGCCTCCCGGGTTCAAGAGATTCTCGTGCCTCAGCCTTCCGAGTAGCTGGGATTACGGGCGCGTGCCACCGCACCCAGCTAATTTTTGTATTTTTAGTAGAGACAGGGTTTCACCATGTTGGCCAGGCTGGTCACGAACTCCTGACCTGAAGTGATCTGCCTGCCTCGGCCTCTCAAAGTGCTGGGATTACAGGCATGAGCCACCACACCCGACCAAAAATCAATTTTTAGAAGTAAAAACCCTTATCCTAAACATCACAGAAATTAGATTAAAAATAAAATAGGCCAGACGCAGTGGCTCACGCCTTTTCCTTCCACATCTTTCCATTTTGTTGTACTTTTTATGATAATTATTTTATGATAACCATTTGTAGCATGAGAAAAGTTATTTTAAATTCAACAAAAATATTGACTCACTCATATGTCTATAAGTAAACACTATATAGTTCTCATGAAGGAAATGTTGGAACTAAAAAGCGTCAAAGAAAAGTAACGGGAAAGGTCAGAAAAATGGGTAATAAGTTAGGACTATCATATATGGGAGTTATTTTTAAATTTCTGAAACACACAGACAGGGAATGTCACAACTGTTGCAGGCCCAGCTGGAGCTAAATGGATACAGCTCCTGACTGGGACAGGGCAGAGGCCCAGGCCAGCTCCATCATCTCTGATCTCCCTCTCAGCCAAAACCTTTCAGTGTCATCTTCCCTTCCTACCTCCATTCCTGCCTCCCCATTTACTCTTTAACTCACCATAAACTTGCCTGTTCCCCTTAATTTCCTCCCCCAGCTCCACAAAAAAATGCCTTTGCCGCTGCCATCATGTTGTCTCTGTTGTCAAATGCAGTAGTCATACTCAACCCTTGTCTTATATGAATGACCCCCCAGCCACAATTAACTCCTTGCACATCTCTTTCCCTGAATCCTGTGACACGCCCAGTGACAGATAAACTATCAATTGTCTACCCAGCAGGGGTTACCCCATGCACACATGCATGGCACCTTGCCAACACAGTGCCAGTTGTGTTTGGAGGAAGTAGGCTTCTCCCCTAGCTCCAAGAGATGAACCATGTTGGCTCAAACCAATCCTCATGTAATCTCATTCCTCATGGCTGTAATGGGTGCAGGAGTTGGTACATACAGCCCAGCTTTGGCCAATGAGATCTGAGGATAAATTCCTCCCAATGCTCAATTCATGCTCTTGAACTCAGTTTTTGATGTTTGGCTCTGTGACAGCTTTTTCTGGGGGGGAGGGGAGGTGGGGGATGACCATGAGAGGAAAGCCAGGATAATGAACAGCTAAACAGAGCACTGATGTGAAAGAAATGCTGAATTAACCCTGGAATCACTTACGCCTGGATTTCCTGTATGTGAGACAGTAAGTCCTTATTGACTAAGCCACTCTTAGGGGTTCAGCTCCTTGCAGCCAAAGGTATCTTAGTTGATACTGACATGTTCTCCCTTCTCAGCTTCCATTCTCACCCACCTGTTCTTCAGGCCCTTTCCTGATCTCTATACCCTTTGCTTATTAGTAGTCTGGAGTTTCACCCTTGGCTTTCTTCTCTTATTATTCTATTCACTTTCTCTTTGTGTTTTCTCTCTTCCACTTGGATGATTTCAACTATACATATTTGTTTATAGGTATATATAAATATTTATTAAGGACCTACTATGAGCCAGATCCTGTTCCATGTTCTATATTCTGTGGATATACTGATAAATAAGACCACTGTTTCCCTGGACAAAAGAACATATGTATATGTTCATGAACATATATATGTATATGTATATGTATGTGTGTGCATGTGTATATATGTAAATACTCATATGCACATATATGTGTGTATAGATATGTAAATACTCATATGCACATGTGTGTGTGTATATATATATGCATATAGATATGCATATATATAAAGGGGAGGAGGAAAGGGAAGGGGTTGAGGTTGAAGAATTTTTCATATTTTTAGTTATTCAAATGTTATTTTGCCTCCTTTTCTATAGGAATGTCTTTTGCTTATTGATTTAGAAGAGTTTTTTATTTTGTACACTATTCCTCTTTTCCTCTTTTTCTATTCTCTAAGTGTGTACAGTATTGGACATTCGTTTCTTAAAGATTTTGTAAAACTTCTGGTAAAGTTATCTAAGCACATAGTGTTCACTATGTAACACTATAGAAGTCTTTTTATTTCACCTTGGGTCAGTTTGCGGGAGCTATACTTTTCTAGGATTTCATCTATATTTTCAAATTTATTAACTTAAAATTTTTCTGAAATATATAAATTGAAGACTAAAAATTTCCCTCTGCATACAGCTTTGGTTACACTTTCTATATGTAGTGTCTTTATTTGGATGTTGTTCTAAGTACCTTCTTATTTCTGCTACAATTTTTTCTTTGATCATGAGTTATTTAGAAATTTTTCTTAATTTTCACATATATTAATTTTTTCCAGTTATCTTTTTGTTCGTGATTTCTAACTTAACTGTATTTGTTGTCATAAAATATGCTCTGTATTATTTTAATCTTTAAATGTGTTTTGACTTCCATTATGGCCCAAGTTATATCAATTTGTATAACTAACCCAATTGTTCTTAAAAAGAAATGCATTCTCCAGTTCTTGAATGATCATTACAGCAAATTTGTTAATGTTTTTCAAATTGTCTCTCTTAGATTTTGCTGTTAGTTACTAAGAGAGACGTGTTCAAATTTCTCATGATGATTGTTGACTTGTTTATTTCTCTCCATAGTTGTCATTTTGCTTTGTATATTTTGAAGCTGTATTATTAGGTGCATCCAAATCTAAAAGTATTACATGGCTCTAGAGAATTGAACATGTTATCCTTATCCCTAAAAATGATTTTTTGCTTTAAATTTTATTTTTTAATGAATTAATATAGGTATACTAGCTTTCTTTTTGTGGGAATTTGCCCGATTTGTCTTTTTTTATCCTTTTAGTTCCAATCTTTCTTTATCATCTCCAGTGCTTTTTAAATGATTCCATAATACTGTTACCACTGTAATGCTCTAATTATAGTTTTAGCTTCCAAAATAAGATTATTCACTCCTCAAATGAAACAAAAAACAGAACTGGCATTTCTGAAATTATGGTGTGTGGTTTTGAATATGATTGGTTTGCTATGGTAAACCCTGTTTTTTGTCTAAAAACCAGTTCTTGTTTTTCCTGAACTCATGGGTCCTGCTGGAAAAACCTATCCGTGTGGGTGGATGGCAGGGCAGGAAGAGGGAAGATGTGGCCAGGAGAGGTGGTGGTGGGTAAGCAATGCTAAGTGTAGGTCGTGTTTGGCAAATCCTGATGCCTACAAGGGCCAAACAGGTAATTTAAGCAATTATGTGAGACGAGAGAGAACTGGTGATTACTTGTCCTTCTAAAGGCAGTTATTTGTCATCAGTTGTTACCCTGTTGAGACACTGCAGATCTTTTTCAAGATAAACCTGAATCTAGACCTGGATGGGATATCTACTGAATTTGAAAAATTGGCAGCTAATTCATTTATTTAAATATACGATATCTGTTCCCTACATTTGCAAATTCTGGCCTCCACCTACAAATTCTGGCAAGGATCACACTTAAAGAAGGAGAAAAGTTGGAAAAGGTCTTTCCCCATTCCAGCTTACCCTATAATGGGCTTACTCACTCCTCTTTGTACAGGGAAATTCCTCCTGAGAAACATAAGCCTAAGGCATTTCTTAGCTCTTGGGAAATGGGTTTTTGGGATAACTTGGTCTGGTCAACTGCACAAACATCATGTTGTATTGCTTCTCTGGAGGCAAAAATGGAAAGCGGTAGGAAGTAAGAATAGGTGCTTAAAAATGAAGAGTTACCAAAACAACCAAATTGTAGCAATGAAAACAAAATACAAAAGTTTGTCTGGGGTGCCTGTTGACAGCACTATGCCAACATCCAAATTTGTACTAATCTCTCTAACCTCAGCCCAAGTTAGTCCAGTCTGGAAACTAACTCATCCACCTTTCTCTATGCAGTTCATGAGAAAAAAAAAATATGGAAAAAAGAAGAAAGGAAAAGAAAATATGCCCCAAAATATATGATATGTACCTGCAGGCATATGCACATACCAAGTCCTTAATTCTTCTGCTCTTTCGTTTTCTGATGGAGTTTCACTGTTTCTCAGGCTGGAGTGCAGTGGCACAATCATAGCTCACTGCAGGCTTGAACTCTTGGACTCAGGCAATCCTCCAGCCTCAGTCTTCCAAGTAGCTGGGACTATAGGCAGGTGTTACCATGCCTGGCTAATTTTTTTTTTTGGTAGAGATGGGGTCCTGCTTTGTTGCCCAGGCTGATCTCAAATTCCTGGCCTCAGGGGAACCTCCCACCTTAGCCTTCCAAAGTGCTGAGACTACAGGTATGAGCCACCATGCCCAGCCTGGTTATTATTTTACAATAATAAAATATTTGTGTAATATCTCCAAGGAATCTTTAGAATATACACTGCCACCAAGAGAAGATGATTCAATGACTGGCTGAACAAAAAGGCGTTCTTTAGAAAGAAAAAAAAGGATTGATCTCTTACCACTTACAAATCACTTTTAGTAACATTTATATATGCTATTTTATGTAGTGTTCAAAAAAAAAAAAACTATGAGGTCCTTCCATTTTATAGTAAGAAAACTGAAGCACAGAGAAGATAAATGACTCACCAAGGTCATAGATTTAATAAGGGTTAGTGCCAGGATTGAAAACTAGGTCTCCTGTGTCGAAATCCTGCATTTTCCACTCTATCACACCTTCTCTGGCTGACAATCCAATGAGAATCTCAGCTCCAGCAGCCTGGTTCTTAGATAGCCAGGACTTCTGACAAAGTGTGAGAGCTGGGAAGTGCCAGTGTCAAGAACTCAAAACAGTAGGAAGTCAGAAGTGAGCAGCAGGACTCACAGCATGGAGCAAAGGCATGGCCTCTGGAGGGTTGCAAGGAAATACTTACATGTGATTTCTAAATTGTTATTTCTCACCTTCCCTACAATCAATTCCGCTTGTCCTTCCCTCCAGATAGAGACCAGGTATCCACATTACTTCTCTGAACACCAATTTCATTTTACTCTAAATTCAAAGAAACTAAATTTCTATTTCCCATCTTTCATTTCCTTTTCCACAACCCAATCAATCATTTCATTATTTTAGCTTAGCAAATTTCAACTTTATCTAAGATCATTTCACTATCTACCTTCTGATATTTTTAGTATATTAAGTAGGTAAGTTAATATGTATTGCCTCAGTTAAAGAAAATATACTCAGCTGGAGTATGTTTTCATCATAGTTTCATCTGCTTTCATCGTAGTTTCAATTAATAAAATTGTTTTTACTCATATTTTAAAATACTGACCATATAAAGCATATATGTCTACCATGCTATTCTGGCACATTTTTTGACTGGTTATAGGATAATTGCATTGAATTAGTTGTACAAAAAAAATTGAGGTTTTTTTCTTAGGTAAAATAAACAAATGAACAACAGAGTGTGTTGTTAGATGATTTTCATTTTCTTCAACATGCACAATATAAAATTTCTCAGGTAACTGTGATAGAAGAGATTTCATTGGAAAATAAAATCCATAATTCATTAGTCATCTCTCTGGTTAGTTCTCAGATTGTCCCTTCAGAGGATCCTATAATTATTTTTCATCATTTCCACTATCAAAGGTTTATTTTACACATAAAAATTATACATGTATAACCCATCTCTCAACATAATGAGAGGTTTGGGGGATCCGTTCTGAAGTGAGAAGCTTCTTTCTCAATTTGATCTCAGGCCCACCTTGCTCACAACTGCTTTGTATCTCTGAAACTCCATAAGGGCTTTAATTAAATATTTTATATCAAAGACATTGTCATATTTTCTTCAATCAGTACCTACTGCAGTGCCTTAGAATGAATTATGGAAGGAAGGGAGAGACCACGTGAAAACTGTAAAGTACTAGGTACTTCCCACAAACAAAATTAAGCATTCAGTGTACATTTACAAATGACTCAAACCTGTTGATATGGTTTGGACCAGTGTCTCCAGCAAATCTCATGTCAAATTGTAATCCCCAGTGTTGAGGTGGGAGGTGACTGGATCATGGGGGCAGACTTCTCAGGATGGGTTTAGCACCATCCCCGTTGGTACTGTCTTCACAATCATGAATGAGTTCTCATGAGATCTGGTTCTTTTTTTTTTTTTTTTTTTTTCTTTGAGACAGAGTCTTGCTCTGTTGCCCAGGCTGGAGGACAGTCATGCAATATCTTGGTGCACTGCAACCTCCATCTCCCAGGTTTAAGCAATTCTCCTGCCTCAGCCTCCTGAGTAGCTGGGATTACAGATGCGTGTCATCACACCTGGATAATTTTTTGTATTTTTAGTAGAGACGGGGTTTCACCATGTTGGCCAGGCTGGTCTCAAACTCCTGGCCTCAAGTGATCCGCCCACCTCAGCCTCCCAGATCTGGTTCTTTAAAATTGTGTGGCACCACCTCCCTCCTCTCTCTCTTGCTCCTCCAACCACATGATGTGCCTGCTCCCCCTTCGCTTTCTGACATGATTGGAAGCTTCCTGAAGCCTCCCCAAAGCAGAAGCTGCTATGCTTCCTGTCAAGCCTGCAGAACCATGAGCCAGTGAAACCTCTTTTCTTCATAAATTACCCAGTTCAGGTATTGCTTCATAGCAATACAAGAACGGACTAATATACCTATCTTTGAAGAGAGTTCTCCCATGGTTTTTGGGAAAATAGAATCATTTACATTTAACTGAGAATTTACTTAATAATTTTTGTTATGAAGTTGTAAGTCTTCAAAAAATATTTGCTTATTGATATCTTGTAGCAAACACATAGCCACATACAGCATGTATTGAAATTCTTTGCAAAAGAAAACCATTTCAGTTTTTCCAACTTGATTATAAAGTTCTGACTGTACCCTATAAGAAGCAGTTACAATGAGGGGTCAATTACTATAAAAAGAATTATATTTCTCTGGTTTTTAATATAAAAATTCATGAAGTACTTTTATGAAGAATATTTTTCAAATTTCTAGCAGTTTGTTTCATCCATATTTCCAGGACCTTTGGCTGAAATTAAAATCCATTAGCTTTTCTGAAACATTTCACTGGGTACCACAACTGGTGTAAAAATAGGCTCCCCTCGAAGCCCACATTATCCTCAGTGACATTTATATTACAGTGTCATATAACTCACAAGCTAGCCCCAGTGAATCATGGCCAAATAACAGCAGAGGAAGTAAAGGTGAAGCCTGACAGCATTCTGCTATTGACTAAAGAGGATAAGGACACTCTGACTGTATTTTCCCCACTTTAGCCCAGAATTACAATATTCTGTAACTCATACCAGTAGCCACTCTAAAGAGTGTAATTTCAATTCTAAGCTACCTTACCGAACACTATTTTATGCTGATAAGATACAGTACCTCTATCTGTCTCACAGAAATTGGAAAAGGGAGTAAAACAGTGAAATGAGAAATGTTTAAAACATAGCAGAGAATATTCTCTCTCCTTCTTGGAATATTGAGTCTTCTAAATTACTTATTTATATGTTTTGTCCCATATCTGTAAACCACTTAAGCAGATCCAATGAACCTACACATTTTATGTACTCTACTAGTCATCAGTTGCCCAAACAGAAAATACTCAGTAGAATAAATTGATCACAAATGAGATACCAAATGAAAAATATCAAGTAAATTAATAATTCATTTCCAGGAGTAAAAAAAAAAATACAGTGCCATTAAGATACTAGAATCATGAATCTATAAATAAACTACCTGTCCAAGAATGACAGGGTAAACTCTCCAAGACTATATTCATTTCCTATGACTGTTGAAACAAATTGCCACAGACTTGGTGGCTTAAAACAACAGAAATATATTCTCTCACAGTCCAGAGGGTGACCCAGGTGTCCAAAATCAGTTTTACTAGGCTGAAATTAAGGTGTTGGCAGGGCCACCCTCCCTCTAGGGAAAAATGCATTCTTGCCTCTTACAGTTTCTGGTGGCTGCAGCGTTCTTTCGCTTACAGCCATATCATTGCAATCTCTGCCTCTGTGTTCACATGGCCTCCTCCTGGTCTGTCTGTGTTCAAATCTCCCTCTGCCTCTCCTTTGTAAGGACACTTCTGATGGCACTTAGGGCCCACAAGGATACCTAGAATAATCTCCCTATATCAAAATCCTTAACATCTGCAAAGCCACTTTATTCATGATTACCGGTTCCAGGAATTAGGATGTAGATACCTTTGGGGAAAAAGGTATCATTTTTCAGCCTGCTACACAGAGCAAGACCACAGTTAAAGCATTTAAATGGAAGCAAAGAAAATGGTGAAAAGAAACCTGAGTTATGCACAAGCCTCACACATGCCCTTCTCGTGTCATGGCTGTGTAATATCAGCTGTTTGGAAAGTCATGCTCAGCGTCTCAATCACGATGATTTTTAGGTCAATGGATTATCTGCCTTCAAGGCGATTACTGACCAATTAAGAAATTGATTCCCCTATTGTATATCTAACAAGAAAGATATTTCTAATGTGAGGGGGCAATATTTTCACCTGACGGTGAAGTAGGACAGAACACGTTCTCTGATTATTCTGTAAGACTTTTTATAAAAGCATTTCAGCTCAAAAGTTGCCTAGACACCTATGTTTTGTAAAAATCGTCCACATGATAGCGTCGCTGACACAGATAGTTACAAATAGGAAGGCAGACTTTATTTCAAAAAGTCAGACCACTTTGTACTCATTAACCAATCTCTCCTTACCCACCCCTCCACCCTCCCCTTCCCAGCCTCTGGTAACCACCATTCTCTTCTCTACTTCTACGAGTTCAGCTTCTTTAGATTCCATGCGTAAATGAAATCATGCAGTATTTGCCTTTCTGTAACTGGCTTATTTTACTAAACACAATGTTCTCCAGGTTCATCATTTTGCCACAAATGACAGGATTTCCTTCTTTTTTAATGGATTTTATGGATTTCCTTCCTTTTTCCATTGTGTATATACACATTTTCTTTATCCATTCATCTGTTGATGGGCATTTAGATTGATTACGTATCTTGTCTACTGTGAATAAAGCTGCAATAAACATGGGGGTGCAGATATCTCCTGGAGATACTGATTTTATTTCCTGAAGATATATATTCAGGAGTGAGATTTCTGGGTCATACAATAGTTCTATATAATAGTTCTAATGAATGCATGTATCAAAACATCACATTGTACTCCATAAATATGTACCATTGTTAATTTGAGGAACCTCTATACTATTTTCCATAATGGCTGTACTCATTTACATTCCCACCAACGGTGTACAAGGGTTTCCTCTTCCCCACACCTTTGCCTATACTTACCTCTTGTCTTTTTCAGAATAGCCGTCCTAACGTGTGAGGTGATATCTCACAGTGGTGTTGATTTGCATTTCCCTGATGATTAATTATGTTGAGCATTTTTCATATACCCACTGTCCATTTTATGTTTTCTTTTGAGAAATGTCTATTTAGGTCTTTTGCCATTTTTAATCAGATTATTTGAGTTTTTGCTATTGAGTTGAGTTCCTCCCACATTTTTTATATTAACCCCTTATCAGATATATGGTTTGCAAATACTTTCCCCCATTTTGTAGGCTGTCTCCTCACTCCGTTGTTTGTTTCCTTTGCTGTGACATCAATTTAATTTGATGTCATCTCATTTGTCTATTTTTACTTAGGTTGCCTGTGCTTTTGAGGTCTTATCCAAAAAAAATCTTTGTCCACAACCATATCATGAAGTATTTTCTCTATGTTTTCTTCTAGAAGTTTTACAGTTTCAGGTCTTTAAACCATTTTGAGTTGATTTTGTATATGGTGAGAGACAGAAGTCTGGCCTCATTTTTCTGCATGTAGATATCTAGTTTTCCCAGGACCATTTATTGAAGAGACTGTCCTTTCTCCATGGTGTGTTCTTGACACTTTTGCCAAAAATCAGTTCAGTAAAAGTGTATGGATTTATTTCTGGCTTCTCTATTCTGTTCCACTTGTCTATGTGTCTGTTTTCATACCAGTCTCATGCTGTGTTGGTCACTATAGCTTTGTATTATTTTGAAGTCAGGTAGTGTGATGCCTCCAGCTTTGCTCTTTTTGCTCAAGATTGCTTTGGCTATTTGGAGTTTTCCGTAGTTCCATATGAATTTTAGGATTGTTTTTCTATTTCTTTGAGATATCTTTGGTATCTTGATAGGGATTGCATTGAAACTGTAGATTGCTTGGGGTAATGTGGACATTTTAATATTAACTCGGAGGTTCATCAATGGGTACAAAGTTACCAGCAGGAGGAATAACTTCCGGTGTCCTACTGCACAGTAGAGTGACTGTGATTAAGAATATTATATTTTATATTTCAAAATAGCTAGAAGAAAGGATTTTGAATGTTCTCACCACAAAGAAATGATAAATGTGATGTGACAGACATGCTAATACCCCAATTTGATTATAGATTATTATACAATGTATGCATATATCAAAACATCACAGTGTACCCCACAAACATGTACCATTATTATGTGCCAGTTAAAAATTTTTAAATGTTAGGAAGATATTTCAAAGAGGACAGCCATCCCATGATGCCACAAAATGTTTTTTGTGCCACAGTCAAAAAGACAACACCAAGTTGGATAGATCACTGATCTCAAGAAGTTAAACATATGTATTTCCATATGAGGAAGTCACATATTCTCTATGCAAGTGTAAAAAAAGAATGAGAAGCTTTTTATGCTCTAATATGAACAAATCTCCCAAATATATTCTTTAATGAAAAAAACTTGGATACAGAACAATGTACACATTATGCTTCCACTTGTGTAAAAATAATGTGGGGGGAAATATATATTCATATTTGCTTCAATGTTCATAAAATCTGTAAATGCAACCTACATAAGAAACTAAATACGATGGTTAGTCATTGGGGAAAAGGAGTGGGAAATGGATGAACAGGAGACCAGGCTGGAGGGAGATTTTCACTGTATACCTTTATATACTTTTAAATTTATGATCTGTGCAAATGTATTACCTAATCAAAAAACTTAAATTTATTAGTTAAAACATTTTTAAGGTCAAAAAAAAAAAACAAAATAAAATTTTTCTGAAAAAAAAAAAGTCAGGTGAGGCTCTAGGAAAAATATCTGGCCAGATCCTGGGCTCCTGATGCTCAGATTTCAGCTGCTAACGTATGTAAATGATCCCATCCAGGGGCCCAGCTGTTGTACACTGAAATGTGCTGATGAAACTAAATTGGGATTCTAGAGAACACAAATCAAATTGTAAGCAAAATTACTGAAATATACCAGCCCTCCTTTGAAGCATTATAGGCCAACCCAAGAGAAATGACTAATGGATAATAATACACAGTCCTGACAGGAATCATAAGCTAGGAAGGAAGTTGCATGTAAAATAATAATAAAGAATATTAAATTGCCACTAGGCCCTGCCAGAGACAAATGAAATCAGAACAGATTCTCACCACCAGTCACTTACTCAGTCCCTTTAAATATGTCCCAGACAAAGAATGCTTTTTCTCATATTCCCTTTCTACTAGAAAGGAAGGTTTTCTTAGATCTGGAAAAGGCAAAAAAGAGATGCCCCACCAAAAAAGAAGGCCATCAGGGGCACTATACTGCCCAGCCCGTTGTCTTTCCTTGGGCAACAGGCTGCCTTTACCAGCTACCTGTAGAGAAAAGTATGCACTTTCCAGCCGGGTGGCTCACACCTGTAATCCCAGCACTTTGGGAGGCCAAGGCAGGCGAATCACAAGGTCAAGAGATCAAGACCATCCTGGCTAACATGGTGAAACCCCGTCTCTACTAAAAATACAAAAAAAATTAACCAGGCATGGTGGCACGCGCCTGTAGTCCCAGCTACTCGGGAGGCTGAGGCAGGAGAATTGCTTGAACCCAGGAGGCGGAGGTTGCAGTGAGCCGAGATCACACCACTGCACTCCAGCCTGGTGACAGAGCAAGACTCCCTCTCAAAAAAAAAAAAAAAAGAAAGAAAGAAAATTATGATGCACTTTCCTTGAGATATCTGTACATATATATACATATATATGCACGTGCAAAATAGGACATTGTTTTTAAGTGTCTATGTAATTTATTCCTAATTTTTCATTATAAGCTAGCACCTCAGCACTTTAATTTGGGGACTCCCTGGAAGTTTGCATCTAAACCTCAGTCATTCATCATTAATAAGAAGTGAGCCCCTGCCTGCCTAGTTCTGTTTATCATCAGGAGGTATGCCTTGAAGGCCCTCCACAAAGCCACCCAGCATGTGCACCTCCCAGCCTCTGCCCACACACATCTCTGTAAAGGACAGGTAGCAAAACACCAGGGCAGAGGACAAGCAGTCCCTAATCTTAGATGGTAGCATATTTCAGAGTGTACAGTTCAAGTCACCCTGTGTCCTTCTCCTAGACTTTATTGTCCTAAGACAGAAGTTCTCAACCCTAGCTGCACATTAGAAACATCTGGGAGATACCTTTCAACATTTGAGAAATGTCTATAAACATATTTGAAGTCTAGAAACTGCCCCCAAACACTTGGATTTCATTGGTCTGAGATGGGGCCCAGGCATCAGTATTTGTTTTTAATTCTCAAAGTTACTCTCATATGCACTCAGCTTTGAGAACCAGAGTACTATCTGCTAACTTTTGTTGCATTTTATCTCCCATGACTGTTCAGACTTTCTTTCAAGTTCATCTACCCAGGCCTACCCTGTTTCATCTATCTAAGGTCTCTTCTGCTTTATTTTGCTGCCTGAAGCTATGGTATTGTCTTGCTCATCTCCAGACTTAACACAATGCCTGTCAAGAATTTCTGTTCAACTCTATTCCAGGTCCTGGCTTCCCTGGCTATCCCCAATGGGACACTGACCAAGATTACAAAAATACCCCTGAAGAGTCTGCCCACCCACCTGCCATTCCCCTCCTTCACTTAAACCCGTCTCAAATACGGCAATTTATATAGTCTTTTTTTGTGCAATGCAGTAACATTCAACACCTTGGTCCTCATTTGGGCCAAATCCCTTACAATGGCTATTTCTTTGCTCACCTATACATCCTCCTTTCTATCATAGGGCTTCATCACTTCAGAACTGTCACCCTTTAGGGCCAAATAATTGTGGAGGCTGTCCTATTCATTAATATGATATTTAGCAGCATCCTGGTCTCTGCTCACTAGATGCCAGAAGCACCCTTCTCCCAAGTTATGACAACCAAAAATATCTCTAGACATTGCCAAATATTCCCTGGGGAGGGGGAAGAAGTTTCCAACCCTAACCATTTGAGAAGCACTGCTCTATCTCTACGGCTAGTCTCCCAAACTACTTCAAAGGGGTCGTCTCCTCGGCCACCTGGTATGTATATTCTCCCCAGTTTAAATTTTTACCCAAGTTTACGATTGATTACTCTAGACCATCTTCCTCCCCCTGAGTTGGCAACCTCCACCTTGGAGTCAACTTCCCAAAAGAAGCCAACACCAAAACAGCCGAGACAGACCCTCATGCCTGCAGGCTGGTGCGGATGAGCCTTAGGGGGATTCTACAGAACTTATCACATGTATGGCTTCAAGCCATACAGAATCTATTTATTCTGAAATCTCCTAAAATCATGACTGTGATTTTTCCACTGTATACCTTTGCAGCCCATAAAGACTTTTCTTATGCTTTAAACTATCTAAACATTAAATTAATTTATATAACAGTGACAGTGTTTAGAGACAGAGTCTCACTCTGTCGCCCAGACTAGAGTGCAGTGGTATGATCTTGGCTCACTGCAACCTCCGCCTCCTGGTTCAAGCGATTTTCATGCCTCAGCCTCCCGAGTAGCTGGGATCACAGTTGTGAGCCACCATGCCTGGCTAATACTAGAACCTTTCTTAACATTAGAAATGCAAACTTGGTTCCTGACTCTAAATATTAATTCTTTCATTCCTTCCTCTGACTTGTGGGATGGGGATTATAATGTTCTGGCAAAGCCCTTTGAAATTCCAAATTAGGTGGAAATTCATTTCAATTCAATTTGAGCACCAACTCTTAATTATTTGAGCTAATGGAGAAGGACAAAGCACCAAAAATAGAAAATCACATAATACAAATGTAAGCACATACTGATACATACAGATCATCTCAAATTTTCAGAAATTAAAAGGTTACCGAAAGTTAGCAGACTGATTTTATTGTGTGATTCATAACTTTTCCAAATAAAGAATTGCTAATATGTTTGAGCATTATGTTACTGGCATAGCATGACCCTTTGGTCATGAGGAATGACTTTCCGTAGTTCCTCATTATATCTGGAGGTGATTTCAATGTTTACATTTTCTTGGCAAGTTTACACAAGAATTTTTATTCTCTTTGTAATGTTCTATGTTTTCATGCTATTGTCATTAAGTCCATATTGTTTTTTATTGTGGTAAAATATACATACCATAAAATTTGCCATTCCTACCAGTATTAAGTGTACAGTTTTATAGCATCATGCACATTCACATTGTTGTGCAACCATCACCACCACACATCTCCAGAGCTTTTATATCTTCCCCAACATCAACATTTTTCACAGATAGCCTCTCCCTTCTATTGACTAATAATCTGCCAAGCATTATTTTAAATTGATTTCCTGTAGCTCTTATTGAAATAAATGTAGTCTCCCAAAAGGATTGTTCTGAAGAATGGCATTTACAAATAGTATTAATAGACATTTTATGAAAGAAGATATGCAGGTGGCAAATAAACATATGAAAAATGCTCACCATTAATAATAGAATAGAAAGTCCAGAAATACATCCACACATTCACAGCCAACTGATTTTTGGCAAAGGTACCAAGTATCTTTGAAGAAAGAATACTGTCTTCAATAAATGTGTTGAGGAAACCAGATACTCACATGCAGAAAAATGGGATTAGGTCCTTAACCCACACCATATACAGAAAGCAACTCAAAATGGATTAAAGACAAATTTAAGACCTGAAACTGTAAAACTTCTAGAAGCATAAGGAAAACACTTTGTGACATGGGTATGGACAAAGACTTTTTGGATAAGACCTCAACACACAGGAAACTTAAGCAAAAATAGACAAATGGAATTACATCAAAATAAACAGCTTCTGCACAGTAAAGGAAACAACCAACAGATTCAAGAGACAACCTACAGAGTGGAAGAAAATATTCACAAGCTACACATCTGAGAAAGGGTTAATATACAAATTATATGAGGAACTCAATAGCAAGAAACCAAATGATTTTAAAATGGGTAAAAGACCAAAATAGACATCGACATTTCTCAAAAGAAGACATAAAAATGGCCAATGGGTATATCAGAAAATGCTCAGCATCTCTAATCATTAGGGAAATGCAAATCAAAACCACAGTGAGATATCACCTCACACATTAGGATGCCTATTAGGAAAAAGACAAGAGATAAGTATTGGCAAAGGTGTGGGGAAGAGGAAACCCTTGTACACTGTTGGTGGGAATGTAAATGAGTATAGCCATTATGGAAAACAGTATGGAGGTTTCTCAGAAAATTAAAAATAGAAGTACCATATGACCCAGGAATCTGGCTCCTGGGTATATATCCACAGGAAATGAAGTCAGTATCTCAAAGAGATATCTACACTCCCGTGTTTACTGCAGCTGTATTCATAACAGTCAAGACAGGGAATCACCCTAAGTGTTCATCAACAGATGAGTGGATAAAGAAAATGTGGTGTATATACACTATGCAGTACTATTTAGCCATAAAAAGAGAAGTAAATCCTGTTATTTGCAACAACATGGATGAATCTAGAGGACATTATGTTTAGTGAGATAATCCAGGCACAGAAAGGCAAATGCCACATGATGTCATTTATTTGTGGAATCTGAAAAGGCTGAACTAGTGGAAGTAGAGAGCAGAATGGTGGTTCCCAGGGCCTGGAGCAGTGGGGGACGGGGAGGGGTCGGTGGGTAGAAGACGTTTGTCAAAGGAGACAAAATTTCAGTTAAGTTCAAGAGATCTATTGTACAACATGGTGACTACAGTTAATAATAATGTGTTGTATTCTTTAAAATACATGAATACTCTAAGGGAGTATTCATGCTGTGGACAAGAAATTTAAAAAATAATGGTAAGAGTGTAGATTTTAAGTGTTCTCAGCATAAAAATGGTAACTACAAGGTAATGCACATTAAATAGCTCAATTTAGCCATTTCACAACATACATATTGTAAAATATCATCTCGTAGAAGATAAATATATACAACTTTGTATGTCAATTTACAATGAAATGAAACACAAAAAATAAAAACGTTTTTGTCATTTCATAGTTATGCTTCATACATTCCCACTACTCAATGCCTCAGTAACCCCATTCTTCCTCTATTTCTTTTTCAACAGACAAAGGAACTTATGTTGAAAGAGGAATCTGGTTGTCTCAAAGAGTACATGGAGAGAATATAAGGTTGTTGACTAGACTGGGATGTTTTTGTATCTGCAAAATTGGAAAATTTATTTTAACAAATATCTCATTTCATTTAAAAACATACCATATAAATTGGCTAAATGATATTAAAACAAAAGCATACTAATCATTTTTTAAAGCTGTTAGCTTTTAGACTAAACCATTTTTTGGTTTAATAGATACAAAATATTAACTACTAAGACAGAATTTCCATAAAGTTGCACTAATAAGGTTAGTTCCCATAGTCTTAGCTTTATTAATAAACTCGATTTTAGCTGTCCACAGCCCATAAGGACTACGGAAGGTTCTTCAGAACATATCTTTAGCATTAAGCTACCAAAAAACTCTTTTTAATTTCAAAATTAATAAGCAAATAGCCTCTTTGTCCAACTCTCGTAAAACTGCAAACTTTGGCATTGGGGAAAACATTTTCATATCATTTTTGTACTAGAACTTCAGACATTCTTATTTTATGAAAGACAAGGACTGAAGTGGATGGTAATGACAGCTACTAAATGTCTCCAATATCAATTTCCTTCACAGAACCGCATACAACAACAGTAATCCCCATACAACTCCGAGCCCTAGTTTAAAAATGTCCCTGTAAGGTAATGCCATGTCACAATTAAAGCAGTGAGCTCCACACAGTTTCTCTCCAAAGCCTGTAGCAATTTTAAATTAACTTCAACCTTTTTTCAAGATAAGGTGACTCCCTGTGTCTACTCTTTCTTGGCTAAAGACCATTTCTGATTAGTTTCCTATAACTAAATGAAAGCTAATACATTTGTCTGCTCCAGCTGCCATAACAAAATACCATAGACTGTGTGGCTTACACAACAGAAATTTATTTCTCACAGTTCTGGAAACTGGAGAGACAAGATCAAGGTGCCGGCAGAGTGTGTTTCATTCTGAGACCTCTTCTCTTGACTTGTCGGTGGCCACCAGCTCTCTGTGCTCACATGAACTCTTTTTTTGTAAGCAGGAGAGAGTGAACTCTGGTTTCTCTTCCTCTTCTTTTAATGATACTAGTTCTATTGGATGAGGAATCCACCCTTATGATGCCATTTCACCTCAATTACTTCCATAAAGGACCTACCTCCAAATACAGTAACATTGGGAGTTAGGGCTTTAACATATGAATTTGGGGGGAACACACACATTCAGTTCATAGCCACTAATATCAGCCTTTTAACTGGGAAGTTGCTGGCAGATTTATCAACTGTGTCCAGATCCACAAAGTAAAATGAAGTTAAAGATGAATGTCAAAGAATTGAAGCCCCCCTAAAGCTCTTTTCAACTGTTAGAGCTAACACAAAAATATTTATTTGCCTACTTATCCCCAAATTGACTCAAACCTAGAATTAAACTAAATGATAATAACATGAAAGTTTTTTGAGAGTTCTCCTTAGATACTGGGAGAAGGAGACTATGTATATGTTACAGAGGAGAAATACAACAACAATACAATAAAGTTTCACTCTTGTTTTATGGTCTTTGCTGTACTTATGTTTTTAAAGTAATACTCCCAAAACTAGTGGGCAAAATTTTAACTAACAGCTCCGTTTCTGACATTAGCTCATGAAGAGAACTTATACTTTGAACACATGGAGTTCTGGGCAGGAAAAAATATATATATTCACTATTGTAAGGTCAGAGCATCATTGCACAGATCATTTATTTTTTTTAAGTACTTGCAACTGTCATTTTTAAAACCCACAATTCTCACCAACAGAACATTTGAAATAGTATACTCCAGCATTTCAGGGAGGTCAAATTTCTTTCCTACAACTTTTAGAGGCACCTTTTGAAACTTTCCAGTTAAGATTTTCAAAAATCTGTACCAAATAATAGCCCCAGAGGAAAGTATATAATACAGCTGCCAGTGAGCTTGACTTTCGTCATAAAATGGAAACATTGTCGAGCATTTTCTCCTTTAGCCAGAAATTCACATGGGGCTTTGGAGCAGCTGCCCTATAATAACTATTCAGAAAAAAAGATACCTGAATCAATTAGTTCTCATCCTAATCTTTCTGACTTTCGAGTCAGATGAAAGGATAATCATTTTTATATATTTATTTATGAAACTAGTTCTATTTTTTCAAATATATAGGTATAAAGGGGGATTATTGATCTTTGGTAGCATTATTTTAAAAAGCAAAGATTAAGGCTGGGCGTGGTGGCTCACACTTGTAATCCCAGCACTTTGGGAGGCTGCGGTGGGCAGATCACCTGAGGTCGGGAATTCAAGACCAGCCTGACCAACATGGAGAACCCCTATCTCTACTAAAAATACAAAATTAGCCAGGGATGGTGGTGCATGCCTGTAATCCCAGCTAGTCGGGAGGCTGAGGCAAGAGAATCACTTGAACCTGGGAGGCAGAGGTTGCGGTGAGCCGAGATCACCCCACTGCACTCCAGCCTGGGCAATAAGAGTGAAACTCCATCTCAAAAGAAAAAAAAAAGCAAATATTGGCAAATTTCAAGTTAGTTCTTTTTCTCCCTATATGTGAAAAAAAATGAACTAACATAAGCATTCATTAATTTATTCAACAAACCTTTATTGATCCTCTATTACATGTTATGTACTATGTTGAGCCTTGGGGCAAAATAGAAAAATAAATGCTTTGTCTATTCTATAAATGGGCAAATAGATGTCGAGGGTGAGCTAAGGGCTCACTACATAACAGAATTAGGGCTGCTCTATATAATAGAGGCAAGCAACCCAAGTCATCAATGAGCCTAAACTCTTCGTTTCTCTTGCATTCCTCTTGCTTAAAAACTGTGATTTTTTTTTTATTCAATGCTTTCCAAAAAGGAAAGACAGAGAAAGAAGATATTTCCACTGCCCTTTTCTTTCTGTATACAGAAATGAGAGCTTGCTCTAACTGTGGATTCTACTCTTCCCTCACCCACCCAGAAAGCAGAATGGAGAAGGATAACGAATTATTATTATTATTTTTTTTTTTTTTGAGACAGAGTCTCACTCTGTCACCCAGCCTGGAGTGCAGTGGCGCGATCTCGGCTCACTGCAAGCTCCGCCTCCCGGGTTCACGCCATTCTCCTGCCTCAGCCTCCCGAGTAGCTGGGACTACAGGCGCCCGCTACCACACCTAGCTAATTTTTTTGTATTTTTAGTAGAGATAGGGTTTCACTGTGTTAGCCAGGATGGTCTCGATCTCCTGACCTCGTGATCCGCCCGCCTCGGCCTCCCAAAGTGCTGGGATTACAGATGTGAGCCACCGCGCCTGGCCCCAGGATAATGAATTATTAAGAAATAAATGATAAATAACTGGGGAAATGTTTTCAGTTACTCTAACAAAAGAGAACTCCAAATAATTAATTTTAGAATCTATCATTCCTATGCTTCATCTTTTTCACTCTGAAAAAAAGGAGGGAGGGTGAAGCGGAGATCATTCTTAGTAGCTGTTAAGTGTATTTAACAGAATTGTGAGGGAAAGATAGTGTTCATAAAATTTCAACCATGAAATGTGTGTAAAGTCCAACGATGCTAAGTTTTTTGTCATGTCTGGTAGTTATAGAAATACTTTAACTTCTATAAGTACTTGGCCAGTTGACCATTTTGCTCTCTGTTGGTGACGGTAAAGGAGAAGGCTGCGTCTCAAATATATTAGGGGCTCAATTAATGGTTGTTGAAGCTGAAAGGATGACTTCGCATTTGGGGACTTCGTATGCATAATAATAGGTGCTCAATACAGTACCTACTAAATAATTGATGAGGTCTCTCTAAAGACTCTATGTCTCTTGATGATGAGACCTAGGGATTAACAGAACATCAGAGTTTCTCATTCAAACATGGTGTGTCCAATATTACTGCAAACAAATCTCACTCATGCATAACCTGAGAGGTTTGAAGGGAGAATAAAGATGAACAAAACCTGACCCACTCCCCACCACCCCCATTGCAGCCAGGAGATCTGCACGTGGCTTCGTGTGGTCCTCTCATCTGGACCCGCATAAACAGCCTCCTTCCTGGTTTCTGACTCCTGGCCATGCCTATCAAACCCATCCCTCGCAGAGCCCCCAAACGTTCTCTGCAGAATGGAATTCTCTGATTACTTTACACCTTGCTTAAAATTCTTCAGTAAACCCTGAGAACCAAAGTTCAAATCTTGTAATGGGTTACATGAGGCTCACCCTGATCTGGCTCTTACTGCTTCTCTGACTATGCTTTTGTTTGGTTGGTTGGTTTTGGTTTGGTTTGGTTTGGTTGTTTTTTTGGTGGGCATAGAGGGCTTTTTGCTTTTGCCATGAGGTTTCAGCAACACTGAGCTGTTTCTAGTTCTTGCTGTCTCCCGATCATTCCTCACTAAGCTGACCTGGACTTAGCAGGCCTCTCCTCTTTCTCTTCTTCACTTTTAAGCCTTTGCTCTGGTGTCTCCTCCTCTAGCAAGCCTAAGACATGACTTAGGTATCTCCCTTTCTGACTCCCTCAGTTGCTCAGACTATCTTAGCCCTGATTTCCAAGTCATTCTATCATTATTTGGCTCTCTTACTGATCCTCAGCACTTCTGTGTCTTAGTCATCCCCGTTTCCCTATCAGATTGGCACAGTGTGGCACACAGTAAGTACTCAGAGATTTTGAATGAATGAATCCTCAATGGCTGCTCTACAAGGGGGAAAGTTGCAGAGCCAAGTTAAGAGTTAATGGCCTAAAACAGCCTCGATGACCTCTTTTCTACTTCGCCCCATCCACTACTCTTAGGAGATCTGTGAGGGTAAAGAAGGTGCCCTTGGGCCCCAGAGGGACATTGAAACTTCTTAACTGAGCATAGTAAAGCAGAGAACTTAGGAGGCTGACGTTTTCCCTAAACTATCTCTCAAAAATCAAGCCCAGTATATGCCAACAGAAGTTCTCAACTCTACCACTACCACCATCGCAGAAGAGTGTGCACTCATTCCTAGGATACTACAAGTTCAGAGTATCTTTAACATGTAGGGTTTTCTCTCTTAAATTCATGAAAATTTCTCAATCCTTCCATAAAATGAAACAGATTTTTATAAATCACTTACCAGTGAAAGGACCTAATTCCCCTATCCATAGGTACATATCTTAATTAGTAAAACTGAGATTCCAGAAGGCACCCCATATTTCTTCTATAACTTCCCATCCTTTTCCAAATCCCCCCGAGGTGCCTCCTTAAGAAGTATGGGATATAATATGGCTCCTCTAGATATACTGTATACCTAAAACCAAAGTATTGGTCATAATTCATTTAAAAAATCTAAAATTTGAAAGGAGGTATAAAACAAAGGGAAGGGGCCTTGTTTCCAATATAAAAGCTACATAAAACTTCACACTTATATACCTAATGACTCTAGAGTGATTTCACACCACCCCCACCAATTCCTAAAAAGCTTCCAGTGAATCCCACTGTTTCCATAGTTCCTCAAGAAGGAAAAAGTACCTCCTGGTCATTTCTCTCTTGGCATCACTTCATACAAAAAAAGCTGGACTCAAATATATTTGCATATATGTAAAAAGACATTCAGTACAGCACTCTTTGGAGTAGGAAAAAAATACCCGGAATTTTAAATGCCTATCAATAAAGGACTCACAAAATAAATGACAGCACATCTAGACAATGGCATGTCATGTAGAATATCATGTAGCTATCAAACAAAATGAGGTAGATCATTGCCACATGTTCATGCATTGCAGTAGCTCCAGGATATGTAGTTAACAAACAGAAAGCAAGACACAGAACAGGTGTGATTTCTACAGAAAAGATAAAAAAAAAAAAAGGGAGGCCTCTAGGAAAAACTAGCGGTTACTGGAGGAGGGTTAATCTGTATTACATTTTCAAAAAATAATGTGTCTACACGCACACACTTTTAAAACAAAAGCTGTCCAGAGGAAGTACAGGCAAAAGGAAAGAGGAAGGGTGAAGCCTGGCTCACTCTACCCGCCCGACTCATGGCTTCCGGTGCCATAACCCAGACGACTTGTTTCTGTGATTTCTCAATCTTAGCAGCACTGTGCCTTCTTTAGAGAGGAGGAACATCAACCACTAGAGATGATGCAGTAAAGTGCCCCCACATCAAAAAATGCAGCTCCTCTTTCCCAACATTTTTTAGAACCTTCTCATGAACTGTACTTTTAAGTAAAGAACATCTCGAAGCTTGTATTTCCCTGTCCCTATACACAGCAAGTGGCATATGCTGCAGAGAAGTCAAAGAAAATGTTTGTGAAAAACATTTCTTCCATATTAAGTACCAGACCGCCTGGGCATTCTTGACAATAAACTCTGGGGAAAGAAGCTATTTGTGCCTGGTCCTTCACCGGTTCCTTGGTGAAGAGTTCTGATGGCATAATGCTCACCAGTAGTCCCACAATAATTTGGGAAGTGTTGCCAGTATTTAGAGAACCCCGTAAATGAAATTAGACCAGTGTTCAAGCCAATCCATGCCAAGGAGCCAAGGGGAATAAAGGAGTGAATGTTTTATTCTTTAGTGTTCAATTGAATACATAACAAGTCACATAATCAATGATTCATTACTTCACACACAGGAAGGAAAACAGTAGCTAGTATTTCTGTTATACAACTGGTTGTGAACAGGAAGAACAAAAATCTTTATAGCATTAGATGGTTGAAGAAATTCTCAAAGTTTGGGCATGTCTGAAAAGACTTTGACTGCATCTTTTTTCAATATAAAGGGATTTTTTTCTTACATTTCTGTGTCATTAGAAAAATCTGATAATCTTATAAGATTTTTTCTGCTCTTCTTACATTTAGAGAAAATGGTTTAATGATATGTACTACTTAAAAAATCAGAATCCCAGATAACTCTGTGTGAATCTTACATTGTCTAGCAGATAAGGTTTTCAGATGCCTGGAAAAATTTAAACAACATATAATTTACATCTTCAAAATTAACATCCAGATGGATGTTTTAATCCTTTGTCACTAAATGGTTACTAACGCTGTTTGAGTGGTCATAAATGAATTGTCATTTGTATTCAATAGTAATAGCAAAATTTACCTGCCTATAAAGTCGCAAAAACAGTTGTATAATAGTTTACATTACAATTAATGTACCCATACCTCAAAACACATTTAGAATTTTTAAAAACTGGCTTGGAAAAAAATCACAAAAAATTTAAGTGACAACAAATCTTGATTAACTAGTCCATCTTCCTACCACACATGATTATACTCTAATGTAGATATTCTGGTTGAATTTCTTCCATCCAAGTTTGAAGGGCCCCAGTAGAAAATCAAGTGTTAATACTTTCAGATTTTTATTGTCCAAAACTGTTGACAAAGAAAAGCTAACTTCAACATAACTTGTTTCTGGCTATACAAAGACCTATTTCAGGTGCTACAGATACTGAAAATAGGAGTATTTTACTTATTTCTCAAGAGACAGACTTATGCCATCTAAGAAAATGAATTCAGTTTTTAAATGATTTATAGTAAGGAAAAACAGGAAAACAATTCCAAACGAAGGATTGACTCTGATAGGCTTACAACAAAAATATTCAGTTTACTATTTTAAAAACTAAATTGAGTAAAGTATTTGTGATTTAGACTATAAAATAAATTCTCAAGGAATTCAACCCCTCCAGTCAATACTTTTTCTTAATGTCTGCATTGTAATTTAGCATTTTGCATGTGGGAGTACACAAATGAATTGAATATTGGATCAGAATTTACCCTAACTTGAAGAGTAAAAAGTTATCAAAGTTTCACCTTACATGGCTTTATTGAAATAACATTCCATCGAAAATTCCAATAAAAATTGGAATATATTATGAGCACTGCCAATTGCTCATTTTGTCTGATATTAACAGATTATGCATTTCCTCAGAGAAGCAGTAGGTCCCATATATACAGACATATATATGGCTCTGGTTTGAAAGAGAAGACAATTTTGTCTAGTATTATGATTTATCACTGTGCTATCAATCAAAAAAACCAAGTAAGAAATACAATTAAAACAACATTGAAAGGGAAAAATTTTTAAATCTCACATCTTCAAGGAATATTTTCTACAGCATATCATTTGAAAAATTAGAATGAATACTGTTCATGGTCCACATGTATTAAACAAAAAACATGTCAATTACTTGGTGCAAACACACAGAACCTGGTACCTGTTTTCTTTTTTTTTTTTAACCACCATTGTCTACTCCTTTTTAAAAATTAAGTTTGTTACTAAAAGTCCAATGTCATTCACTTGTATTTATGATCATCAAATGGTAATTAGGGCAACATATGTAAATGCATGCCTCTGAATCAGATTCATGCAGTGATAATTATCTGAATAATTTATGACATTCTCCCAGGTTATTTGAATGGTATCTTTGGAGGGCTTACTCAAATGAACCCACAATACCTCCACTATTACAGCTTATAGGAAATTACAATCCACTTTACAGGCCTCAAAGGTTCATTCTGTGGCCCAAAGCCCATGGAGGGGAAGGGATCTAAAGGTGCTCATGTCAAGTTATTTTACTTGTTTTTTACTGTCTACCCAATGTAAAATCAATTTTCTTCACAGCCTTTACTTTAGGCTAAAAATAGACAGTTTTCTTGTATTGACTTTAACTTTAGAGGGGACAGTCGTCCCTGGAAAAAGAAGTAGATTTACTGTCCCTAACCATTAAATTCCCAGTCTTTCAAATAATGTGGGGGGCGGGGGGTGCTGGGTGTGACAGGGTGGAGTGAATAAGATGCCTATGTACAAGACAGTGGAATAGTTCACCTCAAAGGTTTACAAGATAACATTTGTAAGACTTGAGTGACAGAGGCAAAATTTTAGCAGTTTCTCAAGACTCTTGGAGTTGAGCAGATTTGAGAAGGGAAATCAGAATCGCCGAGCCTTGCCATCTGTCAGTGGTTTTGGTCTGTCCCAAGATGTTCTCAATCATGTGCTTCCTGTTGAACAATCTAACAAAATACCATACGGGGTAGAGAAATCTCTGCAACACTGACTTTTGGTCAGTGAATCAGAGTCCTAAATTATTTCAGGCTTCAAACAGATGAATTCTGATGCATTACTTAGTCTCAGACCAAACTCAACATACAAGCAAGCACAACTTCCTAGATTTCTGCTTCCATTTCGCCTAAAATTACAGGCTTTGTATATAAAGTCAATTTTACTTCTCAAAAAATGTTAGTCTAATAAAAGACTTGAAATCTATTTCCCAACTAAAAAAAAATTAGTGGATTAAAAATACAGGTACCTTGACTTTAAGTAGACAGTTAATCAACATATGATTAGTAATACAACTAATACTCAAGAAAAAAAGTATAATACAGCAAACTCAGTTTTACAATTATGTATTTTTTCCTAACCCAATTCCTCGATAAGGATGTAAGAAACTCATCAAAACATGTTGCTTTAGTATATAAACCAGCTGATGCAAATTACTGGGGTAATATAGGAAATTTTATAGCATTAGTAAATGAATTAAAAAACTAAATGATTCGTGTAAAATGTTTATATATGGTATATACAGCTTGGATCACATGAGTCTAAGAATAAAACTGTCGATTTGTAACATCTGTATGGACATAGATACAGTACGAGATTCATTTTTAAAAACAAGGAAAAATAGCACTAATTTAAACACTGAAAACAGCTCTTACAAAATCCTTAAAAACGTACATCAGAGAAAGATGCTGAAAACAAAACAAAATAGGCTTCTCTGTCATCACAGAATATCCAAAGGACACCTCACAGCATGGAGCATGACGAGGTTTATTTCCCTTCACTTATGGTTTACATAGGATATGCATTGGGAATTTATTCCATGTAAGAGTAAAGGCATAAGGCAACCAGGTCTCCTTCTGTTTCTGTTGCATTTACCTATTATTGGACCATTTTACTGCTCAGCTCACTTTTAAGTACTTATTTGCCTTCATTTAAAAATATTCCATTTTACAGCTATCTACAGATAGGCAGCCCTTGGTGCTGAGTTCTCTGCAGCTCTGTCATTTGAAAGGATTCCACTTAACTTCAAACAAACTGCATGAAAGTGGCATTTTCAGGTTTTCAGGTTTGCCCAGAAGTCAACGTTTGCTGGGCTTGGAGAAAATAAGGATTTTTAATAAGTGATCTTAGGTCTAAGTAACCAAAATGAAACTTCTTTTGCGCAATAGATTCCAAAATCAGGATTTATAATCAACAAGAAAATAAAAGTTCAAAAACTAAAACCCTACTGGGTAACTCTTTGGTTAGATTATATATAAGCATTAACAACTCTAAGTTTAGGACTCAAAACAGTAAGTTCAGTAAACTGCCAGGTAAGAGTAGGTCTGTTATTAATCTTTATAAAATGCTTGGCATGTTTGCATTTACTATATGATATTTTTTAAATGTGCATATACTCAAACAGATGGTACAAATTTCCAACTTTTAAATCATAAATGACTATGTCTGCTTCTCCCTTCCCACCCTTCCTACCCTTTCCTCCCTCCCCACCCCACCCCGCCCACCAAGTCTTACAGCTAAAGGAAGGTCCTACTGACATTCATTGAAAGAATACAGGCTTTCCTAATACCCACGACGTGCACTATGACCCAGCTCCCTACAGTCACTGCCAGGTGACCTCCTACGGCGCTTGGAGACCTGAGCAGCCTTGCACTCTTAGGCGGCAGCGTCCTTTCTCCCTCTTGCCAGTAACTGCTGCCATGTCAACCAGTGGAATCAAGGGCTTCTGGCGAGCAGCAGCTGAAAAGGGCGCCTCTGCAGGCAGGCGGATCACTTTCTACAAGTTTAAGCTACAGGCTGAGACCTTTTATTCTGTACGAGAAAGGATCCTTTACTGTCCCACGCACTAGATTCTTCTACTTTACGTGTAACTTTTCAAAACTTTATTAGTTTAGTTACTGAACTGCCTCCATGGGGTCCTAATTCCAGGCTCAGAATCTTCCATCCAGCCTTCTAAAACTCTACCTTCAAAAGAGGTCAAAAAGACTGTGTAATGACCTTGTAAAACACTAACCCCAGACAGTGGAACCAATCCTGATCTCTTAAACCCCCAGTGAGTCATAAGAGCTTGAGAAGATTTCAAGGAAATCTTCCGCACATTGGACACGGTCCAATCAGGTTCTGAACAATTCAATCATCCCCAGGTCTGTGGCCACACTCCCCCAATAGATCCAAACTGAAGTACCATCTGGGGGAGGGGTGGTTTGAGGCAGGGAGTAGAGAAAGCATGGAGTGGTAGGTGGGGGTGGGGTGGGGGTTCCTCTGGGTTCTCTCGGTTCAGGAGGTCCAAAGAAGACGAAGCAGCCCAGAGGATTTGCGGCTGCAAGTTCTGTAGTGGAGGGAAGGTGGACGGACAGGTCTCACCCAGCTACTACTGGAGGGGGAGAATGGGAGGGCAGCAGCCAGGGGACAAAGGGGGGGACAAGAGGCTCTGTAATCATCTCTCAGGCAGGAGAAGGACTGGGCGCTGGAGTGGCGAGGGGGTCTGGGGAGCTCACTCCCTGCAGAAGACGTACTCGGTGTAGCTGGTCCAGATCTTGTCCTCGCTCTGGTCGGTGCTGCTGGCAAAGGCGCAGGTGCCCGTGGAGCTGCACGCCACCATGTGGAAGCCCGACTCGGACAGCTTGTCGAAAGCCTGCTCCAGGAAGTTGAACTTGAGGTAATAGCGCGAGGTGTAGCGCTCCGGGGGACGGTCGGGGTCCCGGCTTTCGTTCAGGGTGTCCCCAAACACCTCCTTGGCCAGCGACGTCTTTCCGCAAACGGTGATGCGCGCCACTCGCCGGAACTTGGCGTCCGCCTGCGCGTCCCGCCCGATGGTGTAGGAGCCGCGGTAGCCGATGGTGATGTAGCCCGAGCGCCGGCTGCCGTCCAGCGACTGGGACGGCGTGAGCAGCGGGCCCGCCGCGCCCCCGGACGGACTGCGGCTAGCCAGCTCCAGCGTGGGCGACGGCGCCCCGGCAGAGGCGCCCTCCTGCTGTTCGGGCTCCGCGTAGCCAAGCGGCAGCAGCTCGTCACCCAGCGAGCCCTCCTTGTGCACCCCGCGCCGCGAGGGCGGCGGCCCCGGGCCGGGCTGCTGGGGCGCCCCGAGGCGGCGCACGAGCTCTGGCAGCTCGAAGTACTCGGCCTCGCGCTGCAGCCGGCTGCGCTCGGGGAAGTAGTCGGGCAGCACGAGCTGCAAGTCCCGCAGGTAATCCAGGATGTAGCGGAAGAGGAAGCCGTCCCGGTCCAGAAAGAAGCGGCCTTTGCTGTCCCGGGCCAGCTCCTGCGGCTGCTGCTGCGTGAACATGCGCCAGAGCAGCGAGTCGGGCACCGACACCACCGTGCAGCGCCGGGTCACGTACACCTGGCCCCCCACGTTCAGCTCCACGATGTCGGGGAAGAGCGGTGGCTCCGCGGAGGACGACGAGGAGCCACTGCCGCCCCCGCCGCCGCCCCCGTTGGGTAATCCACGTGTGCTGTCCGCCAGAGCCATGACAGAGAGGTGGCCGGGCCGGGACAGTGGCAGGAAGCCGCGCTGCACTCAGGAGCTGCAACCGCCTTCCCCGGAGCCCCGGAGCCCGGACGCTGGCTCAGCCCTGCACCCCGCCGCCGCCGCCGCCACCTCCTAGAGCCGCGCGGAGCCAAGCGGTGCGAGCGCGCCGCTGTGCGCCCCCGTGAGCTCCAGTGCGCTCCGCCCGCCTTGCCCGCGCGCTCCAGGCGAGTGCCGGGTCGCGGCCCGCGCGCTGCTTAAGTAGAGCCGCCTGCTCTGGTGCCGTGGCGCGCAGGAGGCGTGGGCGGCGGCGGAGCCTCGCTTACCGGGCGAGTGGAGGGGGGGAGCGGGGACTCGATTTGCATCTTAAACGGGGACGCCACGCGGGGCTGCTGGCTCCACCCCGGCTCGCGAGCGCTGGGGGCGCCCGGACTCCCACCCGCTCCCCACCCACCAGCCCCGCCCCGTGGTCCCGCCCAACTTTCTCCCTCTTCCGAAGAGGACCCGCCCGAGACTTGGCGGCTTCGGAAGACAGCTCCTTGGAGGGACAGTCACCGCGCCCCCTCCCCTCTCGCCCCAGCCCGCACCCAGGGACTCTGGAAGGAGGACGTGAACTTTCGGAAGCCTCCCGCCCCGGGAGTGGAAATGCGTGGCCGCCTCCGGACCTCCCGCCTGCGGAACTGGGCGCTTCCAGCAGTGCGGCTGCGGCCTGCCATCGTTGGTTGTCGTGTCACTGAAAGTAGAGAGACGCGAAAAACCTGGAGAGACGAAAGAGCCGCCCCAGTCCGAGCGCAGCCAGATTTTGTTCAAGTTGCCTTGCAGCCAGCCTGGAAAATAAATAAATAAATAAACCTAGAAACAAAAAGCAAACCTCAGTGTCCCGCAGTAGGATGCTTTACGATAGTTTATTTTCTGGCTGCAGAGACAAAATGAGATGAAGCTTCAAATCTGCTCTTAATTGCAATTCCCTCTTCCCGCAGGGCCTTCGAGGCCAGACTGAAGTGAAGGGGTAAGACTCCGGAACGTTCGGTCTCCGGGTCCCGTTCAGCCTTCGTTGAATCGCGCCCTTAGACTCACAACAGTTGCAGATCTAAGGTAATTTTTAAAGCCACCTTTGGCGCCTGCATGTTTATCCTTCCAAAAGTCCAGGCGCCCCTTCTCTCCCGCATGCCTCGGTCACTCTTCGGCCCTCTCCAAGTTCCCGTCAGTCTCAGAAAGGGATATTTATGTATCTGAAGGCCCTTGTCTGGATCCCATCTCTCAACTCCTGCTGCCTACACGTTTGCTTTTCCCCCTCGGACTGCAGCCCACAGAACCGCCCCCTCCCCCTGGAAGCTTTCCCTGGCTTCCCAGGTGGGTGGGGCCTCTGGATGGCTCCCTACACACTGTCTGCGCTGCTCCCAGCACGTTCTGAAATGTCATATTAATGAGTGATTATCTGATCACTGATTTGGGTATAAAAATAAGAGCTCCTGAATGCTGCAAAAAGAGAAGAGTGCAGAGGAGGGTGTCAAGAAATGATTGGGTCAGTGAATGTTTCTTGTGTACCTGCTATTATTTGCAGGGCACCAGGGAGTGAGGAATGCAAAGGCGAATAATCTCCAAAGCGCTTTCAGTGTAGCCCAATAAGCAAAGGGTCAGGGGTCTGCGCAGTTATCACATCAGTTTGAAGTATAGACCACACATCAGGATAAATCAGGCAAGATCTTTGTTCTTGATAAAATTTATCCTTCTGTGTAACTACCCAGTGAGCTTCACAGTCTCCTCACAGATAAATGTCATTTTTATTTTGAAATGTTTATATCTGCTCAACAATTACCGCGCTCATGTCAGTGTGCTGAAATGAGATCAACCCCCAAACCAGTTATCTTAATTGCAAGTACAGATTTTGATACTGAATGTATTTCACCATTCTTTTTTGTTGTTGTTCTGTTCTTTGGGATAAATAATAGATAACACAAAACTTCCAAGTCCCAGTGCAGGATTTCGAGGTGGTTGTGCTACTAGGCGTTATATTAGTGTCAGAGACCTGACAAAACCAGTCTCTTTTCTACAAATCCAAGAAAAGCCTTCTTTGTATCAGTTCTGCACATATTTTTGTATAATTACCATTGCTCATTGCATCAGCAAATCCTGCCAGCTCTGTGTTAAAAATCTTTCTAGACTATTAACGTATTTCACCATCTCCCTATCATCACCCTGGACCAAGCCACCATCATCTCTTGCCTGGATTATTGCACTGGTCTCCTAACTGCTTCTACTTCTGCTCCTACAGTCTTGTATCACCAGAACAAAAACAGGGACCCTGCCTATAATCCAAGGCTGGTATGTCACTCTGCTCAGAGCCTGCCAGTGGCTTCCTATCTCAGAAAGAGCAAAATCCAAAGTCCTCTCAGTGGCTTACAAGACTCTACATGTTTGGAGTTATCCCACCAGCACCTCTCTGACACATCTCCTGCCCTGCCCCCAGGAGCTGGCTGGCTTTAGCCACATAGCCCCTTTCTTGTTTTCTCAGGGCCTTTGCACATCCTTGTAAAAGTCTCATTTCTCCTCCCTCCCGTGTTCCTCACCTTGTTCAGGTCCCTCCCTTCTCACCTTCTTCAGGTCTGCCCACCAAGACCTTTCCTTGATTCCACTTCTTAATGCAGCACAGCCTCACTGCAGCTTCCTCTTCCCTGCCTTATTTGTTGACTCTTTTCCTACATCAGAATATAAACTCCAAGACTTCAGCAGTTTTTGTCTGCTTGGTTCACTGCTACACCCCCACTGCCTAAAACAGAGCTGGTATATTACAGGCATTTGATAAATATCTGTTGCTCACGCAAGCATTCAACCACTATTTATTCAGGGCCTACTACTATATTCCAGGCTGCATGTTAAAAAATAATCACTGCCCACTAGGAGCTTATAGTCTTGCGAGGGAGACAAATAAATATAGTATAAAGATAAGTAAGCCTATTTCAGGTGGTGATAAATGCCACAAAGAAAATAAAATTATAAGATGTGATAGAGGGACTGAGTGTGGAATACTACTTTATACAGAGTGCCTGGGGAAGGCATATCTGTGAATGTGACATTTGAGCTGAATAATAAGAAAGAGACAGCCATGGGAAGTTTTGGAGGAAGAGCATTCCAGGCACAGGGTCAAACAAGTTAAAGGGGCCTGAGTTATGAGTGAGCTCACATTGAAAGTTTATGTATTGTGTCATCTACTTGTATCCTGTGAATCTCCAAAGTACCCTTGAGATGATCAGTACAGAGTCAAATGTGAGTGATACCGTGTGCTTATTCACTACCTGCAGCCTACTATCATCATTCTCTACATCTTGACATAAGGTAGTCATCAACCACCAGCTAGTCTACTGCAGAAAAGCCATTGGTATTTCCTTATAGAAGCCAGGTAGTGCATGAGAGATATAATAATGAATGAAACAGATGATTTGAAACACAAGGAATGTTTTTCTAGTTAATTTTATGTGTTCTGTTTCTTGCCTATTGGTTGGTATCACAGAATTCAAAAGGAAATACTACTGGGGAACTCTGATGCTGGGACTTGAGGGCCTGAGTGTTTATAAGAAGAGAGTCATAACACTTTAGCATCTCCAGTATGTTAAATATGCTTGATTGCAAGGGATTGGGGAGGATTTGGAAACCCACTAGCCCTGTGTTTAGTCTCAAACCAGTTTCTAATGGTGGTCATTGCTAATTGATGGTCATTGCTCCTTTTCAAGTAACTCTTTATATTTTCCTGAATAAGATACAGTGTGCCTACAAGTAACCTGTCCTTTGATCCTAAAGTGGAGGATACTGGAAACATCTCTGGACCTACATTCTCATCTCATTTGCATCTTCTCCCCCACCTACTGCCTTCTCTTCAAACCAGCTTCCCCTCCCACTCCCCACAGTAATCCTTCTTATCCAAAGTTTCCATTACCATGGTTTCAGTTACCCATGGTCAGCTGTGGTTTGAAAATATTACATGGAAATTCCAGAAATATAACTAATTCATAAATTCAAAATTGCACACCATTCAGAGTAGTGTGATGAAATCTCCCACTGTCCTGCTTCGTCTTGCCCTGGACATGAATATCCACACCTCTACACTCCCAACCCATGAGTCACTTAGTAGCCATCTCAGCTATCAGATCAACTGTCTTAGTATCACCCTATCACAGTGCTTGTGTTCAAGTAACACTCAGTTTACTTAATAAATGGCCACAAAGTACAAGAGTAGTGATGCTGGCAATTCAGATATGCCAAAGAGAAGCCATAAAATGCTGCCTTTAAGTGAAAAGGTGAAAGTTCTCGACTTAATAAGAAAAAAAAATTGTATCCCAAGGTTGCTAAGATCTATGATAAGAATGTAGACATTGTGAAATTTCTGTGAAATTATGAAGGAAAAATTTGTGCTAGTTTTGCTGTCACACCTCAAAACACAAAACGTATGGCACAGAGTGCATGATAAGTGTGTAGTTAAAATGGAAAAGGCATTAAACTTGTGGATTGAAGACATGAAGAGAAACATGTTCCAATGGACAGCAATCAGGTTCAGTACTACCTACGGTTTCAGTCACCCACTGAGGGTCTTGGAATGTATACCCTTTGTATAAAAGGAGACTACTGTATTCTGCATACCAAAGATTTAAGGAAAGGAATGAGGAACATGAAGAGAAATATAAAGTTAAAGGGGAGGAACAACTGGTGAAATGAAGTGAGTGCCTTTGAGAATTGAATGAATTTAATATATGTGAAAATGATCTGTACATTGTAAAACACCATTCAAGTGTCAGAATCATTATTTTCCACCACTTATCATGGTGCCTGACAGGTCTTCCCAATAAATACTGAATGAACAAATGAATGGCAGAAACATTAAAATGAACACTATGGGGAAAGGGGAAGAGAGGCAGAATCAGAAATTATCCTGAATAAATATTTATTCCATTTGTCATACTCCTAATATGTGTGAATCTTTTCTCCATGCAGGCTTTAGAAGTCATTGACTTTTTGCATTTAGAAGGAGAGATTAATTGAATAACATTAAGTGAATCAGGAGGCAAAATGATCTTAATAAAGATTTGGTAAAAGATGTGACAATATTTAACCTGAAGAAAAGAGAACAAAATGTTATATAGGGTACACTGCCAAAATACTAGGTCTAAATTCCAGTTACTCAGGAGGCTGAGGCAGGAGAATCGCTTGAACCTGAGAGGCAGAGGTTGCAGTGAGCCAAGGTCGTGCCACTGCACTCCAGCCTAGGCAACAGAGCGAGACCCCATCTCAAAAAACAAAACAAAACAAAAAAAAAACAGGTCTAGACAGTAAAGAATATCCCAACATTGTATGATTATCTCTAGAGTATGATTTTTATGATTTATAGAACCAAACAAAGAGACAAAGGTTAACAATGTTGATATTTCTATACCCTTAAAATGGTGTTTGGAGCTTATCCAGGAAACAAATAATAATATAACAAGCATGTATAGAGTACTTACTATGAGCCAGCCCTATTTATAGAACTATACATGTATGAACTCATTTAATCCTAACAATAACTTTATGAGGTTGGTGCTATTACCCAAGTTTTAGATGAGAAACTGAGGCACAGTGAACTAATTTTCCCAAGATCATACAGCAAATAGGTGCTGGAGCTGGGATTTGAACCCAGGCAGTGTAGCCTTAGAATCTGTGCTTTTAAACACTGCATTTTAAATCCCCTTTCCTCTAGGAGTGCTTTACATGTATTAAGAAGTAAGTTATATTATTTTCCCCCTTTACAGATGAGAAACCCAAGGCAAAGAGAAGTAAGGTAACTTGACCAAGATAACACAGCTCTTTATCTCTGCTGGGGGCAGAAATGCTACTCTAAAGTCTACGTGCTTATGTTCCGCAATACTGGTAACCAGAAACTCAAAGTAGCCACTTTGAAAGAACTAGGGTTAAGAAAGAGTCAAGTCCTTGGCCCTTATTTCTTCTTTCTGCCTTCTTTTTTCTTTCCAACCTATTTTAGGTTTATGGGTACATGTGCAGGTTTGTTACACAGGTAAATTGCACGTCGCAGGGGTTTGGTGTACAGATTATTTCATCACCAAAGTAATAAGCATAGTACCTGATAGGTAGTTTTTGGATTCTCACCTTCCATCCAACCTCTACCCTCAAGTAGGCTCCAATGTCTATTGTTCCTTTCCTTGTATCCATGTGTACTTTTACCCAAATAAGAATCTCTATTTGAGCCCCTGGATAGAACTGACACACTATTGTCCTAATCTTTCCCTAATTCAGTCCTGTACACAAAATAAACAAGATTTTATTTCTGGCTCTCTCAAATATCATTACGGTTTGCAAAGCACCAAGTTCCTAGCATGTTCATTTGGCTTTATTCTGAGCACATTAACTCTTGACAAGGATAAAGTGAATCCATGGAAACTGCTGAGATCTAGGTTCCAGTTTCCCAAAGCAAGCAGTATCCACTGGTCTTCTGGGGCTCATAAAATTGAACAAGTGCATTCTACTTGTGGCTTTGCATATCAAACTGAACACAAAAATAGCTGGCCCTCATCACTTGAGTGATTCTGGAACTTCTGACTAAGACTAATTATTAACATCACTGATGTTTCATAAGAATTTGAAAGTCTTGGTTTCCAATCATGATATTAAATTTAGAGAGGAACTATATATAAGTTATCACATTCTAGTGTTTTTCTGTTTCGAGTGTTTTCATATTGTCAGGTTGACTTAATTATCACAATTTTGTGAGGTGTTAACCAACCTGTGTTCCAAATGAAGAAAGAAGCTCAAAAAGGTTAGGTGACTCACACCTCCTCTCAGGTGGCTGGGATGCAGTGCTGGGATGCACGTGGATGCTTCCTGATTTCACATCCCATGCTCTTTGAATTCTTCAGCAGCCATATCAGCTCCATTTAACACCCAAATGAAGGTTGTCATTCAAAATAATCACCTTGAAGACTATATACTTCTTTGAGGGATGCTGGAATCACTCACCATTTTTGGTACATTTGTTTGGAAATTTTCTTCAAAGCCAATTTACACAAGAATATCACCCTATTATTTTATACTTATGTTAAAGTTGTAGTTGATATCTTTCTAGGGCTCTAAAACAGGGCACCTCACTGCAGGACAGACCCACATGCCTGAAAATAAATTAGGACAAAGCCGGTTTTCATGAATGAAACTAAGGTGATGATCATCGGGTATTCACCTTTTGACATTGGGTTTTAAAGATCTCATCCCTAGAGTTCTCTAATATGCTGAATAGCATTGAGTTTAGGTTACTTAGAAAGAAGGGCTGATTCAACTGCAGAGATTTTAATATGTGGTTCCAGAAAGTCTGCATATTTTATTGTGAGGTTTGCACAAGAAGCCAAGCCACTGGCTAGACTGTAATGGTTGATTTCTTATGTAATTGTAAGATCATTTATTTGATATAATTAAGGGGGAAAAATATCTTTCCCCAATTTGCTTTCCAGTTACTAAAGAAATATGCATAATATTTCACAGTAAGAAAATTGCCTCCAAACATGCTAAACTTTAAATTTACATTACTTGGTATAATTTACTTTTAAAAAATACATTTCTTTTCCTACAGTAAAATATAGATGGGAAAATCATACACTTTAGAGTTTGATGAACCTGTATCCTTCTCCTGGTTTTATTTAAAATCAGATATTGGTCATAGTTATTTAAATATTCTAAACTTCAGATATTTATCTTAAAATGGAGCAAAAATACCAACCTCATGGGACTCTTGTGAGATTAAATGAGATGATACAAAGCATTTTCTTCCACAATGTCTGGCACATAACGGATACATCATGACATCATGCATGTAGGTTTCTGCTCCCACCCTTCCATTCCCCCATTGCCATTGCACTTCTACAATTCAGAGTTCCTTGTTGAGTTTACTTACTTCATTCTTCAATCTGTTTATTACTCTCTCTTAGATGATGTCTCTTTAACAGTAACTAAAATGGACAGGGTAAATGGCACTTCCTCAGCAGTTCCCCATTTCTTCCTAGGAGTCAGTCACATCTAACACAAATTTACTCTCTGGTTGGAAAATTTAGTCAAAATCTAGACAGCTGGGAACCCTCAATTCCAGGGCTTATTTCTCATCCTAGACTTTGCAACTCAAAGTACAGTTGGCATAGTTTTATCTCCGTAACTAAAAGTTCAGCTATTGGCAACCTCTAGGAGGTAAAGGCTGGGTAGGGGTGAGCAGAAGTGTTCTAAAGAGGGCCTTAAAAACTCCAGGTATCCTTAAAATCCAAAGACAATGACTTCTTCTCTGTTCTAAACCCAGGGACTTAAGCCATGAAATGTTGAGGAACTGAGCCTAAAGAGGGCAAGAGCACCATCCCAAACAACAGCTATGGTGTTTCCCCCTAGCTTCCAGGCGACAGTGGCTCCACAACAGGAAGAACACATGTGCACACTGCAAAGGAAACAGAAGTTTTGCATGGCTGCAACAGATTTTACTGGAAGAAGTATCAACAGTGCAAGATAAGTTTAGCTCCCCTTTACATTGCATTCAACATCCCTTCAAATATTTATAGAGCACCTGCTATGTGCCTGATCTTGCCAGAAGTTATGGATGGTTCCACAGGTCCTTGGCCCATGAGAACCTGTACAATATCAAAGTAAGTGACTAGTAAAATAGCAGGGACATGCCACAGGTGAAGATCATAGGGAGGGAAGTTACCTTCCTGCATGAGTCAGGGGTTTCTAGAGAAACAGGAAAGATACTATACAAAGCTGACCTCAAGTAAGTCAGGTCAAACAAAACACTTTTCCTCAGCATTGCTAATATCTCAGCATTGTGATAATACTGTAGACATAAGTATATTATATTTTGGCAAGGTATCTGACAGCTCATTCATGATCTTTTTGGATAAGATAGAGAAATGTGTGCTGGACAATAATATCAATTAGATGGAGACATGGTTGATAAAAACAGACATTCAAAGATTATTGATGAATGAAACAATGCGTAACTGAAGAGAATGGGTTAGGAGAAAGATTCTGTTTTAGCTTTTTTCTATTGAATTTTTATCAGTAAATTAAATTAACATGTGGGAATTATGCTAATAAAATGTATAGTTACACAGAGCTTAGTGGGCTAACTAACCAAACAAATATGGAATTAACTTTCAAAATTATCCACATAGGTTTCAGCAAGAAAGAGAAGCAAATAAGAGAGGATGTAGTAAGTATAAAGGTAAAGTTATGCAATTGCTTATGACACAGTCGAGCAGTTTACATGAAAAGTGACCTGGGAGTCTGCATCTACTGCAAGTTTAAGAAGCCAATACAGTGGCATGACTGTAACATGCACAGGTACAAACACCAAATACAATCGCTTTTCAACATTGGAAAGGACCTTATAAATTATTTATGTCAAATCTTTCCTCTTACAGATCCAAGCTGAGGATGTGATAGTAAAAACACAATAACTGACAGTAAAACTACACCTAGCATTCACATATCTTTAAGTCTAGGCATCACAAGCTTAAGAGTTATCTTAATAGGCAAGAGTATATTTGAAGGAGTATAAGCAAGCTTGTGAAGAATCCAAAAACAATGTAATAGCAAGATTTTTTAAATTTTAGCATAGAATAGCCTAGAAGAGAGTATTACTGGAGGCAGTGTGGCAGCTTGTCTTAGTCTGTTCACGTTGCTCTAACAAAATACCATAAACTGGGTGGCTTATAAATAACAGGAATGTATGTCTAACAGTTCTCACGGCTGAGAAGTCCAAAATCAAATCATCAGCAGATTAGGTGTCTAGAGAGGGTCTATTTCCTGGTGTGCAGATGGCTCCTTCTCTCTATGTCCTCACATAGTGGAAGAGGCAAACAAGCTCCCTCAGGCCTCTTTTATCAGGGCACTAATCCCATTCATAAGAACCTGATCACCTCCCAAGACCACCTCTTAATACCATTATATGGGGGATTTGGTTTCAGCATGGGAATTTGAAGGGGACACAAACATTTAGACCATAGCACATGTTTAATGAGTCTGAAAAGTCCTTAGGGCCCCCTGACCTAAAGGCTGAATTAGGGACATTGTCTTTGGGGGTGAGTAGACTGCTTCAATGTGTTCATTGTTGAACTACAGGGTTCTAGGTGGCCGGAGCATTGTCCAGTATTAAAAGAACTTTAAAAAGGCAGTCCCTTATTGATGAGGTACTTCCTGACTTCAGGGACAAAGTCACTGATGGAACCAATCCAGAAAAAGTGTTCTCATTGTCCAGCTCTTCTTCTTGTACAGCCAAAAGACTGGCAGCTGGTGTTTACCTTTTCCCTTCAAGGCTTGGGAGTTAGCAGCTGTATAAAAAGGGCTGTCCTAATCATAAATCCAATTGCATTTGTGCAAAACAGTAGGGGTAACCTATCCCTTCCTTCCTTAAATCCTAGTGCTTGCTTATCTTCCTTACTAAGAAATGTCCTTTGTGGATTCCCTGCCCCCTCCAGAATAGAGCACTTTTGTCTGCATTAAATACCTGTTCAGGTAGATATCCTTCTTTTCTCAATGATTTTCTTAGTGGTGTCTGGGAACTCGTCTGCTGCTTCTTGGTTGGCAGATACAGCTTCCCTTGTTATCTTCATATTTTTAAAACAAATCTCTTCCTAAAATTATCAAACCATCCTTTGCTGATATTAAGTTCTTCAGCTTTAGATCCTTCACCTTCCTTTATTAAGTTGTCATACCATGACTTTGCTTTTTCTTGAATCATATTAGAGTTTATAGATATGCCTTTCTTATAACAATTCTGTATCTACATGAAAAGCTACATTTTCAATTCAAGATAAAAAGGTATTTTGCAAAAAGTCCAAGATTTTCATGCCTGCTGGCATAGCTGCAGCAGTGGCTTCATGAGTCTCCTCTCCTCTCCTCTCCTTTCTTTCCTTATTTTTTTTTTATCAATGGTCCTTATACCAGATTCATTTATCTTGAAATGAAACCACAGCTGCAGACCTCAATCTGTAATACATACCAAGCAATTTAACTGTTTCTTGTAATGTCATGACTTTTTTCTGCTTCTTAGGAGCATTTCCAGCATCACTAATGGCAGTTTGTATGGGTCTCATGTGTTATTCAAGGTTTATGCTATTGCATTAAAACATGTTAAAAAAAATACACAGGAAACATGAGAGATCACTTTTCATTGTGATACGTAATTTACCAGAGTTATGACCTGCTCATGCAGAGATGAGTAGCATTACATGGCATTTTAAGTGGATACTTTTGACACTTGAGCTCACTACAATAGCAACAGGAGGTGGCTATGAAATTATAATAGTATAGTATGTGCTACAGTTAATTTTGTGCAGTTATAATTTAATACTGCGTGTTTGTTTATAATTCTCTCAACTGCAGTGGTGCCATGTTTGGTCAGTAAGTATATACATAAATTTTGATGCAATTTACCTTTTTATAATAGCTTTGTGTAAATTTTATGGTAGCAAATCATCTAATAGGCTTGTATTGACATACATTTTATGCATTCATGACACACTTAAGAAAATTTTTTTTATATTTCTAGGCCACATGAATGAAATGAGAGAACTCATTTCAGCATTAACTCAAATGTTCATATTTCAAAGTCTCATGCGAGACAAGGCAAGTTCCTTCCCCCCAGGAGCCTGTAAAATCAAAAGCAAGTTAGTTACTTGTTAGCTACAATAGGGATGCAGGCATTGAGTAAATACAGCCATTCCAAATGGGAGAAATTGGCCAAAACAAAGGGGCTACAGGGCCCATTCAAGTCTGAAATCTAGCAGGGCAGTCAAATCTTAAAGCTCCAAAAGGATCTCCTTTGACACCATGTCTCACATCCAGGTCACACTGATGCAAGAAGTAGGTTCCCATAGTCTTGGTCAGCTTCACCCCTGTGGCTTTGCAGGGTACAGCCTCCCTCCTGGCTGCTTTCACAGCCTGATGTTGAGTGTCTATGGCTTTTCCAGGCACATAATGCAAGCTGTCAGTGGACCTACCATTCTGGGGTCTGGAGGATGGTGGCCCTTTTCTCACAGCTCCACTAGGTGGTGCCCCAGTAGAGACTCTGTATGGGGGCTCCTACCCCACATTTTCCTTCTGCACTGCCCTAGCAGAGATTTTACATGAGGACCCCCCTCCATAGCAAACTTCTGCCTGGACATCCAAGCATTTCCATACATCTGAAATCTAGGCACAAGTTCCCAAACCCCAATTCTTGGCTTCTGTGCACTCGCAGAATCAACACCACATGGAAGCTACCAAAGCTTGAGGCTTGCACCCTCTAAGCTCTGTGTTGTGAGCTCTGTGTTGGCCCTTTTCACCCATAGCTGCAGTGGCTGGGATGCAGGGCACCAAGTCTCTAGGCTGCACACAGCATGAGGACCCTGGGCCTGGCCCAAAAAAAACACTTTTTCCCTCTAGGCTTCCAGGCCTGTGATGGGAGGTGCTGCTGTGAAGACTTCTGACATGCCCTGGAGACATTTCCCCCATTGTCTTGGGGATTAAAATTAAGCTCCTCATTACTTATGCAAATTTCTGCAGCTGACTTGAATTTCTCCTCAGAAAATAGGATTGTCTTTTCTATCACATTGTCAGGATGCAAATTTTCCAAACTTTTATGCTCTGCTTCCCTTATAAAAATAAATGCTTTTAACAGCACCCAAGTCATCTCTTAAATGCTTTGCTGCTTAGAAATTTCTTCTGCCAGATACCCTAAATCATCTCTCTCAAGTTCAAAGTTCCACAAATCTCTAGGACAGGGGCAAAATGCTGCCCGTCTCTTTGCTAAAACATAGCAAGAGTCATCTTTGCTCCAGTTCCCAAAAAGTTCCCCATTTCATCTGAGACCACCTCAGCCTGGAACTTATTGTACATATTACTATCAGCATTTTTGTCAAAGCCATTCAACAAGTTTCTAGGAAGTTCCAAACTTTCCCACATTTTCCTGTCTTCTGAGCTCTCCAAACTGTTCCAACTTTTGCCTATTACCCAGTTCTAAAGTCACTTCCACATTCTCAAGTATCTTTTCGGTAACACCCTACTCCTGGTAGCAAATTACTATATTAGTCCATTTTCCTGCTGCTGATAAAGACATACATGATACTGGGCAATTTACAAAAGAAAGAGGTTTACTGGATTTACGGTTCCACGTGGCTGGGGAGGCCTCACAATCATGGCAGAAGGCAAGGAGGAGCAAGTCACATCTTACATGGATGGCAGCAGGTAAAGAGAGAGCTTGTGCAGAGAAACTCCCGTTTTTAAAACCATCAGATCTCATGAGACCCATTTACCATCACAAGAACAGCATGGAAAAGATCCACCCCCATGATTCAATCATCTCCCACTGGGTCCCTCCCACAACATGTGGGAATGGGAGCTACAAAATGAGATTTGGGTGGGGACACAGAGCCAAAACATATCAGACAAGAACTGGGTTGACTTCACTGCTGTAGATCTAAGCTACAGACAGGCAACACAGAAGGGACTTATGATTTGGGCTGAGAAATTGCATTAGATGATTTCTACTTCTTTCTAACGTAAGAGAACAATTTTCCTCACCAACTGCTTATGCAAAAATAGGCATTTTTTTCTAATCTTCCCTCCCAATTTCAGGGATCAAACTTGATTTAACAGCTATCATGTTAGAGAACTTATAATCATAACCAATAGCTAGTATGTCCTGTATCTTCCCTGTGTCTCAGGACCTGTGCCAAACAGTAGATCAATCATGTCTGAGATCCTTGAATACCCAGTGATGAGCAGATTTTTTTAATACATAATTTTTTCCTGCTGTTAAATCTTTGACTAAATATAAAGGCAATGTTCATTTATTTCAATAAATTCAACCATACAAGTATAACCAGTGTACATTTACTAATATATCTACTTTTATAAGTATGTTACAGTGCAAGTAAAAATGTGTTAAATAATATAGCACCATTCCACATAGTTTAAAGCATTTTATTGCACATATTGATTTTTTAATTATATTGGTTTCTCGCCTATTCATTCTACCAAAACCTTGTATCATTTAGTTCTTATGATGGATAAAAACTGAAGTGGTCATTATGCATTTGGCAAAACCCATAGAACTGTACAATGCAGAGTGATTTCTAATAGAAAATGTGGACTTTAGTTAATTACAATGGATTCATATTGGTTAATCAATCATATCAAATGTACCATACCAATGCAAGATACTAATAATAAAGGAAACTGCGGGGAAGAGGAGAAGAGTATATAGGATTGCTATACTTTTTGTTCAGTTTTTCTGTAAAACTAAAACTGCCCTAAGAAACAAAGTCTATAAACCTAAAAAAAAATAATGCAAACAGATTTTCATAAGCCCTCTAATTATTTACCCTTGGGCCATTCTCCAAAGGAGTCTATCATCCTGCTTTCAAAATTGTTTACAAATATCCCATCTACAGATATATAGAGATACTACAGATAGAAAGAAAAAGCTTTTGTTCATCTCAGGAACTGTCTAATTGTGACATTGACATAGTCTACAATTTTAACTTTACCCTACCAAATTTAATATAAGACAAGATGCCACAGCACACTGGGATAGTTGTTCTATGGTTCGGAACTTTATACGTGTTTAAATTATCTGATCCCTTTTACATCATCCTTGTGATCCTTCTTGCTAGAAGTGATACTGTCCCATCCTCAACTGCTCTACATATTCAAGGATGCTCTTTTGGTCAATGGAAGTAGCCATCTCCATTTCTTGAGCACCTTCCACATGTAATGCAATATGTTAGGTGCTGGGATACAGATATGTCTAAGGCAGACAGAGTTCCTATCTTCAGCAGAGGATGCAGATATTAACCAAATTTTACAATTGAAGAAACAAGCCTGGGTTTATCACATTCATAATCCACTTAACAAATATTCATTGAATGAACTTGACTGATTAAGAAAATAACTGAGGCTCAGTTAAGTTTTTCTTTTATACCGCATAGGAAGACTGCCAAGGAGAAACTAGTACCATAGACAAAGTGATGAATGCATATTCAACCTGCTTTAACTGAATATCTTTAAATAATTTGTATAATGATTTATTTGATGTTGTAGGTTTCAAATAACTCCTAACCACCTTTAAATTTAAGAATAATATTTTCCCTATAGTTAGACAGCATTTCAGCTGACCAAATCATTATTCCTGGCTGCTTCATCAGAGCACTGAAGGCCAAATATATATTAACATATGTTAGATACTTAAATGGTTCTCATCAAACCTCCAGATGTTCAATCAAGAGAAGAAAAGTGCATGAACTCTCTGATTGTCCTATCAGCAGGGTATAGGAATAAAAATACATCCCATACAGGAAGACCAAAAGGCACATGTTTTTTTCTCCAGCTGTTTTCAGCTACTCAGGTGAAGCTAAAAGTTAGATTTACCCAGATAGGGAGTTGAAGGGGTAGACAAGGGAATTATTAAAATGATGGAATGAATCCAAGCTGTGGAAGGAGGAAAATGAGGAGATACGTGAGTGGGGCTTTCTCAAAATAGCACTTAAAGACATCAGATTACTCTTCAATATTATTTTCTCCTCAAAGGAGGGGTCCAGGAAGCCGATAGAGAATATAATGGGGTTTCTAACCAAGAGGGGATAATGGGAGGATTGTTTCCCACCTCTAGCCTTAGCTGTCTCTGTCTCACTACCACTTTAACCTCCTTTATTAACAACACACGTCTGAATCCTGTAGCTTAGAGTCCACTGTGAGAACAGAGCCTTTTCAGCTTCTCCTGGATTGATCAATACACCTTTCACTTAAATTCTCTTTTGACCTTCAAAGGTAACCTTTATTGGTGACTTGTACTCTTGCTTGTGTTAAGGAGGTCAAATTGCTAGATTTAATCATTATGTCATTTCTATCTATTTCTGTCTGGCTGAAGACTAATTTCCTACTTCCAAAGTTAAGAAGCAAGTTCTTGTTTCTATCATCAGAATGGGTCCTTAAGTTGGAAACTAGACTCGACAGATACGAGTAAAACAAAAACTAAGTGTTGGTTTTATTCCCACATTTCCCCTGACCCAATTGGAATGAAAGGGAATAGATCTCACCAGTCACAGTTATGGCATGTGCTGATGGTCAAGAGGAAAGCAGGCAACACCTGGCAACCCACCTGTCCCGGAAGTCCTGCCCAACACTGTCACATCAAAAGGACAAAACTTAGTCTTGTGGCCACATCCAGCTGCAATAGCATAACGAAGGCCAGCAGAGGGGAGCATTTTACCTGGAGGGCTAACAGGCAATGGATAGCAAAGTCATCAGTAGGTTTAGCAACACATCTATTCAGACGGTGAAACATTTTTGTCTACTTAGCTTCAAGGTGCATTAAAATCATCCAGAGATCCTTATATTCATATCTATCATCACCCCTAAATGAAAGACAAACCCATGAGCTACCACTGTGTCAAGTTTCTGTATATATGTACGACCAGCTCTCTTCCTCACCAGTGCCCCCTTTACTCTAAACTTCAAGCTGCCACAAAATAGATAAGATTTCATTTCCTTTCTGCATCTGAAATACATGAGCTTACTCAAGAAAAGTTTGATCAATGAATAAACGGATGAATATCAGTGAGTAAATAATCAAACTGGATGGCTGAATTGAAGGGAAGAAAGGAATGAATAATGTGTTCTAAGCATCAATTTGGTCTGCTGGCTGCTTTTGATTTTTAAATCAGTTTATTTAACTTTTAGTTGTTTCTTGTCTGATATGTTTTATCCATTGGGAAAGAAAAGTTAGTTAAAAGTCTCAATAATTTAGAATCGGTGCGTGAAAGTCAGATGCCTTAGGAAAATGTATAAATCTCCTCTCCAAAGGGCCCAGTGGATGTACATATGAAAGTAGTTTGTCTCTTTATCTTCAAAAATTTTTCACTATGTGTTCACAAGCAGAGGATAGAGAAATGCTTCCAGGCAAGTTAAACAAACAGGGATCTTTATCGCTCAGCTGCCTACCATCTATCTTAAACATTTAGCATGGGACTATAAACAGATCCCATACCTTGCCTCTTTCATAGATGTACACTGTATCAATAATACCATTGGGTGATTAGTAACAATAACTAATAATTTAGAATTTTAGATTTGTTATCTCACATGTAAAATTACATGTGAGATGCATGTAATTTACATGTACAATATGCTACCTTTTCAGGGAAAATCATGGGCATATCAATAATTTTTTAATGAGATTATGACCCTTCCTTAGGTAATAGAAACTGGGTTAATAGCAAATGGGGTATTGATAATCTCTATTAATAATAGCAACTGGGGTATTGATAATCTTTAGTTTTCTGACATGCGGCACGGGGTAATACTATAGAAAGCAGACATAAATTTCACTTCCTAAGTGTTAAGTGCTTAGCCAACCACTCTAAAAATACTCTATTATAATAATGAGTAAATACAGGAAATAAAGTCATATTTTATGTTTAAATGGGAGCCAGGAGATAAGGAACTAGGTTGACTTTGCATCCACTTTGCATTTGAGACTACAGATTCAACATGTGATGGAGGAAGAGTAGCACCTAGTGGTGAAACGCAGCAGCTACACCCACCAGGGAGCTGACTGGAAGTCTTCCAAGTACTTCATCCTCATTTGTTGAAACGTCATTTGTGGCATTTTAAATGCTGCATCTTTGATTCCTGAGATAGGTGTTTTAGTGTGTCTATTAAAGATTTGGAGTCAGCTTTATGTGCTTGAATATTTCCAAAGAAAAATGTATACATGATCAATATATCCAGGAATTTGTGAAAAGATCCTAAACTTTTCAAATATGTCACAGGTAGTACTTGAAGTATGCTTGGTAAAATGTACCGGTTAAAGCAGTATGTTTCTCAGATAGCCTGAGATTTTATTTAACAATTATGTATGTAAGTCTACTAATACATTTGAGCAAAAGAGTGTTGGTTTCATAAATAAGAAGTCAGTATTTCACTTAGATTATTTCAGAAACTTGTAAGTACCTGTAAATAGCTACTCTGAAATTCCCTTTTCTTCAAGTGAGAGATGCCGTAAGTATAACACAGTGTTTTATAAACTTGGACCTGCAGTAAATAAATAAGCACTAAAAACTTTTATAGTGGAAACTAGTTTCAATTATATAGCTTATAGTTTAGTTGATGTTGATAGTGGTAAGAAGAAACAAATTTTTAAAAATTATGAATAACCTTTAGTGTATATTTCAACTCCTAAATTAAATGTCAATTCAACTAAAATGTTACTCTCTTAGTGGGGGTGTAAATGAGTGTATCGTCTGTCCTTGAGACTTTGATGTAAAAAGACAGAGTTGTGAAATTCAAATTGCACCAATAATCGTTTTGTTTTTATTTCCCATGCTCCTTTATCTATTAGCAGACATCCCACACGCACACACACCTAGGCCAGGCCCAGGCCAATCACTGTATCCCACCCCTTGGCTCTTGGGATTATTCCAAGGTTGCTCAACCAAAGTGCAGCTTCCAGCAATGCTATCTTTACCAGAACTGGCAGGGAAGTCCCTTCTTTCCCCTTTGGTGGGTGGCGGTTAGGGGTGATGCTCATTCTCTGCAGCGATAAGTTTGTAATAACAAGGTCCCTAACCTGCTGGTTCCTGTTGCTCTTCCCCAGTATTCTCCCCATAAGCCTCCTTAAGATAAAATCTACTTTGAGATATGTTTTTGCAGCCTAAAGAGGACTGACTCATATTGCATTTTTAAAATAAGGCATAGCTCTGATCATGCTATAATATCACCCTGGTCAGAAAATCCTCATTGCTCTCCATTGCTTAAAAAATAATCCCCAAACTCTTTTTGGATGTGTTGTTTGGCTCTAAACTCCTTTTCCAGCCTAATTTCACTCAACCTAGTGAAACTGAATTATTCTTTATTTCTTCAAAACACCCAGTACTTTCCCTTATTCATTCTGCCCTATAAAAATTATTTTCTGCCTCCAGCCATGCCAGTTTCCACCTTCTGAAACTATAGGTACTTTTCAAGATCAACTACAAATCATTCATCTTCCATAAATCCTTCTTCATTATGCCATGAATCAGTTAAGGTTGGGTTCAACTGACTATAAATGAAAACTGAAAATCACAATGGCTTAAAGAAGTGAGAAATTTAATTCTTGCCTATATAAAAGAAGCTTGGGGGCAGGCATTCCTGGACTGTCGCGGCAACGACATGGATACAGATGTATTAGTTTTCTATGCTGCATAACAACTTAGTACAAACCTAACAGCTTAAAAAACAGTTTTTTATCTCACAGTTTCCATAGATCAAGATTCTGCGTATGGCTTAGTTAGGTGGTCTCACAAGGCTAAAATCAAGGTGTTTAATGGACTGCATTCTCATCTAGAAACTAGGGAAGAATCTGCTTCCAGGATCTCTCAGGTTGTTGGCAGAATTTATTTCCTTGCAGCTGTAAAATTCGTGTGGTCTTGTTTCTTCAAAGGTAGCAACAGAGAAAAGGAGTCTCTGCTGCTTACAGCCTCTGATTTCAGAGAAGGTGTCAGTGCTCTTTTAAATGGCTCACCTGATTAGCTCAGGCTTACCCAGGATAATTTCTCTTTTGAGGAACTCAAAGTCAACTGCTTAGGAACTTTAATTACAGCTGCAAAATTCCTTCACCTTTGCAAATAATGTAACCTAATCATGGGACTGGTTTCTCATCTCCTTTGCCATATTCTATCAACTAGAAGTAAGTCATAGTTTTCATCCCAACTCAACGAAAGGGGATTATACAAGATTGTGATTCAGTAGGGGGTCACCTTCATGTGCGTCCACATGATCAGAGACCCGAGTCCTCTTTTCCTGCTTTACTCTATCACTAGCCTCCATCCTCAAGTTCCCCTCATGGTCCAGGAAGGCTTTTAAAGCCCTAACCATCATATTCACCTAACATGCTGCAGTAAGGAGGAAAGAAATAGGGTGAGAAGGATTATTCTTCCTAACTGGGTCAGTTGCCTGTAAGCAAACTTCACGGAAGTCCCACACAACATGTTCACTAAATCTCTTTAGCCTCAGATGCAGACAATAACGAGACATATTACCTGTAGATAAGTTATTAAGAAGTAATACAACTAACTAAAAGTCAGTCTGCCTTTCATTGTCACTACCTGCCAGCATTCTCAATAATTCAATCATAAAATACAGTCAGTTATGTGTCAGTTAATGACAGGGATACGTCCTCACCTTCTTTCAAATGTGCAGGTTCTCACCTCCTTTCAAATAAGCAGAAGAGTGAGATACACCAAAAAAAAAAAAAAAAATCCCAGAAATTCTTTTCTCAGAATTACACAAGTTGGAACTCCATTCTGGATCCTCTTAACAGATCACATACTCTCTCCCAAATCCAATAACGGAATGTTTATTTAATGGATTATCAGCACTCCCTATTCCACAAAGATGTCATATCTTCATCAGATCTTTTTGTCTGGGCACTATGCGGCTCCCTTCTACTTCTGGGTGTGCTAAGGTCCACCCATTTCAAAGTCAACACCACCGAGAAACTTCCAGGAGAGGCTAGAGTGATGGATATCGTAGTATCTGTGTGTAATTTTACATAATTCTATTTTCCCCACACTCCCCTCCCCAACTGGGAAGGAGTCAGGAGCAGAAACTACCTGTGCTCCCTGGACTGTTGTTGGGCCCCCACCCATCACTTCTTCCCTGCAGAGGGGAGTAAAGAAAGATCCAGGGACACTGGCTATGACAAGGATGGGATCAATACATGTGAACATGCTTATACGCAATACTTAGTCATTGTATTGTGTGAGAAAACATGGATAGTGTTTCACAATTAAATAGTGTCTATATTTTAAATCCATATTCATAGAAATGGAATGCCAGCTATTAAATAACTTTTTAACAAATGTTATTTCTTAATAATATTAATGAATCTTATTACTAAATTGCATTCAATTAGTCATTTAAGTAACACTTATCAAATATATGAATAATATATCTTGAGTACATATTATTTATTAATAATACATTAATTTGATTTTAAAATTAAGCATCAAACCTCCAATATGTTAAATATAAATCATTAAGTCAAATACAAATAGAGAAAGGGTACGGAGGAGGAGAGTATATTCTGGAGTTCACATTTAAAATAGTGAGGATATGACATGGATATTAACTCCAAACCTCACAGCCTTTCCCCACAGGGGGAGGACAAGTTGCCTGCAAATCTTCCCTCCCAACGCTGTGCCGTGATCCACCATAGCTTGCCTACTTTCGCCATTTACCAGCCCTTTCTACAGGCCTGGCAGGAGGAGCCTGCACCTCTGCGTGTTTGCTGCGTGCTGCTTCTTTGGGTTGCTGACCCACCTCCAAGTTCTCTGGGCCAGGAGATACAGTCCAGGTTGACCCCAACAGAGAACAGCTAAGCCATGTGAAAGTAGAGGACAAAGACCCTGGTGGCTCTGCCTCAGGGTCTCCCTGTTCCTTCCAGAATCTCTCACAGTGGGTCCCTGTGTCATTCAAAAATGTCACTGGGGTGCTCACCAGATTCACCCTTTCAGAGGCCCCTAAAGACTAAGTCTGTAAGTGAGTCTGGGGCGGAGATGCTCCTGAGACTACAGTTTCGGAAACTGACCTTTCAAAGAGCCTGAGTCTGAGAAAGTTGTAATACCACAGAGTAAAATAATGCTTTAATGGTGGGTTTAGGTCATTTGATATAAAAAACCAATTTTTAAAAAATGTAACACAGAAATAAGTGGGAAAGGCAAGGAGGAAAGCTTCAGAGGCCATTCAGGGAGACTGGGGTGGGGACGTCCATGGATAAAACAGCCAGTGAACTGCAGCCCTAGAAGGAAATGCAAGAGGCACACACAAAATCAGAGGCTGCAACAGCAACATGGAAGTTAAAATGGTTTACTCCACAAGAACAAGAAACCCTGGCCGGGCGTGGTGGCTCACGCCTGTAATCCCAGCACTTTGGGAGACCGAGGCGAGTGGATCACAAGGTCAGGAGATCCAGACCATCCTGGCTAACACGGTGAAACCCCGTCTCTACTAAAAAATACAAAAAATTAGCCGGGCGTGGTGGCAGATGCCTGCAATCCCAGCTACCTGGGAGGCTGAGGGAGGAGAATGGCGTAAACTCGGGAGGCGGAGCTTGCAGTGAGCCGAGATCACGCCACTGCACTCCAGCCTGGGGGACAGAGCGAGACTCCGTCTCAAAAAAAAAAGAAAAAGAAACCCTGAGGAAGTAAAATCAGCTTGGGAAAATTATGACAATGGCTCCATGAAACCAAATGAAAGAGGAGCTCAAAGAATAAATTATAGCCCAAAATGTTTAAGCACACAGAATTTTTTAATGTACTCTTCAACACCCCTTCTTTCTCTCTCTCTCTCTCACACACACACACACACACATTTTTCTACATCAACAGTAACCATCAAGGGCATCAGAGAGCTCTCCAAGTGGATGTTCTTTCTCCTTTAGGGGACAAATTGTAAAATTGACGTCTGACTGCCCCAGGCTAAGATGCTGAGTCTGCACTCAGTCCAGCTATGAACCTCCCTGATTTTCTCCCTAGTTCCATCTTTTTTCTGCTTCCCCAGCTGGTAACCCCTCCTCTTTGTGTCCCATTTGCTATTCCCTTTCTTCTGTGACTGCAGACTTTCCCTCTCTACTGGCTTCTTCTGGGGCTATAAATGTATTCAAGGTCTCCCTTATTTAAAAATACCCTCAGGCCAGATGCAGGCTTACACCTATAATCTCAGCACTTTGGAGGCCAAGGTGGGAGAATCACTTGAGGCCAAGAGTTGAAGACCAGCATGGGCAACATAGCAAGACCCTGTCTCTATTTCCTTTTTTTTTTTTTTTTTTTAAGGAGACAGAGAGACCAAGAAATACCTTCAAGTGCCTCCACATCTCCCTCTATTGCATTTCACAATGAACTCCCTGAATAATCACATGCAAACTGTCCCCTCTACCGTGTCACTCTGCTCCCTCTTCATCACTGCAGGCTAGCTCCTGCCCCCTTAACTGTGCTGAAATGCTTTGACAAAGGCCTCCTCATTGACAAATCTAATGTCTTCTTTTTAGTCCTCAGCTTCCCTCAAACTCTCTGTGACATGCTACTCTGTTGATCATTCTGTGTTTTTGAAACTTTTTCTTCCTTTGGCTTCTGAGAAAACCCTCATAATTCTGCTGTCTCACTTATGTTCCTTCTCAAATTCTTCTGCTGGTTAAATGTTGGTATTCCCCAGGGCTCTGTATTCATGTAAGTCTATCCCTGGGGCTCAAACTGTGGTCTCCAAACCAGCAACATCCTTATTACCAGGGAACTTGTTAGAAATGCAATTTAAGAAATACAGGACAGCCAGTTAAATGTGAATATCAGAAAAGCAGTGGATACATTTTACAATTTTAAAAATTAGGCCAGGTGCAGTGGTTCATGCCTGTAATCCCAGCACTTTGGGAGGACAAGGTGGGTGGATCACTTGAACCCAGGAGTTTGAGACCAGTTGGGCAACATGGTGAAACCCTGTCTCTACTTAAAAAAAAAATTACAAAAATTAGCTGGGTATGGTGGCACACGCCTGTAGTCCCAGCTACTTGTAAGGCTGAGGTGGGAGGATCACCTGAGCCCAGGAGACAGAGGTTGCAGCGAGCCAAGATCACGCCACTGCCCTACAGCCTGGGTGGCAAAGTGAGACCCTGTCTCAAAAAAAAAAAAAAAATAATTATGATAAGTATGTCCCATGCAATATTTGGGACATATTTATTCTTTTTTTAAAAAAAAGTGTTATTAATCTGAAATTCAAATAATTGGGCATCTTTTATTTTTATTTGCTAAATCTGGCAACCCTAACTACAAATTACTAGTCCCTTTCCCAGACCTACTGAGTCAAAATTCTAAGCATCTGGCCTATAATTTGTGTTGTAATAAGTCCTCCAGGTGATTCTAATTTCTCAAGTTCAAGGAGATGCTCTACATCCCACCCTTGACTGCCTTCATCTGGCTCCCATGACAACACTTAACCAAAGTGGGGATGTTCCTGAACCGCTGATTTGCGTGCTCCTGAATTTTATTTAACCATGCATCCCACTTTTATGCGGAAAACCAGGAAGAATGCAAGAACAAGGTCATCAAGTTCTGGGCTTTAGAACAATGTTTACCTGTCTTTGTGTAAGAGATTTAGAAAAAGATTCAATGATGGAGAATCCATTTTTTTCTGCTCCTGCTTACCCACTCATGTAATGCTTCTAACCTGTCAGAGAATTAGGGAAAAATAATTAGTCACTGGAATTAGGCTTCCTGCACCCATTCCCATCCCCTCAATCTCTCTAAGAGAAGATGATAGAAGTGCCCCATATAATTCTTAGGGTCTTACAGTAGAGGAACCAGTGCCCCTCAATCTATCTGGAGTTCCTCTGAGCCATTAGGAGAGTAGAGATGGAATGGTGGGAAGCAAAAGCAGATGGAATTGGGCAGCTTCACAGAGAGTTCTCATCAGCCCCCAAAGGACCGGAGCATAGATAGGACTTAGAGAACTAGCAGGCTCAAAAGGGTCCCACAGTCATGACAAGGGAGGCAGCCACACTGTGGCCTGTGCAACAGAGGCCAGATGGATGATGGACACCTCCATGGGAGCCAGTCTGAAGGGCAGGCAGTACCCAAGATCAGACAAGTCTACACATCAGCCAATGGCAGCACAAGATGCCCTCAGACAAGAGCCCATTCCCACCACATTGCGACTCTCAGGAGATTCAGAACAGAAAGGAAATTTATATGACAAATGATTAACATGATTTAGCTGACTTGGAAGGGATTACATTAAGCTTCCTGCCCATGAACCAGAATGAGAGGTTCAGTCAGTTACAGGATGTATCCTTAAGGGTAAACAAAGTCAGCAGCTGCAACACACCCTGAAATCTTAGTGACTGAAACCAAGTTAATTTCTCACTCACACAAAGTTCAGTCAAGAATCAGCCACCCTCCTCCTTTGCCTCTGGAACACGTGGCCTCCTCAGGCACAGAGGCAGGGGAAGAAAGGGAAGGAGGCTGCACACCAATTCTTCACCCTGTTAACCTGGAAGGGACGCTTCTGCTCCTAGGCCATCAGCCAGACCTAGTCACATGGCCCCAGTCTCACTAGAAAGAAGGCAGGAGATACAGAACACTTGGATGTTTGGTGTCTTAGTCAGCTTTGGCTGCTGTAACAAAATAGCATGAACTGGGTGGATCAAACAACAGAAACTTATTACCTCCCAAAGGCTCTACCTCCAAATACCATCACATTGGGGTTTACAGTTTCAATATATAAATTTTAAAGGGACACACACACATTCATTCCCTAACATTTGGCAAACATTGACTATCTCTGCCATAAAGGAAATCAATTAAAGTTACTTTCATCACACATTCAGATTCAAGGTGATCTCTATGCTGATAGTTCCCAAATCTCTATCTCCATCCCCGATCTGGACTCCTGATCCATATACCCACCTGCCTCCAGGATATCTTCACTTTCACATCCTATAGGTATTTAAACTTTATTTTTTAAAATGTCAACTTTTATTTTAGACTTGGAGGTACACGTACAGATTTGTTACATAGGTATATTCCATGATGCTGAAGTTTGAGGTACAATTGATCCCATCACCCAGGCAGTTTAATATGTCTAAAGCTAAACCTATCCTCTTCCCCCAACACTGTTCCTCCTCTTGTATTTCTTATCTCTAGACACCCACAACAGAAACCTGGAGTAACCCTGGACTATGCTCTCCTCTACCCTTTTACATTCTATCGGTCACCAAGTTTAGTAGATTCTGCTTCCTAACTGCCCTTATACCTGTTTCTTCTTTCCATCTGCTTCGAGGCTTCTCAGTCTTGGCACTATTGATATTCCGGGCCAGATAACTCTTTGCTGTGAGTGCCACCCTGTGCATCGTAGGCTGTTTAGCAGCATTACTGACCTAGTAGATGCTAAGGTTGCCCTCGTGAAACAAAAAGTTTTCCAACATTGTCAAGTGTCCCCTGGGAGACAAAGCTGCAGGCCTCCAATTAAAAAATTACTGATCTGTTACTGTTTAATTTTCCATTCTTGTTGCTTCAGGCCTGAGTTGTTTTAATAGTTGTTGGGTTGTATTTTTTTTCTTTCTTTTTTTTTTTTAGATGGAATCTCGCTCTGTCACCCAGGCTGGAGTGCAGTGGCACGATCTTGGCTCACTGCAACCTCTGCTTCCCAGGTTCAAGTGATTCTCCTGCCTCAGCCTCCAAAGTAGCTGGGATTACAGGCATGTGCCACCATGTCCAGCTAATTTTTGTATTTTTAGTAGAGATGGTGTTTTACCACATTGGCCAGGCTGGTCTCAAATTCCTGACCTCAAGTGATCCACCCACCCCGGCCTCCCAAAGTGCTAGGATTATAGGCATGAGCCACTGTGCCCGGCCCATTGGGTTGTATTATAATTGGCATCCCTGCCAACATTGCACAGCCCACCCACTCACCTCCCACTCTACTCCCTGAACCCATTGTCTGCACTGCTACCTGAATGATCTTTGTGGTTAATCTGACCATTTCACTCTCCCATTAAAAGCCCCCTTTGCTTATAGGATAAAGTGTAAACTGCTTATGAAGCCATACAGAGTTCTCCATGAACCTGACTTAACCAATTTCACTGCACATCCTGCCACCACTATCCTCTACTTGTAATGCAGGAACATATTTTGGCCATTTATGGCTTGGTTCAAGCTTATAACCTCCTGTGTCAAGTCATTCCTAAACCTCTGTGAAGAGCTGATTACTCTCTTCTCTGTGGCTCTACCATGGCCTTGGTAGACTTCTAGAAGACTTGGGTTTTTGTACGGCTACCTGTACTAAATTGCAAGGTTTTTAGGGATGAAGCCAGGTCTGCTTGATTCCTGTGTTTCTCGTCATTAAGACAACCCTGACGCATAGTAACCACCCAATTCATTTTTTAACAAATGACAGAAGTGCAACAGTCATTCCCTCAGGAACTTTTGATTCTGCAAAAAGGCTTGGATAGTAAATTGGGCTGCAGCAATTGCCTATTCTTCACTGAAGAAAAGTCTTAAGGACTTAACTCTGAAATTTTGGAAGACAAAGTAGCCTTAATTAAAATAGCATTTTTCAGGCCAGGCATGGTGGCTCACACCTGTAATCCAAGCACTTTGGGAAGCCAAGGTGTGAGGATCACTTGAGATCAGGAGTTTGAGACCAGCCTGGCCAACATGGTGAAACCCCATCTCTACTAAAAAGATACAAAAACTAGCCAGGCGTGGTGACAGGCCCCTGTAATCCCAGCTACTTGGAAGGCTGAGGCAGGAGAATCATTTGAACCCAGGAGGTGGAGGTTGCAGTGAACCAAGACTGCAACACTGCACTCTAGCCTGGGTGACACAACAAGACTCTGCCTGAAAAAAAATAAATAAATAAAATAAAATAGCACCTTTCAAATGCTTATAAATCACAAGATCAAATCAGTTGAAAGCAATACTTTCTTTTTACTCATTACAGTTTATTGAGCACACCCTAAGTGCTCAGAACTGTGTCAGGTGCTATACAGATTATAACCCTTTAAACTGTGAAAATTACCAATAAAACATGAAAGAGTGAAAGAGCTGGATTGCAATTAACTTTACCAATAATTATTATGGTGTAATTCTAGGTACATCATTGTTATATGGAAATAAAAATCTCAACAGTGAGTGAAGGCTGCTAAAAGTAGCAGCAGCAATTAAGCCTCATATGACTATATAACTTTAGAATGAAAATGTCAGGGAGGAGAAATGGAAAAATCATGCAATCAAGTGAGACACGTTTTATAAAATAATAAAGGACAGGACCTCTTTTTAAATGCTTGATGGCAAACACGTGTCACAAGTTAGAAAAATGTTCACTGTATTTGTTGAATGTTTTCCATATGTCACACATATGGATTTTCTAATTCTATGAGAGGTTTTTCACTTAAAAATTCCAGTGTGTTGACAAGTTAATAAGTGATCTACTGACTTCTTCCCATGCAAGGGGCTGGAAAACCAATTTCAGCATAGTAGGTGGCATTGCTTTCCCTGGGTTCTCAGCCAGGGTCCATCTGGCTACAACAGAGGTGAGGCAGCCTCCCCAGTCCTGCTGCATGCCACCTCTCAGCCCACCTGCCAGCTACCACCCCCCTCAGGTCCCCTGTTTCCAGCCCTGCCAAACCGCCCACCTCACCCTGAAAATTCCCTCTGCCAACAAAGTCCTTTTCCCCTGTGCTGTACCTAGCCCATGTCTACTCATCCTTTTCTCTGAAGGTCTTAATGAAATGTCATCTCTCCTGTGAAGCCTACTTGGGTCTCCCAAGCAGAATCTGTAATCCCTGGTTCACTGGCTCCTTGGTACTTAATCAATTCCCCGTGTCATGCCACACTAACCCTTTCTATTCATTTAGCTATTTCAATAAATACATTTATTTCAAAAGCTTATTTATTGAGCATCTGCTGGATCAGACATGGTGCCCAACCCTAGAAACAGAAAGATGAATGGTGCATGGGGTCTGCTAGAGACCTAGGCATCCAAATACAAGAAGCACAAAGAACACCCAGGAAATTTATCGCAAAAAGATCTTCCCCTAGGCACGCTGTCATCAGGTTATCCAAAGTTACAACAAAAGAAAGAATCTTAAAAGCTGTGAGACAGAAGCACCAGGTAACCTACAAAGGAAAACCTATCAGATTAACAGCAGATTTCTCAGCAGAACCTCTACAAGCTAGAAGGGATTTGGGCCCTATCTTCAGAAATTCAAAGAATATGGCTCCTAGTTTTCCAGTATGGATGGGGTCCCATACAGATTGACTGTGCAGGATAAGAGAAAAGTCAAATATGGCTCCTAGTTTTTCAGCATGGATAGGGTCCCATGTAAGATATGGACTACATAGAAGTGAATTTAGGAAGAAAGTTGATGCATTCAGTATACTTCACATAGAGCACTGGGTGCGTATGGACATTTGGGTAAAGATATCTTAAGAGGCAACTGAACGTCTGAGCCTGAAGGTTGGGGTTGCAGAATGAGCTAAGGAGACAGATCTGCAAGTTGTCTGCTGCTGACTGGTAATCAGGGACCATGAGACCTTCAGAGAACCCCTGGAGAGGGCTCAACGTGGGAAGAAAGCCTAGACAGAGCTCTGGAGAACACCAGGTAAAACGGCCTGGCAGAGGAAAAGGAGTCATGGAGGACACTGAGAAGCACAGTTAGAGAGGATGAAGGAGAACCAGGAGGACACGGTGTGATTCGGCACAAAGGAAAGATATTACAGGAAAGAGGAAGGATAGTGCTAAGATTAAGGGCATATCTTCTGAAGTCAGACCACCTCCATGCTGGTCCAGTGCTTAATAATTGGCTGAAATAGAGCAAAGTATTCTTTTACGCTTTATACCTCAGTTTTCTCATCTGTAAATGGGTATCTCATAGGATTATTGTTAATATTAAAAACATTTAGACTAGCAACTGCCATGTATTATGTTCTTAATAAATATCATTTTTTATTAATATTATAGATTTCTCTCTTCCATTTTTGTCAACTTCCCCAAGGGCAGAGACTACTTTTTTTGAGTCAAGTTCTCACTCTGTCACCCAGGGTGGAATGCAGTGGTGCAATTATGGCTTACTGCAGCCTCAACCTTCTGGGCTCAAGTGATCTTCCTATCTTGGCCTTTCTAGTAGCTGGGACTACAAGTGTATACCACCATGCCCAACTAAATTTTTTAAATTATTTTTTGTAGAGACAGGGTCTCACTATGTTGCCCAGGCTGGTCTCAAACTAGGGCTCAAGCAATTCTCCCACCTCAACATCCTAAGTTGTTGGGATTATAGGCATGAGCCACCACACCCAGCCACAGAGACCACTTTTTAAAAATCTTCTTTGTATCTCATTCACCTAGCACAGCATATAACTCATAATAGGCACAAAAGAAATAGTTGTTGAATAAAATCACTCTACTAGGACCCTCTACGTGGCCAGAGCATCTTTTGTCATAATAGTTAGTCAGAGATTTGACCCACGGAGTCAACGTTCTGAGAAAAAAGTTTGTTTTTCTCCAAAGTCAGAAAAGTCTATTTTGGTTGTTTCCAAAAGCATTTAATGTTAAAAAATTAACTCTTAAAAAATCCTAGAGTTGAAGAGACTTTAAAAGTTATCCAGTCCAATGTCCTTATTAATGCAAGAAACTTTATATGACATCCATAAAACTCAACTTCCAATGACAGCCAACCCACTCCCAGCCTATTTCTCTGTTAGAAGGTTTTATTTTATTCTTAGATCTTGAACACAAGGCGGCCTCCCTGCAATTTTTACCAACTGATCCTAATTCAATCTTATAGAGCTACCCAGCCTACTTCTATACCCCTGAGAAGATAACAATCCTTCAAGAAACTGAAGACAACTACAGGCATCCCTTATTTTATTGGAAGAAGGTACCACCTAGGACTTTCACAGCTAGAGAAGAGAAGTAAATGCCTGGCTCCAAAGCTTCAAAGAACAGGCAGAGCCTCCTGTTAGGGGCTAATGCAGCTTGACTTGAAGTTGAAGTCAACGCACATTGACCATTCTGAAAATCTAGAGCCTTTAAGAATGAAGCTAAATCTACTCTACCTGTGCTCTATAAATGGAACAGAGCCTGGATGATAGCACCTGTGTACAGCATGGTTTACTGAATGTTTTAAGACCACTGTTGAGACCCAGTGTTCAGAAAAAGATTACTTTCAAAATATTACTGCTCAGAGACAATGCATCTGATCACTTAAGAGTGCCGATGGAGACATATAAGGAAATTAATGTTCTTTTCATGCCTGTTAATATAACATCTGTTCTGCAGCCCATGGATCAAGGACAAATTTTTAACTTTCGAGTCTTATTATTTAAGAAATACATTTCATATGGTTATTGCTGCCATAGATTTTGATTTCTCTGACGGATCTGGGCAAAGTAAATTGAAACCCTTCTGGAAAGGATTCACTATTCTAGATGCCATTAAGAACATTCATGACTCATGGGAGGAGATCAAAATATCAACATGAACAGGAGTTTGGAAGAAGTTGATTCCAATGCTCATGGATGACTTGGAGAGGTTCCAGACTTCAGTGTAAGAAGTAACTGCAGATGTGACAGAAATAGCAAGAGACAGCAACTCCAAGAGCAATTCCACAGACCCTCTAAAGAAAGGAGACTGCTCCTGTAGGACCCAGGTGAACCCTCAAAACTGTGAGTGCCCCAACTGTGGAAGTTGGGAAAGTGAGACCCTCCTCTCCTAAACACACACCCCCACTGGAAAAGCTGAAGGTCTGTTTGTGGGAGAAGTTTCTGACTTTATCTGGAGCTGAGTCAATGTGGACAGCCAAGTGAAATACAGGGGTAGAGGAAGCAGCAGAAAGACCCTGGGAGCTTGCTGGGTCCCTTAGCAGGCCATTCCTGCCTGGCACCTCAGGGATCCAGCGGGAGAGGAGCAGGGGGTAAAACTACACAGGAAGAAGCAAATCTCTAGCTGAACTTAGTAACAATTTGAACAGGGTGAGAAGCCTCCTGGCCAGAACCGGGGGGAGGGTGCAAATCCAGTATGCAGACTCTACAGGCCGGGGGAAAAATCCAGACCTTTTATTTCGCAACTAGGAGGCGAGTAGCCTGGGGCAGGTTTTCAAGCTGGTATTGCTCTCTGCCTGGAAACAGTCTGGGGGCTGATAAGGGACACGGAGGGAGTGAGACCAGCCCTTCGGTTTGCATGGGAGCTGGGTGAGGCCTGTGACTGCCGGCTTTCCCCCACTTCCCTGACAACCTGCATGACTCAGCACAGGCAGCCATAATTCTCCCACGTACACAACTCCAGTGACCTGGGACTCTCACTCCCATCCCCCACAGCAGCCACAGCAAGACCCACCCAAGGAGAGTCTGAGCTCAGACATGCCTAGCCCTGCCCCCACCTGATGGTCCTTCCCTACCCACTCTGGTAGCCGAAGACAAAAGGCATATAATCTTGGAAGTTCTAGGGCCCCGTCCACTGCCGGTTCTTCCCCATAATACCACAGCTGATGCTGTCTGGAAATCACCACCTCCTAGCAGGAGGCCAACCAGCACAAAAATAGAGCATTAAACCACCAAAGCTAAGAACACTCACAGAGTCCATTGTACTCCCTAACCACCTCCACAGGAACAGGTGTTGGTATCCATGGCTGAGAGATCCATAGACAGTTCACATCATGGGAGTCTGTGCAGACAACCCCCAGTACCAGCCCAGAGCCAGGTAGACTTGCTGGGTGGCTAGACCCAGAAGAGAGACAACAATCACTACAGTTCAGCTCACTGGAAGCCACATCCATAGGAAAAGGCGGACAGTACTACATCAAGGGAACATCCTATGGGACAAAAGAATCTGAACAACAGCCTTCGGTGCTAGACCTTCCTTCTGACAGAGCCTACCCAAATGAGAAGGAACCAGAAAACCAGCCCTGGTAATATGACAAAACAAGGCTCTTCAACACCCCCCCCAGAAATCACACTAGTTCACCAGCAGTGGATCCAAACCAAGAAAAAAATCCCTGATTTACCGGAAAAAGAATTCAGGAGGATAGTTATAAGCTAATTAGGGAGGGACCAGAGAAAGGTGAAGCCCAATGCAAGGCAATACAAAATATGGTACCAGAAGTGAAGGGAGAAATGTTCAAGGAAATAGACTGCTTAAAGAAAATACAGTAAAAAATTCAGGAAAGTTTGGACACACTTTTAGAAATGCAAAGTGCTCTGGAAAGTCTCTGTAATAGAATTGAACAAGTAAAAGAAAGAAATTCAGAGCTTGAAGACAAGGTCTTCAAATTAACTCATTCCAACAAAGACAAAGAAAAAAGAATAAGAAAATATGAACAAAGCCTCCAAGAAGTCTGGGATTATGTTAAACGACCAAACCTAAGAATAATTGGTGTATCTGAGGAAGAAGAGAATCCTAAAAGCTTGGAAAACATATTTGGGGGAATAATCAAGGAAAACCTCCCCAGTCTTGCTAGAGGCCTAGACATCCAAAAACAAGAAGCACAAAGAACACCAAGGAAATTCATCACAAAAAGATCTTCCCCTAGGCACATTGTCATCAGGTTATCCAAAGTTAAGACAAAAGAAAGAATCTTAAGAGCTATGAGACAGAAGCACCAGGTAACCTATAAAGGAAAACCTATCAGATTAACAGTAGATTTCTCAGCAGAAACCCTACAAGCTAGAAGGGATTTGGGTCCTATCTTCAGACTCCTCAAACAAAACAATTATCAGCCAAGAATTTTGTAAATCCAGCAAAACTTAGCGTCATACATGAAGGAAAGAGACAGTCTTTCAGACAAACAAATGCTGAGAGAATTCACCATTACCAAGCCACCTCTATAAGAACTGCTAAAAGGAGCTCTAAATCTTGAAACAAATCCTGAAAACACATCAAAACAGCACCTCATTAAAGCATAAATCAGACGGGACTTATAAAATAAAAATATAAGTTAAAAAGCAAAAACAAAAAACAAAAAAACCAAAGTACACAGGCAACAAAGAGCATGATGAATGCAACAGTACCTCACGTTTCAATACTAACATTGAATGTAAATGACCTAAATGCTCCACTTAAAAGATGCAGAACCTCAAAATGGATAAGAACTCAGCACAGCAAAAGGAATAGTCAGCAGAGTAAACAGACAACCCACAGAGTGGGAGAAAATCTTTACAATCTATACATCTGACAAAGGACTAATATCCAGAATCTACAATAAACTCAAACAAATCAGTAAGAAAAAAAACAAACAATCCCATCAAAAAGTAGGCTAAGGACATGAAAAGAAGATACACAAATGGCCAAGAAACATGAAAAAATGTTCAACATCACTAATGATCAGGGAAATGCAAGTCAAAACCACAACGAGGTACTACCTCACTCCTATAAGAATGGCCATAATCAAAAAATCAAAAAACAGTAGATGCTGGCATGGATGCAGTAAACAGGAAACACTTCTACACTGCTGGTGGGAATGTAAACTAGTACAGCCATTATGGAAAACAGTATGGAGATTCCTTAAAGAACTAAAAGTAGAACTACCATTGGATCCAGCAATCCCCCTGTTGGCTATCTACCCAGAGGAAAGGAAGTCATTACTCAAAAAAGATACTTGCACACACATTTACAACAGTGCAATTCACAATTACAAAATTGTGGAACGAACCCAAATGCCCATCAGTCAAGTGGATAAAGAAACTGTGGTATATACATATATGGTGGAATACTATGCAGCCATAAAAAGGAATGAATTAATAGCATTTGCAGTGACCTGGATGAGATTGGAGAGTATTATTCTAAGTGAAGTAACTCAGGAATGGCAAACCACACATCATATGTTCTCACTGATATGTGGGAGCTAAGATATGGGGACGCAAAGGCATAAGAATGATGCAATGACTTTGGGGACTTGGGGGAAAGAATGGGAGGAGGGTCAGGGCTAGAAGACTACAAATATGGTGCAGTGTATACTGATCGGGTGATGGGTGCATCAAATTCTCACAAATCACCACTAAAGAAATTACTCTTGTAACCAAATACCACCTGTACCCCAATTACTTATGGAAAAATTTTTTTAAAAAAAGAAATAGCCAGAGAACTAGAATTATAAGTGGAGCCTGAAGATGTGACTGAATTGCTGCAGTCCCATGATAAAACTTTAGCAGATAAGGAGTTGCTTCTTAGAGATGAATAACGAAAGTAGTTTCTTAAGATACAACCTACTCCTGGTGAAGATGCCATGAGCATTGTTGAAATGACAAGGGATTTAGGGATTTCGAATATTCCATAAATTTAGTTGATAAAGCAATGGTAGGCTTTGAGAGGATTAACTCCAATTTTGAAAGACGTTCAACCATGAGTAAAATGCTGTCTAACAGCATCACATGCTACAGGCAAATCTTTTGTGAAAGAATGTCAGTTGATATAACAAACTTCATTTTTGTCTTAAGAAATTGCCACAGTCACCTCAACCTTCAACAGCCACCACCCTGATCAGTCAGCAGCCATCGACACTGTGGCAAGTCCCTCCACCAGAAAAAATATTACACTTATTGAAGGTCCAGGTGAATGTTAGCATTTTTTAGGAATAAGGTATTTCTGAATTAAGGTATGTACACTTTTTTAGACATAATACTATTGCACACTTAATAGACTACAGTATACTGTAAACATAACTTTTTTATTTTTTTGAGACAGGGTCTCACTCTGTCACCCAGGCTGGAGTCCAGTGGTGCAATCTCGGCTCACTGCAACTTCCACCTCCTGGACTCAAGTGATTCTCCCACTTCAGCCTCCTGAGAGCTGGGATTACAGGTGCACACCACCACATCCGACAAATTTTTCTATTTTTTATAAAGACAAGGTTTTGCTATATTGCTGAGGCTGGTCTCAAACTCCTGACCTCAGGCTATCTGCCAGCCTCAGCCTCCTAAAGTGCTAGGATTACAGGAATGAGCCACTACATTTGGCCAAACATAGCTTTTATATGCACTGGAAAGCCAAAAAATTTGTGTGACTCACTTCATTGTGATATTTGCTTTATGCCAGTGATATGGAACTGACCCAGCAATATCTCTGAGGTAGGCTTATACATTCTAGGTTTTTAAAAAATTAACAGGACAAAAATCAACACTGTATCAGCTGGTGCTGTCATTTTAAAAATACCATAGACTGGGTGACTTATATAACCGAAATTTATTGCTCACAGTTCTGGAGGCTGGGAAGTCCAAGATCAAGGTGCTATTAGAATGAGCCAATTCTGATGCAAGTGGATGGAGCACATACAATCTTAAGGCTCAATATTATGAGTATATAGTTCAGAGTATCAACCCTCTGAGCTCTGTACCGGTCTGCACTAGGTGGGGACATTGACAGACTAGCTTGCCCAGAAACATAATCAGGACTACTGGAGGCTTGGAAAGTGTGGCATTCATGTAAAGAAAGTTACAGCAACAAGTTAAGAAGCCCTGCCACACTTCTGGTTTGTGAACAACCAGCATTCAAGAATGTTTGCACACCTATGCCTTATAGGACATCTCTGAACGCAAGTTGTTAAACTTTTCAAATATATGTCTTGGTTTTAGTGTAGCTCTTCAGCCTGTCAAGACCACTTAAGATAGTATAATTTGATCTGAGATTGACCATCTCAGCTATCTGTTTTAGCTTAGTATCATCTATACATCTGAGTGAAATGTCTCCTACAGCTTCATCCAAAGCTCTGGAACAACATAGCAGCATCACTGGTTATCTAGCCCAGGAAAAATCACCTCACCTCTTTGATCCTCCATGTATTTCCCTATAAAATTTGGTTAGGTAGTCTTTAAAGCTAAGTACAAAACAGCAGTTTGCATAAAACTTTAAGAAGCCTCCCTATGAAGTACACAATATACTATCACCAGGATTTTTACTGAAATTCACTGACATGAAATTATATGCCCAATATTGTCTGAATGGGCATTTTCTAAAGAAAAGATCTATAGTTTTCATGAGATTCTTAAAAGGGTCCAAGGGACCACTATTCCATGAAGATGGTTGTTCAAGTAGCTGGCTGCCCACCTCACTGCACTATTTTAACACATTCCTCTACCTCTATCATGAAAATGAAAATATTGAAGCAGTCTACTATTTTCATAAAGTAACTGTGAATTCTCCTCAAACTTCCTAAAACCCATGAGCTTCCTCCCAACTCAGGAAGCAGCTATGGTTTTCTATGTCTGCTGCCCTTCAGAAGGGTTGCCATAGCAGAATAGAAAAAAACTAAAGACTCAAGATCCCAGAATTTTAGTATTAAAGCCTTTGAAAATGTAGGCTGCCGGACTCAAGGCCTGAAGTATATGCCTTAACCACTGGATATAGATGTCTACCAAATCAAAGACAAGTGCAGTTCCATCCCAAAAATAGACAAGGATTCTGCCAGTAAGGGGGAGTCAGAGGAAGAGAAGAGCTGAGATATTAAGGTATCTCTGAAATGGAGTCCCACTCCTGTCCCCATCACTGGTGGGAGAGGGTGAATAATAGAAACTCCAAATGGGTTTGGGGACATCTGTTAACACTGAAAACATTCCAGCAAGATCCACAGAGATATCCCACATCCAGAGTGGAAACAGTAGAAAAATCATCAATGTGTGGGCACCTGGGCAGACAAGCCTAAAACATCATCAGGGCCTCCAAAATCCAGTGAGGCAAAGGAACAGTTCATGGTATTCCCCATGAGCCCAGGAGGGATGGGTAAATAACAGAAAAAGAGCAAAACCCATGAGGCCTCTGACTTGGTATGAGGCTGACACAGCACAAACACCAGAGACCAGGGGCCAGAAGGAGCAAAGGTGTGTCTATCAAAGCCAGGTTAGATAGATGATGCCAACCTAAGGCCTGACACTTGATGTCCCCTACCCGATGACTTGAGATGACATAAGTGTCCTCCCCCTCCCCACAATGTACAGGAAGGTGAAGGACAGGGAGATCCTGGGACCAACTAAGATTTAGTATTTGCCATTCAGCAGAATGGAGATTCAGTGAGAAAATGTGTTCAGTTACAGAAATTCTACAAAAGATACACTTCTTAAATACTCAAGTTTATGGGTAGAGACGTATATCTGCAACAGAAATCATGACAAACGATGACAAACGTTCTACTAAAATCACATAGCACCGTGCTCGTGTCTATGGCATTACCCAGGTCCATACAGTCAAAGCAGCTTTTCAAGAAGGAAGTGTGACAACTCTGACGGTGGTGACCCTTTTCTCCTGCTAACCAGTGCTGATTTAGACCAAGTGTTCACTCTTCCACCTGATGAGCCAGGTATGGCCTGCCAGGTTCTTGTTTGACTGAAGCAGTCCATTGTCAACAAAAGCCCTTAAAATTTTCAGACCCATCTTATCCCTTCCATGTTTTATGGTGCTAAAGTCTGCTGTCTTAACTAGTCTTTTGAAGCACTTGAGGAAATTCAATGCTTCTTTTTGAGGCAAATATTGATCCTACCCACGGGATATGGGTATATCCTATTCAACTGATGTATGACAAGAGATAGACATCAGGCTCTTGAACATTTTGACAATTCTGCATTATTCTGGAAGGATTGAGTGGATGGATTCTTCTGCAGTGAAACAGCATAGAACATAGATACTAAGATCCAAGTTGGAAAAAAATCCAATGACAAATCGGTTTAATTCCAGCCTTTGCCAAAGGCTCCTGTGAGACTTCCAATATTTAAGGGAGTCCTCAGGGTCATCATACTAGAGTATCCATTGCCCCTCTTCCAGATATTGCCCCCAGCCATGGGTTACATAGCAGAAAGCAAGAATCTGCCTTATATCATCTAAGCTCCCAGCAGAAATGACTTCCCTTAATCAGGATTTTTACTCTCTGTAACTTTTATATATGGTTTATACGAAAAACATCCCTTTAAACAATGTTCCTGTGACTTTTGCAAGACCCGAGTTAGCTACTGCCTGTTAAATTGTCCCTTCTGTAAAGAGCCAGTTGATAAATTACTTTGTGATTCAGAGCAAGAAAAGCTTTAGTTCCTGAAAGTGTTTGTCTCTGTCCTGCTGTCAAACAATAAAAATTACATAACTCAAAGATTTCCTTGTTTGCCTTATCTTTAGGAAACTCAGAAATAATTATTGTGCTCTCCTGCAGTAATTGATTTATCTCAAGGACACTGTGACATTGATTTCTCTGCTATATTAATTTGTCTCTGGTTTAAATTGTGCATTGTGTTCGATTTTGTAAACAGCCTCAAGCTTTTCTGAAAATAAGTGGAATATCATTGAAAGAAATGCATTTTAACTTCCCCAAGATTTGGTTTTCTTCAAAATATCTACCTCAGTTTTATGGTTATATGAATTCACCTATTTGACTAATTTCTGTCACCTCTATTAGAATGTAAGTTCTATGAGGGACAAGAGTATATCAAATTTGCTCACTGTTCTACCTTCAGTGCCTAGCACCATGCTTGAGGGTTAGGGGACTACAGTAACTAACAACCTGAAAACTTCCCCATGGCTTAAAGAACAAAGGCTTCTTTTTTTCTTGCTCACTCTACATATCCACTATAGAGGTCGACTGTGACTCTACCTCTCATAACCACTGGAATGTTGTCCTGGCAAAGAGAAAGAGATATGACAAACCACAAATCATCTATTAGCACTGCATTGGCCAAACCCCAGTCACACGGCCAGGAAGGGAATGGGTAGCCCTCCCAGGGACAGGTACTGCAGGGAGGGTTTGGAATATTTGGAGACAATAATGCATCTATAACGTATAACATAACCTGAGCAGTTAAGTCACCTGGACTTACAGATTACATTTTCCTAAATTAATACGGTGCTCTTTAATTATTTCTTCCCATATTTCACCTTTGGTCTTTGAAACTTGCTTTAGAAAAAAAGTTCATTTCAAAATATCCTGTTGTACTATCAACTTCGTTATACCTAGGTCAAATACACATGATCATGCATAATATCTCTCCCCTTCCCCCTGTATAGCTTAGGAAGTCTAGAGAGCAGGGTATTAACTTTTCCCACTCCAGTATACTCACAGAGGCCTCAGTGAATAGTTACAGAGCCCATGTCAGGGTTTCTATCTCCTACTATAGGGAAGAGAAGATCAACTGATAATCTGTCATTGGATTTTTTTCAACCTGGATCTTAATATCTATGTTCTATGCTGTTTCACTGCAGAAGAATCCATCCATCTAATTCTTCCAGAAGAATGCAGAATTGGCAATATGTTCAAGAGCCTGATTTGAAGTTTGAAACTTCACTTGCACACTTTGAAACTTCACTTGAACACTTTGAAACACCTGAAAACCCCAAACAAAATAAAATATTCTTTTGAATGCATGCCTAAGCTTGGAAGAAAATAAGAGAACTGCAGGGGCCAAAGACAATGAAACAGAAACTATAGCAGGCAGCTAGAGAACCAAAAGTGCAACAGTCACGCTGGTGAAAGGCTTTCCAGTTTGATGCTAACATTACAAACCTGAGGCTGAGGTTTTAATGGCTTCATAAAAGCAGAAGACCCCACTTAACTTGGGGAGTTACACTGAGGCCCCAAATAAAGCTATAATCCACAAAGGACCTCGGCCTAAGTAAAAGGTATACCCAGACTTTCCAGATTTAGCAAACAAAAATATAGGCTGGCCAGTTAAATTGGAATTACAAATGAACTTTTAATATAAGTGTGTCCAATGCAGTATCTGGAACATACTTATCCTAGAAATTTTTGTTGCTGTTTATCTGAAATTTAAATTTAACTGGACACCCTGTATTTTTATCTGGCTGTCCTAGGGACACTAGAAAAATTACCCACCAACCAGCATAAGGAGTCAACAAGAATGCTTGCCTATCTCCATGTGGACTCTCAGTAGTGGGGGACAGGTGGGAGGGAAAAATATCCCCCCTTAAAAATGAATAATCATGGGTCTGCCTTACACAGATTTATGGTTCAACTTTATACTGCATGAGCCTCATCTACCAGGACAGAAATTAGCCTAAGAAAGGCCCACCAGACCATGATACCTCAGCATTCCAAAGATAAGCTCACAACTCAAAATTACAGTTGGGTCGCTTATGTACTACAAGCAAAGCAGGCTCCTTCACTTGTCAGTTTAAAAATTCAAACTGCATAAAGGCTTTGAGACATGTCTACAGAATCAAACAAGCTGATTCCTTCTCTGTATTCTCGTAGGTAGGGCAAATCAAAAGGTTCGATCCTGTGGCTTCACGCTGTGATTCTCATTTGGCCAAAAACACAGCTGAGAAAAAAAAAAAAGAAAAGAAAAAAACAAGCCAGTTCTAGCATTGGAAATGTAGCATTCATTAATCCATTAAGAATAAAAAGGAATGAGATCATGTCCTTTGCAGGGACATGGATGAAGCTGGAAGCCATCATCCTTGGCAAACTAACACAGGAACAGAAAACCAAACACCGCATGTTCTCACTCATAAGTGGGAGTTGAACAAAGAGAACACATGGACACAGAGAGGGGAATAACACACACTGGGACCTGTCGTGGCCGGGGCGGGGAGGGGGCGCGATGGGAGGGAGAGCATCATGACAAATAGTTAATGCATGCGGGGCTTAAAACCTAGGTGACAGGTTGATAGATGCAGCAAACCACCATGGCACACGTATACCTATGTAAAAAACCTGCACATTCTCAACATGTAACCTGGAACTGAAAGTAAAATAAAATAAATAAATAGGTCCTTATGACCTAGAAAAAAAAAAAAGAATAGACCTTAAGGCACTTTGAAGCTTTTAGTTCCCTTTAATCATAAAAGCCACTTATTAACTAAAACTAGAGATAGCTCAAGCTATCTGATTTTAAAGGCTTAGTCTCAATGTGTCCCTTCCCTGAAATCCCAGTAGAGTAGCCAATTGTCCTGAAACCCGCTTGGATTTAGCAATGAAACACCTCAGTCCCGGCCAAACCAAGACGGTGGGTCTCAGGAAACATTCTTCATCCTAATAAAAGGCAAATTAAGTACAGTTGACCCTTGAACAACATGGGGGTTATGGGTGCTGACTTCCCATGCAGTAAAAAATCTGGGTATAACTTTCGATTCCACAAAAACTTTGCTAATAGCCTTAACTGTTAACTGGAAGCCTTACCAATAACACATACAGTTGATTAACACATATATTGTATGTATTATATTACAATAAATTAAGCTAGAGAAAAGAAAATGTATTCCTTTAGCTGCCATCCTGCCTCCCTGTGTGCTTCTAATCTCAGCTGGTCTCACCCGGGACTCCCCAAGTGCCAACCCTAGTCCCCCGCGCAGCCCCTTTTCCACTCAGATAAGATGAAAGAAACAATCATGAACCAAAAACTCACCAAACGGCAAGCAGAAGAGCACACTGGTCGGAAAGGAACTGCTCACAGGAAAAAGGTGGTTCACAGCATCTGAGACGCTGTGTTTGAGGGCAAGTAGGCCCCTTTGACACCTTTGGTGTTGAACTCATGAGGTTTTGAATGTCCAGGGACATTGGCCAATATCAAAAGAACTTTAAAAGTCAGTTTGGTAAGGTACTTCTTGACTTCAGGGACAAAACAGCAATGGAACCAATCCAGAAAAAGGGTTCTCATTGTCCAGGCCTTCTGGTACAACCAAAAGACTGGCAGCTGGCATTTATCTTGTCCCTTCAAGGCTCAGAGGTTAACGGTTTTATACATAAGGGTAGTCCTGATGATAAACCTAGTGACAGCAGAGGATAAAAAATTTCAGTTCTCCTTAAAGAAATTAGGGGTAAACAATATCTCTGGTATTGAAGAGGTGAATATGTTTACACACCAAGGAACAGTGATTCACTTTAACAACCCTGAAGTTCAGGCATCGCTGGCAGCAAACACTTTCACCATGACAGGCCATGCTGAGACAAAGCAGCTGACAGAAATGCTACTCAGCATCGATCATAAACCAGTGCTGCAGATGGTCTGACTAGTTCAAAGAGACTGGCTAACACTGCCCAAACAATCTGTGGGTGGAAAAGCACCACTTGCTACTGGAGAGGATGATGAAGTTCTAGATCTTGTGGAGAATTCTGATGAGGCTTCCAACAATGAGGCAAACTGAATTAAGTCAACTTCTGAAGAAGATAAAACTTGAAGCAGTTACTGAGAGCTGCTGTTTTATATTATGACTGCTTTTTAAAAATGTTTTGTTTACAGATCTAATAAAATCTAGATCTCTAATATTTTTAAGCCCCTTGGATACTGCAGCTCTTTTCAGTTTTTGCTTATATACAATTCACTCTTTGCAGCTAATTAAGCTGAAGAAGCCTGGGAATAAAGTTTGAAACAAAGGTTAATAAAGCTCTTTGCCTAGTAAAATATGTGTGTGTCTGTGTGTGTGTGTATGTGTACACACATATATACATGCATACACATATTTTGCATATATTCACACATATATAAATACATACACATATACACATACACACATATAGTATTCATTAAGTAGAAGTGGATCACCACAAAGGTCTTCATCCTCATCATCTTCACATTGAGTAGGCTGAAAAGTAGGAGGAAGAGGAGGGTTGGTCTTGCTGTGTCAGGGGTGGCAGAGGCAGAAGGGGTGAAGGAGGTAGAAGGGGAGGCAGGAGAGGCAGAGACGTTACATGTGTATTAGTCCGTTTTCACGCTAATAAAGACATAACTGAGACTGGGTAGTTTATAAAGAGGAAGAGGTTTAACTGACTCACAGTTCCACATGGCTGGGGAGGCCTCACAATTATGGTGGAGGGCAAAGGAGGAGCAAGGGCGTCTTACATGGCAATAGGCAAGAGAGCTTATGCAGGGGAACTCCCACTTATAAAACCATCAGATCTCGTGAGACTTATTCACTACCACGAGATCAGTATGGAGGAAACCGCTCCCATGATTCAATTATCTCCCACAGCGTCCCTCCCATGACACATAGGGATTATTACAATTCAAGGTGAGATTTGCATGGTGACATGGCCACACTATATCACCATGTAACTTTATGGAAATACATTGTTAATTCCGTCTGATTATTTTTTGGTTTTGCTTTTTAATTTATCTAAATGTTTCTATATGGTACTAATCCTTCTACAACTAGGCCCCTTTAGATTTCAGTACCCCTGTATTTTTAGTGACTGAAATCATTAAAATTCTGGTCAGGTCCTGTCTTGTCTTGCTTGCACATGTTAACCACTCCCTCTTTGACCAATATCCCTTTTTCCCCACAATACAATTATAAACTGCTGATGTACTATTTCTTTGTCAAGCAGAGGGAAATAACTTCAGGGTCACAAAACATTTTTGCAGAAGAAATGAATGCCTTTAAGAATGTTTCAACCAGCTGCTGACACCCAGAAATCTGGCTGCTCAAGGTGTTATCTGAGACTGAAGAAACACAGACTTTTCCCCTGGGTTCCCTGAAACTCCCCCTCCCTTACTCTCCAGCTGCATAAAAACTCTCTGCTTCATCTTTTTGTTAAGATAGATTTGAGAGAGCTTGCTCTCCTGGCTTCTCACTTTAGCCAAATTGAAAAAACCTTTCTCTATCTCCAAGCACCGATGTCCCATTGTTTGGCTCCAGCTGCACATTGGGCACACGAGCCTGAATTTGGGATTCTACAACACTTCCAATGTTTGCTTTAGTTTCAATGCTCATGTTATAGAAGAGTTCATGCCATAAAATAAGTCAAAAGCAGTCTTGAATAATTGGAAGGCTTCTGCCAGGTTGTCTAATGTCAATTTGTTTTCTGGCCCTGCTTCTTTTGACCTCTATTCTTTATTGTCTGGTGCTAATTCAGAAGCACTCATCTCCATCAAGTCATCTCCTATTAATTCCTTTCATGTGACGTCTGCTAGTTCTTGGAGTTCTCTAAGATCTATATCTTGAAACCCTTTATTCCTACCCTTTTTGCCATAGCCACAATCTCTTTTATTATTACCTTGACTGTCTCTGTCATAAATCCTATGAAGTCATGTGCAACATCTGGGCACGGTTTTTTCCAAATGGAATTTATTATTTCAGGCTTAATGACCCAGGATTCTTTTTATCCCAATAATAGCATCTTTAATGGCAGGTAAGCCTTTCAGACTTTCATAATGTTCTCTCTCTCAGATACTCTTCCATAGAGACAATCCTTTCCATAGAGTACAGTGTGTAACGAGCCTTAAAGGTCTTTATGACCCCTGACCTAGAGGGTGAATTAGAGACACTGTGTTTGGGGGCAAGTAGACACCTTTGACACCTTCCATGTTGAACTCATGGGGTTCTTAGTGGCCAGGGACATTGTCAAATATCAAAAGTACTTTTAAGTTCAGTCACTTACTAGCAAGGTGCTTCCTGACTTCAGGGACAAAGCATCAAAGGGACCAATCCAGAAAAAGGGTTCTCATTGTCCAGGCCTTCTTGTTGTACAACCAAAAGACTGGCAGCTGGTGTTTAACTTTTCCCTTCAAGACTCAAGGGTTAACAGTATTATAGTTAAGGGCAATCCTAATCATAAACCTAACTGCATTTGTATAAAATGGTAGAGTCAGCCTATTCCTTCCTGCCTTCAGTCGTGTTGTTCGCTTGTCTTTCTTACTAATAAATGCCCTTTGTGGCATTTTTTTTCCAGAATAAAGCACTTTGATCTGCATTTTAAAAACCTGTTCTTGAAGATATCCATTCTCCTCAATGATTTTCTTAATGGCATCTGGAAACTCATCTGCTGCCTCTTCATTGGCAGAAGCTGCTTCTCCTGTTATCTTGACATTTTTTAAGCCAAATCTCTTTGTAAAATTATCAAACCATCCTTTGCTGACACTAAATTCTCTAGCATTAGACCCTTCACCTTCATTTTGTTTTTAAGTTGTTATATAATGACTCTGCTTTTTTTGAATGATATTAGTATATAGGTATGCCTTTTTTATAGCAATCCTGCATCCACATAAAAAGCTGCATTTTCAATGTGAGATAAAAAGGTATTTCACCAACACAGGAACAGAAAACCAAACACTGCATGTTCTCACTCATAAGTGGGAGTTGAACAATGAGAACACATGGACACAGGGAGGGGAACATCACACACCAGGGCCTGTTGGGGGGCTGGGGGCAAGGGGCAGGGAGAGCCATTAGGCAAATACCTAATGCATGTGGGGCTTAAAACCTAGATGACAGGTTGATAGGTGCAGCAAACCACCATGGCACACGTATACCTATGTAACAAAACTGCACGTTCTGCACATGTATCCCAGAACTTAAAGTAAAATTTAAAAAAATAAAAATAATTTTAAAAAAGGTATTTCACCAAAAGTGCAAGATTTCTGCACCCACTGGCATAGCTGCAGCAATGGCTTTACAACATTTCTTTTTTTACAATGATCCTTACGCTGGATTCATTTATCTTGAAATGGAGGGCAACCACAGCTGCAGATCATGATCTACAGTACATATTATCAAACAATCCAACGTTTTCTTGTAATGTCATGACTTCTCTCTGCTTCTTGGGAGCATTTCCAGCATCACTAATGGCATTTTGAATGGGTCTCATGATGTTATCCACGGTTTATGGTATTGCACTAAACATGACAAGAAATACATGAGAACTGTGAGAAATCACTTTTTACTGTAACACCCAATTTACTGGAGAGATGAATTGCTCATGTGAAGATGATTTTATGCAGTTATAATTATGATTTAATACTCATTCTTTATGTCTACATTTCTTTCAACTTCAAATGGCATAATGTGCGGTCTGCGTGTGTGCATAAGTTTTGATAAATTTTAACTTTCTTTAATAGATTTGTGTATATTTTGTTGCAGTAAATGATAGACTAGTATCAACATACATTTTATGCATGCATGACATGCCTAGCTTTTCCTTAATTTTTTTCAATATTTCTAGTCTACAGGGTTTATTTGTGAGTCTTTTCAAGTTGCCATAAAACTTCAAAAAAATTCCAATATATTTATTGAAAAAAATTCACATATAAGTGGCCTTGCTCAGTTCAAACTCATGTTGTTCAAGGGTCAACTGTAAATCTTTGAAAGTTTTTCTCCTTATCCTCCTACAAGCAACATTTGGGAAAAATAAGCTAATAATAATTTCTTTAAGAGATAGTTTGCACAGAATGTCTATAACTGAAATATACATGAATAAATAAGTACATATGGATATACACTCACTCATAAGCTTCCGTGAGCTTCAGTTTCCTTATCTGTAAAATACAACCAACCATAGAACCAAAAGGTTTCAGTAAAGATTCAATGAGATTGTGCACAGTGTAAATAAAGCACTTAGCTTAGTTTCAGACACACAGTAAGCACTCAAAATTGTTATTTCCTATTAAGTTTCATACTTTTGTAGCACTTAGATTTTATATTTCAGTAATATTAAATGATGCCATTTTCACATTTTTGGTTTGAAGTAGCAGCTTTTTTGATATTGCTTGAAGATTCTCACATACAATACCTCAGAAACTGTTGATGGATGCAAATTATTTTCTCTCACTATATGTGGACATTGATCATTCATCCTTTGACTTTCAAAATCCAAACATTCTTATCAAGATTCAGGAAAAGTGACAATGCTTTCTTGAAAAATGTTATATTCTTCACAAATGTTTTAAAACTTTTTTTAAAAACAAGCTTGATACATTTTATCTTGTCTGCTTGTCCTTTTTCCAAAATGTAAAGGTAATAGTGAAAATAGCCTTCCCAGGCCGGGTGCGGTGGCTCACGCCTATAATCCCAACACTTTGGGAGGCCAAGGTGGGCAGATCACGAGGCCAAGAGTTCAACACCAGCCTGGCCATCATGGTGAAACCCTGTCTGTACTAAAAATACAAAAATTAGCTGGGTATGGTGGTACATGCCTGTAATCCCAGCTACTCGGGAGGCTGAAGCTAGAGAATTGCTCAAACCAGGACCCGGGAGGCAGAGGTTGCAGTGAGGCAAGATCACACCACTGCACTCCAGCCTGGGCTACAGAGCGAGATTCTGTCTCAAAAAAAAAAAAAAAAAAAAAAAAGGGCTTCCCTTTTTCCCATTTTTTACCATCAGTGACCCAGAACAAATTTGCAAAGTATTCCTTTAAATTGAGTATATGTTTTATGTGAATCTATAGTTTTACTGATAAGAAAGGAGCCAAAACTATTTTTTAAAGTTCTTTTTTTCTTCCGGAATTAGCTGCATTGAGCATGTGCATATTAACAGTCTTTTAAATTGTTATTAATATGAAGACATTACCCTTCCTCTGTCGGAAGGACATAACGCTGAGCCATTTGGACTGAGTTCTGACAGATTTGCCCCAAATCACCCATATCATCTTCTTACATCTTTTTTGTGGCCAGAATATAGTTTAATGCTACGACTATTTCAGATATTGCTGTCAAATAAGGTTTTCCTTTGTTTGACATTGAAAGTCCTGAATGGGATCAAGACAGGTGATCTAAACCTGTGCTTCTCAAATTTGAATGTGCACATAAATTACATTTTCAGAAACTTGTTAAATATGGATTCTGATTCTGTAGGGGCTGATTAGGGCTGTGGCCCAGGATTCTGCATATCTAGCAGGTTCCCAGGTGATGCCGACACTGCTAGTCTGGACCACATTTCAGCAGCACAGATCTAAAGCGATGGTTCTCAGCGTGTCGTCTTGGGACGAGCAGCCCAGGCATCACCTGGAAACTTATCCAAAAATGCAAATTCTCAGGGCACACCCCTGACATTCTGAAAGAGAAACTTTGGGTTAAGGCCCAGCAATCTGTGTTTGCACTAGACAGCCTGAGGATTCTGATGCACAAAATGCTTGAGAACCACTGCTCTGAACAATTAACACCCTGCTCTAAAGTAAATTTCCTGCCAACATGGACCGATTTTATTGTTTTCTATTAAGACAGAAATCAAGGCTGTCTTGGGTCTGAGACATCCAGGACAGTCTGGCCATGGCTAAGTTAACTGCAGGAAAGGAGCACTTAACAAATCTGCCCACACTGGTGAGTGGGCCCTGGAAAAGCAGACCCTGCCACCAGCTCTGGCTGAAATTTCATCAGGCAGGAGCATTCCCTACATCTGAGCATATGGATGTCATTGAAACCAGCAGTCAGCAGGAGGGAAGTCTGACAGGGGTTAGTAGAGCAGTGCTGGATTGCCCAACAGAGATAGGCATGTGCTTAAGGTACCCACTAAACAGGGACACTAAAATAATGAGAAAAAAATTTGTGAAGAATATAACATTTTTCAAGAAAACATGAAAATAGATATCGTGTTGAAAATCACATTATTCGGGTTCTTCATATTAATGTTATTGGTTAGTATGACTTGGTGTAATCTCTAGAGCCAGACTGCCTGTCTCTAAGTCCTGGCTCTACCATGTAACAGCTAGATAACTTTGGAATTTACTCCTCTTGCATTGCCTCAGTTTTATCATCTATAAAATGGGGATAATGGATTTTTTGTTAGAATTAAATATTACATCAGATTTGCAAAGCTCTTAGAATAATGCCTTCTATATAGTAAGTGCTTAATAAATATTTTTATTACAAGTTAGGGGAAAGAAAATAAGGGTTCCATGTTTCTTTCAGTGCTTAGGGTTTTGAAAGAATTAACTCAACAAATTAACCAATAAACCAAAGAAGTTTAACACAACTTGTGAGAGATTAGACAAAAGTCAGAAATGCAAGCAGATAAGAGGAGCCATCTGAAGAGATCTATGGGTCCTAGAGAAAGACCAAGCAAGAGTAGGATAGAACTAGGGAAAGGGCAGGACTCTGCCCAAAGTCAGGTACGTATCAGAAAAAAGGAACGCACCTTAAATCTCTGGGGTACACATTAGGAGATGTGTGTGTGCTGGCCACCCACAAGGATGTATCATCATCAGTAACTCTCAGAACTTAAGGCCGCACCACTGGCTCTCACCTTAGCTGCAAATGGAATCACCTGGGGAGCTTTCTAAAATACCGGTACCTGGGTTCTACCCCCAGAGTCTGTTACATTGGTCTGGGGCATTACCTAGGCATCAGAGTTCCAAAATCTCCTCAAAGTGAGTTTATTAGTGTCCAGGGTTGAGTGTCTTGCATCTTTTAAGTTTGTCAGCATTGATCCTGGAAGTTGTGATGGGCCCAACTGCAGGTAAATGAGAAACTCAAGGATAGGAAAACACAGTCCGTGCTTATTCATCATCTCCACGTTCTTTTTTTTTTTTTTTTTTTTTTTTTGAAATGGAGTCCCACTCTATCGCCCAGGCTGGAGTACAGTGGCACGATCTCAGCTCACTACAACCTCCGCCTCTTGGGTTCAAGTGATTCTCCTGCCTCAGCCTCCCAAGTAGGTGGGATTACAGGTGTGCACCACCACACCTGGCTAATGTATTTTATTTTTTTGGTGGAAACAGGGTTTTACCATGTTGCCCAGGCTGGTCTAGAGCTCCTAACCTCAAGTGATCTTCCTGCCTCGGCCTCCTAGAGTGCTGGGATTACAGGTGTGAGCCATCGTGCCTGGCCCAGGTTCTTTATTCTTCATATTTATGCTCTAGACTTAGTTGCTTCCAAGCTGTTGCTAGTACATAGGGTACCTTTGTGCAATTCAGAAGCACGTTTTCCTTCTTCAGGATGCTTTGTCAAGAACTGAGAATGGTCTGAGATGTTGCCCTATGTGCAAGCTAACGGGTAAGCCTATCGCAGTTTCATGGATGGTGGCAGAAGACTTGAGACTTCTTGCTTTTGGACTTGTTTTATTTTTTTAATCATCTCATTCCTCAGATGATTTCCTATTCGTACTTCAACTTTTTACTAATTATTTACCCGAAGATTTTGATACTTTAAGACATGATCAACTGCATATACTACTGGGCCTAATCCTTGTTATTGGCACATTGAAGCAACATAAGCCACCTCAGAACTGAGAAATACAGATTAAACTAGCCAAATCCATGACAATGACTGAGTTGTATACAAATGACCCATACCAAGTATTAGATGAAACAAGAGACTTCCAAGAATTGGCATGGCCTCAGGGAGACACAATGTGCCACTATGTCTGAAGATGTGCCATAACTGTTAAGCTGCCATCTTACCAGTTACAAGAACTCAAGTTTAATCTCTTGCAAGAACTATACTGAAAAGATGGCCTAACAACTAAGTGCTGTCACGTGTCTGAGTGTTGCAACAACAGGTGAATGATTAGTATGGAATTTTAAAAGGGGAACAAAGACAAAGAAGGAACAGAAGCTAACTAGCATAAACTGGGGAGAATTTGTATCTGGCAAATACCAACAGGGAAGTATCTGCTATGTTGGGGCAGGGACTTCCAACTGGCTTTCCCAAGGCCTTGGTAAATGTCCCTCCAATCCTGTGACGGTTAATTTTATGTATCAACTTGACTGAGCTAAGGGATGCCCAGATAGCTGGTAAAACATTATTTCTGAGTGTGTTTGTGGGGGTGTTTCTAGAAGAGATGAGCATTTGAATCAGTAGACTGAGCAAAGAAGATCCGCCCTCACCAATGTGGGAGGGCATCATCCAAGCCATTGAGGGCCTAAATAGAACAAAATGTCAAAGGAAGAGCAAATTTGCTCTCTTCCTTCTTGAGCTGGCACTTGCATCTTCTCCTGCCCTAGGATGTTGGAGCTTCTGCTTTTCAGGCCTTCAGACTTGGACTGAATTACACCACCTTTTAGTTCTCCAACTTACATATGGCAGATTGTGGGACTTCTTGGCCTCCAAAATCATGTGAGCCAATCCCCACGATAAATCTCTTATATATTTACATATATCCTATTAGTTCTATTTCTCTGGAGAACCATGACTAATACACCCTCCCACTGCTTCATTCCAGTTCCACATTTGGCAAGCAACATTCCACGACTCATCTGGCTTCCCAGCCTTGTTGCTATAGGGAAGGACCCCAGATAATGAAAGAAACTAGCCTTGCAATATAAAAGAACTAAAATGATACGTTGGCATTCTGATCTATGCATCAGACTCTCACCAGTTTGTTAGTGAGACTGTCATTTCCCTGGTGGCAGATTGCCTGCAAATCCTCAGTACTAAAGCTGGATGCAGCCATGGACATGCAGTTGACCACATGAAGGCATTTTCCCAAGAAGGCCACCTGGCCTCTCTAAACTCCCCCTCATTACTCCCTGATAGCAACTGGTCCCACCCCAGGTTTCATCCTATCCTAAGGTGAGTGCCTGAGCTGAAACTGGTCCCTAAAATTCCAGAAGTCTTTGGAGACAGGGCAATTCTAAACCCTTCAGGGAAGCCTCTGTTGTCCAATTTAGGACATGCAAGCAGAATGTCACTCTCAAGACTGAAATATTACTTCTCAACTGTTTAAAGACCAGAATGGGATGAGGACTTGGAACTGCCATATGCACCCAGGATCCATATTTATTCATTCAGCACCCAGAATGTGGTAGATAATAGATACTATAGATACAGAGGAAAATGAGATGGAACATTATCCATGGGCTGATATTGTCACAGGACTAGTTATCAGCTTTGCAGGGCTTGAGTCAATCAGTGGACCCAAAGTTGACCAGGATCTTGGGGACTAACTCTCACTAACCCAAGTTATATGAGAATGAAGAGTCAAGCAGAATTCCAATTTGTTAATTTATATTGATCAGAATTTTATCATTTCTAGTGTCTATAAGGAGTCTGCTATTAGACCGTTCTCTGTATCAAGGTGCCTGGAAAGGCAAGTTATCAATGTTCACTCGGTTAGTTAAAGGAAGAATGGATGCTGAGGGCCACCTCACACACAACACGGGAATGCCTAACTTTGATGGGTGCCTCCATGTTGAAAAACTACTATCTTTATAGCAATCCTGTCATCATGATATGAAATTTGTTTTGCTTCTAGAAAATTAGCTAATACAGATGGTCACGCTAATCATCAAGTAAAGTTAGAATGAGCTGTGCGACAAATGGTGTGTCATGTCTTCTTGAGAACTAGTTATTGTTTATCTTGACAACATGCATGTAGTGGGTTGTAGCTGCTTGGTTATATAAAAGGATGAGACTTCTGTCTTTGCCATCTCTTAGAGGATTGCCTGTGATGTACATTACATTCTGGTTTAACGCTTATTGAATAAATGTGTTTTCTTTCTCTGCTTTCTCAATAGAGAGGATTTATGGGCTGGGAGGAGATTTTGTTTTTAACTGTATTTCCCTACCATCTTATTCTTCCACATGCACAGTCCTTAGCACAGTGTTTCTCATGTATAAAAGATTTTCTGTTGATTTCTACCATTCCTTTTCCTATTTTCACACATCTAAGAGCAAGACGGATTTTTTTTTTTTTTAGTTTGTGGGGAAAAAGGTAATACTAATTCAAAATATAAAGCCATAGTCAGAAAGTTTGAAAATCTTTGCAAACTAGATTTTATTAATAATGTTAAATGGTGAAGGCGGGAAAATATGTTCTTAGTGGATACCAAGGGGTGAAAAAGAAGGGAAGGAGGAAGGGGGCTACGTGAAGTAGGAATTCTGGAAGGCAGAACCCAAGTAGTCATATGGAAAGTACCAAGCCTTCGAAACATCACAAGAGGCTACATTAATTCTAACTCTTTTCCTAAAATTTGGAGGAAGTATTAAGATGTTGAAATGCATAGCTAATTTGCATACTTTGAATGAGTCATGACAAATATTTCAACTGACAAGAATTTTTCTTATTGAAACATGATGATAGTGAGCTTTTTGTATTAGCTGTCATCCCTATAATATTCAGAGACGTGTTATTTTGTGTAATTCACTTGGAGGGTACAGATCTCACTTACCCACTCACAAAACAAGGGTAATGTGTTGGGGTATAAATTTAAAATCCAGGAATGTGTGATTGCATTGTGCTGTAAGTTCATGCTATGTTTTCACAAAGGCTAAAAGGTTAGAAAAATAAAGATAATTTATGAGAAGCAAAATAAGAAATTGGAAAAGTACATATAGCAGAGAATCTTGTGGACCCATATGTTTTGGGCACCAGGGAGATAGACGATATCATGGCTTCTCAGTGGTCTGTGTGAGGGAGCCCTCAGCACTCATTCTTTCCCTACTAACCAAGTGAGCATTGTTAACTTGCCTTCCCAGGCACCTTGATATAGAGAAGGGCCTCAAGAACACACTCCTGTACATATTAGAAATGATAAAATTCTGATCAATGTAAATTAATAAATTGGAATTCTGATTGATTCTTCATTCTCATGTTACTTGGATTACTAGAGTCAGTCCCCAAGATTCTAGTCAACTTTGGGATTGAATCAATCCCTGCAAAGCTGATAACTAGTCCTGTAAATATGTGGTCACTCTCCAAGATAAGCCCATGGGTAATATTTCCATGGAGTCCAGACTCAGCAATCAGCTGATGGCTCTTTGTGATTCTCTCTCTTTCCTGCCCCTTCTCTCTCTCCCTTCCTTACTCTCTCTCCTCTAATTTCACAAAGCAATTTTTAGAATTCTCATTTATCACCCAGGTGATCCCTCTTTCCCATCATAAAGGTTGTAGCCAATACACCTATAACAAATGAGAAATTAGCAAGAGAAAAGCATAACAAGTATACTTGATCATAGGTTTATGTGACATGGAAGTTTTCAGGATGGAGGCCTAAAAATACAAGGGAAACTGTTCATTTTTACGCTTAGGTTCTATGACGTAGGGACAACCATTTAGAAAGGGGATTGGACAAAAAGGGTATGAGCTAATGGGAATTGACTCAGTGGGGGAAACCCAGAGAGGCCTGCATGCCCAGATTCTTCTTGGCTTCTCTGTGCAGTACTCCTTTCTCCTGGGTAGAACCGCTGTGAATGAAAGTCTTTTTTTTTTTTGAGACAGGTTCTCACTCTGTCACCCAGGCTGGAGTGCAGTGGCACGATCTCAGCTCACTGCAACCTCTGCCTCCCTGGCTCAAGCAATTCTCCCACCTCAGCATCCCGAGTAGCTAGGACTACAGGTGTGTGTCACCACCAAATTAACTTTTGTATTTTTTGTAGAGATGGGATTTCACGATGTTGCCTAGGCTGGTCTTGAACTCCTGCGCTCGAGCAGTCTGCCTGCCTTGGCCTCCCAAAGTGCTGAGATTACAGGCATGAGCCACTGTGCCCAGCCTGAAACAAGAGTCTTAATTTCTTTATGGCCAGTTGTTACACAGAAATGTGGGGGAAGGTTAGAGGAATATTTTTAGGCTCTATGGCTGGCTTTAGGGAAAAGAGGTTCTAATTTCTATGCTTTGCCTCAGGGAGAATGAGGGGCGAGAGACAGGAGGGCAAAAGGTTGGAGACAGACTTTGCTTCTGAGGCTGCTTCTGAGGCTTTCATTTGAAGGTATTGTTTTCTGAGCCCCAACAACCATAAAAATACAAATGGAGAAGGGGATAAAATCACCAAGATAGCAACAAAATATCTTGCTTAATGATCTATGATTTACTAAATGGGACAGTCAAAGCCACATGAAAAAATATGAAAAGCAAGCCGGGCACAGTGGCTCATGCCTGTAATTCTAGCACTCTGGGAGGCCAAGCTCAGGAAATTCTAGCACTTTGGGAGGCTGAGCTCAGGAGTTCGAGACCTGAGCTCAGGAGTTAGAGACCAGCCTGGGCAACACGGTGAAACCCCGTCTCTAACTAACATACAAAAGAAATTAGCTGGGTGTGGTGGCACATGCCTGTAGTCCTAGCTACTCAGGAGGCTGAGGCAGGAGAATTGCTTGAACCCGGGAGGCAGAGGTTGCAGTGATCCGAGATCGCACCATTGCACTCCAGGCCTGGCAACAGAGCAAAACTCTGTCTCTAAAAAAAAGAAAGAAAGAAAAGAAAAGCAGATGATGACAGTTCTTAAGGGAATATCATAACTGAAGAGCCAAGCCCAATAATGCGTGGCATGCCACCGTCCCCTCTGAAGACGAAGTGACCACGGAAGTCCCACGAGACTCCAGCAGCCCTGACCACAGCCGATTGGACCCACAGCAGACACGGAACATTCTAACGTTTAGTGTAATCCAAAATGAGATGACAGAGGCAGGGTGAGAGGCTCACACCTATAATCCCAGCTACTTGGGAGGCTGACGTGGTAGGATCACTTAAGCCCAGGAGTTTGGAGTTACAGCGAGCTATGACTGTGCCACTGCACTCCAGCCTGGGAGAAGAAGACTCTGTCTCAAAAATTAATTAATTAATTAATTAATTAAAAAGAGATAATAGTGAGTAAACCTGAAGCTCTCTCTGTAGGTCTGTGACCTGCATATTTTTTAAATGTTAACACTGTAATATGAAAGCATGGCTGAACAGTTAGCCTTGCTCTTTTGGCACCCTGACCAGTGCCTCTCACTTTAGCTGAGTTTAAGAGCTTCCTTAAGAAATGACCAGCAAACTCCATGATCTGCAAGCCTAGGGGTGGTCATTTTAGCTTGGGGAATTGAGGACACAGAGGCAGGTCGACAGCAGTCAGAGAAATCCTGCAGTTGAGGGTCATGTCCCAACACTACAATCTGACTTAATCTGTATTTGTCAATATATGAAAGAACAATGCAGAATCACTGGACATGAATAAAACCAACAGCATGAAAGAGAGGTGCCAAGATGAAGAAGCCTTGTAAAAGGTCCCAGAAGAAAACTTGTATTTAATATTTGAAGTAATTTTCTCAAAGACACTGAGAAGTTACAAGATTCATAAAACAAGACATTACCGGCCATGCCAATGGATATGTTAATTAAGTTCACACTTACGGGCACTAACTCCAACAGAAGCTTCCACTTTCACAATGTCTCAATAGCCAATTACATGTGTCCAAATTCACTGTTTATACAGAGGACTTCACACACCACCAACCATGCAATTAATATCAACGCACAGGGAGTAATCAGAGGCAGGTAACAAATCGCAGCAACCGTGCTGGTGACCAATGGTTAACACACCAGTCAAGTGGGTCCTGAGTCCTTGGTAGGGTCACTGCTTCTCTCTGCTGACATCCACCAAGACAGGAGAAGGCCTCAGACTTACCCCGGGCAGAGTCTCCAAAGGCATCTCTGAGAAGGCCTGGTCTTTGCTGCTTTTACAATCCTCAGCCACTTTTCACTTTCTATTGGGTTCAGTCCAGGTCTTGGGTGGTACCTGGCGACAACGGGTGCTATTACCTCTGTCCTTTACATGTATGTTTATCACATTGAGGCAGGTGCAGCTTCACTGTGGGCTTAATGCAGCTTGACATGAGTGACTCCCTTTTGAGACATTAGGATCACAAACCATTATGACATATCATAAGAAAACACTGCTATGTAAAATGTTCATCAGAGAACAAGAGTTAGTATAAAAGAAAAACATGGTTGCCAAAATAAGAAACATATTAGGAGCTGAAAAGCCAAATGAGCACAACTGAGGAACAAATTAGTGATTAGAAGACCAAGTCATACAATTCTACCAGAACACTGAATGGAAATTCTATGCAAAACTATGGAGATTATAAAACTCAAGTGGAGACAAGGAGAAAAAATCCAGAGTCATAATAATCTATATTCAGAAAAAGAAATAAAGAAGAAATGGAATCCAGAAAATTGTAGAAAATTGCTCTGAGATGAAAAAAAAGACTTGATATTCCAATAGAGTCTCTGGTTTGAAATGGGAATATCAAAAGAATGTAACTAGATTTCTGCTGTTGAGATATTTAACTATATTGCTTTTAAAGTCTGGGATAATTCTATATTTAAGTTTAAAAGAGCACAAACTACCTCAATTCCATTCTGTCTGCTAAATTTGCATAAACAATTTCTGCATGGAATATTTTTTAAAGTCTGCTGGATTTATTCAAATAAGGCATCAATCCATTTTACTCTGTTTTTAGCAGACATTTGGTACAGGGCAATACAGCCCATGGATAATCACTCAATGTTTGCTAGTTAACTAAGAAACACTAACAGTCTATTTGATGCTTATGAGAAAGCTACAAACAATACTTTTCTTCAAGGTAGAATGATTTGGAGAATGCATCATAACCATGCTGAGCTTTCACAAATGTAAAGATTTCTTCACAATAAAATATGTTGAGACAGTCATATTTAAGCAATGCTTTTACAGCCACACATCCATTCAATAGTACTGATTCCTCACTTTATAGTTCCTGCAACTTAATCCCCTCCTGTACGCTTAAAAAATTCCATACAAAGTTTAATAAAGAAAACAAAGGCACAATGTACATATACATACAAAATAAACATTGACTCTGTGAGGCATTCTCCTAAATATTTGTTTTTAAATATAGTTTCTTAATATTTTACACCTTCCTTGTTAAAATGTGATGCTGTCGACCAGCCTGGCCAACACGGTGAAACCCCGTCTCTACTAAAAATACAAAAATTAGCCAGGCGTGGTGGCGCGGGCCTGTATTCCCAACTACTCCAGAGGCTGAGGCAGGAGAATCACTTGAACCCGGGAGGTGGAGGAGGTTACAGTGAGCCAAGATGGTGCCATTGCACTCCAGCCTGGGCAACGAGAGCGAAACTCTGACAAAAAAAAAAAAAGGAAGAAAAGCAAAGAAGAGAAGAGAAGAGAAAGGAAGAGAAGAAAAGAAAAATGTGATGCTGTCCTAAGGGCTGGGAAAAATGGAACCAGAACAATGGCATATAGATAATGGCCTAAGGTGGAAACAATTTTGGTAATTGTTGATAATTGTTGCTGTTGTTATTTTAAAGAAATTAAACACAATTTGCCCCAAGTTTCATCTTTTATAAAACCATTCTCATGGTAAGTACGTTTCAATGACCCAAATGAATTAACAAAAAATTAATCGGGGAAATGAACCCTGATTGCTACCGCTGTATTTTCTCCTAAAACATTGGCTTACAATCAAATGAAACTTAATCATAACAATCCAGAGATTGACTCATCCGATGTTGCCCAATAGTGGCAAAGAAGGGCAAGTCAGAAAAAAGGAAACTGAAATTCAAAGACTGTAATCAGCTATTTTGGACAAAATTAAACAAATTAAATGGCTTTTCTTTTTTCAAAATAGTCTCTATTCTCACATTCCTGATTTGTTGTTTCAAATATTTCCAGTTTACTCTGACAGTTCACATTCTCCCACAAGCATCCCTTATAGGGGAGCTGCTGTTATCAGGATGAAGAGAAAGATCTATTCATTGTATTCTATTTGCTGGCAGACCAGCACTCCAGAACAGGATAAAAGCCACAGCCATTAAAAAATAGATTCTCGGCTCGGTGTGGTGGTTCACACCTGTAATCCCAGCACTCCGGGAGGCCGAGGTGGGCAGATCACCTGAGGACAGGAGTTCAAAACCAGCTTGGCCAACATGGCAAAACCCCGTCTCTACTAAAAATATAAAAATTATCCAGGTGTGGTGGTGGGTTCCTGTAATCCCAGGTACTCAGGAGGCTGGGGCACAAGAATTGCTTGAACTGGGAGGCAGAGGTTGCAGTGAGCTGAGATTGTGCCACTCCACTCCTGCCTGGGTGACAGAGCAAGACTTCGTCTCAAAAAAAATAAAATAAACAATAGATTCTCCTGACACATTTCTGCTGGGGATGAGGGCATGAGTTAATATGACTGACTAATTGAAAGCATCAGGTTTGCATTAATTCATTCAACATTTACTGAGCCCCACCTATGTGTGAAGTCCTGTGTGAGACCCTGGGATATTGTGATCAACAGGGTAGATCAGTTCCCTGCCTAAAAAGAATGTTCCTATCTAACAAAGGGTACAAAGAGGGGAAACTTATATCCCCTGGGAACATACAGGTAGGGCACATAACCTAAACTTAGGATGTTGTAGTGGGCTCTTCGATGTAGTTCCTCCTTTTTTTTTTTTTTTTTTTTTTTTTTTTTTTGTAGAAACAGTGTCCCTGGACCAAACTGAGGGTCGGGCTGCTTATTCTCATGGCCCAATAATGAGATGCAGATGAACTGGGAAAGAAGCGAGGTTTTGATTTCTGTAACCAGTTACAGGGAGAAGGCCTGGAAATTATCACCAGACCAACTCAAAATTACAAAGTTTCCCAGAGCTTATATACCTTTTAGGTGACATGTCTGTGTGTAAGTGTGCATTCATCTAAAGACATACATGATTAACTTCTTCTAATCTATGACTAAGATCTGAGTCCTGAAGACCTTCCTCTGGAGCCTCAGTAAATTTACTTAATCTAAATGCATTCAGGTGCTGGAGTGATTACCCTTAATTTGTCTGATGGAGGCAAGATCATGGAAGTCTGGAGAGTTCCTATAAAGCTTGTTTGTGAAGGTCTGGGGAGTTCCTTCAGACCCACAAGAAAACTTGTTTAATCCTAAATGGGTCCTGATAAGAATTCCTTCATTATTTTGTCATGCTTTAAGACCCGGGAAAAGCCTAGGCAAAACTCTTGGTGGGCTTTTGTTGCATTCTAGCCTTTGTATGAGGGCACTGCCTCTATCAGCTTTTAACATTTAACCTAACCACTCAGTCAGTGCTGAAACAGTTGTTATGTAGGCCTGGGTTAGTGAGACCTGGCCTGCCACAATGGAGTCTCATTATGCTGCCCAGGCTGGTCTCAAACTCCTGGGCTCATGTGATTCTCCTGCCTTAGCCTCCCAAAGTGCTGGCACTACAAGCATGAGCCCAGCCCTAGATGTAACTTCCTAAAGTAAAAAGTGTGTAAAACTTTAGACAGGGTTTTCTCAACTTTGGTGCTGTTAACATTTTGGGCCTGGTAATTCTTTTGTTGTTGGGGTTGTACTGTACATTGTAGAATGTTTAGCAACATACCTGGACTCTACCCATAAGATGCCACAATTTGGTGACAACCAAAATATCTCCAGACATTGCCCAATGTCCTCTGGGAACAAACTCATCCCCAGTTAAGACCACTAGCTTAGATGAAAGATAAGAAAAGGGAAGTTGTAGAGTGAAGGAGAAGAAAAAGGTAGAAGGGTAGGGAGAGAAGACATAAGGAGTAAGAGGGAATCGTTGCTACAAAGGTCCCTTAGACAATAAAAATCATGGCCCCATAATGGGTGGTGGGTGGCAGACGCTAAGCTTGATTTGAGCATGAAGAGATAACTACAATCTTATAAGGGCCCTTATAAGTCATATTATCAGCTTGGAGCTTTATTAACTATCTATTGCTATGTGTGATGGTTATGTCAACTTAACTGGGCCACATGGTGCCCAGATAGCTGGTCCAACATTACTCTGGGTGTTTCTGTGAGAATGTTTTGGATGAGTCTAACATTTAAATCAATAGATTGAGTAAAACAGATTTTCCTCCCTAATGTGAATGGGCTTCATTTAATCAGTTGAAGACCTGAATAAAACAAAAAAGCTGACCCATCCCAGGATAAGAGGGAATTCCCCACACCCACAAGAAAGATGGGCTTTTGCATTTTTACACAGAGCATTTTAACTCCTTTGTCCCAAACTCTTCCCTAATAGGATTGAAATGGAACCTCAAGGCTCATGGAGATTTCCTCCATAATTTAAATGCAGTCTTCTCCAAAGACAAATTCTGCCACCATATCTAGAACAATAGGTTCAGATTTGAAATCACTTGTTTTTGGTACCCACTGTAAGTGCAAACCAATTGGCCAGAAGTAGGCAATCCAGGGGAAGTGGCAATTGCCCAGAGGAGCAGAGTTAATTCCAGGCAAGCCATATCATAGTGATTGATAATAGGCAAAGAGGCCTGGACAAGCTGTGTTGAAGCAGACTCCAGCAATAGCAGGATGGCAGGGAGGAAGGCACTATATTCCAGAAGCCAGGCAGAGGATCAAGAATCAGAGATGTACAAATGTGGAAAGAGCAGTTCAGGAATGAGCAAGGGTACAAGCTGAGGAAAAGTTCATTAACCCCCAATGCCCTTCCAGGTTCTTAATCTCAAGTTGCCAGAAACTTCTGGATGGCACATTTGTCTCTAGACAATGGTGACCAACAGGGTGAAGTGGAAGGGGAAAATGGGTGTGTACATTAAATATTGCACATGCCACATTTTACCTAACCGATTTGAGGGCATTTGATTGTTTTCTTTTCTTTTTTTTTTGAGACAGGGTCACGCTCTGTCACCCAAGCTGGAGTGCAGTCATGTGATCATAGCTCACTGCAGCCTCAATCTCCTGGGCTCAAGTGATCCCCCTGCCTCAGCCTCCCAAGTAGTTATGACTGCAGGCACACGCCACCACACCTGGCTATTTATTTTTATTTTTATTTTTTGTAGAGGTAAGGTCTTGTTTTGTTGCCCAGGCCGGTCTCAAACTCCTGGCCTCAAGTAATCCTCCCACCTTGGCCTCCCAAAGCACTAGGATTATAGGTGTGAGCCAATGCACCCAGTCATGTTTCCAATTTTTGATCTTATAAGCAAGGGTATGAATTTTGTTTGTGTGCAGGTGGAGTTTTTTCCCAAAAATTTTCTATACATCCATGCTTACTTCCTTAGGATAAATTTTGAGAAGTAGAATACCTAGTTAAAAGAGTGTGAATATTCTTCTACTATTGACATAAGCTATGTAGGCACAAAAGGCAATCCTAGTTTTACTATAAATTTACTTTTTCTGATGCCTGTGAGGAATCATATGATCACGATTACTGTACATCCTAGCCTCATTGAATTCTTCATCCACGTAAGAGTTGAACAATTCCTTAAAGAGGAAGTTAAAGTGAGTCTAGTCAGGAGGTGTTGAAATGACAGAAGTTCTAGGGTTAGAACAAAATGAAAGGAAATGGGTTTGAGAGGAGCGAAGGGTATAAAGACATCCAGCAAACAAATTACTCCTCTGGTTCACTCCTCCGGAACTGAACCTCTTCTTTACAATGAAATGATGCTCAAGGTATTGTGGCATTTTATGTGACTTACTTAAATTGCTTTTCTAGCCGACTTCTTCCTTCCTCAATTTCTTCAGTCGCCCTCTCCTTTTAAGAACTACCTGCTTCTGCTTTAACTTTTCTTTCAACCTGTGGGCTACCTAATTAACTGCATGGTGGCTTTCATTACTGTTTTACAAATGAGATACATGATTTTATTGTACAAAGTTAGGAAGGGAATGAATCATGACAAGTTCATTGAATTTTAACCCCCTAGTTTTATGTGTCCATTATGACACTGCCAGATTGCATTTCTGTTAATCTATTTACTGTCACCACCTTCTGTAGAAGATAAGCTTTTTGAGGCAGGAACCATCCAGTATTGACTTGGCAGTCTTGAGAGCTTAGAACAGTGCTGGACTCATAGTAAGAACTTGTGGGCCGGGCACAGTGGCTCAGGCCTGTAATCCCAGCACTTTGGGAGGCCGAGGCGCACGGATCACGAGATCAGGAGAGATTGAGACCATGCTCGCTAACTCGGTAAAACCCGGTCTCTACTAAAAATACAAAAAATTAGCTGGGCGTGGTGGCAGGCGCCCGTAGTCCCAGCTACTCGGGAGGCTGAGGCAGGAGAATGGCGTGAACCCGGGAGGTGGAGCTTGCAGTGAGCCGAGATCGTGTCACTGTACTCCAGCCTGAGCAACAGAGCGAGACTCCGTCTTGAAAAAAAAAAATTGTGAAATTGATTTGTTCAGTGGCTTTATGTTATTCCTTAACTTAAATAACCACTGTATTTAACTAAACAGAGATGCAAATGCCATGAGAAGGTCAAGCAGATCAGAAGATATTTTGGAAATAGATGAACGCAAGGACCACAGACAGCTGAGCAGCTGTGTGTTTATCCCCCTCACGTTTCGTTCCTTCAGGGGCCAGGGACAGCCATGTGTTCTTTGGCACACAGGGTGCTGTTCAGGACTTCCAGAGGATTCCAGGGCTCCACCTTCCTGTATCACCAGCAGCACGGTCTCATATGGATGGATGGTGCAAGTACCTCCAGGGCTCCATGTCACCACCCCACCTCCCCCACTGCTCCCCAGTCTCACATTCCTGCATAAGACACCCCTGGGTCAGATCTAGCCCTGAAGAGATGAATGATCAATCACTACATGCCCCCAGCTGTGGGATTTGTGGGGGTGAGAAGAGAGGTTTAAAAGAGGTAGTTTTGCTTAGAGTCAGGGATCCAATCAATATTTGAAACTCTTAAGTTTAAACCCTTTCTTCCTCTCTCTTTCTGCCCCTAAAAATATTTTAACTGCAATTTCTAGCAGCGTGAAAATCAACATTATTGTTATTCTTCCACCCTAATCTGAAACCTTTGTGCCACCATCCTTTCTCTCTCCCAGCCATCTTCTCTCCTGCTTTCGCCCACCCCATACACCCCTCCACCTTTCTATCAAAGCCCTCAGAGACATAAAAAGTAGCCCATCCTTTTGAAAATGGCAAGTGTTCCTTGACTTGATAAACCTGACTTGAGGCTCTGTAAATGGGACTAGTCAGTGTCCAGGTTGAAGGACGTTCAGCTAGGCACGGGTTCCATCTCTGTAGCTCTGTCCTGGCACTGAGCTCAGTATCAGAGAACCCCAGATACCCCAGGTCCCCTAATCCAATAGCCCCTCACCCTACAGCTAAGATTTAAAAATGAAGTATCTGATGTTGAGAGAGACAAATTAAGTTGTGCAATGATGTAGTAACCAGAACAAGAAAGGGAAGCAATCCAACATTCACTAGGTGGTGAGCAGATAGTGAAACCTGACTTAAGAGTGGATGTTTTTAACTCTACCTAATAGATGCTGTCTTGTGAAAATGTGTAGAAAACAAAATAACAGTCTACATATTGAAGAATTTGAATTTTAAAATAATTGCAGAGTACTCCACTGCTTATGAAATTCAAGTAATCTTACACGTTTTTCTTATCTAGCTTATGGGTAGAAGCAGAATGAGCTTCTCCAGTGGGATGAACACAGACACTTCATATTCAACAAGTTCACACTGAGCCCATCATCATTGCTTGGAAGGCTGCTCCTCTTCCTGTGTTCTCTCTCTTGGCCAATGGCACTGCCATTTCCCCATCCAGAACCTGGGATACTGCAGCAGTCTTTTCACTGCCCCTGTCTACCCCTCTCCAATCCATTCTCTACACAACTGCCTACAGGAATCTTTCCAAAACATTAGTTCTGACCATAACTCTACTTTTCTTAAGACAGCACTTTGGCTCCCCATTGACATCACAGTCTTTAGAGTGATGTAATGTTCATCATTCGGTCATAAGCTGCAAATCCATTCTCCTTCTCATCTCTGTCTCCTGCATGCAACTCCACAGCTGAAGGGAGCCAAACTCCCTCCACTCTCTCACACCTCCCAGCCTTGGCCCTTGCTTCCACTTCTACCTTTACCCTCCATTCTCATCACCCTACACTATTATCTGATGACTACTCTTAAGTTTTCATAACCAGATCAAGTATCGATGTCTCCACCAACAGGGAAGAGCAGGCAGTGGTTCTCAAGTCACATATGTAATTTAAAATTTTCTAGTATTTTAAATTTTAGAAAATGTTTAGAAGAAACTGATCAATTAATAACATGTTTTATTTACACCATATCCCATATATTATTATGTTGATATCAATATATTGAATTTTTTTTATTAAGATGAGAGGAGTCTCACTCTGTTGCCCAGGCGGGAGTGCGGTGGCATGATCTCAGCTCACTGCAACCTCCGCCTCCCAGGTTCAAGCAATTCTCCCACCTCAGCTTCCTGAGTAGCTGGGATTACAGGTACCCACCACCACACCCGGCTAATTTTTGTATTTTTAGTAGAGATGGGGTTTTGCCACGTTGGCCAGGCTGTTCTTGAACTGCTGACCTCAAGTGATCCATCCACCTTGGTCTCCCAAAGTGCTGGGATTACGGGCATGAGCCACCACACCTGGTCAATGAATTGAATATTGATTCAGCATGCAATCAATATTTTTAAATTATTGAGATGCTTTATATCCTTTTTTTCCTACTAAGCTTTCAAAAATCAGTCTTTATTTTACTCTTATGACACATCTCAATTTGCTGCATTTCAAGTGCTCAGTAGCCACATTAGGGAGTAGCTGCCATATTGGACGTAAGAGCACCAGAGCACTTGAGAGCCTCCTAGAGATCCTAATGAAAACAGAATCCTGTGCTATGCTTCCAGAGGTTCCATTTCTGGGGAGAGTCTAATTTTGGTGGTCTGGAGTGGGGACCAGAAATGTTCCTTTTCAGCAAGAACCCCAGGCAGTTCTGAGGTACATGTTCGTCTGACCATTTGGGACTTGATAGCTAGATGCACTGATTGTCGAGTTACACCTATAGGGGTTTATGTTCAGATTCCATCACTTAAAAGCTGTGAAAATTAGTAACTTCAGTTCTCTAGGTCTCAGTCTCCTCACCTGCAAAAACAACTACCTAGAGACTTGTGGGTATTAAAAGGGTAATATATTTGAGACATTCAGCACAGTGCCTGGCAGGTGTCTCATAATAGCAGCTGTGCACTGCACCCGCAGAAATCTCTATCACACAGACGAGGTGTCCCTTGCATCCTCCTCCCACAACTCTCTGTGCTTCCCTCCACCACCACCCATCACGCAATGCTGTGTCCTGTGCTTGCTATGCTGCCCCCTCAACTCAACTGAGGAGATAAACTGGCTGCTGTGTGCTCCCACATCACTCTGCCTCACACATAGTAGGTGCTTAGTACACATCTTTTTTTTTTTAGAAATTAAACTAAATCTGAGCAACTGGGTTTCTTGTAGTGGAGCAAAACTCTTTATGCAAAAGTGCCTCAAGGTGTCTTATAGAACAGAAGTGTGTAAGTAAAGTGGGGTGTAGCCCTGTCCTAACACTCTTCCCTTTAAAGTCTATCACAGAAAGCTTTGCCACAGCAATCCATGGCTTGAAAGTGGGACACCTGACAGATCGTGTTATTCAGAGGAGCAAGAGGATGATTCTAGACACTCTGGGTGCTGGGTTCCTGGGAACCACTATGGAAGTGTTTCACATAGCCAGCCAATATAGCAAGGTAAGAAGCTCAAGGTCTACATTAGAGATAAAACCCAGTGCATACATATGTGTTACATTTACTCTATACTTCATTTTATAGACAGCACTTGATGTACATAGCACTGTTCTATATCATTTTTATAATTTCCTATGTTCCATTATCTGAGTTTTAATAGTCATCCATATTCTTTACTAAGTCACTGTCTTAAAACCATACACAGTGAGGCACAGTGGCTCACATCTGTAATCCCAGCACTACCAGAGGCCAAGGCGGGCAGACGGTTTGAGCCTAGGAATTTGAGACCAGCCTTGGCAACATGGCAAAGACCCATTTCTACAAAAACAAAAAACATAAAAATTAGCCAGGTGTGATAGCACACGCCTATAGTCCCAGCTACTCGGGAGGCTGAGAGGTGGGAGGATCACTTGAGCCTGAGAGGTTGGGGTTGTAGTAAGTCAAGATCATGCCACTGCACTCCAGCCAAGGCAACAGAGCAAGACCTTGTCTTAAAAACAAACAAACAAATAAACAGAAAAAAAATATGCTAATAATATCTCACAGTTTATTATTATTCTTCTCTGGAGAAAAGCCTGGTCAAGTACTCTGAGCAGAGTGGGGATGTACGTGAGAGCTCCTGCTCTCCCTAGGGTGTATTAGAGATAAACAGTCCATCTTCCCTGGTATTTACCCCAAGGAGTAAATAAGAGTAACTTCAGATGTGCTTCCTTGGAGCACTTCCGGATCATGATCTGGGATGAAGCAACGACATCTCCTCCCCCTTTCACAGGGGAGAGTTGTGTATTCTACAAGGATGAGAGGTATTCAATGACTAGGGCTTCTATCTGTGGCAAAGGTTCAAGTAAGAACTATGAATAATGCCTCCAAAGATGAAGAATAACTCTTGAAATGGTGACTTGGTATACTGTATTCACACTATCACTGGTTGATTTGCTTTTGTTCCAGATCTACAGTTCCAACATATCCAGCACTGTTTGGGGTCGGCCAGACATCAGGCTCCCGCCCACATATGCTGCTTTTGTGAACGGTGTGGCTGTAAGGAGGTTTTCACGTCTTTTCAACTATTAGATAATCATAATAATTTTAGAGTCAGGAGATATCTCAGAAATTGCCCAAATTCTATATTTTACAGATGAAAGAACTGAAAGTCAGACAGATAAAGTGGCTTACCCTCTCTCCTATGTAGTAATTCAGTTTTCATGTTTTTACAGTAAATTGATGCTTTTCAAACAGATTGTGTAGCAGAGGAAAGAAGATGGAAGGATTTAGATAAAAACACCCTAAGGTATCCCAATTCAAAACCTTGAATATAAATAGCAAAAAAAATATAAAACCCATATCCAGACCTAATATCTTCTGTTTTTCCTGTTGTGGGGCCAGTTTCTCTCGAGTAATGTGTTCTTTATTCATTCACTCATTCATCCATTCAACAGGTAGTTATTGAGAAAGGAACAATGGCCTTATAGTGTCTGTATTTTCTGAACCAAAAATCTGTACTTCTCATCTGACAGATGATTTTTATGCTTTTTCTGTGTGTCACGGGAAATATTCTACAAGATGTAACTTGGAAACAGACATGTTGGGATTTCCGAGATATTTTTATGATTTATGGGTACAATAGCTCAGGAGATTGAAAGTTAAAGCCAACGGTGCATTCCAAAGCAATGTCCTGAAAGCAGTGGGAAATGCATCAGTGACAGCAAATAGATATAAAAATCTATTTTTAAATGAACTTCTGGATATTACTGTTTTAATATAAAGAAAAAGAAAATGGCTAGGAGAAAGAGGAATAAGATCTTAAAGCAGAAAATAATGATTTTTAAAATATATAGCTGAAAAGTTAATCTGAGTTTGAGAGTTCTTGTGCTATTCTTACAACTTCTCTAAAAGTTTGAAATTATTTCATAATAAAAAGGTACAAAAACATATGGCCTCATATGGAATAAATGACATTAAACTTGCAGTGCAACTTATTTAAAGGGTGGAGGAGGAATTGCCAGCCACCTGATTCTGCAGCTTTGTTTTTAAAGGGGAATATAGATCTTTCCAGGGGCCACAGCAGAGGGAGCTCAGGCCACCAGGGCAAGACCCAAGCTCCTTAGGGCTCACAAGCTGCTCTCCAAGGTACTCCCTTCCTCTGGCAGAGGAACAGCATTTCCCAGTGCCCGGCCATGTGATTAATAATCACAGCCAGGCCAGGTGTGGTGGCTCACGCCTGTAATCCTAGCACTTTGGGAGGCTGAGGCGGGTGGATAACGAGGTCAGGAGTTCGAGACCACCCTGGCCAACATAGTGAAACTCCGTCTCTACTAAAAATACAAAAATTAGCCAGGTGCGGTGGTGGGCACCTGTTATCCCAGCTGCTCCAGAGGCTGAGGCAGGATAATTGCTTGAACCCAGGAAGCAGAGGTTGCAGTGAGCCAGGATCATGCCACTGCACTCCAGCCTAGGTGACAGAGCAAGACTCTGTCTCAAAAAAAAAAAAAAAAAAAAAAAAAACGAAAAAAAATCACAGACATTTCTCAGATTTTCTTTTCTGAGAATCAGATCAAAAGAATCTCACATAAAACAAGGTTATTACTAAACTAAGTCCTTAGTGGTCCAAAAGCCATTGCATTAAGGGAAAATTTAAGGCTTTTTGTTGCTGTTTGTGTCTGTTTATACAGATTCACTCCATGGATTTTGATGACACGAGGCACCCTGCCACCCACCCTTCTGGGGCTGTCCTTCCTGTCCTCACAGCTTTAGCAGAAGCCCTGCCAAGGAGTCCAAAGTTTTCTGGCCTTGACCTGCTGCTGGCTTTCAATGTTGGTATTGAAGTGCAAGGCCGATTACTGCATTTCGCCAAGGAGGCCAATGACATACCAAAGAGGTATGGAGAGAATTTGCCCCATGAAAAGGTAGTCACATCCCCTTCATCTATCAATCATTATCTCCGTAGAGCTTTCTGATTTAGAGGCCGGTTCAGAGGAAGATGTTAACATTAGCACAGGTAGATAAGTCAATACACCAGTCACATATGAAACCCTCTATCCACATTTAAAGAAGTGACTTCAAGAGTGCAACCTGGACCGTGAGATAAATTGGGCCTCTCGTTGCAAGGTGATTCATGTCATTCTGGCATTCATGGGTGTACTGAGTATTCCTTATTTCATTCTCAAAGCAGAATCTATTCTGAGACTAGCTAGCGTCCCTCAGACTAATGAGGACATTCAGAATATCCTTACTCTGACTGTTCATCCTGCAGATAAAAAATGGTCAAATGTCAGCCACATCATATGGCTCAGTCTCAGATTTATGTTGCCACTTGCTCCAGCCTGCCAGGAGAGAAGTAAATTGAAATACTAGGTAGTGAAGTTTCAGTTTCTTCAAGGCCCACAATTCTCACAGTGACTTAGATGAGATCTCAGCAATCAATAGCTGTTGCCTTGCTGGCAATAATTGTAATGGTACCATTTATAAAGAACTCACTATGTGCCACGCACTATTGTAAACATGTTAATTTATTCAAAGCTCCTAAAACTCTAAGAGGTAGACGTTATTATTATCACCATTTTATTTTATTTTTTGAGATGGAGTCTCGCTCTGTTGCCAGGCTGGAGTGCAGTGGTGTAATCTTGGCTCACTGCAACCTCCGCCTCCTGGGTTCAAGTGATTCTCCTGCCTCAGCCTCCCAAGTAGCTGGGACTACAGGCATGCACCACCATGCCCAGCTAATTTTTGTATTTTTAGTAGAGACGGGGTTTCATCATGTTGGCCAGGATGGTCTCGAGCTCTTGACCTTGTGATCTGCCTGCCTCAGCCTCCCAAAGTGCTGGGATTACAGGCGTGAGCCATCGTGCCTGGCCTTATTATTATTATTTTTTTTATTATATTTTTTTGAGACAGTCTCACTCTGTCACCTAGGCTGGAGTGCAGCAGCATGATCTCAGCTCACTGCAGCGTCTGCCTCCCAGGTTCAAGGGATTCTCCTGCCTCAGTCTCCCAAGTAGCTGGGACTGCAGGCACCCACCACCACATCCGGCAAATTTTTGTATTTTTAGTAGAGTCAGTGTTTTGCCATGTTGGCCAACCTAGTCTCAAACTCCTGACCTCAGATGACCCTCCCACCTTGGCCTCCCAAAGTCCTGGGATTACAGGCATGAACCACCACACCTGGCCTATCAGTATTTTGTGTAAGAAAAAATCTACAGAGAAGTTGAATAATTTTCCCCAGATCATGTAGCTAATAAAGTAATGGAGCTGAGATCTGAACCCAGACAGTGTGACTCCATTATCAATGTTCTTGATGACTACGCTATCCTGCCTCCTGGTGGTTACGGTTTGTACATCTCCAACTCTGCTTCTTTGCTTTTCAGATTCCATCCCCCTTCCGTGGTAGGAACGTTGGGTAGTGCTGCTGCTGCATCCAAGTTTTTAGGACTTAGCTCGACAAAGTGCCGAGAAGCTCTGGCCATTGCTGTTTCCCATGCTGGGGCACCCATGGCCAATGCTGCCACCCAGACCAAGCCCCTCCACATTGGCAATGCTGCCAAGCATGGGATAGAAGTTGCATTTTTGGCAATGTTGGGTCTCCAAGGAAACAAGCAGGTCTTGGACTTGGAGGCAGGATTTGGGGCCTTTTATGCCAACTATTCCCCAAAAGTCCTTCCAAGCCTAGCTTCCTACAGTTGGCTGCTGGACCAGCAGGACGTGGCCTTTAAGCGTTTTCCTGCACATTTATCTACCCACTGGGTGGCAGATGCAGCTGCATCTGTGAGAAAGCACCTTGTAGCAGAGAGAGCCCTGCTTCCAATTGACTACATTAAGAGAATTGTGCTCAGGATACCAAATGTCCAGTATGTAAACAGGCCCTTTCCAGTTTCGGAGCATGAGGCCCGTCATTCATTCCAGTATGTGGCCTGTGCCATGCTGCTTGATGGTGGCATCACTGTCCCCTCATTCCATGAATGCCAGATCAACAGGCCACAGGTGAGAGAGCTACTCAGTAAGGTGGAGCTGGAGTACCCTCCAGACAACTTGCCAAGCTTCAACACACTGTACTGTGAAATAAGTGTCACCCTCAAGGATGGAGCCACCTTCACAGATCACTCTGATACCTTCTATGGGCACTGGAGAAAACCACTGAGCCAGGAGGACCTAGAGGAAAAGTTCAGAGCCAATGCCTCCAAGATGCTGTCCTGGGACACAGTGGAAAGCCTTATAAAGATAGTCGAAAATCTAGAAGACCTAGAAGACTGTTCTGTGTTAACTACACTTCTCAAAGGACCCTCTCCACCAGAGGTAGCTTCAAACTCTCCAGCATGTAATAATCTATCACAAATCTCTCCTGAGGCTTACCAACATCTAAATGACTTTGCATTTGGGGAGATTCAATGATTTGGTTTGTAAAGCAAGGGTCTGCTGCTTGGTTTTCCCAGGAAAAATGAACCAAGATGGAGAGAGTCCAGAAACAGAACTACATATATCTGGAAGGAGCCTTCTCCTGTAAATTTTGCAGGACAGTTCCACTTACCTAAATCAAGATGAAACACACACAAAAAAATGAGTTTGTAAGCATTCACAAGGGTGAAATTCAACTCACCTGAGATTTACTTATAAAATTAATCTCTTCATAGGAATTATGTGTGGACTTCATGAGCCTCAAGGTTTTAGAGGGATGTGAACCTGAATGTATATTTTCTGACAGTGGAGAGGGCTCTGGTGCATTGTGTCACCAACAGATCTCCTAGACCATGGCTTATTACCAAGCCCTCCACAGTGCAAGGGGTGCTACTGGGGAATGGGTGGGTTTAAATCCTGCCTCTGCCATTCACTAGATGTAGCCTTGAGCATGTTACCATTAGCCCTCTGCCTCAGTTTCCCTATTTGTCAAGCAGAAGTAAAAAGCAGTCTGGAAAAATCGCATTTTGGCTCTAGAACCCATGGTCTTAAGCACTACAATATATCACCTTTCAGTATAAAAATATTTGAATCAGAGTTGCAATAAAGAATGAAAAGGAAAAAAGAGAAGTAAATACGTGAGTAATTATATAAATACTAAACTGTATTAAAATAATAGAAGTGTCATGGGGGTTAAAAATGCAACACTAACAATCATAGTTAATGTGTTACAAATCCCTGGTATTGTTCAATAAAAGGGCAATAATAAGTATTATTATTGATTATTATTGATTATTATTATTGATTATTATTATGATTAATAAGTATGCTGTATTAGTCCATTCTCATGCTGCTATAATGAACTGCCCAAGACTGGGTAATTTATAAAGGAAAGAGGTTTAATTGACTCACAGTTCCACATGACAGAGGAGGCCTCAAGAAACTTAGAATCATGCCAGAAGGAGAAGCAAACACGTCCTTATTCATATGATGGCAGGAAGGAGAAGTGCTGAGCAGAAGGCAGGAAAGCTCCCTATAAACCGTCAGATTTCAGGAGAACTTACTATCATAAGAATAGAAGCATGAAAGTAACTGGCACCATGGTTCAATTACCTCCCACCAGGTCCCTCCCACAACACATGGGGATTATGGAAACTATAATTCAAGATGACATTTGGGTGGGGACACGGTCATACCATATCATTCTGCCTCTGGCCCCTCCCAAACATCATGTCTTCACATTTCAAAGCACAATCATGCCTTCCCTACAGTCCCTGAAAGTCTTAACTCATTCCAGCATCAAGGCAAAAGTCTAACTCCAAAGTCTCATCTGAGACAAGGCAAGTCCCTTCTGCCTATGGACCTGTAAAATCAAAAGCAAGTTAGTTACTTCCTAGATACAATGGGGGTAAAAGCACTGGGTAAATACATCCATTCCAAATGGGAGAAATTGGCCAAAACAAAGGGGCTACAACCCCCGTGCAAATCCAAAACCCAGCGGGGCAGTCAAATCTTAAAGCTCCAAAATGACATCCTTTGACTCCATGTCTCACATCCAGGTCATTCTGATACAAGAGGTGGGACTCCCATGGCCTTGTGCAGCTCTGTCCCTGTGGTTTTGCAGGGTACAGCCCCCTCCTCCCAGCTTCCTTCACAGGCTGGCATTGAGTGTCCACAGCTTTTCCAGGCACATATTGCAAGCTGTCGGTGGATCTACCATTCTGGAGTCTGGAGGACAGTGGCCCTCTTCTCACAGCTCCACTAGGAAGTGCCCCAGTGGGGACTTTCTGTGGGGGCTGCAGTCCCACATTTCCCTTCTGCACTGCCCAAGCAGAGGTTCTACATGAGGGCTCCACCCCTGCTGCAAACTTCTGCCTGGACATCCAGGCATTTCCATACATCCTCTGAAATCTAGAAGGAGGTTCTCAAACCTCAGTTCTTGACTTCTGTGCACCCACAGGCTCAAAACCACATGGAAGCTGCCAAGACTTGGGGCTTACACCCCTTGAAGCCATGGCCTGAGCTGTACCTTGGCCCATTTTAGCCTCATCTGGGATGCAGGGAACCAAGTAAGTCCTGAGACTGTAGAAAGCAGCAAAGCCCTGGGCCCAGCCAATGAAACTATTTTTCTCTCCTAGGCCTCTGGGCCTGTGTTGGGAGGCACTGCTGTGAAGAGTTCTCACATGTCCTGCAGACATTTTCCCCATTGTCTTGGTGATCAACATTTGGCTCCGTGTTACTTATGTGAATTTCTACTGATGGCTTGAATTTCTTCTCAGAAAATGGGTTTTTCTCTTCCATCACATCATCAAGATGCAAATTTTCTGAACTTTCATGCTCTGCTTCTCTTTTAAACACAAGTTTCAATTCCAAACCGTATCTTTGTGAATACATAAAATAGGATGCTTTTAACAGCACCTAAGTCACCTCTTGAATGCTTTCCTGCTTAGAAATTTCTCCCACCAGATACCCTAAATCTTCCCTCAAGTTCAAAGTTCCACAGATCTCTATGGCAGGGGCAAAACGCCACCAGTCTCTTTGCTAAAACATAGCAACAGTCACCTTTATTCTAGTTCCCAACAAGTTCCTCATCTCCATCTGAGACCTGGATTCCATTGTCCATATCACTATCAGCATTTTGGTCAATGCCATTCAACATGTCTCTGGGAAGTTCCAAACTTTCCCATATCTTTCTGTCTTCTGAGCCCTTCAGACTTTTCCAACCTCTGCCTGTTACCCAGTTCCAAAGTCTCTTCCACATGTTGGGGTATCTTTATAGCAGTACCCCACTCCTAGTACCAATTTACTGTATTAGTCCATTCTCACACTGCTATAAAGAACTGCCCGAGACTGGGTAATTTATAAAGGAAGGGGTTTAACTGACTCACAGTTCCGCTTGACTGGGGAGGTCTCAAGAACTTACAATCATGGCAGAAGGAGAAGCAAACATGTCCTTCTTCACATGATAGCAGGAAGAAGAAAAGCCAAGCAGAAGGGAGAAAAGCCCCTTATAAAATCATCATATCTCAGGAGAACGCACTCACTAACATAAGAACAGCAGCATGAAAGTAAATTGCATCATAATTCAATTATCTCCCACAGGGTCCCTCCCCCAACACATGGGGATTATGGGAACTGCAGTTCAAGATGAGATGTGGGTGGGGAACACAGCCAAACCGTATTATATGTCCACTGAAATTTCTAGGATAACCATTTGAGAACAGCAGTAGAATGTACCACTTCCAGGTTAATAGAAGGAGAAAAATTGAATTAGAAAAATATAATCTGGCCAGGCATGGTGGTTCATGCCTGTAATCCCAGCACTCTGGGAGGCCAAGGTAGGAGTACTGCTTGAGCCCAGGAGTTTGATGAGACAGTCTGGACAACACAGTGATATTTCATCTCTACAAAAAAATCAAAAAAATTAGCCAAACATGGTGACACACACTTGTAGTCCCTGCTACTCAGGAGGTTGAAGTTGGAGGATTGCTTGAGCCCCAGAGGCATAGGCTACAGTGAGCCATGATCATGCTGCTGTACTCCAGCGTGGGCAACAGAGCAAGACCCTCAGAAAAAAATCCAAAGGAAGGCAAAAAATGAGGGGGAAAGAAATATAAAAAAGGACATATAAAAAGCACAAAATAAAATGGTAGGAAAAATTCAAATATATCTATAATTACAAAAAGAGTAAATGGACTAAATGTTCCAGTTTAAAAAGACCAAGATTTCCTGAACATATTTTTTAAATGTTTAACAACTTTATTGATGTTTAATTTACATATTAATTCATCCATTTTAAGTGTACGGTTCAGTAAGTTTTAGTAAATTTATAGAGTTGTGCATGCATCACCACAATTCAGTTTTGGAATACTTCCTTTTACTCCAAGAAATTTTCTCATATTATCTGGGATCAATCCCCATTCCCACCTCCAGCCCATAGTAACCAGTGATGTATCTCTATAATTCTGTTGTTTCTAGACATTTTGGACAAATCAAATAATATAATAAGCAGTCATATGTGTTTGCCTTCTTTCACTGGCATAATGGTTTTGAGATTCTTCCACATATGTGTCAGCACTTTTTTGCTTTTCATTGCTGGACAGCTTTCCATTGTAGGGATATGCCAATGTTTGTTTACCCATTCACTAATTAATAGACAGTTGGGTTGCCTCCAGTTTGGGCTATTATGAATAGTGTTTCTATGAGCATTTACATACAGGTCTTTGTGTGAACATATGTTTCCACTTCTTTTTGATAGATACCTAGGAGTGACTCTGGGTCATTGGGTAAATATATATATTTTTAACTTTATAAAAAACGATTTTCCAAAGTAGCTCTATCATGTTACATTTTCTCCAGCAATATATGAGGGTTCCAGTTTCTCCTCATACTTACCAAACCTTAGAATTGTCAGTCATTTTTATTTCAGCCATTCTAGTGAGTGTGTAATGTTATCTCATTGTGGTTTTAATTTGCATTTCCCTAATGACTCATTCTCCTCCATTTTTCCAGTTCTTTTTATTGTGTGGTCTTCTTATGGTATGGACGTATACCTGGAATATATAAGAGCTCTTTATATATTCTGGGTATAAATCCTTTATCAGATACATGTTTTGTAAGAAGTTTCTCCCACTCTGTGGTTTGTCTTTTCATTTTTTTTAAAAAAAAGTATCATTCTGGCTTTGGATGTCATCAGAAGACTTTCTAAAATCCAATTATATACTTTATGCAAGACAAATAAAAAATGCAGAAGGGTTGACGGTAAAAAAGATGGGGGATATACGGATGGAATATTAACAAAAGAAAACTGGACAAATAAATGTTAGTATTGGACCAAGCATTACTATAAATAGTGTCACTATGTAACGATAAAAAATTCAAATCACCAGCTAACTGAAATAATCCTAACCCTACATGCACCTAAATCATATTGAACTGCAAGAAGAAATAAATCCATCTACCACCATACTGAGAGATTTTCAACATTTCTCTCCTATTAATTGATATTCAAGGAAACCAAAAATAAATGGGCTACATAATATTTAAACACAATCAACATGTTTATACAATAGGAATTCTGTACCCAACAACTAGAGATTTCACAATCTTTTAGAAATCTCATAGAACATTTACAAAAGTGGACTAACACTGAGCCATAATGCAAGTCTCAACAACTTTTCAAAGTACTGGATCATACAGTTATTTTCTCTAATCACAATGCAATTAAGTTAAAGATCAATATTTTAAAAAAGATAATTAGAAAAGCTGCCAGCCGCAGTGGCACGCATGTTCATGCAGTCCTGGCTACTCAGGAGGCTGAGGCAGGAGGATCACTTGAGCCCAGGAGATTGTGGCTACAATGAGATATGATGGCACCATTGCACTCTATCCTGGGCAACAAAGTAAGACCCTGTCTGACCATCAGAGAAATGCAAATCAAAACCACAATGAGATACCATCTCACACCAGTTAGAATGGCAATCATTAAAAAGTCAGGAAACAACAGGTGCTGGAGAGGATGTGGAGAAATAGGAACACTTTTACACTGTTGGTGGGACTGTAAACTAGTTCAACCATTGTGGAAGTCAGTGTGGCGATTCCTCGGGGATCTAGAACTGGAAATACCATTTGACCCAGCCATCCCATTACTGGGTATATACCCAAAGAACTATAAATCATGCTGCTATAAAGACACATGCACACGTATGTTTATTGCGGCATTATTCACAATAGCAAAGACTTGGAACCAACCCAAATGTCCAACAATGATAGACTGGATTAAGAAAATGTGGCACATATACACCGTGGAATACTATGCAGCCATAAAAAATGATGAGTTCATGTCCTTTGTAGGGACATGGATGAAATTGGAAATCATCATTCTCAGTAAACTATCGCAAGAACAAAAAACCAAACACTGCATATTCTCACTCATAGGTGGGAATTGAACAATGAGATCACATGGACACAGGAAGGAGAATATCACACTCTGGGGACTGTTGTGGGGTAGGGGGAGCGGGGAGGGATAGCATCGGGAGATATACCTAATGCTAGATGACGAGTTAGTGGGTGCAGCGCACCAGCATGCACATGTATACATATGTAACTAACCTGCACAATGTGCACATGTACCCTAAAACTTAAAGTATAATTTAAAAAAAGAAAAATAAATAAATAAAAAAATAAAATAAAATAAAATAATAAAATAAAATGTAATCCAAAAAATAAAAAAGCCTGAAGTATTTGTAAATGAAGACACACAAATTTTTTTTTATTTTATATTTTGCATCACAAAATAAATAATGAAAATTATAAAATATTTGGGACTAACCAATGACAAAAATACTACAAATCAGAATTGGTAAGATGTAACTGAAGCAGTACTTTGAAATTACATGTAGAATCGCTGGCTCTCTATTATTACTTGGATTATGCTGTTCCACAGGACACATCACAAATCCCTGATGAATTTGTCTGAACACAGCTGATCAAAGAAAAGGTAAAAGAGGTTTCTTTTATTGTAGCCCTGATGTAAATTTAATTGTACTTTCTTGATGCATTGCAGACGTTTCTAGGGGCAACATCTAAGGACTATTAATAATATCCTCAGATAAGACCTGACAGATGCCTCAGACCACCAGCAGGGGTTGGGGAAGCCACTCTCTCCTGAGGGGGACAAGAGTACTCAGGGTGACCTTGATGTTGGTCATTATGCCCACTGAGTAAACTGAAGGCAGGAGAATACATCAGGGAAATGTTGGCCTATAGAGAGAGCTGAAGGCTCCTCTTCACTGGCAGGCCACACATATAAATGGGAGAGACAGAGAGGAAGAGAGGGGAGAGAGATCCACTCTCCACATCCTTTCCAGGTGATGATTTCTTTCTTTTTTTCTTTTCTGTTTTTTTTTTTTTTTTTTTGAGATGGAGTCTCACTCTGTTGCCCAGGCTGGAGTGCAAAGGCACAATCTCATCTCACTGCAATGTCTGCCTCCTGGGTTCAAGTGATTCTCCTGCCTCAGCCTCCCGAGTAGCTGTGATTACAGGCATGTGCCACCATGCCTGGCTAATTTTCTGTATTTTTTTAGTAGAGATGGGGTTTCGCCATGTTGGCCAGGCTGGTCTCGAACTCCTGACCTCAGGTGATCCACCCACCTTGGCCTCCCAAACTGCTGGGATTACAAGCAAGAGCCACCGTGCCCGGCTTTTTTTTTTTTTTTTTTTTCCCCAGACAGGGTTTTGCCCTGTTGCCCAGGCTAGAGTGCAGTGGCATGATCATGGCTCACTACAGCCTCAGCTTCCCAGGCTCAAACAATCCTCCTACCTCAGCCTCCTGAGTAGCTGGGACTACAGGTATGCACCATCATGCCCAGTCAATTTTTTTAATTTATTTTTTGCAGAGACAGGGCCTCACTATATTTCCTGGGCTGGTCTTCAACTTACAAAGGGCGAGTGGAGACCTTGCATTGGAATGCTGGAGTTAGACCTGAGCCCTCTTGTCTCTTCCTTCCATGAGGCTGGAGAACAAGCACTGTTTCTGAGCTGCCCTGCCCTGAGAAAGCCTGAGATGGGGCTAGAATTTTGATTTAAAGTCTAGGAATTGATCTGACGTCTAGGAATTGTGGCAAATGCTTGCGTTTTCCCTCTCATTCCCTTAGGGAGAACAACCAAAGATGCTGCTCAGTCCATTTTTATTGTTATAGGGCTTAGGTACAAGAAAATTAGCCCTCCACATGGATCAGGCCAGACCACCAGGGAGAAACCCACCCTGAGCCTGGGACAAAGGCTTCAGGCTCACAGAGAAAGTTTCCATTTCAGCTCCCTCCCTGTACTTCTGCATCCTTAGCACACATCCATGGCCCCGAGTCAAACTGCCTCAGTCAGCAGAAACATTTTTGCCATCTTTAAAGAGCCCTAGTGCTGGCTATTGCATATGTTTCAGGGATGCCTGAGGCCATGCACACATTTGGTGATTCATGAGAAGGACCCAGCATTTAGTAGCACCGTGGCTAAGGTTTACTACAGTGCAAGGATACATGACACGATAAGCAACAGAAAAACACATAGGCAAAGTCTGGAAAAATCCAAGCACAGGCTTTTAATGCTCTCTCCCTCCCCTGAGGAGACTCATGAAGCAGGCTCCTTTTGTCAGCAGCGAAAAATTAAATAATGTGTGTGCAATGTTTCTGCCCTAGAAAGAGACTCAGCATTCAAAGATTTTACGTGGTTGGTTATGTAGGCACCCTCTCCCTAGAAATAATCAGAATTCCAAACTCAAAGAAGAAAAGCGGGTATTCAGCATAAACCAAGTTGCTTGCGCAGTCTAGATACAATGAATCATTCTTATCAGCTAGAGAGTGGGTTAAAGTGCTATGTTCCTAGACACCAGCCAAGGGCCAGCCTGGTAAGCAAGTGTTTCCTAAAGCAGCAGCCTCAGGTCTGCTATGTTATTTCTTTTCTGCGTGGCTTTTAAACCTGAAACCCCTTCCTTTCCTGTTTGTGCAGCTTTGTAGGGTAGGAAAATGTTATATAAAATTTGGACTTCACCTCCACTTTAGGCATTGCCACTGCTCTGTTGCACTTGAGCCCTGTAAGCTGTGTGTTCTATCACAGTATTAACTAAAGCTGATATCCCCAGTAGGCTTAAAACTGTAGGATTTCTGCACAGAGATCTGCTGTTGGTCTGATGGGCTTCCCTTTGTAGGTGACCTGTCCTTTCTCTCTGGCTGCCCTTAACATTTTTTCCTTCATTTTGACCTTGGAGAATCTGATGATTATGTGTCTTGGGGTTGATCTACTCGTGGAGTGTCTTAGTGGTGTTTTCTGTATTTCCTGAATTTGCATGTTGGCCTGTCTTGCTAGGTTGGGGAAGTTCTCCTGGATAATATCCTGAAGTGTGTTTTCCAAGTTGGTTCCGTTCTCCCCATCTTCTTCGGGTACTCCAGTCAATCATAGGTTCAGTCTTTTTACATAGTCCCATATTTCTCGGAGGTTTTGTTTGTTCCTTTTCATTCTTTTTTCTCTAATCTCGTCTGCGTGCCTTATTTCAGCAAGATGGTCTTCCAACTCTGATATCCTTTCTTCTGCTTGGTCAATTCGGCTATTGATACTTGTGTATGTGTTACAAAGTTCTCATGCTGTGTTTCTCAGCTCCATCAGGTCATTTATGTTCCTCTCTAAACTGGTTATTCTAGTTAACAGCTCCTGTAACCTTTTATCAAGGTTCTTATCTTCTTTGCATTGGGTTAGAACACGCCCCTTTAGCTCAGCAGAGTTTGTTATTACCCATCTTCTGAAGCCTACTCTGTCACTTCATCCATCTCATCCTCTGTTCAGTTCTGTGCCCCTGCTGGAGAGGTGTTGCGATCATTTGGAGAAGAGCCATTCTGGCCTTTCAGGTTTTCAGTGTTTTTTCGTTGATTCTTTCTCATCTTCATGAGTTTCAATCTTTGAGGCTGCTGACCCTTGAATGAGGTTTTTGTGGAGACTTTTTTGTTCATGCTGTTGTTGTTGCTTTCTGTTTGTTTGTTTTTCTTTCGATGGTCAGGTCCCTCTTCTGTAGGGCTGCTGCAGTTTGCTGGGGCTTCACTTCAGGCCCTATTCATCTAATTTGCTCCCACTCCTGAAGATGTCACTCAAGGAGGCTGGAGAACAGCAAGATGGGTGACTCCTCCTTCCTCTGGGATCTCTAACCTCAAGGAGCACTGACCTGATGCCAATAGGAATGCTCCTGTATAGGGTATCTGGCAACCCCTGTTGGAGGGTCTCAGGTCTCACCCAGTTGGGTGGCACAGAGAACAGGACCCATTTAATATAGCACTTTGACTATCCCTTGGTGGAGGGGGTGTGCTTCGCTGGGGGGAAATGCACTCATCTGGGCTGTCTGGGTTCCTCAGAACCAGCAGGAGGAAAGACTAAGTCAGCTAGTCCATGGAGACTATGGCCACCCCTTCCCCTAGGGGCTCAGACCCAGGGAGATCAGGATTCAGTCCCTGAGCCCCTGGCTGGAGTTGCTGGAGTTCCTGCAGGGAGGCCCCACCCAGTGAGGAGGGATGGGTCAGGGTCAGGCCTGAAGAGGCACTATGGCTGCATCTGCCACAGCCAGTGTATTGGACTGTGAGGAATACCTCTTGGGACCAACCCGTCCAACCTCCCTGGCTTCAGCGGGGAGAAAAGCGTGGCCTGGAGCTATAGTGATGGCTGCCACCCTTCCCCCACCCTGGGAGCTTAGTGTGTTAGGCAGCTAGCAGTCCCAGTGTTGGCTGCTGCCCCTCTCCCAAGGAGCTCAAATGGCTAAGACAGCAGGCAGCCACAGCTGTGGTGCTCGCCACTCCTCAGCTGGGAACTTGGCAGGCTTAAGCAGATTCTAGCTGAGTGGCTGTTGAGAATCTCCATGGCTCCGTGGCTGAGACCCTAGGTCCCAGTGGAGTGGGCTCACGAGTGGGATCTTCCCATCCGTGGGTTGCACAGTTCCATGGAAAAAGCACGATTTCCCAGGCTAGGTAGCACGCTCACTCATCACCTCCCTTGGCTGGGGTGTGGGGGCTCCCCTGACCCACGTGGCTCTCGGGTGGGCCACCGCACCACACTGCTCTTCCTTGCTCCCTATGGATCATGCCAGCCTCCTAGTCAGTTCTGATAACAGAATCTGGACACCTCAGTTGCTGGCGCAGGATTCACACACTGTTATGGTTTTTGCTGGGAGCCTCCGATCTCTGTTGCATAGTTTCACATGGCTGGGGAGGCCTCACAATCATGGCAGAAGATGAAGACCAAAGGGATGTTTTACATGGCAGCAGGCAAAAAAGCTCTCATTCTCTTTATGGCTGCACAGTATTCCATAGTGTATATGTACCACATTTTCTTTATCTAGTCTATCATTGATGGGCATTTAGGTTGATTCCATGTCTTTGCATTGTGAGTAGTATTGCAATGAACGTACATATGCATATGTCTTTATAATAGAATGATTTATATTCCTTTGGGTATATACCCAGTAATGAGATTGCTGAGTCAAATGGTATATTTGTCTTTAGGTCTTTGAGGAATCACCACACTGTCTTCCACAATGTTTGAACTAATTCACACCAACAGTGTATAAGCATTCCTTTTTCTCCACAACCTCGCTGGCATCTGTTATTTATTGACTTTTTAGTAATAGCCATTCTGACAGGTGTGAGATGGTATCTCATTGTGGTTTTGATTTGCATTTCTCTAATGAAGATCTGTGATTATTTTAAGCCAGCTGCTTATAATGAGAACATGTGAGTTTTAAAGGAATGTTTATAAATTATATTTTATAACAACTTCTCTTGGAAGGTTTTATCTAAAAAACATCACACTCAGAGAACTCCCATGTGATAGGCCCCAGGGACCACCGTTAAGTACTGTGATAGCTTGTGTAAAGGAAACTCTTTGGGGGATACTGGGTAAATAATGGGCTTTCATTCAATTTAACACGTGTGTATTGAGGGCTTACTATCTGCCAGGGGATATTCTTAGTGCGGGTAATAGAGCAATGGACAAAATAGGCAAAACCTCCTGTTCTCATGAGCTTACGATCTATTATGGGTAGAGAAACAACAAGCAAAATAATTAAATAAGATGAGGAAAGTGCTCTGTGCCTGTTCTGGGCAGCCTCTGCTTGCTTTGTTCCTCCCCTGGTAGGAATGTAAGCTTCTGGTGCTGAGTTAGGTTCAGGGACTAGAAGAGTCCAAAGAATGTGAGCCTCCCTTTAATGGAATTAAAAGCTTCCAGTTCTTTCTGGGCCATGATATAACCTATGACTGCAAAAGACCAGTGGTACCATACAAAGGTAGCTTCCTTGTCGATTCTAGCAAGACTTCCCTGCACAGAGCAAAGCTATAGGGAATCAAGGTAGGGAGCAAAGGGGCAAAGTCATGACAAAATGTGCTGCTTTTCATTCCAGCAGAGTTGTGCAAGTATGTACATGTGTGTGCAATCTCTTCTCCCAACACAAGATCTACCTGCAATACTTCACTTATTTAAAAAAAATATTCATTAGTAAAATTACTCATCCTCTGTTCTCTGACCATAAAAAAAAAAAATAGCACCATAATAGTTCACAGAAAGTAATAATTCAAGACATTCAAAGCAGGTGAGTATGTCATAGGCAACTACTCAGGCTCTTGCTTAAACCCTGGGTGCCCAGTAGTTTGCAGCTGTGTGGCACAACAAAAGAATTTATGATACATGGTAACTTTCTTAAAGTTTCATGGCTCAGCTGGGAATGGTGACTCATGCCTGTAATCCCAGCACTTTGGGAGGCCGTGGCAGGAGGACTGCTTGAGCCCAGGTATTCAAAAACAGCTTAGGCAATATAGGGAGAAGCTGTTTCTACAAAAAAGTAAAAAATTAGCCAAGCATGGTGGTGTACACCTGTAACCCCAGCTTACTTGGGAGGCTGAGGTGGGAGGATCATTAGAGACTGGGAGGCAGAGGTTGCAGTGAGCTGAGATCTCACCACTGCATTCCAGCCTGGGCAACACAGCAAGATCCTGTCTCAAAAAAAGGAGGTGGGGGGGTCATAGTTTTATTGGAATCATAAAGAACAGAACAGGCCAGGCACGGTGGCTCACACCTGTAATCCCAGCACTTTGGGAGGCAGAGGCGGGTGGCTCACCTGAGGTCGGGAGTTCGAGACCAGCCTGACCAACATAGAGAAACCCTGTCTCTACTAAAAATCCAAAATTAGCCGGGCTTGGTGGCGCATGCCCATAATCCCAGCTACTTGGGAGACTGAGGCAGGAGAATCACTTGAAACCGGGAGGTGGAGGTTGCGGTGAGCCGAGATCACACCATTGCACTCCAGCCTGGGCAACAAGAGCGAAACTCCGTCTCAAAAATATAAAAAATAAAAAGAACAAAATAAACACCTTCCAAGAAATAACTAAAATTAGTTTAGTCTTCCAGCGCAGTTGTAAATGCAGAATTCAACATTCCGATATTACCATCTCATTTAAAAAGTTATCCTTTTTGTGCAGTTATTACAAACAAGTCAACCAACCCCAGTTACAGCTGGCACCTATGAAGGAGCCAACCTGGAGGTTCAATAAAAACTTTAAAACAGCCCAATGCACATCTTTCAGAAGCATGGCATGATAGTGTTGCTTCTGACTCTAAAAAATAAAAAATGTACTTTTTTAGAAACCATGTATGTCAGTATAATTGCTACTTACTTATGAGTCAAGATCACAATTAAAGTACCTACCATCAAGTGAAAGAGTATGTAATTCATCTGGTAGGAGCTAAACTATTTTTACCTGAACAATTTCTTCTAAATATAGGTCAAGCACTATATCTCAAGCCTGCTGTAAAACATGTCCTACTAATCCACCAGAAATATCATGCAAAGAGCCAGGTGCAGTGGTGTGTGGCTATAGCCCCAGCTACTCGCGAGGCTGAGGCAGGAGGCTGGCTTAAACCCAAAAGTTCAAGACTGTAGTGTACAATGATCACATCAGTGAATAGCCACTGTACGCCAGCCTGGGCAACATAGTGAGATTTATGCCTAAAAAAAAACCATGCAGAAGGGCCATGCCATGAATGCACACGTCAGTGCCATTTTGTTGGTAACATCCCCATAGGATTTACTCACATCCATGTTTACAGCTAGGGCCCTGTACAGCAGGGTCTCTGTCATCACCAGAAAACATATCATGAAGAGAAGTTATAACTGAGTGGGGAAAAAAATGTTCCTTAGGCACCTGGCAGCATGACCGTGAAAAAGGTTAAAATTACTGGCTTACACTGGCCTCTCAAACACTGCCAAGTTCAGAAAAAAAGCTCACAGATATTATGCACATAAGAAATCGGTCCCAACATGAGGCTTCACTTAAATAACCAGTTAGTAAGATAAATGAAGGGTAAATGTACTAGGATCAATAGGAAATAATTAAAGCAAGCGCCACTTGATTCTTACAGCTGAATGATATGATAACAGAATTGCTACATTGATTTTTTTTTCTTTCAGAGTAAGCCAATGTATTAATAGTTTGAAAGAATATATCTTCCATATAATTCAAGCCATCTAGTCTTATCACCTTAAACCACAGCCCCTTATCACCTCCACCTCCACCCTAATGCCAATCACCAAATGCTGCAGCCCCGTAATGAATGATAATTTGTCTAGCACCCTGGGAGGCCGAGGCCGGGGGATCACTTGAGCCCAGGAGTTCAAGACCAGCCTGGGCAACGTGGCAAAACCCCATCTCTACAAAAAATACAAAATTAGCCAGGTGTGTTGGTGCACACCTGTGGTCCTAGCTACTCTAGAGGCCAAGGTGGGAGGGTCGCTTGATCCCAGGAGGTCGAGGTTGCAGTGAGTCATGATCACGCCACTGCAGTGTACTGCACTGCCAGCCTAGGTGACAGAGCAAGACTCTGTTTCAAAAAAAAAAAGATAATTTGTCAAGCTATTAGAAAAGTGGTCACGTCTATATTTATCTGCAGGAAGGAAAATAGGAAAGCGCCGTAGGACCTGCTTACTCGGCAGGCAGCTTTCTATCCTTTTCTTTCCCTCTGTCCACATTATTATCCTGACCTGCTGTGACTTCACCAGCAGGAAGGTTTTGGCTGCCAAGCCAGGGGAAATGCAGCAGCAGTAGCGATGGGCTTCCTCCCACAGGGGAAGGCTTGAAGTGTCCTTCACAGAACTGCTGACAGAGCAGTCTTTCCCATCCAGGGCAGCTCTGAGCTACTCCAAAGCCACCAGCAAAGACGACGACCCAGGATTATTTAAGGCAGCTGACAAGAAGAATGGATGAACAAATCTTGGGCAAAGAATGAGGGTATAGAAGAGCAACACATAACACACGTGGTTAGGATGTAAAAATAGTATTTCTTTAATGTCTTCTAGAATTGATAGTGACTTTGAATTAATCCATTAACTTTGTTTTTTTCTTTTGCATTAACTTTTTTTAAAAAGTCAGTACCGCGGCTGGGCGTGGTAGCTCATGCCTGTAATCCCAGCACTTTGGGAGGCCGAGGCAGGCAGATCATGAGGACAGAAGTTCGAGACCAGCCTGGCCAATATGGTGAAACCCCGTCTCCACTAAAAATACAAAAATTAGCTGGGTGTGGTGGCGTGCGCCCTACTCGGGAGGCTGAGGCAGCAGAATTGCTTGAAACCGGGAGGCAGAGGTTGCAGCGAGCCGAGATTGCACCACTGCACTCCAGCCTGGGTGACACAGCGAGAGTCTGTCTCAAAAAAAAAAGACTCTGTCTCAGTATCACAACCTATAATCATCAAGATACCTTGGAGATCTTTTTGTAAAAAATTGATGACAAATTCTGAAACACACTCAAATCATTAAAGACATTACATAGCTTCAATGCAGCCTTATAGCAAGTGGACTCAATAGACATAAAGGGCTTATATTAACCTAATAATAATAAATAATCATTTTGCATCAACAGTATGAAATTCTGAAGATACAAGCTGGGACACCTATCATGATGCTAATTTTTGCTAAATATTTCAAGTTTGGTACGAAGTAGAACTATATCTATTAAAAAGCTTTTGAGATAACTCCATACATTTTAAAAACATAAACCTATCCTTATGTGCTAAAATATTTTTTAAGTAGCAGTAATTTTGACATTAATTTGCTAGTAATACTACCTTAGATGTGAAAACACTAATATTAGCACCAGACTTCAGGAGCAATAACCCTTACAAATGTCTCTCGGGATAACCGTATTAGCAGTGGAAGAAAAGAGTGAATTCTCAAAACACCCACAACTCAAATAAAATGAATCTCCCTAGCCCTTTCTCTCTCTGGGGATTTGTAGATAGATTTAAACTTACATTTTATTCATAATGTGTAGCATGTCTCCAAAGACAGTTATCCAATATCCATGCCTCCTGGTACTGATGCCCTTTTGGGGTCCCCTCTCCTTGAATCAAATCTCACTTCTGATCCATTGAAGGCTGCAGAAGTGATGCAGAGAGACTTCTTGGCTACATTGTAAGAGGAAAGCCCAAGTCTCTTGTGCTAAAATTCTTAATTGGGAGGACATTAGGTTGAGAGGGCTCAGCACTTTGGGTTCCTACAAAAGCAACCTGAAACCCAACTCAGAGTGAACGGTCACGGTCATCCCAGGAAAACAACACTTAAGCTTAACCAATCAGAAACCACCAACCAACCTCTAACTAGAGACTTTACCAATCAGAAATTGCCAATGAACCTCAAACTAGTGACTTTTCACTTTAACCACTCAGATGGTTTTTTGTGGGGTTTTTCTTTTTTTTGCCTTGCTTCCAAGAACATCTAGAGCTGCCCAATTCATGAGCTGTCTATTCAAATAAACTGGTTAAAATTTGAATGTGCCTAAGTTTGTCTTTTCACACTTAGAATCCTTGTTCTGGGGAATGCCAAATTCACATGGAAAAAGCCTAACCACCCTGAGGCCTACGAGTTATGCAGAAGCCCAGGATTGCCACAGGGAATGGTCACATGGCTGCATGGCCAGCCTTCAGCTCTTCAGCCATCCTAGCCCAGGCATCAGACATGAGAGTGAAGACACTGTCATGGATATCCAGCCAAGCCAAGCCTTTAGATAGCTGCAGCCCCAGCCTCTACCTCAATGCAACATTATTAGACACCCCAAGCAAAGCCCAGCTACCCCAGCTAGTACTGGGGCTCCTTTTTCTGCCTAAGATCCAGACCCACCAAAAGGTTTCCTCCCCCTCTCTCTAAGACCGAGAATGTCACCATGCCTGATCAGACTCTTTCACAAGACAATGTGCAAGTTAATCTCTGTTTCCTGATCCATTCATTCATTGTCCCTAGAAATCCCCTCAGTGGAATTCTTCCACCCCTTCCGACAAACTGTTTCGCCAGGATGATGTATAAGCTTTTGAACCCCCTTAGGGGATGGGTAATCACTCTGTGATTCACCTGGTGTACACCTTAATTAAATTTGTATGCCTTTTCTCCAATTAATCTGCCTTATGTGGGCTGACTTTTCTGAGAATCTTCAGAGGGCAAAGAGAAAGCTTTCCTTTGACCTCTACATTACTCAACCCACAGAACCAAGAAAGATAATAAATTATTGATTAAGCCATGAAATGTAAGCAATAAATGTCTGGAACACTATATATGTAAAATAGCTGTAAGCAACCTATTTGGTAGATGTATAGATAGCAACAAGCAACACACACTCCTGATCCAACACAATGATTCCCAATTCTCACTGTGGGACATCTCCAAAGTGTCTCCAAAAGCTTTAGAAACATTGTGAATGAACTGATATAATCTGACAATAAAACTAACTTTGTTTAGTTTGAAAAATATAAACATAGGACATACTATTCCTTATGAAGGAAATTAAAAAGAAGTCAAAGAAAAATATCAGAGAAAATTGTACTCATAAATGAATCTTTTATTTAAGTAAATAAATCTTTTTTTTTTTTTTTTTTGAGGCAGAGTCTCAATCTGTCACCCAGGCTGGAGTGCGGTTGTGCAATCTTGGCTCATTGCAACCTCTGCCTCCCGGGTTCAAGCAATTCTCCTGCCTCAGCCTCCTGAGTAACTGGGATTACAGGCACATGCCACCACACCCAGGTAATTGTTTGTATTTTTAGTAGAGATGGGGTTACACCATGTTGGCCAGGCTGATCTCAAACTCCTGACCTCAAGTGATCTGCCCACCTCGGCCTCCCAAATTGCTGGGATTACAGGTGTGAGCCACCATGCCCAGCCTAGTAAATCAATCTTTTATTTCAATTTATTTATTTCAATAAAAGATTGATTTATGGTTTTATTGATCACAATTCAAATTAAAGTCTAATTTTAAATCTTTTATTTGAAAAGGGAGCGTTACCAATCTAAAACTGATTTCTGCCCTGAAAAGGTCCAGAAACAGGCAAAACCTCTACTGTAATTTTCAAAGTCTGAAGGCTTCAAAGGGTGGTCTGCCTGCAACACCCCACCTGTTGCCTAGAAGCCGAATCAGAATCTGCATTGTAACAAGATCTCCAGGTGAGTCATGCGTCCATTGAAGTTGAAGAAGTACTGGCAGAGAGCAGCAGTTCCCAAACTTGTCTGCACATGAGAATCATCTGGGAATCTTTTTAAAATTCCGAAATCCAAGCCATACCCTAGAGCAACGAAATCATGGGACACAGGCGTTGATGGTTTTGAAGCCTACCAGGTGATTCCAATGTGCAGCCAACTTCGAGACCTAGTGGTCACCCTAGATAGGGCACTGGGAAATCACTTGGGGAGCATAAACACTAATATTGGTTTCCACCCCCGGAGAGTCTCATGTCGCTGGTCTCAGGTATGACCTATGCAACTGGAGTTTTTAAAAGCTCCAGGTAATTCTCATGTACAGCACAGTTTGTACAGCCACAGACCTGGAGCCAGGCACAGAAGATTTCAAAATGGCAGCTGAGCCTGCACCACTCCTTGGGGAAGAAGGTTTTAAAGTCAGTGAACCTTAATTAAAATGAACAGTTGGCCTCACAGTTTTCAGCTAACTCACCAGGTAGAATGACAGCATCAAGCTTGCTCAAGTTCAGGTCTGCCAAGTCTTGGACGTCCCTCCGGGCTCTCCTGGCACTTTCCTCCAGCACATTTCTCTTCTTTCTGTTGGGCTCCCTTTTAAGTGATTAATGATGAGCATCTGCTCGACATTAGGCACAAATACCTTCACCTTCAAAATAGAAAGAAAAACACATGATGTCATTACCTCTATGAAAACAATCAAGCAACACTATCTCAGAATCTAAACCAGGAAGCCAAGATCAAAAGCCACGAAGTGATTCTGTATGCCTTCAGGGCCAACATCAGCTAGAAATATTATAGCTCAACCACAAAGAAGAAAGTGCAGGGGCCTTCTAAAAGGGGGAAAAAAAAGAGCTGTAAATTAGCTTCCAAAAGGAAGGGAGATCAAATAGATTACAGAGAGGTGGCTTTTCAGATAAATATATATATATATTTCTTTAAATAGATGAAAGAGAAAGAGAGGATGTAATTTTATAGATAGGAACATACAGGACTCAAAAATTGGAGGATTAAATCAGCCCTTGAGACCCTTCAAAGCAGTGCTTCTCAAGCTAGCTACACATTAGAATCACCTGGAGAGCTTGGGCACCAACGAGGCCAATTCAGTGGAAATCTCTGGGAGTGAAGAGCCAGCCTGAGCCTTGCTCCAGCTTAAAATCTCCCCAGGCGATTCTGTTTGTCAGGGCTGGCAACCACTAATCTAAAGCAAATGGGAGATAAAACTCAGGGCTCGGAGTTAAAACCCCGGAGGCTTCAATGCCAAGACCCCGCAGCAGGGCATTTGGTAGCTCTCGCTTGATCCACCTCCATGCATCCAGCCCCACCAAGCTCTGGGTCACCCCGGGTTCATCCTCAGAAACACTCGAGAGGGGAGGACATCACTCCAGTTTCCCTGTCTCCAACCCTGGGATCCTGTAGGGGCCCTGATCTGGGGAAACATGAGGACGTGGAGGCAAGGGAGGAAGCTCAGGGGAGACACTTGTATATTGGGGGTTGCCTTTGAGCCACACCTTCTTCACTGGCTTCTATTCCAACCTAAAACACACAGGTCAGCTTCACCAGGAAGTACACGAGGCTGGTCTGAATCAAATGTCCCTTGACTCTCTGAAAGGATGGCATTAGGGCTGGGAGGCATAAAAATCAAGAGTCTCAGCCTCTTGTTACTAAACTTTGTATTTCACTAAGGTATATGCTAAGATTCTAAACATTCTCTCTTCATATATTGTTTTATAAAATTGAATAATAGCTCCTATCTGATATACCATATATACATACATATATGAGCTTAGAATCATATATATATATATATATATATATATATATATATATATGAGAAAAGACTTTGAATATTCCGAAGGGCAAGAAAGATGCAGATACAGATACAGGCTGGGCATGGTGGCTCATACCAGTAATAGCAGCAGTTTGGAAGGCCAAGGTGGGAGAATTGCTTGAGGCCAGGAATTTGAGATGAGCCTGGGCAACATAGTGAGACCCCTGTCTCTACAAAAATTAAAACTAAAAAATTAGCCAGGAATGGAGGTGTGTGCTGCAGTCCTACCTACTCAGGAGGCGGAGGTGAGAGAATTGCCCGAGCCCAAGAGTTTGAAGTTACAATGAGCTTTGATCGTGCCACTGCACTCCAGTTTGGGTGACAGAGCAAGACCCCGTTTGTTTAAAAAAAAATGCTAAAAACATGGATTTGATTTTAAAGAATTCCCCAAACAAGTTGGCCTTCAGTTGTTTCACGGAATAATCAGATGAACATGCTCAAGGAGTGAAACACGTTTTCAACATGTGCACGTCCTTTGGAACTGATAAGAAAGCACTGAGGCATTTACTGGGTTGTAATCTAGACTCAATAAGTCCATGTACCTCTCCCGGACTTCATCTCAAGCACAGAGACCTGAGTTCATTAAATACTCACAAACCCCAGTGTGTAGGACATCGCCCTTCACCCATTAGGAAATCAGTAACTACTTGTTGAAAGGATGAATGAATAACACCCACATTAATCTTAATACCCCTCAAGTGAAAGAGGTGCTAGATATCTCCTTTCCTAAGTTTTAGAGAAAAGAGAATTGGCTTCTAGGACTGACTTTGTCACTGCCTAGTGATGACCTTAAAGAAGTCATTTTTCCTCCCAGGGAAACTCAGCCAGGAGATTGAACAGAGATGTCCTCCAGCTTCAAACTTCAAATCCTGCAGACAAAGAAATTAATGAATTGTATATTTTAACTTATTAAAAAGAAAGGTGCAGCAGCTGTGGCGGTTCCTCACAAAGTTAAAGAGAACTACCATGATTCCGCTTCTAGGTATATACACAAAAGAATTAAAAGCAGGGACTCAAACAGGTATTTGTACACCCATGTTCACAGCAGCATTATTCACTACAGCCAACAACCCAAATGTCCATCAACAGATGAATGGTACACAAAATGTGGTGTTCTACATACAAGGGAATATTATTCCGCCTTAAAAAGGAAGGAAATTTTGACAAGTGCTACCACATGGATGAACCCTAAGGACATAGGCCAAGTGAAATAAGGCAGTAACACAAAGACAAATATTATATGATTCCACTTGTAGTAAGTACCTAGAGTAGACAAAGTCTTAGAGATAGAAAGTAGAATGTAATAGAGGCTACCTGGAGCTGGGAGAAAGGAGAATGAGGAATTAGTGTTTCACGGTTGCGGTTGCAGTTTGGGATGATGAATATGGTCTGGGGACGGACAGTGGAGATGGCTCCACAGCATTGTGAATGCACTTAATGCCAGTCGATCACACACTACTTAAAAATGGTTAAAATGGTAAAGTTCATGTTACATATGTTTTACTCCCTCCCCTCCAAAAAACAAAACACTATTGGCAAAGAGGTAGCAGGTGAGGGGCAGGCTGGTCTGGTCCTTGTGACTGCGAACATCCCTGCTGCCCGTTTTTTGTCTGAAGCCCGGCTGGGTCGCTGGAGATCCAGCGGAGTGTGCGGAGGGAGGCGTGTTGGATACCGTTAAAAATGAGAAGCCCCAGGCCGGGCGCGGTGACTCACGACTGTAAGTCGCGGCCCAACCCTTTGGGAGGCCGAGGCAGGTGGATCACTTGAGGTCAGGAGTTCGAGACAAGCCTGGACAAAATGGTGAACTCCTGTTTAAAAAAAAAAAAAAAAAATTAGCAGGGCGTGGTGGCAGGAGCCTGTAATCCCAGCTACTCGGGAGGCTGAGACAGAAAAATCGCTTGAACCCGGGAGGCGGAGGTTGCAGTGAGCCCAGATCGTGCCAATGCACTCCAGCCTGGGCGACAAGAGCGAGACTCCGTCTCAACAACAATAACAACAAAAAATTAGAAGCCCCTGGGGACGGAGAGCATTAGGACAAATACCTAATGCATATGGGGCTTAAAACCTAGATGATGGGTTGATAGGTGCAGCAAACCACCAGGGCACATGCATACATATGTAACAAACCTGCACGTTCTGCACATGTATCTTGGAACTTAAAGTAACAAAATAAAATAAAATAAAAATAAAAATTAGAAGCCCGAGAGAGGGAAAACAGCTTAGGAAGGGGTTGCCCCCGCCACTCCGCAGGCTGCAGAGGGAAGAGAAAGCGCCCCCGTGGCGCCCCCAGGGCCGTGCAGCCCAGACCTAGCCCCGCAGCCCCACATACCCCAGCACCTCCGAAGCTGCGTGCAGAGCCGCTCGCTCCCACCTCCGGCTGCACCCGCGCGCCCCCTTGCGGCGGATTCCGCTCTGGCGCATAGCCCCACTGGAGCGCTGGCGCGTTGGCGATGGGGTCCCAGGTGGGAGAGAGATCTGTCCGCTGAACCTGCGCATCCCGGCCCCTGCGGAGGCTGCAGAGATTCTGTCCTTTCTGTTCGGAGGGAAGAGAGAGGGCGCCAGGGAGACATAAGCTAGATTTTTATTAATAGATAACTTTATTTGAAAATTATCTTTAAACGAAAGAGCAAGGGGAAAAATGGATTCTATCCTTTGCCGCACTACTAAAAAGTAACTTCCATTCAACTTATTTCAAAAGAGAACGTCGATATTGATATGCAATATTTTTAATTGTTTTAAAATATTTAATTGTGTGCAATAATTTTTTTAACTGCTCAGTTCCAAAGCTGGAAGTTGAAGTGATGTTTTTGACAGGGAAGACTGAAGAAGAGACCCCATTGCATCTTCATCGGAGCTGGAGGACAAAAAAAAAAAATTCTTAGGACACTTAACATGGAGAGTTTGAGATCCGGATACAGCGTGGGCTGTAACTAAGGGCAGTGGAAGCAGGCAGCCTTGGCTAGGATGCCGCTGCTCCTCATGACATTTTGTCTCACAAACTTAGCAAGTTCTTAGAAAGTCCAAAACGCCACATGTGTTGCCTAATTTTCTTATATGATCACAGGAAATAAATAGGAAAAATGCAGATAATTTGCATTTTATTTGATAATTTTTAAATAAAAGTTACTTGTTAATAAAATTTCAGGTAGGATGCTCCCTCAGTTTCTTCTGTACAATATCATTCATTGACCAGATATTTGAAGAAAAGTTATTCTTTGTTTTTTTGAGAGCAGGTACTGTTTATTAACTGACCAGCTTAGAAAAATAATCATGGTAGACACCTTAGTTCATTATTCTAATAAGCTGTTGATCTGGTCCTCCCTGTTGCCAGCATCTCCACCTTCTACAAAATGGGTGGTCTTTTTCTTCTTTCCACCTCATGGAGAAGATAATTTAAAGGACCACAGGAAGTTATTTGCTTCTTTGAAGCATTTTCCAACAGTATAGATCTCATGAATCAGATCTTCCGTGCAGATGATGCCATATTTACCAAGCGTTCGAGCAATCAAAGCGTTATCTGTCAAAGCAATTCGCTTCTTATTGATTTTGCCATAACCCCGCTTGTAGATTAGTTTATTTACTGACTTCAGATTTGGGTACCCCCTGCAATATATGGTTCTACAATCCCCAGCATGTTAATTGAAACCTTGTTAAGCTTCACAAAGGTTCCACTGAAGATTTGACGAAGGCGAAGAAGCTGCAACACCTTTCGGACCTTTGGGCTCACACCACTGATACCTCTGATCCTGATGACAAATGCCAATTTGGGTTCTGCAGGTACATAGAAGTTGCCAGCTTTTCTTGCCATTCAAATTTAAGTTCCGTATATCTGTCTATATTCCTTGTGATAGTGCTTTGCTTTTTCATAGATAAGCTTCCTCCTTGCCTTTCGAAGCATCTTTTGGGCAAACTTCTTTCTCAGGCATTTGATCTTCAGCTCTGTGAAATTTCTTCGCTTTTTCTTAAGGGTTTCTGGTACAGCAGGAACCTTTTTCTTCTTCTCTTTGACACTCTTCATGGTTCCAGCGGGAAAAGAGGAACTATTCCTTTATTATTAAAAGATGAAATCTGCAATATCCAGCAAACATTACTTTCCCTACTGGATCTTTAAATTATTAGTCCCATGTTCCTCTGATAAAAATTCACTAAGCCTTTATGTCCTGGGTGCTGAATAAACCCTGCATTTACTTTCAAGAAGAAACCTACCTTTCTTAACCTGGAGGTAGATTGCTGCTCATAAGTGACAGATGGAGTACTGTAAATCCCCGAGGGTGATTCTAGCCCTTGACCCAGTAGGATATTTACTGTCAATGATGCCTAGATTTAGAAAGAGGATGTAAACGTGGTGTCGACACCAGACAGGGCAAAGAGCAACTGCTTGTGGAAAACACACATGCATCCGTCATCACTGCAGATGAGGAGGAAAAGGAGGACAAGGAGTGAATTTGAAAAGCAGGATAACTTAGTGTAGGTCTGAGTGCCCAAGATCAAACCTGACTCCACCCTCACTGCCTTATGTGATCCCGAGAAATTACTCAAAATATCTGTACCAACATTTCCTCAGGCTGAAAGTAGGAAGTAGCACCTTTTTCATAGAGTTGTTGGAAAGATTAAAAACAGTAAATGTCATCTGTGTCAAAACCTTGATACTAGTGTATTTCTGTTCACTGAATGGTTTGTACCCCTTTAGTTTCCTTGATATACGTTGATTAAAAAAAAAAAAAATTTGACTGGGCCCGGTGGCTCACGCCTGTAATCCCAGCACTTTGGGAGGTAGAGGCAGGCAGATCACCTGAGGCCAGGAGTTTCAGACCAGCCTGGCTAATGTGGCGAAACCCCGTCTCTACTAAAACTACAAAAATTATGTGGGCCTGGTGGCACATGCCTGTAATCCCAGCTACTCGGGAAGCTGAGGCAGGGAGGCAGAGGTTGCAGTGAGCCGAGATTGCATCACTGCACTCCAGCCTGGCCTACAGAGCAAGACTCTGTCTCAAAAAAAAAAAAAAAAATCAACAAAATTGATTAAAATGTCTAATTGGCTTTTATTAGTGACTCATAAAACAGGCAGTTGCTAATCAAAATAGAGGGAGCTTCAATGAGCCTGGCAGACCAGTTGGTTTTCCTAAGGTGGCTTGAACAGAAATAGGGAAACAGGAATACAAAAAGTGAATTGGTTAACATCAGTTTACTTCAGGTTACTTTACTTATAAAGGGTTAAAGCAGAGAGGACTTCCTTATCATGCTGACTTAGGCTGACTGGGCCCTTTCTGATTGCTTGCTGTGAATCTCTTGTTTTTACGAAAAGCCAGTCTATTTTGGGAATTTTCCCGTTTATGTTTCAGTTTGATTACAGTTTGATTACTTAGCACAAGGGACCCCATTTTGGTTCAATCTGTTGCGACCTAATGCAGGGGCTCAGTTCAAAACCATGGCCTCTCACACATTTTATTTAACAACACAAAGAAAAGAGTTTTTGCTCTGAAGCCAATTTTCTTGCAGCTATTGATAAACCGATCATAACAGAACTAAAAAATATATTCAATAAACAAGTACAAGATTAAAGAATTGTCTAAACAATGTAATGTAATAAGCAAAAGATTATAAATCCAAATCACTTGATTTAGGATTAGGGTAAGGTGTTCCTTATGGCTCCACAGTTTGTTTTTAAGTATTACCTATTAAGTAGATGTCTCACTCTAATCTCTGCCTTCAGTGAATATTATAAATGTTAATTTTATTAAATTCACACTTAAATGATGCTTTTAAAATTATCTTTGGGTCAGGCACAGTGGCTCACCACTATAATTCCAACACTTTGGGAGGCTGAGGCAAGAGGATTACTTGAGCCCAGGAGCATGGGCAACAAAGTGAGACTCTGACTCTACCAAAAACATTTTATTTAATTAGCCAGGCATGGTAGCACAGGCCTGTAGTCCCAGCTACTCAGGAAGTGAGGTGGGAGGATCGCTTGAGCCTGAGAGGTCAAGGCTGCAGTAAGCCATGATCATGCCACTGCACTCTAACCTGGACAACAGAGTGAGACCCTGTCTCAAAATAAAAATGAAAATAAAATTATCTTTGAACTAAAATAAATGACGCTTTAGGCAAGTGAAATTGTCGAAACTCTGAAAATAGGATGTACGTATAGTTGATGTATTTGTTTAGCCCAGTTTATCATGTAAACAACAGGTTAGTATACCCAAGTTTCAGAAACACTTTGGGGGTTCATCAATTTTTGGTTACCTTCAAGATTTTCTTAACCTCTTACATGAAAATTTGTGTCAGGGCCAGGCTCTGTGGCTCATGCCTTTAATTCCAGCACTTTGGGAGGCCAAAGCAGGAGGATCGCTTGAGCCCAGGAAATCGAGACCAGCTTGGGAACATAGTGAGACTCCTTATCACTACAAAAAATTTAAAATTATTTGGGCATGGTGGTACATTACTGTAGTCCAGCTACTATAGGGGCTGAGATGGGAGGATCACTTGAGCTAGGAGGCTATGGCTGCAGTGACTGTGATTGCACTACTGCACTCCAGCCTGGGTGGCAAAGTGAGACCCTGTCTCAAAAAGAAAAAAAGGAGTAGGAAATTAGTGTGTCTAGGGCCGGAGCTCTTAGGCAAACTGGTGAAGCCCCTTCTCAGAATAATGCTTTTAACGCCTAAAATAAAAAATGAGATTGTAAATGAGAAACTAAAAATTAGCTTGGACTTTAATCTGCCCTCGTATTCATTAGCCTGGACTGATAAAACCAGCCTCAAAATTACCAGAAAACAGTATTTCTCTCAAACCACAGTAAATCATAAAGTGTCATAACAACCTCCTTTCTTTTCTACTTAATTTTTTTTTTTTTTTTTTTTTTTTTTTGCCAAGTCCTTTATGGAAGTTGTTGTGCGTGTCTCTGTTGTCTTCGTGGAAGGCCAGAGCCACACGGTCCTAAGAGCTGGGAACCAGGAAGCGTAGGCTGATCTGAAGAAGACACTTCAATCATGGATGATGCTAAAAATGTTCTGTATGCCTGGTGCGGCAAAAGGAAGATGACTCCATCCTATGAAATTAGAGCATTGGGGAACAAAAGTAGGCAGAAATTCTTGTGTGAGGTTCAGGTGGAAGGGTATAATTACAGTGGCATAGGAAATTCCACCAATAAAAAAGATGCACTGAGCAATGCTGCCAGAGACTTTGTTAACTATTTGGTTCAAATAAATGAAGAGTGAAGAAGTTCCAGCTTTTTGGGGTTGCATCTCTGCCCCCACTTACTGATATTCCTGACACTACAGCAAATGCTGAAGGAGGTTTACCAACAACCATGGGAGGGCCTCTTCCGCCACATCTGGCTCTCAAAGCTGAAAATAATTCTGAGGTAGGGGCCTCTGGCTATGGTGTTCCTGGGACCAAGGAGCCAACTTGAAGGATTACTACTCAAGAAAGGAAGAACAAGAAGTGCAAGCGACTCTAGAGTCAGAAGAGGTGGATTTAAATGCTGGGCTTCATGGAAACTGGACCTTGGAAAATGCTAAAACTCATCTAAACCAATATTTTCAGAAAGAAAAAAGCCAAGGAGAATATAAGTACACCCAAGTGGGTCCTGATCACAACAGGAGCTTTACTGCAGAAATAACCATTTACATCAAGCAGCTGGGCAGAAGGATTTCTGCACATGAACATGGATCAAATAAGAAATTGGCAGCACAGTCCTGTGCCCTGTCACTAGTCAGACAACTCTACCATCTTGGAGTGGTTGAAGCTTACTTCGGACTTACAAAGAAGGAAGGAGAGAGAGTGGAACCTTACAAGGTAAACCTCTCTCATGATTTACAGCATCAGCCACAAAACATCATTTGAGAGCTAAATCTTGAGATTATGCCCCCGCCTGAAGATCCTTCTATGCCAGTTGCACTCAACATTGGCAAATTGGCTCACTTTGAACCATCTCGGTGACAAAACCAAGTGTGTATAGTTCCTCGGTCACCTCCACAATCCAGATGGAATCCTTGGACTACTAGCAACATTGCTGAGGGACCTCTGGGCTTTTGCTTCTCCAGAGCAAATAAGCTTGGACCTCAAGAATGAATTGGTGTACCAGTTGGAACAGGATCATGATTTGCCAGCAATCTTGCAGGAGCGAGAGTTACTGCCTGTGAAGAAATTTGAAAGTGAGATTCTGGAAGCAATCAGTCAAAATTCAGTTGTCATTATTAGAGGGGCTGCTGGATGTGGTAAAACCACACAGGTTCCCCAGTTCATTCTAGATGACTTTATCCAGAATGACTGACAGCAGAGTGTAACATTGTAGTAACTCAGCCCAGAAGAATCAGTGTAGTTTCCGTGGCAGAGCGAGTTGCATTTGAGAGAGGAGAAGAGTCTGTAAAAAGCTGTGGTTACAGTGTTCAGTTTGAGTCTGTACTTCCTTGTCCTCATGCCAGTATAATGCTTTGTACTGTAGGTGTGCTCCTAAGAAAATTAGAAGCAGGCATTTGAGGAATCAGTCATGTAATTGTAGATGAAATACATGGAAGAGACATTAATACTGACTTCCTTTTGGTAGTACTGCGTGAAGTTGTTTCAGCTTACCCTGAAGTTCTCATTGTTCTTATGTCCACTTCTATTGATACCAGCATGTTGTGTGAATATTTCTTCAATTGCCCCATCATTTAAGTGTATGGGAGGACTTACCCAGTTCAAGAATATTTTCTGGAAGACTGCATTCAGATGACCCACTTTGTTCCTTCACCGAAAACCAAGAAGAAGGACAAGGATGATGATGGTGGTGAGGATGATAATGCAAATTGCAACTTGATCCGTGGTGATGAATATGGTCCAGAAACAAGGATGAGCATGTCTCAATTGAATGAAAAAGAAACTCCTTTTGAACTCGTCGAAGCTCTCTTTAAGTACATTGAAACCCTTAATATTCCCAGAGCTGTGTTGGTATTTTTGCCTGGCTGGAATTTGATTTATACTATGCAGAAGCATTTGGAAATGAATCCACATTTTGGAAGCCATCAGTATCAGATTCTACCTCTGCATTCTCAGATTCCTCGACAGGAACAGCGCAAAGTGTTTGATCCAGTACCAGTTGGAGTAACCAAGGTTATTTTGTCCACAAATATTGCTGAAACAAGCATTATCATAAATGATGTTGTTTATGTCGTTGACTCCCGCAAGCAGAAAGTGAAACTCTTCGCTACTTACAACAATATGACCAACTATGCTACAGTGTGGGGATCAAAAACAAACCTTGAACAGCGGAAAGGGCAAGCTGGCCAAATACGGCCTGGATTCTGCTTTCACCTCTGCAGCCGAGCTCGTTTTGAGAGACTTGAAACCCACATGACACCAGAGATGTTCCAAACACCATTGCATGAAGTTGCTCTTAGCATAAAACTTCTGTGTCTAGTTGGAATTGGCCAGTTTCTGGCCAAAGCAATTGAAACTCTCCCTTTGGATGCTGTGATTGAAGCAGAACACACTCTTAGAGAGCTTGATGCATTAGATGCCAATGATGATTTGACTCCATTGGGGCGAATCCTGGCTAACCTCCCCATTGAGCCTCGTTTTGGCAAAATGATGATAATGGTGTGTATTTTCTATGTGGGAGATGCTATCTGTACCATTCCTGCTGCTACCTGCTTTCCAGAGCCTTTTATCAATGAAGGAAAGTGGCTGGGCTACAACCATTGAAATTTTGCTGGAAACGGATTTTCTCATCATGTAGCCCTTTTATCAGTATTCCAAGCCGGAGATGATACTAGAATGGGTGGAGAAGAAGCAGAAATACGTTTTTGTGTGCACAAAAGACTTAATATGGCTACACTAAGAATGACTTGGGAAGTCAAAGTTCAGCTCAAAGAGATTCTGATTAATTCTGGGTTTCCAGAAGATTGTTTGGTGACACAAGTGTTTACTAACACTGGACCAGATAATAATTTGGATGTTGTTATCTCTCTTCCTGGCCTTTGGTGTGTACCCCAATGTATGCTATCATAAGGAAAAGACAAAGATTCTCACCACTGAAGGGTGTAATGCACTTATCCACAAATCATCTGTTAATTGTCCTTTTAGTAGCCAAGACATGAAGTACCCATCTCCCTTCTTTGCATTTGGTGAAAAGATTCGAACTCGAGCCATCTCTGCTAAAGGCATGACTTTAGTCACCCCACTACAGTTGCTTCTCTTTGCCTCCAAGAAAGTCCAATCTGATGGGCAGATTGTGCTTGCAGATGACTGGATTAAACTGCAAATATCTCATGAAGCTGCTGCCTGCATCACCGCTCTCCAGGCAGCCACTGAGGCTCTGGTTGTTGAAGTAACCAAACAACCTGCTATCATCAGCCAGTTGGACCCCGTAAATGAAAGTATACTGAACATGATCCGTCAAATCTCTAGACCCTCAGCTGCTGATATCAACCTTATGATTGGCAGTACATGGTATGGAGATGGTCCAGGTCCTCCTAAGATGGCCCGATATGACAATGGAAGCGGATATAGAAGGGGAGGTTCTAGTTATGGCAGTGAAGGCTATGGCAGTGGCTATAGCAGTGGAGGCTATCGTAGCGGAGGCTATGGTGGCAGCTCCAGCTCCTGTCGGGCAGGATATGGTGCAGGTGTTGGTGGAGGCTATAGAGAAGTTTCCCGAGGTGGCTATAGAGGCAACTCTGGAGGAGATTACACAGGGCCTAGTAGAGGCTACAGATGATCTGGGGGATTCCAGCGAGGAGGTGGTAGGGGGGGCCTATGGAACTGGCTACTTTGGACAAGGAAGAGAAGGTGGCATCTATTAAGGCTTGTTTATGTCAGTTCCTGTGTGTAGACAGTAAGAAAAAAAAGGCATGCTATGTGTGACATTTTTTTCCAATGTTTATTTCCCACCAAAAAGTAAATGCATTTTAACCCATTCTGTGGTTCACCGTAGCTTAAGGAAACCAAGCGTATAGAGGCATTAGTGATTTTGTTTATATTATGTAAAATGTAACGATCTATCTTAGAAATACCACAGTTTGTATTTTTCTTTAAGGAGTAAAGATTTGTCTTTAAAAATAACTTGATATTTTCCTGGCTTTCATTTAATACAATGGAAAATAAAGTATTACAAGAAAAAAAATTTTTTTCTTAGAGACAGTATCTCATTATGTTACCCAGGCTGAAGTGCAGTGGCTATTCACAGGCACGATTATAGCTCACTATAGCCTCAAAGTCCTGGGTTCAAGCCTCCTGAGTAGCTAGAACTTCAGGTACAGGCCACCTTGCCTGGCTTCCTGCTTTCTTATTCACTGAGAAACTTTTTTCTCTAAAATCATAGATTAGAGACAACTTTGTGTTTGAAATTACATCAGTAACAATAAAATATCCCACCTTTGCTTGAAGGACCTCAGTCATTCCACACAGAGAATTGGCCTCAATTTACAACCCAGATGTCAAGCTTCTGATAAGGGGTTTCCAGACACAAAACTCCATCGCTATTTTAACTTCATAGTCTCCAAGGAAATAGGCCCTTCATCCACTTTGCAGTCTAGACCTAGAGCCTGTGCGTTGATGGCAGCAGCAGGCCGTCTGGAGCAGCCACTGCCATCATTGACATACAGCCTTGTTTTGCTTCGAGTCTACCAAAATACTGCTTATTTAAATTTCACCTCAACTCCACACTTCCCCAGAATCCTATCACTCTATCTGGGGAGATGCCATGTGGTCCAGGCAGTCTTAGGCTGAATGGGCAAGGATCCAAGGGAAACCAATTAGATTGAAATTCAGTTCTGTCTGTGGGCCCTCAAGATTTAAAAGCCATGGACAAGGGGGAAGCAACCAGTATCGACCAGTGATAATCTATGAGCACCTTCAGCTTGGGGTGTGGGGTCATAGACAAAAAGAATGGGGTTTAATCAGTGTTCCCATCCAAGGCAAAACCAGACCAGAAGAATGGGAGCTACCAGGAGGCTGAGTTAAGACCAATACTAGGGCCAGGCACGGTGACTACAGCCTGTAATCCCAGCACTTTTGGAGGCCGAGGCAGGTGGATTACTTGAGGTCAGGAGTTCGAGACCAGCCTGGCCAACATGGTGAAACCTCGTCTCTACCAAAAAAAAAAAAAAAATTACAAGTGGCACACACTTGTACCCAGCCACTAGGGAGGCTGAGGCAGGAGAATTGCTTGAACCCGGGAGGCGGAGGTTGCAGTGAGCCGAAATCACATCACTGCGCTCCAGCCTGGGTGACAGAAGGAGACTCCGTCTCCAAAAAAATAAAAAATAAAAACCAATACTAGGAAGTGCTTTCTTACCATGAAAGCTCCCTGCACACAGAATGAAGAGACAGATGGCAGAAGCAAGACCAGAGGCCTCCACCACTGAACAAGGTCAACCTGAATTTGTTTTTGTAGCTCTGGGAAGTCATGAACTGAATGGGAGGTTCTACTGTGGCCCTCTACTAACAGTAGATGGAAGCTGGAACCATCTACTGTTAATTGTCCTTTTAGTAGCCAAGACATGAAGTACCTATCTCCCTTCTTTGTATTTGGTGAAAAGATTTGAACTCGAGCCATCTCTGCTAAAGGCATGACTTTAGTCACCCCACTGCAGTTGCTTCTCTTTGCCTCCAAGAAAGTCCAATCTGATGGGCAGATTGTGCTTGCAGATGACTGGATTAAACTGCAAATATCTCATGAAGCTGCTGCCTGCCTCACCGCTCTCCAGGCAGCCACGGAGGCTCTGGTTATTGAGGCCATCTACTGTGGCCCTCATACATCATACTGTGTATGGTTCCAGGATTTGTAAATGCTCTAATCAATGTTTTTTTTTTTTTTTTTTTAAGCTGTTCCTGCTGATTGCTTTTTAAGCTAGGCTCAAGTGTGGGGCCACGGAATCCTTCAGGTGCCCTTCAAATCAGACATTACATTTCAGCTCTCAGGGCTAGAATGCTTCCCCCTCTTATCTTGGGCAGGTCTTTGAAGAAGCCAGTTTAGCCTTGGTAATTTTGAATTTGGCCGTAGTATACGGAGGAGAGCTAGGTAGCTATCAAAACACTTAGACAAACGTATGGTAAAATGCAGCCCAGCCTGAACCTCCGCAAAACCCCCAAACCTGGAGCAGCAAGTGGGCAAAGGAGTGTGTGTTTGGGGCAGGGTACTGAGTCCCATCTGTAATCAAGAGACCTGGAGAGCCCAAGGAAGTCAGTGACACCCCCACAAGCTACACATCCTCCAATGGATTGTGGTGGTCATCTCCGGCTACCGAAGCCACCTTGCTTATTCCCACAGCTTTACAAACATTATGATGCTTCACACGAGTTGTGGGTGAAGTGAAGGAGTTGGAAAGTCCCGGTCTAAGGCCCTGCAAAACTGCTGTCTGGTAAAAACAAGTGACTATGGCAAGGCCCTGAATGTACTACGTATAGACTTAAGTCAGCATTTGTGCCTAACAGCAAAGCATGCCACGAGAGGCTCCTCAAAAGCCGGGTAATTGATGCCATTGTTTTCTTGACCTAGTTGAAGAGTCAAAGAAGAGAAGGTGATGCAGAAACTTCTTTCCAGTGAAGTGACAGATCCAAGCAAGGAACACCTGCCGGTGAGGGGAGCGGTAGGGGAGGGGGTGGATTCGGCAGCACTCGGGTAGTGGCAGGGACCACATATCGTCGGTGTTAACCACTGTTATCACTGGCCCAGGTCAAGTGAGGACCAGTCATTTCCCCACTAAGCACTTGGGGAGTGGCAGGGACCACATATTGTCAGTGTTAACCACTGTTATGACTGGCCCAGGTCGGGTGACGACGAGCCATTTCCGCACTATTGTCCCTTCTTCCTCACTGCACCCCCAGCCCTGCACCCTCAGCCCCAAATACACATTCTCGTTCACTCAACGTTTGTTGACACCTAGCGTGGGCCCTGTGGGATGGGGTAAAAGTTCGGTGTTGGGAGGAGCCCGGTGACAGATTTTTGGTTTTGGTGGTAGCTTTTGGGCAAGGACAGGTCAGTTCATAAAAGATGACGCCCCAGGTCTGGATCGAATTCTCCTGGGAGCTAGACCAAAGCACCTTCCTGGACTGCAAAGTGTTGAAGCCGCCGCGGGCCGGGCGCGGGGAGGTGTCATGCGCCGGAACCTGCGCTTGCTGCCAAGCTCTGGAGCTGACGCGCAGGGGCAAGGCGCCCCGCGTCCCGGGCTGGCGGCTCCGCGCATGCTCCTCCCACCGGCGTCGCAGGCCTCCAGAGGCTCCGGAAGTACTGGGTGCAGCCTGATGGCGCAGGAGGTAGACACCGCACAGGGCGCCGAGATGCGGCGGGGCGCGGGCGCGGCTCGGGGACGCGCTTCCTGGTGCTGGGCCCTGGCGCTGCTTTGGCTCGCGGCGGTTCAGGGCTGGTCCCGGGCCTCGGTCATCCCCTCCCGGCGCCACTGGCCGGTGCCCTACAAGTGAGTGCGGCGGCGCGCGCACTGTCGGGGTTGGGGTCGGCGTTGACGATGGGGGATGGGGTGCTGGGGCGGGGACCCCTGCTCACCGTGGTTTGTGTCGGGTCACGAGATGGTGCGGGGACAGCGCCAGGTGACGCTCGGAGCGCACTTGAGAGCAAAGTTGAGGACTGGGGAGTCGCAGCCGCTCGTTACGTGCAGCCCTGGGACCTTTCATCCCCTCTGGTCACTTGCGGCAGACTCAGGACAGTCCTGAATCGTGGAAGAAGAAAAGGAGAGTAATGTTATTTAATGGAGGGACTTCTGGGTACAAGTAGCTGATTTCTTGAGTAGTTTAAAAACACTGTCTATCGCATTTATTTATATCATGCACTGTCGTTAGTTATTACTGCGGAACATTTGGTACAATTTACTGGGCGACCAACTCGCTCTGGTTTCAACCTGATCAGAACCTGATCCGAAGTCCTTATTGGGACTTCCCAGTTTTGCCCTCAAAAGTCGCGCATCCCGGGAATCCCCGTCTCCTGCAGTCCTGGTTAGACTGGGAAGATTGTCACCGCTTTTGTCCAGTCTTCAGCCTGGAGGTAGGACGCCGGTCCTAAGTCGGGGACAGAGCCCGCACACCGGGTAGGTCGATTCCAGCCTTTGACAGAGAAGACACAGCCTCCGGCGGTCAGAGATAGCTAAACACAGAGAAAGAAAACATGGTGTCAACATCAGGCAGGAGAAAGACCAGCAGTTTTTGAAAACAGCTATTTTTCTTTAAACCAAAAGCATCATTGGACATAATTTTAACTTACTAGCATAAGTAATCAACAGCTAAAACTGCACACAACAAACCTGAAGAAAACAGCTATTTTGCATGACAGTATGAGTGGGAAGGAGTTCTGCCTGCTGCGGGTCAAATCTGGCTCTCTCATCACCAGGGATCTTGGGAAAGTTACTCAGAATCTCTGTGCCCACATGCCCTGAGTCAAAAAATAGGAATAGTGGTAGCACTTACCTCATAGGTTTGCTGGAAGGATTAAATCTAGTAAAATGCCAGCTGTTGTCAAACCTAGATAGTGTATTCTGCTCACTGAAAGGTTTACAACACTTTTTTTGTGTGTGTGATATACTACGTGGAAAGAGAAGTTTGTGGTTGAAGCTAGTTTTCTGGAAAATGTTAATAATAAAATATTTGTAAGAAGTCAAAATTACCCAATAGAACAAGAATTGTAAATCCAAACGATTTGATTTAACATTAGGGCAAGGTGTTGACTATGGCTTTTTAGTGGATTTTTTTTTTAAGTCTCAGATATTAAGTACGTGCCCCCATCTAATTCCCTCGATTGAATATAATATTTAAGTTTATTAAGTTCACACTTAAATTACCTTTGAACTAAAATAGATTTTGCTGTGTCAGTGAAATCTCCATGTGATTATGTATTTGTTTAAACCAGGTAAGTGCCTATAAAACACTGTACCCAAGTAGCATAAACTTTTGGGAGCGTCATTAATAGTTTCGGTTAGCATAAAGATTTTAACTTCTTAAGTTAAAATAGAAATTTTTGTTGATTTGTTAAGATTTGTTAGATCTGGCTACAACCTTGGGGATCTAGGATTCTTAGATAGAAGCTGTTGTTGCCACCACTTCTTTCTTTCCCAGTGCCAGATTATAGGTGACCAGTGTGTCTGTTGAGCTGAATTCAGCTGCAGTGCCCCTCGAGTCCTATTGCTCTGGCCTTCTCCAGTCTTCTTTTCTTGCCTGCATTGTTGAGGTCACCTTCTAACTGATCTCTCATGTTTTATTTGGCCTCTCTCCGTACCCTCTTTTAATTCATGAAATAAGGTTTACTTTATAGCAAATTCAGTCCTGTCAGATCTGCTACTTAACATCCTTTAAGTTTAGCCCTCCCCAATTGTAAGGCAGGGAATTCCATGCACATTCTCCTAGTGACAAAATGACAGCCCCTGCCAGTCTCTTCTGTCTCCATTCCTGCGTCGAGGCCTGAAATCCAGTCTTCCGTACCTACTGGAGACCAAATGTGCCAGGCTTGTCTTACAATACTTAACATTTCCTCTGCCTTTCTGTCTTAACCTTCTAGTCAAGTACATTAAAAACCTAGGCCCGGCCTTCGTCTCTTTCTTTGCCCTCCCCACCCCATTCATCCCATACCTGGTTAACAATGATTTGTCCTTCCTGTGTGCCCATAGGACTCATTCCTTTAGTCTAGCACATACCACACTCATTACTTGTTCAGTGTCTTTCCAGCTCCCACCCACAGTTCCATGAGAAAGGGAACAGTGTTTTAATTTTTGTTTCCCTCCTTCTTACTGTAGTTCCCTATATACGTAGTGGAGCCTCAATAAATATTGGTTGAATGAATGTTAATTCGTAAGTAAATATAAAATGTATTCTGTTACTCATAATTATCTGAATAATCTTAATGTATGGATTGTTTGTAAAATTGAACACATTGGAAAAATGTTCATTTATTCTGTAAACATTTGCAAATGTCTACTATGATCTGGAGCTATAAAAATTTTAAGACAAAATTCCTGTCTTCAAAATTTTCACAGTGGGATCAGGGAACAGGGAAGCCCGTATTTATCAGAGTGCTTTTAGTTTATCATTTGCTATTAAAAACATTATTGGAAGTTTGTTCACAAGATAACAAAATGTGTGTTTATATTTATTAACTATGGTCCGACCTTTGAATGTTCCCCTAAAAATGTTACTGGATTCTAAAAGACATGAGAAGAATCAGATTCATTTTAGAATCTAAGTAGATGGTTTCTTTTTCTTTATTAGGCGCTTTGACTTCCGTCCAAAACCTGATCCTTATTGTCAAGCTAAGTATACTTTCTGTCCAACTGGCTCACCTATCCCAGTTATGGAGGGTGATGATGACATTGAAGTTTTTCGATTACAAGCCCCAGTATGGGAATTTAAATATGGAGACCTCCTGGGACACTTGGTAAGGATGCATCTTGGTCTTATAACTTTGGTTAATTCAATGATTTGGTTATTAAGTTGATTTTTAAGGAGTAATCACTATTTAGATGGCTGACTTTAGATCATGTTGGTGTTTGTCTTAGTACATTTAAAATGAGTAGTCAAAAATAGTTACTATCAGATTTTGTAATCTTGACAACAACAAATGTAATCACCATTATCCATTGTAATATTATGAATCTGAAACCAGCTCCTGTACCTAGCTCCTGGAAGGTGAGAAGAGGCCCAGAAGTGGCAGGGCAGGCAGGTAACACCTCTTGATTTCCATACCCTGTTGTAGTCACTTTTCCAGGTTAACCCATCACCATGTGAGGTCTGTAGAGCTGCTTCCAGAGACTGGCATGGGGGCTCCTCACACTTATTCTAAGCTCTAAGGAAATTATGAGCTTGTCCACATAACATGCAGGCCTCCTATTTGAGATGAGCCAAATAGGGGTGTAGTGGCCAAAGCCGGGGTGGATGAGGGCCTGGAGTTTGGGGCCACAGAGTGGATATGAAAATAGCAGCATGGAAGAACAGCTGAACAGTTGTTCTACTTGATATGCATTTGTGATGTGCCACATTTTCTCCTATCAGGTTACCTGGACCCATGGTTGTGTCACCGTTGCTTTTATACATGTACTGTCTTTACACAGAAAATTATGCATGATGCCATTGGATTCAGAAGTACATTAACTGGCAAGAACTACACAATGGAATGGTATGAACTTTTCCAACTTGGCAACTGTACATTTCCCCATCTCCGACCTGAAATGGATGCCCCTTTCTGGTGTAATCAAGGCGCTGCCTGCTTTTTTGAGGGAATCGATGATGTTCACTGGAAGGAAAATGGGACATTAGTTCAAGTAGCAACTATATCAGGTAAGTTTTGAAAATATAGTAATATTTGATCATTGCATCAAAAACCAAATGAAAGAAATTGTTATACTTCCATTGAAACATTTCAGTAATGTTTTACTTAGAGGTCATTTGTAAAATGTACTTTTGGAACCATTAAACTTTGGGAATTTTTTTCATCTCTTATTTGTATTTTTTATTTATTTTATTTGAATAGGTTTGTGGCGAACTGGTTATGTTAAGTTACATGAATAAGTTCTTTAGTGGTGATTTCTGAGATTTTTGCGCACCCATCACCCGAGCAGTGTACACTGTACCCAATGTGTAGTCTTTTATCCCTCACCCCTCTCCGACCCTTTTCCCCGACTTCCCAAAGTTCATCATTCTTATGCCTTTGCATCCTCATAGCTTAGCTCCCACTTACAAGTGAGAATACACAATGTTTGGTTTTCTATTCCTGAAGAGTTACTTCACTTGGATGGAATTGGAGACCATTATTCCAGGTTGCTGCAAATGCCATTATTTCATTCCTTTTTATGGCTGAGTAGTAGTATTCCTTGGTATATATACACCACATTTTCTTTATCCACTCATTGATTGATGGGCGTTTGAGCTGGTTCCATATTTTTGCAATTGCAAATTGTGCTGCTATAAACATGCATGGGAAAGTATCTTTTGCGTATAATGAGTTCTCTTCCTTTGGGTAGATACCCAGTAGTGGGATTGCTGGATCAAATGGCAGTTCTACTTTTAGTTCTTTAAGGAATCTCCACAGTGTTTTCCATAGTGGTTGTACTAATTTACATTCCTACCAGCAGAGAAGAAGTGTTCCCTTTCCCCCACATCCCGCCAATATCTATTTTTTTTTATTTTTTGATTATGGCCATTCTTGCAGGAGTGAGGCGGTATTACATTGTGGTTTTGATTTGCATTTCCCTGATCATTGCATTTCCCTGAGCATTTTCATGTTTCTTGGCCATTTGTATATCTTCTGAGAATTGTCTATTTGTGTCCTTAGCCACCCCCACCCCGCCTTTTTTTTTGTTTGTTTTTTTGAGGTGGAGTTTTGTTCTTGTCGCTCAGGCTGGAGTGCAATGACACAATCTCAGCTTGCTGCAACCTCCACCTCTTGGGTTCAAGCGATTCTCCAGCCTTAGCGTCCCAAGTAGCTGGGATTACAGGCGCCCGCCACCATGCCAAGCTAATTTTTGTATTTTTAGTAGAGATGGGGTTTCGCCATGTTGGCCAGGCTGGTCTCAAACTCCTGACCTCAGGTCATCTGCCCACCTCGGCCTCCCAAAGTGCTGGGATTAAAGGTGTGAGCCACCACTCCCGGCCGTTAACCCACTTTTTGATGGGATTGTTTTTTTCTTGCTGATTTGAGTTCCTTGTAGATTCTGGATATTAGTCCTTTGTCAGATGTATAGATTGCAAAGATTTTCTCCCACTCTGTGGGTTGTCTATTTACTCTGCTGATTGTTCCTTTGGCTGTGCAGAAGCTTTTTAGTTTAATTAAGTCTCATCTATTTATATTTGTTTTTGTTGCATTTGCTTTTGGTGGAACCACTAAACTCTGACCCAAACTATTACTCATGCAGAACTTCACCTGTTGGTGATGAGTAGCTTATCTCTGATCTTTGAATGTTTCCCTAAAAATGCTCTTTTCCTATCATAAAAATGAATAAAATGATAAAACATTTTGTACAATTAAATTGGTCTTTCTAAACGAAATAGTAAGAGAAATCCATAAAATGCCTGATTAAAGGATATGTTAACTATATCTGAAAAAAATTTTAGTGATGATATTTTTATGTTGAAAAATAATAGCTACTAATATAGACTGGTTCTGGCACTGTTCTGAGTACTGTACATATATCACATCATTCATCATCACAACTTCTGGAGGTAGTAACTATTATTTTGCCTATTTTACAGATGGAGAAACTGAGGCACAGAGAGGTTAAAGTTACACAGCTTAGTAAGTGGGACTCCAACCCTGGCAGTTACGCCCCATTGCCCATTCTCCTAACTACTTTGATACATTGCCTCCCAAAATGTATATGATCTTATATTGGAGACCCTCTTGAGCAGTTTAAATATTTTATCTTTGAGATTTTTTTCTTCTTTTGGATGTATTGGAAAGTTGCTGAAAGTTGGAATTGTGTTGCAAGTGCTGCATTGTTGGTTAGTAATGAAAAGAGTTCAGCAATCCTTTCATTGGTAACTCCTTATGTGACTTGGGTCACATTTTATATCTTATTGGCCCATTGCCTCATGTGCAAAATGGAGACAATATACCATAGCATTTGAGAAGTAAGGAGCTTGTCCATATGATTTATGAAGCATTACATTATAAATTGCTGTTCCCCAGAACAGTAGAAACATCTGAAATGAAAGCACTGTTGTGACAATAATTATTCAGTGAACCCCAGGACTTGAGGAAGTAATCATGCTTCCTATTTGTATAGCTCTTTACAAATGATTTGGAGGTATGTTAACTCACGGTTCAGTGGAGAGGATAAGATACTCATTCTCTGCAAATAAGGAATTGAGGCTCAGCCAGGTAACATGACTTACTTGCCTCTCAAGGTCAAAGAGCTGGATGTAGCAGAATCAGGAATAAAACTGAGGTCTCTTAAATGTAACAAGGATCTGTTAGCCGAATGCACCATGTTGTTTTCTAATCTTTCCTGCTACTTTCTAATCAATGTGCCTTAAACCATACCAACAATACAAAAGTCCATCATTAGCGGCTCTTTCTTTCATTCCAGGCCAGTTCACACCTTTCCCCATTTCCACCTACATCGTTATCTGAAAATCCTTCCTTCTGACATAAAGTCAATGATCATATGAATGAGTGATCACTATTTTTTTGTAAAATAGTTCAAAATATGCCAGTACTTAAATCTTTTAAGTCATTTATTTGCCTTGTGAATAATCCTGTGATTGACAAAATAGTGTTTTGAAGCATTCTTGTCTCATAAGGATAGTGGTGGCATTTGAAAGTTGAAGAATGCTAAGAACAGTATCCCCAGTTCTAATACAACAGGCTTTATTCTGTTCTACAATGTTAATTCCATAAAATTGATAAAGGCAGTCACTCTATTCATTTTACAGAACATGAAGTATTTATTTTATGGACTTAAGTTGGAGTAACCAAAGAGGTTTGCACACAGTGACAGGATGCAGTGTTTGGGGCCCAGTTCTATTAGGCATTATAAATGCCCAAGATGAGAGTTGTAACCATGCAGAGTAGTGTTTTCTGAATATTTGGAAAGATTCTTCTGGTGTAGTACAAGATGGTAGGAGAGAGGGTTAGCCATCCTGGAGTATGAACTCGGCCTAAAACATTTCCAGTTTAGTTGATTTGTTGGAAGGACTTAACATGGCAGGTGGAGAGGTCATCAGCAGCATCCCAACAACTCCAAGTACAGGGAAGAAAGAAACGTACCAAACACACAAGGTGGATGGGGTATGGTGCTTGTTCTCATAACAGTAATAGCCAGCCTTCTAGAGCAGTGGCTCCTTAGGCAGCCATTCACTCTTTATGTGTAGCATGCTTTGCAACAGTGAAGCTCCACATTTCCCACACCTCCATTTTCCTTACACTGTCTTTGCCCATTCTGCTTTTCCTCTTTCGCAATTCTTTTTGTGCTTTCCTTTTCTCTTTTGCCTCTGAATCCAAGATTTGGTGAGTTGGGTAGAGAAAGAGAGCTTCTGCATTTGTATAATTTCGCTTTGACTATAGCTTAAATGATTATAGAATTAGTATGTAAGATGACTTCTCCTTATACACCTATTATATCTAATGTTTACAATTCAGAAATATCTTGTGCCTTGAAGAATGGAATAAAATTGGCTGAGCTTGGATTCCTGTTGTGAAATGCAGGTGTGGAAATTCAAAACCATTGTTTACTCAGGCATCCAGTCTTAATCAAGTTAGAACATTTTACTTAAAATTAATATGATTAGGCCAGCCATGGTAGCTCAAACCTATAATCCCAGTGCTTTAGAATGCTGAAGCAGGAGGATCACTTGAAGTTGGGAATTTGAGACCAGCCTGGGCAATACAGCAAGACCCTGTGTTGCCCAGGCTGGTCTCAAATTAAAAAAAAGAAAAATTAAAAAATTAGTTGGGTTTGGTGGCCAGTGCCTGTAGTCCCAGCTACTCAGGAGGCTGAGGTGGGAGGATCACTTAAGCCCAGGAGGTCAAGGCTGCAGTGAGCTGTGATGTTACCACCGCACTCTAGCCTCGGCAACAGAGGGAGACCTGTCTTTAAAAAAAAAAAAAAAAAAAAAAATTAACATGATTAGCTTTGTTCACTAGGTGACTTTGTTTTGTTTTTTTAAACTAGGAAACATGTTCAACCAAATGGCAAAGTGGGTGAAACAGGACAATGAAACAGGAATTTATTACGAGACATGGAATGTAAAAGCCAGCCCAGAAAAGGGGGCAGAGACATGGTTTGATTCCTACGACTGTTCCAAATTTGTGTTAAGGACCTTTAACAAGTTGGCTGAATTTGGAGCAGAGTTCAAGAACATAGAAACCAACTATACAAGAATATTTCTTTACAGTGGAGAACCTACTTATCTGGGAAATGAAACATCTGTTTTTGGGCCAACAGGAAACAAGACTCTTGGTTTAGCCATAAAAAGATTTTATTACCCCTTCAAACCACATTTGCCAACTAAAGAATTTCTGTTGAGTCTCTTGCAAATTTTTGATGCAGTGATTGTGCACAGACAGTTCTATTTGTTTTATAATTTTGAATATTGGTTTTTACCTATGAAATTCCCTTTTATTAAAATAACATATGAAGAAATCCCTTTACCTAACAGAAACAAAACACTCTCTGGTTTATAAAACACCTTAATTCTACTGCTCTTTTTTCTCCAATCACCAGCATCTGTTTTTCAGGGGGTGATTTTACTTTTGTGAATTCCTTAGCCTTTCTTCCTTGGTGCATAAAGTTAAAATGCACATCAGCAGAATTGCTGCATATTAACATCTCAGGACTTTTCTCTTGTAAAGAGGCTGAAATTTGTACTATATTGGCCAAAGTGAGCGAGTTAGGTGATCTTGGTTTCAATTTTCGAGCCTTTGTTAATATGGAGAATTATGGTTCATATCAGTTATGTAGGACCTTTGGACCCAAGGTCCTACAGATAGATATGGTGTGCCCAGATTTTAAAAATACCTTCAAAAATAAAAAATACCTTCAGTGACATTTTCATGGTGGGAGCTCTTCTTTCTGGTATGGCAGTTACACTTTTTCACTTAAGTGCTTTAGTTTAGACTAACTTTACAACTTTTATAACTTTTGGAACCAAGTTTAGTATAGTCTGATTACATTCCATTCACCTAACTTTAGACATTAGTTTAGACACCATAACTGGAGTGATTGTGCTTCTAGATGTGGCAAATCCAGTGTTAACACATATTTCTGGCTGAGATTTTGGAACTAGCTAGTAACTGGCTTGTGTTCTTTAAGCAACCTAACATCACTAAATCTTAGGATTTAGGATTGCTGTAAAGATGTAAGTTGTGTATGTTTGGCAGGTCACATTGAATGGCAGTGATAATGATTAATCAAAGAACAAATGTCATCCTTGATCTTGCCTAATGTAGTTTATGTGCCAAACTTTCCAGGGTTTTGTAGTCACCTAGATTTTAAGCTGATAGCATAGTGCTTCAGCGGTTCTTCCAACCGGGGTATGCAGGAACATGGCTGCAGACACGTTTGGGTAAACAGGCACCTTCTGACTTCTTCACTGTTTCCTGTAGTTCTCCCTCTTCCCACAAAGCTGTCAGCGCAGTGGAAGAGGTTGCGCTTCTCCGAGAGAGGACAGGTTTCTGTTAAGATCACCAAGTAGCTGTGCTTTAATTAGAGCCAGACAAGCTTTCAAGATCCTTTAAGTATTTGATGATCAACTGAACACGTTTCTATTCAAGGAGAAAACACCATTCAGTAAGAAGATGGAGTAGATATCAGATAAAACAATTCACGTTTAATATGTAAATGTACCAATTATGTGATTCAGTTTCAACTAACATTCAAGTACTTCCTGAGAAGTTAGTACATTATTATTGAGCTCTCACAGAAAGCTTAATCATAGATATAATTAACCTGATCCAAATGAGTAAACTGGACCTTAGAAAGGCTAAGTGATCTTTCTCTGGCTATCCAGCTAGTAGTAATGAAGTCAGGTCTTGAACCCCGGTTCTGCTGACTGAATTGGATGCACTATAGTACAGGCTTTTAGCACCGAAGTGTGGTCCTCAGACCAGTGCCTGCCAACCAGATGTTACTGGTCTGTGAGGAAATAAGTACAGATACTGACAGGAAGCTTTTATAAACAATTTATTGGAGTGTTTTTGTTTCTGTTGGGTCTAATTTAAAAAATTGGAGCTTGTATTTTATGTGTCTTTGGTCTTATTTTGTCTAGGAATTCATTTTTGCTGGGTTTTTTTTCAACTGTAGTCCCACAACAGTCTGAAAATAACCCAGTCACCAGATATCTTCCTCAAATACAGAGGGAGAACTTTCTTTCAAGCCTCCTTTAGCCTGTCGACTCCTTATAATAATGCCTAAATATTCCAAATTAATACTGCCTCTTTAACCTGCTAATTGTTTTCACAATGTTACAAGAAAACTTGGATCTGTGCATTATCACCATCTAGTGGCTAAACTCAGGCAACACGAACTTCTACCAAACTCAGGAAATTGCTCTGGAAAAACTACAGGATTTTGGATTTCCAGAACTGCCTTGAAGAGACAAAGATTCTTGTACCAAGTTTTGGTCAACTGCAAATCAAAGAACTTGGTTATGCAGGGAAAACAAATGAGGATATCTGTACCTGGAACTTTTAAACAAGATTCTAATAGTTATGTGAAAAAAGCATTCAAGATTTTTGAGTAGGCACAGTGGCTTACGCCTGTAATCCCATCACTTTGGGAAACTGTGGAGGAAGGATCACTGAAGGTCGGGAGTTCAAGACCAGCCTGGCCAATGTGGTGAAACCCCGTTTCTCCTAAAAATTAAAAAAAAAAAAAAAAAAAAAAAGCTAGGTGTGGTGGTCCATGCCTGTAATCCCAGCTACACGTGAGGCTAAAGCAGGAGAATCACTTGAACCCAGGAGGCGGAGGTTGCAGTGAGCTGAGATGGCGCCACTGCACTCCAGCCTGGGCGACAGAGCGAGACTCCGTCTCAAAAAAAAAGCATTCAAGATTTTTCATTGTTCCTAAGAATCTTAATTAAATGAAGACAGAAAGCATCATAAAGTCAGGTAACTACAGCACAGACAGCATTAACATTTACAAAAGTATTTCTTAAGAATTAAACCTGTCAGCTCTACTTACAAGATGTAGAGCTTTCAGGTGAAGATGATTCAAGAACATGCTTTCAAAATAGTAGTTGAGAAACCAAAACATAGCCACGCAGAAATCTGCCAATTAAGTTTTGCTGCCCTTTGAGCAATATCTTAATGTGATTTACTTTAATTATAACTTAAGTACAACTTAAATGCAGTTTCTATTTTGCTATTGTTATAGATGTAGGCTGGGTGCGGTGGCTTATGCCTGTAATCCTAACACACACTTTGGGAGGCCAAGGTGGACGGATCACTTAAGGTCAGGAGTTCGAGACCAGCCTGGCCAACATGGTGAAACCCCGTCTCTACTGAAAATACAAAAATTAGCTGGTTGTGGTGGAGCATGCCTGTAAGTCCCAGCTACTTGGGAGGCTGAGGCAGGAGAATCACTTGAATCCAGGAGGTGGAGGTTCCCACGAGCCAAGATTGCACCACTGCACTCCAGCCTGGCAACAGAGTGAGACTCCGTCTCAAAAAAATGTTGTAGATGTATAAAATTTATACATTTTTAGTCTGACTAGGGCTTTAGAGTGAATATATCTCCTCATTAATCTGGCACAAAATTAGGTAAGTATGCCCACAAAGTGTCATCTAATATATTGTTGCATGTAGAGGAAAACACAGTGAAGAAACCTACTAAACTTTATTTGGAACCCTCAATATTGGTGGCTCCTTAAAAATTGGAGAAAAAAATCAAGTCTTAGGAAGTCTTATCCAGTTTTATGGTCTGCTGTGGTGTCACTTAATGAATTACCTGGAATTATAGTTCCTGTAAGATGTTTTATTTTTTAAATAGTTGGCAGGCTATACAAAGAGTGATGTTCCAAAACTACACACATGCTTTTTCCCTGTTCACAAAGGCAAACAGGCTGGCCAAAGTGTTTCCAGCATCTTCGTCATATTTACCCTTTATTATCCAAGTAGTTTCCTGCTCTTCAAACCTTCCTTTCAAAATTTTGTCTCCTACTTAAAACAAGTTAGGATTATTTATCCTTTTATTGGACTGATTATTCTAAGGATAAGCTCTTACTTCACTTTCGGAGTAAAAGGCTTTGTGCCCTTTTTAAAGTTGAGTGTCAGCAAGCAGCTGGAATTTTCCTGCCTGGTAAAATTAAAACCAGCCCCACAAACTGGGGTTGGAGTCTGTGCAAAGCTCATTACTATCTATGTGTGGGGTAGAAATTAATTGTAGTGTGTTAAAGGACCTAGTGTAAAAAAAAAAATTTTAAAGGACCTAGTGGAGGCTTGAACCTTCTTCACACGAACGTCTTCCTTTCAGCCTAAAGTTCTTAAAATGCACTAAACTGACTTAATCTTCAATCATACCTATTTTTTCTGATATGGTTACAACAGCCCAAATTACCAAGATAAGTTGAAAGCCAGTAAAACAATGAAAATAATTTCAATAGTTGAAAAACTATTCTAATTTATATAAAGACATTTATCTCTAAAAAGACTGGTTGGGTTCAAGGACCCTTAAAGACTGATTCTATGTCTAAATAATCTGTTTTATAAGTTCTCATTCTGAATGCAGAAAGAACCTATTATTTTCTGTATAAAAATTTAAAAATTTATACTTCATGGTAGGTTTTAAATTTCCTATTTCTTTAGGCGTCAGAGCTTATTTCTAGAATAGGTTCCATGAGCCTAACCTTGTATCTTCAAAAAGGCGAGTCTATCATAAACATTGTTTAATATTAAATATTATATCCATCAAATATGGATTTGAAACATTTTTAAGTTTAAAGTCAAATGTTTGTGTAGTTTTTAAAAAGTAAAATACAACAGCATTAGTAACTTTTTATTCTCAAAGTGATAAAAGCATTTAACATATACTTTACAGTATAAACAAATTAAGTACTATGCATTTTGCTTATAAACTGACAAAGTATTTTAAGCATTATATAATTCAATTTGTACAAAAAGTAAATTTGCAAATACAAGCTTTGGTTAGTAGAACTGATTATGTACTGTCAAATCCATTTTTCCAAAGTTGTTCAAGGAAAAACAACAACTTGACTAGCACAGGTAATTCTTGTACAATCAGAGCTTTTTACTATTTAGAAGGAGGGGATATATGACTATAATTGCTGTTAATTTTCAAATCTAGATAAGCCTTTTTTCTTCTCATATGTTGCTGTAGGAGAGCATATCATCACTTTTGGAAAGCAAAAATTATGTAGAAAATCACCTTTTGCTTTATTCTTAAGAAGGCCATCCGTTTTAAAAGTAGATCTAAGACTGTTAGCTTCCTTAACTACTGAGATACTTTCTAAAAGTCACACTACTGAAAAGAGCCGCTTGAAGAATTAATGTATTCCATTGGGGTTAAATCACTTCTGATTTCCCTCAGGAGGGTAGTAATATCTACTAGCACTAGTGCCCAGAATCAAAGTTTATATCATCTAAAAAAACTCAACATTTTATAGACTCTACAATGCAATGGATTACCTTTATTCATATGAAAGTAATATAAAATGTTACCTAACTTAAATAATATAAAATATCGGTTTAACCAAATTAACAATCACAAAACTGCAGACATTTTTCTATTAAAGTTTTCCAGTTCACTGAGCAATATTTACTGAAAAATATGATTATGAACTTAAATATGTCCTCTTTAAAATTTGCTGTTTATGCTAGACTGTACAATGGTGCTCCCTTTATGATTTTTAAAAATTTTACTTACATAACTATGTAATTCCAAAATAGAAAAGTGAGTGAGCCATCACTAAAATTTACTGGAAACTAATATTCCTTCATGGAAACACCTGATAAACATTTTAAAGTTCTATATTTATTTAAATTTGGCTTTTTAAAATAGGTAAGCTTTTCATTTCAATTATTGTTTAATACTTTAAAGCTAGCTTAAACAAAGATAAAACCAAGGAGAACTAGTCAAGCATTCCTTATTTTACATACAGTGCCTCAAGTGCCACATACATAATAACATATCAGAAAAGAATGTATATGGTTTAGCAGATTACAGAGCAAACCTAAAAGTTTATACAAAGCTAAACACTGCCTCCCTTCTGTTCCATTTATTGTCTTTTAATTTGATCTTGGCTCTGTATTATCCTTCTATAATACCACTGTGTGACATCTATCAGTTTTCTAAGTGTTCCGATTACTTATATATACCTTTTTCTTTAAACAGCTTTGTAACATTTGAGAACATTCATCCAATCTTTTCCATTAGATACGATATATTCATTTTTCTCACAAAATGCTCACTTTCCTGAGCTATATTAAACACCTTATAACAGGTGTATGTGTAACTGAAGACCCTAAAATGTCAAGTTTACATTTTTTTTTAAATGCATAGAGAATATAACATTTCAGAAAACCTATTAGTACTTCTTGGATATTATAACATATAGGTTTTGCTTCCTTTAGACTGTAAACTGTTTAATACGTATAACTGGTTATTTCACATCTGAACCACATTAAAAAAAATTCGGAGATATGACTGCTATTACACTAAGGAAACAAGTGGAGTTTTCTGACCAAAACTCATTCATGGGTCTTCCGATAAACAATCTTTACATATACTGACTGAAGATATCAAATTTCTGTGCCACAAAATAGTAGAATTATATCAGAACTACAGCAAATAAAACTTTAATTATAATACATTTGCTTGAAATTAAGGTGCTATTCATCATGCCCTACATCATGCAGTTTTTACCAAGTGGGCATCATGTCGGGAAACCACACCCTACCAAGATGCTTGGACACTTCCCAGTGAATCTGCTCCAAACTATACTTTTGGTCAGGAATTAGTACTTCTTCCATAATGGATAATTGAGATAGGCGGCCACCACACATCTTCACAAACTCAACAAAGGCACTACATGAGACTTCACATTCCCCTAGTCCAATAGCTGACAAATTTTTGCAACGTTCTGCAATGCGAATTAACTCTTCATCAAGTGGCCGTAATCCATTTGCACACACTACTAGTTCAACCAGTCTAGGGCATGTCATTCCCACACGGCCAAGCACATCTTTGCTTACTGATCTCCCAAAGTACAGATGGGTGGCAGGTATTTCATAGCGAAAGAATGGGTCAAATTCTTCTTCATATAAAAAAAAATACATCACTAAGTTCACTTTGGGTGAATGTCTGATGAAAGCATCCCAGCTACTCTTCTGAATAGTATGGAAGTGTGTCTGTCCAGGATTCTCACTGACTACATCAATGCGCAAATGTTCTAATCGAACATGTTTTTCAGAAGACAATGCAAGTAACAACTCATCACTCAATAAGTGGTAGTTCAGGGCTAGTTCTCTTAAGCCGTGACACTGATCAGCCACACAAAGGATACCTTGAAAGAAAAAAAAAAAATTATTTGCAAGTTTTTGTAAAAGTTTATCTGTTGAAAAATTCAATCAAGTACATGTCCCACAAAAGTTTGTCACAGTTCCCTTACCACAAAACTATATAATTTAAAATTTGCATAGTTGAATTAGAAGGGAAGTAACAAACATTTAAAATCTATTACTAATTTTGTCTACAAGAAAATGAAACCAATTCTAAATCCCATCTATTAAAAAGAAATAAAACTCAGTTAACTCTGTCATTTAAAAAATACATCATCACTAAGGTTAGGGCATTCCAGTAATGCACAGACAGTGCCATATTTTTAAAAAGTTATTACTAACACTAAACTTATAGGTTAGGTAATTACAGGACCACTGTGACGGAGGCCAAAGGACATTTTTTGAAGTTCAAAACCTAATCCTAATAAAAACAGAGTAAGATAGAACCATATAAAACTATGAATTAGGTAATAAAACATTTACAAACTAAAGATTCTATCAAATGATCAAGTCTAATTGCTAATAGCCTATAAGCAGCTTATTAAACTTATAAGAAAAAATACCAAGATATCACTAATTAAGTATGTCAAAAATAACTACTCAATTCACATTAATGGAAATATTCACTATGACTTTCGAAGCTCTAACATACCCAGAAAGCAGTTCCCTTAGATGATTCCCTATACTTAGGGTGCCATGCTTTATAACTTACCAAAACTATCATCCTAGCAACAGATGACATTGCAAAGGTCAATGTTTGATCTCTCTATAAGAGTTCTGTTTTTGTTTTGAGTCAGTCTCACTCTGTAGCCCAGGCTGGAGTGCAGTGGTGTGATCTCAGCTCACTGCAGCCTCTGCCTCCCGGGTTCAAGCAATTCTCTTGCCTCAGCCTCCTGAGTAGCTGGGACCACAGGCGTATGCCACCACGCCTGGCTAATTTTTGTATTTTTGCTGGAGACAGGGTTTCACCATGTTGGCCAGGATAGTATCGAACTCCTGACCTCAAGTGATCCACCCATCTTGGCCTCCCAAAGTGCTGGGATTACAGATGTGAGCCACTGCACCCGGCCTACTATAAGAATTCTACCCCAAAGAGGCACCTTATATTACCTGGTAAGTTACCCATTCAATCCATTTCTTCTTTATGTTTAGAAACAGGGATAGGAACAAGAAAACATACACCGTATTTTCATCTATTTATTATTACAATAAATGTAACAATAAATGTTACAAGTATGATGTGCCAGGTACTAGATGTTATCCCACAAATAATTTTAAAAATCTGGAAAAGTATTATTTCTACTTTGAAGTGGAGACAGCTAGCTAAAAATAGCAAAGCTGCAATACAAACACAGGCTAAGTGACTCTTATGTCCATGCACTTAACTACTGCTTCAGAAATGACAAGACAGAGGCCACCAATAAGCCATAGCTTTATAACAGTGGGAAAAGATAGGCATTAGAATTATCCGAAGAGATAAACTGAATTACCAGAATGAGTCACCAGAAAAGAGAGTAATGTCTCAGTATTCAGCAACCACAAAGTTTCTGTTTTCCACAAAGTAGGTATATACTTTATTTTTGTTTTGAGATGGAGTCTCGCTCTGCCACCCAGGATGGAGTACAGGGGTGCGATCTTGGCTCACTGCAACCTCCGCCTCCCTGGTTTAAGCAATTCTCCTGCCTCGGCCTTCCAAGTAGCTGGGGTTACAGGCACACGCCACCACGCTCGGCTATTTTATGTACGTTGAAATATACTCTAATTACTCAAGGTAACCTAAGCACATCTCCGTTCCGATACCATCTCACGCCAGTTAGAATGGCAATCATTAAAAAGTCAGCAAACAACAGATGCTGGAGAGGATATGGAGAAATAGGAACGTTCCTGTTAGTGGTAGTGTAAATTAGTTCAACCATTGTGGAAGACAGTGTGGCAATTCCTTAAGGCTCTAGAACTAGAAATACCATTTGACCCAGCAATACCATTACTGGGTATATACCCAAAGGATTATAAATCATTCTACTATAAAGACACATGCCCATGTATGTTTACTGTGGCACTGTTCACAATAGCAAAGACTTGGAACCAACCCAAATGCCCATCAATGATAGACTAAATAAAGAAAACATGGCACATATGCACCATGGAATACTATGGAGCCATAAAAAGGGATGAGTTCATGTCCTTTGCAGGGACATGGATGAAGCTGGAAACCATCATTCTCAGCAAACTAACACAAGAACAGAAAACCAAACACCACATGTTCTCACTCATAAGCGAGAGTTGAACAATGAGAACACATGGTCACCGGGAGGGGAACCTCACACACTGGTGCCTGTCGGGAGTTGGGGGGCTAGGGGAGGAATAGCATTAGGAGAAATACCTAATGTAGATGACAGGCTGATGGGTGCAGCAAACCACCGTGGCACATGTATATCTATGTAACAAACCTGCATGTTCTGCACATGTACTCCAGAACTTAAAGTATAATAATAATTAAAAAAAAAACACACACAGACATGGGAAATGGTAACCAACAATTCAAATGAAAGAAACTTTGCAGTATCATTTAATAACTACAAAAGCAGTTGTGGCAGGCGTAATTCTCAAAATGGCCTCCAAGATCCCACACCCTAATGCCTAGCATCTGTGAATTCCATAAGATATCATGCCCATGATTATGATATATCGTACAGCTGAGCATATAAAAGAGATTATCTGGATGGTCCTAGTCTAATCATATGAGCCCCTTTTAAAGCAGTTTCCTCTGGCTGATTGCAGAAGAGGAAGTCAGAGAGATTCAAAATGCAAAGGGGACTCAATGTGTTATTGCTGGCTCTAAGCTAGAGGGGGCCAAAAAAGAAAAATCACAACCAGCCTCTAAGAGCAGAAAGACCCCCTAACAGCCTCCTGCTGACAGCCAATAAGGAAACTGGATGTCAGTCCAACAATCACAAGGAACTAAATTCAGCCAATAACTTGAATGAGCGTGGAAGTGGATTCTTCTGCAGAGCCTCCAGGTAAGAGCCCAGCCTTCCTGACATTTTCCTCTCAGCCTTTTAAGATTTTAAGCAGAGAAGCCACTTGAGCCCTAACTACAGCTCTAATGTACGGAACAGTGGAGCAAATAAATGGGTGTTGGTTTAAGCTGCTTTGTGTATAGCTGTCAGTTATGTACCAGTAAGAACATAGTTCCAAGTATTTAAAAACATAACACAGTGACAAAAGTAAAATAAAACTAGGGCACTATTACGACTCAATAAATTAAGACAAATAACCCAAATTAGAAAATAGGCAAAGGGGCTGGGCGCAGTGGCTTACACCTGTAATCCCAGCACTTTGGGAGGCCAAAGCGGACGGATTGCCTGAGGTCAGGAGTTCGAGACCAGCCTGGCCAACACGGTGAAACCCCATCTCTACTAAAAATACAAAAATTAGCCGGATGTGGTGGCGGGCACCTGTAATCCCAGCTACTCAGGAGGCTGAGGCAGGAGAATCACCTGAACCCGGGAGGCGGAGGTTGCAGTGAGCCGGGATCAACGCCACTGCACTCTCCAGCCTGGGCAACAAGAAGGAGACTTTGTCTCAAAAAAAAAAAAAAAAACAGGCAAAGGATCTGAATAGACATTTCTCCAAAGAAGATATACAAATGGCCAAGAAGCACCATGAAAAGACAGTCAAGGTCAGGCACGGTGGCTCTCGCCTATAATCCCAGCACTTTGGGAAGCTGAGGTGGGAGGAACACTTGAGCCCATGAGTTCGAGACTAGCCTAGGCAACCAGGCAAAACCCCATCTCTACAAAAATTACAAAGTATTAGCCGGGCATAATGGTGTATGCCTGTGGTCCCAGCTACTTGGGAGGCTGAGGTGAGAAGATCGTTTAAGCCCAGGAGGTCCAGACTGCAGTAAGCCAGGATCACGCCACTCCACTCCAGCCTGGGCGACAGAGTGAGACCCTGTCTCAAAAAAAAAAAAAAAAAAAAAAGATACTCAACATCATTAGTCAACAAGAAAATGTAAATCAAAACCACAATGAGTTTACACCCCCTAGGATGGCTATAATCAAAAAGACAAATAAGTGTTAGAAGACACTGCTAGTGGATATGTAAAGTGGTACACAGCAGCTTTGGAAAACAGCCTGGCATTACCTCAAATGGGGAGTTACTATATGATCACTAGGTATATACCTAAGAGAAATTAAACTATATGTCCACACAAAATTTGTACATAAATGTGCACAGCAGCATTATTCATAAGTCAAAAGGTAGATTTCCATTTATATGAAATGTCCAGAACAGGCAAATCTACAGAGACAGAAAATAGATTAGTGGTTATCGAGGGATGGCTGGGATGGAGGTTTTGGGGGCAACAGCTAAGAGGTATGTGGTTTCTTTTTAGAATAATAAAAGCGTGCTAAAATTGTGGTGATGCATGCACTACTCTACCAATACACTAAAAATCAATAAATTGTACATTTTAAATGAGAATTGTGAATTATATGCCAATAAAGCTGTTAAAAAATTGGTGATTAGTGGTGGTACTATAAATTCATACAACTCATTTGGAAAAAAAAATATGGCAAAAAGCACAAAGACCTTTGTCCTAGGACTTCCACTTCTTAAGAATGTACCCTAAGGAAGAAATTAATACAAGCAAACTGCTATAAGCCAATTTTTTTTTTAATCACAGCAAAAAAGGTAAAAACAAGTGTCCAACTTTAGAACTATAATGCAATGTTGGCTTTATAGGGAACTAAGTAACTAAATGTTCATTAGTTCAACCTGATTATTAATATTAAGGAAGCAACAGGCAAACTAACCTAGAGGTCCAGTTACAGACAATTATAACAACTATAGGAAATGAAAGAAAATTGATTAAATGTTCAGTGAGGAAAGTAGAATACAGTCCCTAATTTCAACTTAGAGAAACTGTACAAATATGCAAAAGATAGATAGAAAATATGTAAATATGAAATTTCAACTGAAATCTTACGTGGTTATACTCTTCAAATAGAAAGTATTACAAGTGTTCTTTCTTTTTTTTGAGACAGAGTCTCGCTCTGTTGCCAGGCTGGAGCACAGTGGTGCGACCTCGGCTCACTGCAACCTCCGCCTCCCGGATTCAAACAATTTTCCTGCCTCAGCCTCCCAAGTAGCTGGGACTACAGGCGTGCACCACCATGCCCAACTAATTTTTGTATTTTTAGTAGAGACGGGCTTTCACCATGTTGGCCAGGATGGTCTGGATCTCTTGACCTCGTGATCTGCCTGCCTCGGCCTCCCAAAGTGCTGGGATTAACAGACGTGAGCCAACGTGCCCAGCTGTATTAAAAAGTATTCTTTCTCTTCCCTTCCTTTCCTGAAGAACTAGTCCAAAAGTCATTATGAAACCAACTTTGCAAAATTATGACCGTGAAAGAAATCAGACCTAACCGACCCTATCTTGCTTCTAACCCTTAAGCTGCCCTGGTTCATTCCTGGGCATAGGCCGAATTAACTTCAGGAAGGAATTCGGTTCATGGTTTGACTCTGAAACAAAACTGGTAACCACCGTTTCACAAAAAGACCCCTCCTTCTTGCCGGGGTCCAGTCTGCCTTTGCAGGACTTCCAAACTAGCTACAAGATTAGAAATTACAATGTGGGGGTCATGAAGCCTCTGGCTCCAAGAGTCTGAACCTCCCCAAATTGCTCCTGGCAATAACATCATTATTGTAAAACCTAAGAACAGTGCTTGAGATATTTTGCAAACCCTGCACTAGATGGATCAGCTGACACCATCCAGACTGGTAATCTGGGCCAACTGGTTCTGCCATGGCACCTAGGAACAGAAGACATTAAGAAAACCTAACTCTGACCCCTTATAATTCCATCTCCAAACTGACCAATCAGCACTTCCCAAGCCCCTACCTGCCAAATTATCTTTAAAAATTCTGATCTCCAAATGCTCGGGAAGACTGATTTGAGTAATAACAAAACTCTAGTCTCCCACACAGCCGGCTCTGCATGAATTACTCTTTCTTCATTGCAATTCCCATCTTGATAAATCGGTTCTGTCTGGGCAACGGACAAGGTGAACCCATTGGGCGGATCCCACAATTAAGTGGGATCAGGTAAGCTTATAATATACTATCAGAACTGTTGTGTATATTTAATAAAAATGAATGAACACAGAATATACCAGAATAAAGAGAACTATGAACTCACAGTTTTATAGAGAAATCAGAGACATAAAGACTCATACAATGTGTTAAATGCTAGCAATAATGTTCAGAGTGTTCTGGAAATACACAGGTGGGAAATCTCAACCAGAAAGGAGAAGTTCCCTTCTCCTACGTTGACAGGCAGGTCAACAAAGATCACATCTGAGCTGAATTCTGAAGCCTGGGCTGGCTGGAGTTAGCAAGGGGAAGTTAAAACATTTGAGCAAGTATTCCACAGGGTAAAGTGTACTGAGCAACCAGAAACAAAGGTAACAAACAAAAATCTGTAGTTCCATAGGACCCAAGTAAAAGCTCCACGTGAGTGACCAGCAAGAGACAGGTGGAGGTCAAGATACAAAAGGACCTTGTACACTATGAAGCCAGGAAGTACAGACTTTACTCTGAGAGCAGAGCTATACAGTAAATATAAAAATGTAATCAAGGTCATATAAGAACTAACTGCCAAAGCCTATTCTTAACTTCTGTTTTATAATAGCTTCAGTGGTAATCTGTAAGTGGCAGAGAGGGCTAAGAAAATACAATAGACCTAGCCATTCTCATCACCAGGAGTCTCCTGTGGGAGAAAAGAGAATGAGCAAGGAGACTTGGGAGAATGAGCAAGCAATCTCCATCTAAAATGGAATCATTTCTTGGGAGAAGGCTGACCTCTGGCGATGGCAAGAAGGTTGGAAGTGTTTTTGTAAAGATCAAAGATTTGTCACTATACCTTAAAGAACAGGTTTCCCAAATAACACAGCTAAAGGATCAGCAAACATTGTCAATAGTGGGAGGAGTCAGAAATGAAACAGCAGACAGTAGTATAATACAGTAGTAGGGTTTATACTCTCTTTTCAATACAAACCACCTGGAATTTAAGTAATCTCAAACTGAATAATGTAGTAATGCTCAGAAAATCCTATATAAGAGAAACTGGAAAGAGCTATTATAATGCTCTTCTTGCATTTGATGGGTTCTTGGCTCCAAAATTCAACTTAGGAAAAACATCATCTTGCAAAATCTAAGGCTACCACTTAGTACAACTAAGTTGTACAACTTAGTACAACTTAGTTGTACAACTTAGTACAACTCTTCTCCCTCTACATAGTGAGAAGAAAAGCAATTATGTGACTGCTCCGACTCAAAATCTACCCTATTAGCTCAACTACAATGAGAAAAAACTCTACTGTAATTAATGGGGCACCTCAGGCTGACCTCATACTGTCCTTTCCTCTTTTTTTTCCTGTTCATTTTCTAGCATGTGCTATTCATAAATTTATCAAATAAGATTAGAAAATAAGCTGAAAGTCAGTGTCTAGGCTAGTAACCCTACAGAACTTATGCTATTCTATTACTACATTAAAAATATTTTAAAGAGATGAAGCAGTCATATTAATCCACCTTCAAGGTTAATGATCATAGTTTTTTCTAATTTGAACATAGCAATGCATTTTACTAAAATGTGTCTAGCAAAAAACACAACATACCTGCTGGAGAGACATGAGGACAGCTGCTCATTTTCAACAGCTTGAGTGTATCACTATTGTTGGCCACTAGTACTTTGAGAGATGGATCATCTACTGGAGTATCATCTATCTTAAGCGAAGACAGGGATTTGGAGTTTACGAACACAACCGTCAGTGCAGAGATAAAGTGAGACTGAAAAGCAAAAAAAAAAAATAAAAATTATTTCAATTTTTAGAAATGAGAATCAAGGGGTTTCCTAGTACTACAGTTTATCTGAACCATAATGACATATTAATATTTTGTAAATGTTTTAGGGGTGGCATCCCTTCACTCTGTTGTTGGGAATATGGTAAAAATAGGTGACTATCTGTCATCTTTGAGAAGAGTCTATTTATGTGTGGGGGAAAAAAGCATTTCAAGCCTCAGGATAAGTGTCTCTAAATCAGAGAAACCACTGGTAAGTAAAAAGAGGAATTCTGGAACCCAGGATGAGAATCTCTCTCAGACACTTCATTTTGCCATATCTGGAAACCCTAGTGTTCTATAACACTAAACTGCATTTCTTTTCTGTTTGATAGTTATGACCACTAAATAGTAACTATTAACACCATCATTAATTAATAATTTATTCAAAATCTATGACAGACTCATTTGAGATATGAAAACTCATAGAAAATTTGATTATAAAACAATCAAAATAATACTTAAAATTCCAAGTTTAAAACTCCTTCAAATGTTATCTACAATATTTTCAAGTCTTCTATTTTAATGTATTTTGATCCACAAAAGCACCAATGAGTATCATTCATCATATATGTGTATATTTGTATGTATGTACATATGTGTATATACACACATACACACACACACACACACGTATATATCTGTTGGACAGGATTTGATCTAAAGGAATCAATGTAGGCAAACAGGAATTAAAGCATTCTCAAAGTATGCAGCTCTCAATCGGAGCTAAGATATGAGTTGAAACCACCGGGCAAAGAATCTAGGAGAGTAAAGAAAGGCTAATACATGGTCTAACACATTCCTCTCTACAAAACCAACTTCATGCTCCAGTTAGCTTTATAAATTCTCTACAGGAGTGAAAAAGGATAAGGGCAGGCTAAGAGCCAAGAAAGTATAGTGAAACATTACTTTTTTTTTTTTTTTGAGACAGAGTACTGTTCTTGTCACCCAGGCTGGAGTGCACTGGCACTCCTTAGCTCACTACAACCTTGAACTCCTGAACTTAAGCAATCCTGTTTCATCCTGCCTAGTAGCTAAGACTACAGGTGTGAGCCACCATACCCAGCTAACTTTTTTTTTTTGTAGAGATGGGTCTTGCTATGCTGCCCAGGCTGATCATGAACTCCTGGCCACAACAGAACCTCCTGCCTCGGCTTCCCAAAGTACTCTGATTATAGCTGTGAGCTACCACACCCAACCAAAACACTACCTTCTTGATCACAATTCCCTAATTTACTTTTTCCCTACTGTGATTAAACAACTGGTTAACTAGATTTTGATAAACTATTTAACTACTTAAATGTTAATATTTTTCTCCTAATATTTTCATATCAAACTCAATTATATCTTGTACAAACATATTTCATTTGCAGTCTAATGAGTGCATCACTGACGTCTTTCCCCATTTCCCCAATTTAGCTCTGGACAAAAACATTTCTTCTATGTTCTCTTCAGTTCTCTCGGGATTTCCAAAATATTGCAACGCCCTACTTCAATCTTCTACCAAAGCCATAAAAGGAAAAGAAAAAAAGAAAAACAGTTATTAAGTATCCTAGACTCACTTAATAAGGGAAGAAGCATTCTTTCCATTAGCTCCATTCATGGTTCCCAAATTAGTACTAGATATATGCATAGTGATAAGAAAAAAAAGAAAATTAAATTATGTTCAACATATCCTTTAATATGGTATACATACATACCATATGAGTCAGTATGTATATTTGTATTTTAGCTATGGTAGGTACACTAAAAATCAATTCAGATTGTTTCATTTCCTATTTCAAGCTTGAAGGTGGCGCTATACCATGTAACTAGTATTTCTTAGCGTGAGTTCCTTTAACCATCTTAATCAGAATCACCTGGACTGCTCACAGGAAGAGAAGACTTAGAATCACCCCGAATTTGAAAAAGGGATAGAAATCCAAAATTTAGGAGGCTATTCAGAAGATTTTTACACATTAAGTCGGAGTACCACAATGATCTTTCTGTACTTAGGATCTTAAAATATTAAGATAATCAGATTCTCCTGCCCACTTCCCTTATTTTATATGTGAAGAAAAACATTTTATCTCAAAATATACATATGTAATGAAAATATTTCAAAATCAATTAAGACTTTGACATCAACTGGTGATTTATTTGGTACAGACATTCCACTGAAACGACCACTTGGGTTAATATATTCAATTTAGTTATATTCCCTCCTCAATCATCCTAGTACATTAAACTACTAGATACTTAAAAGGGTGTCTATATTTTAGTTTTCAGTGTCTTCTGGGAAAAAAATATCAAATTATTGTTGGATACTAACCTATTAACCATTAGCTAACATATTCAGACACCTTTACCAGTTGCCTTTCTAAAAATGCACCCTTCTTATTTTTGTATTTTAAGAGAATAGTTGTGAGAGAGAGACACGATCTCTGATTATATGCAGGATCATGTTAGAATATATATAAGAATATATGTTAACTTTTCACCCAAAGAAAGGATGTCTTTAAGTCTGTAAATTAATCTAAACTGTGCTGATACTAACTTTGGTCATGATTAAATCTTTCCAGAACATTTGCCAAAAGATTTTAGAAGCTATACCTGCTCTCAATACTGGCACTCTCTACTTTTCTTTGATTCTAACTTCACCAACCTGCTCTGGAAGCCCCAAAATGAGTATCTATGTGTCCCTTTTTTTCTAATATGCTTGCCTCTATTTTACTTACTGAATTTCTTTTAATACTTCCTATAGACGCCTCTGTAAATTTCTTTAACCATACCAATTTAGAAGTATGGTGATTTAAAAAAAAAAAAGCTTAAAAAAATATTATTTATTTTCATCCTAAATAGTAACTGGTTTTCCATTATGTATATATATAACTTTCCTTATACTCACACTGTCAATACAAAAAAAAAAAAAAAGATTAGATTTTCACTGAATTTCTCAGTAATAGATAATAAAACAAAAACAGCAGATACCTTTGGTAAATCCATAAAGCTTGGTCGAGCAGTTGAAATAAGTCCAAGTGTTTTTAAAGAGCAATTCACAAGTTGCGATAGTATATCACAAGCTGCTTCAGCTGATTCCTTGCTGCTGTCCACCTTAGAAAAGAAACACCGTTTACTCATGAATATTTTATTATTTTTTTACTTTTTTCCCCAAATACCCAGACTTCAAGATTACTCATGTATATATTTATATTTCTCTGTACACATATTCATTTTATAGAAGTATCATTACTAGTTTATTGCATTATAACTTAAAGAATATTCTTTCAATCATCCACCCTCCACCCTCACCTCCAACTTGGCCTTTTCTAAGTCTCTCTGAAAAAGTATAAGGGCAATTGTCAAGACAAGACCTAGCTTTCATTATGATAAGAGACATATTTAATGTTGGCTTTTACACTGATTTATTCCAAAGTGACTGTATAAACTAATGGAATAAATCAATTTATAGTCTTTAAAAAATAATTATGTATTTGGTAGTGGATCACATAATAGATGTAAATACAGTGTCTATGGTATGCAATAGAAACTGAGTATTTACTCAAAATGTTCAGGTGTATCACAACCTGGGATTCATCATTAATGTTATTAATGGAAAGATGAATGTGAAGTAAAATGAGTGTACTGGACCAGTCAGGCATGAAAATCTAAACTAAATAAGATGTAGCTATTCTCACACATACTTCTGCAAAGACATTTCCTAAGGGAAGGATAAAGGGCCAAAAAATCCCTCAAGGATGTAAAAAGGAGTTCATCCATCAAAAAGTTAGTTGTTTCCTGGGAAGCACCTTAAAACAGTTAAAAGGATATTATTAATTTCCAGATTCATATACACTACTTTATCCCAAAAATGTTAAGAGTGGATTGTAAAACTAATGTGCTAATTATATTAGTTTCAGAGCTACTTATAGATAATATGTGGTCCCTGAGACTAGCAGCATCAACATCACCTGGGAACTTAAATGGGAACAAATGTTCATACCCAACCCAGACCATCTGAATCAGAAACTGTGGGGGTGGGACCAGCAATTTTTGGCTTTACAAGCCCTTCAGGTGATTTTGATGCACATAAAGTTAGAGAACCACTCTTCTAGACTAAAAATTCTAACTATAAGCCTCCTTGATCTATAATCAGTGAAGACTATCAGGAGAGCCCAGAAGAATCCTGTGATGTGACTCTTTTTTGTAAATCAGAAATTATTTCCTCAGGAAAATGAAAAAAAAAACCCTAATAAAAATGTTCAACTTTTGCACAAATGATTTTATGAGGGTTATACTAGATACACCTGAATTGTATCACAGGGCTATAAAAATGACCCAGCAAATCTACTAGGTGGAACTGGACTTTAAGACCTATCAGAGGAATGTATTTGTATTATACTCATCTTTGTATACAATTTACCATTAGAACACTCTTACACAACTCAAAGATAACCAAAACCAAACAGAAACCTCTTTAGCCTTCTTCCCTGGGGGTATGGGGATGAGTCCTGAATTTTTGTTTGATCCCCCTACCCTTGCCCCCAGTTAGGATCGCAAGATAATATACTAGACACCAATTAAATTTCAGGTAAACAACAGATATTTTTTAGTATTGAAGATGTCCTAAACATTAAAAGGGATGTAACTATACTAAAAATTATTCATTGATTATCCGAAATTCAAATTTAAATACTCATCTTACATTTTTATTTGTAAAACCTGGCAATCAGTGGCCTAAGCGCCTTTGTGCAGTTTTCTGGGAAAAAAAGGCGAAAACATATCCAACCATTCCCACCACCAATTCTCTCCTCCTCCTTGGACAGACATGGGAGAATAAGCAGGTAATCTCCACCTAAGAGGAAATTACATTCTTCGAGGGAAGACAAGATTTTAGTTATGGCCAGAAGCTCTGGGTTAAGAACTACTGTTCTGCCTAGGTTTAGCCTGGACTATTCAGCAACTGCTACATCCAGATAAATCAAGTATTCATGCATTGTTTTTTTTTTTCAATAAGTTATTTGCTACCACAAAATCTGGTGTTTAAAGCTTCAGTAAACATGTCCATATTTCATTATTCATCACCCAAACAAAACATGACAAGCCTCACACAAACCACTGTGATTTTTTATTTTTTTAAATAGAGACAGGGTCTCGCTCTGTCACCAAGGCTGTAGTACAGCTGCACAATCATAGCTCAACACAACCTCAAACTCCTGGGCTCATGCAATCTTCCCGCCTCAGCCTCCTGAGAAGCTGGGACTATGGGACTACAGGTACCCACATCCAGCTATGATTTCTTAAATTATTCCGGATATCTCAAAAAGCCACCCACTTCATTTATCTCATCACTGCATGATTTCCAATACCTTCCTTCCAGCAACAAAAAGAAATAAACAGTTCCCTTTGGCATTCTCCCATGTACCTTTTTCTATTTCTCTCTAAAATATATTCATCTAAATCTTCTACATAAAGTTTCTATGCTTCCTTTTCATTTGAAGATCCTATTTCAAAAAGCCATCAGTAAGTAACACTAAGTTCCTGTTAGACAGAAATAGCAATTAAGTTCTACTCAATTATAATCTCCCAATTTTTACTTTATTAGATATTTCTTCTTCCTCAAAATCGTTCACAATAATTCAATGTAATTCACAGCTTTATCAATGACTTATGCTTATTTAGTGGCTGCTTTTGCTGTTTTAAGAAATTATTAATAATTAATAGAGTAATTTAGCTCCATCAAATATAATAATTATTTTGTGACAGCTTCTAAGGTATACAATAATTCTAAATTTTTAAGCATTTTCCCTGAAAAAGCAAATATTTTAAAGGCATGAGAAGATGTACTGGTTTAGGAAACAAAGCCACTAAAAATACTTTATTTTTTAAAAGAAGGATTTAAAATATTACCTTGAAGCTGACATATTGTAGATGGTTTGAATGTCTTTTAATAATCTGTTTGATCAGCTCTGGATGGGTAGCTTTCAAGTAAGATGTAGCTGGCTGATTCAGTTCAAATTCAAAACATCTCCACAAGTCAGGCATGTGAAATACCTGGTTCCAGTTGCGGCAAACTTGTGAAGCATGAGCCCGGTCAAGAAGAGGCAAATACTTAAATACTTGGAGAATAATGTCCTGAAGGAGATTACCCCAATCACAAGTCTGAGAATGCTCATTTGTAGTCCTCAGTTTCTTGGATTTCTCTGCAGTTCCTTCTTCTGATGAATTACGGTCACTATCTCTTCCTCCTCGTTTCATCCTATTCCGAAAAATGCATCAGTTTTTTTCCTACTCAACTTTTGAATAGAAATAAACTCAAAATTCATTCTTCTGTCACTAAGATGTGTGTTTATATACACAAACACAAACATGCAGGAAAAACTGGATCAGTAATTCAAGAATACCAAAACAAACTATTATGAAAAATGCCAATGAAGGCCAACAATGGTTTTATAAATTTTACACTTTTTTGGCATGTTTTTAAACATCTACATTTATCAGTATAATATACAGTATATACTACATGGGAGAAAGAGTATTATGATTTTGAAACTATGCTAAGAATTTATATTTCAAAAGTTGTGGTCAACTTAACTAAAATGAATATAAAAGGGAACCTACAGCGATACTTTGTAAAGGTTTCTTAAAAGTCACCTAAGGATATTTGTTCTTGAATTCGAGGCCAACCAGGGTCCCAAGAACCTCCAGAGAGGATGTTCCACATTTAATAGTCTATACAGGGGTCCTGTGGTTCTGGCCTGAGGACCAGAACTGGGCCCCATAGCAGGAAGTGAGCAAGCTTTACAGTCTGAACTCCTCCTCCTGTCAGATCAGCAGCTACATTAGATTCTCATAGGAGTGAGAATCTTATTGTGAAATGTCCATGTGAGGGATCTAGGTTGTGCGCTCCTTACGAGACTCTTAATGCCTGATGATCTGAGGTGCAACAGTTTCTTCCTGAAATCACCCCCTGCCACGGACAGGCACTGGGCTATGCTATGTGTTACTGCCAGACATTTCTTAACTCTGCCTAAAATAAGCAAAACCACCCCTACTATGAATTGTTTGGTCTGGAATGTAGCTGCTTCTTCAAACACATCACTTAATATTGCACTGTTTTCCCCAAGTTGTGTTTCTGAATTATACCTATTTGTTTATTCTATGTATTCTTAGCACTTTCATTCCATTAGTTTCTTTGAAAGATAGTTTTTTCATGGCAAAACAGTATTATGGCTAAAGAGAATGGGCTCTGGAACCAAGCTCCTTGGGTTTGAATTCTGGCTCTACCTCTCACTGGCTATGTGGCTTTGAGCAAATTACTTGATATTCCTGTGCTTAAATTTCCAAAATGAGTTTAATAAAACAGGGTTTCTGTGAGAAATGCAATACTATTAAGGCTTTTCAAAGGGGAGATATGACTGTTGTGTAGGAAAGCAGTCCAGCATTAACGACATTAAAGTACACAACATGCTAAAAACCAGGGTTACTACCCAGAAGGCAGAGAATGATTCATTCATTCATTCCGTTCACTCATTCATTCATTCCGTTCACTCATTCAAGATGGGGTCTCGCTCTGTCACCCAGGCTGGAGTGCAGTGGCACGATCATGGCTCACTGCAGCCTCGACCTCCTGAGATCAAGCAATCCTTCCACCTCAGCCTCCAGAGTATCTGCATGCACCACCACACCCGACTCTATTTTTGCTTTAAAATGGAGAGAGAGAGAGAGAGTGTGTGTGTGTGTGTGTGTCAGAGAGACAGCGCAAGTGAGCTTGTGTACGAGAAAACACACCCTGGAAGTAGACTCACTGAATTATTATAGTAACCAACAGTAGACGGCAGATTACAGGTAATTTTTTTTTCTGGCAAACATCTCTTCCCTTTTTATGTTTTACACATTTTCTTTTACTATCAATGCATTACCGTGTAATCGGACTTTTTGGAAAAGTATAGCAGGCTCTAAACTAAATGGCTGCAGACCACTCACTGGTAGTTACTTAGTTCAGAGCCTGTAATACTTTTGTTTCTAGAGAACAGTTCTGGCAGGGTAGTGGTTTCGACCTAAATTTGGGGTCACAATCTTTCAGAAAGATGGCTTGTTGCTCCAACACTCCTCTGGCCTATCAGCATAAAAGAATTTCTCATTCCTGTGTGAGATGAAGGATATGCATATGCATTACTGTAAAACAAATGTTTCTGCAGACTTTCTCCACCCAGTACCTCGCAAAACTTGTGAAAGAGGATTGAGGGCTGGAGAGTAAAAAGAGAATGGCAGAGGCCTCTGACCTTAATGCCATGAAAGTCAGTCTAAGACGTCTTAGCATATGTGCAATAAACTGCCTATTCTTCACCGCTCCTATTCCCAACTATGTGAATAAAATATATTACGTATACCCTACTGATAAGGGAGAGAACAAGAGAGAAAATAGAATGACAGAGGTGACAGCAAGAAGGTAGTCTGATGGAAGACTGGAAATTATGTGTGACTTGAGAATAGATTTTTTTTTTATAAGTTTAGAGAAAAGTGTATAATCTACACTGTAATCTTTAATATTAAGTCTCTTCTAATAATAATCCCTCACTAGAGGCTGAGATAACACTGTTATTATGACCCATTTTTCTGCTTTAACTTACCCTGAAGGCTTACTTTAATTTTAGTATATAAAATTTGGGTCAAAGAACAAAGTGTTTGCTATCCAGAGCTTATAATTTCTCTTCTGACCACCTAAAACTACTCACAATTTTGAGATACAGAGATTCAAAAAAGAATGACAGTCTTTGCAATTTCTACACCTTATTATAGAATACTGATTGCCTGTTTCTGGAGAACAATCTTCTAAAACCAGAACTAGACAACTTAAAGACGGAATGATTCATTTTACTTTAGAGTATATGGATATATAAACAAAAATAAAATGGTAGCCTTATTCACATAATAGTCTTTGCTAATAAATACTTTGCTGGTCCTAAAAATAGAAACTTTCTTTTGTCTATTATAGTACTGTTTTAAATAAAATGTACTTAAATACCTTTCCAAGTTCAGGTTAAAGAAGTTGACAAAATTTTTTTTAACAGTATGCAACACTAAGGGACAGTATCTCTTGATCTAGATATAAAAACACTATATGATCACCAAAGCCTATTTTAAGAACTTACCAGTTTACAAATAGCTGAATTAAGTCTGTTAATTGTCATACGTAATATGTCTATGTTACAATTATAGTGCATTAAGCAAAGGAAAAAAATGTAAGGCCAAATTCCAATAAAAATATCCTCTGCACTCTCCTCATTTGTGCATGAAAATAACAGAAGTGAGTGGACACTTAAAATTTTAAATGTCAATTTTTCCAAGTTGATTTCATTTATGTATGAAAAAATTTACACTACTTTAATAGTATCTTATTAAATCTATTTACACATGAAACTCTGCTATACATAAAATTAAACATCTCAGAGCATCTTCCAGCCTGCAAATAATTTACATCAATGGACCCTATAATTCCTACTTTTGTCAAAGTGAAAACACCTCCTATATTTGAAAAGAAGTGTGGAGAACCAAGGTGTACTATAAAACGTCAATGAGACATTCTAGGCTCTAGAAATCTAGAGCACCAAAACTAGGCCTCTTCAGGGCTCTGGCAGTTTAATTTCCTGCAAAGCTTCTAGGCCCCAAATAATGCAACTTAGGCCACCACAGCTTTTGGTGAGGGACTGATATGACTACAAACTGCTAAACAGCAAACTACTGAGGAAAGACCACAGAGTAGCTGAGCAGCACAAGGAGTTAGTGAACTAACTCTATGTTCCATAAACTTTCGAGGTGGGCGCGGTGGGCCACGCCTGTAATCCCAGCACTTTGGGAGGACAGGGCGGGCGGATCGCTTGAGCTCAGTAGTTCCAGACCAGCCTGGGCAACACGATGAAACCTGTCTCTACAAAAATTAGCTGGGCATGGTGGCCCATGCCTGTAGTCTCAGCTACTAGGGAGCCTGGGGTGGGAGGATCGCTAGAGCCGAGATCGCGCCACTGCACTCCAGCCTGGGTGACAAAGTGAGTCCCTGTCTCAAAAAAAAAAAAAAAAAAACTTTGAAAGAAGCAGTCAACTTCATTAGGTGAAGACCGGAAGTGAACAGCTAGCCGTGTGCATCGTTGTATTAGGCACTTTTACACTGGGCATGCAATAATTTTAAATGCCCATTTGTAGTTAACTCTAAAAAGCCTATTTTGGCATCACAGTTCCTTTCTGTTCTGCTTTTACTAATATCAAACTAATATGCATTCTTTGGCTGAACTACAAGAATAAAACACTATAAAGAGGTTAACTCACAACTAAATGCTTAGAGAGCGCACAGTGGCGAAAATCTGTCTACAGGTCATATAGATAGATAGATAACTGATAGTTGATGGTATTTTTATAAATATTTCAGAGATAACAGAAACTAAGTTACTTTTTTTTGAAGTTAGAAAAGGAGGATTCTAATTAAAAAATCTGGGTCACTCAACTGGACATCATTAGCAACGACAAAATAAAAATGATCTCTCTCACCTCTCAGCTTGGAGATACAGACCATTTACTGGGCTGCTTCCTGACCCCTGTCTGCAACCCCACCTAAAGGACTGCCCACGCCAAAGGCAGACGCGAATCCGCTCAACACAAGTTGACCAAGTTTTTCGCCTGGCTAAGCGGCGGGGGCGTCCCCTCCTCCCTGCGCCACCTCCCCACCGACTGGCTTCCCCTGACATTTCTCATGCGCCCCACCCTGGGCAGTCTGCTTTGACAGTTCAGTGCCTCATTGCTCAAGCTACCAGCACGGGCGTAGCCGACGCCGGGAGAGCCCACAGAGTGCGAGCTCCATGGTGCCTGTCACCAGCCCCCGCCAAGGGTCATAAAGCCGGGCAGGAGCCGCGGCGAACCCGGGAGCGGCGGCGTCGCGGGCAGGCTGCAGGCGGCCACCGCACACGCACCACGCCTTGTTGACATGTTTGGAAGCAGGCACGGCGGGGAAACGCCCCCAAGCAAGCTCCAAGGTCTGGGTGCCGCGCCCCGCGCCCCGCGCCCCGCGCCCCGCGCCCCGCGCCCCGCGCCCCGCGCCCCGCGCCCCGCGCCCCGCGCCCCGCGCCCCGCCCGGCACTCCTGAGGAGCGGCCCGCGCGCGCACCGGCCCCCGCGCCCCCCCCACCCCACCCCGGCCCGCCCACAGACGGTCCGCGGTCCCTCCCCGGCTCCGCCGTCGCAGCGGGGCTCGGCCCTGCCCCTCCGCCGTTACCTGCTGCCGGGGGCGGCTTCCCCCACACACCACCCCGTGCTCCGGGGACGGCGGCGGCTGCAGGTCCCGCGGCTCTCACATGAGGCGCCCCTGGCCCCCCGCTTCGCGCTCCCGCAGCCGCGGCCCCCCGCGCTCCGCCCGCATCCGAGGCGCTGGTCCCGCAGAGGGCGCCAACGCGGCTCCACCTTTGCGGCTCTGGCTGCCCAGAAAGAAGCTTTCCTTCTCGGTCCCGCGCTGTCTGTGTTCAGGGATCCCCGGCGCCGCGAGAGACTACCTCAGCGAGCGGCTGCCACCGCGTAAGCTTCCTGCGCCTGGGCCACAAACAGCGAGTCTAAAATGGCGCCCGGGGCTCGCGGCCGCGCGCTTCCCTGGCGCGTCCCCGCCCAAGGGGGCGGGAAGGGGGCGGGGAGGGCGGAGCCCGGCGGGAGTGGGGCCGCGCCCAAGCGGGAGCGCGCGCTGCGGCCGCCCCAGTCTCCTCGCTGTGGGACGAGCCTCTGCTTTCCTGCCAGAGATGTGACTCCCGGTTGAAGGGGATTTTTTGTTGTTGTTTTGAGATGGAATGTGGGAGGGCTGAAGCTAGCTATATGTGGAAGAGACTATCTGTGGCTGAAACTGGAAGGTTTAGGGAGGTGGAGCAGAAAAAAGAAAGGAAGGAGTCTCGCCGGAGCCTGCTGGGGACCGCGGCCCGCGGGTGGCCGCCCCGGATGCCTGAAACCGAGGAGTTAAATACAGTCTCCGAAGACCCGCGCATCGATGTGCATAAGTGGTGCTTAAAAGATGCCAAGGAAATGTACCAGAATAGTGAGAGTATTAACGCTGGGATTGCACATGGTTTTTGTTTTTCAAATATTTGTATTTCCCAATATTTCTAAAGTATTAGAGTTATTACATTTTAAAAACGACATTTGCTTTATGAAATAGAGTCCTGAAGTTTGTAAATAGCTTTTGAAACGCAATGGGGAAAGTAAAGGATTACAAAGCTGCTGAAAAGAAAACCTCTGGTGAATCCTTTTGTAAATCAAGGCATCTTTGTAACTGCTACCTAGTTGACTTGTTTTAAAGTTTGGATTTTTTGATACTGCGTTTTCTTACAGTTAGAAACATTCTTAGGTGCAATATCATTAAGTTGAATCATGCGCCATTCCTCTCTACACCTCCAAAAAAAAAAGAAAGTAGTTTTCCATTCAAAGATGTCTTAGAACACTCAGACCCATGTGTAAGACACTGAAAAGCAGTGGTGCCCAGGGAGCTCTCCGTTCTTCCCGTTTTCTCAAGAAATTGAGCTAGGAAACCATGTATAAAGTTACGTCGAAGTTCAGTGTGAGGCCAGGAGTGGTACAGGCTTATGTCTGTAATCCCAACATTTTGGGAGGCCAAGGCAGAAGGGTTGCTTGTGGTCAAGAATTGGAGACCAGCCTGCGCAATATGTCCAGACTCTTGTCTCTACAAAAAAATAGAAGAGTAATAATTTTAAAAAATCAGACGAGCTTGGTGTAATCCCGGCTACTACTCAGGAGGCTGAATCGAGAGGATGGCTGGAGCCCAGGAGTAGGAGGTTACAGTGACCTATGATGTCACCACTGCACTCCAGTCTGGGTGAGAGAGTGAGACTGTTTCTATAATAAAATGAATTCAATGTGGGGAAATGCCAGTGTTGTTTGTTCGGTGTTTTTTAAGGGCCTGCCAGCTGTCAGATCACTGAATCAAACTGTACAAAGCCTCTAGTAGCATGAGTGTGGATTTGCCTGAACTGCAACATTTGTTTAGGTCCCTCAGTGACTGGATGATGAGGAACAATAGGAAGTTCTAAGAAGGACAATGATAATTATTAAGGAAAAACAAATAAGTCAAATACAGGCCCATTTATTTAAAGTTGGGTGAACAGTATAAATGATCAGCAAAGTACATTAAACCAATTCAGTAAACATGATGAGCATAGGTTGCATTACGTTAATATTGTATCACATTACGGTTATATCACATTCCAATCATAGTTCTTTTTTTTCTTTTTTCGCCATTATGATCTATTCTCCTCCTAAACAAGACAAGGACCTTGGCACACTTGACCTATTGAATACCCCTTTTCTTCCCTGTTATTGGCAAATATTTTATTTCACCTCTTTTTTTTGAAAAAAGAAACATGTTTATTTTTTAATCAGTCAGTACTTATTTACATTTATCAATTGTATCATCAAGATCAGTGGCATGGTAGGTGGGAGAAAGGATGAGTGTGGAGCACATTGATCCAACTGGGAAAAATAATTTATTACTGACCCTGTTTGGAATTGCCAATGCATGTGGTAATAAAAAGCAGATGAACAATTAGTCTCTTCATTATTGTTTTAAATTATCCACAGACAATGTACCCCCTCCACCACGTAGAATGGTGTAGACTATTCCCACACCACCCCAGCCTTGGTACACCAATGATCAGGATAGATTAGATTATGTTGCAGTAGTTCCTTAAATACCGTCTTGTAATTCCTCGTTTTTGATGACCTTTACAGTTTTTAGGAGTACTGCTTTAGTATTTTTGTAGAACGTCCCTCAATTGGGGTTTGTCTTAGGTTTTTTTCTCATAATTACATAGGGACTATGGATGTTTTAGAAGGAAAACTACAGAGGTATAAAGTACCATTCTCATCACATCATATCAAGGGTACATCTATTAATACGACTTATCCTTGTTGATGTCAACATTAATCAGAGGTTGAGATCAAGTTATTCTACTTAAAGTTACCCTTTTCCCTCTCTTTTTGTACTGGAAGAAAGTCACTATGTGCAGCCAACACTGAAGAATGTGGATTTACCTGAACTGCAACATTTCCTTGAGAGGGGAATGTCTATTTAAATTATTAAAACTTTTCTGTCTTGGGAGGTGTATCTACATATCTCTTAATTGTATATGTTTACTTTTCTGTCTGTAATTTCTGTAGATCTGTCTTCAAGTCACTAATTTAGTCTATTTAGTCTTTGCTAAGACTACCTTTGCCTGCGTTTTTCGTTTCCAAAAGTTTTATTTGGTTCTTTTTCATATCTACCTGATCTTTCTTGATATTCTTTTCACTTTGTAATTTCTTTTTTTCTTAAATCATTTTAATCCTATGAAATAATTGGGGGTCTAATCATGATATGTGTCAATGTTTGTTCATGGTGGGTTGTTCCTCATGTATTTTATAATTTTGGATTGTGAGTTCATCTTCCGTACAACTTTAGCTGCAGGAATTTTGTGCAACAGGCAGAAGCTGGAAGGGGAGGAGATTGTTAGTGAGTGCTGGAAAGACAATAAGGAATTGTTAATGGAGTCCAGAGAAATCAGGATATCTTTAGATATCTTTCATATAATAATGGCAAGCCCAGGGAAAGATTTGTCTATGGCAACATGGAAAGTAGAGAAATGCATTTATTTAATTGTTGGACTTGGCTAAAGAAATTTCCAAGCAGGCTGGCTGCGGTGGTTCACGCCTCTAATCCCAGCACTTTGGGAGGCCAAAGTAGGCGGATTGCTTGAGCTCAGGAGTTCAAGACCAGCCCAGGCAACATGGCGAAAACTTGTCTCTATTAAAAATACAAACAAATAGCTGGGCGTGGTGGCATGCACCTGTAGTCCCAGCTACTCAGGAGGCTGAGTTAGGAGGATTGCTTGAACTTGGGGATGGAGGCTGCAATGAGCTGAGACTGTGCCACTGCGCTGTATCTCTAGCCTGGGTGACTGAGCGAGACCCTATCAAAAAAAAAAAAAAAAGAAAAGAAAAGGAAAGAAATCGCCAAGCAGAAGGTTGAGAGTATCTGCTGGTTTCTTTTGGTTGCATATGAAAAAGTTCAGATACCCAGCACTTTGGGAGGCTGAGGCAGTTGGGAGGCTGAGGCAGTTGGATTACTTAAACTCAGGAGTTTGAGGGCAACATGGGAAAACCCTGTCTTTACCAAAAATACAAAAATTAGGCAGGTGTGGTGGTGCACGCCTGTGGTCCCAGCTACTCAGGAGGCTGAGGTGGGAGGATCACTTGAGCCTGGAAAGTCAAGCCTGCAGTGCAGTGAGCCGTGATCATTGTGCCACTGCACTCTAGCCTAGGTGATAGAGGGAGACCCAATCTCAAAAAAAAAGAAAAGAAAAAGTTCAGATAGAGAGAACGTAAGTACAGAAGTAACTGTTTAGTTTTTAGTAGAATTTAGAGGAAAGATAGAGGGCCTGGAACAGTCTTTCCTTCCATCAAAAGGTTCACAAAATTTAAAAAGACCTTTAGGGAAATGATAAATACCTGGGTACTACCAGTAAGACATGGCCTCAGAGTAAGGCTCAGATCAAGAGTCCACCTATTGGACTTTAGAACAATTTCAGGTGGTACGGCTTAGACCATCTTAGCTAGTTAAGAGGTCTTTTAAGGATTTTATGTGTATGCTTCCTAGACTTCTAAGAATTTTAAAAGCATTGAGCCATAGCATCTTGAATCTCAGCCCTACCATAAATCTCAAAGAGATTTATGGGTGTGGCTTTTTTTCTGATGGAGTTAACCAAAGTAAGAGTCATAGGAAACATACAATATGTTTATGAAAATTGTATTAACAGAAACGCTGTGAATTTGAATAGAAGATACAGAGACAGTTGAAAATGAAGAGTCCTTGGGGCTCCCATCTTCTGTCATTTAAATATAGGTCCATAAAACGACTTACCAGCAATCATAGACCATTTCTTATAAAGAAGGAATGATGACTGAGAGTGCAGAGAAAGGACCCCAGAGGGCTGAGCCAAGAGCTACTGAAAATCACTTCCAGGAAGCAGGACTGGGCCTTAATTAAGAAACTGGTTACATGTTTCCAGCTAGATTTCAGAGTCACTATGGGCAAGTGACTGCTATTGTTTCCTCTTCTCCCCTTTATAAATGGGAGAATTTACTATCCTACGCCTATTTCACCATCGTATATTGGATCTACATGAGTAGATCACCTGCCTCTTTAGTTCACAAGTCTTTAAGAGGAAATGCACTTGAATATGGGCTGGACTTTGTGATTTGCTCCATCATGAAAATGTAGAGGAAGTAACATTCTAGGGCTTCCAAGGCTAACTTATGAAAAGCCTTGCAGTTTTTGTCTGGATGTCTGCATCTCTTGGCATGTTTCTTCCTTAGCAACTCCCTCTTGGAACCCAGTTGCCATGCTAATAAGAAGTCCAAGTCACATGAAGAAGTGTGCTGGTTTACAGCCCCCGCTGAGCTCCCAGCCAGCAGTCAGCATCAACTGCCAGCCATGTGGGTGAACCTTCTTGAGCATCTGTCCAACTTAAGTATCCAGATGACTCTGGCTCAGCTGCTATCTATTTGCAAACACAAATCCAAACTGAGAATCCACCAGCAAAGCTCGGTGAACCTACAGAACCCTGAGAGACAATAATGAAATATTATTTTAATCCATTAAGTGTGGAGTGCTTTGTCATACAGTAGTAGATAACTGGAAGATAGTTAAATAATAAAGACAAGAGGAAGAATCAATAAGATAGGAAAAATAAATAGAGGAATTAGCAAAACCAAAAGCTGGTTTATACAAAAGGCAAATGAGGTAGACACTTATCTGGTCAAATTGATTAGTAAAAGAAGAGAAGTTGGAAATTAACAAAGTACAGAAATTTTTAAAAGGGGAACTAATATAGCCGCTACAGAGATTTAAAATACTAAAAGTATGTTATGAATAATTATTAACTAATAAAATAGAGAGCATAAATAAAATGAATAAATTCTTTTAAAAATAACATGTCAAAATTAGTAACAAGGAGTAGAGAATTTGAATTCATTATAAACATTGAAGTAATTATCAAAGCCTTTTCCTCCCAAATAACCCTAAGCCCACATGGAATTAGAGATGAGCCTTATCAGATTTCTAAGAGTTTAATCCTTTCCTTCTTTTCTTTTTCTTTTATTTCTTTAATTTTTTTCTTGAGACAAGGCTATGTTGCTATGTTGCTCAGGCTGACCTCAAACTCCTGGCCTCAAGCAACCCACCTGCCTCAGCCTCGTAGCTGGGATTATAGGAGTGTGCCACCATGAACAGCATGACCTGATCCCTTCTTATACAATTGAGAAAAAAGATAAAGAAATAAAGTGATCCAAGTCATCTTAATGAAGCTACTATAATCATGATTCCCAAACCAAAAAAGAAAGGAAAACTATAGCCCCATGGCCCACAATGAAAATAAATGCAAAAATGCTAAAATAAATACAGGTTGAACATCTTTAATCCAAACATCTGAAATCTGTAATGCTCCAAAATCCAAAATTTTTTGAGTGCTGACATGACTTCACAAGTGGAAAATTCCACACCTGACCACAGTAAAAATGCAGTCAAGACTTTATTTCATGCACAAAATCATTTAAAATAGTGCATAAAATTATCTTCTGGCTAAGTGTATAAAGTGTCTGTGCAACACAAATGAATTTCATGTTTAGGTTTGGGGCCCATTCCTAAAATATCTCATTATGTATATGCAAATATTCCAAAATCTGAAAAAAATCTGAAATCCAAAAGACTTCTAGTTCCAAGCAGTTCAGATAAGAGATATTTGACCTTTATTAATCAAACAGTGTAATAAAACCAAGAAATAAACAAAACCAAAACAAAACAGTGATAATAACGTGCCTGATCCTCTTTTTCCTCTTTTTCTTTTCCCACGGCATTTATCACTTCCTAGCTTGTTAGGTATTGTATGTCAGTTGTTTAGTGTCCATCTCCCACCTGGAATATAAGAATGGCAAAAACATGAATCTGGCCGGGTGTGGTGGCTCACGCCTGTCATCCCAGCACTTTGGGAGGCTGAGGTGGGCGGATCACCGGAGGTCAGGGGTTTAAGATGAGCCTGGCCAACATGGAGAAACCTCATCTCTACTAAAAATAGAAAAACTAGCTGAGTGTGGTGGCGGGCACCTGTAATCCCAGCTACTCAGGAGGCTGAGACAGGAGAATTGCTTGAATCCGGGAGGCAGAAGTTGCACCGAGCTGAGATTGAGCCACTGCACTCCAGCCTGGGCAACAGAGCAAGACTCCATCTCAAAAAAAAAAAAAAAAAAAACCAAAAAACAAAAACATGAATCTTAGTCTGCTTGGTTCACAAATCCTAGGCTCCTAAACCAGTCTGTAAATGTTTCTTCCAAGGATGAAAGAATGTGGCAAAACAGGACTTATGTTTTATTACATGGCGTAGTTACCTGGACTTAACCCAAAATAAATCTGTCCTGAGGAATAGATAGGGACTTAGATGTCACAAAAGAGGGAAGACTCTTAAGAGGCAAATGGGAAGATGATGAGAGAACACAGTCATAAGTTAGTTTATGAGTCAGAGGACCCATATCATACAAAGAACCCTGTTCTTTTGTGATTCACCAATTTCTTATGTTCCACAGTGAATGGTAAACCTCATTATAGAAACAGGGGCCATCCAAGCTGGGACAGTCTTTCCCCTGGGAATTTGGAATTAATACCGGCAGAAAGAGAGTAGTCTGTTCCTTGGGTCCTTAGACTTGTAACACATCAAGCCAGGAGCTATAGGTGATCTTTTTACCACATGGTCTGCAAAGCAGAGAAAGGTGCTCTGCACTGAGAAAGAAGAAGAGAAAATAGACGCATAGAGAGGAATGTGAGGAAAGATGGTGCCAGAGCCTCCAGCCCTGGTTCTGCTCTATTCCCACAGCCTGGAAGAGGTAGCTCAGCTCTCACATATTTTTTTCTTGCTTTTCAAAGTTATTTCGACTTTGTTTTCTTTTGCTTGCAATCAAAACTCCTTACCATTGCAAACTTAATCTGGAAAGGCTGCTCCTTGGATCTCAAATTATGTTGCTTTTCACTGAAAGGTGATCATGGAATTTGGTCTTGCTGTGTCTTGTGTCCGGGAGTGGGGCCTTGCATCCTCTCCACAGCTGCCCTTTAACCAAAGATGATTCTGCCTAGTCCTAAAGGGGTGCTGGTGGCTGTGGATGGCCCTGTCTTGGATGGAGCCCCAGAAAAGTCACTGGGCATGACTACTGCCCCTTTTGAAAGATTTCCTGTTTTCCAAGTTGACAGATCAACCACAGGGGCTGGAGGCAGGGAACCTAAGACCGATTTATGCCGAGTTCCTAGAACGAAATCAAACTTAAAGACATCACTAGAAGAAAGATGCATGCAGTTCTTTCCTGAGGGGCTGATACATCTCTAAAGAGCAGTTAAGCTGGGGAGGAACAGAACTTTTCACCCGAATTTAGTCATTCCTTTGAGTCATACAAGGCAAGGGCCTTATGGACTTAGGGTTTTATAAGGAGCATGCTCCATGTGTACTTTCCCACTCTCTGACCTCTTTTTCCTGAAGCTCTCTTCTTTCAGGTCCTTTAGTCTGATGTCGCTTCAGGTTCTTCTCAGGCTTTGCAAATTTGAAAGCCTCAAGCCTCCACTGCTCAGTCAAAGCTGCTCTAGAGTGGGATGGAGAAGATGTGGATTGGGTTGGAGCTCAGGTCTCATTCTGCCATTTACAGGATACGCGAGCTTGCACAGATTACTTCTTCATGCTTCAGCTTCCTCATCTATAAAATGGGAATAAGGCTGTTCACAGTGGCTAACACCTCTAATCCCAGCACTTTGGGAGGCTGAAGTGAGAGGATTGCTTGAGCACAGGAGTGCAAGGTGGCAGTGAGCTAAGAAAGTGCCACTGCACTCCAGCCTGGGTGACAGAGTGAGACCCTGTCTCTAAAATAATAAAATTAAATTAAATGGAATAATAATAATATATACCACATAGGGTTATTGTGAAAATTAAATGTGTCAACATCCATAGAACAAAAAGGTCAGTAGCAGGCGCACAGTAAATCCCCAGTAAATGCTAGCTACATCATTGTTGCTGTTGTTACCAGTGGAGAGTGTCCAGGTTCTTGGTTTCTTGAACAAACAATTGGACAAAACACACAAAGCAAGGAAAGAATGAAGCAACAAAAGTGGAGATTTATTGAAAACAAAAGTACACTCCACAGAGTGGGAGTGGGCCTGAACAAATGGCTGAAGAGCCCGGTTACATAATTTTCTGGGGTTTAAATACCCTCTACAGGTTTCCCATTGGTTACTTGGTGTACACCCTATGTCAATGAAGTAGTGGTCTGTGATCAGTCTGGTTGTGGGAGGGGACCAATCAGAGGCTGAAGCAAAGTTACAAAGTTACACTTTATGCAAATGTCTGATTGGTTGTGGAAAGTGAGCAATCAGAGGCTGAAGTTACAAAGTTATACTGCCATACAAATGAGGACTTGGCCCATGACCAGCCTGATTGATTGTGGGAGGGGACCAATCAGAGGTACTTTCAATTTTTCATCTGCCACGCGGAAAGGGGGGTTGCAAAAGGAGTAGCCTTTGTTCCTTTTATTACTTAGGTGTGGAAAGTTGGGGGTTTCCTTTTGATTTAGTTCTAGTAAGTCAGCATGAATTGGCCTTGGGTTCCCTGCCTCCGGACCCTATTCTCCTGTCTCACTATTACTTTTGGCCTTAACTTGATAAGTGAGGACAGCAGTGGCTGTTTCAGTTCTAGGCCTTCATAGCTGCAAGAGCTGTAATGTTTTCTCTCTCACTGGCTTAAGCAGCAGGAACACCACCAAAGGGGCACTAACAGCCTATGTGAAAAGTGTTTTTCTTGCCAGGACTGGCTTTGTCCTTGAAAAGCAGTAACCCAGGCAAGCACTAAAATGCACTTGACTATTTTCTGGACTTGGCATGCATTTCAAGAAACAGCACACTAGCTGCAAATAGTTCTCATTTAGCCTTGCAGATAGAAAAAAGATTCTGTAAAATTTCAGATCGCCACCTCTACTCCCTTCCAATAGAGGATGGTTTCCCATTCATTCTGCCATTGTAACACAGCATCCCTGACAGATGTCCATCAGCCTAGCCTCTGTTTGAATAGCCCCTGTGATGGGCTCACTAGTTACCAATAATATTTGTTTCATTGCCAAGGATATTTGTTCCACAGGGATTCATTAGAGTATTTTTTTGTAGGTGTAACCAAAAGGGATTTCTGTGTTATTTTTACCCCTGGACTTTACTTTTGCCTTTAAAGTAAATGATATTAAGCCATGCTCCCTTTTTAGGCACGTGGCATTTTTCCTATATGACATTCAGGTTTAAGGACCTCAGCTCCTGTCATATCCACTTTGCCAATCAGTTCCATTCTTGTTGGTTAAAACTAAATCCAGAAGGGCAAAAATCTCTTTAGCTGCCTGTTTTTCAAATGTACCCCATATTACTTCACAATGACACAGATATGATTACTTTTGATCAGGCCCCAAGTTGTGCGTAGGTTTTGAATGTCCACTTGCACACAGTTTACTTACTAAAAGGCATGGACATTGACACAGTTTGGTTTTGGGTTCCTGCCCAAATCTCATGTCGAATTGTAATCCCCAGTGTTGGAGGAGAGGTCTGGTGAAAGAATACTGTATGTATCACAGGGGTGGTTTCTAATGGTTTAGCACCATTCCCCTAGTGGTTCTAATGGTTTAGCACCATTTCCCCCAGGTTGTTTAAAAGTGTGTAGCACCTACCTCTCCCACCCCACTCAGTCTGTTTCTCCTGCTGGCCATTGAAGATGCCCTTGCTTCCCCTTTGTCTTCCATTATGATTGTAAGTTTCCTGAGGCCTCCTCAGAAGCAGAAGCCTGCACAGCCCACAGAAACATGAGCTGATTAAACCTCTTTTCTTTATGAATTACCCAGTCTCAGGTAGCTCTTTATAGCAGTGCGAGAACAGACTAATACAGACATCTTCAGCTTCAGCTGGAGTTATTCTTTCACACAGCTCATTAATTGACCCCAGTTGACCTTCTACAATTCCATCAGATTTTCTTATTTCTTGTTCACATCCTCCATGTGGACATTTAGGAATTAAACACCATACACACTTGCAGCATTGTTTCATGCTGCCCCTTCTACTTGTCTGATAGATATGACTCTTTGAGACAAAGTGCACTTTCTAATTGGAGTATTTTGGTGCTTGATTCTTTCATGTAATATCTTGGATATAACCATGAGATTGTACTTTTTTGTGTTAAAATGTCCAGGTCACATTCTCATGCATTCCCCATGCAGTGGGACATCAATATTGGACCCATTTTTCCATTAGTGCACTTGGGAATTACTGGACCCCTTCTCTTCTGGGCCTTTGCATGAGGTCCCTCACTGTGTGTGTGAAGCCAGTGAATCTCCTACTAAATCCTCTTTCTAGGCACTGGGAACATATTTCTTCTCTTTCTAGGAACTCACCATTCTGGTATTATATGCTGTGCCCCATTAAATCAAAGGTTTTGTATTGACACTACCTTTATTCGTCACCAGACACCAAGTCATTTGTTCCCACTTCAATAATTGAGGGAAGTGACTGATGTATTTGCTGGGCCTTGGAAGGCTGGTCAGTGTTGTTCATCTTCATAAAGCGCTGATTGCAATTATTCCTGTTGTTCGAAAGCATTCTGTGCTTCCGTCTTTGCAAGGTTGAAGGGAAATTCTTAGGCCTGCCATTATAAACTAATGTATAATCTGGTCTGTATCCAAGTCATCTTCTATGACATTATTTTTTCTTTTTGCTGAGGTATAATTTATTTGTTTATTTTTTTGAGATGAAGTATCGCTCTTGGTGCCCAGGCTGGAGTGCGATGGTATGATCTCGGCTTACCGCAACCTCTGCCTGCCAGGTTCCAGCAATTCTCCTGCCTCAGCCTCCCAAGTAGCTGGGATTACAGGTGCCTGCCACCACGCCCAGCTAATTTTTTGTATTGTTAGTAGAGACAGAGTTTCACCATGTTGGCCAGGCTGGTCTTGAACTCCTGACCTCAGGTGATCTGCCTGCCTCAGCCTCCCAAAGTGCTGGGATTACAGGTGTGAGCCACCATGCCCTGCCGAGGTATAATATATAAACGGTGAAGTACACAAATCTTAAGTGTACGGTGTGGTGGACTGCTACACTGTGCCTGGGTAACCACCATCCTGATTAAGACAGAAAATACTCCGGTAACCCAGTGCTCCCTCATGCGCCGTCCTAGTCAATGCCCTCTCAAAGGTAACCACTATTCTGAATTCTATCATCATACATTCGTTTTTTTGCCTGTTTTTAGAACTTTATGTAAATGGAATCATACTGTATGTGCTCTGCACGTCAGCTTAACTAAACCCTTTTCGTTGTAAGCCACCTCTTTGTGTGTTAACTCTATCTAGGATTCGATTGTAAACTCTTCAAAGGAAGGAAGTGTGTTTTGTGACTCTTGATTATAGCCTTTATCAACTCTTTCCGAGATTACAGCCATAACTTCCCAACTGTCTTATCCAGGGGTGGTGTTTTTCAAGCCACCTTCTGGCCTGCTTCCTGCCTCATCTTCCTAGAGCACACATTCGTGCATGCCTCTTGCTAAAAAATAATTCCAATGATGGATGATAAAATCAAACTGTTGAGAATGAGATTCTAGACCAGCACTGTTCATTACAAATGTGTGCAAGCCACATATGTATTTTACATTTTTCTAGAAGCCACTAAAAAAAGGAACAGCTGGAATGAATTTTAATAATTTATTTTATTTAACCCAGTATAGCCAAAATATTCTCTGTGTAATCAACATAAAAAAGTATTGAAATACTTTCCATTCTTTTTCTTGGTGAGACTCAGTGGCCTCATCTGATAATATTTTGGATAATATTTTGTAGGTTTGTGGAAGGTGAACACATCATGATGCTTGTGAAGCCCATTGTATTCCTTTCCTGTTGCTGCTGTAACAAATCGCCACAGACCCGGTGGCTTAAAACAACACATTTATGATTGTGTAGTTCTGGAGATCAGAATTTTGAAATGTACTAACAGCAGAGTGTACATTCCCTGTGGAGCCTCCAGGGGAGAACCTGTGTTCGCCTTTGCCAGCTCCCAGAGGCCACCTGCATTCCTTGGTGCCTGGCCCCTTCCTCCATCTTCAAAGCCGACAGTGTAGCATCTTCAAGTCTCTATCTCTGGCCTCTGCGTCTATCCTCACATCTCCTTCTCTGACCATGACCCTCTTGCCTCTCTTTCCCATATTAGAACTCTTGTGATTACATGGGCCCATGGGGTCAATCCAGTGTACTCTTCCCATCACAAGATCTGTATCCTTAATCGCATCTGCAGAGTCCATTTGCCATGTAAGGCAACATCTTCACATCCCAAGGGCTAAGACGTGGACAGATTTGGGGGGATGGTTATTCTGCCTGCCATGACTGTGCTGGGCCACCGTAAGCCCTCAATAAATGCTTTGTCTAATGGTTATAAAACCTGGATTAAGGTCCTTAATAACATTGAATTATTTGCAGGATTCTGTATTTGTGTTCCATGGCTGTCTCATCCTACCACCTGGCAGAGCGTGCCACACATCTTGACAGACTCTCATGCAGTTCATTCATCAAGCGCCTTCTCTGTAGAAGTCGTGGTTACTAAACACCCTCATAAGAGTGTACCGTCAAGTGTGGACCTAGACCAGGTGTTCAAATATTTATTAAATTAACGAAGCAAAACAGCTTACCTGGTGCTTCTGAGGAACACGTTAATGCCTCAGTTCTCACCATCATCTCTCCCTGGAATGCCCTTTCCCACTTTTGCTTGTCAAAACTGATCTATCCTGAAAGACTATCTGCATTGGCTTTTTTTTTTTTTTAATTAACAGATGAACATTGTATGTTTTAAATGAAGATATCTCTGACCTTGCTTGTTACTGGAGAAACTTACTGCAAAATTGATGGCCTTTACTTGAGCAATTTGATAACATTGTATGGTTACAGCCAGACACTAATCTTTAACCTTGGCTTTTTCTTTCATAATTTTTCTTCACTGTAACTCCCTCCAGCGTATATCTTTTTGTAGTCTTGTTATTTTTTTCTAAGCCACCCTAAGACATTTGAGAAATGAAGCCATAAGTAAGTCATTTAAAATGTATTACCCTCCTGTGTCAGGCAGGTCCTCTAGGAAGCAGATGCCAAGATTAAGTTAGAAGTGCAGAAAATCTGTTGGGGGTAATCCCTATGAAAGATAAAGTGATGAGGGAGCAGGAGTGGGCAGGGAGAGCCGTTAGACTGTGATGCAGGTCTGGCATCTAGGAAAGAAGAGAGAAGGAAAGATTGGGTAGGAAAAGCCTCCGACTGCAGGGCAGCTGTAAGATGGTCTCAGTCGGCCTGAGTTCTTACGCAAGACCGCGCACGCAGGAGTGCCGCTTGGGCAGAAATGGCCAGGCCCGAGAACCCCAGCTGAACTCTATCACAGGCTGGGGCTGCCCTGGAGGAGTGTGACATTGGGTCATATGTGGGGGTGATTAAAGCTGGAGGCTGTCAGCTAACTGGACTCCTTGAGGTGGGGCCTCCCCTGAAGGGAAATCTGGGTGGAGGTACCTCCTGATGACACTGAACACTCCTGGAGGCATATGCTGTCTTGTCCCCTGCGCAACCTTGGCCATACGATAAGTGTCCTGTTACTACAGGTTGAGCATCCCAAATTCAAAAACCTGAAATTTAAAACTTTGAGTACTGACATGCATGATACCCAAATAAAATGCTCACTGGAGCATTTTGGATTTCAGATTTGGGATGCTCAACTGGTAATGCAAATATTCCCAAACCTGAAAAAACCCGAAATCAGAAACACTTCTGGTCCCAACCATTTTGGATAAGATGTATTTCATAAATTAGTATTTCTTTTCATAGAACTAGCAGTAATGTAACAATAATAGCATGATGTGATAGAGCTTGGGCTTTAAACCCAGAAAGCTGTGAATTCACATCTCAGGATTTTTTTTTCTGAAGCTAAACTACAGCTGGAATCTAGTGCAAATAATTAATTTCTTTAAACAGCCAAAATGGGATTAATAATGCTTTACTCTCAGAGTTGCCAGGAGGATTAAATAAAATGCCTAATTTCAGTGGCTGCCTTTTAGGAGGTGTTGAGTAAATGTCCTCTCCTTTGCTCTCTCTTGAATAGTTTATTGTGGGATAAAGCACTTTTGTATATACCTTCTCATTTGATTTTGATTTGGAATAATTTCTAATAAATTGAGATTTTAAAAGGTATGTGGCTGACTCAAGGCCACCCAAGCAAAAACAAGGCAGAGCCAAGGCTTGAATTCAAAGCTTCTGGTTTCCATCCCAGCACTCTATGCACTATCGGCAGTTTTCAGGAAAATGAGCCGCAGTGTTCCATCATACAGCCAATAGCAGAAACACGTGATGATGTATAGGTAGAATACAGTGACACAGTGGGCAGGGAGATATATTGGGCTGAAAATCTGAAAAACAATACAAATTACTAAACATTCTGAATGAAAAGTGAATAAAGGGAGCATTGCATATATTTTATCAAATAAGCTTATTGAGGTTGGGTGCGGTGGCTCACACCTGTAATCCTAGCTGAGGCAGGTAGATCGCTTCAGCTCAGGAGTTTGAGACCAGCCTGGCCAACATGGTGAAACCCTGTTTCAATTACAAAAATTAGCTGGGCATGGTGGCTCGTGCCTGTACTCCCAGCTACTTGGGGCTGAGGTGGGAGGATCACTTGAGCCCAAAAGGCAGAGGTTGCTGCGAGCCGAGATAACGCCACTGCACTCCAGCTGGGGCGACAGAGTGAGACCCTTTCTTAAAAAAAAAAAAAAAAAACCCAAAAAACTCAAAAAACCAAAAACCAAAACCAAATAAGCTTATTGATAAAATAGGGAGATTTTAGGCCTAAACAGTCTAGCCATAATACTAAGAAAAATGGCTTTTCCTAGGCTTGAAAATATAACGGAAAAACAATTTCTTTCCAGGAAGATTCACTGACATCTACCACTGTGATTCTGCTTTCTGTCTCCTGCCTTGGATGTTACATGCAGTGTTTGAAGGATGGTCCTTGTGTGTAGGATGCTTGAGCTAAAAATGCCTGCCAAAGCCACTCCTTCCTGTGCTTTGTCATAATTTATTGCTAAGATGTTTATGTTCTCTGGTTTTGAGGTGCTAGAGATCCTGACTAAAAGTGACTTCCTCATAAATGAAGATAAGTTGAAGTCATTGTGAGTATACACTACACAGCTTTGTTGATTTTATCCCTTTCATAACTTGAGATGGCTTTTTTAGCCAAGCCATCTCAATAGTTTGTTTCTTTTCCTCTACGATTTACAAACTGAGCTGACCAGTTTGCCAGCAAAGTTAACTGACACAAGATGGTATTCTTCGCAGCTGTTAAGTGTCCATAAAGTCTCTTATCTGTGTGGCATTCTCAAGGTTAGTTTCATTCCTGTGGCCTGTGAATTTAAGTCAAATATACTGACAGTGTCCTCACTGCATTCTCCCCTCCAGTTTTCTTGCAACAGCTTTAGTCTCTCTACCTACTTTGTGTTTTCTGGAAACATTTTCAGTCAATCCTAAGCCTGAACACTCATACTTACTGTTCTTTGATCATACTCTAGATTTTCCTACTTAGGTATTTCTCATGCCTTTCTCCACATCTCTGCTCCTTGAAATGCTACTTATTCTTCAAAAGGCAGCTTAAATGGCCTCTTAGCTACACTCCCAACAACAAAACAATGATTTTTCCTAAATCCTGAAGAATTTGGCTTGGATATTTTTATGAAACTTATTAGAACATTCTGTAAAATAGTTACCTGTGCTCAGATCTGATCTTTATTTTTTAAGTTCCTTCAAGGCAAAGATTGTTTTAAATTTCTCATAAATGCTTAACACAAATGTCATTAAATTGGTCAGTAATTCTATATTGACAAATTAAGTTCTATATTTCCCACAGTTGGAATTTAGAACAAAATGTGATTAAAACTTTTGCTAGTCTTGGCCAGGCGTGGTGGCTCACGCCTGTAATACCGGAACTTTGGGAGGCCGGAGGCGAGCGGATCACCTGAGGTCAGGAGTTCAAGACCAGCCTGGTGAAACCCCATCCCTACTAAAAATACAAAAATTAGCTGGGTGAGGTGGCACACGCCTGTAGTCCCAGCTCCTTGGGAGGCTGAGGCAGGAGAATCGCTTGAACCTGGGAGGCAGAGGTTGCAGTGAGCCAAGATGGTGCCACTGCACTCCAGCGTGGGCAGCAGAGTGAGACTGTCTCAAATACAACAACAACAACAAAAGTTTTGCTAATCTGATGTATGATGAGTCAACAATCAATAATTTGGCAATTTCATGACTCGAGTGTCAAAAAGATGTACCTAAACACACCGTTGTCTATAGAAAATGAATAAAAAATTAGTGATTTTATTACTTTATATGAACTTCAAAAAGGGGCTGGGTGCAATGGCTCACGCCTGTAATCCTAGCACTTTGGGAGGCCAAAGCAGTGGGGATTGCTTGAGTCTAGGAGTTTGAGACCCGCCTCGGCAACATGGCAAAACCCCATCTCTACAAAAATTACAAAATTAGCTGGGCATGGTGCTGGTGCATGCCTGTAGTCCCAACTACTCAGGGGGCTGAGGCTGGAGGATCGCTTGAGCCCAGGTGGAGGCTGCAGTGAGCTGAGATCACGCCGCTGTACTCCAGCCTGGGTGACAGTGTAAGACCCTGTCTCATAAATAAATAAATAAATAAAAGTTAAAAATGCTGCTAGTTAAAATAGAAGTTAATTTCCTAAATGCTTTCTTCTGTCTTTGGTATGAATATATTTACCTACAAATATATATATATATTTATGATCTTCTGCTTAGGGTTTAAGATTCCAACATTGCACTTCATTACTATTCTTATTTTCCCTAACAGTTTTGAAAATTATGAATGTGTTGTGTTAGTAAATTTCTTTCTGAGGAAAACTGGACTTTTAGACCTTAAAGGTGTTCAAATTTTGTTTTTTAAACAATACCTCCCACAGTGGTAGACTTTATCACTGTATAAAAATGTACAGTGGTTTTATTGACATGTACATTCCAATATGTTTACAGCTGCAAGATAATGAGGCACACTCAGTATTGCACTTCATTAAAATTTCAGGCTCAAACTTAACCTAGAAGTTTAAATGAAATTGCATTTGTAATTTAGTAATTCTTATACAGGACAAACATTGATATCTTTATATACAGTGTGATACTTATTACATTTATATGCTGTCCTAACACAATTTTTTTTTTTTTTAAATAACAGTCTAGGAAATAAACCAGAATATTCCTCTTTTTATCCCCACCCGTGATGCAATTGTACAGGATTACAAAAAGGCAGTATACAATAAACAATGATTATTTTTCTTTTTTGCTTGAAAGCCAGCATCGTTCTTAGTCCATGGGCATGGCGATTCTTTTATATCAATTATCTATAAATGTCCAATGCTTCACAGGCCAATGACGGTAATGGCCACATGCAAACACCTCACAAGTTTGATGTCATTTGTTCAAAAGAAGATAAACCAAAATAATGGGGAAACTTTTCATAGCAAGAATTATGTACATGGTATTTGGCATCCTTCTTGCACTGTGAATGGTTCATTTTCATGGATGTAAAAATGGTCCCGTCCTTATCCTGAGCAGAGTTTAAACTTCACCGCATCCTCTTGGGGGATGAAGGCAATTTTTCTCTCTGTAGACAAAGGATCTGCGTGTTCTAAAAAGTGTGGGCATTTCTGCACACTCCACATCCCAGAGCAAACTCTTCCCCAGTGGGTGGATGAACAACATGGAGTGGACATTCAGTTCCTTCTAACTGCTTGCCTTTGGGACCTGTATAAATTTGAAGGAGGCAACGGAAAATAATGTTTTAAGAATACACACATATAAACCTCACAGAAATATAATCACTGATAGGTTATTCAAAGAAATAACATGACTATGGTTATACAAATATAACATTTAGAAATTTTTCTTCTGATCACAAAGTAAAAAATGTTCACTATAAAAAATTCAACACAGATATGTATAATGGAAGAAGTGATGGGGTCCCTTACTCACTATATCCTGCCTAGAGAGGATCACTTCGAGCTACAGATCTTTTTCTATTAATAAATGCATCAGATATATCATTTTAAAACAGAGTAATGAACAAAAAAGGTCACAAAACCCCTCAGTTTAGTCTGGCAGAACATTATTTTTCTGAATAGAAAACAGGGAGATTTTTGTGTAGAATGTTTTTCTATAAGTAAAAACATTTAAGTTTAAAGAAGCCATGTTTTCCCTTTTATTTTTACTGATGAAAAAGCCCACACTGGTAAAATGGGAAGGCCAATGATTCCTGTAATTTTTAAAAGTACCTGAAGGATATTAGCAGGAAAATGAAAGTTGATCAGGTTAAAAACATGAACAATGTTATAAAATACAATGTGGAAAAAACACTTTGGGGAAGATATGAATTTGTTGATAATAATCAAAGTAGGCCTATCAAATGTACCAAAATCAGTATTTTAAAAAAGAAAATTATTATATTAATGTGCTTCATGTCATGGGTTTCATATCATTTAGAAAAGATTTTTAGTTCCTTTAGAAACCAGGAGGCTTACTTTGTCAGAAAAACATGCTAGGCTTATACTTGAAAGCAGAGTCCCTATTTAATAGTAGATGAAGGAATAGGAACTCTGCATTAGTTTTCTACAGCTAGTTTTCAAAATAATAAATCTAAATTCTGATTGTGCTTGAGAGAAAAATATCACGAGATTGGATGGAATGAGCTTACACTGATCAATGAGGAATGACGTCTCATTTACTTTACCTTTTCTAGGTTTAAAAACATTTCTGACATAAGAGAAGGAAACCATGATGGATAAAAGGCTAGCATTTATAAAGCTCTTAGACTGCACAGTATAATACCCAATAAATGTTGGCTATTACTACTATTACTGAACAACCACAAACTGAGGCCTGATCTAGAGGAATAAAAAGTAAGTTCCGTACAAGAGTAAGACCAAGACATTAGAGTGTCAAACTGAAGACAGCTAATCTCAGAGAAGTCAACTTCAGGTTAGAGCTAACAGGCATGAGAGTGGCAATGAGTGCCACCTCAGACAAATGCAGGCACAGACCTCAGGATGGGTCAGCATGGGAGGATGCCAGAGGTTTGCTAGAAAGTTAATTATTCCTGTTAGAAAGTAGTTCAGTAGCTCCTGCTCCAAATCACACTGCAGATTGGTGCCCACCCCACCAGTGGGTGGGGGAGAGTGGGCAGGATGGGGACACTCAATGGCAGATCTAGTTCAGATACACAACATATCAATGGTGGTGACACAAACTGCAGCCCTTGGGTTTTTTCAAGGAAAAAATGAGTCATTTACTCAACAAATATTTACCGCATGCCTAATATATGAAGGGCATTGTTAGGTACTTGGGATTAAAGATGAAAAGTGCATGGCTCCCATCTTCAAGGTGTTCATAATCCAACATGGTGGTGAGAAATAAAAATAGTGAAAACACACCTGCAAACATCTGAGTGCTTACTACTGAGGCACTGTTCTAGTATATCAGCTACTTAACCATTTAACAGTCATAGGAGGCAGAAACGATTATCCTCATTTTCTAGATATGAAACTGAAGTAAAATTATTTTTTCTGATTCTTAGATACCTCATCTTTAAAATAGACACAGCAATACCTAACTCATGGGGTGCTGTGAAGATTAAGTATCCTGGCACGAGAAGGTAGTCAATAAATATTTTAGAAAGAAATGGATAGAGGGATTATGCTATGGTCTGGATGTTTTTGTGCTCCTCCAAATTTATATACTGACGTGTTAATGAAAGGAGTTAGTTTGCCTTAGGTAGATAGCAAGGGAAGGGTTCCCAGAGAGCCCCAGGTCCACAGGTCAGTGCCTCATCCCCATATAACATAAAAAGCAGTTGGGGAAAAAAAGTCAAGCTGCAGGCACCGATGAGGGAACTAGCACAGGGCATTGTGCCTAAAGACATGCCCACGGCTGCACAGACAGAAAAACCTTCAATCAGATAAAGGACAAGAACTGGGATAGAAATGCCTTTGTCCTTTGTATAGTCAGGGGGCTCTCTCCTTTTGTGGGCATAGGCACAGTGGGCTCCAGTGGGTTCCTGGGCCAGGGTCCCGGGCCAAGCTGAGTCACGCTGTGGGCCAAGACAGCCCACAGACTAAGCACATTCCTTCCCCTTTCCAGTCCATAAAAACCCTGGGCCCCAGCCTCACAGGGAGCATCCTGTTTGGGCCCCCCTCTCTGCTGGCAGAGAGCTTTCTTCTTTTGCTTATTAAACTTTCGCTCTAACCTCACCTTTGTATCTGTGCTCCTTAATCTTCTTGGAGGTAGGACAAAGAACTCCTGGCATTATCTCAGACAATGAGAGACTGTTATATCTTGGTGCACTGCTGAGACTACAACATTAACACCAATGTTATGGTGTTAGGAGGTGGAGCTGTGGAAGGTGATGAGGTCATGGGGTGGAATCCATGAATGGGATTAGTGCTCTTCCTATCAATCAGACCCAGGAGAGGCCCCCTGCCCTTCCACGACAGCAAGAAAGTGCCACCTATGAGGCTGAGAGTGGGTCCTCACCAGACACCTCGACTGCTAATTCCTAGATCTTAGACTTCCTGGTCTCCAGAACTGTGAGAATAAATTTCCACTGTTTATAAGCTACCCAGTTTACAGTATTTTGTTATAGCAGCTTGAATGGATGAAGACTGATTATCTAAAAATATTAGAATTAACAGGGTTGAGAGTGGTTAGAGAATTGCTTCTTCTGTCCTTCTAAGTAAACTGTATATGGCCATCTTCCCTACTCACATCCCTGTGGGATCTCCTTTATTCTATTCCAGTTCTCTAAATGAATGGATGAGTTAGAGGGATGTGTGAGGCTGGGAGAGTATACCTCAATCTCAGTGTATGTTCTTAGGCCAGTTCATTAACCTCCCTAGCCCTCAATTTTCCATTTGATAACATAGGGATAATACCATCTACTCGTAGATTGTAAAAATGGAGCAAATATGTGTGAAAATGCCCAGGACCGAGGTCATTCCTTCCTTCTGCCAACTCTGGCTCCTCCCCCGCCTCCCTCCTCTGATTCCTTTGTGTTGGCTGCCCTGATCCTGTGAGGAAACCTGACCCTCCTCTCTCAGCTACTACCCACCACTGAGTTCTCTAAAAGTGTTTCATTGTTAACTTCCTTATTTTTAGCATTCTTATTTCTGTTTTTTAACATAGAGGAAACTTTAAGTAAAATCTAGATTTCCCCTGAAGATACTGCTTGCCTTAAATCTTTCTCAACTGGAGGCTGGTTATCTCCCAAGCTCCTCCAGGTCATATGGCTACAACGTGTGACTGATTTTTCTCCTGGTTCCTATTTCTTTCCAGACCACAACCTACAACTTTCATTCAATAATTGCCCTTCCTCCAAGCTCAAGTCATCTAGAGTCATCTAGAATACTGCCCTTTCCACACTCCCTTCACTTGCTGACCTCCAGCACATCACCCCCTCCCTCCAAGCATGGCTCACATCTCTGTTCTGTCCATTATCCTCCATAACCTGGCTTCACATCATTCTGGCCTTGCTTCTTTCAGAGCCTGCTACTTCTATTAAAAAAAACAGTATTTGAGGAGAAACAGTAAAACAATTTTTATTTGACATGAGCAAATGGTAAAAAGTAGTCATACTTGAAAAAACCCTAGTTATCTTTATTTTGAAATGGATAGTATGTTTCACATGGTTTAAAATCAAAATGTTAAAAATGATAACACAATTGGAAGCCACTTTCCCTAGTCTCTACCCTCATCTTTTTCTTGCTTTTCCCAATAGTTAATCAATAGTATTAGTTTCTTGAGTATCTTTCCAAGGGTTTCTTTATGTAAATATAAACAAATATGACTAGATAGTCTCATTTTCCCTCTTACAAAAGGCAGCATACTACATACTCTGTTCTGCAATTTGCTTTTTTTTTTTGAAACAGCTCTGTCGCCCAGGCTGGAGTGCAGTGGCGCAATCTTGGCTCACTGCAACCTCCGCCTCTCAGGCTCAAGTGATTCTCTGGCCTCAGCCTCGTGAGTAGCTCGGATTACAGGCACCTGCCACCATGCCTGGCTGATTTTTGTATATTTAGTAGAGATGGGGTTTCACCATGTTGGCCAGGCTGGTCTCATACTCCTGACCTCAAGTGATCCACCTGCTTCGGTCTCCCATAGTGCTGGGATTACAGGTGTCAGTCACACCACTTGGCCTAATTTACTTTTTTCATCTGATGCTATCTCCTGAAGATCTTTCCAAATCAGCACACAGAAACACCATCCTCACTCTTTTTTTTTTTTTTAACTGATGCGTAATATTAGCCACTACCCTACTGGACACTAGCATTGTTTATACATTTTTATTATCATAGCAAAGCTGTAGTTAATAACCTTGTTTATTTGCCCTTTTTTTACTGTCCTCACATTTGTAGCTATATCCCTGAAGAGGGAGTGCTGAAGGGTTGATACGCTGGTAATTTTGAGAGGCACTATTAAGCTGTTTTCCGGAGAGGTCTGTCACTTGCACTCTGATAAGCAGCAGATGGCAGTGTGTGTTTTCCAGCTTTGACAACATGGTATATTGTGTTGTATGTACTTGTGCATGTATTTTCACTAATTTCAGATATATCTTATGTAACATTCTCTCCTATGGTTGCACGGACCTCTCCTTCCACTTCTCTCACTTCCGTGAAGCCTGGTATTCCACCTCACCGTTGCCACTAGCCTCCTGTCCTCTTCCAGTATTTTCAGCTTCTTTTTGGTTTCATACTTCTCTCCCCTCAGCCTGCTTTCCATAGACAATAATTTCTCCTGTATTCTGAGTGGTTTCTTTAATTCCCTTGACTTTCTGATGCTCACTACACTACTGATTCCCAGCCATTCTAGATTAAATCACTTGTTCATTTTATGGCAATGGTTCCAGGCTTCATTAAAAAAAAAAAATCACAGAATCCTTTTAAATGGTTCTGTAATATTGAACTTCATATGACTTTTTAGTGCTGAACAGCCATCTTTTCACCAATCCTTAGTAGACTTCGTTCTCACTCCCCATGAAATCTGCTCCGTCACAGCTAACTTCTCACTCACGATGATGAGTTTGCTTCCTAATTCACCCAGAAAGTCATAAGCTTACAAGGATCAAGGAATTCCTCCTGCTTCTTTAGGCTAGTTTGAATTGAGTTTCTGTCACTTGAAACAGAGCTTTCATATAATGTTTACATGAAACTATGGTATATAGATCATAATCGTGATTTTAAAATATTAAAAGCATACCTGCAGGACAGTGTGGTAGTTCTTCCTTAGGAATGCTAGTCATTCTTTGAAAATCATCATGACAAGCATTACAAAAATGTGTTGTTCCAAAACAGAAAAAAACAGCCACTGAACAGCAGTAGCGACATTTATATTCCAAAAAGTCTGTGCCATGTTTGGGACACATCTATAGCAAAAGAGAAGAGACAGACACCAGATCATAGTGAGACTATTTCAATCACACTTAAGATAGGCATATACATAGACAGCTCCTTAATTCACATTTTGAGGGCCTACGTAACTCTAAAAATTGATTGAAAAACTGATGATACACATGTTTGAAAACTAACAAATAAATATGTGGCCTGTCCAAAAGGTCTGGACAAAGATCCAAGTTCTAATTCCATTTCCATCATAATCTATCTGATTTAATAAGCAAGCTACTTAATTTCTTTATGAATGTTTTATGGCCGGTCAAACTGAAAATTAATGAAATTAACCTCTCTCATAATCTCACAGATGTACTGTGAACATTTCACTGAAGAGGGGAACACCTAAAAGTTTCACTGCACGTTTAAGAAACTAAGAAAATAAGAAAATTTATTACATTGTTTAACTATGGTGATCATTTCATGGACGACAAAATTATAAAATAAAAATATCGCCCAAAGGAAATAATATATATGAAATAATGTGAAAAATTATACAACACTGAACAAATATCAGAAAATACTGAGGAGAAAAGCCTGATTTACATTCCCACCATATTATTGTTTAAAAAATAATACTATTTAACATTTCTAAACTGTTGTTTCTAATAAAATGTTCTGCCTACCTGAGCCCTGGAAACATCAGAACAGGCACCACAAATGAGCTCTCTGGGATCATAATCATCTCCCCGTCCAGCCTCAGCATCACAGCGAGCTTCACCACCAAAATATGCCTGTGGAGAAAACACATCTAGATTACAGCAGGAAAAAAGAAAACTCTGGCATGGGAGATACAGTATGGGCATAGTGAAAGTAAGATCTAGGGGTTTTAGAAAATACCATTATCTACTAGACCATCCCTTGAAATGCCAAGTGCATGCCCATATTGCTTGCTGACTGTATGTAGGGTGGATCAGGGTAAGAAATAAAGCTATTTCTTCTTTTTCTTTCTTCCCCTCCTACCTTCCTTCCCTCCTTCCCTTCCTTCCCTTCTCTTCTCTTCTCCTCTTCCACCTCTCTCTCTGTTTCTTTGAGACGGGCTCTCACTCTGTTGCCCAGGCTGGAGCATAGTGGCGCAATCATGGCTCCCGACAGCCTCAACCTCTTGGGCTCAGGCGATCCGCCCAACTCAGCCCCCTGAGTGGCTAGGATCATAGGTGCACGCCACCACACCCGGCTAATTGTTTAATTATTTGTAGAGACAGAGTCTCCCTATGCTGCCCAGGCTGGTCTCAAACTCCTGGGCTCAGGTGATCCTCTTGCCTTGGCCTCCCAAAGTGCTGGGATTATTGGCATGAGCCACATGCCTGGCCTAAAGCTATTTCGACTCTCAAATGGATTCAAGCTTAAAGTAGGCAGTTACATTGTCCTGTCAAAACAAAAAAGTATAATATTCCAAATAAATATCAACAGAATATTAAGTAGTAAAAGCTATGCTTTTTTCAGGGTAAAGTTTGAGAAATTTTTCTCATTTTGAAATATTAAAATACATGTCCCCTTCTACTGTTTTAATAAATATGCTTAGCAGTTCCCAATTTATAATACTGTAGAACAAAATATACATAAAGTAATTAGTATAGAATTATAATTCCAAGGCTAATGGGGAAGAAAAAAGTAATTTTAAGCATCTTCTGATCACACATTTTTTAAGAAGAAAAGGCCAGCTGGGCATGGTGGCTCACACCTGTAATCCCAGCACTTTGGGAGGGTGAGGCAGACAGATTCCTTGAGCTCAGGAGTTCAAGACCAGCCTGGGCAACATGGCAAAACCCATCTCTATCAAAAATACAAACAAACACAAAAATTAGCCAGGCGTGGTGGTGTGGACCTGTGGTCCCAGCTACTGAGAAGGCTGAGGTGGGAGGCTTGTTTGAGCCCAGGAGGTGGAGGCTGCAGTAAGCTGAGATCATGCCACTGCACTCCAGCCTGGGTGATATGGTGAGACCCCGTCTCAAAAAAAAAAAAAAGGCAAATTTGATAATTCTGTTCAGAATTCTGCTCATAGTTATAAAGTTATGCAATAGGCAGGAACTCAACAGTTTCCAATACAGACACTTGCATAAATAGAATTTGAATAAATAAAATTATCATGAATAAATAAAAATATCATGATGGGTGATTTATCTGTATTTGCCCTGGGCAGAGATTAAGTGAGGCCAAGGAACTGGGACAATTTGCATGCACTGATTGTCTCATAGTCAAAAAGCTATGTCCGGATTGGGAATAAACAAACTGAGTCAACATAAATCTATTATCTATACTGGAAAAACAGGTCCAAAGACAGGATCCATTGATGCAGAGGTTATAAACGGTCGTTCACCAGCTAAACCTAACCCTGGAAGTATTTCGGTTTGTCTTGGGGACTGCTTACTCCAGCTGTTTCACTTTTCTATATCCTCTGCTTGGCTTCCTAAGCATTTGACTGCTACCCTGTAATAGCACAATATTCATTTATAATGTTTAGTACATGAAACACACAGAAATACTATTTTATTATTTGTAACAATACAAGCTTCATAAATGTGCACTACTGGGTGTGCATGTATTTATCTGCCTTTCTGGCTATCATCTCTCTACTTAGACATCTATTCATCCTCTGTATTTTCTTTTTGCTACATTGGGAGACTATGCACCTTTCTCATGTAGTCATTCTTTCACTCATTTATTCATTCTCCACTTAACTTTGTATCTAGTAAGTGCAAAGTACTAGAGATAGAAAAATGAAAAAACATACTCTTTGTCCTCATGGAACTTATCAAGTAGGGCAGAGAGATAAGTGGTCCAGTAGTCATAATGCAGAATAGGGAGTTCTATGCTAGATGCCTGCAAGATACCAAAATCATGTGGTGGTGATGTTGATGGAAGTGAGATGGGGGTATGTTACAGAGGAGGTGAAACCTGAGCTGAAGCCTGAGGTATGACAAGACAGATTCGGCTCTGCATGACAGCATGTGTGTATGGGGTTGGGGGTGGCAGGTCAGAGTAAAATATGCAGGGGGAGGTAGAGAAGAGCATCCTTTAAACACCAATGGCCTGTGCAATGGCATGGGGGTGTCAGTGGGTGAGCAGACAGGGCTGAGTTTGGGAAATGCAAGTTATTTGGTATGTGGCAGCAAATGGAGAGCAAATGGTAGCATCTTTGGAGATGAGACTGGAGAGGGAGACTGGGCTACCGTATTATAAATAGAAGAGTGATCCAGTTAGATTTTAGATCTAGAAGTATTAATTAGCAGCAGTGTAAGGGATGCAACAGAGGAATTAGGGGTTCTACACCCGAGCTCAGGAAGAAGGCTACTGTAATTACCAAGGAAAATGATTAGGTTTGCTGGAGATGTAATGGAAAGAAAAAAGGACTCAAGAGAGATCTGGAGACAGAATTGATAGGATTTTGTCAATAAAGATCAGAGATTGGTAAAGTCTTTTTTTTTTTTTTTTTTGAGACAGGGTCTCACTATGTCACCCAGGCTGGACTGCAGTGGCACGAACACAGCTCATTGCAGCCTCAACCCCCTGGACTCAAACGATTCCCCTGCCTCAGTCCCCCAAGTAGCTGGGACTACAGGCAGATGCCAACCTACCTGTCTAATTTTTGTATTTCTTGTAGAGATGGGGTTTTGCCATCTTACCCTGGGTGGTCTCAAACTCCGGAGCTCAAGAAATCTGCCCACCTTGGCCTCCCAAAGCGCTGGGATTACAGGTGTGAGCCACTGTGCCCGGCCAAGATTGATGAATATAATACCTGACATGTGAACTCTGAAGTATGTGTGAGAGATCCAAATGTCTGGTACGCAGTTGGTTATTTGTAACTAAATCTCAAAAATTTTGGGAGGTCATAAACACATACATGGTAGGTGAAGGTATAGATGTAAAAGAGGTCACCCAAGGTAAGGAAGTATTTATTAAGTAGGCAAGAATGGAGCTCTAGGAAAACAAATATGTAAGGGGTAGGTTAAAAAAAAAAAGAAGAAGTAGTTAAAGATAAATGACTAGAAAGGAAGGAGGACAGAAAAAGAGTGTGTTGTCCTGGAAGCCAAGGAATTAAGGGTTTTAAGGAAGGAATGGTTAGCAGAGTCAAGTGAGAGAAGTTTATTCGAGAAGGAATTGCCCTGGGCCAACAGGTTATTACTGATGGGAAGCAGCTTGTATACAGAAATACTGCATGTTTCGAAAAGTTTGTTCAGGTTAAATAAAGAATCCCCAAACAAGTTAAGTAAACAAGTTTTACTGGAAACATTGGGAAACATTGTACCAAGCTATCTTATTTTTAACTTCAGGCTTAAGATAGAATAATTAGATATCACTGTACAATTTGAATTCTTAATCATATAGGTAAGCTCTAGTTTTTAAAACTTCTCAGTATAATTTATAGCATACCTTTCTGCATTTGTAGCACACATAATATGCATATCTATTCATTGCATAGCCAGCTGGGTCATTATAAAACCTCACACCAGGAGTTGTGATAGCTTCACTCTTATGCAGACCTTCATATTCCAATCTCATTAAGGCTTTTCTTCGGACATCCTCATAGAGTTCTTTTATTGGATCAAGTAGGTCTTTTAGTACTATGTGATTAATTTTGTTCTGCAATAAAAAATGAACACTCTTTAGCAGAATCATTTATTAACCAACTCAACAAACACTTAGCATGCACCTAAGTGCCAAGCATCGTGCTAGAAGATAACCAGACAGCACACATATTCTAAATAAAATGTCATTTGAAAAACATTCTGTAAATTCTTTAGAAGCCCATATTTTTCCAAGAGCAGGGAAAATGGGGCAAATGGGACACAGAGCATGAAAATTCCATTTTATTAGCTTTATATTTCCTGAGTCTGAAATATATCTCCTGTTGCCCTAGCTATTGTGGAAATAAAGTTACCTTGTTGCCACAAATAAGACACGCTCTGTGTTTGGTGTGTGTGTGTGTGTGTGTGTGTGTGTGTGTGTGTGTGTGTGTGTGTGTGTGTTTTGCTTCCTTGAGGGGAAGGCAGAACGCCAGGTGACAGAAGTGAACAGGTAGTATTTGCTGTAAAACTTTCATGTATCTATTAATATTTGTAGCACCATATGATAGGGGAGAGCAAAATACTACAATCTTTTTGATTATTCCTCAGTCTATCTAGACAATGATTGTGCTAAGTCTTTCCACATTCTACCCTTTATATTAGTTTGCAAATATGAAGATAAGAAAATAGGGAGAGCTTAATAGAACAAAAAGGGGCGATGAATTAATAGGGAAAGTACTGCCACATTCTTCAAAAACAGCTTTTTGTTAATCATTATTAGCTTGCCAAAACAACTTCCTACTTGCTGACTACCTTTGTACAAATGTGTCAAAATGCCAAGAACTTTCTCCTTGTTTTAACTAAGCTCTAAAAGAATCTGTTCTCGTGGTACTGAGGATTCCAATTTCACTCTTTAATGGCAGGTATCAGTTTCTACAAACACCAGAGGATCATTCTTCTTTTTGGTAGCCGTTGTCATGTTATGTCAACTGAGCTCTCTAGTGGTCTGAGAGTAGAGATGCATGCCCTTTAATGCATCACGATGTTTAAATGAACTTTCTCATGTAATATGTTTAACAGAATGTAATCAGTTTTAAATGGACAATTACTGTTTTGAGATGCATTATAACAGAGAGATTATATTCTCAGGTTCCACATGAATGAGAAGGGAAGAAACTGCTAGGGGCTGGTGGGTAAAACCAAGAGATACTGACATATGTTTATTTTGAAAGGTGAAAAGAAAGAACAAAAGAAAAAGAAAGTACATGATTTCAGATTCTTTCCATACCTTGCAAATGGGACAAGATATAAATCCAAATGTTATCCTTGGGCCAAGCCATCGATTTTCTAATACTCGCCGACAGCACTGTAAGTGGAATATGTGACTACAATCCAGCTTAAATAAACAAAAGAAAAGGACATAAGCAAATATAATAATGATAAACAGTTGAGTGACTGGGAGATTATTTAATGCAAGGCACTACTTAAAGCAGGTAAGAGAAAAATCAAGAAATTTACTATAATGAAAATTCACTGGGACACTGAAATTGGGACATTATTATTTACTAAATTTCATTACAGTAAATTGGGATACTATTAACTAGGCCTTTGGCTTCTCCTGCTTTTTAACATTCATGCCACTTATATAAAGTAAGCTAGGTTAGGAAAAAAGGTAAAATTATTCAATTTTGTATCTCACAGAAAGAAGAAGAAATTACTGACTTATGATTTTCTTTTGGAGACTATTATTACCTTGGAATCATGAGAACTGAAAATATAAGCAATGGGCAAAAGTTAAAAAAACCTATTTAGTGCACAGTAACTTGTGTATGTATAGAAGTATGTATCATTATGTATAGATCAATTATATAATGTTGTAAAAATACCATTCTGGATTTTGGAAATTAAGAAGAGCCTTAGCTACTGGGGGATAATCTAATTATTTCCCCCTGGCTTCTGAATATTTTATACATTCTGTTGATTACAGAGGTTCACACAAATCACAAATTAAAGCTGAGCATGCAACATAGAAAGCACAGCATAAAGAGGCAGAATTTGCTCCTCATTAGCCTGGTACATGTATAGATTAAAAGAACACTTCTGCCTAGTGATATAAAAAAAGATTTCAATCAACTGCTCTTTTTTTTTTTTTTTTTTTTTTGAGACAGAGTCTCGCTCTGTCACCCAGGCTGCAGTGCAGTGGTGCCATCTCGGATCACTGCAAGCTCCGTCTCCTGGGTTCACGCCATTCTCCTGACTCAGCCTCCTGAGTAGCTGGGACTACAGGCACCCGCCACCACGCCCAGCTAATTTTTTTGTATTTTTGTAGTAGAGACGGGGTCTCACTGTGTTAGCCAGGATGGTCTCGATCTCCTGACCTCGTGATCCACCTGCCTCGGCCTCCCAAAGTGCTGGGATTACAGGCATGAGCCACTGCGCCCGGCCTCAATCAACGTTTATTTGACAAATATATTCCCCATCTTAATGTCTGGATACATTCAATACTTTAGAAGCTGAGGCAACCTGAATGGCTGGTGCTGCCGAGAGCGCTTCGGTGAAACATATCATGCACATGTCATCGGCGTCTTGCTTCAGGCTTGTGGCACTTTTGTCACAGCCGTGTAGACAGGGCAGACAGTGCTCTTCGTTTTTAACACCCCCGCATGGATGGCCACAAGGATGCGTCTTACTACAGGCTATCTTAGCGTATTCCTGTTAAAGATGAATTACAATGTTACACAAGTATGTAAAAAAGCACACATTCTGGTAATTTTCCTTATTATATAAATTTCCAAAGATTATTTTCCCACAGGAAGTATCTATGCAGGCCAAGTAACAACAAAGTAAAGTTATTTCTAATCTTTGTTTGAATATAAATTAGGCTTCTTAACAAAGTTTTTTTTTTTTGATGCGATTTTTTAAAAATGCCACTCTCTATAAAGGGAATGCTGATAAGTGAATTATAATTTCATATTTGTCATCATGCACAGCTATAAAGCAAAAAGTTCCTGGCTGGGAGTCGTGGCTTACACCTGTAATCCCAGCACTTTGGGAGGCTGAGGTGGGCAGATCACGAGGTCAGGAGTTCGAGACCAGCCTGACCAATATGGTGAAACCCCATCTCTACTAAAAATACAAAAATTAACCAGGCATGGTGGCGCGCGCCTGTAATCCCAGCTACTCAGGAAGCTGAGGCAGGAGAATCGCTTGAACCCGGGAGGCGGAGGTTGCAGTGAGCCGAGATCGCGCCACTGTACTCCAGCCTGGGCGACACAGCCAGACTCCGTCTCAAAAAAATAAAAAATAAAAAAAGTTCCCCAATGTATAATTTCCCAGTCACCACTCTCCGCATCACCAAAATGTGGATTTTTTTTTTTTTTAAAAAAAGGTACCTCTGACTCTCTGAGCATATCCACATTCTTATTAAGTGAATTGAGAAACCAAAAACATTTGGACAACATAGAATATGTTTATATATGTTCAGGATTAAAGAACTCTTAGATGTTGAAAATGTATTTTAAGGAAATAAGTGAATAATGTGTGTAAGATAAAGGAAATACAGTTCATAAATTTTTAACTGTTTCTAATACAAAAGTAGATATTAAATACATATGATCATGGTAAATGAGAAACATACAAAAAGAGTGTGGTTTGGGCTTGAGAGCCTTATTTGACCCATTCTTCAACTTTGGTAAGGCATTTGATGCTTCACATAGGTAATACACTCATTTAGGAAGCTGGAGTGACGCTGAGCTAAAACTCTTATCTGTATGAAGTAAAGGTGTCACAGGGGAACATGGACAATGGGATGGCCTGTGTCACTATATACTCACCTGGCAATCTGCATCAGAACAAACACTGCCAACAGCAGATAACTCTGTTCCACTCCTGGAACCACAGAAGCGACATGCTTCTGAGCTACTCGTGGTGGGTTTGCCTAGGTTCAAGCAGAAAAATAAAAATCCTTCTTACGGATGTTTTCTAGATATTTTAACAGAACTAAATTTTAAAAAGCAAACTAGGTTTGTATAAGTTGCTATCCTTGGGAAATCAGCCTGACAGTTTTAGAACGGAAGGTTTCTAAGTTGTCCTAATTATAAAGTAAATAATGACACACAAAAAAAGAAATTAAAGACCTATCTGAAGCCAAATACACTCTCGACTAATATTTTTTTTCAGTGCAAGAAACAGACTAGACTTCTAGTCAAGTTACCAGACTGAGCAGCTGTTACAAGCCCCTGACTCCAAATGCACAATACCATAAAAAATATGATAACCAAAAATTAAATAAAAATACACAGAAGTTAGGGAAATCTTTAACTATATATAACAAAATTATAAGGCATGGTATAAAGCCTATCATCAGAGTATGAAACTTGAAAAACAGAATTCCTACCTCAGGAACTCTGCAATTTGAAAAGGAATTTAAATATGTTTGAAATACTTAAAGAAGAAACAGAATCAATAAAACAAGAACAGAGCAATAAGAAAAAGAACGTGAAGATTTGAAAATTACAGACCAAGCTGATTTTTAAACACAGATATAAAAATCTAACTATAATTAATATCAATATATTGAATTCAGCAATATTTACAGAAAAATCTATTTAAAAAGGATGGTTTACAAGGATGGTTTGACATCAGAACATTTATTAATGCAGTATACAGCACTGACAGATTATAGGAGGAAGAAATCAACTATGAGAAAAGAAGGTCATGCTCTTGCAGCATGCAAAGTCACCCTAGAATTAAATTGATTCAGATTTACACCTAACTCCAACACTGGAAGTTTGTGTCAGTCAAATGGCAGACTGCAGATGTGCTGAAAACTGAGAATTTGTAAGATTCAACATAACTTTGAACTAGGAATATACAAGATTTACTTTAGAAAAGCAGCAAAATGAAAACTATGTTTTAGAGATAAAAATACATTTAACATACATAAGTTACCTTTTGTTTTATGTCTATTCATTTTTGTTAATTATTTTATTGCTATCAATGGAAACAGTACCATTCACAACACCTTCAGAAGCATTAGGTCTACAAAAACCTCTAAATATCATAAAATCATACAACCTTATAATAAATAGAGATCTTAGTGATCATCTAGTGCAGCAATTTTTATTGTGGGGCAACAACTAGCAGAACTAGAAGGGAATTATCAATAGAAATGTATTTTATCTATGGAGCCCCATTAGTTGTGATCCTCTCACTTTATAAATGAAGTCAATGAGTTCCAGAGGTTAAGTGACTTGCTCGACACCACACAGCTAGTTAGTGGCAAATCAGGTTTCTTGACTTTTGGTCTAACGCTCTCTTCACCATGGAACACTCTATATATTTAGTAAATATATAGATCAATGATGTCATAATTAAACATCAGAATATCACTCAAAATTATTCACAGTTTAATCAGTTGGCACGGTTTAATCTTTTTTTGTGGGTTTTAAAGGCATGGCTCAATCTTTAAACCTTTTACCTGTGTGTTCTCGGAATTCCACCATTGCCTTCATTGTTTTAGAATCTGCCAGTGCCATCAACCAGAACAATTTGGTTCTACCACAACCTTCATGAAGGTCAACCTTTATAGCTTCTTCTTCTTCTTTGAAGACCTATTATTTCATTAAAGAACAGAGAAAAATATGCTTATTTATCACTCTGAAAGGGAGAGTATAAAATTTAATTATTCAATAATAATAATGGCTTTCATTTAAGCACTCTAAGAAGTTTTGAATATTTCCAATCTTCTCTTTAATCTTCACAGCAGTCCCTTTTTTATAAATGGAGAAATTAAGTGTTTCTAAGGATAAAACAACTTGCTATTTATAGATGGTAAGCGAGACAGCTGTGAACTCAACCAAGGTCTTTGATTCCAAAGTCCACTTTTTCCCCCTACTACACAAAGCCTCTTTCACACATTTATTTCAAAATTCACTGAACATATTTTATGCTCCAGAGACAAAAATCTTCACCTGTCTTTGATGAGTTTTGGTTCTTCGATGAAGGTGAAGGAATCTGTCACAGTCTGTACATAAATTTCCACAGACATTGCATAAAATGATTGCTGCAGTTTCACCATCATCATGGTTATCACACATAGGCTAAAATAAGACATTTCCACGTTACTTAGATTAACAAGAAAGTCTCAGACTCTCATACAAATTGAATATAATTTATTTACAAAAATAAACCGTTATTCGGAAGTCTATTAAGAATTTAGAATCTGAATATTAAACAGAATTATTGCAAATGTACTTAACTATAAAAATCTCTCAAAACTCCAAATCCAATCATTAATGTGCTTTGCAGGTTCAATGATTAATACAATGAACAGGTATACTTTGTTACTTAGAGACTTAAGAAATGTCTGCCCCATTATATATCTAAACATTCTGTATGCCAAAGGAAGAAACTGTTTATTTTTGAAACTTGAACATTAATAAGAAAATGGTGAAAGGGCCTATATAAAGTTTTCCTTTCTAGTGAACTTAAAGATACCCATCAAACCTACTTAAGTATATATGTGAACAGGTGGTGTGTCATGTTGCCTGTGTTATTGCTTTATTTCCTTCCTACCATAAGACTGATTACATTTTAGTAAAATATCTAGTCACTAAATCAGACTCTGGCTAAAAATAAATTTTGATATGATGCAAACATGACTCAGAGAAGAAGAAAGCTCTTTAATATACTTAAATAAAAGCCCCTAAAGTTTCCATATACTATGAAGAAGGGACTCTCTGAAATAGACTTGTGAGATGAACTTGGCCGAAGGGACACAATCTTTCAAGAGATCCACTAACTGTTTATGTTGATGTGTTTTTTGTTTGTTTGTTTGTTTGTTTTTAAGCTAAGATAAAGCTTACTGTAAAGGAAAGCAAGATAAATTCTTACAAAATTCTGATCTTACCATTTGTTTTTGTTGTCCATCCTTTCCCATCCATCTCCCCGAGGAGAGACGATCTACGTGGTCCTGATCAAGAACACATAGGGATGCGAGAGCAAGCCAGAGCTGTTGAAAGGGAAGGCTGTTACACCACTGAATTTTTAGGAAAGACTTATGAAATGCTGACTGTGACACATCACAACAGCTCAATAAATGCTGGCTGATTTTGAAAATACATAGATAATCAGTGGCACTCAAGTCTTCCTGATGTGGTAGCAGGCATACACGATCACTGCCCTATGCGCCATGCACACAGGAGGCACTCAGATATCTACTGAACAAGTGACTGTTTCTCTGATGAACCACCCTGTCTTCTATCTGACAAATAAAATTATCCTTTATTGGTCTACTATGTAAACAATATATGAATAAATGAATTGGCATATTTAATATTTACTACTAATGTCTTCTGAATATTTTTCCATTTAGTATCATTAAATGCCAAAGAAGGTGGTACAGCAACTGCTAAATTGTGTACAGTCCCATGAGTAGTCAGGTACACATTAAATCCTTCTAGATAATAAAAGTTCCTCAGAAGTCTTTGTTGCCCCTTGTTGCCCCAGAAAGCCTAATACTATACTTGGTGCACTTTGTCAGAAATACATACATGTCTAAAAGCTTTAGAAAACTGTTCTCCAAAATAGGGCCGGGCACAGTGGCACATGCCTGTAATCCCAGCACTTTGGGAGGCCAAGGTGGGTGGATCACCTGAGGTCAGGGGGTTATGACCAGCCTGACTAACATGGTGAAACCCAGTCTTTACTAAATACAAAAAAAATTAGCCAGGTGTGGTGGTGCATGCCTGTAATCCGAGCTACTTGGGAGGCTGAGACAGGAGAATCGCTTGTACCTGCAGGCGGAGGCTGCAGTGAGCCAAGATCGTACCACTGCACTCCAGCCTGGGCATCAAGAGCGAAACTCTGTCTCAAAAAAAAAAAAAAAAAAAGACAACTGTTTTCAGAAATAGTTAAAAATTTCTGAGGCTTAAAGGGTAAGCTTCAGTTTTATATAGAATGATATATCCCCTCATTAATGAATAATAGAAAATGACTTAACTAGCTCAACTCTAAGAAGTGCATGTGAGTGTTATTGGATACAGAAAGCAACAGATGTTAAAATAGGGACAGAAAAATAGAAAAAGAAATAATGCATGCAAGGAGGAAGGGGAATGCAGACTGAAAGAAAGCAATACATGAGTGGTAGGAAAGGATTACTGTCAAAAATACCTATTTCAGGTGTCACAGTCAATAATAGCAAGATAGCATAAATTGACTTTTTCCGCCCTAGGGATATATAGTTTATCTTCTTCAGATTTCTGAGGATTAACCTAAGCAATTTTTACCAGCATTCACTTCTTCCTAACGTTGTCAGACTGCCCTCCTTCAAGGAAATCTCAAATCTCTTCTGGAAGTATATGGGACATGAAATCTAGCAGGTTAAAACTTACTATAAATGTGTCATCTGAAGAATGCAATCTCATTTCCTCAAAGATTTCCACCCTGACCCTGCCCTGGACAAGTACTTCTTGCTTTTTAGAAGTAAGACCTATAAATCCTGTAAGTAAGTTACAGGGCTCTACATTAGGAACAACCAGGCATAGGCAGGGGTCTTGTCTCCAAAGGACCTTCGGTCTATCACAGCATAATGCTGGCACTAAACTTACTGTGGTAAACTACAGCAAACAGATCATTAGAAAGACAACATGCAAACAATGCACAATGTAATTAGCCTTTTCTAACCAGTGTATCCTTGGCTTCCTAAACAATAACAAAAACAAGTGACACAGAACACATAACAGTGAGAAGTAATGACTAGTTCATAATATAAAAGCCCTTTATACTTTTTCAATAAATACGGTATTTGGTTAAAAAATAATTACGTTGACTTAGTGATTAAAATTTGTTTAAATCTATTACTAAAAAAGAACACGCAATGATACACACCAAATTTAAAACAAAACAAAGCAAAACCTACTCTAGTTGTTGCAATACATCTCACTGGAGACCTAAATTCTTCTTCCATCTTGGTCAAGGCAATGATGGTTTCTGCAATAGCATTTTTTGTCACTCGGGACCAAGCTTCTGACAGATGACCCTATTGAGCAGAACAGAATATTTTAATAAGTGACCAGAAATGTATTATCATAGTAAACTCTTTTTTCTTAAATAACATCTCCTATCAAAGGAAATATTTGTTTTTAGTGAGACCACGGAATTTTAGATTATGGGCACAAACTTTTGAACTAAAATTTCTTCGCGATCCTATGGAAAATTCAACTTATAATCATCATTTTGATATTTAAAAATAAATAAATAAAAAATTAAGTTCTCAATACTCTTTTCCTGGAAATCAAGGGCAATTACTCTCACATCTGATAAAAACATAGCAGAAATACTAAGGTTATCTATGTTTGAGAATTTGTCACTTAGCATAAAATTTACACAGTGAAGCTAACTGCTTTAGATGAGTATTACAGGAACCTAAAATATAAACAGGTTCAAACTGCAACTACCTTTATTTGCTACCTTGATTTGTAATGAACAAACATTTAACTATCATATAATTTAGGTGTTCCTAAATATTACTCCTAAATATTTTAATTCAATGAACACCCTGAGAAAGTCTGCTTGCCACAGAGGTTGAGAAAATATCCACGCTGTTGGGAAAAGTGATAGAACTTCATCTTTCCCCCAGAAAATCCTCCCACTTCTCATATCCACATGATTTAAGGGGCAGTTCAATTCCTCCTCCTTCTCCAAGCTGCCTTCTATTCCTTCTGACTCTACATTCCACACTATCTTGTCCTTCTCAGGCTGCCCTCCTAGAAATACAATACAATGTGTGGAAAATGACAAGGAGCAACTAATCAGAGCCAGGCATTCTGTAAAGTAACTCCCTGTCCTCCACACTCCCAGATCTCCTTTGGAAGCCACCATCTTAAGACAGAGGGTATATGACATTGATAAAGAAGAATAAAGGGTTTAAAAACCATGAGGACTGAGGAGAATGAGAAACTTCCACTTTCGAGAGCTCTCTTCCTCTTTTTTTCCTTTAGGTTTTTTGAATCAAGTTCTTTCTTAGGGTCTGAAAGAGCATATTTTATTTTATTAGATTTTAAAGTCACGTAACAATTCCCACACAAATTAACTGGAAAATTTGAAATGAACATGGTTTACATAAATGAAAAATTATCACTTACTGAAAAGACAAACAGCATGATAGTTAACATACTACAAATAGTCTTTAAGTAAAGTTACACTAATCTACATCTCCTATCAATTCAGCAGAGTAAGCTGTTTTGTGTCAGCTTCCTGCCACACTTCACTGCCAAAACAGTCAGAAGAATGGGAACTTACTGCTGCCATATCCTTGATAAGTTTAATGATGATCTCTGAGATCTGGGTAGGGGTTGAGCCCTTCATCCACCAATGACTTTCACCTCGTCGGAGATAACTACAAGAAAAATTAGCACTTAAAAAGCCAATAAATTATCAGTAGTAGTAACAAATGAAAAAGATGAAAATGTTATTTCAGAATGCAGCATTTTAGATTTTTAAGTGACTGAATCAATTAAAACATTTAAAAAGAAAATTCATCAAACCATTACCCCAAATCCCAAGACAGCAGTTAAGGTTATTTGAGTTCCCTTTCAAGTATTTCTCTGTTTGCACATTACTTCTGTGTGCATCTTTTAGAAGTACAGTCCAGGGACCACACACGACTTATTTCTAGGGCACATGTGGATAATGTGGAGCTTGTGCCAGAATATAAATTCACTGTATCACTAAGCACACTACTATTTAGTTCAGCTGACTTTTTTCCTAGCAAGACTACAGGAAAGAAGTGATACAATGATTAACATTCTGATGTTATCTGCATATTGTCATGGATTGGCTCTACAAGTAGCACTGTTCAGATGTCTCTAATTCTCTACTGTTACACACAATTACAGAACATCCTTGCATATATACCTTGGTGCAAATGCATGAAAGTTTTAGAAGTAGAATTGGTAGGTCAAAAGATATGCATATTTAAAATATAGTTAGATATTATAAACAGATATCCAAAAAGGCTGCAGCAATTTATATGAGATGAAAATGCCTATTTCCTCATAATGTTGCCAAAGCATCAAAGATATTTTGCAATTATTTTAATCTACATTTCTCTGATTAGTAGTGAGGTGTTTTCATTTGTTTACTGGCATTTATAAGTTTTTTTCTGTGAACTGACTACTGGCATTTATAAGTTTTTTTCTGTGAACTGACTGTTCTTGTCATTTATTATTCTTATCAGTTGTTTGCCTTTTTAAAATTGATTTGTAGTCATACTTCTATATTATGCTAACAAGTCATTGTTTATTATATAGGTTTAAGTATTTTTCTAAGTTATTTCCCTATATTTTAAAACATTTATATATTATCACCTATCAAGTAATTTTCATTTTCATATAGTCAAATCTATAAATATCTTCCTATATGACTTTGGGTTCTGTGTTTTGTTTAAGAAGGTCTTATCAAATTGAAGATTACAAAAATATTCTTCTATAATTTGTCCCAGTACAGTTTTAAAAAGAAATGTACATAAAGCTTTAATTGACCTGAACTTTACTTTATTCCCCCATATTTATTTCTTTTTATTGTGGCAAAAAAACATATTACCTAAAACTGAAGTTCAATTTTGTATATGGTGAGAGGTAGGTATCTAGAATTTTTTTTAACATGGATATCCAAATATTCTGACATCACATATTCAGCCTACTTTCTATTCCCCACTAGTTGTAAATGACACTTTTATTATGTACATGACCTTTTTAGATATTAGCCAGTTGTTTATGGATTTTATTTGGTGAGTAACCTAACAAGGTAAAATCTGAAATTATGTCTTAAATTTCTGAACAGTAGCTCACTCTATTCTGTTTTGGTACTAAAATAGAGGCAATAACTAACCTGGAATTGAAAATCATCGGAAGAGTAACTGTTGTAACTCCTTTGCCCACAGTGGTACCAGCTGTTCCAGTGATGGTGGTTCCTTTGGCTTTTAGCTGTACAGTGAGTGCTTTGGCAATGCATCCTAGAAACATGTCCAAGATACCCAGCTTATTCCAGTCTCCTTTCTCTGTTGAGTGAATGATATCACTGATATCTGCTGGGGGGAGGGATTTCACTCCTATGATGCTGGCCAGACGACTAGGGGTTACTTCAGGCAAAACTCTTCTTAGTAAAGAGGTTACCTGGTAAGAAAAATAAAATGAGAGAATTCCATGTAAAGACTAATGTTTTCAGGTTTCTTTTCTTTTTCTTTTCTTTTTTTTAAGACAGGGTCTTGCTTTGTTGCCCAGGTTGGAGTACAGTGGAGCAACCACAGCTCACTGCAGCCTTGAACTCCTAGGCTAAAGGGATCCTCCCAGCTTTGCCTCCCAAAGTGCTGGGATTACAGGCATAAGTCACTGTACCCCGTCCCAGGCTTCATTTTTTAATGTACCTAACTACCATTCTGTAACTTCAAAATCTTTAAGAAAAGAAATATGATTTAAATACTATTTTACATTTTGTGAAGGAAGAAAATATGATATACATACTATTCAAATGGTAATAGTAGTGGTAATTACTAACCCAAGGCAGCACGAAAAAAAATACCTTTTCTTTCTGGTCAGGGCTAAATGACATTATATATTTCATGGTAATATGGTAATCAGTAGCCAGAATACTCTCTTATCATAACACATTAATAAAATGGAACATATTTTACTATTCTATACTCTCACTATAAACAGTAAAAAAAAAAAAAAAAAAAAGGGAGTAAAATACAGGCCCCAAACAAAATACAACAAAATACGAAATAAAAATCTATACTTAGGGTCCTTAGATAATTCTCTTTGCATTGCAACTTTTAACAATGTTTCAAGTAACAAAAGCAATGGAAAGGCTGTAGTGTGATCCGTCACCTGTCTCTGGACTCTAGGAGAGGCTGTGTGAAGCAGCGAGAAGAGATCCTGAAGCAGGGTTAGCTGTTGAGCCAGATATTGCCGGCCAACGTTAGAGCCACTCAGTGCTAAAACCATAGAGAGCAGCTCAAAGCAGTAGGCATCAGAGGAGGCATCTTCATCATTTGGCTGAGAATTGGCATTTTCTTTGCTTGATATAGCATGTTCCCATTCTTCACGGACTCTGGTAGCTTCCATGCGAATAGCTTGGACAATATGAGCACACACCTATTTAAAGTTAACACAGAACATGTAAAAATATAGGGTTAGTTTGATTTACTACTCCTAGCAAAACAAGCAAACAAAAGAATAAGACAAGAATGTAAATTGATACTCAATTTAATACTATTCTCCCAGTTAATTCTCCATCATATGTCATTCTCTTAACTCATCTGAGAAACAAGTAAAGCTAGGGGAGCCACAATAAAAATGGAAATATTTAAATCAACTACTATGTGCAAACTGATTATATGCAAGTTATTAATGCCTATGCTTACAGTTTAGCACATCAAAAACCAATCACCATATTTTATCACTGAAGGCACTTTTTCTCATGGTTTACCATTATGTTCATAAGGTGCTTTATAGCTGATAAGATTCACAATACTGAAATTATACATGACATTTTACAATTGAAAGCATCTAAGATTCAATGAAACACTGCTAGAAAGATAAAGCAAAAATAAATTCATGTTGTAGTTCATTGAAAAGAATAATAGTGTAGAAAGTTAGAATAGGGCTGGGTGCCGTGGCTCATGCCTGTAATCCCAGCAATTTGGGAGGCCGAGGCGGGCGGATCATGAGATCAGGAGATCGAGACCATCCTAGCTAATACGGTGAAACCCCGTCTCTACTAAAAATACAAAAAAATTACACCTGTAATCCCAGCAGTTTGGGAGGCCGAGGCAGGTGGATCATGAGATCAGGAGATCGAGACCATCCTGGCTAACACGGTGAAATCCCGTCTCTACTAAAAATACAAAAATATTATGCCTGTAATCCCAGCACTTTGGGAGGCCGAGGTGGGTGGATCACGAGGTCAGGAGATCGAGACCATCCTGGCTAACACGGTGAAACCCCATCTGTACTAAAAAAAAAAAAAAAAAAAAAAATTAGCCAGCCGTGGTGGCAGGCATCTGTAGCCCCAGCTACTCAGGAGGCTGAGGCAGGAGAATGGTGTGAACCCAGGAGGTGGAGCTTGCAGTGAGCCGAGATCGCACCACTGCACTCCAGCCTGGGCAACAGAGCGAGACTCCCTCTCGAAAAAAAAAAAAGTTAGAATAATAGGTTAATTTAAAATCAATATTTTATTTGACTTTTGAAGTGATATTTTTATGTTATGTAGCACCCCATTATATGAACAATATAGTGCTATTTCCTCACCTGCTTATATTTAAAAATATTAACACTGGTATAGTTAACACTGTTAATTGCTCAGCCAACACACAGAAGAATGGGGGAAAAGAAATATGGGAAATGCAAATCAAATCTGATATAGCTGGGTATTTGACACCAAATAAAAAATCTACCCATAACAAATAGCAGCAAGGTAAGCAAGTTTTCATAAGTAAAATCTTTAAAATGATGAAGGTATGCCAAAATACTCATTCCTCTCTAAAAATGGCAGGCACATTCTGCAGGACCTATAAAAGGGCGAGCATAAAAAAGCCTTCATAAATTTTTCAAAATACTTTATACCAAGCTCATCCAACCTGCAGCCGGGGGACTGCCTGTGGCCCAGGATGGCTTTGAATGTGGCCCAACACAAATTCATAAACTTTCTTAAAGTATTAGGAGATTTTTTTTTCTTGCAATTTTTTTTTTAAGTTCATCAGCTATTGTTAGCCTTAGTGTATTTTATGTGTAGCCTAAGACAATTCTTTTTCTTCAAATATGGCCCAGGGAAGCCAAAAGATTGGACATCCCTGCTTTATACCCTAATAACAAACAAACAAACAGACAAATAAACAAACAAACACACACACACACAAAACTTATGAAGACAATGAAATAGCTGTTAACCAACCTGTTTTTGTAAGTTAGTCAGCTTACTCCTGCTGAATATGATTCCAACCATATGTTCTTTCAGGTCAGCATCTGATGTTGCCTTTACATAGAAAAAGAAAAAAAAAAAAAAGAATGAAGTGGTCTCTTTAAATAAAATTTGTATATGTGATATTTCAAAGTAACGAGAAATAATTTTGTGTATATATTTTTAAAGTAAATTTATTTTAAATTGAGGCTTATAATACTAAGACAAAGGATAAAGTTTGAAATAAAAAGAACAAAATCTCAGAACTTAGGAAATTCAGAGAAGTATATTCTCCTTTCACAAATTTCTTTAATGTAGTCAATTTGAGTAGCTTTGATTAAATCTATTTCTAAATTGTAAACATTATTAGTTCACATCCCACATTTAATTGTTTGAAGAACAATCCAGGAAAATAACATTTGTTTAAAAGGAAAGTGTCCTAACAAACCTCTGTGATGATAGTGGTCTTAAATTAAGCTATCGGAACACCAAGTCATCAAAGAAATGTATCATAAGGAAAAATATAAAGGCTAAAATTTTATAGAGCTTATTATGTGCACGCTGTTCTTCTAAGTGCCACATATGTATATATGTGTGTGTGTGTATATATATATATGCATGCACGTGTGCACACACACACACACACACACACAAATCTTATCTAATCTTCGCAACAACCCCAGAAGGTAAACTGTAATATTTTGCCTACTTTACAGGTAAGAAAACTGAGGTAAGAAACTCTTTTGTTTAAGAATCAAAAATGATGCTTGGTTTTACATTTCTTAGGATAGAGAGCCAGAAGAGAATGTCCCTTTCGCCCTAACAATGAGGAAAAACCTGATCATCTACAAAACCAAAACTTTTTTTTTGGAGTCCATTAGAATGTTGAGATCAGCTACTAGGTAGAATGAATTCCAAATAAACAAATCCAGTTAGTTGGATACTTCAAAACTCTTCTTTCAGTACTTAACAGAACAAGTAAACAAGCAAAAAACCAAAAACCAGTAAGGCTCTTAAAGACTTGAATATTAAGGCTCTTAAAGACTTGAATATTATTGATCAACTTGAACTAACTGATATTTATAGAACCCCTCAAAGAAGAACAGCAGAGTTCACATTTTTTTGAAGTGCACGTGGACATTCACTAAAACAGACTATATTATAGGCCAGAATCCAAATCTTAACAATTTTAAAAGGACTGAAATTATACGAAGTATACAGTTTGACCACAATGAAACTGAACCAGAAATTAATAATATAAAGCTAACAGGAAAATTCCCAAATATTTGGGAATTAAACAAGGTGCTTCTAAATTACCCAAGGGTCAAAGAAGAAATCAAAATGGGGCTGGACACAGTGGCTCACGCCTGTAATCCCAGCACTTTGGGAGGCCGAGGTGGGTGGATCACGAGGTCAGGAGATCGAGACCATCCTGGCTAACGTGGTGAAACCCCATCTCTACTAAAAAAAAATACAAAAAATTAGCTGGGCATGGTGGCGGGCGCCTGTACTCCCAGCTACTTGGGAGGCTGAGGCAGGAGAATGGCGTGAACCCGGGAGTCAGAGCTTGCAGTGAGCCGAGATTGCACCACTGCACTCCAGCCTGGGCGACAGGGCGAGACTCCATTTCAAAAAAAAAGAAAAAAAAAAAAAGAAATCAAAATGGGAATAAGAAAACTAAGAAAACATTGTGAATTCAATGAAAATAAAAACAGAATACCCCAAATTTGTGAAATGCAGCTAATGTAGTGCTTAGAAGAAAATAATAGCATTAAATACTTAGATGAGAAAAGAAAGGTCTTGGAGTCTATGATCTGATCTTGGACCTTAAGAAGTCAGAAAAAGATGAACAAATGAATACAAGGCAAACATAGGGAAAGAAATAAAGATGTGATTATTAAAAGAAGCAAAAATAGAGGAAAATCAATGAAACAAAAAGCTAGTTCTCTGAAGAGATCAAACTGATGAATCTTTAGAGAAACTATTTCAGAAAAAAAGAATGAAGACACAAATCACCAAGACACATCACTACAGGTTCTACAGATATTAAAAAGACATAAGGGTATATTATGAACAACTTATGGCAATAAATCCAGAAACTTAGATGAAATGGACAAATTGCTTGAGTGTCAGAACTACTAAAGCTTACCCAAAAAGAAACAGATAACTGAAACAGCTCTGTTATCTATTAAAGAAAGTTAATTTTTAGAATAGAGCATTTATTTTGCTACTTAAGTACTAGTTAGATTATATATGAGTCTCTTTTAGATAGTTCTTTCATCTTGTTTACTTCTTTCATCATTTATTTTTGCTTTTTAAAAACATCTTTATTGAGATATAGTTCACATACCATGCTATTCATCTGTTTAAAGCATAGAATTCAATGGTTTTTAGTACATTCAGATATGTGCAACTATCGTCAGTCAATATTACAGCATTTTTATTACCTCTAAAAGAAGCACTATATCATGTAGCTACCATCCCCTAGTTTTTTTTTTCACTGAAGGGAAATGAACTGTATACAAGCTAGTATCACATGTTGACTAAAATGCATAGCAATATATGGATTATCTTACGGAATAAAAGAAATGAAGAAAGAGAAACATATAAAGGTACCACTGTGCTCTTGTCTGGGTGACAGAGTTAAGACCAGGTCTCTTAAAAAAGAATCCATTCTGATAGAAATTCTCAGCAAACTAGGAATAGAAGAAAACATTCTCCAATCTTATTAAAAAGATTCACCCCCAAAAAATCTACAGTTCACATCACACTTAATAATGAATGGTTTATACTTTCTTTTCAAGATCCAGAACAAGTCAGAGCTATCTGTTCTCATTACTTCTATTCAGCATGGCACTTAAGGGCTTAATCAATGCAATAACACAATAATATAAGAAAAGAAATTTAAGGCATATAGTTTAGAAAGGAAAAAACCCAAATTTATTGAAGATTACATGATTATCTAAGAAAACCCCAAAGAGTCTATAAAAAGTTTCTGAAATTAGTAAGTGAATTTAAGATCACAGGGTAGAAATCTAATATACAAAAGTCAATTCTATTTTTATACACTAGAAATGAACAATTGGAAAGTGAAATAAAAAATACCATTTACAATAGCTTTACAAATGTTAAATGTTTAGGAATAAATTTAATAAAATATGTACAAGATGCGTACAATGAATTACAAAACACTGCTGAGAGAAATTTTACACAGATGTAAGAAAACCCCTGATACATATCATGTTCACAGATACGAAGACTCAATATTATTGACATGGCGATTCTCCCTAAATTATCAATTTGGTGTTAATTCCAGTCAAAATTCCATCCCCCCCCCCTTTTTTTTTTTTAAAGAAACGGTCAAGCTGATTCTAAGCTTTATATGGAAATGCAAGAGATCTAGAATAGCCAAAATAACTTAGATAAAGAACAAAGTTAGAACCTGATATCAAGACTTTTTATAAAGCTACAGTAAGTAAGACACTTTGATGGATCAATGGAGCAGAATAGAGTCCAGAAACAGACCTACGCATTTATGGTAAATTGACTATTGATAAATGATAGTCTTCTCAACGAATCGTAGTAGAACAATTGAACATCTATATGCAAAAGATAAGCCTCAATTCTTACACTGCACATAAAAATTAAAATGTATACAGTTCTAAACAAAAGAACTAAAACTATAATATTTCTAAAGGAAAAGAAGAGAATATCTGTGTGACCTTGGGTTCTAGACCATACATAAAAATCATGAATCAAAAAAACAAGAAAAAGCTGGACTTTATCAAACTTAAAAACTTCTGTTCTCTGAAAGATAAGACACAGACTAGGAGAAAATATTTGAAAACACATAATTGGTAAAAGACCTGCAAAGATCTGTATGTGAGTGTTCACAGCAGCCTTACTAATAGTAGCCAAACAGCAGAAACAACCCAAATATCCATCAAAAAATGAAAGGATAAACAAATTACGGTAGATCCATATAATGGAACACTTCTCAGCAACCAAAACAATGAACCATGGCTACATGCTACAACATGGATAAATCTCAAAAGCATTACACTAAAGTGAAAGAAACAAGACAAAAAGGCTACATTCTGTGTGGTTCCATTTATATGACATCCAGGAAAAGGCAACACAACACTGGCAGAATATAGTTCAGTAGTTGCTAGGCTCTAAGTGTGAGGTTGGGGGATTGCCTGCAAAGGAACATGAGAGAAATTTGGGGAGTGATATGTTTTAAAACTTGGTTGTGGGCTGGGCATGGTGGCTCATATCTGTAATCTCAGCACTTTGGGAGGCCAATGCTGGCAGACTGCTTGAGCCCAGGAGTCTGAGACCAGCCTGGGCAACATGGCAAAACCACATCTCTGCAGATATATTAAAATCAGCTGGGCACGGTGATGTGCACCTGTAGTTCCAGCTACTTGGGAGGCTGAGACAGGAGGATCCATTGAGCCCGGGAGGTTGAGGTTGCAGTGAGCCATGATCATACCACTGCACTCTATACTGGGTGACAGAGAGAGACCCTGTCTCGAGCAAAACAAAACAAAACAAACTTGATTGTGATAATGATTTCACTAGTGTACACAAGTAAAAATTCATTGAATGATACAGTTTAAAATGAGGAATTTCTGTATGTAAATTGTGCTTCAATAATCTAACTTAAAAAAAAGATTCTCTTAAAAATCATGTTATTTCATGGGCACACACATGACAGTATAACCTTTCCTACTCAACCTTAACTCCTCAGCATACACTCTCCCACTGTTAGGCCAGTCTCTCTGATCAGTCCTTGCTCCCATTCTCTCTACTAATCTCATTCGAATCCCTTCATTCTCTTTCAGATCTAACTCCAGTCCAATATCCCCTAAGAAGCCTTCTCTGACCACTCCAGGGCACAATGATCTCAAGGTACTCTGAAAGCCAATGTCATTTGCAATTTTTTTCACACATTTAATAACTTGCTTTTATACTATATAGTATCTTTGATGATTTATTTTTGGGGGGGTGAGGGGAATGCAGAGGGTTCATAACCAAGAACAGAATGCAAGCTTTTTGAGGGCTTGCCATTCTCACAATTGTTTAGTACAGAGTTGACATCTGCTAAAATTCAATTGATTTAACGGGTAGTTACACAGTCTTGTAGTCATTCAAATGAAATCTCCAAAAGATATTGAAAGAAGTTACCAGCATTTAAGAAATCTTATTTTTTTCAGACCTCAAACAAAAATAGGACAATGATTAGATACTACTGTATTAAGAAACACAGGGTGAGACAAGGGAAATCCTTGAAATTTATCTTTCAAAGGGCTGCCAAGGTGATTATCTGTAGCATTTAAAGACACTAGAATATTGAGACTAGTCAGAGTTGACTTCTCTTTTTGGAAATGGATGAGGTACAAAAGTTTTAGGTATAGTGTTTTAGTCAGGACCGAAAAAGTAAAGCAACTGTATTTTTGGAAGAAATTTCAAGAACAGTAACAAAGAGTAGTTATTCTAATAAAAATTTACTAAACATGTGTGTGATGCTACCATGATGGATACAAAGACAAATTAGACATGGACTTGGTCTTTAAGAAGCTATGGTTCAGTAGAAGAGAGAAAACATCCATGTAGATAAACATAAGAGAAAAATGAAGAAGAGACACATATAGATTATTATGAACTCCAGCAGAGAGAAAACTGCTTTTGTTTGGGGAAATCATAAACAAGTTTCATGAAGAGGATAAATCGTAAAAAAGTTTCATGAAGAAGACAGTACTTTTGAGCTGAACTGTGAAGGACAGGGACAATGGAGGAGGGAGAAGATAACTGATGGGGTATAGCACAGAAATGATTACAAATGAATGCAAAAACCCAAGGTATAGAGCAAATTTGCTGTTACTTAAAACACTAGCTAGATTATACATGAATAATGAATTTCTTTTAGATAGTTCCTTCATCTTTCTAAGAACAAATATGAACTGCATAAAACTGTTATTACATATCCATCAAAATATACAGCAATAAATGAATTATTTCACTGAAAAAAAGAATAAAAAAGGGAAATAAATATCTTTAGAATACAAATAAATACATTGTATACTTTTTCTTCTCCTTCAGGTGATGACAATAGTGCTTTTTCCTCTTGTTCTGGTGTAGGTTCAGCATCTCCAGAGATGAGCTTTCCAAATACCTGATGAAGATATGCATGTGAGAAGGAATTAATGACAGGCATTAACACTATATTGGCCAGAGGACTCATTAGCTGATTCCGCAGGTTTTATAATATGCTACTCTTGCTAATATACACGACTATTTTTCTTAATTACAAATGCAACATGAAACTCAGGTGTTTAGGGCTATGAAAAGAAAAAATGGGCAACATTTATAGCCAGAAATTTCTATAATAAGTTTCACAAAATATTTTGTTACACTCTTAAAATATATTACATCAATTATCCTGTGCTAGAATATGTCGTAAGGACACTCACTTGAGACGTAATCAGTCTGAATACTCGCAGAGTCTCAGCTTCACAGTTCCTCTGCTGGGCCACACTGGCTGAAATCTGGCCAGCTATTTTTGTGCTTTCACCATCTTTCCAGCCCAGGACTTTGACTTGTCGAACTCTCAGTGTATTTTCTGGGCCTTTTAATTCAATTTTTATGATGTGATTATCCCCTCCTGGAAGTTCACTTGTTACCCAGCCAATGTGCCTGGAATCCAGATCAACCTGGTTGAGTAGAAAAGAGGCAGGAACCTGATTCAGCTGGATCACTTTTATCACTGTGCTGGACTTAGCATTGATACCAGCAAGCTCAAATAACAAAGAATTGCACAGAGTAAAGGTTATGAGGTTATTTCACACTGATTTTCTTATTTCAACCAGGTGAAGATAAGTAATATTATTTATAGTAGCTATTACACAGATGAAGAAACTAAGGTTAACACAGGTTAAGGGATTTTCAGTAAATGGTGGAATTGAGAATTAAAATCCAGGCCTGACTACGATATGGCTTCCGAGCAAAATTATATGAGTGAAATAATTACAAATAATTTATATGACTGTACTTTATCTATATCATCTGTAAGTGGAAACCTCACAAGATCAGAAAAGGGTTCTTTTTTTGTGCATCCTCACATTAAAGTACCATTTAAAGATAAGGGACTTTAAAGTGCAGTTACTTAATATGTTTTACTTTTGAACAAAAATTACCTAATATGTAACTTCACACTTGTGATTCCTTATTTCACTAATTTTCATTGAGAATATGACTTTTTTTTCAAGGATTAAATGTTAATATACTGTGAAATAGTTCTTGACACTATTCCCTTCATAAAATAAAAACTGTTCTTATGGCATTTAATAACCAAGAAATGACCTGGCAATTTCTATGTGATTTAAATAGACATTAAGTTGATATTATTTTAATTAATAATGTCAATTTTCAAAAAGGGGTATTAAGTATAAACAAACACAATCTCATTGAATAGGATTATTTTCCCAAATTCTTCAACAATTTAAACAAAATTTATTATATGTTTAGTCCAAAATCTTAATTGATTCCTTCAATGTGATTTGAAAACAAGCAAGCAAGCAAGCGATTGGCCAACTTTTTGTGAGATAAAGTAGCCAGTGAGGAACAGATTTGACAAAGTTTCATGAATACAAGTAAGGGAGCTTGAGCACAGTCTCAGACACATGCCTAGATAAAACTTAACTTGTTTCTAAAGTTGGTTTAAACTGACTTGCAACCTGGATATAGCTGCAGTGTTATAAGTGTTATAACAGACAGATTTTTCAGGCCAGAGAACAATAACCTGTTTTAACTCAAAGTATAGGTGAAGTAAGGTTTTAAGTGTGAATGGGATCTGTGATAAATTTTAAGATACCCTGAGTCTTTGCTGGGGAGTAGGGTAGGGAGACTGTAGGTACAATATAATTGCTCATGACTGGGGAACATTTAGGAAAATAGGTGAGATGTCTAGCACAGGGATGGTGGTTACTATTCCTATGTTTGGACCACTTGTCAATTTAGTGTTCTGTAAATAGATAATTCCCTATAATACTTTGGTTGTGTGCCAAGGGTGGAATTCAATAGTGAAGGCTGAGAAGAAGAAATTTCTCTCTAGGTAGCGAAACATTTAATGACAACATTTCAATTACCTGCTTTATTCTGCACAAATCTTCTACTGCTTTGCCAGTTAAGAAGGTCATTGAGGTAACTTTATTCTGAAATAGACAATTCACAATAGTTAATATGCTACATTCCTGCTTCAGAACTTACAATGGTTTCTCATGACCTACTAATACCACATCAACTCTTCTGCCTGTCTCTTATGGTCCTTCCTGATTGACCCCACCCCATCCCTCCAACTAACCACGGTTCCTACAACTTAAGTCTTATTCTCACAAACTCCATCTTAAATTGCACATTTCAGCCTCTCTCCAGGTGCTCTCTCACAGCTTGACATTCCCTCTCCTTATTCAAAGTCTAAATATTCAGATTCCATCCTCATGAAGCCTTTCAACAAATCTGCTTGTCACTTATGTCAGACTCTTGTTGCTATATTTTCATTACTTTTGGAAGTATAAAGAGGGAAGGTAACTGAACTAACAAATACTTATGAGTGTCACAATGTACCCAGACTTCCTTACAGATTTGAAGTAGGATATATGAGAGGAGGTTGTATCCCCCAAGATACTTGCCAAACTAGGGAAGGCAACATTAATACACAAAATAAATGTCAGTACAAGTTCAATACATGTTCAAACTAGTGTCAAATATCTTAAGGCTGAATAAGTTTTACGCAAAGCACATCAAGAAATAGATTAACATTAATTCCTTGGAGAGCTGCATAATATGAGTGCTGTAGGCTGATACAACTCAAATCAACAAATGCTGTGTACAAGGCTCTGTGGTAGGCAGGTTGAGGAACATGGAGGTACATAACTCAAGGAAAACATACATACAGGTTGAGTATCCTTTATGAGAAATATTTGGGACTAGAAGTGTTTTGGATTAGGGATTTTTTAGGATTTTGAAATACTCTATTTGCATTATCCTTACTGGCTGGGCACCCCAAATCTGAATATCTAAAACCAGAAATGCTCCAATATGCATTTCCTTTAAGTGTCATATCTGTGTTCAAAAAGTTTCAGATTCTGTAGCATTTTGGATTTTCAGATTTGGAATGCTCAACCTATAACATAGAGGAAGCCTGTTAAAAGGAAAGTAGATGTCAGCTTACATGTTGGGAATTTTGAAAATGAATACTGTTATGATTATTTCCTCTTAGAAAAGACAGAAGTGTTAAATTGATTGCAATCATTGTTCTGAGGGAGAGTATGTCCTTGCTTAAAATGTACCATGAGCCAAAGATAGCTTTGCACTGAACAGTGAGTTCTAGCTACAAAAATGTTTTGCTTTGTTACACTTGACTTTCCAGTAAGATAAAGTAGTTACACCAGTGGAAATTCTTAGGTCTGAGGAGGAAATAGCTCATATTATATTAGCTAAGCCTCTTTTACTTACTCAATACCAGGGAGGAATAGAACCTGCACTGATGTACAGAAGTTGGAGGTTGCTCTGATTGCAGACTGGCCTGCATCCAGGTTATCTGAGACCCAATCCTACCACTGTGGCTCTTCCTGAGAAAGGAAATATGCAAATGGCACAGGAGAAGCCAGGCAATGGTTCAAGGAGAGCCATTAATACTGTATCTGCTAGCAAGCCACATCCATTCTGAGGAAAAAAATTCTAAATGAGGTAGAAGAAAGGCAGTCTGGCAGTGAGTGCTATTTCTTTCTTGGTTAATACTCAAGCAAATAGGACTCTTTTTTCTTGTTTAGTGCCTTTTATAAAAGAATATTTAATTCAGTTGAAACACATGGATGAACTAGGCTGAAGAGAATATAAATTATGATTATTTGGGACAGTCTGAAACTTATTTTTTATTTCATGAGGACTGTGGCAAAGTAGACACTTGAAGATAGGCTGGGTGCAGTGGCTCATGTCTGTAATCCTAGCACTTTGGGAGGCTGAGGTGGGCAGATCACTTGAGGCCAGGGGTTTGAGACCGGCCTGGACAACATGGTGAAACCCTGTCTCTACTAAAAATACAAAAATTAGCCAAGCATGGTGGCGTGTGCTTGTAATCCCAGCTACTCAGGAGGTTGAAGCAGGAGAATCGCTTGAACCTGGAGGCGAAGGTTGCAGTGAGCCAAGATTGTGCCACTGCACTCCAGCCTGGGTGACAGAGGGAGACTCCATCTCAGAAAAAAAAAAAAAAAAATCTAATTACACTATAGGTCAAAGATTATTATTAAGTGCCACCAGAGTAATACAAAAAGAATCAGCAGAGGGAAAGAGTAATTTTTTAGAGGAGTTACTTAGAATTTCTCTGCTGAGTTTGAGAGACCCTGGGAGAACTGATCAGCAGAGTTTAAGGGGAGGACTTCCAGGTCACGGGAAAATCTTAACCAAGGGAATGGCAGCAGAAAATTGTAGAGCAGACTTTCATTTTGCTTAGCTGTAGCCATGGTATATTTGTAATCAGACCTCTTTTCAGAAATGGAATTCCACAGTGCTCCCAATCATATTAATTTGTTTTTAGACTTAAGATTTATTTGGTGATTATAGCAATGATGTTTGGTTGGTGAAATTCCAGGTGATAAAGCTTGTTGCTAAATTCAGAAATGAGAGTGCATGAATACTAAGATCTGAAAAGAGCTAAAGAGCCGCAAATCAAGTTTGCTTTCTTACCCCAAGATCTCGGGAATTGTCCACGTGAACAGACACATAGCGGGCATTGATTCCTTTTACACAGTTGATGGTGATGTTCTTAGTTTTGTTTTTATCTTCATCTCCTGATTCCCAAAAGGTTTCTGTGGAGCCGTCTGTCAAACTGCCAATCATGGCAGGTCGGCTTGAAGTTTTTATGTCAACAATGCTGGTTAAGTCCTTTAAGCACATTACTATGCATAATTCCTATCAGAAACAAATATAAGTACTTATGATACTTAAAAGCAAATCTTTCGTGATGATAAAACAAACAGGTATAAGATAAAACATAATGGAAGACAGGATCAAATTGATTATGAATAACTTACAGTTTCTCCTTTGATGTATTATTAACTAACAGGACAACCAGGATAATAACTGAAATGACTGACCTGACTCATAGCTTCAAAGCCAGACTGTATACTGATGCTAAAACTCTCTTCACTATCGCCATCATCTGATTTTGACAAAATATTGTTAATGTGATGAAAGACGTTGCTCTGATGAAGGAACTGGTGATCAGATTGCTTGAATTTGAGACTCCAGCACCTAAAAAGGCGATATATAAGCAATATACGAAATAATTATTTTCCAGGAACATCTAAGGAACTCTTAGATGAGTACTCTGTAGCTAATATCTCAAGAAATCTTAATGTTCTAGTAACAGACATTTTAAAAATTCAGGGAAGAAAATCATTCCTATTGTTTTTGTTTTTGAGAAATAAAGGTAACTTCTTTGGAACAAGGTAAATTCTAAGGAAAGTTGACCCATTTTAAATATAAAAGAATTAGACAGATGAAGATCAAGGCTACAGAAGCAAAAAGGGTAATGAATCTGTTGTGTAAACAAGTGGTACACCAACTGCAACAACCCCTCAAATTTATTAATCTTACAATGCCATACTAATTCATCAGGGTATAGTTTATCTTGTAGTTCAAAAATCTTGTGAGGAGGACAAAGAGGAATCTCTCTTCCACTGGTCTTATCATTAGTAACATGGGAAGCCCAAGCATTCCATCAATTTATTTCTTGTATACATTAATTAGGAGAATTTATTTATAAGTGTGAGTCCAGTATGTGAATCTAGTAACAAGGTTCACAGTGTAAAAGCAATGCTAAATTCTCAACACATTTCAAATTGAAATTGGAATCTGTTGAGCATCTGTGATGCTCCTTAAGGTGCTTTTAGGACTGGGTGCATACAACCAGGCGCTGTTTTCCTCAAGATTCTTTTCAAGTCAAAACTCTATTTTGGTTTTTGTTTTTGAGATTTCATTTTCCCTCTCTCTTTTGGGGACATTTAAGTGATTTGAGGTAGGAGACTGGGGAAAGTGAGGGAGATTGCTACAGTGATAATTTAGGGCACTAAGAAGTACATTAGCCACATTTTACAGGAGGGCAAACAAATGTTAACTAAGAGGAAGAACCATTCTAAAAATTATGACTGTAAGGAGGGAGGCACCATCTATATAACGTAGGGATTCTATCTTACTATTTAAAGAGCTTTTTTTGGAGCATTTCATACTTTGAATATTCCATAAACTCTCTTGTCCAATGTACCTAGGATATGTGGATACAAAATTACCTCAGGGCCATTTGCTGTAATGAACTGCCGCTGGGGAGAGACATCATAAGGTCTGAGATGGTCTGCAGCAAGCGGTGAAAGGTGTGTGGTAAAGGATGAGCAGCTTCCCCGGCAATCACTATGTCTGAGAGTGGATGTTCACATACTCTTGTATCTTTCTCCTAAGGCAGAAATTGAAACAAGTTTATCAGTTTGTGTGCTGGAAGGAATCGTCTTCACAAAAGACGATTGTATGTATACTTAAAAAATGGTCATGTAACAGAAATACAAACAACAAAACCAAACTGTACCCAGAAAGATACAGTAATTTTAACTAATTATGCTTGTATTATTTTAGGGAAAAAAGCTGTAAGTTTAGTCACAAGCAAAATCAGCATGCAAATGAATAAATGTATCAATTCTAGTGTACTCACAAAGATACCTGTAGGGTGAATCCACATGTGTATGCATGTGTATGTGTAGTGTGTGTGCATATACATGTATGTGTATGGATATATACACATACATATATGTAGGTATGTTTTGTGTGTATGTTTATGTATAAAAAATAACATATGTTTAGAAGTTGGGGTGGTCACTAACTCATACAGCATTTTTATGTGAATTAGAAAAAAAAGCTCCTTTCTACGCAAATGGACCACAGCTAGGAAAGAGAAGTAGGGGTTGAATTTCATTTCTCATTACAACCCTCAGATGGCTCCATTAATAATATTAACTATGGAATAACTTTTTATTATTTTGAGTAGATAACATACATCATATTAAAATATTCGAGAGGTATAAAAAAATACCATAAAAAGTCTCCCTGTCTCTATAGCCCAGCCACCTAGATGCCCTCCCACTGGCAATTTCTATTACCAGTTTCTTGGACTGTCTATAAATATTGTTCATTTACACAAATGGCAGCACTGGAAACAAACTGATCTGTATTCTTTTAACAATAATTTATCTTTGAGATTATTACTTATTAGATATGTATGTAACATATATTATCCCATTGCATAGTATTCTGATGAATAAAAATACCATAGTTTATTTCATCAGTCCACTTCAGAACAGCCATTTAGGTTGTTTCCAATCTTTTGTTTTTATATAACATTCTGCAATGAATCAACTTGTATATCTGTCTTTTCACACATGCATATATGATAAGGAGAACTCCATAAAAGTGGAATTACTGAATGATTTTTAATGTGATTTTTGATAGATCTTACCAAACCATTCTCTAAGAAGCTGCTACTCCACAGCAAAGAATGTTTGTTCTTCCATCTTGCTACCAATGTAAGCCCATCAAACTTTTTAAACTATGTCACTGAGCTAAGTAAAAGATGGTTGCTTTTTGCCTCCTTCTTTGTGCATATATTGATTACTGATATAGAAGTTCTGGTTTATATTATCTTCTACTGATATAGAAGTTCTGGTTTATATTGTCTTCTAAAGAATGTAGTTTTGTTCTTACAGGGAGATAGCAGGCCATCTAGATTCCATCAAGGCTTGGCATTCGACTTTGTTAGACTGGGGTTATTTCAGTTTTGCCCTTGATTTTAGGCACTGCCCTTACTCCTAAGGCATGGTCTGTATTCCTTGAGTATGGTCTTTCTGGGGTTTCAAGGGCATGCCAGGAGTATTCATCACGCTCACCCCACCTCTGGTTGGACTAAAACTTCAGAACCCAGCTCTGAAGCTAAGAATCTGTTCAGTTTTCAGCTTACAATTCATTTCCACTGCTAGGTCCTCCAGAGAAATTGCATGCCCAGTCTAAGAGTGGCCAGGACCCTAGGGATATTTTTATGCAAAAATTTTAGACTCCCTTTCTGCAGCTCTGTACCACTGGTGCCCTGCCTCCCACATCCCAAAGTTACAGTCCTAAACTTTGATCTCTGCCAACACAACTGACGTACTCTGCTTGGGCTCTTTTCCCAATTGTGGGGCTTACCTCATGCCCTTTTCTTCTCTCAAGGATTACAGCCCTGTACTGGTCACTGCTCAGAGCCTATGAACAATTGTTTTAAATATTTTGCCCAGCTTTTTGTTATTTACTATAAGAACTAATGCTGACACTGGCTGTTTCATCGTAACTATAACTAGAACTCTGCCAAACAACAAGTTTTGAGATGTACTATTATTGCCATTCCATTTAAAATATTTTCTGTTATAATTCTTCTTTGATGCAACTCATTTGGAAGTGTTACTTAATTTCCCTATAAATATTTTTCTTGTTATTGTTTTGTTATCTAATTCTTATATACTAGCAATAAAGACTGAGGACATGGTAGGAAGAAAACCAATTATTTCAAGTTTGTTGAAACTTGCTTTATGTGTCCAGTAAACAGTCAATTTCCATAGACATTTGTGTGTATCTGAAAAGAATGTAAACAACTACATGCAATGTTTTGTATATTCTATCAAGACTGTCAATCATTCAAATCTGTGTACTTTCTGATTCTTTTTCTCTGCCTGACCTATCCAGTACTAAAAAGAGTGTTATGGTACTGTACACAAAACAGCCACAAATTCTCTGTCGCTCTTCCCATCAACAGGTGGAGTTTATTTCTCGGTCTTTGAATTTGACTGGCCTTGTGAATTATACTAGCTAATGGAAGGTGGCAGAAGCATGGCATATGAGTTTAGTCTTCGCCATTTTGGCTTTGCAGCTTCTGTGCTCTCTTTCTTGAAAGCTTCTGGCATCTGAACAAACCTAGGCCAGCATTCTGGAGGATAAAAGAGCTCAGGGGGTACCACTTGAAGCACACTATGTAACCAAAACAGGAAAGAGTCATTCCTCTCAGTGGAGCCTTGCTGCAATTGCCAACCCACAGACTGTGAGCAAATAAACAACTGTTTTAGTCCAGTGAGTTTTGGGGTAGTTATGCAGGAGCAGATAGCTGTTACAGGTATATGACAATCTCACATTGTAACTGTAGACTGTCCTATTTTTCCTTGCAGTCTGTCAATTGTTACTTTTTTTAAGGTTACAGTATTAGGTAGATACATATCCAGGATTGATCTTTTATCATTTTGTACATCACCATGACATATCATTATACTTTTTACATAGTCAATGTTTTTTAAGATATGCCCTCATATTTACACTTTCTTTTCTCTTCATTGACACTCCATGGCCATTTCTCTCAGTTTTTATTCTGGAAATGTCTTTGGTCTTGTTCTTCAAAGACCCTTCAACTGGGTTAACAAGTATTTTCTTTCAGCACGTTGAAAAAAACCAACTGACAGCCTTTTAAACAAACTCAGTATTTTAACTTGTAATGTTGCTACCAAAAATTAAGCAATTATTCTCACTGTCCCTCTTTTGAAAGCTAATATTTTTTTCTGTGGCTGCTTAAAAGATCTCTTTCTTTGTTTTTGGTGTTCAGGTGATTCACTATAATTTGTCCACCATGATTTGTATTTATTCTGCTTGGGGTTTATTTGGCTTCTTGACTCAATGGGTTGTTATCTGTAATCAATTCTGGGAAATTCTCAAGTATTAACTCTTAAATACTGTCTCTCTTCCATTCTGTCTTCTCCTTCTGAAACTCCAAGTAGGTAAGTTACACATCATTTTGCCCTTCATTGCTCTTAGCAACTTGTATTTTTTATTTACTTTTTCTGTGTTGAAGTCTAGATAATTTCTACAGGTCTCTTATATTTAACCAATTTGTTCGCTGACATGCTATAAAATGTCCAACTGATTGTTTTTTAAATATCAATTATACTTAGATTAATTTTTACGTATTTTCTTTAGTTCCTTATCGAATCCGTCATTCTCTTATATTTAGCCAATGTTTTCACTGACGTGCTATAAAATCTCAAAACTAAAAATATCAATTATACTTAGATTAGTATTTACGTTTTCTTTAGTTCTTTATCAAATTCATCACTTTATATTTCTTCTTACAATTTCTTCTCATATTTTAAAGTTTCTCTTTTATTTCTTTAAGCATATTAGCACATTATTCTACGTTTACATAGATAATTACAACCACTGTTGAGGGTCTATTTCTACTGCCTATTGTTTTTGTTAGTTCTTGCTCATGGTGTCTTGTTTCTTTGTGAGTTTTAAGAATTTGACTATGATAATGTTGCTTGATATCCTTGGAAATTATCCTAAAATGCCATTCACATAATTTCAGAGTGACTGGGAATAAGATAAATGTCATCTAGATTACTTTCATTTTACAGACATGGAAACCAAGGCCTACAAGTCATACAACTACAATAGGGTAGAAATGAGGCTGAACTCAGGCTCCTAGTGCCCTAGTTCAATGCTCTCTCCATTATACAGGCTGCCTTCTATAAAATCCAGGTCTCATTATTAATACTTTGCCCATAGCACTAAAATATTCTTTTTGCTTTCAAGTTAGATCTGCGAATGATTTCATGCAAATTATTGGACTATTTGAAGGTATACTACCAGTTTCCATAGAAATATGCACAATCAAAACAAATAAAAATTTCATTTACTTGTTCTGAATTTTCTTTGTTTGTTTTATTTTCTTCATCCTCTTCTTCCTCTGGTTCCACTGGTGCAGGAGTCAGTGATGCCACAAAATGCCACAGAATATCATGGAGAGAAGTGGTTTGGATGACATTACACAGAAGCCAGTTGAAAGCCTGAAGAAATGACGGTTAAATGAGTTCAAGAATAAAATACGTGAGTTTAAAAAGTACTCAGAAATAAAGTACCTCCATGGATTAAGGCTTCAAAGAAAGATACTAGAAAATCTTTTTTAATTAAAAAAAAATACCTTATAGTTTTACTATTTGGTTTTCTTTTTAAGAGACAGTGTCTCGCTCTGTCACCCAGGTTGGAGTACAGTGATGTGATCATGGCTCACTGCAGCCTCAAGCACCCAGGCACAAATGATCCTCCCACCTCAGCCTCCCAAGTAGCCGGGACTACAGGTGTGTACCACCACATCCAGCTGATTTTAAAACATTTTTTTTGTAGAAATGAGATCTCACGATGTTGCCCACGCTGGTCTCAAACTCTTGCGCTCAAGTGATCCTCCCTCTTCCGCCTCCCAAAGTGCTAGGATTACAAGCATGGGCTACTATGCTTGGCTCCTTGAAAATCTGACCTTTATTTCACTGAAAGCACACGGAACTTGAAACAGTTAATAATTTGGGGTTTTAATTTAAAAAAAACAGGAAAAATAATTTATAAGATACAATACCAAAATATTTTTTCAAATCACATTTTACTTTGAAAATTCTTTTTAATATTAATTTATTCAAGCACATTTTTTCCAACTTGCATCTGGATGAACACAAAGTGTATCTCAAGCTCTAGGCAAGCAACCATTTACTTAAATATATTCATATAATTCCCATCCATGAAGTGGTAGGTTATTTATTACATTCAATAAAAACACAGATTTACTATATATAGGCCTGTAATATACAGTAATCCTATTATTTCCAGAGACCAAAGGCCCAGAGAAGTTATTACTGGTCAACTTACAACTCAAAAGCCCTACTCCTTATCTTCTTTCCATGATTACTCTGTCATTTCATTCTAATAAAATGACATTCTGAGTATAAAAAGCTTTTAAAAAAAAGATAATCTCAAGATTCAAATAGTAAAGCAATACAGAAATAAATTTCTTTAGAGTGCTTAAATATGAAATTCTAAATTCATTTATATTCATAAACTTTAGAGTCTGATTTTTATAGGAACACTTAATACTTTTAATTGGCTAATGCCTTTTAATTTCACACAATTTCTGTTGGTAAAAAAGTGGCATCGTTAAATAGAATCATCACATGATTTGTATGATCAATGAATCAGTAATTTCATTAATGTCTTCATACCTCCATAGCAAAAACTCGACAAGCAGATTTCCTTAGGGCCTGTTTCATTGCTATTTCAAGACCTTCTAGATCATGATGTTGTATAACAAAAGCTAAAACTGGCCACTGGAAATTTCGTTCTCCTTTAGAAAGAGAGCTGTGGGCTGAGATTAGCCGAGAAAGCTCAGGAGACGGATGTCTCAAAAGGGAAGAACCAACTTCTGTTAAAGAAAAAGAAAATTATTAATTTTCATAGGCAGTGCATATATATTTAAGATAATAATATCTAATATATTCACTCAAAGCCTTTGTCATTGGTTTTTTGCACATGACACAAATCATAACAATTTCAACTTTTACTGAGGAAGAAACCAAGGTTCAGAAAGATTAAATATATTACTCTCTGAAAGTCATATAGCTATTAAGTTGTAGAGGTGGGTTTTGAATCAGAGCTGAATCTAAAGTTCACATTTTCTAAAACACTCTAAAAGCTAAGTGATTTATATTCTCTCTAAATGAAATCTACATCTCATCTGCATCATTTTCTAAAAGATGGCTTTATAAGAAACATTTCTTAACAGGAGGTCAAAAATATTTGTTGAATGAACCTATAAATTGCTGGGCAATTTTCAATAATGTTTTTCTTAAAAAGTCTTCAATAAGATAACTTAATCATCTGACTATAATTTTTAGGCCAAATCTTCATTTTAGCAAGTGATCTCTCTGATAATTTATCACTATATTACCCTGTTCTTCTTGGTTTTTTTAAATTATTCTTGAGGTAGAATCCCCAGCTCCAATTTGGGGCTGTTGATACCAACTGGTCCAGATCATGTAACTCTTTTTTTTTTTTTTTTAAACTGATTAAGGGCTATTTATATCCCCAAAGTTTTATTATCTACTTAGAATGATGGCAGCTCCAAGAGTTATCAAGCTTCAGTTGGGGTGGAGAGATAACCGTGAATGTGTACGTCATTGGAACTCCTGGTCCACAAAAGTTTAGTGGAAGGGATAATGGTTGTAACATTTGGCTTACATACCTAACAAGTAAGATTGTAAAGGTCAATTTATTCTCGAACAATCACTGAATGATCTCCAGATTTCCCTTCAACTAAGATGCAAAATTTAGAGATGCACATTTATAGCTATGTCACATAGAAGGAATGTCAATTACACATTAGAAATTATCCCATGCCTTTTCCTTCAAAAATTAAATTTTAAAAACTATATGCAAATAAAACCATTTTCTTTTTTATTTATAGTAGTCAGATCACTCAATATTCTTTTTTATCCTTATACTTACCAGTGTCTCCACTGTTAACTCTTCTTCTAGGAATAGCTTTAACTCGTGCAGGTAAAATGGAGTGTTGTTTATCATATTCGGAAGCAACAACTGAGTATGATCTTTGGAAGACAGTTCTCTTTGCAAGATCAGTATCAGTTATGGGACTGGTTTCTAAACTGTAGATGGAACAATGCAACAGATACAAACTCAGAAGAGCTGAATGAAATGTAACTATACTTATAATGATGCAAAATATGAGACTCAATATTTCATGTGGAGAAACAAAATCAAAGCCAAATTGATAATCTCTCTTTAAGTCATAATTTGATCCTGTCAAATGCGTAACATTTTGACTGATTTCAGCACTGTACCTTAAAACTTATGGTTTTCTTAAATCTACTTTGCATTTTAAATGAAAAAGAAGAAAGGTTTCCAAGCTCCTTTTAGAATCAAAAGCACTGGGGTGGAATTCATGTGTCATAATATTCAGGAAAAACAGCCAGATATAATCGTAAGTGCACCAAATAGAAAGAAAATGGATATGTACACATGAAAACCTAATAAAACAGAAAGCAAAATTTGGTTCGAAAGTTTTCTTTTGGTGTCTTCAGTGTTCTGTGAGGTTTCTCACTCTTGGGAAATGTTGCCCAAAGCCCTTGGAGGATGGCTGCATCAAGGTGTCATGAGAGGTAACAAACTGATTTTTGGCACCAGTGTTGTATTTACACTCTATAAAAGAACTTAATGGTTTTATTCAGGCTTAAGTAAACTAACAGCTTTTCTATTTATTAAAGCAACATTTAAAAATACTTACAAAGTTATTAAAAGAGCTATACAATTTCCTTTATTGACACATTTTATAAAAAAAGAGAAATCCCTTCTCTTTCTTATTTCTCTAAAACAAATTTAGAAACTATTCTTTTCGTGAGCTCCTTTTTCTGTCACCTGAATTCAAATTGGAATATTTTTGCTCACCTTTGGTTCTGCAGTTTTTTCCATCATTCAAGCCAGGTTTGAAATCCTGTGTCCCTTGGTAAAATTATCTATTTTCTAATAGATGGCTAACTGCCTGGGTGTTTTCTTTACTCACCACTTCTCTAAGCTTATGTACATTCTTGTTTGAATAGACTATAAATACTGTACATAACTGATGGCAGTAAATGTCCCTGGGTGTTAGTATAGGTTGTTTGGTTCCAGAATGACTAGAATACAGGGAAACATTAACTTAATTCACTTTATATATGGTGTTACTATAAAGCACAGACATTTGTTCTGTTTTCAGAGGAAGTTTTCTACTAACTTAAAAAAAATTACACAAATTTAAAAAGTGACTTTTTACCAAAAAAAAAAAAAAAATTGCTTGTGAAAGAATTCAAGCAACACAAGAAAATCCAAAGAAGAAAGTAAAGATGACATCTTTAATTGAATGGCTACCCTGAGCCAGGTAATTCCTTGTTAGGCTGTCTTGCCTTCTGTAGGATGGTTAGCAACATCCCTGGCCTCAACTCACTAGGATGCCAACTCAACTAGCCCAGTTGTGACAAAGTTATTTCCAAATATTGCCAGATGTCAACAGAGAGGCAAATATCACCCTCAATTGAGAACCACTGATTTAATGAATTCATTTATTCATCAACTTTTTTTTTTTTAAACAGACGGGGTCTTGCTCTGTCACCTAGGCTGAAGTGCAGTGACACAATCGTAGCTCACTGTAACCTCAAAATCCTAGCCTGAAGCCATCCTCTTGCCTCAGCCTCCTGGATTTTGATCCTAAGGGGTAATAATAACCCAATGAGAATCACACTTGTCAGACTAGCCTCAAAACAGTTTCTAACTCTTTTAAAAAGTGTATCTCCTTTAGAAATACTTTATCACTTTTAAAGATATAAAAGGTTGCACTGCACTCTGGAGAAAATGTCAAGAGCAGCTTCAAAGAAATTCTGACGAGTAATCCACACAGTTGGGGAGGGGAGAAGTTGCATGTATTTTTAATGAAAAAAAAAAAAACAAACCTCATTTGGATATATATGTCCCATTGCGCTCATTAAAGTATTTATTATATTAGTTTATAATTATAGCTGTATAGTAGTAACACAGTGGCATGCTCTTTTAATAAGCACATTCTCTTTTCATTCAGCAAATGTCTTCCTTTCCAATGATACCATGTTCACAGTTATTCATGACTGAAATCTTCATGCCATCTTAAACTTATCTTTTTCATTATCCAGTTAGTCAACAAGTCACACTTATTTTTCCTACAAAATATATCTCTTTAATCCATATGTCAGCTTCTCAATTGTCACTGTGAGACTACCTTTGCATTTTTATCACATCATTCGTCCTCTAAAAAAGTTTCAGCGGTACTCTATTTTTTTTTTTTTCCTCAAGCTGGAGTTTAGTGGTGCAATCTCAGCTCACTGCAACCTCTGCCTCCCAGGTTCAAGTAATTCTCCTGCCTCAGCCTCCTGAGTAGCTGGGATTACAGGTGTGTGTCACCATGCTCGGCTAATTTTTTGTATTTTTGTGACCATGTTGGTCACACTGGTCTCGAACTCCTGACCTCAGGTGATCCACCCGCCTTGGCCTCCCAAAGTGCTGGGATTACAGGTGTGAGCCACAGCGCCTGGCCTCTATTTTCTTGTGTATTATATTATTGTAACAAGTTTCCATTCAGCTTTCCGAGAAGCTCTTTACTCTGATACTACTATACCTAAGTTAGGAGGCACTGTAAACAATAATCCAAGAAGTTTAAGATTTATTTTCAATGCCACTGCTCCCATGAAAACTCAAAGTAACCCTTCCCTACTCTGATTTACTACAGCATTAAGTAATGTCATATAATGTAATCTTTAATTCCTTCATTAGCTGATCTCTTCTCTCCAACTAGTCTGCCTCTCCCATCAAGGACCTTACCTTAGTCATACATGTATGCTTTTTCTTACTGCTCCAACAGTTAGCAAAACTGGCTCACAGATGTATTAAAGAACTTCTACAGGACTCTTTTCTAGTTCAAAGTCTTTCTTCCACCAAACACTAGCTATTCAACAGACAGGAGAGAACTAAAATACCTTGGTGGCATAGACTTCATATTGCTCTCTGGCTCTTCAAATACATTAGGACTTGCATCAGGAGTTACTGATATATATGGGGCAGGTACAGATGTTGAACGTAGATATCTCATTTCATCCTGGAATAGGTTGTCATCTTGATAGCCCACAAAATTTTCATGATGATGCCTGCATTAAATCAAACCCAATAACTTAAAGCATGATGGCAATACGGATCCTCTCCATTTTTAATCTCTTTCATAACAGGAAAAGCAGCACATGTAAATCATAGTTAAAGGCAAAGTATTAAAATAATCGTAGATGTAGGTAGGTGACAATAAAGTCTGATAATTTTATTCATCAACATTCCAGGTACCACAAACATTTCAAATCCAAAATTGAACTCAGTTTCTTTCCTTTTGAGAACTTTTCCATCTTCCAGTGTTTTGGTGAATAAGCCCACCAACCATCCAGTTGCTTAAGCTAAAATATTTCCAGTGTTGTAGTAGGCTTAGCCCTCTATCATCATCATCTTTCAAGCCCATGATATTAGGTTTCCTCTCAGAGCCATTCTCTCTTCTCATTCCCTATCATCACTGCCTTGGTTCATGCTTATTATTTCTTGCACAGACCACTGAAATACAAGCAGTTACTTTTTTTGGGTAGGAACATACATAAGATCATATTTGAAAAATATTAGATATATGCAATTTTCTGTGGTTCAGGGTGGAAGGGGTGCCCATTCCCCAGAGAGCTAAAAAGAAAAAAATCTATAATTATGCTGTGTTAGCATTTTTCATGTTTTACAATTTGATTCTTTCCTTTTCAAAATGAACAAATAGTTGCTAACCTAAGTCCACTGAGTGGTGTGATTCACACTAAAGATCTACTGTATTTGGCATACTGATGATTTCCACCTCAGTCTCAAATGTACTTAGTCTCATATTTTCATTTTTGTTGCTTATTCATTTTATTGTAATAGTAAGCACAAAATTTTAAAAACCATACAACTCTGCTACACAAAGAGGACAATTTCCAAAATGGAACTGTTGGTTGGCAAGCCATGTCAGTGGGCAATATCTAGATTATCTTCATTTGTCAGCTGATGAAAAAAATTTGATTTTGGTATATGAAAGGCTCTTTTGGAGTGTCAGTGCATAATGTGTGAAAGTACAGGCTGCACCACTGAGGTCCAATATATGAAAACAGAATACTAACAGGTTTCTCTCTATCTCCAGTAATGCACTTTTATCTAGTCTCCACATTAGCTTCCACATTCCACAGTGATTTTTTAATTGCAAACCAGTTCATGTATTTCTCTGTTTAAAATTCTTCCACTGTTTCCTCTGCTCATGGGATAAAATGCAATCTTAACCTGGGCTACAGAGCCCGACATTACTTGGGTGAACCAATCACCTTGAACGGGCTTTCACCTATTTCCTCCAGTAGCCAGTCCTTTAACAACCCGTGATTCCTGAAATGTGTAATGAGATTTCATTTGTGTCTTTACTCACCTGGGTTATTCTTCCAAGAGTCGCTTTCTTCCTGTCACTTGCGTGACAGATTTCTATTTATCCTTTGAGACTCTACTAAGGGCTCAGACCCTCTGGGAAGCCTTTTCTGATTTCCTGGGGAAGATTCAGATACTCTCCATCTTTTATGCTCTAACAGCATCTTACATACATACTTCTATTGTAGCACTCCTCACATGGCATTTCAAATGTTTCACTAACATGTCAGACTTGACATCTGAGTATGAGTATATAGAAGCCAGGATTTTGTTATATTCATACATTCAGGGCCTAGCACAAGGCTGGTAGGTGCCCAGTTGGTATTCATTTAAATGCTAACAGAATGAATAATTTACGAAATAAAAGACTGCTAAGGAAACACACTTTCTTTACACTTCAGCATTTCACACTAACAGAGTGAAGTCAGCCTACCAAAGAGTAAAAGATGGCTATAGTCTTATTTTCTAAGACATGTTTTGTATTAATACAATGCAAATTGATGAAGCATTTTTATAGTTTTTTAAATACCTATTACCATAAAGTCATTATGTCAGTCAAGGCAACTCAAAAAATAAATGCCTGGAAGTTTGTTTATAGTACACAATATCTAATAAAGTGTAGGTCAAATACCGAACTACCCTAGATATCAATAAACAATCGCTGTTAATCCAAAGGTGATTAAAAAACAACAGCAAAATTTTATTACCTAGCTAATGTCTGCAGGTAGAGACAAGGCATTTTCACAGGAAGATCCTCAGAAATGCCTTCTTTTACACTGGGCAACTGAGATTGGAATGGCTTTGCAGGATGGTAACACAGAATGCTTGGTTCTGCTGCACTGCTCAGGGACAGCAGGAAGAGTGCATTGGCTTTAATCACCTGGTGAGCTTCCATGGTGGGCAAGGCACGAGGGGTCTTGACTTGCATTGGTTTTCTCCTAGATTGTTTGACCTGGCAAAGAAAAAAATCAACTAATCTTTTCTGACTTACATTAAAACCCTTAGTTTCTTAAGCTAAGTATTTTGAGTTTCCAATAAAAATTATTAAAGACTTGTAAAGCTATTTTAAGATAATAAGATTATAAAAAACAACATTCATTTCATATTCATCCTGGGCTGACCGAGACAATTTTGTATCAAACACAAACTATACTTCCTTTCCTTCTTCAGAAAAATTTAACACCTAACTAGTTAAATCTAAATGTAATTCATTTTTTTGAAAAGTAAATCATTTCAGTGCGCATATTCAGTGAAATTTTTTAGTTAGGTGCCACTAGAGTGAATAAAGAAAAGAGAGAGTAGATATGGAATAGGAAAACAAAGGAGCCAAAAAAAGAGGAAAAGAGAAAGAAGGTGAAAAGGAAAGATCTCCATAGCGAGAATAACAGACAATTAATAATAAAGAGTTACACAACAAATATTTGTCAATAAGGCATATGTAGCAGAGGTTATCTAGTGTTATTCCAATATATAGTTCATTTTTAAAATTAAAAGCATTTGACTTAGTACAAATATTAAATTTGTATATGATTTCCATTATAAAAACTGATCTTTTAATATCAACTATGTGGAATTATCTGATGTAGTAAGATCATAACAAGGTATTTTTATAAAGTGTATCCATATCATTAAAAGTATAGCTCCAAATGGAATAAAATACCTTCTCCCTTGCAGCAGCCTGTTTTTCGCGGAGGTATTTTTCTCTACAGCGATCACATACCAGATACCAAGTGCTTCCTCCTATGCCACCATCACCACAGTTACCAGCCCATCCTCCACAAAAATGCCCAATGCTATTGTAACCTTGTCCACCAGCATATCGGCCACAACCTTGAAACAATACCAAAAATAAATATTTAACATTCCAAGTGTCCTTAATAGTTTGATTCTTATTACTCATACATTAATGACAGATTTACCTTCTCAAAGAAAGCAAAATACTGAAGTAGATATCTTATTTTTCAGGCTATTAACTATATCAGAAAAATAGCTTACTTGATCAAAAAGCAATCAATTAAATGATGCCCCAAATATGAGAGATACTTAGTTTCTAATCAGGCAGATTAAAAGAGAGATAGAATATAGGTACATTTAGATATACTTAATTATGTCAATAAAATTAGACAATACAAGTATAAAAGTTCTATAACAATGATATATTTTCAGAAATCACATATTCATAAGACATTTGAGGTATAATATGTAGACAAAGAAAAAAATTAACCAAATTTGTATTAGGTGAATTTGGAATATTAGTCAATGTTACAGAAATCATTACATTTACTGAAAATGCAGTCTTCTGATAAAACAATATCACTTCCGTAGGAAAAAGCCTATAGAAATCAATCTAATCTAATTTAATTTGCAATTCTGAACAGGAATATAGTAAAATCAAAGGAGATGCCCTGTGTGTATGGGCATGCCATTGTTTCTGCTGTGTGAGACAGACACATTAATGGCACACCCTTTGGGTAACACATAATATTTTTTAAAACATGCTACATGAAAGTGAAATAGCACTAAATGACCTGGCCATCATAATATTAGAATTTATCTGTTTTTCACAAAACCCTGTACTGATAATGTACTTTAAAAATGACATTCTAAGATACTATAAATTCCCTATCCTTTGACAAAATTCATAGAACAGCTCAAATGAAGTGATCTGGTTCATTAAAGAAAAAAGCACTTATACGTACATTCAACAGTATCATTTACCTGGGTGAGCTTGTCTCATGTGATAGGTTACCGGGTATGGATGTGACTCCCCACACAGTTCACAGATGGTATCTTTCTCTGGTCCTCCTACTGCCAGCTGGGCCATCTCTCCAAACAAATTACCCCTGGGCCTAACTTCTGCCTTTTCTTTTTTCTTTTTTTCCTTTTTGGACTTCTTATTCTCTTTCTCACACTCTTTCTTTTTAAGAACTGCACAGGAACCAGGACTTGGAAAAATCATATTCTGGGAAGCAGCTTTGATAGTAGCCAAAGAGATGTCTTCCCAAAAAGCCACTAAATGTTGTAAAGTTAAGGGAAGAGGAGATTTAGACTTCATTGTGTGATGCATGGACATTTCAAAAGTGGTCTCGGTTTTCCCATCCTCACATTTTTCATGCAGAGGTGGTTCCTTAAGCATAGACAATACCTTGTTTTTGTTGATGCTACCCATCTTAGATATGTCTGGTCCATGGGGTGCAATATTAAACATATTCAGTGCAGATGATATTTCTAATGAATGTCTATTTTTTAACTTGGTTTCTTTTTCCTCTGTAGGTTGTTGGCTATTTAAACTACTCCTTATAGGAGCATGTTCTTTGGAAAGTTCAGGATGGAACTTTAGGAAAGAAGAACAAGCCATTGCATCATGTACTATGCCTTCATGCCAGAGGAAGGAAGCAAACACAGCTCTGGCACATTCGGCCACAGAAGGAGACATGGCTTGCTTGGCTGGCTCTAAAGGCTTGGATCCATCTCCTTTGAAAAGAAAACTTGATTTTTCTTTTTTGGGCCTGGTGTGTCTATTAGCACATTTTCGACTTATTTTGGGAGATGCTCTCATTTCCTGTTCATCTTTCAGTGGTGCTTTTCCAATGCTAAAATGAACTTTATTTGAACCTTCATCCACACTCTTAAATTCACTGCTGTCATCGCAGGTGCTGTCTGTTAGACTATTTGTTTTTAAAGTACTTGAGGTGCAGACTTCGACCACCTCACTGTGGAGGTTTTCCTGTACCACATGGGGAGAGGGAGCTCTATTTTCAGATCCAGGGGAATCTGTGGAATCCTTTGGTACTGATTTTGGTTTTGGTGACGTTGACCGTCCTCTCAAAGGTTCTGTGAGGGGCATTTTCTTCTTGCGGAGGGTATCTGGATCAAGTGTGTAAGAGTCTGATTTCGAACGTTCCCGAGGAGGATCAAGCTTTGTCTTAACAGGAGCAGTACTTTTTTGAGGTAGATTTTTATCATGTGGTGAGGAGGAGCGTGGAGAACTAGCACCCGATGGGCTAGACCTATTGGCTGGGAGAGTCTTTGGCTTAGGAGATGACAACCGAGAACCTGGTCCTGGGGATTCAGCTCTGGAGCTAGAAGGCATCCTCCCATCAGATTTCAATGTCTGCAAGGTGTTATGGTTGGGAGATAATGACCTACTATGGGAATCTGACCTCAACTTTGCAGCATCAGATTTTAAGATGAGGGATTCACTAGCAGATAAACTTTCTGTGCCCCTTGGCTTCTTCTGATCAGCAGTAGTCCGGCTCATACGTCCATCAGGTTTAAGCGATCTGCTGTGTTTAGAGGACAGCTCTGATTTTCCTGATGTAGAGGCTGGTTTAGAAGATGTTGAGATGTTTCCTCGATCACCTGTATGGTCCATTTTATAGTGAAACTTATTAATAAAATTATAACTTACTGATAATTTAGCCACTAAACACTGAAATAAAAAAACATAGCTACAAAATTTATATTGTTTGTCATACATACTAAAATACTTGAAGAATAAAGGAAAGAAGGGGGAAATATTTCTAATAAAATTTCTGCACATCATTACACAACCATTACCACCAAAAACTATTTTCATGGATGCAAAACAACAGGTTGAACAAATCCAGTGTGAACTATCAGTGATATCTCAACCTCTGCCCTAGTGCAATAACTAGTTAGAATTTAAATTCAGTGAGGGACTAGAAAGAGACAGAAATTGATCTTTTGGGGAATAAGAAATTATTTAATGTTAAAACTTGTATTTTAAATGTAGAGTAGAGCTAAATTTCCAGCAGAGTGACACCTCGCATCCTTAGGGCAACGGTATGGGTTTTGTTGAATCAGAGAACTGAATTTATGCATAGACACAATTATAATTTTTAAGTGTATGCATACAAACAATTAGGCTAATAAAGAGTTGCTTAAGAGGCACTCTGTTTTATGATCAGATTAGACTAGTTTACAATGAGCATATGAATGCCCTGAAGCTGTTATTTAATTATTTATAAACAGGTTACACTCCAAAAGTTCAGGAAGCTTAGCTGCTTAGAACTCAGAGCCTGTGTTCCCTTGGAAACCACAGAAACGGTGGATCCTCAGAATGAGTGGTCTGAACTGTGGACCCTCAAAACAAGGAGTCAGGAGAATGACAGAAAAACAGGATGAAAAGAAGAATCACCTCCCTTTTCTAAGGCAAAGCATTAGATATTTCTGCATGGACATTAATTGTTTTTAGCACCCTGCCTTCATTCAGTGTCTCTCCTTCATTCTATTTTATGCTTTTCTTTGAGGCATTAGAGCCAGGCTGTCTGTGACTCAAGTAAATGGTACAAACTTCAACATCACCTTTCCTCCTTAAAATAAAAACTTCTACTCTTAGTGCAAGTGATACCAGTTAGTTGTTAGGAGAAAAGCAATCTGACTGAAGGGTTTCAAGTGGTATAAAAAAACTGAAAATCCATAAACCTATCTGGAAGTATTTATATTTTTTCAAAGAGAGTTCCTAGGAAATTAAGGTAGATTTGTTAACTGGCTATAACTGCATGTTATTATTTTTTAAAAGAAAAAAGGACGTGAACAAATTCAGATGATGTAGGAAAATGTTTTTTATGCTTCCGTGCATGTGTTAAGTGTGTATAGTCACGCTCTGGTTCTCTATGGCTCGGGACAGTAGTGCTGGAGAATCTGCCCCGGTCTTTGTCAAGGGCAGGTATTTTTGTCTGTTACTCTTCACTGATGTAATACCAAGAATGAATCCAGGAATACAGTAGGTATTCAATAAATATTTGTTGAATGAGTAATATATTCCAATTTTCTTGATTTTTTTCTTCTGCTACTCCCAAGTATTCAGCTTCTCCAGAAGTCTACTTTTTACAATTAAGGCTCCCAAGGCCACAGGACAGAGGTGACATTAGTTATTGATGTGTAAGGGTTAGATACTTGCAAACTGAGTAATTACGTGGTGAAATAATAGAGTATGGCAAGTACTTTATACAGGGCACACTGATGAACTAAATGTTTAATTGCAACATGCCAATATTTAAGATAATTTTTCCTGTTCTTTGGATGAATAAAAGTAACTAAAACATAATGCTTTTTAGTTTCTTGCAAAGCTTCATTATTCAATCATTAACCTCCTTTATCATATTATGTGCTCTGTTTTATAAATACAGTATTAACAGATGGGGCTAAGTTTTGAAAAAAGGGTTTTAAAAATCTCAATTTAGAATTCTAACTATCAATGCTGTCTTGGGAGAGCACAGATAAACAGATGTGATCTATGAATAAGTACCCTTAAACTGTTCAAAAGTAGTTCAAAAAATTGCTACCCATCTAATCTTACTGACCTAGTAACAGCATATGGCAAATTTGGTAAACAAATTATATTTGGTAGATTAAACATCAGTAGTCATGGCCATTAATTTTGAGTATGTGATGTTTGGAATACTTGTTTTTTGTTATTAATCTGACAGCTGGAGACATGTTTATCACCTTTATCATCACATTTATTTCAGAAACTGAACCACACATAATGGGAATCTAGACAAACAATTAGTAAGTCTTTTATATTTGGTATCCCTTTCTCTAAAAAATCCATCTGTAAACTGAAAGAGGTTTTCTCTCTAATTTATAAAAAAGGACAACTTGTGTAGGATTTCTAACAAATAGGAAGGGTTCCTGACAAAGATTACCTACTTCCTGTGTCAGATGTGTCTTAGTGGTTGACCTGCACAACAGCTGCATGCAAAGGAATGGTGAATACCTGCTGATGCTACCTCTATTCTAGGAATGCATATGAACTTACGATGGTAGGTTATTTACTCATCATGAAAACAACCTCTGTGGTTGCCTGAAAAATGGAATCTGCCAAATACCAGGAACACCACTTGTCATATGTGAGCAAAAAAGTTTATTACATAGTGTTAGAAAGAATAGGCATTTGTATATCTTATTATATCTCTAATAGTGGTGAATATTTTCTTAAGATCTGTAAGTGGTGACAGCTAAATACCTGTTGAAGTTTAGGCATACAAACAATGGCAGAAATATTTCTTTTTCAGATGTATTTCTCAAATGATAACTAAATCTTTTTGAAAAATTTATTTTTCCAAAATGTATTTTATATATTAAAAAAAACTATGCCTGTTAAGTGGGGTAAGCCCCTGTGCTAATTTATGTTTATCTTCTTCATTTGTGTTTCAAATGTTTTGCAGCATGTTATTAAATATTACTAAAAATTGTATGTTGTGGCTGCTCAAAATATCAACAAATATAAACAGTTTGCTAAAAATCTTTAGACTGTACATAATACTTTCACATTCATCTCCTAATTTATTTAATGACTGTACTCTTACATTTAAGTGATAATATGCAAACATTTTTCTAACTTTAAAGGAATCCTGAAGAAATAATAATGACAGGATAGAAACTTAGGGCAAGCAAGTTAAATGTTACTAAACATGTTAAATGGTAAGCATTCATTCACTAAATGACCCATACATTTTTTCATGCCAAAATCATAAATTATCAGGATCATACTATATCATAATACTATATGCATATATCACATGGCATGATATATAGCATATATCAGGTTACATGATACTATATGCTATTACACACAATACTATATACTATATAGCACAGGTTGTACAATACTATTTAGTATATTTTTATATTTCCTATTTATATGTTTATACTGTCAATTGTATAATGAGAAACATATAGCTGTTTTATCTATTTCTAAGAAAAAAAGAAAATCAGTAATTAGTTGAAAAACTTATATGATATGTTAGGCATTGCTGTAAAAGTTCTTTTTGATAAAATTTTATTTAAATACAAGATTTTAAAAGATTTACAAGATTTAAATTTAATTAAATAATACTTTAAGACAAAATATTTAAGTAGGCATCTGTAGTGTTTCAAAAAACCAAAAACATATTTTTAAATTGTCTGAAATTTTGTCAATTGTCAATAGTTTAAACATTTCTAAGTTTAAAATATTAAAACTTAGTCACTAGGAAAACAATATTAGAAAAATTTATGCCAGACAGGACAGGTAGGTTTACATATAGATGTAAATAGACACATGAGTCCTAATAACTAATTTAAACTTAAAAACTTTAAGTTCATTATCAGTGTTTCTCATAAAAGACTAAAATAGTAAAATGATTTTTATATTATATAACAATAAGTTTAAGACTAAAAAATGTGCTTTATGCCTTGCACATATATCATCTTTTTCTGATAAAAATGATTTTAAAAATTCCCCAAATTAGGTAATTCTTTCTTTATACCTATTTTAATTTTAATGATCTCATAAAGTTTTAAAATTAAGTAAGAGTAATGTTTAACCTATAGATGTAATGAACATGCATAGCTACTGGGATAATCTATACTATAATACTGAATAGGAGCATCATAAATTACTCAAACATATACAAATGTAAATAAAATGATAAACTTTAATTAAAAAATGGAATGGCATGAACATGACTGAGATGAACGGAAACATCTTTAATGACACTCCCTATGTTCATTAAGAATGGCCCATCCATGAATGCATGTATACCCACCCTTCAGTTTGTGAGACAGAGATGAGAGAGCAGAGGCAGGCCCAGCTACACCATAATTTTTGTAAATGCGCTCACGAGAAGCAAGGTTGCGAGATGGAGATTCTACAGTGGAAAACATTGGCAAAGAAGCAGCACAGATTCAATGGAAAAAAAATTTAGCAGAGAACACAAGCAAAAACAAAGCATTTCAAATGGTATGCAAGTATAAACTGTTATTTTAAATAGTTTATATTCTGCTATATTTTTGAACAAGTTTACATTTCTCTAAAACTGAAAACAAAGGTCGAATTAATTAATTTAGATTAATATGTGTTAATGTCCAAATTTGTTAACTTAAAACTTAGTAAGGCTCATATCTCTGATAAATCAAAATTGAGCATTTCATTTTAGACTTACATTTCTTTGGCTCAGTTTTCTTTAATTCGGTGTTCATTTAAATAAAGATTTACAAGTTTTTTTTTAATAGTGGAAGATAAAGAAATGTTACTTATATTACTCATGGCTTAACCTATTGTCACTTGGTTTCCTGAATGAACCGATTACTATAATTTTCCAGTATGTATCTCAGAATGGACTCGGGGTGATACTGTGTTTGGCTACTTTTCTGGGTCCATCTTTAGTGAAAACGTTAGTACTAACCCCAGTATTTAGTGTTTGTTTTGTAGATCCTACTTCTGATATCAAATCTCATTTACACAACGTGTCACAACACAAAGCAAAGAAAATTTATAAGTCATTGAAAAAATGTTAGGAACGTCAATGATTTACTATGCAGGAAAATGAAGTACTTAATTTATCTTTTTTTGAAGAATTAACAGAACCTTTAAATTGCAGTCTTTTAAAAGCAGTAAGCTAAAAAACATCTCTCTCTGAATTTAAAAAAACTCACTGTATTTAAAGTTTTTAACTCATAGCAATTAAAACAAAATCGGTTGTGCTGAAATAAATTCAGGTAGTAAGGAGATAGCTGTCTTAGTATTATTGAAATAAACTAGACATAACATACTTTTCTTAAAATAAAAAAAGTGCTGTTTTCGGCTGATTCATTATTATGGTCAAGATTAATGATGAATGACCCATAAATTAAGAAGTCATTCAATGTAAAGTATGAGTATATATTACGTGTTAGATACTGTTCTATGCATTGCAGACACAGTGGTGAACAGGAACAAAGTCCCTGCTCTCACAGAGTTTATATTTAGGAGAAAGGAGAGAGGGAATGAACAAATAAGTATACATCACATCAGGTGCTGAGAAACTTGGGAGTCATATGCCTACAGATGTGTCATTCTCCATGACTGCAGAATACCACTTTGGGAGTGATGCCTAGAAGAGGTCAAAGCCCTAGGACATTTCTAGATGACCAAATAGATGAGGATGTAGAAAGGAGACTAGAATTCAGCAGTCAGTAAGGCAGGAAATATCCGGCAGGCAAATGAATGTGTTTCTAGGAAGAAAGACCAACTCTATCAAATACTGCTGACAGATTAAGTAAAACTGACATCTTAGAATCGACAACTGAATTTGGCAACACAAAAGTCACAGACTGACTACAGCAGTTTCTGAGGATAGGGACTAAAGCTGGAATGCAGTGGGCTCAAGAGACAACAGGAGGAGTAGATAGCAACATACCATGGCATAAAGCCATCTTAATCTAAGTTTTAAAAAGTTAAATTTTTAATATTTTTGTACATCCTTCATTTTGAACAAATCTATAAACCTCAAAGGATGTCAGGTGCTGCAAAAGGAGCTCTTATGCTATTTAAGTGTCATATAATAAGGAGTTTGCAACTATTGTTAAAATATCAGTTAGGAGGGTGATACAATTCTTCAAGACACGAACTAGAACGGTGGCAGCCTCTGAATGGAAGAGCTAATTCAGGGGGAATCCAACCTGCCAATATAGGAAGGAATACAATCTCCTGGCCTGGCTGCTAAAAATCTGTGAAGACTCCACATAGCAGGAAGAGGAAATCAGAAGAATACCATCTTAATTGGAAGCACACATAAAACAGAAATGTGAAAAACTACAAGGAAACTTATAAGATGTTAGAGGTTTAAGGACAAACTCCTGGAAAAAAGTTTGAAGGCAAAATGGCCTTCAAGTCTTTTCAATATATTACAAAGGCTAGAGAGACTGGATTCCTAGGTATGATTCAGAGTGAAAAAAAGAAATTTTTTAAAAACAAAAGTCTAAAAAAGGTTAAGTGACTAAAGAAATTAAGCTGTTGCTGAAAACAACACATGTTCTGCACATTAAATTTTTACAAAATCTGCTCAAGTTTAAACATACTTTCATAAAGTTATAGTTAATTTTTATAAAGATTTATACTTTTTAATTTAAAAAAGGGAAGCAATCTATGAGATACATTGATATCTATACACAAAAGAAAAAAAGTTGATAGATGTTTTAAAAATCAATTGACAGAAATAATAATGCTTTTACAAAATCCTGTTAATACAGATAAGACAACCAGTTATTATATTCCTCTCCACAAAATTTTGATTCTTTTTTGGGTATCACTAAGTTAAAGAGAATAATATTAAAAACAATTTTAAAGAATCAGGATTTTTCTCCAGTGCTCATTTGAAGTTAATGTTGTTTGTTTACTATAGTTTGCCCTCATAAACAACATGGTTCTTTATGGGTCATTTTGTTTTCTTTGTTTTGGATCCCAAGTATTAAATTCCCTGAGTCATATCATTTCCTAGTCACAGAAACTTTGAGTTCATTTTAAATTGTGCTTTTTAAGTCTTCTCTAAGTACTGATGATAATAATAAAACCGTGTAACTTTTCTTTCCAATAAGGAACGCATTCTCATTTCAGTTTAACAAAGACAAATGGTGGTTTTGCTGTATCAGGACCCTGACCTTATCGTTGGAACCACAAACTAGAAGAATCAAGGCACCTGTCAACACCTGGTGGCAGTACACAAATCTGGAGGTTTTGGGATTTTAAAAGTAGCATATATTATTTTTGAGTGTTGAGTCAACAACTAAGCAATGATTGGAAATGTTAAATTTCATGAGTAAAAATTAGTAATACATTATTTTTTAAAAGGATAATTTTTAGCATTAAATTCAGTTTGGTGTTCAATTTGTTGATTTCTTACTATGTTCTATAATCAAGCTGTGACATTCAATAACAATTTGCTAAATTATTGGCAGGCAATGTTCAAAGAATTGTAAACAGGCTCTTCAGGAGGACAATATACTGGAAATACATTATATTCAGGAGGCTAGGTGTCTAATCACAATGCATATATCACTGTCACCAATACTCAGAGCAGGTGAGATAATACAGATAAAAAAAATTTTTTTCAAAGACATTCCACTGGGATGCTACAAACGACGACAGCAAAAAGAATCTTTGGCATGTAATTGTGCTTCTCATGTTGTTTAGTTCTCAATCTTGAGGAGGTAGTGGAGCCGTCAGAAATTTTATAGTCTTAGTAAAACTACTAGATACAATCTTTTTTTTCTCTTTAAGTTCCTTTTTTTTCTTTCCAATTTTTTTCTTTCCAACTTTTATTTTAGGTTCAAGGGGGACATGTGTAGGTTTGTTACATGGGTAAACTGTGTGTCATGGGGGTTTGGTGTAAACATAATTTTGTCACCCAGGTAATCAAGCATTACCTGACAGTTTTTCAATCTTCATCCTCCTCCCACCTTAGATGCAATCTTAACTAAGATATTGGCAAGAGCTTGAGGAGGTTTTATAAATAAGTCTTGTGACAATGGTCAAATAGCACTGTATTCTGTTCATGCTATACATACCTACGTTTATGTATTTATACATATTTCTTTAGATATAAGAAAATCTAATTCTATAGATCTGTCACAAACAATAAGATTTTGCCACATTTATGGTAGAATGATGGGAACAGTGTTGCTGACTTTCCTCAACTTAAGTCCCAGTCATTGTGCATTTCTATTTTTCTCTGAATAGAACTTCAGATATTTTTGACAGCAATAGGCTCCTACAAGAAACAGTAAATAGGTCTAACTTTATAGTTGAGGATATTTGAGAAATTAATTTTTAAATTATTTATTTAAAACATATTTAGAAACTAGTTTATTGATTCTTATAGACAATATATAAATTATGCCTTCAACTTGGCCAAAAGATGTGATTAATCAAACAATATGCAGATTTAAAAACAGGCATAATTAAGTGTGATTTTATTATTCCCACTTCTATTAATGCTTCATAGGATTTTTCAGAAAGTGACAGGACTAGGCACGGTGGCTCAAGTCTGTTATCCTAGCACTTTGGTAGGCCAAGGCAATCAAATTGCTTGAGCCCAGGAGTTTGAGACCAGCTTAGGCAACATGGTGAAACCCCATCTCCACAAAAAAATACAAAAATTAGGCAGGTGTGGGGACACTCGCCTCCAGTCCTCACTACTCAGGAGGCGGAGGTGGGAGGATCACTAGAGCCTGGGAGGGGGAGGTTGCAGTGAGCCTAGATTGCACCACTGTACTCCAGTGTGGGCGACAGAGTGAAATTGTCTCAAAAAAATAAATAAATACATAAAATTAAAAAAATAAAATAAAGTAACAGTGATGATTTGTATATACTCTTAGCTATGGCAGCCATTCTTGACTGACAGCTTTAGATGCAGTATCACTGCATAATCAGTACATCTAATATTCTTCTTTGTAGTAAACTTAGGAGGAATATGGAATTATGTGAATGGTAAAGGAGCTTAGGACGTGGAACAGAAACTAAGATTTATTTACATAAATGTTGGTATACTAAAAGAATTAGACTAAAGATTTGTTTATATAAATGTATTTATGTAAAACTTATTTACATAAATGTTAGTATACTAAAAGAATCATGCTAATAGAATGAAAGAACAACATTTTAAACTTAAGGATAAAATAGAAACAAGCTTTTTACTAGACTATGACATTAATCCACATGATCTGAATGTGGAAAGAAGATGGGACACATAAAGTGGATTCCCCCCAAAATATACTGTTTCTCTAAATGACATCTACACATAATTGAACTTGAAGAAAACATACTCATAGCATATTATTGAATATATTCCAAATCTCTAGTAAATATGGTTAAGGAAAATAACACTTAGGAAAAGCGTATCATTTCAGGGTTGGTGAAATGGCTGAGACAAAAATTCTGAGCATAATTTGATGGGTATATATCTTAGGCCTTAGAAAGAATAACTTCAAAATATAAGAGACAGGTATTGCTTCCCGAGCATTAACTTGAGACACAAGAAGGTTGGATATGCTTTTAAAAGTAAAAATCTTACTTTCCACAAATTGCTTATTAGTTGCAAGGGAAAAATATTAATTATACATCAGAGAAATCAGACATTTTGATAAAGTGATTAGCATTAACCATAACCCTTTCCTGCCTCCAGAAGTGACATCCTGAGAAAGAGACAATGCTTACGCAGCACAAAGACAGCTAAAACCTAAACCAAAAACAGAAGTGCTTTTAGGATAAGATACTTTATTTTTATTTTTTTTTTTGAGATGGAGTCTTGCTCTGTTGCCCAGGCTAAAGTGCAGAGGCACGATCTCAGCTCACTGCAAGCTCTGCCTCCCAGGTTTACACCATTCTCCTGCCTCAGCTTCCCGAGTAGCTGGGACTACAGGTGCCTGCCACCACACCCAGCTAATTTTTTGTATTTTTAGTAGAGACGGGGTTTCACTGTGTTAGCCAGGATGGTCTCGATCTCCTGACCTCGTGATTCACCCGCCTCATCCTCCCAAAGTGCTGGGATTACAGGCATGAGCCACTGCGCCCAGCCAGGATAAGATACTTTTAAAGTACTATTTGGAGAAAGAAGGAGAAAGCAGGTACCAGCAACTCACTGCCTCAAAATGGGAATACATGTTAATTAGGGAAAGTAGGGAAACTGTTCCATTGTTTCCTTTATTCTTATGTGGCAGGTAGAGGACGGTTTCCTTAGTTCTCTAACACAATGGTCCCCTAACTTTCTGGGACCAGGGACTGGTTTCTTGGGAGACAATTTTTCCATATGATGGGGGGTTGGGGAAATAGTCTCAAGATGAAACTGCTCCACCTCAGATCATCAGGCATTAGATTCTCATGAGGAGCTCTCAACCTGGATCCCTTGCATGCACAGTTCATACTAGGGTTTGCACTCTTATGAGAATCTAATGCCGCAGCTGATCTGACAGGAAGTAGAGCTGAGACAGTAATGCTCTCCTCCTGCTGTACAGCTGGGTTCCTAACAGGCCTTGGACCAGAATTGGTCTGTGGCCTGGGGGTTGGACATCCCTGCTCTAACAAACACTGAGAAATACAGACAATCAGAACAGCCTTGTGATATTGTTAATTACCGGCCTGGCAAAAGTTCATCAGGGATGTGGTTGAGGGATTTAAAGTATAAAATAGCAAGGCTGGACTAGATGACCTCTTGTCTTTCTCACTTCTTGCAGTCTATGTAAGATAACTGAGATGCAGTTGGAAAAAACCACTGGAATGAGTTAGCAGACTTGTTGCGGAAAGTCAGAGATCCTGAACGGAGGGACTGGCTGGAACCGTGGCAGAGGAACATAAATTGTGAAGATTTCATGGACATTTATCAGTTCCCCAAATTAATACTTTTATAATTTCTTACACCTGTCTTTACTGCAATCTCTGAACATAAATTGTGAAGATTTCATGGACATTTATCAGTTCCCAAATAATACTCTTACAGTTTCTTATGCCTGTCTTTACTTTAATCTCTTAATCCTGTTATCTTTGTAAGCTGAGAATGTACGTCACCTCAGGACCACTATTGTACAAATTGATTGTAAAACATGTGTGTTTGAACAACATGAAATCAGTGCACCTTGAAAATGAACAGAACAACAGCGATTTTCAAGGAACAAGGGAAGACAACCATAAGGTCTGACTGCCTGCGGGGTTAGGCAGAATAGAGCCACATTTTTCTTCTTACAGAGAGCCTATAAACAGATGTGCAAGTAGGAGAGATATCACTAAATTCTTCTCCTAGCAAGGAATATTAAATATTAAGACCCTAAGAAAAGAATTGCATTCCTGGGGGGAGGTCTATAAACGGCTGCTCTGGGAGTGTCTGTCTTATTCGGTTGAGATAAGGACTGAAATACGCCCTGGTCTCCTGCAGTACCCTCAGGCTCAGAAGGTGGGGAAAAAACCCCACCCTGGTGAAATTGAGGTCAGATCGGTTCTCTGCTCTTGAACCCTGTTTTCTGTTAAGATGTTTATCAAGACAATACATGCACAGCTGAACATAGACCCTCATCAGTAATCTTAATTTTGCCCTCTGTCTTGTGATCTTTGCTTTGCCCTTTGCCTTGTGATCTTTTTGCCCTTTGAGGCATGTGATCTTTGTGACCTACTCCCTGTTCTTGCATCCCCTCCCTTTTTGATAAAAACCTGCTTAATAAAAACCTGCTGGTTTTGTGGCTCAGAGGACATCACGGTCCTACCAATATGTGATGTCACCGCCAGAGGCCCAGCTGTAAAATTCCTCTTTGTACTCTTTCTCTTTTTTTCTCAGACTGGCCAATGCTTAGGGAAAATAGAAAGAACCTATGTTGAAATATTGGGGGCGGGTTCCCCCGATACAGACTCTCATGTTCAAGTCCTAGATTTGCCAGCTATGACTTTGGGCAAGTCAGCAAGAATTCTCTCATCTCAAAATGAGAGCTGGATAACTTCTTAGGCCCCTAGAACACTTGAAATTATGCCATCATAAGACATAACGGCTGCTGCTGATGCACACTTCTTAAATAAACCAAAGGAGGAAAGACAATCTGATGATAAGGATGAGAAGTCTGATTACAAAAAATGAACATTTTGTTTTGTTCAGCTTCAGTAATGAGATATACTACAGGTACAGAAGTTTGAGAGAATAACAAAGTGGGAGATGTAGCAGACCTAATCCTTCCTAAATTGAGTGCAAAATCATGAGAATGCTTTAATAATATTTTTTAATAAAATGTAATATATGAATAATTTTCTATTTTCAACTTGTCAGTCAACAATGCCATCTTTAATTATGAGAATGCTAAATATATTTCTCAATTTCAAGTTATATTATAGCCAACTGGAGCTAAGTCATCCAACCGAACTCATTTTTTCTTAAAAGGTGGTTTTGTGTTTTATTCTTGGTACTAGGTAAGATATTATCTTTCAAAACAGAGCATAAAAGTAGATGTCATTTGAGACTGGCTCCTAACTTTAATCAGCATGTCACTTCCTTTTTTTTTTTTTTTTAAGAGGCAAGGTCTTGCTCTTTTCACCCAGGCTGCTCACTGCAGCCTCAAACTCCTGGGCTCAAGGAATCCTCCTGCTTCAGCCTCCCAAGTAGCCAGGAATATAGGTGCAGCCCTCAATGCTTGGCTTATTTTTTTTTTTTCTTTTAAGTAGAGACAGGGTCTCGCTTTGTTGTCCAGACTGGTCCTAAGCATTTTACTGCCTAAATATTTCTTCTACATTCTCCCTGCAATTAACCTTAGCTTAAACCCTACTCAGCTTTTCTCTGGATTCTTTGCCTCCAACATTCTCCCTTTCTCCAGGACCTTTTTCATAATATTTTCAGTTATCTGTCCCAAATGTAAAACTGATCATATCACTCTTTTTATTTAAAATTCTGCAGAACAATTTCCTCCATGTGCTCCCTCCATTTATTCACTGCACATAAAGTCTAAACTAAGTATGGCTTACAAGACCCTTCATGATCCAGCCCCATCCTCTCTAGTCTAAGACACTGACACTAGGTCACTTAAAGCTGCACATGCATGAAGTTTCTCAAGTGAACCATGTTCTTGGACAGGGATAAAAGTTGATTCCCATGAATGGTGCCTGGCATGTGATAAATATTTGACATATGTTAGCTTTTAAAATCTCATATCTTCTCTTTCCTCAAACTATCAATGCAGTCTCTCCATGGTAACTCTGAGCTGATAAGTGCTTCCTATTTTACTTAGAAAAAAGAGCTCCCAATAATATACATACTTCTTTCTTGCTTGTTATGATGGATAACTATTTATGATCCCACTTAGCCAACCTTTCCACTTTGCACTGGGCTGTATCCCCTCTTCTTTATATTATATATATATAAAATATATATTTTATATATAATGTTTTATTTATATTATATTTTATATATATTTTATTTATATAATATATAATATATATTTTATATAGAATATGTATTTTATATATTATATATTATATATCTGTATATATACATATTAGAGACAAGGTCTCACTCTGTTGCTCAGGCTAGAGTGTGGTGGCATGCAATTATGGCTGACTGCAGCCTCTAACTCCTGGGCTTAAGTGATTTGCCTGCTTCAGCCTCTCAAGTAGCTAGGATTACAGGTGTGCATCACTATGCCCAGCTGATCTTTAAAAAATTTTTAATTTTTATAGAAACAAGGACTTGCTATGTTGTCTTGGCTGGTCTCAAACTCCTGGCCTCAAGCCATCCTTCTACCTTGGCCTTGCCAAATGTTGGGAATATAGGTGTGAGCCACTACGCCTGGTCTGCATCCCCTCTTCTATAAAAGAATATTGTGCCAGTAATTCTCCTCACCCTCCTGCATTATTAATATTTCTTTCAACTGAATTACTCTCATTAGAAAACAACCTTGATATACTTTTTTTTCCATTAACAAACAAAATAGAACAAAAACCTCTCCAGATCTTGTATCTTCTCTCTTAGTATCTTCTCTTTAGATCAAATCTTGACACACTTCTCTATATTCATTGTCTCCAATTTCTCCTCCCCCGTTTTCTCCTAAGCCTATTCTAATCAAACTTTGGAGTTTCATTACTCCAAACTGGCCCTCTGCATGAACAGTGCTTAGTACACTGCCTGACACGTAGGTGGACTCAATAAAATACTTTGTGATTCATTGGATCTCTGTAATGTAACTCATGTTATCCTTATAGTTGGAATGCTCCATTAACCTCCTTCCTCATCTCCACTCCTCCCTGCCTGATAAATTCTCACAAGTCCTTCAACACTCTGAGTAGGACCTGCCTCTTTTTTGAATGTTTCTCTAACCTCTCCTAGCTGAGCCAGAAGCTTTCTCTCCTGTGTTTCCATTGCATCCTGTGACTACTGCTCTTGTTGCACTTAAAACATGCCATTATTTTTTCTTTAACTAGGTTATATCTCTTAAAATATTCTAGAAGCCTTCAAGATCAGTGATCATGTTTTTTTTTTTTTTTAACCTTGCTCATCACCATAACCTAGCACAGAGTAGATACTTAACAAAAGCAGGTGAATAAATGGAAGAATGAATAAGTCATCTAAAGAAAGATGGTAATGAAGGGTGAAATAAACACAGTAGCAAATAAAGAGGTGGGGGAAGAGGGAGAGATAAAAGGTCAAATCAAGCCAGGAGAAAGCAAACAAATGCACTGGGACAAAATGTCTTGTAAGCAACATCAGCATTCTTTGTGGTTTGAATTCCTAGGATGAAGTAAAGGGTGGATGAATAAATCACTGATGAAGCAGCAAAACAAAACACCTGGGTCAAAGCTTTTAGGTCACTGAGAAGATGGCTCAGCTCAGTGAAGATAAATTCAAGCCCATGCCTAAAATGATTTGTATTTGTAGGGATGCTGGAGATGTTAGCCCCAAAACTAAAATAAATATGTTGGTTGTTGTGACAGATGTTATAGAGTCAAGTGGAAAAGTTTTATTAAACTTTGATATGTGAACCAATGCTGACTCTAATCTTCTAAAACAGGGATTAAATCCCACAGGTCCTCATTCCTAAATCAAGTGCTTCATCCACATACCTTCAAAGCAGGCAAACGACAAACTGACAAATACAGTGCTGAGATTATAATCCGGGGTAGAAATGACTCAGTCTAAGCCTTACAAACAAACCTGACTTTTATGCTAACATTCACACTAACATCTGAATGCAGTCTAAATACATTAAGAATCTTAAAATAGGTAACTGAATTACATTGCAAAAATAGACCCAAAAGGAACTAGGAAAGCTCATTTGTCCCTTTCTAAATTCCTTCCTACAACTCATTCCACACCAAGAATAGATTGCTCTCTTTTAGAGAGGGACTTTTTCTATATTTTCCTCAAAGCATGAGAGGTATTAAGTATTTGCATCAAAAGGCAATAATAACATCAAAGATAACATTTATTGGGAATCCCATTTTATAATGAGGTAACAAAAATTCAGACCTGTCAGATAACTTAGAGAGCTAGTAAGTAGCTGGAAGGGAAATCTGAGCTGAAAGTCTTTCCATGACTATGTTTCTACAAGCTAAGTAAACATAGTACTTTAGTGTGTTCATATTCTCAAATGCAAATAAATAGTCATGCAGATATCCAAATGAATTTTGGGGTCACATTTAATTTTTTTTGTCCCACATAAGAATGTGACTTATGAGTATAATAGAAAAACTCTTGTTGCAAGATAACCTAGAGCTATGATATCTGTGCTTGAAAGTACTGTCTTTTGACATATATCATATATTTCATGTTTGAAATTGCTGGAAGATGTCTACTATGTACCCATCAAAATTAAAAATAAAACATTATAAAATAAAAAAAGTATTAAAAAGTTTCTGGGAGAAAAGCAAATTGTCTTCAGTTTTATTTGCCATTTTTCTACCACAAACAAATAAATAAAAGTTGAAAAATGAACTATTCAGCCTCTGGAACAGTAGGTAGAAAGTGATAAAATGCTATGTTAAATGAAGCCATTTGCAATATAGTTTTTCAGTTGGATAATCTTGCTTAGAATTCAATCAGTATAAACCCACAATTATCATACATCATACTGTCACAGTATAGTTGGCTTTAATTACTAAGAGAAAGAAATAAATTCTCTTCTTTGAAGATGTTCTCTGAGTAAACAATGGAATATCATAATAGAAAACACAAGATCTTAAATTGATGAAATGGTAATCTTAAATACCTACAGTCAATAAACACTCCTTGAATGCCTGTGATGTGTAAGACACTGTCAGAAGGTACAGGACATAAAATGAAGCTTTCAAGAGAAATGGTGATAATGAAAATAAGGAATGTAATATTCTTAAAGAAAGCAGACACAGATATCATTCTCCACTTTGGTTCACTAAAATTTTTTTGCCAAATTGCTTACCAATTCTAAAAACTATATAACTAGTTTTTAAATTAAAAAGTAAATTGTAGAACAGTAAAGAAAATTCTATATACATACTTTTCTTTTTCATGTCTCTGCGTGCACACACATAAGACAAGGGAAATTTGTTAACTTTTACTTCTGTAACATTCTACTTCACTAGAATAACACTTGAAATAATTTCTACGTATATAAAATCAAATAATTTTGCTAATTTAAAAATTACCAAATATTCTATTTTATGGAATAAAATGTTGCCTGATTCTAAAGAAAAGGTATCAAAAATTAACTTAATGTGCCAGATTATTTTCAAATTTCCAAAGATAGGTGTAAAAACTATGATTCAGAAAAAAACCCCAAAGAATTACAGATAATAATGCTCATAGAAATGCTAGATGAAGTTAAACCATGCACCGGTTGATGTGTGTCTTTGTAGAATTTTTCTAGTTAACCAGGATCTTGAGTTATGACATTCAGGAAATCTTTTTTTCCATTCAAACTACTGTTACATTAAAAAAAGTCAAACTATAAAAAGAAAAATAATCAATCTGAACAAAGCTAATACTCTAGATGCCAGACCTAGTTTAAATATAAATTTAAAAAATATATATATTAAAGTAGATTTTGCATTATTTACCGAGGTAAGGCTGAATATTTAAAATAGCCTTTGTAGTCAACAGAATTGACCTCAAGTTCTGGCTCTACCATTTTACTATGTATGTTTCTGGGGCAAATCATTTATCCTCTCTAAGCCTATGTTTCCTTCTCTGTAAAACAGACATAAGAGACAGTATCTCAAATGAGGCTGTATCAAAGTGCTTAAGTACAGTGTTTACTACATAGTGGCGACTATCAGTATAAACAAAATTGAGTAAATATGGTCTTCTACATAATGATTTATTTAGTATCACAAAGGTATAAAACAAAAATAAATCTCATTTTACTAAATAGCATAGGGAAGTTCACTAAGAATAAGCCATCTTCTAAAGCATAGGTGATATACTAGTGGGATACATGGTAGTGAGGTTCAGGGAAGAATACCTTGCTTGGGGAGTCTTAAATGTTGGCACTTTGCCACATTTACCTTTCCCAACAGGATGTAAAAAATAAAATTCTGAATTATTTAAAAAAATTAAAACTATTTTCAGATTCCATACTTTTTTTTGTGATGCTAAAGATTAAGACTTCCATTTTCTGGAATTTGGAAGTCAAAATTTAGAGACGTCCTGTTGCGAATAAGAAGTTTAAAACAAGACCTAAGTAATTTCCATTGCTGGACTATAGGCAAGTAATGATTCAGAAAATTGCTAATTGAAACATAGCTAAGCCATGATTTCAAATTTGCTTCAAGATAGTGGTAAATAAAGTGGTGGTACTGATAACACATATGCATAAAATTATATTGACAAAATGTCACCTAGAAACTGTTATTCCCTGGAAGAGACAAATCAACTTTTATTACTGTTTATTGTTTTGAAATATTTTATTAATTAAATTTGGTAAAATTAAAATGGTAATTATGCTTGTTTTTGTAAAGACTTGCAATGATTCTTTAGATAGAACAAAAAGGTTCTCCTTTCTCCTTAGTTCTTTTGTCTGCTACTGCTATGACATAGGCAATTTTTCATTTAAAACTGAATTTGAATATGAATGAATTTAAATTTTCTAGTATAAATTTTCTACCTGACTGATCCTGATATTTTTCCTTTGTTTTTCCCTTTGTCCTTACCTTTAAAACTTCTTGAAACCTAAGTAGTACTTCTAAATGTAAAAAGTCTGATGCAACACAAAATTAATAAACTAACTCCTCACTTCTGTTTCATTCTTCTAAAATAATATTTATCATAGTAGGAAAAAACTATTTCGCACATGTGACACTATTTTGTTTCTTTGAAATTCTTCTCTTAATAGACATTCAAATTAATATTATACATGAATGAAGATGATAAGCTAGAAATTGATAGTACTTATATTTCCAAACTAATTAATTTCATTAATTAAACTTTCCTAATGGATAGTGGAAACCCAGAAAAGTTTATACTCTTGTGTACCCTTTACCTAAGGTGGATAAAGTAATGAATAATACCATATGCTAGCTACATACTAACCTAGTTCTTAATAAAAACTAAACCAGCTAGCATTCTTTTACATGACCCTAATAACAGTTATTAAAGTATTTTTGTAAACAAATAACTTAGACCTAAGTGTGAATGTACTTTACCAAAGCAAAGAGGTTGTGCATTTGAATCCGAAAAATGGTATACAAGCTGAAACTTTCATAAACTAGCTCATTCAATTAATGTGTTTATATATTGTATAGCCAACATGAGAACTGAATGCCAAGAAGAGCACACTGTTGTCATACTTGACAGAGCTTTGAAAAGTTTAGGTGGAAGGTTCAGGAGGTTATTAAGAAAAAAGAACACTCAGTTAAGTATAATTTTTTTGGGTATCTTTTCCAAACCAATGTGAATTACTATCATGAATGAAGGACTAGAGCAATCCTAAAAGACAGAACTGGAATCAAATGATCAATTTAACATATTAGGAACAACAAATAACAATAAAAATAAAGACAGGAAACAACAATTTGAGAAAACTGGGAAAACTAAATTGTCATACATTTCAGATACCAAATTCACTTAGAAAAAACAAACAAACCTGTCCAAACAAGTACAGTCTCTCTTCTACCCACTGATAAGAGTGAAATGGCTTTATCCTTTTGGGACATCTTGAAGTAAGAAAAATCCACTGAAAGTTGTCCCTGTATGTGATGCTTACCATAGTCATGCATATGAACTTTAAATCAACTTTAAATGTCTTAGCTGCAGAATGTCTTAGCTCAGAATAGCTTAGATATTTCAAAAATGTGGGAGGGGATAACATCCTAATTAAAAAAAACCAGTCAGGTGAGTTGATAACTAATTAGTAACTGATAAGTAACTCAGAACAAAGCTTCAGAAATGCTTGATGAGGCAGGTAAGGCTGACAGACTTACTCTGAAGCTGAGGCTGCTGGAAGGAAAGGGGCTGTCCGAACACAAATGGGCTGTGTACTAGGGAAGAGGGAGGTTTTGCAGCTTGATCAAAGATGGAAGGAGCTGGGAGATTGGGTCGTGACTGAATGGAATTCAATATGGCACTCAGTTGGTCACCTGCAGTGGGTAAAACAGTCAAAACTACAACTCGTTATTCATTAACATCCAAAATGGCAAAGTAAATGGTGCTTTATGACATTCAGATAGAGTTGAACACTAAATAAAACCATGCCAATTCAGAAATGAGTGAAAATTGGTGACTGTTAATCATCCTCAGATTAGGGACCGAATTTTGCAAGCTTTTTTTTTTTTAGTGGAAGCGCCCCACCAAATCTTATATAGAAGCCCACCTATAAAAACAAATCCATTTAAATTCATATATAACATCTCTCATTATGTATGGGAGAACGAAGACTCTATGAAGAATCAGTGATAAATTGCTTCAATATTGAACATATATAAATGAAGATTTAAGTAAATGATGCCTTTTCCATAGTTCCCAACAATGACTAATACCACCCTGCCTCATCGGCAGTATATTTCATGCAGAAAATAAGCAATTAACAGTTTTTCTTCAAAAAGCAGAATGGGGCAAAGTATGTTATTAACATAGCAATGTGTTTACATTATAGTTATAAATTAATACTTTCTTTTTTAAGTTGTTACTGCCAAAGAAATTCTACTTTAAAAGCATGAAATATTTTGCTTAGATGAATAATTTAAAAATCTGTAAGTCCTATATGACAAAAAGGATTATGAGCTACCTAATTTGAATAGTATCTAAAATATCGATTCTAACATTTTTCCTTGTACCAAAAGGTTTTACAAAAATTTTTTTTAAGATAATGAAATAATGTGATGGATAATAACTCCTTATTTGTGAGTATACATTAAATAGTTTAAATGATGCTGGAGGTGGGGAGAGGGAACTACATCCAGACTAGGTGATGCAGAAACTGGAAAATAGTATCTTTCTAGTCATATTTCTGAAATATAATAAAGTTTCATATGTGAAAATTTCAACTGAAGTACCTACACGGGATAGATTTATGTGGAAAGAACTGTGTACACGAGCCATATATCTTTTTTTGAAATAATAAATAAATGCTGTAGATTATAGGAAAAAATTTAGAGATCATGAAGAATTTTCTAAAATACTGTTTTAAGAAAAAAAACTTACAAAAAACAGCTCCTCGATCTTGGACAGTATTAAGAGTTAAAATGGGAACTACTGTTACAGACAATAAAGTTAGATATATTTCATCAAGTTTAAGTTTCTTATTATTTCTTTGCTCCATCTAAATATTTTAAAAGCTTGTTAACAAGAGCAGGCTTATTATTAATATTTTTTTAAGGAAACAGGATCCTGTTCTGTTGCCCAGGATGGAGCGTGTGGCTATTCACAGGCACGACTATAGCAGACTACATCCTTAAACTCCTGGCCTCAAGTGATCCTGCTGCCTCAGCTTCCCAGGTAGCTGGGACTATAGGCATGAGCCACTATGCCTGGCATGGTGCATGCTATTTTTGAACGATATTCACAAAATCTCATGTTTAAAAAGTAATACTTTATTATTTGTACATAATAACAAATTTTCTCGGCAATGTTTGTGTCTCTTAAACATTTATATTTATTTTAATGATATTTTAATAAATTATAATGACTGATTTACTGTGATAGCTATTAGTACAATGACAGACAGTTTAAAGACTGAAAGCATACAATTTGTGTTAAACAAGGCTTTAAAACATTACTATATAGAGATATAGTAGCGGTAAGCAAATGCTGAGATTTTAAGAGTTGACAAAGGTAAAGAGAAAGGGACATAAAGAAAACACCACCAAGCATTTACACTATGTAAGTACAAAGATCTAGCTTAAATTAATGGAAATCAGGTACCCGAAGTAAGCGAGCAGATGATACCCAATCCTATGAGATAGGCTAGTCCAAGGGAGTAAAAAAAAATCTTGTGGCTAGGTTTCCTTCATAAAAATACTTTGTGGAAAGTAATGAAGCTATTCAATAGAAGTAGTTTTATTTTAAATGGAATATTCCTTATACATTTTGTTCACTGTTTTATTTTTTCACTTGTTCTTCAAGTCAGGTATAATGACACTGTATTTGCCCCTTGGAATCAAGTCCTGTGAATTAATTTAAATAAAATTAAAGTAAAATTATTTCCACGTAAGCTATCTGCTCCCTTTTACTCATGACCCAGCTGTATGTTACCTGTGGACAATAGGGCTGATTTTGAAGGAGTCTAGATCAGGTACATAGGAAAGAACAAGAGTGTGTGAATTCACATAAAAATGCAATTTCTAATGAACCTCCAGCATAAATTGTTTCAAAATTAACTATTGTTTGGACAGTCCATGATGCTGGTCTCTCCCATTAATGCAGCCAAAACAGCTGTATATATATTATATTCATATGGCTTAGGGTTTTTTTCTTTTTACAACTTTCTGGTTTTATTATAGATATTAAAACCAAGCATATCATTTCACATAATTCTAAATTAACTAAGATTACTGGGTTAGAAATTCAAAACCACATAAATTTTATAAAGCTCATGTGTAATATTACTTAAAAATATTATTTAGTAGTAATAGTTTGATTTTAAATGGATCATTTGAGCAAGTTCTCTGTTTCTCATTAACATTACCATCCTAATAAGTGGATGATAAAAATCAAATTTTACTAGATTTAGTGAAATAGAATCTTTAGGATATGAAATCAAAATGAGTGTTTTTTAAATAGAAAAAAAATAAGCAAGCACTCTCATAAACTTAAGCCAAAACTGGTTAAAAACAAAAAACAACAACAAAAAACAATACTATGAAAAGAACACCTTTGTAAATATTTTTTATTAGCTTTCCATGAACAAATTTTAATTTAATAAAGATTTCTGGGTGAACACAAATAAAAAGTGTATAAAAGAGAAGGTAATAAAAAATATTGAAGTTAGGTAAGTAAAAGACTTACTTTTAAATACCTACCTTTGCTATTTCCCAGTCCATAATCAAATCCTTGGGCACTGCAACTTGCCCCTTTATTAAAAGCTTGCACTGAGAAAGGGCTTGGAGGAGGAGTTTGAGAATTCTGATCCAGAAGAACTTGTTCTACAATAAAAGCCACAGCTGTAACATTAGTTTCTTACGTGCTATTCCCTATTCATACAACAAAGAGAGAAAATTGCAAAAGATTTTATGATGGTTAGATTTTAAAATAAGCTCACATCTAGATTTGATCAATTTAAATACCAGTCAGGTCATCTTAACATTAACAAAGCACCTGACAAATCTTTGTTTTTATTTATCAAATACACAGTGAAATTTAGAAATGAGATATGCTCTTATGAAGCCAATTTACTTTTATTGTGGCAGGATACATTACTGAATGCATACTAATATTTCTGGACAAGGAACTCTTTGTATTTGCAACAAATTTATACAAGAGTATTTTGCAAAACAAAATGGATAACCTATAAACCAGAAATAAAAGTATTTTGCATATTAGTATTAGAATAGAGAAAAAAACTAAGTATCTAGTACCAAAAGGAATTTTCATTTGTTAACTGTTCTAAGTTATGAAGGTGAAAATTATGGAAAACTTAACTTTTAACTTATTTTATCACATATTTTTCCCAAATAGAAGGATAATAATAAACCATGTTACATAATCAGAGTCTATAAATGTATCAGAATTCTTATTTCAAGCAGAAAATGGCAAATGTTTTATCCATTTACAAATGGCAAGATGTGACCTATAAAATATGCAAACTAAATTAATCCCCTATGAACAATCAACTGGCTCCAAGACTCTGTCTGATATAAAACAATACCTTAGTAAATATCCATATTAATGCCAGCCAAAAAAGGCAAAATAAAGTCTGTCAAGTAAAATTGGGGGGAAAAAGGTATTTATTCCATTAAAATAACCTTATGAAAAATAAAATAATTCAAGTATATTTTTAAATATCTTATTTTTAAAATATCTTTAAGTATCTTAAATATCTTTTTTAAAAGTCAGTAGTCCTTGGCCGGGCGCGGTGGCTTACGCTTGTAATCCCAGCACTTTGGGAGGCCAAGGCGGGCGGATCACGAGGTCAGGAGATCGAGACCACGGTGAAACCCCTTCTGTACTAAAAATACAAAAAATTAGCCAGGCGTGGTGGCCGGCGCCTGTAGTCCCAGCTACTCAGAGAGGCTGAGGCAGGAGAATGGCGTGAACCTGGGAGGCGGAGCTTGCAGTGAGCCGAGATCGCGCCACTGCACCCCAGCCTGGGTGACAGAGCGAGACTCCATCTCAAAAAAAAAAAAAAAAAAAAAAAAAAAGTCAATAGTCCTTTAAACAGAACAGGGAACTACAGACAGGGTGTGGTAGAGTGTTTCCTTCCTACCTGTAAATTGCAATTCTGCTAAACCAGTGGTACTGTATAATCTATCCCTTTACCAGCATTTGTAGACTTGATTTAAAAAACCAATCTTAGCACTTCCCTTAGGCAATACTCTTCAGCATGCAATATTTCAGCAGTAGAATGTTTCTTCAGAAAAACACCCATGAACAGTAAACTGAACGGAAAAGATAGCACTGCTTCCTCTCTAAACTAAGAATGGTCTAGCGCCCAGAGTGAAGTCTGTTTTTACCACAGCAGTAACTTTGCCTACTACAGATTTCAAAGACCAATAGAGAATTTTTACAAAGAGGAAAGCTTTTGTTTTACTCACACGACTTCATATAAATTACCATAGTGCCAAATCTTTGTACTTCCATATTAAATATTATCACCAATGAACAGACTATTTGGGCAGCACATCAACTAATCTTAGTGATTTAAAGGCACTAACTTCATATCATTTCTTTCCTTATCACTCCAGGTTTTATATTAAAATAGTAAGATTCACATGATCACCAAATATCCATATTTATGTCTGTATCTATACATCAAGAGTAAAAGATGATTAACTAATTACAGAGAAAAATTTAAACTTTTCTTAAATGATACTCTAATTTAAGAGGCATTTTATCTTGAAAGAAGCTTCTATCTTCTAAGTTTATAAGAATAAAATTTCCCAGGTTAAAACTTGATCCTTAGCATGGAAGGCATTTTGCATTTTAACAATAAGACCTAACTTACCATCCATTAGCTTTATCTGTTATTTGCTCATTTAGTCTTCATATCAAATTTATGTGGTTATGACCTATAAGGTCATTTTATAAATGGGAAAACTGAGGCACAGAGATATTAGGTTAACTTGGTCAAGGTCACATGAGTAAAAAGTTGTACAGCTGGGATCAGTACCCTGGCAGTCCTGCTTCAGAATCCACTCTTACATATTTTTTGTACTGCCAGTTAAAAAATTATTAAGGATTAAGCTAGAAAAGTCCTTTAGAAGTCACCTAAGCTGTTCTCATATTTAACTTATCTTAAATAAAGCTGATCTCCCCTTAGGTATTTTCATTTATATCTGAATATTCCTATATAAAGAAAAATGTTTAAAAATTAATGAATATGTAGTAAATATACAGCAATATATAATAACCACATAGTAAGTGAAAAAGTCATTTAGTAAATGTCTGATTTACATCAAGCGGAACCCTTATCTTTTTCAAATGAATAGTTCTACTGTTTCAGGACATTATTTTATGACCATATCATCTTAGACTAAAAAAAGTCTATCTGGGAAAAACAAGGAGAGGAGGTAGGTTCTCAAGTTGTGCTCAATGTGTACAGCATGGTGTAATGAGTACAGCATTTAAAACACGAATGAAGATTCTGGCTGAAGTCTTACATCTGCTATGTCACCAGCTGTACAACCATAGACACATTAGTTCAAATTCTACAGCTTGAGTTTCCTACCTATAAATTTAAGATTATATCACCTACCTCAAAGGTGTGTTGTGGGGGGAAAAAGGGAGATATCTCCAAAGATACTCCATCATTATTGCAAATTTCAAACCTTTTCTGAATCCATATTTATGGCCAAATTGCCTCTTGGAATAATAAGTATTATAAATTTATTATCTTTTGAATAAAGATGCATGTTCTCTTATTTACCTAACTTCATCCTATAAATTTTGGGATTTGGCAGACAAGTCCATGTTTGCTTACATACTTATTTTGATGTGCTATTATTTTTATAATTCAAGTTGTATTACAAAACTTCATGAGCAACTAGTATGTGTCAAAACTGTTTCAGAACTAGGAATGCAAAGATAAAAACCATGTGCCTGTCCACAAGGGACTCATAACTGGGTATGAAGAAATAAACATGAACTTCACTATGACACTATTGTTCTAGTGGTGAGCACAATTCTTTAGGAACACAAGAAATTCTTTGCTCTGTTGTGATCAGTTAAAGCATCACACAAGTGATAATGTGGTCTCAACTTCGAAGAACAAATTTTTGCCACCAAGATATCAAAGAGAGGGGGACAAAAAGGAATATATTTTATTAAGTGATAGCCATGTTGAAAAAGGTAAAATAAAATTTAAAGTTGAAAATCTAACAACAGGAAACCCTAAAGACACTATGCATTTATTCAATGCTCTTTCCCTAAGACAAAATGCAATCAAATGAAGTTGCCTGGGAGAAGTACTGAGATTGGTAGTTGGAATACCGAACTTTCATTTTATTATAGAAGGGATAGAACGTTCAGTCCTGGACTGGTACAGAAGAAAGAGGTATAGAAATTTATATTAATGAAATTAAAAGCCTGTTTTATAAAGATGAGTCTATATGTTTCGAATTTTCTTTTAATTTTCTTCTTTAATGTGCATTAAGTACTCACGTATTTTACAAACCAATTTTAACAGTTGCAAGATTTTTTAACTTTTAGTTTTGCTTGTTAAAAAGCAAACACACACAAAACTCTTTAAAACAAAAGCAATACAATAGGCATTAAACTTCTGTATTTGAAAGCTTAATTGGAATAAATCACAAATTTAAGCCAACTTGCCATCTTCATGTCGGAGGTACTGGTTTCCGCCTCTGTCTCTAGCTAAGGACCATGCCTCTCCTTCATCACTCTCACAGAACTCTACCATGCTGTTCTGATCCAGTTGCACCCATGTCCCTTCAGAATTGGTTACCTGGTACATAACAAAAAGCATGATTGATTGGCTTGATTCTTTCAGGGAACTCAGTCTGAAAACCAGTAAAAATCTTACGTGTCTGAATAGTGTAATCATTCCAATACATTTCTACTAAGAAATTAGTTTCTGAAATTAAGGCCACAGCCTGAGGTAAGACAGAAGTCAATAAAAAGTTCTGTAAAATACTGCTTATTTATGAATTTGGTTAAAATAATAACTTTCAAAGCACAAAGATAACACCTAAATAATTTTAAGAATTACCCAAGAACACATGGCTCATTTTCTTTTTTCTGCATCTAAAATGTCCTAACACAGCCGACTTGCTATTATTTAGGTTGAGAGTATCCATAGTGTAACTTGAAAATGACCCTTACTGAGAAATAGCATGACACACTACATCTTCAAGCTTATCAGCTGAGGCAAATGCCACAGTAGCCTAAAGAGTAATTTTATTTGCTCAGGACTTCAGTGAGACCTATGAATGGGAACAAAGAAATGAAACCTTTTGCATATGACCACATCTCCATACCGATCACATAGAATGTTTTAAGTGATGATAATCCATGATGGTATAGTACATTTGTAATAATGAAAAAATATGTGCAAATACCAAACATTTATATATACAATACAAATCATTTGTTAATATATTGTTTACACAAGGATAATTATGCAAATCATTAGACAGAAGCACAGAAAAATTATGTATTTGCAATACAAGTAAAGATAAAATACATTAACATTGAAAAACCTGTGGTAGAAATGGCAACCTTTAGAAGAGATGCTTTGGTTGTATTACATTAAAAATGAGTATCTTAGAAGTCATGAAGCTACAAGAATCCATACCTCTCCCACTGCTTTGACTTTGTTTCCCAGAACTAACATTCCAATTGGGATACCTCTAAGGTTAGGGCAGCTTCTGATGTTGTGACCTGAAGGTCCCGTCTTCACTACCTTGTACATGCCTGGCCCTCCTCGCAAGAATGGCATATCTTGTTCTTGCATTGTTGCTTCCTGTGGGCAGCAGGAGTTTATGTCTTTGAAAAAGTCATCAGTATTAGTTTTAGATTCCTGAAAATTTGAATAGGAAAGAAAAATAAACAAAATACAATCTATTATCACTTTCAAAGCCTTCCTATTAATAGCTTTTATAGCAAGTCTATAGTACTGTCAATATAAAAAAAACACATAACTAAAGATAACTGAAGAATTAGTCATTAGCACTAATTAAAGAATCTCAGTTTTTCAACAATGCTATTTAAAATAAAGTTGAAGGCAAGAAAATATAGCAGGAAACCAGTCGACCTCTGGCTTCTGCCCACCACAATTTGAGAAATATAATCATCCTTGATTTTACTTTTATCTTTAATGCAATATTTAAAGTAGGAAAAATAAAAATACTATACTATGTGAACCACAAGGGAATAATTTTGAATCATTATTACTGCATTACTGTATATTGTTATGGGTAAAAAAAGTTTAAATATTCATTTCTTCCCATGTTGAAATAATTATTTATAAATAGAGAAAACAGGTATGAAGAATCTGAAAACTGATCCATAAGCAGAGATGATGAAAAATATGCATTAAAAATATAGCTATATCTTGCTATTTGTTAGTTATGAATGAAATATTGATGCTTACAATATTTTAACAACTTATACTCTCTAATATTGTACAAATAAAAACGTCTTGCTAGATTTGTTAAGCCATTACTATGCAGTGATACATTAATGCTGGTAACAGAAAAACAGACTATATTTTTAGTAGAAAGGAGAAATTAAACATGGATTTAAGTAAATATAACGTAAATTTATTATTGAAAAGAGTCACTTCTAAAATGAAAGAACCTTCCCTAAATTTTCTGTTAAATTGTAATGCTGTGATAAAATTGTTTCCTATGTGAATGTAATAAAGAGAAATAATAACCTTTCCATATTTTCTCTTTTTCCCAACTAAATGTAAATAAAGGGTCCACACTGGGTGTTCTCATTGTCATCATTACTCCTTTAAAAGAGATTTAAAACTGCATTTTTAAATACAGTAATATGAACTCTATAATTTATTTCATATTCACATAGAGTAACAGATAACCATAAAGAGACACACATGCAAACATTAGGTTAAAACTGATATTTAATAATGTTATAAATAGAATAAAAATTTAAAAACTAACATTATGCAAGATAAAATTGTATTAAATAGTTCTATCCCTACCAGTAGCCTCATAATGAAGAGATATGTATACATGTTCATATACACAGTAACACAGTAGAATATTAAAAATAGAATCCTCAGGTTTAAAAATATGTAGATTCAAGAATTCTGTATACCTGCTACTTTGTTAATTCCATACATGACTGGTCAGGGAAAATGTTAAAGTCACCATTAACTTTCACATAATATTTTGTGAATCTCACTGTAGTGATGAATAACCAATTTTTACTTATACAAATATGTACTAAGAAAAATTAATTTACATTTACTGTAATTATATTTTATTTACCAATATTCTTTGGTTACATATTGGAAATTTAATGGAAATGAGAATTTTAAACACTCAAAAAGCTTAGATTTACAACCGAAAATAAATGTAAAATACGCATTTTATATACTCATCATATATATTTGTAAGAATTTATATATATGCAAACCCACATGAATACACAGAGAGCCCTCAAGATAAAAATTGAGAGTAACACAGGTCTAAACTTTACATAGTACTTGCTATTACACTCACAAGATTTTCTGTAAACATTTTAAAATGTCTGTTTGTAAATGGTTAATAAATAAATACATCATGCCATTTCATAGTTGGAAGGGGCAAGTTTTAATCCTACTCACAACGGATTCTTAAAAATTACATGGCAAAATAAAAAAGCAAATATCCATAGATTTAGCAAAAAAACCCAACTTCACTGGTATTTAATAATATTCCTAGTGCATTTAATTAATTATAACAATAATTCTAACTTTTGATCATTCAGGGTAACACTGGGAGTTAAGCCTTGGCACAACTAATTATAATTGCAAACTAGTCACTGAAAGGCAATTATGAAAACTTGTTAAAAATTTAAAATAACATTTTATTGAAAAGGTAATAAAACTATATTAATAAGTATAAAACAAAGTTTATCCAATTCTTGTGCTAAACAGTATAAAACACTGACAGACATAAAGTCATAGAACTGTGCCTATCATGCTCAAGCAATAGTAAAATACATGCTTTATTCAATACAGAAATGTAAGACCCAGGTACCAGCATATTAAATTCATGAATTTCAATATTATTATTTTCTCCCTCCATTCCCATCCCATTCTCAGATGAACATTCAAAGAGGGAATGTGAAAGTGTTGGCAGTAGAAAAAATAAAAGAGCCATAAGGCCAGGACACTGTCACCTAAATAAGTTAGTTGTGAAAACACTAATCTTAGATATAGTCATTGGAAAAGCTACTCATAAAACTAAATATAGCAAATTTGAAGTCATGTGGAAGTATCACTTAAACTAATAATACATTCTTTTTGGCAGGAGTTAGAAAACTCAATTGCAGCACTTCATATAGATCTTTTTTTGGTTAAAAGGTTTTATTAATCTTAAGCAAAGGTTTTAAAGACACAAAATTTGTTATACATGCTGAAATACCTGAATAAAATATTATTGTTCCTTACAGTTAACTCACCTGGGGGAAAAAAGCTTTGGAAGTCCATGAAAATACGTCCAAATCCCTGACTCCTTGGCTAGCATTAAAGATATTCTGAGCAACAAAGTTTAAGAAAGAAAAATATCAACAAAGAAAGGGAACAGGATATCATCTGCAGAAGACGCGTGCACAGTAACAACATTTTTCTGTACTCTAGCACCAACATGGAAATATTATTTTACTAAAGAGAAACTGAAGCCATCTGAGTAAACAACACACCGAAGAAATTCTGTCTGATAAGTAAGTTTTTGTCAGAAGCTCTCCATGGATATAGTGTGTCATGCCATTTACTAAAATTAAGAGCCAGACGTTGTTATAAAGCTTAAGATACTCAATGCAAGAAAGAAACCTTAAAATTCTTTAAATGAGGACGTATTTGTTCTAATACAAGCCAGATTTGTTTTATGACAGAAACCAGTCTGCTGTTTTATAATAAAAATGGAAATGATATCGATTGTATAGAAAATGCAATTATCATTATGAATAATAATGGCATGTAGTTTACGTGAACTTATCACTTTTTGAAGTACAAAAATAAAAATAAAAACTAAAAAAGTAAAAAATAAAAAGTCTGAGTCATTTTTTTCAATTTTCCTTCCCTCTATAAGTAGGAAAAAAATCATTTGGAAATGTTTCTGAATGCTACTAACAAATTTGATAAGAAAAACATAAATAATACATACAATCAATTTTTTATCAAAAGATAAAAATGTAATCAATTTTATCAAAAGACAGGCCTACTTTTCTCCATCTCAAAGTTTAGGAAATGCAGAGCATTTAGGATCTCTAAGTTAAAGTCTAAAAATGTTTTGTTAAGGAACAATTAATTCACAGAAACGTTATCCTAGAAAAATCAACATTTTCACAAAATGTTTTACTGATAATTTAAATGATATACATTTTCGTAGTTATCTCATGCTATCAATCTATATTTATCTGATTTGAAATTAAAATCTTTCTAGTGAGTAGCAATTGCACAATTTTATTGCTTATGTAAATATTATGATAAACGGTTATTTTGAACCAAAAAAGAGGACATTCAAAATGTTAATAAAAAAGATCAACTAAGACTTCAACAAAAAAGAAACATCAAAATTCCCTATCAATTATAAGTCATTTTAGATAATGAAACTTTTCTCATTATCTCATTTTAGATAATGAAACTTTTCTCATTATCTCATTTTAGATAATGAGACTTTATTTACTGTTTTCTAGTTCTATATTTTCCATATCCATATATATATATGGATATATACATATATATGTACGGATGAATGTGGGTACACACCCGTCTACATAAATATATACTAATTCATAAATATAAGACATATAAAACTCTAAACAAAGTGTCTAATAATATGCCTACAAATAAATGTAAACCAAAACCAAAGCCAACTGCCCCCTAATTAAAAGTGGATAGTGAATAAGGTCCTTTCTCTTTAGGTAAAGTGAAAAACATATTGCAGAGCATTTTGAAGTGCTATGTTTTAGGGGGAAAATGTCTATACTGGTTCATCCACGTATATAAGAATTTGTAGAGTACTTGGTCAATGGGTTTTTCTCCCTTACAAAGCATAGTGGGACAGACTTTTTGACATAAAACAATATCACTTTTTTTTAGGGTATTCTATTTTTTAGCATAAATTATTCTAGTATTAAAGTAACGTGAAAGGCAATTGTTAAAAGTAATGCAGGTAAAGTTAGTGATAAAGAAGCAATGTGATGACTGGTTGACAATATTTAAAGCTTATGTCTCTCTTTTAAGTCAATGTGCAAACATAAGTGCTTTCTCAGTCAACAACATGTACAATGATATTTTAAAATGATGTTAACTGCTAACTGTGGTAATAAATTGCCAATAAAATCAATTCTGTATATGCTTCCATGTAAATTGAAACTTTATACTTTTTTGCTTTTGTTCTGCAGTTGTAGAAAATTCTTAATCCACACTGGTTTACCCTAAGATTATTTTCAAAATGCAATGTCCTAATAAAACTGCATTTATCAAGAAGCAGAAATTTGATGAACAGAAAGCTGGAGTTTAAAAATAAAATATACTTGAATAGCTGGGTGAGTAGTGCATGCCTATTCTCGTAGCTATTCAGAAGGCTGAGACAGGAGGATTGCTTGAATCCAGGAGTTCGAGACCAGCCTGGGTAAGACCCTCGTCTCTACAAAATAATTTAAAAATATAGCTGGGCATGGTAGTACATGCCTGTAGTCACAGCTATGTGGGAATCTGAGAAGGCAGGACTCCTTGAGCCCAGAAGTTCAAGTCCAGCTTGGGCAACAACAAGACTTCATCTCAAACACACACACACACACACACACACACACACACACACACACTTGAATAGTGTTCTTCGGAAATTTAGAAATGTTTTAGTCTAAAGATATGAACATTCAGGAAAATGTTAGTTTCTCCAAAGCCCCAATTTCTCACTATTAAAATAAGTTAGCTTTCATATAGTATAATTTCACAGATTATTATAAGCACAGCTTGTGTGTGCATGTGTATATACGAACACACATATATATAAAATAACATTTTATTCTCAAATACTATTTTAAAGGCAGAAAAGTTCTGTCAAGAAAATTAGAAAATTAAAGCATACTGGGAACCTAACTAAATTAATGAACACCAAATTGCAACTCTAAGCTGATAATCTTTCAAGGCATAGAAAAGAGACCAACAAGTGAATAATTATCACAGTGAAAATAAGTGACCAACCATGCCAAATGCTCATGCAAATAAAAGAAAAAAATCTTTCCTTGTGTTAGATAAGCACAAAGCTAAGAATTGCCATTGTTAAAGCAAAATGATGAAATAACTCAGGAAAATTAAGAATAGCCTATATATATTATTACAATCTTAATTTAACTGTTTTAATCTCATTCTGTTTACGAAACTTTAACACTAAGCTAAAGAATGAAATAAAGCTGTTCTTAACCATATAAGAACAGCACATTTACTAATGTTGTATTAAGTTAATATTATTAAGATTAAAACACGGGTTATGTATACACATACACACAAAGCTATTAACAAAATCAGGAAATCTGGGGTATGTTAAAGCTGTGACTGCTAAGTGTTATTAGGCAAAAAGGAATGAAATTGGATTTAATGTTATTAGGTAAAAAGGAATGAAATTGGATTTAAAATGCAAGAAACATTTGCCAATTTTATCAATTAACCCAGGTGAAGCTATACAAACAAGATTAACAAATGATACTTTCTCTTCAACTCTACTTCAAATCTTTCAGGTCCCAAAATTTGGAAAACCAGTATACTTTCTATATGTGAACACCCATCAGCCTAAAATAAGAAGTAATCTGTATAAATGCATGGAGATATACAGAAACTCAATTCTGTAAGAATTCAGATTATATGGGAACTATAAAGATACCTCAGAATACTTCCATTTGTCTATCATCTACTTCCCTTGATATAAACTTTCTCTTCCACTCAACCCCCCTCACAATGTTAAAAGATCTCATTTTTGACAGAGTACCCAAAGAATTGGGTGTGTAAGTTTCAAACCATTAACATCTCCTATCATAGGAGTACACTTGTTTTCCAAAAAATTAAGCTCATGATTCCAGAGAGTCTAATGTCTTCCTTGGTAGGTGCATAATAAATTCTCTTTTCATCTTTTTACTTGCATTGTCCCTGATATTTGAAACATTCTACTAGCTCACATTTTGTAGATTCCACATCTTCAGAATTTTAATTTAAAATCAATCAATGTTCCCCAGGTATGCCATCAAAGAATAACTCATGTCATCTTCAATACATATGGTATTCATCCTCATTCAACCATTAAGGTTATAAGTATTTATCTTTCTGTAGTTTGGCAGTTCTAGTCAAAGTAACAGGATTATTACAGCTATAGTTGCTTCATCCTTTTATAACTATGTTTATCCTTATCTCTCCACTAGATTAATGCATACGGAACATAAATGCATGGGCTTTGGAATCATATCAACTGGTGTTCCAATACCAGCTCCACTACTTTCTACTTGTGATCCTGGGTGAGTGGCTATCTTTATTCATTGCAAAAATGAGAATTATAATATGCTTAACATCACAGGGTCACAATGAGGATTAAATGAGATAATTAAGGCAAGGAGCATATATATGTTAGAAATTATTTTAAACAGAATGATCATATCAAATGCAAAGAACTAAAATTAAGCATCCACAAATGTGTAAAGCATTAACAAACTGTGAAAACCTACTATGAGCAAAGTGTAATTTTTAATGCTTAGGAAGAAACAAATGTGAGTGAGAAGGGATCCTGAATGAGTCCTTATCCTTAAGTAGCTTAAAAACAGAAATAAGAGGTACATAAACACAAATGGGCTGAAGGCAAGAAAAACAAATATTATGGGTAGCTGGAGAAAGAAGTAAGCCTTCTCTACTTCTACAGATTAAGTGCTGCCTGAGAAGGAAGAGAGAAAGCTATTCTCCCCAGTACATATCTGTTTTCCACCCTCAATTCTCTGCTTTACCTATATCAACTATTCATCAGTTCACATACATAGCATGTCCCCATAACTCTGAACATTTGATTCTCTGTCTAGAAATTCCTTTACTGTTTCCTGGCAACTTTTCTTCAAGACCTCCTCAAATGTCACTTAAGTGAAGCCATTCCACAACTTATCACAATGCAATTTAATTATGTGAATATGGTATGTCTACCACATTACATGGTGAGTACTCCAAGGATCAGAACTTCACCCCATCTTATTTACTCTGTATCCCTCCCCTCTGCATCTCCACCCAATGCCTACTTTCCAGCTTAGTATTTATTACTAACAAGAATGCAAATAAGAATTCTACGAATAAGAACTCAAATATTTACTAAATGAGCAATTAATGAATTAATGACTATAGCAAAAATGGGAAATAAAGAGAAGATCACCAACCAATTTTTGAGTCTGGACAACTTAAGATTAGAAAAAAATGGAAGTGAAACCATTCTAGATAAATTAGACAACAAAACAAAGACTCTTAAGACATAAAATTGGAAAGCATGTTCTCAGCCGGGTGCAGTGGCTCACGTCTTTAATCCCAGTCTGTAATCCCAGCACTGTGGGAAGCCGAGGTAGGTGGATCACTTGAGGCCAGGAGTTCGAGAGCAGCCTGGCCAACATGGTAAAACCCTGCCCGTCTCTACTAAAAATACAAAAATTAGCTGGGTGTGGTGGTGTATGCCTGTAATACCAGCTACTTGGGAGGCTGAGACATAAGAATCGCTTGAACCTGGGAGGTGGAGGTTGCAGTGAGCCAAGATCGTGACACTGAACTCCAGCTTGGGTGGCAGGGCAAGGTGCTGTAAAAACAAACAAACAAACAAAAAACAAAACAAAAAACAAACAACAACAAAAATAACAAAAAAAAAAAAAACAAAAAGGAAAAGAGTGTTCTAAAAAGGGCAAAAAGTTCTACATAATTGATAATGAATGCCTCACAGAGGATCTGAACCCTTCATCTATTTAGCTCTATCTTTCCCATTGACTTAAAAATTATTTTGGAAACGATACAGTCATAATATGAATGTCTAATGCTATTTTGTCTCTCAACTAGAGCATTATTAAAGTGCTAAAACAGTTAAAGTCACTTTGAACTAAATTAGGATATGAATATTTTTCAGTCAAATATGGTGTTTAAATAGAAAGACTGATAGATCCAAATTGAGCTAAAGTTCATACTTAACGATGAATACACGAATTCTAAAACATGAGTAAATAAACAAGACAGCATGACAAGGTCACTTTAAGGATTATCTAAAATGGGTAATTATAGTAATCTTATTTTTAAAAATAATTCATCCAACATTCAGTCAGTGTTCAAACTTCCAATCTCTGCCCCCATTCCTCTCTCTATAGTTTGTTTGAGTTGGGATCCAAATAAGGTGCACACATGGATGTCAATACAAAATTGTTTTAACTAGAAAAGGTTGAAGAGATAGACATAAACAGTGCTGAAGGCAACTTTTCAGTACTTTCACTTCTTTTTAAGTTAGCAGCATCGGTGTTTGAATACTTCTAATTTGATTTCATATCTCCCAGCTTTCATTTTTTTATTGAGTCATGTTTTACAATTAACAGCCATGATTAAAGTTCATTTACTTTAAATGAACTGAAGTAAGAAGGGAGAAAGATAGTTTTTCCAGCAGTAAATGTATAAGACATACAAAAGAAGAGGCAGCAAGATGCAACTATTTAGGTGTGTTATTTCCTTGAGAAGATGAGAGGGAATCATTATTCTATGTCCTATCATGTTTAGCCCTGCACAGTCAGATACTCATAAAAAAAATGTACTGACTGGGTAAGGGGTCTGCCCTAGTCCCTACAGAAAATCATACCTGTCCCTGCCTATGCCAGGCCTCTGACTCTGTATGAGTCCTCAGTTAATACCTGTACTGAAGTAACTTTATCCCGGATCTGTTTAGAGCCCTATGCCAGTTAATTTTGCCATACTGTACCCCATCTGTCATCTTTGATCACCACCCAAAACATAAATCCTTATGTCATCTACCTGTTCTTTCATTTTTATACCAAACTGCTCTGTTTCTTCCTGATCCAAACTATTCCCATCCCCCCATGACTTTAAATTGTGTCTTATGGACCCCTTCCTCCAATGGTAAACACATTGTTTTTATCTTTTTTTTCTTTTTTTTTTTGAGACGGAGTCTCACTCTGTCACCCAGGCTGGAGTGCAGTGGTGTGATCTCAGCTCACTGCAACCTCTGCCTCCTGGGTTCAAGCAATTCTCTGCCTCAGCCTCCTGAGTAGCTGGGACTATAGGCGTCCACCACCACACCTGGCTAATTTTTGTATTTTTAGTAGAGACAGGATTTCACCATCTTGAACTGCTAACCTTGTGATCCACCCGCCTTGGCCTCCCAAAGTGCTGGCATAATAGGCGTGAGCCACCGTGCCCAGCCTGTTTTTATCTTTAACTTTGTGAGTCACATCATCTGTGTGTCTTCAAGTCCATGCAGATGATCTTCCACCTGCCTAGCTTCTTAGTTCCTAGACTTAGGCACTTGTAGTGACTTCCACGTGCACTGCACTTCAGCCACCCTCCCATGGCAATGTAATAGAGCATCTCATTCGTTAAAGTGCCCTACCTATGATATCAAATACAAATATTCTACTTTATTGCCTGCATTTTTCCAACTCTTTAACTATAGTGCATTCACTATATTGTTCTAGGATTTTATTAAATCTTCTAAATCCCTTGGACCTTCCATTTGTCCTTTCACATTTCTAACTTAGGTCTGAGTCCACATTCCCAGAACTGATGATCTTAATTGCTATTTCTGTCACAGCAGCTCAGCAACTAGTACTATAATTTGCTTTCTTGGCTCTTTCTTGGCTCTTTTAATTCCAGACACTAAGGGCAATAAAGGACTAGGCAGGGGATTCCAGTTGGGTCTATACAGTGGTCTCATTGAGTCTTTAGTGGCCCAGTAATCCTTCAAACAATATTTCAAATATTCATTGCATTTCTCAACCCCCTAACTTAACTCATTCTTTTGATTCTGAACTGATGGTTTTCCTATCTTCTATTTTAAGGGAACTTGTAGTCTCCCTCAACCTCTTCCCTTCGTCCCTCCCTCCTCCAAAACATAACTACTGCCATGCATATTCCCCTCTCTTTTACAGAAGCAAGCTCTCTAAGGTGCCCTTAATTCCATTTCCTCCTCCTGTTTCTCAGTCTTCAGTCTTGTCATCTATATCTTTAATTTCTCCCTTTTTCTACTAGTATCTTTCTTTTAACTTACAAAACTCTCAAGTCACTACTACTCTTAAAATGAAGAAACCAAAAAAACCCTAGCTTCCTAACAATACCAGACACTCTTGAGCTGTTTACATTAACAACCTCCGCACTCACATTCCAGTGAAAACCACCCACAAGTATCTGTATGCCTCACTCCACTCCTTACCGCTCCTCTAACCTTTGTTACTCCCTTCTTTCCCTGACCTTAAGGAGACTGTCTACTACAGATTGTCTCTTGGATGGGGTTCAAAAGCATCAAGTAACAGAACACAATGCTTTAAAATAAAATCGTGGGATTCAGAATTGTGACAGATGGTACTTCTTGCTCTTCCTTTCTACTTTTGTTTATTGACTTGCTTTATCTGTGTGAGTATCTTTCTCTCCCAAAAGCAGCTCCTCAAATGAGCAAAGAAATCAGAGAAAATTTGGACTAGGAAGGTAGAAAAGATAATATAATCTGGAATAACATTTTATTAGGGACTTAAGAAAATTTTCTTAAATAAAACACACAATGGCCAGGTGTGGTAGCTCATGCCTGTAATATCAGCACTTTGTGAGTCCAAGGTAAGATGATCGCTTGAGCTCAGGAGTTTGAGACCAGCCTGGGCAACATAGTGAGACCCCATCTCTATATTTTTGTTTTTTTTTGAGACAGAGATTCGCTCTGTCTCCCAGGCTGGAGTGCAGTGGCGCCATCTTGAATCACTGCAACCTCCACCTCCTGAGTTCCAGCGATTCTCCCGCTTCAGCCTCCAGAGTAGCTAGGATTATAGGTGCCTGCCACCACACCTGGCTAATTTTTTGCATTTTTAGTAGAGACGGGGTTTCACCATGTTGGCCAGGCTGGTCTCCTGACCTCAGGTAATCCACTGGCCTTGGCTTCCCAAAGTGCTGGGATTACAGGCGTGAGCCACCTCGCCTGGCTCTCCCATCTGTATAAAAAACAAAAACCAACTCCCCCTTGCCCAACAAAAAAGTCTATATTGGAAAAAAAACTGTACAAAAGTGGTTGTTATAATTATCTCTTTAAAATACACTTTCGTAGAGGGTCAAAATCCTTTTTATTTTTAACTGCAGGTATAAATCTGAGGAAAATTTAATATGACATAATTGATGTAATTTTTTGATTTAAAATTTAGTATTTTACTTATAGATGTATCATTGTTCAACTTAACCTCCGTAAAGCAGTAAGCCAACACTCTAAATCTTCTTGATCACATATCTTCCTTCTCTTTCTTGCTCTCTGTCTATATACAGTCTCCACTGTGCTATTATAAAACATACACAAAAGCATATAAAAAAGAATGAGATCAATAAATAGAAATAGAAATTCCAATGTTTTCTTCACCAAAGAATTGTCTTGTATTATATAAACTACTGCTTTGGAGAACATTATTATGGACAATCAAGGAGAAAGTCAAGTGGAATATACTGAATGGTTTGATACAATAAGCTAACTTTATAAACTGATTTTTAAGAAATTCAACTGTTTAAAATACTAAGTTTTTAAATAAAATTTTACCCGTGCTATTTATTAGCTCTGTCCTAAAGAGCACACACATTTGATGGTAATGAAAAAAGGAAAAATCATTCTTTCCTGGTTAATATATAAAACGAAGTGTGGGTTATTATTATACTTCATGAAGTAGCAATCTTGTGAACACTGGGTCTATTCTACTATATTCAACAAGGAGGTACAATGAATTCTCTCAAAGACTAGGATTTAACTTCAACTAGAATACAACGTAGCACCACAAATCTAAATAATAGTATTATAAGCCGAGAAGGAAGAGAGTCAAAATTAGACAGAACACACAGAACTATCTGCAAAATGTGAACATAACATACATTTATACATGTTTTTGAATGTATAATTCTGAGTTCATAAACTTTAGTTTGGAATTCATTCCACACAGCTGTATAAATAAGAAAGAAAAAAATGTAACCACTCTCATTTTCTACCTCTTTGAAAGGAATTCAGTAGTTTTAATTAAGTAGCAATTAATTAAATTTACTACTTCCTGCCTATCTGTGATGGATCATAATCTGCATTAAGGGCCTTAACCTTGCCAAACTTCACTTTCATTACACAGAAGCCCTTAAGAATTCAAGAAATTGTAAAGTAAAGGTTACTTAGTTGTGGGTTACCTCAGAACTGAAAAGCCTTAATTAAAGAAAGCTCTGTAAAACAAACAGCGTGTATCTATAATGCTTTTTAAAACCACCTTTTACTTACGTCAACAGGGACCAGAAGACTCTTGCCAAGATGTTGATTAAAAGAGAGGCACCAGGCTTCAGTGTAACCATTCATGTTAGGGACATACTTCTTTATTGTCTCATCATTCAGCCTCAGCCACACACCATCATCATTATGGATCTATAGAAAAAAGCAACAGAAACAAGCCAGGCCTTCCTGTAAGTCCTATGAGGCTAGCAAGGTCTGAAAGTCTGCAAAGCAGAAAAATGATGGTGCATGTGCAGATTAAGCATCTAGTTTTTGTAGAAAGTAAGTCTGAGAGACCCTCCAGGGAAAAAAAAAGCAGCAAAGAGTGCCAACACAATATGGTAATTCATGTGGCAAGATTGTAAAAACAATTTCACTTAGGAATAAAAACACAAGGAAACCACACTTTAAGATACATAGTTTAAACAGTAAAATCAGATGTTTCCCAAAGGAATATGAGTCTTCCTTCCCTTATATTTATATTTTAAGAATCAGAAGTTACTTGGTTATATTACCAGAAAAATATACTGTCCAAAGTTAAAGCAGTAAGAAACACATTTCAAAACAAACAACATTTTAAAATGTCATGAAAAACTATACCCATTTTCAGCGAATACATGTACAGGTTCTGAATACTACGTCGAACATTGTTCTTTTCATGTTCAAAATATAATTTTAGTTATTTTTTAATGATAAAATAAATGAAATGTTTGAAACTCAATGAACACATTCTATAAAATAGTTTTAAAATATTTCCCAAACTGCTTAAAACATATTCTGACAAAAAACTCAGTAACCTTATTATTATGCAAACAATGCAAAAACTTTCTGTCCAAAATTTACTACCAAAAGCTCCTTTATCAATTACCTCATCAATAAAAGTGATAGTTCCATTGACTTTCACTATGCCTATCTGCTCACTCTGAAGGGAAGGGTGGCTACGGATGCGAAGCCCCGCGCTGTCCTTGGCCACAAATTTTCGAACCTGAGAAAGGCAAAGATAAACAGTGAGGTAGGAAGAACATAGAATAGAGATCTTACAAGTAGCAAGAAGTAAAATTAAGCAGGTTTGAAAGTATCATAATTCTTAATAAGGTTCCAGAATTATTTGTAGAGAGGCTCCCTCTGCAAATAACAGTATAACAACACTAACAACAGAACTTTTAAGCACTGAAATGTGTATTACTGAAAATAAAGCTTAGACAATTATATATATTTTAACTCATTTCTAAATATTGAAGATACGTGTTAAGAAGGATAAAAACCATTTCTTTCTGTTAGAAAAATAAATTCAATTACCAATATTTCATTTTTTTAACATGCAGTTTACCAAAATGCCTGTACTTACTCTTTAGATTTCAGAAATTAACTTTTCTTTTGACAGTAGAGGACATTTTCACCTTGCAAACTTTACACTTAATTTCAGTAGACTTTTGTTCATTGTAAATGTTCCACAGCAGGAAGAATACAATATGTACCAAATAAAGAAGTACACATGCTACAACTTAGAAATATTACCATGAACTACTCTCTAAATTTATTTAGGGATATTTAGAACTCAAGTCCTGAAATCAAGTAAAATGTTAGATGTTTACTGGCCATTTTGAAGCATCAGTGACAAACATAAAAATTGAATGATTCCGGCTCTCAATTCATTCTCCCCTAACCTTATTAGGCTGAGGTTCAGACTTTGGTTTGACCAACTGAGTTCCTGGTGGTATCATCCCTTTTGGTGGGTCTTTTACTTTTACTTCCAGACCAGCATCTGTCAGAAAAATCAGAGAACTGTAACATTTGAGAAAAAAAAGAGAAGGAAGATCCTTAAACCTAATCTTATAAACATCCACAGGCTATTTTTAAAAATTAACACAAATATCTGATTTCTGTCCTTTCAAGGTGATGGATATTTAATAGGCTAAACAAGAGAAATATTTTAAAAATGGCCCTGAGATTCTAAAGGAATGCCTCAGGATGTCAAGGAAAAGAAGGGGCTCCCTATCTTTAACTAGAACATATGAAACGATACAGAAAAAATGGAAAATAATAAAAAAAGAACCCTTGAGAATTAAATCTTATCTGACAATATCCAATCAGAATACCACTCATCATCTCTACCAGTCCTCTCTATGACAATGTAGCATGGTTGTGAGAAGCTGAGGTTCTCATGTTAGACTGCTTTGGTTACTCCAATATCTCACACTAACTGTTTGACTCTCTGTGCCTCAATTTCTTCATCTATAAAATGGGAAAAATAATAGTATCTAACTCACCGAGCTGTTGTAGGAAATAAATGACGTAAAATGGACAAGGGGCCAGGCGCAGTGGTTCACAATTGTAATCCCAGCACTTTGGGAGGCCGGGGCAGGCGGATCACCTGAGGTCGGGAGTTCAAGATCAGCCTGGCCACCATAGTGAAACCCCATCTCTACTAAAAATACAAAAATTAGCCGGGCATGGTGGTGCGCACCTGTAATTCTAGGTACTCAGGAAGCTGAAGCATGAGAATTGCTTGAACCTGTGAGGTGGAGGTTGCAGTGAGCAGGGATCGTGCCACTGCATTCCAGCCTGTGCAACAGAGTGAGACTCTGTCTCAAAAAAAAAAAAAAGTATCGTAGAGAAAATTTAGATATATATTAAATGCACAATAAATGTTAGCTATTATTATTATAACTATTCTAATGAATTATTATCTCTGCTTGTCTATGGTCAAGCAAGGTCGCAGCCCATTGATGGCGTCGGAGAAAACTTAGGAAGAAGAGCAGGGAAGTTGAGTATGGAAGAAAATGGATGATTCTAAGTAAGCAAGTCTTTTTGTTCAGCTTCATTCCAAAAAACAAATATAAGTGGATTTTTCTTATCCAATTTGTATCAGTTTTCTTCATCCCACTATTAGATAAGATGATGAAAAAAACTCTATCTACTGAAATTTTACCAGAATTTTTAGAGAAAAGAAAATTTTCACAATGTCATTCTTGGCTATTTCTACTTTCGAATTCCTACTGTAATTTGTATGTCTTGTGTGTCACTACTTATATTCTACTTCATAAGATTTTTGTTTGAGTGTTTTATTTTCACAATCCTCATTAAAGTGTTAACACTTGACAGGAATTGTCTTACCCAGGAAAATGTATGCTCAGAACAAAAAAACATTTGCTGAACTAAAGGCTTTATGAATATATTGAAATAAAGAAGAGTGCAGCAAAGGCTGCTGGTGAAGGTCTCTAGAATGGTACAGATGAACTGGATATATCTGAGTCTATATAGTTACATTAATGTATGAGAACATACAATTACATCAATGTAAAGTACCTCTTTACCTCCACTGCCAAAGCAAACTACTTAAAGCAGGGTTTCCCAAATATTTTGGTGAAATATTAATCGGTATTATTACTATCTCCACCCTGTTTCTCTCTTCTCCACTTGCAAGGGGTCCCACGATAAGGATTAAACAAGTCAGACAAGTTTCTTGATTTCAGAACTTCTCAGAATCCCTAATATGTTAATGTAGATTGTGTGAATGTCTCAAGTGAGACTACCATATACAAGTTGAGCATCTCTAATCTGAAAACCCCAAATCCAAAATGATCTAAAATCTAAAACCTTTGGGTGCTGACATGATGCTCAAAAAAAGTGCTCACTGGAGCATTCTGAATTTTGAAATTTTGAATTAGGGATGCTCAACTGGTAACTGTAATACAACTATTCCAAAATCAGAAAAAGTCCAAAATCTAGAATACTTCTGGTGCCAAGCATTTCAGATAAAAGATACTCATCCCAAACCAGGTTTTCGAAATTTATCTGATCACAGAAACCCCTTTTCTTGAGGAGCATCAGGAAAAATAATGTTACAAGAAATTCACACTGATAAGTACTAGAGTTTTCTCCTTGTTATCCTATTATACAGACAGTTTAAAAGTAAAGAAAAGATTAATGCCTAAAACAAAAGAAATATGTTTTTCAAAGTTAATGGTTGTGATGATTACTTCTAGGTGTCCACTTGACTGGATTAAAGAATACCTAGAAACCTGGTAAGGCATTACTTTTGTGTCTGTGAGAGTGTTTCCAGAGAAGACTGGCGTGTGAGTGTGAGTGGAGTAGGTGGAGAAGATCTGCTTTCAATGTGGACAGGCGCTGTCCAATCAGCTGGGGACACAGAGCAAACAAAAACAGAGGACAAGTGAATGTATTTCTATTTTTTGGAGCTTGGATAAACACTTCCTCTACTGTCCCTTGACATTTGAACTCCAGGGTCCCCAGCATTTAGACTCCAGGACTTATTATTAGTGGCCCTCCTGGATTTTCAGACCTTTGGCCTCAGACTGAGAGTTACATCATCTGCTTCCCTGGTTCTGAGGCTACCTGCATCTCAGGATCTCCAGCTTGCAGGTGTGGCCCATAATGGGACTTTTCAGACTCCATAATTGTGCGAGCCAATTTCCCTAATAAATCCTCTCATATATCTAATATAGTCATGCATTGCTTAAGGGATGGGGAAATGTTCTGAGAAATGAATCACCAGGCAATTTCATCATTGTGCAAACATCAGAGTGGACTTAAGCAAACCTAGATGGTACAGATTACCTGGGTTATATGGTACAGCCTATTGGTCTTAGGCTACAATCCTGTACAGCATGTTACCCTACTGAATACTGCAGGTAACTGTAACACAATGGTAAGGATTTGCATATCTAAACATATCTAAGCATAGAAAAGGTACAGAAAAATCTTATAGGACCACCATTATATACGCTGTTCGTCACTGACCAAAATGCTATGAGGCACATGACTGTATAGATATCCTATTGGTTCTGTCTCTCTGGAGAACCCAGATTAACACAATGATAGATTAAAAAATGCATTCATTCATCCATATTTGCTGTCATTATGTGCCAGGCACTGAGCTACACTGGAAGATCCAAACATGAATGCTTTCTGCTCACAGTCAGGAGAGGCACAGACACACCCACAGGGGAGAGACAGGGTAACAGCAGCGTGGAAGAGAGCACACCTGACTAGTCACATCAGGAAATGGAGGGAGAGAGTCATGAGGGCTACAGTGCCTGGGCGGACACCAGAAATTATTACAAAACGTTAATGCACTAATTAAATACTCATTATGAAAGAGAAAACAAGGCCTCAAATAAGTTATGAAACCTATCCATATGTCTAGTACAAGTTAAAGGGCAAAACTAGAAGATAAAAATAATTTTGACTCTAGTTATTTGAAGTAAGTAGTAGCTCATGGCTTTAAAGAAAATACCGATTTCAATGCCATCAATGGTAACATGAAGAGTGTAGAGTCCAATAGCCCCTGGAGTCCAATTTGCACAATAAGTCCCATCATTATTGACACGGATCAGCATATTCTCACTGGGTCTGAAAAGAAATAAGATGGATATTGGAAATTTTACTTTTGGTTAAGCAGTCAACATCATTACGATAGTTCAGCAAACATTTAATTTGTTTGCATACCTCCTGGCAATCCTACCACCCTGCCATAGTACGCTTGCCTACACTCCAAAATGCTTGAATTTCACTTCTTTCTTACCTCAAACCTGCATCACCTCTCTTCCTAACTCTCAGGTGATCATGACCTCACCTCTTTCTTCTGTGAGACAATAAGCAATCAGATACAACCTCAAAGTTGCAATGTGATTAATAAACCTACTTTCCCCTGCCTTCTCTCATGGTAGAATGGAGGAAGTGTCCTGGATCTGATCCAAAGCTAGTCCCTCCCCTTGTGCTGTGAATCTTATTCCCTCAACATTTTTATGCTGCAATCACCTTGTTCTCCCTCATGCATCATCAATTACTCTCAATTTAGTGAATCATTTCGATTAGCACACAAACTTTAGAATCTTCACTAACACCTCCCTTTGGTATTACAACCCCCTCTAATAAGGTCTTACATCTCTTCTCCGATTTATATCAAACTCCATTCTCTCACTTCTACTTCCTTTCCACAATTTATCCTTACTAGGCTTTTGTTTCCAACATTTCCTTACAACTGCTGATGTCAAAGTCACCAATGACCACCACGTCCCCAAGTTCAATGGTCACTTCATCCTCAGCAATCTCTCAGTAGCATCTGATAGCTGACAACTCTTCCTATCTTGAAATACTTCCTTCTTTTTGCTTCTGTGACATTTTCCTGGCTTTTTTCTTATCTCACTGGCCATTCTTTGTCAGTGTTTTGTTGCTTTCCCTTTTCTGACTACCGTTTAATTTAAGGAATGCCCCAGGATTTGGGTCTGGGTCATCTTTTTTCTACCTATGCCATCTATCTAGGTGACAACCATTCCTCAGTTTTAAATGCCATCTCAATATAGATGATTCCCAAATTTATTTTCCCCATGAGTTTCAAACTGGTATTTACAGCCTATACATAATTCTGCTATCTCAGATTCACTTCAGAGATTTTTCTAAATTCTATGGAGGTGATCTCTCCAAAGTATAATGCATCTAATTATTTTTTCCAAGTTTCTATTTTAAGAAGTACTGTTCCTAACAAATAAAATATTAACTCAAAAAAAGTCCTTAAATCTGAAGTTAACAGAATTACTTATGGGCTGAAAAATTAAGACAGTACAATCAAATACAAGTATACCACATGCTGAAATGTCTCCACAATTCATTGGAAGGAGAAAAGGAATAATTTTTAAATAGCAAACAAACAAAAAACAAACTAATCAACCCTAAACAAGTCAATTTAAACATTTTTACATACTAGATATCTACTTTACATACCTATTTTCACTAGTAGGTAGTATTATGTAATATATTGGCAGTATTACAGTTGAATGTAAACACATTCTTTCTGCAAATCTATACATTATTAGGTGACATCTCTATCGGCAACCTAGAAAAATGCTATAAAGTATTTATTTATAGAAAATAAAGTTGAAATGCAGGATGATTTTAGTTGCAAGCAGCTGACAACACATGTTTTGGTTATACTTTGAGAAAACGATCCTTACCTCTTAGGAGTTGGTGATGCAAAACGTAGTTCTTCAAATGAATAATTTTCATAAACCTTTAAGAAAGAGACCAGTCTGAACAATCGTAAAATCATTTAAAAACATTCTCAATTAACAGAGTAATATATTATTCAATAAATGGTTGTGAGACAACTGGTTATACATATAGGAGAAAAAGAAAAAAAATTACCTACATTAGACCATTTATTAAAGATAAATTCTACAAGGTTTGAAGATCCAAAAGTAAACACCAAAACTTAAAAAAAAAAAGCAAAAGAAAAAACAGATAACATCTTTTGAGTACATTAAAATTTTAAAGTTTTCCAAAACAAAGATACTATAAAGAAAGGAAAAGCTTCCACCTTGGAGAAGGAGATTTGTAACTCGTATAACCCAAAGGTGATATGCATCCATAACATATAGAGAATAAATCCATACAAAAGAGATAAACAACAACAAAAAAAGACAGTCAAGACAATTCTCTGAAGAAGAAATCTGAAAGGTCAATAAAGACTAGAAAAGTTATTTAACTAAACTTGGAGGAAAATACGAATTAAAACAAAACTAAAATAAATCACATCATGGTCATCAAATTGTGTTGGTAAGAACCAAGCGCAGAGGAGAACATGCAGCACCTGCTACTTTCATACATTGCTCGTGGGAGTGTGAGTTTTGGCAATACTTAATGTAGTTGTAGTTGTGCATGCCCTACAACTTAACAATTCCACTTCTAAGTATGTATCTTACAGAAACTCTTGCTCATGTACAAAAGGAGACAAATACAGAATGTTTATTTCAGTACAGTTTATAATAAGCGTCCATCAATGGGAGAATGGACAGATTATGGAATAGATCCCCAATGGAATACTTTAAAGCAGTTAAAATGAATGACCTATAGCTACATGGCTGAACCTCAAAAACAACATTAAGCAAAAATCTGGCAAAATGATACATACAATATGATATTATTTTATAAACTTCTGGAAAACGTATTGAACAACCCAAAATATACTGCTTATGAATAAATTTGTATTCAGTAAGAGCCTATAAATATATACAGGAATGAGAATCACTACACTCAGGGCAGTGGTTACCTCTAAGGAAGGGGTGGTAATGGGTCTGAGGAAGGGTTTATGCAGGCTTCAATTGTACCTGTAGCAATCTGTTTCTTAATAAAAAAATAACAAAATGACCTGAAACAATTATGGTAAAATGTAAAGACAAAAATGGGCTGTAGGTACATGAAACTTGGCATATTATTCTGAATACTTCTGTATGCCTGCAACATTAGCAAAGAAATCATTATCTTTCAAGGTTCAGGTCAAGATGTCCAACTGCTCATCTACTTCTAACTCCTCCTGTACTTACAGTAAAAGGAAGCAAACTCAAAGCCCCCTTCCTTCTCTCTACCCTGTTTGTTTTCATAAAAATGAATTAGAAATGATCTAGCTGACTTTACCTACTCAAAAGTTACACTTGAGAAAAACGCAAGTTAAGGCTGAGTCTTTAGCCATACAAAGGTGAGAAAAGGAAATCCATGTTTCTAGACTTTCAGTACAATGTATTTTCTATTTCATCACTCTCCCTCAAATTCATATTATTAACATACTTAGTAATGAAAGAAGAGACCATATTTCATCTTTCCATCCTCTACAATACTTGGCTCACTACTGAGTGAAAACATAGTATCTGTGAATGGTTGATAAGGAAAATTTCCTTTCCTGGGACCTGAATTAACATTTCACAGATACTGTTTGGGAATGGTATTCCATACCTGCTCTAAACCTAGGCTACTCAGAACATGTTTGAAATACTGCATTCCGTTGTGGTAACAAAATTTGCAAAAGAAATTATACAAACTGAAGCATGTTCATAGGAAACTAAAAGATTAGGGAGGTAAGGAGACTAGGAACTAAATTCCTTAAGCAAGTGTTGGAATAGAGAAGAATTTTTAGCCTTGCTTTTTTTTTTTAATAGTAGAAATAATTTTAAAATTTGATGCTAAAATAGCCAAATGTGTAAGATGGATTTTTTAAAAAATGAGACAAATATTTATTTCGGATGTAGAATTCATAATGAGATTATTAATTTGGTGAGTAAAAAGTGAGAGAAGAGAATTCTTTAACAGCCAGTGGACAATTCACCTAGAACTCTAGTTTCTCATTCCCTGATTTCTTTAACCTCAATAACTTCAACTTTTTTTCCAGCCACTCACACCAAAAGTCACAGACCTGTGACATTACTCAGAATTGTTCTGTCTCTGAAATCAAAATAAAATGGCCTGTTCAGTTTTTTACCTCAATAACTATTCTTATATCTACTTTGACGTCTAGTCCCTCTTACTTCCTTGACTCTCTGAAATTTCTTCCCTTCCAAACTAAATTAGGTTCCACTGTCCTCTCTTTAGCTACCATATACTTAACTTCCTTGTTCCACTGTTCTTTTGCTGACCTAGCAAAATTTTAATGCTAGATCAATCCAAATGATTGTTTTATCCATGGTCATATGACTCACACTGTTATTCACAAATAATCTTCAATTTCAACTGATTATTCAAAGGCATCTAATAAATCTTTTCTGATTGGTGCTTTCTTTTAATCTCTAGAATAACAATTTCATTTTATCCGCTTTGTTTCAAAACCTTGACCCTACGATTCATCACTTCCATTTCCATCCCAAAACATATAATTACTGTTTTAAATAATTCCTTTGGCTGCAAAACCTACAAATTTACTAGCATCTGTATTAAGCTTTCTTTTCCTTCTTCTGGTAGAATGAAACAAGCACTACTCCTCCTCCTATTTAAGGCCAATGCTACCACTTGAGCTCTAGATTCTATTTTTATATTCGGAGTATCTTTATTGTTTTTTCTCTCAATTACCTCCTAATCAGCACTCAAATATGTAACTCTGTCTCTGTTAATAAGACCCCATACTTCAAAACCTTCACTCAATTCCATTTCCTCTGGTTCTTTCTATAGTCAAACATCTTGAAAGGCTTATCTACACTCACTTCAGCCATTCCCTTAATTATGTGTTGCTTCTTTGGCTAGTATTCTTACCAATGTGAATTGTTTTTCCTTTTCCTTTCTTTTTCTCTTATCTATCTTGTAAATCAATATTTCTCAAAGTTTAGGTTTTGAATTTGAATCACTGCATATTTGTTTCAGGTAAATTCCTGAACCTCTCTCCAAACCCACTGAATCTAAATCTCTGGGTGCTTGGAAATCTTTTTTTTTTTTTAAGTAAGTGCTCCAGATGCTTCTGATGTAGAGAAGAGTCTGAGACTCAGTGATATTGGTGTTTCTTAGGATCCTATCCTGGAACTTCTGTCTTCATTCACCATAGAAGGTATCATCTATTCCCATGACTTCATAAGTAATGTAAGTGCTAATGATTCCTGAATCCTTTCCTTGAGGTCAGACTGTGATCACTCAGGTCTGTACATCTAACTTTGTTTTATACATCTTCACGTAGGTATTTCAGAAGTATCTAAAACTCACCTCATCCAAAACTGAATCTGCTATCTTTCTCAACCAAAACCTGCCCCTCTTCCATTATCAATTGGACACAAGCTCAAAATGTGAATTTCATCTTTTATTTCCTACCTTTCTTCTTTACTCCACCTCCACTAGCTACCAGGTTCTACTGATTCTATTGAATCTATCCTGATTGACAACTCACTAGTCCAACTGATCAGCATATCTCACCAAATTAAGTCAATAGTCCCCTAAAGAGACTAAAACCAAGTCATGTTTCTTGATAATCTGCCCAATTACACTGTCCATATTCCACCACAATCGTTACAAAACACAAATCTAATCAAGCCATTCCTCTACCCAAAAGCCTTCAATGGCTCACCACTGCTCTCTGAAAATGCCAAAATTACAAACTTCAGCTTCAAATAATGACTACCTTGATAATTCAGATTAACATTGCCTCTGAAGATAACTAAAACATCCAAAATATATATTTTTTAAATGTCTAAAGGTATTAGAGAGCTAAAAATCCCAAAGAGTTCTAGGAGATACATCTGGCATTTGAGAGAACCCAAAATTGAAGGGGGCATAGGTAAACCCCAAAACCCTGAAGAGATACATTCTAGCAAGAATAGTAAACTGCAAATAGACAAGTACTTAGAAATTTTATTTTATTTTTATTTTTTTGTAGAGATGGGGTCTCACTATGTTACTGAGGCTGGTCTCGAACTCTTGGCCTCAGGTGATGTTCCCTCCTTGGCCTCCCAAAGCCCTGGGATTATAGGTGTGGGCCACTGTTCCTGGTCAAAAGTAGACAAGTACTTTCACAGGAACTGAAACTCAGCCTAATCCATCTGTATCTCTGATTCGATTAACTTGATCTGTAATTGGTGATCCCCTCTGGACATATGCCAAAAACCAATGAAAATCCTCTCTGAAGACAGGATAACATCATCTTAATAAGTGTTGCTGCAAATTTAATATCCATCAAATGCTCTTTGGACTTACAATTTCATGTCTGCATCTGAATCACTGAAATGTTGGTTAAATAAACAAATGCTGAAAACTAAAATTTTTCTGATAAGTAAAATAAATTACCTTCATCATTGTTATGGCAATATATCGAGCTTCCTTCACTATCATTGGTTCATATGAAACATCTAGCTTTGGTGATGCCAGCCCTCCATAAGTCATGTCAGTATTAGAAGATGCAGCTGTTACTGCAGGACTGCCAGGAATCCTTTGAGGTTTCTTCGCTTGATCTTGTTGTAAAGACATTTTTTTCTGAGAAACAGGGACAGCTTTCACTTCCACCTAAACATGGTATTATAGAAACCAAATACTGTTATTATTTAATTGTCACTGACATCAAAATAAGCAACTTACAATTATAAACTCATAATTATGTATACTTTATGTTAGCATTGGTCTGTCTCTGGCATTCCCTTCAAAGGCTTATTGAAAAGAGTTCAAATGACCTCAAGATGGGTTGACAATATGAACCATGAACACGGTGTAAAAACAAGGCCTCATAGTTTTGGAATACATAATCCGAGATATCAAAACATAAAAACAAATGCACCACTAATAAAGTACAGGAAAAGATAGTGGAATGAATCTACATTAAGTTATTGCAGGGACTAACAAATTATTTTATCAGGTAATGCAAGTGTAAATGCTTTCCCACAATCTCAGCACATTTTAAAGCACTAATGTCAGTTTGAGCTGCACTGTTCTACAGAAGAAAATGTACTCTATTGATAGAAGTTTCAAAAATTAACACTTAATAAAACAAATCTTATACCTAAAGCCCAAATATGTTTCTTTACTCTGGTGAAGAAAGAATATTATTAGACAGCCCTATCACCAACATCAACATTTGATTTAAGCAATCTATTAAATAATTAAACTTTGCAACTCACTTTCTTTAAGAATAAAATGGGACTATCTTTCGTCCACTAACTCTACAGTATAGATGCAAAAAACAGATTCGTTAATGGATGTTAATATATTGAAAATACAAATTGTCTTATAAAAATACCTTTTAGATATATTTTCCAGGAATTATAACTTTGCAACTCAATTTCTTCAACAAAACGGGACTATCTTTGATCTACTAACTCTACTATTTCATCTACTAACTCTACTATTTCTGAAAAATACTTTTCAGAAATATTTCCCAGGAATTATAAGAAAACATTGTTTTTATTTGTTTATGCATTGGCAGAAAAACACTTGACCCCCAGGCAACCACAAATGTACACACAATTTAAATACCACTTTAGTTCTTCAGCAGGTATCACCATTCTGAGCTTTACTCAAAGTTTCTGCTGCTCCCTACAGACAATAGTTTTGTGGTTGGCAAGAACAGGTAATTCAACAGGATTGTCACAGAAATAGAAAAAGTGCAGAGATAAAAGTGATAGTATTTTTAAGTAATTGAGAGCTACCTCAGAACTACAGACTGTCTTTAATGTTTATTGTTCTTAATAACGCGATTCTATGGAATCAGTAGTTAGAGACTTTCGCTATTTACATAATGTTAGGCACAGGTGACAAATATGTTCCATTAAGTGACCACTATCTTCAGGTGAGGTTACAAGAGATCAGTATTTGGACTGACACAAACCCCTGGAAATATTAAAAACCCATTCTTATATTTAAAAAATGGCAGTTTACAGGTATATGGTTAAAATTTCAACTCAAACACATGTGCCAGCATAAAAAGCTTTAAACTTTAAACGATTAAAAAATTTGAAGATGATACAGACAGGAGTCAGGGATATACTGGATAGGAGAAGGTGGTTCCCTGGCAAAGGCCCCACTCTCAAGCCTGGAAACCATGACCCTAAATGAGAACAGTTTATCCTTGTATTCCGCCTAAATGTTGCCTTTTTGGCCAGCCCTGCCCCCCTACCCTATGCCCCTATAAATCCCAGACTTCAGCTAGCAAAGAGACAAGTGGCGAATACCAAGAGGAGAAGCAGCAACTGATGAGACGCGCGGCTTAACCTCAGACGGCACCACTTAGGAGAGGAGCATGGCTGGAGACGGCTGGGCTTCAGGGAAATATCACCTTCTTCTCACACCATGCCCTTTCTAGCTCCCCTTCTGCTGAGAGCCACTTCCACCATTTGATAAAATCCGCCGTGGCTGGGCGCAGTGGCTCACGCCTGTAATCCCAGCACTTTGGGAGTCTGAGGCGGGCGAATCACAAGGTCAGGAGATCGAGACCATCCTGGCTAATACAGTGAAACCCCGTCTCTACTAAAAATACAAAAAATTAGCCAGGCGTGGTGGCGGGTGCCTGTAGTCTCAGCTACTCGGGAGGCTGAGGCAGGAGAATGGAGTGAACCCAGGAAGCGGAGCTTGCAGTGAGCTGAAATCATGCCACTGTACTCCAGCCTGGGCGACAGAGCGAGACTCTGTCTCAAAAAAAAAAAAAAAAAAAAATCTGCTGTATTCACGCATTCATTGCGTTTCAAACCATTCATATGTCCTGATTCTTCCTGAATGCCAGACAAGAATTCAGGACACACTGGGTGCAGGAACCCAAAAAGGCTGTCATGCTGATTCTTCACTGAGCTGTTTAACACTTAGCCATCCACAGACAACAAAGCTAAAAAAGCATTAATTGTGACACACCCCTAGATGCTGCTGTGGGGCTGGAGCCCAGAGGCGCTTGCCTGGGCCCTGGCACCTGCTTGCCTCGGTGCTCGCCATCCTGCAAGGGGTCTGAGTGCAGCAGTCAAGTAAATGAGCCACACCACACCCACATCCCAAGTCCCACAAAGGGGTCAAGGGAACTCTCCTGTCTCAAACATATTTGATATTAAATTACAGACACTATTTTTATACATACTATTTCAATTTAACCTTTCTGTAAGCAACTGTATTTACCCTAAGTATTTAATAAATTATTATTAGAGTCTATGTGTGTATGCACCATGAACCTTGAAGTAAATCACTGAATAATTTTATACTTTAAGAAAACTGAGACATTATAGAATAACCATTCTGCTTTCTTTTACAAACTGTGTTGCTTAAAAAAAAGTTATTCTTGTATTTCCTATGTGACTTTCTCTTGTCAATAAATAAGATTTCCTTAAAATAAACTTTTTTTTTTTTAATTCACAGGAAGTTTCAAAAATAGATGAAATGTCCTATGTACCCTTCACTCAGGTTCCCCCAATGGCTACATTTTATCCAACACTGTCAGACACTGATGGTACTGAACCAAAACCAGGAAATTGACATTGGTACAATATGTGTGTTTAGTTCTAACTCACTTTATCACAGGTAGGGAACAGTCATTTTATAAGTAAAAAATTATAACAATAACACTTGTTGCTTTTGAAAGCATTTTGGAACTCACTGAAATATTAGCTGCAAATCAACTTTTATGTTTCAAATAATTAGCTATTACTGCATAAAGATTTTAACAATTTATGAACAGTCTAAAGTGCTCCTAAGACTTCATATACTAATAGGCTGAAAGTAAAATAGGTTAAATTAATTTTGTTTCCAGCTAATATAATATGATATTAATACATTAAACATCAGTAGGAGCACAAATCACTTCTTCTAGATAGTATTTAGAGTGGTTTTCTAGAAAGTTTCTAAATTGGATAAATCTGACATGAATTTAGAGCACACTGAGTAAGAGGTTTAAGTCAAGGAAAGATAGTAGGAGAAGCAAATATATGGAGGAGAAAGAAGAGGAAGAAAAGAAGGAAAAAGGAGAAGGAGGTGAAAGTGAAAGAGGAGAGGGAAGAAGAGAGGAAAAAAAAGCAGATCCATCATATGGTTAAAAAAAGAACTCTAAGATGAAAAGAAAAAAAGATGAAGTCTGACTTTCAAATGCAAGATATAAACATACCAGATATCAAAAGAGATAATAAAAGGTGCAAAGGAGAAAACACAAGAAAGAAAATACAACTAAAGAAATACCAGAAGCGTAACAGTATGAACATGGTATTAGAATGTTGTCACATGAATAAAAAACTTAATCTTGAGGGTTCAAAGATTGGATTTAACAACTCACTACATTGAGAAATTCATCAGTGAATACACAATATACAAACCCTTCAACATCTTAATGTGTATTGTACTGTGATCAAAAATCTGTCCTTGAGTAGTAATTTTTTTCATATCACTATCAGGATAACTTTATTTTTAAATCTTTTTTTCTTATAATTTGTGATGCTTTTTGCATTGTATAGAATAATTCCAAGTAGGCATGAACTCAGTTTGTGAAGGGTATGACTTGCCTTAAAAAATAAGATAGAGAAAGCATCAGAGTATAGCATATTATGTATGTATGTGTGTATGTATATATAAAGTATATTATATGTACTTAACATATGCTATTACATAGACACTATTCCATCATACATTATATTTATATCTTTGGGTTATAATAAAAATTCTGACTATGGATCATGGCCAAATATTTGAAAGATACTGCTAAAAGACTGATTTTGATTTAGTATCAGGGTTGAAACCTTTTCCATACAGTTTTATTTACTGGTCTTAAGTCATGTAAGCAATGTGTTCTTATTTTTTACTTAGGTAAGATGCTACATTGGCATTGTACTTCTTCACGCTATAAAATAAAGAATGCATGAAGTAGTTGAAATAGTTCTACTGAAAATAATATTGAGGCAAAATTAGCTACCCAATGAGCAAAAAGGATTTTGTGGCTTAATCAGCTCTAAGCTTCAAACAACCAATCACTCTATAAGACAACTTTGAAGGAGGAAAGGGCTGGGGACTGCCTATATAAAATTTTATTCAATATAATTTTTTCAGAAATAAAAGTTTTAAATGAGATATTCATATTAACAGATTAAATCACAAATAATTATGTATAATATGCTCTGAAACATTATTATTAATATTTCAGGTAACAGGTATCCTAAAAACTCTATATTCATCAATATGGTATACAACTATTTCAATTCCTCATTCTTTTACAATCTAAACTCATATATTTCTAACTTAATGAGTGTTATTTTTAAAATGTGGTTTCAGTAATACCAAACACAGAACGTACTTGAGTCTTTCAAAACTATATACAAAATTTAAAAATGTATTCTTTCATGCATTTATTCAATCAATACATATTGAGGGGCTTCACTGTATGTGTCTAGCACTCTTTAGATGGATACTTTCTTATCCCTCCTTTGAGTCCCCGTAACAGGTAGCAAAATGTAAAGAACAAACTCACAAAAAAAACAGGTGTAACTTGGACACTTGGGGACTAATTAATATAAACAAGTCATTTAAACAAACTTTCAGCATCACCCTTTATATAAAGAGGGTAGAACAAATGGACTCTCAGCACTTGGCATTTCTAAAATTTTATCAGTCACTGCAGCCAGTATATAGATGTCTGCTAATTTAATCCAGTTATAATTACCTTCATATTGGGAACATGTACCACATCCCCATACTGGTCTTTTGTTTGAACAGTTATGGTGGTAGGCCAACCACAACGAATATCATCCTTATTCAGGATCAAAGATGTTTTCTGAGGATCCGCATATGAATCTGGCTGAAGCCACCTAACAGTAATGAAAAACAAATAAACAAAACCCCAAACACTGATCAGCATCTTCAACAATTAATATAAAATTAAGCCAAATGAACAAAACTTGTATCAAACAAAATGCTAAAACATTATCTTCATTTCCAACTCAGTGATAATCATGAGTGTCTCCCTCAGAAACTGTTAAGGACAAATTCATTAAAAAAACATGCCTAAGCACAGGAGATTTCTGATATTTAAATACAGTATAAAAATACTTTTTAAAACCAGGAAACTTGAAATTTTAACTATGGCTAATTTAAAATCACCAAGAACACGAATGTAGGTTGTGCATAATTTGAAGTCCTGAGCAGGCTCATTCTCTCTGAAGGAGCTCCACCTTACTCTGCCATCCTGCAAGCCTGGAAAAAGCAGTGTCTCTGTAAAAGCAGGGGTAGAAATGGCCCTCTACTTGCCTGACAGCAGCCAGGTTCAAGGTGTACTGCCCACCTTTTTTTCACACAGTTTCTCAACTATCTTCCTCATTACCTTGCTTTCCACCTAAAATGCATCAATGTTGTGTAATTTGTGATGTTCATTCCTGAATTCATTCTGTGATCTACACATTCAAGTTGTCCTGTGAGCTGAGTAATAAGTAATTCTACTATGCATTACATAAAAACGTCTGCATAGTATAGTAGTGAGGCTGACTTAAGTGATTTGACATTCCTCTCCAATCACTATTTTGTGATTTTTAAAAACTAAAGAGTAATCTCTGCAATTGTAAAATTAAAACCAGAAAAAAGTTGGGATTTTTTTTTTACTAGTAAAATCATGCAGGCCAGCATATTTTTTCCCTTTTCATCCTAAAAACAAAAAGCAACAAAAATAATCAATTAACAACTATAATAAATTTAATTTAATTAATTTTTTTTTGAGATAGGGTCTTGCTCTGTTGCCCAAGCTGTTTGCAGTGGCACAATCACAGCAACCTCCGCCTCTAGGGTTTGAGCAATCCTCCCACCTCAGCCTCCAAGAAGCTGGGACTACAGGTGTGTGCCACCATGCTTGGCTAATTTTTGTATTTTTTGCAGAGACAGGGTTTCGCCATGGATTGCACTGGCACAATCAAAGCAACCTCTGCCTCCAGGGTTTGAGCAATCCTTCCACCTCAGCCTCCAAGTAGCTGGGACTACAGGAGTGTGCCACCATGCCTGGCTAATTTTTGTAATTTTGTAGACACAGGGTTTCACCATGTTGGCCAGACTTGTCTCCAACTCCTATGCTCTAGCAATCCACTTACCTCAGCCTCCTAAAGTGCTGGGATTACAGGCATGAGCCATTGCACCTGGTCTTATCATATACTATCATAACTATTCCAGCCTGGGCAACATGGGGAAACTCTGTTTCTACAAAAAATACAAAAAAGAAAAATAGCTGGGTGTGGTGGCATATCTGTAATCCCAGCTACTTGGGAGGCTGAGGCACAAGAATCGCTTGAGTCCAGGAAGTGGAGGTTGCAGTGAGCTGAGATCATGCCACTGCACTCCAGCCTGGGCAACACAGTGAGACCCTCTCTCTCAAAAACAAACAAACAACCGCCAAACAAAAATATTAACTATCATTTTATATTTCAGCAAGTTAAACATACACAAACCAGACTTTTTTAAAGTAGTATTTTAGTATTCTAATGACTCCCCTCTTTCAGAAATGAAGAAAGATGAAAGCCCTAAAATAAAGTAAGTAACTTAAAGTACATTTACCTTGCAAGCCTTCCACCACTTGATCCTGGGACACAGGCAATAAAATCATCCAGAAAAGACTGTTCATTGCTTTGGATTTGGAGTGGTAAATTTCCCTCAAGTGCTTCTAATATAGTTGGTGAATGAGAAAGAGCCAGACCCTTTCCAAGAATTCCAGAATGGGTTTTGCACACCTGTTAAGTAAAAAAGAATATTTATATATTCTTAAAAATAAAACTTTAATTACATAAAATATTTCAACATGCAGATACTTTCAGATAGGCCTTTACGGAGAAATCATTTTCTCCACGTACCCCACTGTTCCTTCTTTTAACCCACAGAATAGGAAATTCCTAGGAGAGAAAAATATGAGACAATATTTCCAGTCTCTTTCCTCCCTCAAAAATAAATGCCTTGTCAGAGATCTGCATGCTGGATAAAATGGTGTATCTCCTTCCATGCCAGTCCTCTATATGTTATGTCCTCATTTTTCAAGGCCAGAGCTCCCTTCTGTCAGCAACTGTGGATGTCTCCCCCTTTTTTCTTTTTGAGACAGGGCCTTACTCTGCCACCCAGGAGTACAGTGGTGCCATCACAGCTCATTGTAGCCTCGACCTCCTGGGCTCAAGCGATCCTTCTGCCTCAGCCTCCCAAGTAGCTGGGACTTACAGGCGTATGCCACCATGGCTGGCTAATTTTTTTTAAAACTTTTTGTAGAGATGGAGTCTTGCTATGTTGCCCAGGCTGGTCTTGAACTCCTGGCCTCAAGTAATCCTCCCACCTTGCCCTATCAAAATGCTGGGATTATAAGCCTGAGCCACTGCACCCGGCTTCCCTCTTTTTCAGTCCCCCTTACAGGCAGCTATCATGAGTAAGGTGTGTCTGTTCTCTTGGGTGGGTGGGCACCAAGGTCTTGACTTGGGTAAAAAGTGGGTGGAAGCCTGATTGTGGCAGTACACACATCTCATTAGCCTGCCTAAGCCTTACTAAAGTTAAGAAGAAGAGGCAGATAAAACAAATTTTAGGTTTCACCTATCTGACAAGCAAGTCTTATGTTTTTGGAGAGACTTGTTTTAAATGCTGGAACTCTGAAAACTTTTTACTGACTATAAAATAAATTCCAGTAAGATTTTTTCATAGAAAATAATTACATTTCTAGTACTATCAAATTTGAAATTATACAGTTTCAAAAATAATCATCTTTGGAATCAAATAGACTTAAGTACAAATCCTGGCTTTGGACAAATTATTTGCTGTGTGCTCTTAAGCTAAAAAGTTACCATCCCTGAATCTGTAAAATGTATAAACTGGTCATCAAATAATCTCTCTTACACAGTTAAAAAATTCAAACTAAATAATGCATATAAAATATATAATACATTGCCTAACAAATAGTGTTTAATACATGTTAGATTATCAGAATAACTACCTTACATGCCAAAAAGAGGCAATTTGGGACACCATTTTTTTTTTCTTGAACAATAACATAATAAAGATCTCTCCATATCTGGTCTAGATGACACCTTATATACCATAATAATCCCTGAAATTATAAACCATATATGAACTCTGATATGGTTTGGCTCTGTGTCCCCACCCAAATCTCAACTCGAATTATAATCTCCACATGTTGGGGGAGTGACCTGGTGGGAGGTGACTGAATCATGGGGGCAGACTTCCCCCTTGCTGTTGTCCTTACAATATCTGGTTGTTTGATAAGTGTGTAGGCCTTTCCCCTTCTCTCTCTCCTGCTGCCATGTAAGACTTGCCTTGCTTCCCTTTTGCCTTCTGCCATGATTGTAAGTTTCCTGAGGCCTTCTCAGCCATGTAGGGAACTGTGAGTCAATTAAACCTCTTTTCTTTATAAATTACCCAGCCTCAGGTAGTTCTTTATAGCAGTGTGAAAATGGACTAATAGAAACTCTTTGATAGTTCTCCTTCACCTAGAATGTTGCCTGACACATATTGTTTATTATATATCTGTTGAATTTATTTTTATTTTTGAATCTTAAGGTACAAAGATTTAACTTTAAAAAAGGAATACACATAAGATGCCAATGGCTTTTTAAAACTCAGACGTTTCTTAACATTACTGACAACACTACAGCTCCCTATGATCAGAAGACAGTGTTCAAAATCACAAACTTTTTTTTTTTTTTTTTTTGAGACGGCGTTTCACTCTTGTTGCCTGGGCTGGAGTACAATGGCATGATCTTGGCTCACCTCAACCTCCGACTCCCGGGTTCAAGCGATTCTCCTGCCTCAGCCTCCTGAGTAGCTGGGATTACAGGCATGCGCCACCACGCCCAGCTAATGAGACGGGGTTTCTTTTGTCACCAAACTGCCAGCGAACAAATCCCAGTGCAGTTGCTCACTAGCTGTGTGATCATGGGCGAACTGCCTAAATGCTCTATGCCTCATTTGTAAATGGAGATAAAACTTTTTAATTCATTGGGTTGCTGTGGGGAGTTAAAAATGCACAAAATGTTTAAAATAGTGCTTGACAAAGATGAAATAAATGTTTTCATTATTACCGCTTTGATTAATTCACCTCAGGAAATAAATAAAATGTAAAGCACTAGCCTTAGCAATTACAAGGTCTGGGTACCAGCCTTTGTTTCCCTTCTGAGTCTTCAAGAAGTCACAAAACTTCTTTGAACTTCAGTTATTATAATTGTAAGATGCAAGACCTAATACTGATTTCGAAGTGTAATTATAAAAAGAGAGAGATAATATTAAAGATGCTGAAACCTATGACGTGCTCTACAGATATTATTTAAATCACTATTACTAACTACATATACCTAGTATAGAAAATAAGTATGATCTAAATTGGTGTTTTCCAAATGTGGGCCCAAAGTTCTCTGATCCATGGCAGAATTAGAAAAACTAAGGCTATAACAGAGTCTTCCATTCTAAGACCTTTCCATCTGGGGCTATTAAAATGTCTTTTATTTTATAAGACATTGCTGATAAAAAGTAGTACATTTTTAAAGAGTGTTTTTACTTAATAAGTTCTCAGGAAAAATATTTTTGGAAAATTTTACAAATCTATCACATCCTAGGGTCTGAGTAACACTGATCCAGTTGAGAGACTCTCAACTTTTCTTCTATCTTCACACCATTGCTAGATGCAAAATTTTCCCCATCACTGATGTTCTCAGTGTGTGGTATCCAATGGGGCTCACTTAGCAGTACATCAGAAACTCTGGTTTGGCCTAAGTAGGTATTACAATTTGACAAATGCTGTCTACAGATTCTGATATTTCCATCCTATTACAGATTACTAGCTAGCTGAAGTCAGACTAATGAAGTAAGAAAACAATGTAGTCATCTCTAGGCAATTTTGAGAAATATTAGGTTGACGTAACAGATCCAAAGGGGGTATTGCGCTGAAATATAGTACTCATGTATTTCCATTCAGTGCCAAATGTGCTAGTTAATGCCTAAACGAGCAAAAAAGGTAAAGCAAACAATAATAAAAACAACAAATGATGGCTCCCAATTGTCTACAGGCAACTAGCCCTAACCACTTAATATGACATACTGGTTTGTCACAGACTGAGCTCACCAACTGTACCAACCTCACCTTTTGCTGCTTCTTATAACACAACTATACATCCTTTGTGAAATGTCTTTCCCCTTTCTCTAGCAGGCAAAAAAAGAAAAACAAATTCTTTCAAGATGCAATTTAAATGGCCACAGTTCTGCAAGCCATCCTCCGCACCCTTGGCACTTGATTTGTTTTTTTCTCCCGATGGATTTTTGTCTAACTCCAGAGTCAATTACCCACCAAATACATAGGGCTCACATGGGTTTCTCCCACCAAAGGGAGTAATTATAAGTTATTTATCTCTATAATGCCAATGAATAAAGTGAAGTACTTAATGAATGAACCCAATGGTCAAGACAAATAGGCTGATCTGAGTGATAATACTTTTTAAATTAATGTACAAAGTTTATCCTTAAAACATTTGGGACAATACCTGCAATGCAGCCTCCTCAAGAATTTCAAGGTCTTCTTCTAATTCATTACCTGTTGTGTAAATAAAGAGTTTTACTAAAATATGTCAATATTTAGTTTAGTTTAATTTTCTAGTCCTTTGCATTCATTACACTTTTTTTTAAAAAAATAATTCTGCTATTCCAGATTGAAAAGATTTGTGATTCTGGAAAAAATCCCAGTGGCATACAGTTTAATATATAAGATACTTCCAGTGGGAATATACTACAATTCTCAAGGCAATACTCAAGAAGCATCCACGGGTGATTTGCCAAAGATATATCCTACATTTATGAATATAAATGTATACTTTCTGAACTTAGTGTATTCGTTTTGTCTAAAAAAAGAGGGAACAAATTATTTCAGATCTGGGCCTTTATATTTTGGTTGCCTTACAGAAGAGCTATGACTTTAGTAAACAACAGGGACTCACAGAAAAATATAAGGCAGTGACTGCATCCCCTAGCCATTTTCTCCTTTATTAGTTAATATAGAACATATTTTATTTATTGATCTTTCTTTGATAGTTTAATTATTAAATGTTACTAATAAAGTAATACTTGTTCAATGGGAAATACTCAAATTGTATAGGAGTGTAGAACAAAAAATTCTAAACCTCTAACCAGTGCCATGCTCCCTTAAAACTATCCAGTGTCAACAGCCTATGTGTTGTTCTAGAAACTTGGTGTGCAAACAAACCAAAAAGGTATATGTGTTTCAACCACACATAAACATACTCTTTTTTTTTCTTTTGAGATGGAGTCTCACTCTGTTGCCCAGGCTGGAGTGCAGTGGTGCGATCTCGGCTCACTGCAACCTCCACCTCCCGGGTTTAAGTGATTCTCCTGCCTCAGCCTCCCGAGTAGCTGGGACTACAGGCATGTGCCACCATGCCCGGCTAATTTTTGTATTTTTAGTAGAGATGGGGTTTCACTGTGTTAGCCAGGATGGTCTCAATTTCCTGACCTTGTGATCCATCCACCTTGGCCTCACAAAGTGCTGGGATACAGGCGTGATCATACTTTTTTGTAATATACAGAGTAATGTATGCAAAAATGGGACCTTCTTCTGCAACTTGCTTTTCTCAATATAATTTGGACAGCTTTCCTTGTTAGGCTGTATAGGTCTACTTTTTCAAAGAGCTGCATAGACTACCATTGAATGGCTATGCCATTACTTATTTAACCAGTTCCCAACTGAAAGACATTTTGGTTGTTTCCAGGTTTTACAATCACAAGCACTGCTATATTAATCCATCCTTCAACATACACTTTTTGAGTATTTGTGCAAGTATGTATAAAAATTTTCTATGTCAAAAAGTATATATAATGTAAAATTTAACAGCTATTGACAAAAATAGGTTGCTAGCAATTTTCCTCATGTGGCTAGAATACAAGGTCTCATTTCCATACATATATACCAATATTAAGTGGGAGAAAAGGAATGGAGAAGAATAAAAGGGACCAGGAAGAGAAAAGGGAATAAAGAAGGAAAGGCAGAGGAAGAAAAGGGAGGAAAAAATAACAGTGGGAAGAGTAATCTTCAATGAAGGAGTAAAGATGGATTTTGGGGGGGGTAAGAAAATAAAACTTTAAACCATGTATAGATATTAGAGAATCAGTAAGCATTTTTATTTTCAACTTTACTCCCTTGATTATAGATTAATCTGTATATCATACAAATTTGCTCCATATAAAAAAGTACCACTTCTGCCACTGCCTCATCTCTGTTCTGCTTCAATGAAAAACTCTTCTAAAGAGCTACCTATATTCAAATGGACCGCCCTTCCTTACTTTCCATTCTCCCTCTCTCCTCTGAAAGTACTTACAGTTCTCTCATTTTGCTAACATATTTCTTATTGCATATACAAGCAACCAACAAGTCTTCAAGTCCAATGATAGATTTTAATTCACTTCTCAGAGCATGCAAAAATCCCAGGAACATCCCCTCTCCTGGTTTCTCTCCTGCTTCACTGACTGTTCCTTCACAGTCTCATCTGCAGCCTCCTCTTCCTGTTCTGTGCATCTTTGAAATTTTGATAAGTCACAGCTTTAATCCTAAGCTATCTTCTCTTTCTTATCTACTTGCTCTAGAATATCTTTCACACAGTCCCATGCCTTTAAATAACGATCATATTCAATTACATTTCTATCGACCTGTTCTCTGATCTAGACAGTGAGTATTCAGTTGTCTACTTGATATTTCCACTAGAATATTTAAGAAATATCTAGAACTTTTGGTTTAATACTATATATTCAGTGCTTGGCTGAATATACACACTATACCCACTGCCTGGCTCAAAGCATGTATATGCATAAAAAGGGTGTCCATGTGCGTGTGTAAATTAAAAAAGGTCAGAGGATACCCTTGAGTCTCTAAACAAACTCAAATTACCAGTACATGAAGCAGTTATTGCTCATGAATATATGAGATTACAAAATTCATTTTGCAAATCTATTTTTAGACCTTTTATAATACATACAAAACAAAACAAAACCCTATCAAAAAACATCCAGTATTGGCCACACTTACCAATAGGAAGTGCTAGGTCCTTCTTCATCAGAGCTGCTGCACAAACCCCACCAAGATTGGCTAATTCTTTTTCCAATTGGATGACTCCCTATGGAATTGCATAAAATTTGCTGCTTTAAAAATGTTTGAATGATAATACGGATTATCAACAAAATGTGATTTGAATTCAAGCATTACTTTTAAAATGAGAAGGAAGCACGTGAAGCTAATGGTTAAATTGAGAGTAGATGAGATTCAGTACTCAATGTTGTGGCTCAGGCTGGTTATAAGGTTCAGGTTTAAAGGTTCATTGTTCAAATAACTGTTCATTCATGACTTTGGTCCACTTTGTCCTTGGTTTTATTTTATTGTATGATTTAAAACATTTAGACAAGATGATAGCCCCTTTTTGAAAACAGGTTCTACTGTTTACTCAGAAAGGTATAGCCAACTGAACAGGTTCAGGGCAGGTATAACTATACTTCAAAGGCTGGGTCATGTTGCACAAACTCCATCCTCTTCATGTATTAAAAGTAGCAAAACAGACCACTGCACATAAACTACAAAATATTTAGAATTGCACACCCCTAGGTTAAAATTAATTTCTTTTTATTTTTTTTGTAGAGAAAGGATTTCGATATATTGCCTAGGCTGGTCTCAAACTGTCTCAAGGGATTCTCTCACCTCTCAAAGTGCTGCAATTACAGGTGTGAGCCACTGCACCTGGCCCCAACTTTTCGAATAGAGGCAACAGTACAATTTAAGTCAGTTAGAAGCACAACTCACTAGCCCTTAGAAACACAATCTTCCTTAAAAGAATGAAAAGATAATTCATTCTTACCTCATCAGGTCCAGGGCTAAATTCATATCCAATTGCAAAACACTTAAAACCATAGAAAGAAGCTTTGTCATCTTTCACATAATCTGATGCAGTCTCCAATGAAAAAAGGGCCTCATTTCCTAATAAAAATGCCAGAATTGAGTTCAAACTCTAAAACAATTTTATAAAAATTTCCCTGTCTTTTATCCAATGGACTTTCTCTTTTATCACAAGATAGGTAAAAACACAAATCATATACTACATAACTTAAATAGACTTGTGGCGGGGAGCGTTCCTATATCTACTTGAGGAAATTGTACCAAAAATAACACTAGAAACAACAGGTCTATCGCAAATGAATTGTTACTTTTTTTCATAATCAAACTCCCCTGCTTAATAAAGTACTTCAGTTACATGGGCAATCATTTTTCAATTATTTGTCAAATACTGAGGTTAGCCTTTATATTTTTCAAAGTGGGCAATCCTCTACCCTGGAGTGTGGCTTTTTCTGATCTTTTCCCAAACAAACAAACAAATAGGCAGGTCAGAGTGGAAAGAAGAAGTTTCTGAAATGAAATTGCCTATTAGTTTGAAGGATCACAAGAGTAGTCCTGGTTAACTGGTTAAGAATGCAACAAACCATAAGTTTTAAAACATAGTTTCTCTTCACACAAGAAAGTGGTTTACGAATTCTCTTACAAGGAAGGACTTCAGTCCTTAGGTAAGTTCTGAAAATTTAGCACTTCCTGGGAAAATAAAAGATCTAATCCATTGTTTTCTATAATTTGGACCCAACTACACAGACAGCTAGCTACTCCTCAACGTTAACACTCTGCTTTGCTCAAGCTAATCTTTTTTTCACAAAATCCTTAAAACATTGTCTTCTCCAAAACTCAGATCAGGCTGTGCCCCTTGCCCAGGGTACCTTATTTATTCCTCGAATGCAATCCAGATACATAGTAGGTCTTTAATAAATTTCTCTAAAAATTAGATAAACATTTTCAATGATACACCCTTACTAAATATACATAAATGCACTTATTTTACCACATAAAACAGAAGAAAAAAAAAACTTACCTGGCAACACCAAAACCATAGTAGGCCACCCAGAGGATCCTGAAAATTTCTTTAATTCTATCCATGAATTAAGATTTTCATGAACAGATGTCAATTTTGGTCCATATCCTGAATTCTGAACAGTTCTGACAGGAATCAACAAACGAAGGACATCTTCTGACTGTGCAGTACCACACTGAGGGTCAAATTCGATTGTCATCCACCTCACACATTCTGGGAATGTCACCTGAGGTCAACAGGCAAAGCGACATGAATACAGATATATATATACACAAACATACACATCTGCATCAGTATGTGTATGTGTGTCTATGCTTTTATTAAATGACACAACAGGATAAAGTACAAAATTAAAATAGAACAAAATGTTACCTATGACAGAGAAGGAGGAACAGAGTAAAGAGGACAGAGATAAAAGCTAGATTTGTTTCATAAATTTGACTTCAAAGTATGTAATTATGTAAAGAATTATAAAACAAAATCCAAATTTAAAAAGCAATTCCTAAAATCTAAAATAAAATAAATGACTCTCTAAGTGTATATCCAATGAACGCATAATCATGCAGAGAGGGAGCATTCCAACTTACTTTAAACACAGTAATTTGACATACACTTAGATGGGATATACTTCAAAGACAAAACACACACACACACACACACACACACACACACACACACACACACACACCCCAAATGAAATAATTTAATGATTTTCTAATTCTGATATTCCCAGTGTCACTAATAGGAATTTTAGATATAAGAGAAAGGAGACTGAGGTGTGTCTGTGGTCCTTATTTGAATTAGTATCAACAGTATAAACTCATGAGGTATTTTATCTTTAAAAAACTATACACATAAATCTATCTGTACATAAACATATATACATTTATGTATATACATATATAAATATAACATGTGTGTGTATGTATAACAGAAATCAGGACACTTTGAAAAAATGGTTAGTTCCAAGTCTGAGGCATCAAACATATAAAGGGAGCCTGGAACATCTTATTCTACCAGAAAGCAAGGAAGCTAGGAATGACTGCAAGAGGGGTGTCTGAAAGAACCAGCAGGTAAGCTGAAGAGGCTCCCATCTAACAAATACATAGGATCCAGTTTCTTCAACAAACAGAACTCAAGGGAACAAAAAGAGAGAGAGACAGAGGGAGACTTATAGATTTAAAGGGACTTAAGATTAAAGGGGACTTAAGAGACATACTAATCACAATGTATGGATTTTATATGGATTCTAACTCAAATTATTAAAAATTTATATGATGTTTGAAGACATTAAATTGTTTTCTTCAATGTGATAATACTATGGTTATATTTAAGGGTCTTTATATTTTGGAGACATTGTATCAATAAATATCATAAATGTGCTTTAAAACAATATAGGAGGTTAGGAAGTAGGTTGGGAATAAATAAGACAGGTCTGACTAACAGTTGAAACTGCTGAATCTGGGATGATGGATAAACAAGTGCACTGTACTAGCTTGTTTACTTCTATATGCTTAATAGTTTCTACCATGAAAAGTGGAATATTTTACAAGCACACAAAATATAAGTTTATCCTTCTCTTCCTTAATTTGCATGATACAATGAAAAAACAAAGAATACGGATTTTGAATACTCTCTAATAACATTAAATTTATAAACATTTTATACATAGTTTTTTTTAACATTATGTATAGACTACTTTAAATCTTACATTGGGGTTGTAAATTTTCAGAGCTCAGGCTGTGGTACAAATAATGTTAGTTCAAAAAATACAATTTAAAATTGTTAATGCTTATATCTACTACTATTGCAAATCACAGCATGAAGTTTAGCATTATATACCACACTATACTTGTAGGAAGATTTAAGAACAACTCTCATAAACCAATAAAATTTTATCATCTTTGAGATAAAAATTCCATCTTAAATTATTTTATATATCCAACAGTGCCTAACCACCTGCTGATTCTCTATATGTAAATACTATAAAAGAAAATACACTTGTAAATACAGGCCAGGCATTCTTTAAGATATCATCAGAGAACCTCATGCCAAGTTTTACATTCGAATCACACTAAGAACCGGTGCCTACCTTGTAATGCATCACACAGGCAGGTTTATACGGGTGCTCACTCTCTATGACAGCATAGTGATTGGAGGTTGTACAAGCAGAGAGGCCCTGTTCAGGCTGGTTTCCTGTGGTGCTATCTGTCGACTGATTAGGGTTGAAGGCAGGCGGTGCATACTTCTGATTCAAAATGGCAACTGATGGAAGCAATTGTTGGACAAGGCCAAAGACTTCTACAGCCACCTAGTACACATATAAAAATATGGTTAAATGAGATACACGTGAAAGTGGTTCTAAAATTATGCATTACAATAATTGTTGGTTACTCTAATAACAATTTCCATCTAAATTTTCCACTAGTTAAGTTTTTGTCCAAAGAGAAATCTTTCAATTGATTAAAAAAAGATTTATCTTAGATGTTACATGACAATATCTAAATCTATATTTTTAAAAACTTGTTTTTTCATGATCTGAAGTAAATCAGGTTTTACTTAATTATGCCAAAGAATCAATAGTTTATCATTTCTTCCATCTCTTGAATATGTCACTATTTTAAAACACTCTTATCCTTTAACATTGCTATTGTTATTAATGAAGACCATTTGGCATCAACCTCATAAATTTGAAAAACCTCCGTTAACATAATCTTTCCTTACATATCATATTTCTAAAATTGCTAAAATCTATTTCCCATTCACAAATTCTTCAAATGTAAAGCCAACAAATAAGCACAGCAATCCAGTAAACAATACTAAGAAGAGAGAAGTTTAATAATCAGCAGATCTATCTCTGCTTGTTACCTATATCCCAGATGCCTCAAAGATGCAAGTTTTTGTAAAGACAAGACACAAAGTCTTTTTTTAAAAAAGATATTAAAAAAAAAACATTCAAAGTTATAGAATTAAATTACACACCTTGGGAATAGCAGCAGCTACTGGTCCTATGTAGGCTATAATAAGGGGGAGCAGCATGGAAAACAGACTGGAAGAACTCAGCAGTTCTGGAATGTCATCAGCTAAAAAAAGGCATAAAAGGCATTAAAACTATAGTCAGAAGGTAATTTCATTGTACTGCATACATGCTGTACTACATCTATATTCTGCTCTTTTGAGCGAAACTATAGTTGACACCAATTGGGTGCTTGTCAAGGGCCTGGTACTATTCTAAAGGCTTTTGAGAATACATGCTTTATCTCAACTAATACTCACAATAAGATACTTTTATTATCCCCAATTTTCAGAAAGGAAAACCATGGCACATAGGGTTTAAGTATCTTACCCAAAATACTTAATACATAAGTACATGTACCTGTAAAATAATAGAGCTGGAATCAGAACCTAGGGTAATGGAGTCTTTATTTGAAATTACCATTCTGGCACCAAACATTGCTGTATCAGTGACATTAGGCAAATTACTTACTCTGTAACTTAGGTTCACAACAGTATTCCTCTCATTTGGATGTTGGGAAGATTAAACGAGGTAATATATGTAAAACACTTAGAACAACACCTACACATATTCAGCACTCCAAAAATGTTTACTGTTATTAAGCTACATTGCTTTCTGTTTTTCCAAGAAAAGCACTTTGCTGATTAACATTTTAGTCAGTTATCCATGAACATGGTGCTGGAAAGATAAGCTGAGCCTATACTGTGAAGACCTTTATTTTATAAGCCAATTATTCTCCCAAATACTGATTCCTAGGTCTGCTGTTATATCAAAACAGGCTGCACACTTATTTAAAAAATAGTTTTTTAGCCTAGCTTCAGGCCCTGGCGATAAACCTAATAGTCTTTATTTTCAGCAAGCTTTCCAGGTGGTTCTGATGTTAAACTAGGTTTAGGAATTAATGTTATACAATAAGGAGGTGGAGGTAACTTTTTTTTTTTTTTTTGAGATGGAGTGTCACTCTGACATCCAGGCTGGAGTGCAGTGGTGCGATCTCGGCTCACTGCAGCCTCCGCCTCCTGGGTTCAAGCGATTCTCCTGCCTCAGCCTTCTGAGTAGCTAGGATTACAGGCACCTGCCACCACGCCTGGCTAATTTTTGTATTTTTAGTAGAGATGGGGTTTCACCATGTTCCTCAGGCTGGTCTCAAACTCCTGACCTCATGATCTGCCTGCCTCTGCCTCCCAAAGTGCTGGGATTACAGGCATGAGCCACCATGTCCGGCCATAACCATGTTTTCTTAATGATAACTCTGCTGCCAGTGTGAAGAATAACTAAACAACTAGATGGAGAATGGGGGAAAGGCAGCAGTGAGATTATTGGGATATTAACCCTATATTAAAAAATGAAATGTACTTGCACCATGGCAGTCTAAATGACAGCAGGAGAAGAAGTGAAAGAGATGAGAATACAAACTAGAGAGATTCCAATGGAAAAACTCATAGAGCTGAATTTAGACAAGTGCCTCTGAGGAGATGGTTAGGGTACCCCAGAGTTTTGGGTGGATAGCGATACATTACTGGAAAAAGAACAGAGAGGAAGAAAAAGCTTTTTGACTACTAAAAGAAGAATAAAGACCCAGTTTAACACAAATACAATTTTTCTTTTACTAAATTAACTAAGAAAATAAGAATATATGGTAACTCCTTTTGAGCATTCTAAATAATTCTGCATTACAGTATGGAGAGTGTGACCTATCCAAAATTAATGCATGCGTGGATCTATAAATAACACTTATAGATTCTATAAAATTGTATAATAGAAGGCTCCTCTTCAATAATTCTATGCAAAAATTTAGTGAATAAAGAATCTAAAATATGACTACTGAGAAAGAAAACATCTTACCATCCACAGCAAGAGCTCTGTGCAGGAGGTCCTTAGAGGCTCGAACGACAGTGCTTACAACAGACAATGCTCTGCTACAGTTTTTATCTTCTTCATTGGCTTTACTCAGAAGTTGGGATTGTAAATCTCCATCAAATTCACTCCTGTAGCATGAGCAAACATGAGATTATTTTACAATGGTAAGTAAAACATGATCCAGTGCCAGAAATCATATCTAGATCTGAAGATAAAAAAGTAAACATGCAACTATATAATTATAGGGAATGATAAGGGCTTTGAAGAAAAACAAAGCAGCATAGGGCATAAAGTGAAGGGTGTTATTTTAAATAAGATCAGTTCTCCGAGGAACTCATATTTAACAAAGACCTGAATGAATTAATTAAATTATTTACTTATTTGAGACAGAGTCTTGCTCTGTCGCCCAGGCTGGAGTGCAGTGGCATGATCTCTGCTCACTGCAACCTCTGCCTCCCAGGTTCAAGCGATTCTCCTCCCTCAGCCTCCCAAATAGCTGGGATTATAGGCATGTACCACCACGCCCAGCTAATTTTTCTGTTTTTAGTAGAGATGGGGTTTCACCATGTTGGCCAGGCTGGTCTCGAACTCCTGACCTTGTGATCCACCCATCTTGGACTCCCAAAGTGCCGGGATTATAGGAGTGAGCCGCCGCGCCCAGCTGACCTGAATTTTTTTTTTTTTAAAGACCCATGTGAAGAGCTGAGGGAAAACTGTCAGGGCAAAGGAACACACTGGTGAATTAAAGGAACAGAATGAAGACATGTATGGCTGGAAGAAAAGGAGAAAGAGTGAAGCGTGATGGGTGGGAAGGGAAACAAGATTCAAATTGTGTAAGGTTTGTAGGCCACATAATGACTTTACATTTTATACTGGTATGAGAATGGGAAGCTGGGTTTGGAGCAAGGGTGGAACTTGGTATGATTTATATTTTTATCAGATCACTCTGGCTGTGCTGTGGAGAACTGATTGTAGGAGACCAATAGTGAAAGGAGGGAGACTAGTTTAGAGGCTTATTACAGTTAGCAGGTAGAGGTTGCAGTGGCTTGGTCTAGACTATTAAGTATGGAAGTAGAAGAAAAGGTCACATTTAGGACATTTTAGAAGTACAGCTGACAGGACTTCTTGATGAACTAGGTGTAAAGTATGAGGGAAAGAGAAGTCCAGAATGACTCCAAGGTGTCTGGCTGTAACTGTGGAAGGGAGATGAATATTCTAGCCACACGAAACCTCAGATGTCTACTAGCCAACTATAACGAACATCCTTAAAGAGAAAGTGCAGCTTCTGGTTAAGGGTGTATCACCTGAAATCTGACTTCCTGCCTACAAGTCGCAGTAGCATAACTTAACAGAGGTGTGACTCTGGACAATTCAGCGTCTCAGTTCCATCATCTGTGAAACAGGGATAAGGAAAGTACCTACCTCCTGGGGTTACTGCGAGGACAAGGTGAAAAAACACAGGTAACACACTCAAAGCATGTCCTGGCACACAGTAACTAACACCATCTCCACTAGTGTCATCCAAATGAAGATGTCAGAAGAGAGACCTGGAGTCCAGGGCTCAGAGGTCATGAAGGCTAGGGTTGTAAACTTGGGAGCTATCAGAGCAGGATGGTATTTAAAACTAAAGGACTTTAACATTTTTCATTTTTAAAAAATGTAAAGCTAAGGGTATTTAAAGCTTAATAGAAAACATGAAAATACTCAAAACACTGTATTTTGTATAAGATATAAAGTTTGGATGGCAGATGCTCTTAGTGGCTCTCCAGCTTTCTGAAACACGTAACTCTTATGCATAACAGAGTTTTTAATCCATAGTTTAAGAAAGAGAATAATGTACTATTTATTGTAGTGCTTATGTAACAGAAAGTTTTTCTTGACTGGGGCAAAAGACTAGACAGCTTTTGTATTTCAGCAGCAACACTGAACTACATAACTATTTACTGCCTGCTATTTCTATTCTATTTCTCATGGAAAGAGGAAGCAGAAAATCTATATCTAGGGAAATTATTTTATACTATCTACGTAGGCACCACCCCTAGACTCTTTATGAAGGAAAGAGAGGAAGCAGCAAGCCTCTGAAAGTGACATGGAAATTCAGTGATTTAATGCCAAGTCAGGCTGAGGACAAATGTGGTAAATGGTACTCATGACTACCTAAGACGCCAGCTTTGCCGCTACAAGAAAAATTCAGACTCAGTGAGAAATGTTTATTTAAAAGATTTTTTTAACCCAAGGGTTGTTATCATTCTTTTATTTTCCAAGGTTTACATAAGGAATGGTTTTTGTTAAAAACATTATAAGAAACACACTACTATATATTCTAGGGCCCCAGGGGGCAGGTCCAAGATTCATAGACATCAAAGTATTCTGTGACTAGATAACAGGATCAAGGCAACACCACTATCTGAGTACAGTCTATCTAATCATTAGTTTGAGGTATTTTATAAAAAGAAATGAATATCCTTTAAATTTGAAATTGCAGACCAGAAATTATAGAGTGACAGCAACAGCACATATGCCCAGTGCACAAACATTTCAATGATATTGAAGAAATAACAGCAAAAATATTTTAAAGCATTAACTTTTGTAGCAAACATTGAATTTATATATTAAAATGAGATTTCTTTATATGAATTTGTACAAGTATGTGCTAAGAAGATACACTGTACAATTTAATTATAATTATCCAGTTAGCAATTTTACCTGGTAGTAGACTGTGTATGTTCTACCACTGTAAAGTATTTCCGTTATCTCTATACATTCACCCACCTATAGTAGAGTATCTGTGGGATCTGTCCTCTGGTTTGGTTTGTGCCATTACTGCTCAAGCTGCACGTGCTGAATGTGAATGTCACACCATCAGGGCACTGAACTGTGGTCATTCCTCCATCTCCATTGGCTGTACGGCTTCCATAGTTCCTCAAGCGCACAGCATATTTAACATTTTCCTTCATTATAAAGATGTAAAACATCTTTTATTCACAATGTACAGAGGATATACAAAAAGAACTCTAGCAGTAAAATAGGCAAATATACTGAAATTCTTTGTCATATTTACAGATGATATAATTAAATAAGTTTTTAATGAATCAAACATGATGACGGCTAACATTTACTGAACACCTGTTGCATAAAAGCAACTGTCCTAAGTACTTTATGGAATTTAATTAATCCCTAAAATGACCTCATGAGGTAAGTATCATTACTATCCCTATTTTACAGATGAGGAATCTGAGGTTCAGAGAAGTTAAGTAACTTGTTCAAAGTCACGCAGCTAGTAAGTGATGGAACTAGGTCTGAACACAACTAATGTAACTAGTGCCTGCTCTTAATTTTACTGCTAGAATATTAGCCATACTATATATATATATATATAAAATATATATATATTTAAAATATATATATTATATATTTTATATAATATATATATTTTATATATATAATATATATTATATATAATATATATTATATATATATTATATATTATATATATTATAAAATATATAATATATATATAATATATATTATATATAATATATATAATATATATTATATATATATATTATATATTTTATATATAATATATAATATATACATTTTATATATATATTATATATTTTATATATAATATATAATATATACATTTTATATATATATTATATATATATATTTTATATATATATATATATTTTTTTTTCTGAGACAGGATCTTGCTCTGTCACCCAGCCTGGAGTGCAGTGGTGCAATTTTGGTTCAATGTGGCCTCCTCTTCCTGGGCTCAAGCAATCCTCCCACTGGTGCGTTCCATCACACTCAGTTAATTTTTTAAGGTGTTTCTGTAGAGATAAGGTCTGACTATATTGCCCAGCCTAGCCTCAAACTCCCAAGCTCAAGTGATCCTCCCTCCCTGGTGTCTCAAAAGTACTGGAATTACAGGTGTGCGCTACTGTGCCCGGCAATAAGGGATTTTAATTGCATAAGCTGATACTTTTCCTTGACTAGTTTAACTTTTAAAATAATTTTAGATGTGAGGAAAAAGAATGGTGAGTCTATTATATTTTTAAGAAAAACTCAGAGATAGAAATATATAGGCAAACAGACATGAGAAAAAGAATCCATAGGAAAAAAGCTGTCCAAAATATAATGCACTGTACTTTTAAAATGTGAGCTATAGAAACTAATGCTTTATGACCCATGATATAAATTTCACAATAAAAGCTTTTTGGTTTTTCAGTATCTAAATTCTTCCTGATGAAACCTCTCGTGTAAGGATCTTAACCAAAATTCTGCTCTATAATGAAATTTATTTCAGTTGAATTCAGAAATACTTTAATTTTATTTTAACATCTATAATTACTTCGATGTGGTAAAATTTCTCTATTTTGCCAAATATTGTTAGAAAATAGGCTGGGCGCGGTGGCTCACACCTGTAATCCCAGAACTTTGGGAGGCCAAGCGGAGTGGATCACTTGAGGGCAGGAGTTCGAGACCAGCCTGGTCAACACAGTGAAACCCCTCTCTACTACAAATACAAAATTAGCTGGGCATAGTGGCACGTGGCTGTAATTCCAGCTACTCGGGAGGCTGACACAGGAGAATCATTTAAACCCGGGAGGCAGAGGTTGCAGTGAGCCAAGATCACGCCACTGCACTCCAGCCTGGGCGACAGAGTGAGACTCCATCTAAAAAATAATAATAATAATAATTTAAAAAAAATAAAGAAACAAAACAAAACAAAAACACTTTTTTTTTTTAAATGAGTTAGGGCACAACAAGAGAAGAAAAGACAGGAGCTAATATTTATTTTTCATATTGTGCTAGACACTAAGGCAGGTGTTTTATTTCCATTATTTAATCTTAATACTACTACAATGCAGGTATTATTCTTCCCAATCTACAGATAAGTCTCAAAGTGGTTAAATAATGACCTGCCAGTGTCTTAAAGTCAGCATGTGGAACAGCAGGTATCCAAAGCTAAGTCTGTTTGACTACAAAACTTCCTACTACTCCTGACTTTAAGAAACATTATGCAAAAATATAATATAATGTGGTACAACATTAGGTACGTAGTAGGTACTCCATAAATATCTAAGTACCATATAAAGGATAACTTACAAATAGCTATAGGTAACAAACAAAATTCATGGAATACTCTTCACTATTTTAACTACATAATAATACCTCTTATTCACAATAGAAACATTCAGTTGAAACTACCTTTAAAGGAACCACTTTGTCAAGTCTGATCTCAGCTATATCACTGGGTGAGTCATCCGTTGTGTACGTTCCTTTCACTAATTCCAGAGATGTCCATCTGTGGGAATGAGTTGAATCTCCTGCGTGTTCACTCTAAAAAAAAAAATGAAACACAAAAATTCCACCAGACTCTTAATTTTATTGTATGAACAATTTTGATTTATAATTATTATTTTTAAAATTTATTTTCTTGAATATAAAATTAGCCATTAGTATTTTCCCACACATACGAAAGAAAAAGTTGGGGGTACTATATACATTTTTATGTGATTTCTTGAGAAGACTACAACATAAATAAGCTTTTCTCATCTGATGACTTAAACTATTTCTACTTCTTCACATTTATAAAGCCTAATGAAGTAGGGAATAAATTCAAATTAACTAGTGAAAGGAATCAAGTTAGAGATAGAGATAGACTTGCTATTTAATAGGCAGTGATTTACATGCTACCCCATCTGTCCCATTTTAATAAAACTCAGGTACTTTAATTTTAGAGAATATAGAAAGATATAGCTCAATCGGTCAACAAATACTGTCTTCACTAAGAATCACCCATTAGTACTCTATGACATAGTCCATCTCAACATTGTGTTTCTTGAAAAATGACAATGTGAAAAAAAAAAAAACTACTCAAGACTTGTCATCAGGGACTTAGCAAAACACTTTTAGTCTTTAATTCTACTTTAAATCTTTCTCTTTCTGAAAGTACAAAAAATATGAAGCAGTAGTGACCCAAGGTGGAAAGATGGAACACAAACAATCAGGTAAAATCATTATTTTTCAATTTCTTTTCTTTTCTTTTTTTTTTTTTTTTTTTTTTTTTTTGAGACAGGGTCTCACTCTGCTGCCCAGGCTTGAGTGCAGTGGCATGATTATGGCTCACTGCAGCCTCAACCTCCCGGGCTCAAGTGATCTTCCCACCCCAGCCTCCAGAGTAGCTGGGATTACAGGCATGCGCCACCGCACTCAGCTAATATTTGTATTTTTTGTAGAGATGGGGTTTTGCCATATTGCCTAGGCTGGTCTTGAACTCCTGTGCTCAAGTCATCCAACTGCCTCAGCCTCTCAAAGAGCTGAGATTACAGGTGTGAGCCACTGTGGCCAGTCTTTTTCAATTTCTTTAGTGTCATTCATCAGTGATTGATCTAGTAAACCCCTGAAGGTATGGACCCATCATACTATGACAATGGTAAATCCTGATACACAACCCACTAATCAGGATAAATACTAAAAGGGTGATACTTACATCATCAACCAACACCTCTAATTCATATTCATGAATTCCACCTCCTCCATAGACAGAGAAACCAACCACAACTATTCCAGGTTTGTCTACTGAAAAACAGATTGCATCAGGGGACCCATTCCCAGTGTTCCAACTTCTGCCCTGACTTGTTTTTGTAAATCGGTTAGCACTAGCTTTTACAGAGTGAAGAGAATTAAGTCCATCAACCTGTGAACAATAAAAGCAATTGTATCAGTAGTTGGTACACCTTTAACAAAACCATCCAAAGGTTTCTAAGAAGTCTAATAAAATAACCTTTATTTAATAAGTGGATATAAACATTCCTAAAGGTATGTTCTACTGAGAGATTAACTCACAATAAAACCAGATTTTATCATTCTAAATTCACAAATCAATGTCACTTGACAGTATTTTCATCCTTTAGCCATATGAAACTATACTTTCCACTTAATTTGTAATGTCAGAAGTACAAGCTTGTCTTATCAGTCATAATGTATGAATAAATCATCAGACTTTGAAAAGAGATGCTAAAAATTTCATCGAAATTCTATAGATCAACAGTTTTCAAACTATGCAACACAGAGCTCTAGAAATTCTGCAGAGATAGGTGTGCAAGGAAGAGGTAAATTTATGGTTCCCCTCTTCAACCAGACTATGTCCTCTCTCCTCTTACCTGTGAATTTGCAAGTAAGACTTCATTTGAAGAAAATGGTCTATACCCTAAGATTGAATACTACGAATATATACAGTGATATTTTTGTAACAGCATTCAGTATTTGAATACGTACACATACACATGTGCAACTATACTAATTATAGACTTTCACTAGAGAGAATTAGAGAACTTACTTTGGGTTGAAATCGCTCTTTTTATTTACAAAGCCTACTTCTAATCTAAGTTGGCTACAGAATTTTGGGAGACTAAATAGATAAAAAAATGGAAGTTTATGATTCTAACAGAAATTGCAAACTGCTCTGAGAAAGAAATATTCATCTCTAAGCCAGGACCTGTGGGAACTCCCAAAGTTGTATACCAGGCACCCTGTAACTTTTGGTATTCCTTTTCATTGGAAAGGTAAGTTTAAAGGGGAGAACTCTTTAGTAAACTTTGGAAGGGTATCTACACATTATAGACTTTCCTGCATCCTGCAGAGTATACTACCAAAGGAAGGTATTATAGACTAAATGAGTAAATGTAAAAAGTTAAAAAATTTCTTGACAAGGGCTTCAATCGTCTCTGAGGCCAAACTCAAAGTTAACCAAGAAACTTAGAAAGTGCTTCCCAGGATGAGAGACTAAAATTAGCTCAAGTGTATGCGATGAACCATATGTATGCGAATTTCTTACGTATGAATTTCATACAATGAAATTCTAAAGGCTAAACTGTCACAATTAATCAATAATGTGTATATATTGGATGGGTTAATTCAGAATAGGTGTTAAAATAAATTTTTTAAAAAAGCAAAGATTAGGAATTATAAAAGTAAAATAGAGAAAAGAAGTTCCTTGACAAGAACTTGGGAGCTAGGGCCACTGAATATATGCTGATTATTAAACATTCATTTGAATGATGTAAGATATTTCATATTAGGACATGATTTTCCAAACCAATCTACTGTCTGTTTTTTAGGAGGAAAAAACAGAAACATTCCCCAAATTCAGTCAAAACATTCAGTTAAGTTATAAGAAAGAGTAAGGCAGTGAAATGGAATAAAATAATGTTACTTTACAAAATGTAAAGGCACTTTCAAAGTGATTTTCTCAAACATAATATTTGATACTTTGAAAACTTTGTGATAATGTACAACTAAGTACAACAAAGTGAATGCATTTAATGCCACTGAACTGTACACATAAAAATGATTAGAATGGCAAATTTTATATTATGCATATTTTACTATAATTTCAAAAAACCTGTGATAGAGGTGAAATAAAAATTATTATTCCAATTTTAAGTATGTAATTCTCTAGGGTCAGTTGAGTGGGCAGAGCTGAAGTCTAAACCTCATTACCTTTCCCACACTATGTGTGCACTATGAGTAGGGCCTGACTTCAGCAACGTTACTCATCTTCCAGCAGTGAGAACTATCTTTGCTTTTCACGGGGCATGGTGGTGGGCTTGTGCAATAGGGCAGATGACGACCTGCTCTATGAGGAAAATGTATACTTTATATTCCCTGTGGATGCTGGGTAAACTGGTGAGAGAGAAGTAACAAATCAGAGAAAGTAGGAGATAGAGAGAAAGGCAAAAAAGAAAAACAATGCATTGGGGTTGCTAATCCAATCTGAAATTAGCTTCCACAAAGCCAAAATAGTTGAAAAAAGAAACTGTGTAAAAAACTTACACATGTGCTTTTTATCCAGTGTCAAAATATAATGTATTACCTCAGATCCCAGGGCTGACGCTGTCAGTTCACTGACAATGCTGGCCAGTAATCCACAGGTGTTAGAGACGAGGTGGGAGGAGAAGAGTTCATTTTCTCTCCTCAGGCTGTTCCTGACTGGTAGCACAACAATGACCAGCATTTTCTCCAGAACTTCACGGAAGCTTGTCATCCCTGAGATATTCTCTTCACTCTGCGATACATAAGAAAAAGTTCTAAGGTATTGTTTTATTTTCCTTCATAGGAGTACTCAATTTGAAAACCTTGTCTTTCTGATACTCTTAAAATTCGGACTTGAATCAGGGTCAATTTCTACAAATCTTTCTGGTTATATGTGGAGCCACTTTTCACTTAGAAGTTCTTTTTTGAATTATCTGTCTCTGTGTATCAAAGTACCATACATTTACGAAATGTTTTTATTAGCTTTGAGTCCTATTTTATTCTCTTATTTAACTTTCAATTTACAATTCTATATGACAGACAGGAAACTTCTTTCCATTTAAAAAGCTTTTTTGGCTGGGCGTGGTGTCAGCAATACCAGCACTTTGGGAGGCTGAGATGGGAGGATCACTTGAGGCCAGGAGTTTGAGACCAGCTTGGGCAACATAGTAAGACTTTGTCTCTACAAAATGTTTTTTTAAAAAGTTAGCTGGGTGTGGTGGTATGTGCCTACAGCCCCAGCTACTTGGGAGGCTGAGGTGGGAAGATCGTTTGAGTCCAGGAGGTTGAGGTTGCAGTAAACTGCGATGGCACAACTGCACTGTAGACTGGGTGACAGAATGAGCTCATCTTAAAAAACAAAAATAAAAAGCTTTTTCTATAGGACAAGGTCTTAATCTGAGATAATAAATTCTAGTATATTTAGCTGTAATGCAACTCTAGTCTGTGTAAATCAATTTTTTAACAAAATTCTTTTTGTACACACATATGATTCCTATGTAGTTTTATAATTTCTACTGTATTTGTTTTCCTAAGCGGAGATAAGAAAATTCCAACCCCTACCGGTAGAAAAATTTCAAGAAGTCACAGAGTCTCAATAAAGGAAAAATACTTTATTTTTCAGAAAAAAGGGAAAAGATGATTAATTTAGCTGATTTCCAGCATGAAAATGATTTATGTGAATGTTTCCTATACCTATTATTTACAGTGCTTATTTTAATATACCAAAGTGTTATTAAGTAGATATTTTTAAAATTCTTTATTTTCTTATCGTTCTATCTTAGAAATCTAAAATATTATATTAGAATGTAAAGTATCTGCAACTTACCTTCAAATGGTTCAGGAAAAACAAATATGTAGGTATTCATTGTATAACTCTCAAATTTTTTTAAAGGTGCGTGATTAAACCATTAGAGCAAAAAAACTTCATTTTATAGGTAAATATGAACATTTTTCAAAAATATTTAAAATAATCATTTTGTAAATATACTTAAAAATAGAGAAGAATAAGCACCAAGCTAAACACGCTTGGCTTGGTGTGTTTATAGTTTTATTGCCTCTGTATAAAAGAGGCAATAAATAAAACCATTTAGAGTTTTAGTGCCTCTGTATAAAAGATTTCAGAGACAGACCTACCTGGCTGAGTTTTTCCATATGTGCCACCAAAAGGGGAAAACGATGAACTAGTGTTGAGTCGTTCTCTGTACTAACTTGTTTAACAATTGATCGTAGTAATACTTCTCCATCATACGCAATCGGGAAGATGGAAGTCAGCTTAACAGACGTGTGACACAGAGCTGACATAACAGCTGCAAGGAGTCGGCTACTTGATGTCTTGAAGTTTGCTTCTTGGATATCCTTTTAAAAACAAAAATATGGCCCCCCAACCAAAAAATATAGCATCAGTATAATCTAAGTTTCTGAATACATAAAAGGTAAACCATCTTTTAAATTATACCAAAATTTTCTGTCACTCGGTCATTTAAATTGTCTTGTTATAGAATAATACTACATCTATATATTAAAAAACAATTGTTTAAGTTTCTATTCAATGAAGATGAAAAATTAAGTCTGGTCAAGAAAAATCAGGCTCCTGTCCTCTAGTAAATGAGCATTTTTATATTTTCATATCCTCACAATCACAGTACTCTCTAGCACTGTTTCAAAGGGAGATGCCAAAAAGGCCCCAATTAGAATGTATCTAAGGTATTTTCAATAAGGACTGAGACTATTTTTCTCAAATAATAAATGATGCAAATTACAAATCTGTGCTATTACAAGCACATTTCACTAAGGTCACAAAATTATATTATCACATTCCATAATTTACCAAGAAAAATTAGTAGCATACTTACAAAATTTTATAACAAAGCATTAAAGCCAACACATGATATCCTAATTCACAAAATTGTGTACACATTACCTAGTCCTTCAAACATCTGTGTTACAAAGTTAAGCATAAAAGCAGAGTAACATTCCATATGTTAAACCAACATTTGCTAAATCTAGCCTGTTCTGTAGCAAAGAAGAAAAGAACCATATCAGACTGGGAAGGTTCAGAGTGAGAGAGTAATTAAGTTGTGCACTAGTCCAGGCAATAATCTTGCCCCTGGAAATTGAGTGGTAAAATATACTACTCTGCTACATGGATGCAAAGTTGCCTGGGATGCATTAGTGATGACAATGATTTTTTTCACGAAGGAGGGCGGGGAGGCCTAGGACTTCCAGTGCACTGCTGAATATAAGTGGTGAGTGTAGATACCACGTGTCTTGTTTCCAAACTTAGGGGCATATTCAGATTTCACCAGTAAGTGGGATGTTGTTAGTGAAGATTTTTTTTGTAAATATCTTTTTATCAGATTTAGGAGTTTCCTTATATCCTACTTTCCTGAGAGGTTTTCATCATTGAGTAACTGCTAGTTTCATCAACCACTGTTCCTGTAGCTATATTGAGGAAATCATCAATTTGCCTTCTTTTTTCAGTTAACATGGTAAATTACATCGATTTTCAATTATTTAACTAAGTATTTCTAAGATAAGTCCCACTTGGTTATGATATATTGTTTACATGTTCAATTTGGTTTGATAATATTTTTAAGAGCATCCATGTTTCTGAGTGATATTCATCTGTAATTTTTCCTTGTAGTATCTTAGTTAGGTTTTGGTATAGGATAAAGCTAAACTCATAAAATTAGTTGGGAAGTGTTGCCTCCTATATTTTCCAAAAGACTTTGTAAAAGGTTGACATTATTTCTTTCTTAAATGTTTAACAGAATTCATAAATGACAATATTTGGACTTGAAATTTTCTTTGTGGGAAAGTTTTTGATAATTTTTAAATGGATATGAGGCAATTCAGATTTTTCTATTTCTTAATGTGTTAGTTTTGATAAAATTATATTTTTCAAGGAATTTGTCAACTTCCTCTAAGGCTGAAAAATTCACCAGTATAAAGTTGTCTATAGTGATAGTCCCTATTTCTTTTTTTTTTTTGAGATGGAGTATCACTCTGTCACCCAGGCTGGAGTGCAGTGGCACAGTCTTGCCTCAATGCAACCTTCACCTCCCGCCTGCAAGCAATTCTCGTGCCTCAGCCTCCCGAGTAGCTGAGATTACAGCTGTGCACCACCATGCCTGGCTAATTTTTGTATTTTTGGTAGAGACTGAGTTTTGCCATGTTGGTCAGGCTGGTCTCGAACTCCTGACCTCAAGTGATCCACCCACCTCAGCCTCCCAAAGTGCTGGGATTACAGGCATGAGCCACCGTGCCCGGTGAACCCCTATTTCACTTTTGATTATGGTATTTCATGTTTTTTCTTTCTTTCTTCTCTCCCAGTCAGGTTTGCTAGGAGTTTACCAACTTTTTTTCTTCAAAAAACCAACTTTCAGCTGTGTTAATTTTCTCGACTTTCTATTTCATTGATTTCTGCTCTTATCTTTATTATTTCCTTCCTTCCTTCTAACTTTGGGTTAGATTTGCTTTTCCTCCTAGATTCTTAACGTAGCAGCTTAGGTCACTGATTTTAAACCTTTCTTCTTCATATAAGCATTTAAGGGTATAAAGATCTCTTTTAAGCAATGCTTTAGCTAAATCCCACAAATTCTGATATTATGTTTTTATCTTTCTATGTGAAACATTTTAAAATTTCCTTTATAACTTCTTCTTTGATCAACTGCTTACTTAGAAGTGCTGTCATTTTCCAAATGTTTGGTGCTTTTTCTTGATATCCTTTGCTATTATTGATTTTTACTGTAATTCTACTGTTGTCTGAAAATATATTCTTTCACATTTTAATCTTTTGAAATTTATTAAGACATTTTATGGTCTAGCATATGATCTACCTTAGTGAATGGTCCCAAATATTTCTTTTAAAAATCATGTGTACTTGAAAAGAATATGTATTTTGCAGTTTCATATCCTGTTTTGTAAATGTCAGATCAAGGTGGTTGACAGTACTGTTCAAATCTGCATCGCTGATTTTTTTGGCCTCGTTCCTCTATTAATTACTGAAAGAGGAGTGTTAAAGTCCCCAGCTGTCAATGTGAATCTATTTCTCCCTGTAGTTCTGTCAGTGTTTTGCCTCAGGTGTTGTGAAACTCTGTGACCTGGTGCATAAAGGTTTACAAAGGTTGTGGCTTCCTCATGAATGAATGAACAATGCTAGTATGCCTGTTCTCTCAGCTCTCTCTCCTTCCTGTTCTCACAGATGAGGGTGGCGGGGGCCTCCTGGTGCTATCCCTGCTCTCCCCTGGTCACTATGGTTCTTTTCCTCTCTCCCTCTCTCAGAATCACTCACTCCAATTCAAAAACCAATCAGCAACTGCACAATGTGCCTACCAATTTTGTAACTAAAAGATGATGAAGCAGATTTAAAAAATTTTAAACTTTGCTTATATAAGTCATGTACACCAAATGATTTCCTAATTTATCTTTTATACAAGTTAAGAAGATATGGCAACTGCAATTTATTTTCTTGAAGAGTATTAAGCAATATATCAGATTTTCAACTAACATTTTACAAACTTAAATTACCTGATCCAAACAATTCAGCAGATCACAAAGGCAAGCCCACTGTAAGGCAGGAGTTGGGTAGAAAGAATGAAAGCAGGCAGTGAAAGTATTATGACATTCCTGAAGGACAGCTTCTAGAAGACTCAAGGGTTGACTGAGATATCCTTGAGGATCATTATCCAATTTCACCATGCAGTGATCAACTCCTTCTGATAAAATTTTTCTTAACAAAGTTCTGGTTTTTCCAATACACTCTGCTAATTTGCTAGTTTCTTCTACAACTGCTTTTCCTGTAGCTTTGAGGGGGAAAAAGCAGATTGGTAATTAAGCAAAATATTAAATATGCATGAAAACAATCAATATAATTCAGTAATTCCCTATACAGCTAAGTATCACAAGTACTAATGTCTTAGAAATGAAACAACTTAGAGATTAAGTGTAGTCCCAATTTTTAATCTAAATGGAAGGGGGAATAAAAACCTAGTTTCAGCATTTAAGTCCAAATTGCTTGTTCAAAATATTTCTATTTGACAGAATTTGTTTAAAATTAAACTTTATTAGATTATTTAACTTTGGCCCACTATTACTTTTTGTATCAGAATGACATGTAATCTATTTTACTCTTTATAAGCAAATACATAAGCATCATAGCAAGCTGACTTTCTCCCCTCATTTTAGAAGCAGCTTAAATGCAGCTGGGGGGCATAAACTCTCAGTTATCTCAAAGTAAATCTTCTCAATGTCTCTAATATTTTCTCCCTACAGTCATTTAAAAAAAATGCATCATACCTGACACTGGGTAAATTTCACAGGTATAGACACGCAATAACCTCAGACAACAGGTACCCACAAAGCGCAGTCTCTCTAAATCTAGGAGTGTAGCTGTGAACTGGAATCCTTTTAATCCTCTAAGTTCTTCAACTCCTAAGACTAAGGTGGTCCAGCTCCAGTGAAGAATACTCAACAATGACTCAAAACATTCCTAATCCAGAATATGAAAAAACAGACAACAATTAATTCAAATGATACCATAAACTGAATCAAATGGAAAGGCAATGGTAGACAACTTCAAAACTTTCTCCTGAATTTTTTTACTGAGTTTTTTAATTGAATTTTTTTACTGAGCCCAAGACACTTTTATAGTTCATTTATTAAATTACCCTTAACAGTAACTTTGAAGTTTGTTACAAAAAAGGTAAAGTAGTTAAGCATTTCTAAAAACAACATTCTTCAATATTTACCTATTTAAAAATAAATTTTTCAGTGTTCCTGCTACCCAGCTATCTAGCTTATCATATAAACAAGGGAAAAATGAGAAGCACTTATAAAACAATGCATGTTTACTTGAAAGAAAAATAAAGCTTTTTACAGTCACTGTAGTAAAAAATAAAATAGAGTTTTAGTGTTAGATATCAGTAACAGTATCAAATAACTTATTTTATGTCTATATATTAAAATTTGCAATACAAACTACAGTCAATTTTTGATAAATACATTAATAGAAGATAAAAATTGACTAGAAAATACTAAAAAATTCCTATTTTGATTATTTAAAATTCTAGCATATGAGTTTAAGACGGTAGATTTTCTTTGCAGTTCTAGTCTTCTGGTTTTATCATGGTTAAATGATGACAGATACCACCTGAATCTCAAAGCAGAGCACTTACTGCCCCATTCCCACCAAATCCCAGAGCTCCTGAAAACGAGTTTATAGATTCAATTTTTTTTTTTTTTTGAGATACAGTCTTCCTCTATCACCCAGACTGGAATGCAATGGTGTGATCACGGGTCACTGCAATCTCAACCTCCTGGACTCAAGCTATCCTCTCACCCCCTCAGCCTCCCGAGCAGCTGGGACTACAAATGCGCACCACCATACCCAGCTAATTTTTAAGTTTTTTTAGATGGGGGTTTCACTATATTGCCCTGGCTGGTCTTGAACTCTTGAGCTCAAGCAATCATCATGCCTCGGCCTCCAAAAGTGCTGGGATTATAGGCGTGAGCCAATGTGCTAAGCCCTATAGTTTACCTTTTAAAGAAATGACTGAATAAGTTTTGTATATAAAGTCTACAATTACCTAATGGCCACAAAACCACTTAAACATAAATACAAAGGGGTCACCAAGCACAGAAAAGTGAGATCACTAAAGAAAGCATAACAGAGTCAAAGATCCTTATTTGAATCAAAAGATACCAAACTCAACTTAATACTAATAGGATGCAAAGTTACCAAGAAGCCAAAGTTCTCATAGTCTTTTATTCAAAGCACAAGGTCTACAAACTGCCATGGCTCTTTTGGAAGGTCAACTTTGAGAGGATATACCAAACTTTAAATGGGCATATTTCCAGTAGAAGTATGCACATAAGTACACAAGTATTTAAAGATGCATGTGTATAGATGCTCATGAAGCAAGATGACATAATAAAAAATGACAATCAAAGTGGTTCTTTGATAGATATCAGATTGAATAAATTAGAATAATGGTACGCAAACAGAGAAGACTGACAGAGCCAAATGTACTGCCAGGGAAGGATGTCCATGATATATAATACGAAATTTTCTAAAAAAGATGAAAACTGTAAGTATCGTAAGAAACAAGCAAGCATGTTGTAGAGCATCCTGTATTTGATACGTACTAATAAGTTTTTTTGCATATAAAAATGGTCTGGGAAGGCCGGGTGCGGTGGCTCACACCTGTAATCCCAGCACTTTGGGAGGCCGAAGTGGGTGGGTCATGAGGTCAGGGGTTCGAGACCAGCCTGTTCGAGGTCAGGGGTTTGAGACCACCACCAACATGGTGAAACCCCCTCTCTACTAAAAATACAAAAATTAGCTGGGCGTGGTGGCAGGCGCCTGTAATCCCAGCTACTCAGGAGGCTGAGGCAGGAGAATTGCTTGAACTCAGGAGGCGGAGGTTGCAGTGAGCTGAGATCGCGCCACTGCACTCCAGCCTGGGCGACAGAGCGAGACTCTGCCTCACAAAAAAAAAAAAAAAAAAAAAAAAGGTCTGGGAAGATACACACCAAAATGTAAATAGTAGGTATATATGGTGATCATGAGAATGGGGGAAAAATCTTTCATGTACTTTTAGCATACTTTTATCTCATTCCTACCAGGAATATATATTCACTTGGTGGGTTGAAAAATAAATTTAAAAGGGAAAGAAACATTCTTCCTATGCATTTTACTAATATGAAAGACTACTAGCTATATTAATAAATCACATTCAGATGGTGCCTTACAGTTCCAAAAACATCTTATACCCCTTATCTCATTAGAAATTCAAAATGCTATGATGTAATTTACTTAGGTAACATACGTAAGAATCCTCAATTAATACATGAGAGATCAAGACCTTAATTTATACTTTCATTTATTTACATCATGTTGACTTTCCATTCTGCACTGTTAACCTCAATGGCACTGTGCTTCTTCATGTGTACAATGGGGATGGCAAGTGGTTCAACAAACTTCCTAGTTAGATATGCAACTCTTCCACCTAGTTCCTCAAGTAGTAATAACGCTTTTTTGGGCCAGCACCATCCTTAACTTTTCCTTCATTTTCTAATTCATTCAGCATATGCATTCATATATGATTTATTAGAAAAGCAAATCGTTATTTGTTTCAAAAACAGCAAGGCCAATTCATCTGGTCATGTTAAAATCATAGGCCAACACCTCCATTTTTCTATGATTTAAAGTATACTTTATCTGTGGTCTAGAATATAAATGTGAATACAAAACCAAATCTGAGTTTATAAATCTAGGCTAAGATAAACTTACAAGAGCAGCTAAACTCTAAACATCAAAATGTATCTGAGGACTGAAGAGAAAAGCTGAAATTTTTTAAAACATGGCTTACCACTGAGACAGTTCTTGCAAAAGACCTCTTTAAAATGTGTACAGGTTCACTGGTTTGCTGTTTGCCTTTTGAAGCACTGCCATCACTGGTTGGAAGTCTAAAGGCAGTAGACACATATAAAATTATGTTAGAAAGTCCAATGTCATTTTTTCTTTTTAAAGTATATTATATATTTTTGAATGGGAAAATAAATTATATATTTACATTTTTTTTTGCCAGGTAAAATGCCAATACAGGGCTTTTTTGAAACATTTTTCCAAGCTAAACAAAGTTTTTAGCATATGGGCACTTCCTTTAAATCCTACCTTCACAAGACTGAGTAGTAGAGGCTTTTTCCTCTTCTTAGAGAACATATATAATGTATATAACATATAACTTATATTCTCTAGTAATGCTACTATTAATGCTGTTATTTAAAAGTTATTCAACCAGTGAGTACCTGGGAGTAGTCCAATGCAACACGTTATGTTTGTAGAGCTACATATGACAAACAGTAACTATAACAGATTGCACAGTGCATAAAAACCAAACAAACGAAAAACCCTTTTGGGGAAAAATAAGGTTTGTAACCACTAAGTGATTACCAGAAAGAAAGACAGGGAGATAGAATTACTGTTCTAGACCATTTCCTTTGATTTTTTACTGCTTAATGAATGATAACATTTTTCAATAACGGTTTATATCCATTTGAATTCTTTATTCTAAAAGTATTGCAGTAGTCTAGAAATAAATAAGGTAAACATAGGCATATGCCTTTATACATGCTTAAATTATTGTAAGTTAAAATTTTAAAATAATGTTAAAAATATAATAAATATTATATGAGCAAGTTATTATTTGGTATTTTAGCTAAAGGTGAAAATTTACCAACAGTAGGGAATTTTCCAACTCATTTTATCAGTCTTATGAGACTACAATATATCAACCAGGCCTGCATCTATAGTCCTCCCCATCTCCCCTGCAATCTCACTTCTCCAAGACAAATTTTATTCTTTTATAACATTTGAAATTAGTAAGAAAATCAATGGATAGATTTTTTTTAAAGTCAGTAAAATATTGTTATTGGTATAATACAGATAATCTGAGTAATCAGGCAAAGTTTAAAATTAAGCCTGTGTGGAAAATGTTTAAAAATATACAAAATATTAACTGTTTTTGTTAAATATATTTATAGTTCTACCAGCATATTATAATTTGCTGAATGCTTCAAATAATTTTTCCCTATTATGCCACGTTTTGTAATGATTCTACTTCATTATAGCAAAATAATAAACCATACTAATTCAGTATAAATATGCTAAATACCTGTATAATAACTGAGGTATCTGACCCGCATTAACATCTGTACCATTATTTGATTTCTTTGAACTCTTGAACTGGAAAACAACCCTAAGAAGAGAAAACAATGATACCAAAAACAACATGATCATTACAGGAAATAAGAAATTTAAGAAACATGTTTTCCAATCTTATGTCAATGAAAATGATTCACTCTTTTACATAAAGAAAAGCAAAAAGGTATTTTCTAGATTTTCATTCTAGCTCTGAATGGGTTAGTCAGTAAAATGAAAGAACTGAACGTGATTAGGAGTAGCTGTCCTGTCCCTCCTAGCTCTCCAACTCAGCTTTAACCACAGCAGTAAACTTCTAAAATTTCTACTTACAAGTAAGTAGTATAATATCTGCTTGACTAGCTGCATGATAAGCTTTAGCCTCAGTGTGCCATGACATTCCAAGTCTGAATGAACTGTCTATGAAAATCATACAGTCCAGGGTCAAAGTAGTCACTTAGTTCTAAATACATTCTTAAGTTGATGCACACAACAACAGATGTGATTTTTCTACAGTAGTCTCCTTGAATATTCAGCAACAGGAATTTCACCTCACAAATAAGTCTATTTCTTTTTTTGGTCAGCTTTGTTATGAATTGACCTGCACTGGAATATATACTGTTATATAACTTCAACTGATTTCAAATAGTTTATGCTCAGGAGTAATCAAGAATAAACTGAATTTATCTTACAAATGATAGTCCTTTAGAATACATAAATCATAGTAATAGAATATTGAAATGTTGGATTTAGAGTCAACAGGTTACAGGTCTGACCTTGGTTTTAACCACATGACTCTCAGGAAATAGCAAATAATTTCACCTTTTTATTTCTCTAGTCCCTGGAGTATAAAATGGGGCTAATAACTGCTTCACAAAGCTATTGAGGGCATCAAATCAGATAAAATATAAGAATATGAACTGAAAAGTACTCTATATGTGAAAGTTATTTTAAAACAGCAACATTTTCCCTATATTTTATTAAAATAACACACATTGCTGAAGCTTTGAAATTTTAAACTGTTTTCTCATGCACTCTCAAATTTAATATCACATATCTACTTCTTTTTTATGGTTCCAAACTCCTCATTTTCCTTGTCACCTTCCTCTATATAATTTCTAATTTGGTAATCAAGCTCGTAAACAATGTAATACCCAGAAATATATACAAATACCATCTGACAGCAGCAAAGTACAGTGGTCTTATTACCTCCTTGTTCTGTCTAGACCTCAATTTGGCATGAGGTTACATGAATTTAATTTTTAGCAGTTATATTATGCTCTAGTCTTCCTAAGCTTTTGAATCCTGCTGAAAGTCCTCTGAATTTTCAAAACAATATTCCTCTAACAAAAATAAGAATTGCTTAAGTAACACTTGGGCATTTACTCACCCATCATCTGTGGTAATAGATGCCTGTCCATGAGATCCACAGTCACTGCTGGGTCCTGACACTCGGGCCCATGCCACATACCACCACCCAGCTTGCAGGAGAACAGGCTCATCAAACATCATTGCATATTTTTCTCTGAGAAAAAATTAGTGAGTCAAAGACAATATTTTCTTACTTCTCTGTCACATATATTTATTTTTTCAAAATCCCTTGTGAACAAAAACATGAAACTAACTGTATTATAAAATTCTTGTCAAACAACATTAAAAACACTCTAAGAAGTCTGGACAAGAATGCAAGCAAATATAGTTATTTGTGTTATGGTGATAGAATTACATTTCTTCCTCCTCTTCTTGAATTCTACAATATCCTTAAATGTTATAAAACTTTCATATTAAAATAAGATAGAATGTTTTAAACTGATATTAAAAAACATTCAAATTTTGCTGGAAAATAAAAATCTGAACTTTAGTTTTAAAGCTCATTCATTCAGCTAAATAGTTTTGAGAGGCAGCATATTAAGAAAATGGCCCTGGAGTCAGGCAGCCTGGGTTCAAGGCCCAGCTCTGTGACCTGCTAGCAGGGCAATGCAGGGCAAGTTACTCTATCCTCTCAGTACCTTAGCTTCTTCACCTGAAAACTGTGGTGAAAATAATATCCTGCTCATAGAGTTGTCCTTTAGAATGAATTAAGTCAGATAGGTGTTTGGAGTCTGTCACATAATATCTATACAAACATTATTAATTTAGAAGAAGAAAAAAGACAATAAATAAGGGCATCTTCTAAAGGATATAAACGAGTTACAAAGTACTAGGTAACAGAGTGGAAGGAATGTTTATTGGTTGTAGCTGGAATTGAAAGAAGAATAAAGGGCATTTAAAGAAGCAGGAGAATGTCATGAAAAAATCTGTAGAGGTATGGAAGTACAAAAGAGGTCAGGAAATGACAAGGTGTTCATTATTAATTTCATTAATGCATTAAGACAGCTGTAGAAGAGTAGTGGTAGAAAGTCAAAAAAGATGCTGGATGTTATGGAAATCCTTTAATGCTCCCAATGCCTTAGGAGTCTGGGCTTTGTATATAAGCTAATGAAGAAATCCTAGATGATTCTCTATAAATGAAACTGTGCTTTATATTTTCGACTCAAACTCATATGGTCAAAAACAAATGGCAGCCAGGCACATGGCTCATTCCTGTAATCCCAGCACTTTCAGAGGCCAAGGCAGGAGGATCACTTGAGGTCAGGAGTTCGAGGCCAGCCTGGCCAGCATGGTAAAACCCCATCTCTACTAAAAATACAAACATTAGCCGGGCCTGGTGGCATGCGACTGTAGTCCCAACTACTCAGGAGGCTGAGGCATGAGAATCGCTTAAACCCGGGAGGCAGAGGTTGCAGTGAGTTGAGATCACACCACTGCACTCCAGCCTAGGTGATGGAGTGAGACTCTGTCTCAAAAATAAAAATAAATAAATGAATAAATAAATAAATAAATACAGCAAATGACAATGGCACCTTAAGGCTTTGCTGAAAATTAATCAATTAGCTTTCTTAAAATTTTCCCTAATATTCATTTGTATAAAACACTGAAGGTTACTAAAAAAATCTTGCGATATTAGTTAATGCCTAAGAAATAGTCAAAATTTTCTTTAGATTTACTCTTTTGTTTTCAAAAGTATTTATATCTTGTACAAGCAAAGTCAGTATCTTACGATCATCCTTGTTTCTGAAAATATACATTTTCACTAGCAAAAAAACCTACAAGGTTTTCCTAACATAGTTATTGTTGGGAAACATAGCACACTATTACTACTATGAAGCTCAGTTTATAATTTTTCTTATAATAATATTCCCTGCTTCAAACCAGGGAACACTGATCATAACACAATATTGAGATAATTCTTAGGATTACGTAGAGAGGACTGATAAAGTGTAAGTATCCTCTTACTTAATGAACCTTCATAAATAAACATACTAATTTTTATAAACTCCCAAAAGGTTTCAGTAAAGCTAGTCACCTCCCCAAGTGTGTTATTATCAAATATATTCTAGCAGCATGATGTCAGAGTACATGGGTAATCTGAATTATGGTCAAACATGACCACTTGACACTAATTATTTATTACCTGTAATGCTAGGAGTAGTAAATAACTGTATCATTACTAGAACACCAGCATACTAGGTATTCCGTAAGAGATGCATGAAAGTAAAGGTGTATAAAATATATGCATATTTCCATTTTTATCTTCAATATTGAAAGTTGACTTATGAAATAAATTTATGAAGTATATTAGTTTTAATTCAGCATTTTTGAAAGCAATACTTATATTGCTTAATATATAATTTAATTTCTCAAGCATTTGATATTCATAGCAGATTTAAAACTTCCTTTTAAAGTATGTTTATTCATTTATAATAAATTTTTAATATTAAGTATGCAAGAGTTACAATGAATAATGCACAAATTATTTACCTAGCAGCACAGTCATAAGCCAATACATCAGTCTCTGCAAGAAGGTCACCATCAGTTTCATGATCTCCTCCATCAGGACCCAATTCAAACAGCTAAGGAAAGGAGAAAGACAATCATTTATATAAATCAGCTATACATATCTGATGAACAATGTGTTCATAATTTTGTGCATGATCAATGTATGCTGGACCATACCAAATGTAAAAAATCAGAGTACCTGCTTTTTTAACATTACTATGTGAAATACACAAACATATGTATTTAAATTAGGAAACAAGGTTTTATGGTCTACATTAATCTCTGTTTTCCTAATTTATATATTCATCTATTTACATCAAATGCTCTAAATAGTTCTATACAAGTTTTGTACCTAATATGTGCATCTGAAAAAGGTGAGAGAACTCAAACAAAAAATTTTAACTAAGTGAGACTCTCACTAAGTGAGATTCTACCTCATTCTAAATGAGGTAGAATGTTGCTTCATCACTTACTAACTGTGAGATCCTGGGACCTAGTTTCCTCATCCATAAAAGGTGGGTGGATACTAACAGTTCCCATCTCACAGTACTTTTAAAAATTAAGTGAATACTGTAGAATTCTTAAAAAAAACAAACAATAAAAAAGGGTAGAGAAATATTAGCTACAGAGAGAGAAGAGCAACATAAGAATCCTTAAAAACAATAGGTAACAAAATATAGTTCAAAGTAATATGGCATGAGAAAAAGATAGATGAAAAGCATGAAACAAATGGCTCTTAAAAAAGAGGGGAAGATCCTCTGGGTAAGAAAAAAACAGAAAAGATATCCAATACAAAAAGGTTATGAAATTAAGTGGAAATAAGAATTATGAGGAAGAGGTCTTTTTAAAAAATGTCCTTTTTTTTTTTAAGAAAACCTTTTTCCTCTGGATAATTATGGAAGGTGAATTGCAAGAGAGGCAGATAAAGATTAAAATGCATTAAAATTTACTGGACAAGTACTGTGCTAGGTGTCTAAATTTTTAAATTATATGCTAATGACTTAGAAATCTTTCTCCAGCTCAGCTCTTATTCTCAACAGTCATTGGATTCCCTTTGTCCTACTAGTTCTATACCTTCTTCCTGCCTTCTCTGTTCTGGTTAATGGTCTTTCATTCACCTAATCTCTCAGATAAAAAGTCTGAAATAGGCCAGGCCTGATGGCTCACACCTGTAATCCTAGCACTTTGGGAGGCTGAGGCAGGCAGATCATATGAGGTCACGAGTTTGACACCAGCCTGGTCAACATGGTGAAACCCCGTCTCTACTAAAAATACAAAAATTAGCTGGGCGTGGTGGCACATGCCTGTAGTCCCAGCTACTCGGGAAGCTGAGGCAGAAGAATTGCTTGAACCCAGGAGGCAGAGGCTGCAGAGAGCCAAGATGGCATCACTGCACTCCAGTGTGGGCTACCAAAGAGACTCTTAAAAAAAAATAGTCCGAAATAATCCTTTTTCCATATTTCTCTGCCATTACTGTATCTATTCTCTTACTGGTACCAAAGCTTGTCAATTCAACCATATTCCCTATTGCTGGCTGGAATATTTCAACAACTAATTAGTCTTATCTCCATTCTCTCCTTCTTCTAACCCATTTTCCACAAAGTTGAGGATTTTTGTATTTGTTTCATGACCCTTAGTACCCTTATAAAAATATCTTATCAGAATACTTTCTTAATATAAAATTATTCCTTGTTTTCTCATCTCCTCCACAGCATGATATGAAGGTTCTTAATAATTTGTCCCCAACCTGACTCCTGTATTTACATTCAACCAATATTTTTGAACACATACTGTATGCCAAGCACAGTTCTAGAAATTGGGCATAAAGGGGCAAACAATACAAACAAAGAATTGGGGGCTACTGGGAGTAAGTCTATGGTTGGGAATCGAATTTACAGTTTTAAATAGGCTTACCAGGGAATGAAGCTCTGAAGGTGATGGGGAAGTGGGCTATGTAGGTGCTGAAGTGAAGAGAGCTGTAGTTAAGAGGAAACAGCAAGTGAAGAGGTACTGAGATTTGACTGTGCCTGGAATGTCTGAGGAACAATAAGCAGGCCAGTGTCACCGGATTAGAGTGAAACAACTAGTAGAACAAAAGGTCAGAGAGGTGATGACAGCCAGTTCTGATGGGGACTTTGTAGGTCCTTCTAAGGCTTTTGGTTCTCATTCTCACATAGGAAGACACTACAGGATTCTGAAGAGACAATGATGCAATCTGCTGTACATTTTAAGAGAATCACTGCCACACTCAGAACAGAACAAATGGGGTGAGGACAGACGTAGAACACAAGTTGGGAGGCTACTGTAATAATACAGATGAGAATGGCTGTGGCATGACCCAACCTGATAGCAGTGGCAGTTTTCAGAAGTGGTTAGATACGGGATTTATTTTGAAAGTGGAAACGACAATATTTGCTGCCGAAGTGGATGTGTGTAAAAGAAAGAGTAGAATCAAGGATGACTCCAAGATTTTTGGCCTGAGGAAACAGAAGAATGAAGTTAACTCCATGCTGAGTCAGTTAACTGGGATGGGGAAGAACATGAGGATAGCAGGTTTAGGCAGATCATCAGAAGCATAGTATTGAATATGTTACCTCCAAAATGCCTATCAGAGAGTCACGTGGAGACACAGCATAGGCTGTTGTACATATTGGTTTAAAGGTCAGAGAAGAGGTTTATAAATTTAAAAGTCATCAGAGATAAATGTCCATGAGGCTGGACCACTATGAGGAAGAGAATACTTTTAAAAGATGTCAAAAACTGAGTTCTTGGCACTCCAACATTTAGAAGTCAGGAAGATGATGAGCAACCAGCAGGAGACTAAGAAGAACAGTCAGTGGGACAAAAGAAAAATGAAGTGTAGTGTCCTGCGGGACAAGAGAAGAAAGTATTTCAAAGAAGAGCTCAATTGGGTTAAATTCAGCTGACTGGTTAAGGAAGATGAGAGCTGAGGCTTGACTACTGAATTTAGCAATATGAAAGTCATCAGTGTCCTTGACAACAGCAATGTCAGTGGTGGGGGCAAAAATCTGACTGGAGTAGGTTCAAGTAGGAATGGTAAGAGAGAGAATGGAGACAGAAAGTATAGAAAGAATATGTACAGAGACTATCTAGGTGGCTAGTCCAAGACAAATACCTTTGCCTAGGGTAGTGGTAGAAAAGTCTTTTTTGTGGAGAAGAAAGAGATATAGGAGGCCTATCAAGAAAAATGTCTAGATTTCCGGCCTATGTATCAAGCATATGGTGGATGGTACTAATCATGAGAGAGAGAGATCAGTGGAAGAGCATGAATTCAGTTGAGATATTATGACTGATAACTGATGTGCCTTTAACATATTTACATGAAAATGCATCAAAGAAGTCTGAGTTGGAGATACAAATTTGGGGATTATGGTATGCTGATGGCTATTAAAACTCTGGGCTCAAAAGAGAATGCATATAAGAGTATGTGAAGAAAGAGGGCCTAGGGCTGGGTCTTTGAGGAACTCCTACATTCAGTGGCCAGGTGGAAGGGGATGAACCTACAAAGAGATAGAAGAAACAACTAGAGGTATGAAAACAAAACAAAACAAAAAAATACAAAAGGGCTTAACAAATGTATACATTACAGAGAGGTGAAGGGAAGGAAAAAAAAAGACTGACTACTGTTGAAAGGCCTTAGCCCACTCACTGGATAATTGAATACAAAAGGCAAGATCATTTCCAGACGATAGGAGGAGTGAGGTAAAATTTGAGTTTGAAAAAAAAAAACAGGGCCAATATAAAAACAACATATATGGAAGGCCTCCATAATTCTATATACTACAGTGTTTGAAGATAAGGTCCACTACGTTGTTCACTATTCCGAAAAGAAAAAATCTCTTAGAGCTAGAAAAAAATATATCCTCCTGATGAGCTTATTAGACATTGTCAAGTAGAACTACATAACACATTGAGGTTGCTTCTCTAATGTGAGGATGAATCAAGACATCCTAAAATAACCATTTTAAAGCAGTTGCACTGAAATGAGCCAAACTACTATTTTTCTTATTATCAAAATATATGTGCTACAAGAGTCCTTAATCATTATTCTATCACTATACTCCACATAACTATAGGAGCTTTAAATTTTTACTTTATTCATTCTTACATTATCTGCTTTTTTAGCATGTATTCCAACTATAACCAGAAATAAGCAAATATTTCTTTAAGTTTGTCAGTTCTGGTTGGGCCTCCATGGGGAATGTCCTTGGAAACCATCATTATGAAGAAGAGTGTTAACATATTGATATCATTTTTAGATATTATTGAGAGAACTAAGAAAATACCTCCTGAACAGATGACATTTAATCGAGATTTTTTTGTGAAGCCTGCTATTGAAATTCAGGCAGAAACTATAGTTTTCTCTTTCACTTTTAGAGCAAAATCAGGTAATTTGAGAAGCAGAACATTCAAGCTATTAGTGAATATTCAAAGAATGAACATATACTTTGTTTAGGATAATTTGTTGGCCCTTTTGGATACGAATAGGTGTGGTAACATATGACTCTCAATGATTTTTAGTTTGCCTACCAGATGGAATCCTCCCCTAACACTATCTCTCACTCATCCCGGTCTCCACTCCTGGGGTGAAGATGTCTCTTTACATACTACATCAAAATGTCCCTAAACAGTTGTGCCTCCTCTGTCATTAAAATGGCTATAAGAAAGTAGCCACATAAAAAGGCACTGGTATTGCTAGGCCACCAGAAGTTCCACAGAAAGGACTGAGATATAGTCTTTCTTCAGTCGTAAATTGTTGAAAATAATTTTCCTTTCATTTCTTCCCTTCTTACAGAATTTTGATTTTTTTAATGAGTTATTAATTTAGTATTACTGTAGGGGGCGAGGAGGCAAGACGGCCGAATAGGAACAGCTCCGGTCTACAGCTCCCAGCGTGAGCAACGCAGAAGACGGGTGATTGCTGCATTTCCATCTGAGGTACCGGGTTCATCTCACTAGGGAGTGCCACATAGTGGGCGCAGGACAGTGGGTGTGCGCACCGTGAGCGAGCTGAAGCAGGGCGAGGCATTGCCTCACTCGGGAAGCGCAAGGGGTCAGGGAGTTCCCTTTCCTAGTCAAAGAAAGGGGTGACAGACGGTACCTGGAAAATCGGGTCACTCCCACCCGAATACTGCGCTTTTCTGACGGGCTTAAAAAACGGCACACCAGGAGATTATATCCTGCACCTGACTCGGAGGGTCCTACGCCCACGCAGTCTCGCTGATTGCTAGCACAGCAGTCTGAGATCAAACTGCAAGGTGGCAGCGAGGCTGGGGGAGGGGCGCCCGCCATTGCCCAGGCTTGCTTAGGTAAACAAAGCAGCTGGGAAGCTCGAACCGGGTGGAGCCCACCACAGCTCAAGGAGGCCTGCCTGCCTCTGTAGGCTCCACCTCTGGGGGCAGGGCACAGACAAACAAAAAGACAGCAGTAACCTCTGCAGACTTAAATGTCCCTGTCTGACAGCTTTGAAGAGAGCAGTGGTTCTCCCAGCACACAGCTGGAGATCTGAGAAAGGGCAGACTGCCTCCTCAAGTGGGTCCCTGACCCCTGACCCTCGAGCAGCCTAACTGGGAGGCACCCCCCAGCAGGGGCACACTGACACCTCACACAGCCTGGTACTCCAACAGACCTGCAGCTGAGGGTCCTGTGTGTTAAAAGGAAAACTAACAAACAGAAATGACATCCACACCAAAAACCCATCTGTACATCACCATCATCAAAGACCAAAAGTCGATAAAACCACAAAGATGGGGAAAAAACAGAGCAGAAAAACTGGAAACTCTAAAAAGCAGAGCAACTCTCCTCCTCCAAAGGAACACAGTTCCTCACCAGCAATGGAACAAAGCTGGACGGAGAATGACTTTGACGAGCTGAGAGAAGAAGGCTTCAGATGATCAAATTACTCTGAGCTACGGGAGGACATTCAAACCAAAGGCAAAGAAGTTGAAAACCTTGAAAAAAATTTAGAAGAATGTATAACTAGAATAACCAATACAGAGAAGTGCTAAAAGGAGCTGATGGAGCTGAAAACCAAGGCTCAAGAACTACGTGAAGAATGCAGAAGCCTCAGGAGCCGATACGATCAACTGGAAGAAAGGGTATCAGCAATGGAAGATGAAATAAATGAAATGAAGCGAGAAGGGAAGTTTAGAGAAAAAAGAATAAAAAGAAAAGAACAAAGCCTCCAAGAAATATGGGACTATGTGAAAAGACCAAATCTACGTCTGATTGGTGTACCTGAAAGTGACGGGGAGAATGGAACCAAGTTGGAAAACACTATGCAGGATATTATCCAGGAGAACTTCCCCAATCTAGCAAGGCAGGCCAACATTCAGATTCAGGAAATACAGAGAATGCCACAAAGATACTCCTTGAGAAGAGCAACTCCAAGGCACATAATTGTCAGATTTACCAAAGTTGAAATGAAGGAAAAAATGTTAAGGGCAGCCAGAGAGAAAGGTCGGGTTACCCTCAAAGGGAAGCCCATCAGACTAACAGCAGATCTCGCGGCAGAAACTCTACGAGCCAGAAGACAGTGGGGGCCAATATTCAACATTCTTAAAGAAAAGAATTTTCAACCCAGAATTTCATATCCAGCCAAACAAAGCTTCATAAGTGAAGGAGAAATAAAATACTTTACAGACAAGCAAATGCTGAGAGATTTTGTCACCACCAGGCCTGACCTAAAAGAGCTCCTGAAGGAAGTGCTAAACATGGAAAGGAACAACCGGTACCAGCCACTGCAAAATCATGCCAAAATGTAAAGACCATCGAGACTAGGAAGAAACTGCATCAATTAACGAGCAAAATAACCAGCTAACATCATAATGACAGGATCAAATTCACACATAACAATATTACCTTTAAATGTAAATGGACTAAATTTTCCAATTAAAAGACACAGACTGGCAAATTGGATAAAGAGTCAAGACCCATCAGTGTGCTGTATTCAGGAAACCCATCTCATGTGCAGAGACACACATAGGCTCAAAATAAAAGGATGGAGGAAGATCTACCAAGCAAATGGAAAACAAAAAAAGGCAGGGGTTGCAATCCTAGTCTCTGATAAAACAGACTTTAAATCAACAAAGATCAAAAGAGACAAAGAAGGCCATTACGTAATGGTAAAGGGATCAATTCAACAAGAAGAGCTAACTATCCTAAATATATATGCACTCAATACAGGAGCACCCAGATTCATAAAGCAAGTCCTGAGTGACCTACAAAGAGACTTAGACTCCCACACATTAATAATGGGAGACTTTAACACCCCACTGTCAACATCAGACAGATCAACGAGACAGAAAGTCAACAAGGATACCCAGGAATTGAACTCAGCTCTACACCAAGCAGACCTAATAGACATCTACAGAACTCTCCACCCCAAATCAACAGAATATACATTTTTTTCAGCACCACACCACACCTATTCCAAAATTGACCACATACTTGGAAGTAAAGCTCTCCTCAGCAAATGTAAAAGAACAGAAATTATAACAAACTATCTCTCAGACCACAGTACAATCAAACTAGAACTCAGGATTAAGAATCTTACTCAAAACCGCTCAACTACATGGAAACTGAACAACCTGCTCCTGAATGACTACTGGGTACACAATGAAATGAAGGCAGAAATAAAGATGTTCTTTGAAACCAACGAGAACAAAGACACAACATACCAGAATCTCTGGGACGCATTCAAAGCAGTGTGTAGAGGGAAATTTATAGCACTAAATGCCCACAAGAGGAAGGAGGAAAGATCCAAACTTGACACCCTAACATCATAATTAAAGGAACTAGAAAAGCAAGAGCAAACACATTCAAAAGCTAGCAGAAGGCAAGAAATAACTAAAATCAGAGCAGAACTGAAGGAAATAGAGACACAAAAAACCCTTCAAAAAATTAATGAATCCAGGAGCTGGTTTTTTGAAAGGATCAACAAAATTGATAGACCGCTAACAAGACTAATAAAGAAAAAAAGAGAGAATAATCAAATAGACGCAATAAAAAATGATAAAGGGGATATCACCACCGATCCCACAGAAATACAAACTACCATCAGAGAATACTACAAAATCCTCTACACAAATAAACTAGAAAATCTAGAAGAAATGGATAAATTCCTCGACACATACACTCTCCCAAGACTAAACCAGGAAGAAGTTGAATCTCTGAATAGACCAATAACAGGATCTGAAATTGTGGCAATAATCAACAGCTTACCAACCACAAAGAGTCCAGGACCAGATGGATTCACAGCCGAATTCTACCAGAGATACAAGGAGGAACTGGTACCATTCCTTCTGAAACTATTCCACTCAACAGAAAAAGAGGGAATCCTCCCTAACTCATTTTATGAGGCCAGCATCATCCTGATACCAAAGCCGGGCAGAGACACAACCAAAAAAGAGAATTTTAGACCAATATCCTTGATGAACATTGATGCAAAAATCTTCAAATACTGGCAAAACGAATCCAGCAGCACATCAAAAAGCTTATCCACCATGATCAAGTGGGCTTCATCCCTGGGATGCAAGGATGGTTCAATATACGCAAATCAATAAATGTAATCCAGCATATAAACAGAACCAAAGACAAAAACCACAGGATTATCTGAACAGATGCAGAAAAGGCCTTTGACAAAATTCAACAACCCTTCATGCTAAAAACTCTCAATAAATTAGGTATTCATGGGACGTATTTCAAAATAATAAGAGCTATCTATGACAAACCCACAGCCAATATCATACTGAATGGGCAAAAACTGGAAGCATTCCCTTTGAAAACTGGCACAAGACAGGGATGCCCTCTCTCACCGCTCCTATTCAACATAGTGTTGGAAGTTCTGGCCAGGGCAATTAGGCAGGAGAAGGAAATAAAGGGTATTCAATTAGGAAAAGAGGAAGTCAAATTGTCCCTGTTTGCAGACGACATGATTGTATATCTAGAAAACCCCATTGTCTCAGCCCAAAACCTCCTTAAGCTGATAAACAACTTCAGCAAAGTCTCAGGATACAAAATCAATGTACAAAAATCATAAGCATTCTTATACACCAACAACAGACAAACAGAGAGCCAAATCATGAGTGAACTCCCATTCACAATTGCTTCAAAGAAAATAAAATACCTAGGAATCCAACTTACAAGGGATGTGAAGGACCTCTTCAAGGAGAACTACAAACCACTGCTCAAGGAAATAAAAGAGGATACAAACAAATGGAAGAACATTCCATGCTCATGGGTAGGAAGAATCAATATCGTGAAAATGGCCATACTGCCCAAGGTAATTTACAGATTCAATGCCATCCCCATCAAGCTACCAATGACTTTCTTCACAGAATTGGAAAAAACTACTTTAAAGTTCATATGGAACCAAAAAAGAGCCCGCATGACCAAGTCAATCCTAAGCCAAAAGAACAAAGCTGGAGGCATCACACTACCTGACTTCAAACTATACTGCAAGGCTACAGTAACCAAAACAGCATGGTACTGGTACCAAAAAAGAGATATAGATCAATGGAACAGAACAGAGCCCTCAGAAATAATGCCACATATATCTTTGACAAACCTGAGAAAAACAAGAAATGGGGAAAGGATTCCCTATTTAATAAATGGTGCTGGGAAAACTGGCTAGCCGTATGGAGAAAGCTGAAACTGGATCCCTTCCTTACACCTTACACAAAAATCAATTCAAGATGGATTAAAGACTTAAACGTTAGACCTAAAACCATAAAAACCCTACAAGAAAACCTAGGCATTACCATTCAGGACATAGGCATGGGCAAGGACTTCATGTCTAAAACACCAAAAGCAATGGCAACAAAAGACAAAATTGACAAATGGGATCTAATTAAACTAAAGAGCTTCTGCACAGCAAAAGAAACTACCATCAGAGTGAACAGGCAACCTACAAAATGGGAGAAACTTTTCGCAACCTACTCATCTGACAAAGGGCTAATATCCAGAATCTACAATGAACTCAAACAAATTTACAAGAAAAAAAACAAACAACCCCATCAAAAAGTGGGCGAAGGACATGAACAGACACTTCTCAAAAGAAGACATTTATGCAGCCAAAAAACACATGAAAAAATGCTCACCATCACTGGCCATCAGAGACATGCAAATCAAAACCACAATGAGATACCATCTCACACCAGTTAGAATGGCAATCATTAAAAAGTCAGGAAACAACAGGTGCTGGAGAGGATGTGGAGAAATAGGAACACTTTTACACTGCTGGTGGGACTGTAAACTAGTTCAACCATTGTGGAAGTCAGTGTGGCGATTCCTCAGGGATCTAGAACTAGAAATACCATTTGACCCAGCCATCCCATTACTGGGTATATACCCAAAGGGCTATAAATCATGCTGCTATAAAGACACATGCACACGTATGTTTATTGCGGCATTATTCACAATAGCAAAGACTTGAAACCAACCCAAATGTCCAACAATGATAGACTGGATTAAGAAAATGTGGCACATATACACCATGGAATACTATGCAGCCATAAAAGAGGATGAGTTCATGTCCTTTGTAGGGATATGGATGAAATTGGAAATCATCATTCTCAGTAAACTATCGCAAGAACAAAAAACCAAACACTGCATATTCTCACTTATAAGTGGGAACTGAACAATGAGAACACATGGACACAGGAAGGGGAACATCACACTCTGGAGACTGTTGTGGGGTGGGGGGAGGGGGGAGGGATAGCATTGGGAGATATACCTAATGCTCGATGACAAGTTAGTGGGTGCAGCGCATCAGCATGGCACATGTATACATATGTAACTAACCTGCACATTGTGCACATGTACGCTAAAACTTAAAGTATAATAATAATAAATACATAAATTTAAAAAAAATTAGTATTACTGTATTCGATTTTAGCAATGTTTTCTCTATCGCTTTTTAAAAAGAAGCATTAAAAACAAAATAAACCCAGTTAAAAAGGAAAAAAATTAGACATTAAATAATAAAATAATAAATTAAGTCAAAATCAGTATGTTCAAACAAAAAAGGACAACATTGTTGATGAACTTTACCTTAATTTTAGCAGTATATTCTCCTCTACCTCCAAACAGACCAAGACCACCAAGTAAAATATCAGTGTCGGCACTGAAACGTATAGCTTCTACTGAATGGGCAGAATAACCCCAGCCTCCTCCATGACCTAGAATATATAAATCATAATCTATGTTTTAAAAGATCCATATATATTTCAGTTGTAAGACAATATTTCCTAAACCGAAGTATACATACTTTCAAACCTGTTTACCACACTATAATCTTCTTTAGAATAAACCTTCATTACTGCTTGAGTCTCTTCCTCTGTACTTGCAACACCCATTTTTAAGTCCTGCATAGTTGCCAAGGTATCAAGACAACCTAAAACAACAAACAAACAAAATTTAACTCCTTGAAATGAAAATGTCCTATGGTATTGATGACATTAAATGCTATAGGGGATAAATTAAAATAAATAAACTCAGAATATTACTCCAAGCTTTAAACATCATTTCATGGAAGAATGCTTAAAACCAATACAAATTATCCCTTGTCTGATTAATGATCATATTTAAACTTGCCATACGACAACCTTTTACACAAAACTGGATCTCTGAAAAGTTGAAATCACTTAACCTTTGAATTCTTACAAGGTTCTTCCTTTTATGAAACTCCAAATTAGTTTGATTCTTAAAGTGCTATTTGAGGAAGACACATTAGTGTCACACAAACTTAATCAACACTAGTGTTGGATGTCTACAATAGAAACCAAAATGAAATTTGAGAAAAAGGAAACAAGGAGTTATATTTATGATATAGTAATTATATTTAGGAATATGATTTCACACCTGCAAGTGCTAGAGTCTTAAAACGAGTCTTTTTAAGGATCATTTTTAAAAGCAACAAAATACATAGTTACGTAGAGTGATATAAAATTTCCAGCTACAAAATAAATATATTGCACTACATCTCAAAGTAATTAAATAAGTACTACATCTCAAAGTAATTAAATAAGAATGAAGTTGATATGCTGTGGAAAACTGTGTTATATAAGAAGAAACAGAAGATGTATATAAAATTAATTCTATTTTATAGAATTTATTTAACATAATATACATAAATTAAATATTATATACTTGAACATTTTATCATATCTTTAAAAGTTTATACATTCAAGTTGAGCAAAAACATTATTTTTAAGGGTCTACCTCTGTGAAAATTAAATAATTGGGCATACATAAATCTTTGATAGTGTTAGTACAGGTCTCATGTATTGTTTTCTGTGGAATTAGCCTCTTAGAGGATTTAACTTATTTTGTACATTATTATTATTTAACAAACAAGACAGAATTACATATAAATTTAAATACTCTAAAAAAAAACCCTGGACAGCACACATTAATGTGAATTAACGGTACATCAAATCGCAACCCTACCTAAAATGTGCAAAGCTGCATGAGATCGGGTAGTGAGGGCCCTTGATCCTGTTGGTAAGGCAAGTTCAGGACTTAGGATACTACATCTGGACTGCATGTCTGCTGCAGAGGGAAGCCGGGCATCAGCAACCACCGCATTGTAACACCACAGCTCTCTAGTATTTGGTCGAAACCTTTAAAGAAAAAGAATAATTACAGCACCTCAATGTGGTTTTGTTTTTAAAAAAAATTCCTAAAACATAACTGATGATACAAAGAGAATAAATAATATAGTCAGCTTAAAGAGGACAAATGTAGCTCATTATCTTCTGGATCTAAGCTAAACATATAAAAAAACTATATCACTAAAAGTGAAATAATTTGAAAATAGTAATGTAGATTATAATACTTAATACAGAAAATAGTAATGTAGATTATAATACTTGACTGTATAAAGTTTTGATACATACATATAAATATGAAACTCAACAAATACCCCATTAAAAAAGTTTAAAGACAAAGGACAAGTTGAAGAAAAATGTGAAGTGTACATGTGAGACACAGCTACAATATCCTCAATGTATAAGAGCTAGAAACAATCAATCCATAGCAAAAATTGGCAAGGACATGGAATGCTATCCATAGAAAGGAAGCACAGATAGAATGGATGTGGATGTTCAACCATATGAATAAACAGTAAAAACCAATTAAAAACTATTAGGAACCCACAACGTCTTCATCATCCCATTTCTCTGATCTCTTTTGTAACAAAAACTTCAAAAAACTATCTCCACTTCTTGACCTCTTTTAGGGGTCGGGAAGTGAGGGATGCAAGCTATTGTTTAATAAATATAGAGTCTCAGTTTTCCAAGCAAAAAAAGTTCTGATGATCTATTTCACAATAACATAAATACACTAAACACCACTGACTGCAGACTTTCAAAATGATTAAGATGGCAAATTTTATACTGTTTTTTTACCACAATTAAAAAATTTTAAATTATTTTTAAAAAGCACTTAAAATAGCATTTGGGAGAAAATAAATTATATGATGGTAGCTTCTATAACTAGTAGCATTAATATTATTGCATTATTGCTTTTGGGAAGTTCTGTTGATCTCATTGTTTAGGTAATCATTCTTTTCTCTCTGGTTGCTTTTAAGATTTCCCCTTGGTCTTTAGTATTCAACAGTTTCACTAACTCTCTTGATGGTAAATAATAGAAACACATAGGTTCTAATATCCGTGGATTCAAGTCTCTTTTTGGTTCTGGAAAATTCATGGTAAGAGACAAGAAGATACTAGAAATTATCTGCCCATGCCCCCACCAAGCCCCACCCGCCCCAGCCCCAGATGAATGAGTATTTGACTGCTTCCTCTACTCTATGTTTACTTTAACTCCAAATACAAAATTCACTGTTCCCTCTACCCCTTCCTTTTCATGTGCAACATGTGGATTCAGTAAGCCTAATCAAAACCTTACAAGAATGTGACCACATCCTCTCATTTTTTCTTTTCCTTTTCTCCTCCTGCTCTCTTTTCCTCTTTAAATGCTGAAGGCCTCAAACCTCTTCAGAAAAAGTACAGGGCACAGATCCTGCTGTGGCTTGTCTTTTCTTCCCAGGCATCTCCTCAACCTTGGAAAAATAAACTTCTAAAGTGATTCAGACTTACCTCAGTCATTTTACAATTCTGTGAGCCTATCTTTTAACTCAGCAATTCTACATTTTAAAAGCTAGCTTGCAGAAATACTTCCACATGTGTGTAAAACTCTGTGTGTAGATACCTGTGTATTTGTTCACTGTAGCATTGTAGGTAATATCGTAATATTAAAAAAAATCTAAAATGTTCACTGATGGGCAAACAGTTAAGTATATTTGGTATACCCAGACTACAGAATTCCACAATTTTAATAATGAAGCTGTTCTTTAAATACTGACTTGGAAAGATCTCTAAATTATTTTTGAGCAAAAAATCTAACTTTTAGAGTAGGTATGTTTTTATTTACATAAAAAGAAAAATACATGCATTTTAAAAGGTGTCAGACGATATAAATCAAACTTCATACTTGTGATCCACAGAGAAGGCTAGTGGAATTCGGTATGGGAAAAGAAACAGATACAGAGTATGACCATCCTTTTTCCTGTATGTATTTTTGCTTTGTTTTTTAAAAAATAACACAAATTCACATATTATTTGTGTAAATTTGTATGTGGGAAATAAAACAGGTGTTCTTAACATTTATCTGCTCTTTATAGATGTTGTTTCTAATTACTCAGGCAAAGTTGGCTCCTAAAGAATATAAAATGAAGCAGATGCAGGCCAGAAGGAAAGTCAAAGTAAGCTAATATTGGATGTGCAATGCATATGATAATTATAAAATTTAAGTGCCCCATTGAAAAACACAAAAGACACAAAGCAGCCAGAAGTCAGGATAACAGAAATTCTGATCCTGATTTAAAGAAAAATACCTCTCAGCTGTTTTACCAAAACATCTCTTAATCTCTGTTTTCCAACAATGGAGAAATTGATCAAGGAGCTGGCAGGGCATTTGAGATCATCTGTCCCATTGCTACTACCATAAATGGAAAAGACAAGGTTCAACCAGCTGAACATCATACTTGAGAGTTCTGTTAAGACCCCAGGGAAATGGTTCTAGTTCAAGTAAGTTTTTACTGTTACACTTAGTTATACTGTTATTGCTAACTTAGTGAACGCATCCAGAAACAGATTCCACACTGCCAATTTTTATTTTTGTTTTGCTAATGCAAATTTACTTCATTTAAAAATAAAACATGTAAGAACTACAAAACAGTGAAACATCAATTTACACCTAAGTCCAAACCAGAGCCTGCTCTTTGGTAACTAAGTCTCTTGAACATTGACTTCTGATCGGTAAGTAACTGCAGCCAATTCTATCTTTACATCTTTTCTCCTCTCTATCCCCTCCATTCTATCCCACTGTGACCATTCTAACTTTGGTTCTTAATACCTCATGTCTTCATAAGAATGATCACAAAAGACCACTCACCCATAGTCTCTTGTTATTTCATCTACCCTGCACAATGCTGCCAGGGAGATGTAATTGATTTGAGATGTACTCAACTCAATACTGGCCACTACGCCTTCTCATAAAATGCCCAAATAAGAGAGGAAGCTGGCCAGCAACCTGGGAAGTGCAGCAGTCTCTTCACTCTGAATGCAAGCCTCATTATTAATCTCTATTTTGGAACACGGAAGAAAATTACCAAGGAGTTGGCAAGACATTTGAGATCATCTATCCCATTGCTACCACATGGCCTCTTAGAACTTGGCTGTCTGATGAGAATGTAAGCAGGCATGGGTAGAAGAAGGAAGACAGAGAAAAAGTCTCCTCACTCACACTACTTCAACCTTTCAACTTACTGGAATCTTGCCTACTAAGGCCGGCCGCAAAAGGAAAGAAGTGCTCAGCCCTGTGATGAGCCACTGTGGTGATGGCAGGGTACACCTCCTATTAGTATCCAAAGCTAGAAACACTAAGAAGGGTAACTTATTTATTCATTTTGTATATAAAGCACCACAATAATTTTTTTTCTTTTTTTTTTTTTTTTTGAGACGGAGTCTCGCCCAGGCTGGAGTGCAGTGGTGCGATCTCGGCTCACTGCAAATTCCGCCTCCCAGGTTCACGCCATTCTCCTGCCTCAGCCTCCCGAGTAGCTGGGACTACAGGTGCCCGCCACCACGCCCGGCTAATTTTTCGTATTTTTAGTAGAGACAGGGTTTCACTGTGTTAGCCAGGATGGTCTCGATCTCCTGACCTCGTGATCTGCCCACCTTGGCCTCCCAAAGTGCTGGGATTATAGGCGTGAGCCACCGCACCCGGCCCAGCACCACAATAAATTTCAAACAAATGCAACATAATTTCTTGAGTCTCTTTTGTGCCTTATTTATCTCTATGTTTTTATAATTTCCAGAATGCATATAATCCTGTATATTTCTCTACCAGTAAGAGTATTTTTTAATGCACATTCTTAAAGGGCAAGCTCAATTATCTTCTTTATTCTTTATTGTCTTTGGCATAATTTCCTCCTCATAGTTAATAATAATTATGAGAACAAAAAATAGAATGAATTCTATACAATATAAACAGGATTGATGACAGACTAAAAATAACAACAGAACTCTCAACAGTAAAATTAATAATTATAATGATAATAGCAAACACTTCTATGGCACCTAGGATGCACTTTTGTAGTATTAGCATCCCCATTTCATAAATGAGAAAACTGAGGCACACAGTCAAAGTAACTTCTCCAGGGTGACACAGAAAGCAAGTTGTGGAGCTGGGATAAACCTAGGTAGTGTTGCTCAAAATGCATGCTCTTAACCACTATGCTATAGTATAAAGGTCCCTGTGAATCACTGAGACAGAATTGCAGTTATTAGATAAACAGGAGAGTACTCACATGTGAAAAGTCCGCCTGTAAATAAAGTTTATATTACCATAAGAGTATAACTGCATCAAAACTTATTGACTATTTTATAAACTGAGATGCTTACCTCCAAATTACATCATATACAGGATCAAGACACACACCAAATCCTTGCAGATCCTCTTGTTCTGAGTCATTAAAAGTTTTACAACTCCCATCCACTTTATTTATCAGAAGGCATTTAAATGGAGGAGGTTCTGATATAGAAGCAGGTACCAAGCCTTAAGAAAAAAATATTTATATATAATTTTAATATATATTACCCTTTTAAATTCTCCAAAACCCATAAAGTAGTATTATCTCCATTTCTGAGGTGAATAAGCAGAGAATAAAAGAGGCTAAGTAATTAAAAAATCTTTAAGTGGGAGAATTAGGACTAAAACCTCAAGATGTCTAAATCCACAACACATGCTCCTAATCTCTTGCTATACCACTCTATTATATAATTATTCACAGTATCATGGACAGAGTACAGATTGATAAGTTGGTCTTCGTGAAATTTCAAAGTTGGATTTATATAACCTCCCATAAAAATTAATTTCTAACATTTATTTAGCAAGAAACAATGCATAAAACTCTCTTACTCTAATATGGATTTTATCCTACTAGAATTTAGTTTATAGTTCTACCACTGTCTAGCTCACAAATACTGTGGTTTCCAGATCTCCCAATTATTCCATTCTTTCAGCACAGAGACACATATAAACGGAGACATTTACAGGCTTTGTTTAAATTTCTTTGAGCAGAAAGAAAACAAAAAGCTACAAAAGTACATTTCATTACAGGGAAAGATAAACCATTTACTATCAATCAAGACAAGAGTTTGGAAGGGGCATTTGTTTATTTCTGGTATTACCTATTATGTGTTTACTGGCAAAAATTTCTGATGTAGCAAGTACATGAGAATTAATAAGTGCTTCATCAATTCGTAAAAAAGTTTGGTCCCCACTTGCACCTATCCAAGTAGCTTTTCTTCCATATTTTGATCCAATGTTAGGCATGGGAGCTGGCTTTGCATTCCAATATGGCACATCCAAAATTGGTCTGCCCAGTTGTCCTTTCTAAAAGATTAAAGAAACCATATTAGCAATATTGCTGTGTAAACAATCTAATTTTCATAAAGTTAAGGAGGCAGTAGATAAAAATCAATCTATGAAACTTTATTTTTCACCAATTGTTAGTTTGGGTTTTTAAAATAAATACAATATGTAAGAAATTTGGACCAAATATTTATAAAGTAATAAAATAATTTCTATTATTCCTGGAAAGTCTTAAAAAGTGCATTATTTTTTTTTAAAAAGTTTGAAATATTTTCCATGCAAGAAGTATCTCCAAAATACTTTGTCTTCACCTACATTTAAATGAAAAGTACGACAAATACACACAATATGTTAAAATATTAGTATTCCAAATTGTTCATTTAAAAAGTCACTTTGACACAGTAAGTTGATAGTATAAAAGAAAGTCACTATTGAACTCATATAATCTGAGAATATCCAAGTAAAAAGACCAAAATAAATACTGAAACTGTGAATACAATTAGAAAAATATGTAATGTTGTTTTCACATGATATGTCCCTAAATTATTTCATTTATGTTTTAAAATAAACAGCACAATCAATGGTAAGGTATGATATTTTAAGTAAATAACTATTAACCAGTTTAAAAGTATGGCTCTCTATAGGGACCTGGTCAGGTAAGAGTTTAATTTAAAAAGTAATAGGAAGTTTCTCACTAGTAAGCCTGCAGCTGAAAAAGAATAAAAGAATGCTGACACTGACTCAATAGATATTCTTCCACCCCTGGCTCGGGACCTCTCTCCCTCCACAGCATTCTGGAACAAGGGAGCCTGGAGCACTGCGAACACTCTGGTCACGTTCTCATCCAACCACCAGGTAGCACAGCAAGAAAACACGGCCACAAACTAACTGTGGAAGCAACCGAGCTTCAATCCCTGGACAGAACCAGGGAAGGAAACATGGCAAGCACATGATTAGAGAAGCAGCCAAAACACTCAACATTTATTTCTCACACTCTTTTAAGATCTGTCCTTAGTTTTTGACAAAAATAAGAGAGCACAAAAATGTAAACAGGGGCCAGTTGCAGTGGCTCACGCCTGTAATCCCAGCACTTTGGGAGGCCGAGATGGGAGGATCACCTGAGGTCAGGTGTTTGAGACCAGCCTGGCCAACATGGTGAAACCTCGTCTCTATTAAAAACATGAAAATTAGCTGGGTGTGGTGGCATGGGCCTGTAATCCCAGCTACTCGGGAGGCTGAGGCATAAGAATTGCTTGAATCTGGGAGCCGGAGGTTTCAGTGAGCTGAGATCATCATGCCACTACATTCTAGCCTGGATGACAGAGCGCGACTCTGTCTCAAAAAGAAAAAAAAAAGTAAATAGTGAGCAAAATATATCATATTCAGGGATATATTCTGCTTTTGGAGGAAAAATAAATTAGTTATCTTTTTCATTGACTATTGAAATAAATATGTATTCCCTTACTACCAACTAATATGAAGAAAAGCAGTTCAAAAATGTGTTAGATACCTGGACAACCCCATAAGGACCAGAATGTGGTTATAAATAAGCTACATTTAAATTCATAAAAGTTCACAACTAGGACTGCTGGGACTGGAGGACAATGACTGTCTGACTTCAAATCTTATTACTCACATAACCACCTCAAAAGACACAAAAATATGCTGTGCAAACAAATCTACATGTGACTCAAACCTTCAGCAGTGGAAGGAGACAGCGGGTGTCATGATCTCTATGTTTCCTGTAAGCAGAAGAGCCAAATTCCAAGAGTTCTCTCCACCCACCTGCTACTGCAAACCTGAGCATGTGCAAAGCACGAACGGGGAAGTTCTTAAGAAGGAGAACAGAGGTGTGTGAAGAAGTTAGAAAAAGCACAGGGAAACACATGCCCCCAAAAAGAAAGTTAACCTTCAATGCCAAAATACTAAATATGGATCCGAACTTTGAGGATCAGAGCACCAACTAAAGGCAAAGGAACTTGGAAGTAAGCAGGACCATTCCTCACCCATCAGACTGGCACAAATTAAAGGTACCACAACACATTCTGTTGGCAATTCTGTGGAAACAGGCAATCTCATACACTGTTAGTGTGAAAGCAAAATACAGGAGAATTGTTAATATCTCACAAAACTACATAGGCATTAATGCATTAACCTTCAACACAGTAATCTCACTTCTAGGAATTTATCTCAAAGATACACCTCTAACAATATTCACTACTACCATTACAAAGTATTGGAAACCACGTAAATATATAAACATGAGAAACTGAATGAATAAACTATCATATATACACACAATGGGGTATTACATGGAGGTAAAAAAAAATGAAGAGCTTTATGAACTGATATGGAGTGATTTCTAGGAGAGATGCTGAAGCGAAAAGAGCAAAGTGCAAAAGAGCATATATAGGCTATTACCTTTAAAAAACGGGAAAGGGGAAATATATATATTTATGTACAGTCACATGTCACTTAATGACAGGGATATGTTCTGAAATATGTGTCATTAGGTGATTCTGTGATGCTGCGAACATCAGAGTGGACTTATACAAACCTAGACGGTATAGTCTACTACATACTTAGGCGATATGGTGTAGCCTATTGCTCCTAGGCTACCAACCTGTACAGCATGCTGGTGTACTGAATACTGTAGGCAACTGTAACCCATTAGTAAGTATTTCTGCATGTAAACATAGAAAAGGTATAGTCAAAGTACTTATTATAATCTTGTGGGAACACCTTAGCATACGCAGTCCATCACTGACCAAAATACTGTTATACAGTGCATAACTGTGTATACACATACATACATATATAGGTATATATATATAAAATAGTGTGTCTGCATGCTTATATATCTTCACAAGAAAAAACACAAGAAGAATAAACTGTAAAACAATGACATTCATTACCTCCAAGTGTGGAGTGAAAGGTGTGGGAAGGCAGGAATGTCAAGGATATGGGAGGAAGTGACACCTCTTGAGTATACAATTTTTGTATAACTTAATTTTTAGCAACATGTAAATGTTCTATATATTTTAAAAATGAAATAAAACTTAATCAAAGGATAGGGTGAGGGGAATCTTAAACTGAAACAAATGAGCCCCACTCTATTCCAAAGGAATCACAATTTCCACTGAAAGGAGTGAGAGAGAGAATCCAGGCCACTCATGGACAGTGCTTGACTATACACCTTCAGACTTGGGGTGGGGAGCAGGTGGGAGGGGAAAGAGCAAGAATGACCTTTCAGTGAGTTTGCTTTTTTGAACTTGTACAGGCAAAGCAAATATAAAACTATTTTAGACATATCTGGGGACTAAGTGAGAAATAAATATATTGATATTGTTGAGAGGAAAGATTCTTACTGAGGAAGAAAGTACATAAATATAGAACAGGACAGGTAAGAAAGAACCTTGTGGGAATGGATTGGAAGTAGAAGTCACAGTGTGGGCTTGTTTCTTTTTCTTTCTTTTTGAGACAGGATCTTGCTCTGCTGTCCAGGCCAGAGGGCAATGATGGAATCACAGCTCTCACTACAGCCTCGACCTCCAGGGCTCAAGTCATCCTCCTACCTCAACCTCCTGAGCAGCTAGGACCACTGGCATGTGCCACGACAACCAGCTAATTTTTTTAATAGAGATGGGGTCTCACTATGTTGTCCAGGCTGGTCTCAAACTCCTGGGCTTGAGTGATCCTCCTACACTGGCCTGCCAAAGTGCTGGGATTATAGGTATGAGCCACCACACCTGGCCTATGATTTCTAAAATACATACATATATGTGGACATATAAATATATGCATACCAGAGATCCAAAGACGTCCTGTAGCAATGAACACTTCTAGTGCCCAGTTAGTGTCTAATACTATTCCCCACTAAAAAGAATCAGGGTTCTTGGAGAAATGGCTGATTCTAGGATAGTCATACAGGGCCTGTACAAGATAAACCCTGAACAACTTGTCATGCTGGAAAGAAAGGAAGCGCTCCAAAAAATGAAGGGGCATGTCACAAGAATACAGGAGCCAACTTGAAGGGGCTACTGCTGGCCAAATCGGAGATAATCTAGGCACCCAAATAATTAAAGATGATAATGAAGAAAATACAAATACCTGAGTCTATACCAATAATAAGTAGAAAAACAAGTAAACAGGAAAGGAGGGCTCTTGCTTAGAGTAAAAGGCCAAGTGCCTACTGGAGTTGAAAAAAATCACCATTTTTTAAACATTATAATAAAGACTAGCTCAGGAAAGAATGATCAATGAATGCTAAATCTAGGGGGAAATTTTGATGAGAAGCAGGCATCTTAAAAGTGTCAACCTACAGGTTGCTTATAGTTTCAAAGGAGAAACAGTACAGAAATCAGACATTTGATCAGGTGATCAAAATGTCCATAATCAATGAGGAGCAGATGGACATTCTGAGCCTTCACATGTGATGCAGTGAGGGCAAACACAACATCACTTACAGAGTATCTTGGCCTGGGTGCACAACCTGCATGTAAACATGACGACATTATCAGAGAAACAAAAATGAAGAGGATTCTATTTTTCAAAACAGTACTATATACTCTTCAAAAATGTCAATGTCATAATAGATAATACATAGCTGTAGAAATGTTACAGATTAAAGGAGACTAAAGACACACAACAGGCAAATGTAATGCCTGATCCTAGATTGGAGGGGAAAGAAATGCCAAAAAATAATTATTAGGTCAATTCACAAAATACAAACTAAAGTATGTAGGAGGTAACGGGCCATAATGTACACAAGACATTATCAAAGGATTTGAGAAAAAAAAATATTTTATATACATACGTACACACACACATTTGTGCATACACACACACTGCGTGTGTGAGAGAGAGAACAGCCACATGTGCAATAATAAAGCAAATGCTGGATCAAAATGTTAACAATAGGTGAATCTGGTTAAAGACACTAACCAGATATTCTACACACTGTTCTTAGTTGTGCAATCTTTCTGTAAGTTTGAAACCATTTTCAAATAAAATATTTTAAGTACACATTTACAGTTTTTAAAAAATCAAAAGCTGTAAATGTCATCTCAGACACTTAGGTTCAAGAGTTCTTAGTAATTATCCACGTCTGAAATGGTACAAGAGTATTAGCGCAGTCTCGCAAAGATTTTTCTTGATATCTACTATGCCCAAACTACACAAAATTCTTAGAGCATTTTCACTCTTTAAGCTTTGGTGCAGAGAGAGGGAGAGAATGTGCACAAGCGCCTATGTAACAGACAGGCGGATAGACTCAGAGGGTGGAAAAGGAAAAAAGAAAGTATAATTTTAAACAAATCAAATAAAAAAAACTAGGCTTTTAAAAGGTTACAAAATAGCATAGTTCTATATGTTAAGAAAAATTCATCTCTACAAGTTAGATGAGAAATAACCTTTCCTATGACAGAATTAGCTCTATTGAATGCTTAAAAGACTTTAATCTGAAATAAACATGTCCAATTCTAACAAAGCTGTTAAATTCAATAAATTCTAATGCTGAGCTAGAGAGGAAAATTACTTCAAAGAATATCATTCAGGTTTAGTGTGTGTTGGGGATGAAGGCATGAAATATGCATATGTAACAATTATAATATAATTGTTATATTATATTCTGGAAACAGAAAAAAGAGCTAATATAGACAAATTATAAGGCAATGGTATAATGCAATATTATTAATGTTTTAAAAATTCCTTACAGAAAAACTTCCAAATGTGAAGACCTGTCCATCCATTAAAAGTACTGCCGTATGGTTGCTGCCTGCAGTGACTTGTGTGCTAGGGCCTGGCAATGCTTGAACAAGAGTGGGACATCCCCTAGGTTAAAAAAAAAAAAAAGTAAGTCAATTTCTTACAAAACTCAACTAAAATAAAAACAATAAGTAAGCAATGCAACAAGGAGTAGGAAAGATAAAAGGCACTCATAAGAATATTCAGTAAACATTTAAGTGCTAAACGCCTATCTCCATTCCAGGTACTAGGTAAACAAAGATGAAAAAGACAGTTGCTGACTTTAAGGAGATCATCAAAAAGATCTTCTAAATGTAATTACCCTAATTATAGACACATAATAATTTCTGAAAAACTGGTGCTACATTTATTTTTAATCTGGTACTCTGTATACTGACTGGCCTGTTAGAGATCTTTATAAATAATTATTGGATGAAATAAAAATCATGTAATGCCTTAACAGAAATTCAATCCAGGAACTAGATGAAATAATTTTATGATCCTCTTTTCTAACTTTTATCACTAAGCTATAAGTTTAGATCTTAGAATCATAGTTAATGAGTCAAAACACAGTATCATGAGAGGCATTAGAGCAGTGACTACAAGCTCAGGCTTTAAAGCTAGACTGGCTGGGTGCGAATCCTGGCTCCCCAACTTAATAATAATGCGACCAGACTTCGAACAAGTTTTTCATTCTTTTTGTATTTCAGTTTTCTCTTTATCACATGGAGAATACTAACAAACAGTGTCTACCCCCACAGAGTTCCTGTGAACAGTAAAGAGGCCCATACGTGTCAAGTACTTGGATCAGCGTCTGGCACACAGTTAACACTTAATGAACGTAACTATTATGATAAATGACATCCTAGTATCCTTTCCTACTTTTAACAGCCATTTTTAGTAACCATTATCTGTAATTAGAAACACAACCATTATAGAAATAGTCCACACATAGTAGGAGAGCTCTGCTTTTGAGAAAATGTAATTATGACACTTTAAATTTTAAAAATTATATAGTAGTTTGGGTAATTTATGATGAAGGCCTTAACTAGGAGCAGTGCAGAGTGAAAGAGATGGTGACTTTGATAGCTATGTAAGGAACAGAATTGACGAAACTTGGCAGATGATCGATATGGGGCAAGGAAGATTTTTTTTGCTTAAGCAACAGAGTAGATAGTGGTAATATTCACTTAAGCTATGAGAATGAATGAGATCTAGGAAGACTCTTTGAGAGAGAAAAGAAGAGATCCTAATTTCCCTTATGAGTCTCTTCTAACATTTTAGATACAGACCGAGGAAGAACAGCTCACAGACATCTAGAATAAACCACACAGAAACAAAGAACTCAAGGAGACTCATTGGAGGAGTAGGTTTCAAGCGTGGAAAATAAAGTACATGCCAAATGCTCTAAGGAGACGTACAACTAACCACTCGATTTAGCAGAAGGAGGTCTCTTTGGTGGAAGCAGGCACCACAATGCAGCAGATAAGGAGTCAGAGAATACACAAAGTAGCTCTAAGTATCCCAGCACTAAAGGGAAAAAGAAAGGAGAGCCAGCAGCTAAAGGAAAAATGAAGCTGAAGGAGAGGATTTTTTTTTTAATGATAGAGATTTGAGGAAGTTTAAAAGGTGACTCAAAATAAAGACGCTAAAGACAAAGGTTAAAGAGAAGACAGGAAACAGAAATAGATCTCTAAGGAAAAGACAGCTAGGTTTCATAGCATGGACACGACAGGTTCCTCTTTAACTGTAACATAAGGAAAGAAGCAGAGAAGTGGTATGGATGGAAGTAGGTTTGCAGGGTTGGTGGGCTGAATAATTTCTTATATCTGTTGCAATGTACATGGAGGTCCTATGCTAAAAGGAGGAAACAGGTGAGTGGAGAGTTTGAAGATTCGAGAAAAGGTGTGGTGGTAGATGGAACAGATACATACCGAGAGCAGGAATTTTCAACTCGGATATAAAGGACTTCTAGGAAGTCCATGAGTGAGCTTCAAAAGATCTCCTAAATTTTCAAGCAAATTTTTAAGTGTATATTCTTGTATTTTTCTGGATAGAGACCCCATGTCTTTCATCAAACTCTCAAAAGGTATTAAGTCAAATAGTTCAATACTACACAACAGGAGGATTAATGACCATTGTAGAGGAACTGGTTGAATCTGGAAATTAAGTATCAATCTGCATAGGTATGGTGATTTCTTACCTTCCAGAAGCCTAAGTATAGGCATAGGAAATATTAACAGATTGATTCATGTTTGCGGTTTTATCATGTCCTAGCACCACGACCAGGAGAGTGGGAAAACTGAAGAAATTGGTAAGAGTATAGGTGAAGAAATTAAGCAACAGTCTTTAACTTGAGTAGGAAATAAAGTTAAAAAAAGGGTGAAAAAAGAGTAAAAAAGTAGAGGGCTGTGGGGCATAAAGTCAAAGGGAAATAAAGTAGGGCTGCATCACAGAAGAAGAAAGTATCATCAGATTATGGATATTTAAACTTGAGAAACTGAGACACAAGAAGATTAAGTAACCTGGCCAAGATCATATAGCTACCAAGTGACAGAATCAGGACCCAACCTAGAGACTGAACCCAGTCATTCTGGCAATATAACACATTAAATAAAGAGAATATCAATAACATTTTTCCATCTTCATTATCATGCACACCACAATATTGATCTTAAACAACACATTATTAATGTGTGCTATATAGTAAATTCCAGTTAACAGCTCTTGATTACTAGAGACTTTTCAAACATATTCTCCAACTGTAACCCTTTATTTCAACTATCTGTAAATGTTTTGCTTTGTTGTAGTTAATACATATGCTATAGAAGCTTTGTTCCTCCCAAGATTGTTCCTCTATAGACATAATCAACTCCCTTCTGAATTAATAACAGAGTTCTTGGTTGCTACTTTCCAAGTTCCACAAAAGTCCAGACAGACAGGGTAACTGAGTGCTTAAGATTGAAGCGGTCTTGATGAATATCTAATCCACTAGGCACAGTATATAGGTATGACTACTGCATTATCCGTTGTAGCTCTGCCCACACTTCATGTAATCAGTCTTTCAGTTACCACTCAATGGAACAAGGACCAAAACATTCCATGCTGGAAAAGAACAACTTTGGGCAGTTAAAACAAATCCCACCAGTGTTTAATCTTAAGAAATTATAGTCATATGGTTGGTAAGAAGTAAAGAGCTGAACCTTGCCTCTACAGTTCCTGGTTCGAAGACTGTGTAGCATCTACCAGTTACTATACCACTGTGTAGATCCTACCAATGTTTAATCTTCATAAGAAACCCTGATATTTTGTTTCAACATTAAATGCTATCGTATTTCATGAAGACGATAAATTCAAGAAATTTAAAATACTGAGCATATTGCTACAATATTATTACCTGAGGAAGTCTGGCCTGAAACTGCCCTGTATCTCTTCAGACCTGGGAATCGAAGAATGGTGTTCACTGGTATAATCAGGACCACAAAGTAATGTTTTTAGGTAATCTCTTCATTTTAAAAGCTGACATGAACACCTTCCCTCTCAGCGGCCAACACACCTCAGTGCGGTGTGGAAGGATGTTGTGCTCATGCTGCTCATTCTTCTGAGTGCCAAGTGCATAGTAAGATAACATAACCTGACTATAACATGGCCATGCTTTTCACTACTTCCCTTTCCACTCTGGCAAGACCATGAAATACTGCTATTTGCCAATTATTTTCTGTGAAGTGCCCTCTTTGCTGCATACATGACTGAGACCCCATCTTATCTAACTGCAATGCACCTTTCCCAGTTTCTATGGCTCACAAAATAACCACCAGCTAAATAACAACAACAATAGCCACGATGATACAAATAAACCCTCTTCTTCTGTGTCCCAACTGTCATATGAGAAACAGAACAAAAAGTCGCCACGTTCTTCCCCACACAGGTTATAGTCATCCCTCACCATCCATGGGGAATTGGTTCCAGGATCCCCTGCAGCTACCAAACTCTAGGGATGCTCAAATCCCTTATATAAATTGGCATAGTATTTGTACATAAACTACACATGCTCCTGTATACTTTAAAACATCTCTAGATTACTTATAATACCTAATACAATGTAAACACCATGTTAATAGTTGTTATACTCTGTTGTTTAGGAAATAATAACAAGACAAAAACATCTGTACATGTTCAGTACAGATGCAATTATCGTAGGCCTAACTATGTTTTCTGTCAAGATTGATTGAATCCACAGATGCAGAACCCACAGGTACAGAGGGCCAACTGTAATTACTACCCAGATTCAGCCTCTGCATTTCAGTAATGTTACTCAATTGCAAAGCAAAATATCAGTTGGCATCTAACACCTGTGACAGTAATTGCTCAACACTGTTGGTATTATGTCATATCCAGCAGACACATCTGATAAAGTAATTCTGCCAAACACATCTTTTGCTCTTTGCAAGTATGATATTCGTCATTAAATATTTATGATTGTGATAGTTTTACAAACCTCTTGATAGTAGTATCAATTTTATGTTTCAGTTGTGTTTTTAATAAGAAGTTCAACTCAATGATATCTCAATCGTCTCTTATCATTAGCAACAACATTCATAAACATAACTCAGGACATTCCCTTTTGTTGCCATTTTTTATGCAGTGCCCACAGATCTGACCCTGCCTCAGCTCGAGGGGTAGAGAGTGGTTCTCATCCTGGATACATATAGAATCTGGGGACCTTTTAGAAAAAACTCTGATGCTGGCATCCTATCAAGGACCACTCCCCACCCCTGTCCCACCCACAAGCCTTCCAACACACACATCTCTCAGAAATGCTGGATGTAGAATCCACATATGATATTTTTTCAAATTCCCTAAGTAATTCTAATATACAGCCAGGGTTAAGAATCACTAATCTTTACCATGTAAATGGCAGAATTCCATCCCTGCCACAATAGTAGAGTGAGTTCAAGACACAGTGACAACCTTGAATTTTATTTAATGACTATGTGAAGATAAGTTCTCTTTCTTTCACTGTATGTAAAGGAGAAACCATAGAAGTCCCCTTGATTCTGGCATATACACTGTGACTGCGAGGAAGAATAAGGCAGAGTAGAGGGTCAAAAAGGTAAGTTTTTGCAGCAAAGTGAATTGCTGAGTGAAGTCTGGCTTGAAGCTGCTCTCTACCTTTCCAGACTTCATAAATACTCCTGTTTCCATGGTGAGACAACCACAGACACAGACCACTCAGTTCTCCTTCAAGACAATCTGCTACAGAGAGCAGAGTTAACTATTATAACAGCCTCAGGTGCTGTCCCTTTGGATGCATGAGGACATTCGTCCCCTGGGGTGCTACCAGCTGTGACTGAACATGGTGAAGGCATGAATGTTGGTCTATTCCTGCCCAATGCAGGACCCTTCCAAAGGTATCCTCAGCTTAGGGACACATCACTGGCCTGGCTAAAACTCTCTTAATGCTATGCTGGAACCTAGACTCCTACCCGATTCTTCCTTCTCTTTCTCCTTTCATAGGGTCAAAACTACATTGTATCTGAAGGCCTTCCCTGTCTGTGCTTGTGCTTTTCCCCTTTATCTTTTTCACCTGCGTTTTCCCCTAATAAATTCTTTGCACATCTAATCCTGTCTTGGCATCTGCTTTCTGGAAGACCTGAACTAATAAAGATGGATTTTCTATTACTTTCAACCAAAAGTATTCTGACTGCATTACGTAGAATACAAACTCGGCTGCTGTAATGAAAGACAAGTAAGAGGGACTTCAAGATACAAGTTTATTTCTCACACAAGAAGCATGCAATTTAAGAAGCTGATGAGGCAGTTCATGGTGTCAGAGACCCAGTCTATTCCCATCTTATGGTTCTGCCATTCTCAGTACACAGTCTCCAACTTATCTCTGTGATGACTTCTTTAGTTTCTGCTTCCACATATTCATTCCAGCCAGCAAGCTGGGAAGAGAGAAGGAAAAATGGAAAGGTACACCCTTTCCCTTTAACAGCAAGATTCCAAAGTGGCACCTATCACTAAAGTTCACTGGCCACATCCTGCTGCAATGGAAGCTGAGAAAGGGAATCTTTAGCTGCACGATCATGTCACGAACTAAAACTCCACTACCAAATGAAGTAGGGATATTAGGAAATTACCACCAGTCTCTCTACTACTATTTGCAATAAGTCAAAATAGTTAATCAGAGAGACCAATAGGTTCTGTCCAAAAATTATTCAAAAGCTTCAATGACTGCATATTAGACCAAAATTTCAAAACAGACATCAGGAATATGTTTGAATCCATTGCTGACATTTTTTAAAAATACAATTCACTATTTTTCTATTGCCATGCACAGTGTTTAAAAAGATAATTGCTAAGAATATAGTGATATTTTGTGATAATCATAATCACTCTCCTATTTAAAATATATATCAACTTTTCTCCTGAAACTACAAAATCCTTTATCTCTACAAAAGCACTCAACCATAAGATCAGAAACCACCAATAATTCATGGGCCACACTTTGCAAAGCAGTGGTATAATATTATTTTAATTCTAGAAATATATACTTAAAAAGAGAAAAGAAAGAAAAAAGAAGGAAAAGAAAACAGAAGAAAAAATAACTCTGGATCTTCAAATGAAAAGTTAGCAAGTACCTGGAGTTGACATCTCCATGTCCTAGCTGCCCATGCTGCCCATAACCAAATGTATAGACATCTCCATTTTCCATTAAAACCACTGCAACCAAAACACACAGCTTTATTTTTTCATTATATGCATTTTACATTTCTATCACAACTATACTAAAAGCAGTGTAATTTTCACTATTTAAGATTTATAGCACCATTAAAAATAGGTAACTGAAGGACAAATTTGTATTTAATGAGAAATTAATTTTAGTTCTGAAAAATATTTTTGTAGGTCATATAAATGTATATTTTTTTCATAATACACACTTAAAAATTCTTATAAATGCCATTTAATAACATTAATTCTTATTAACACACTGGTTCAGGTCAACTGTAAAATCTTCTTAATAATGAATAACTACATATAAAATATTGTTCTCTCCTATCTAGGATAGGAGGTCTGCACAATTACGTACAACATCAATGAGACAGCAGAACTTTAATGTCTGTTAATACCTTATCAAATAATCTTCAAGGAAGGAATTTAACATTTTTGTTTTTATAAAGGTTGAACAGTACAGCATAAGCTAACCCAAATGCTAATAATTTACTAAGAATTTAATTATTTTCTACATTTAAGAAAGTAAATTTGTTGACATACATTTATCACTGAACATTAACAAAATATGGGAACATGTTACAAAAACCACAGCATTCTAGAACTGAAAGAGATTTAAAGGATTATTTCATCTTCCAGAATGTCTTGAATTATAAAAGAAGTCCATAGGAAGACAGACTAGAAGTTAGATCTCTAGACAAGTACCTGTTCCATCATGCCATAGTTGTTTAAAGAGATTCTGTAATAAATACAAAGGTCTTACAGATTTGAGAGACTGCCACACTACAGCTTTTAACACACAGTTAACAGGCTATGTTCATCAAATCTGAAGAAATAAGTTACTGAGCACAATTGTAAAAACGCAGTTACACCCTAAAGTTCCAGCCGCTACCTGAATGGTGAAATCCACAGCTGACTTGGACTGCCCGGAGCTCACAGTCAAATCGCACAGAGCCTGGAGGGTATGTTGTGATTTTGCTTGCATCCTTTTCGCCTCTTTCTCCACTTCCATCTGCAAGTGTTATAATTTGTGAATTATGAATAATTAAGCCATTATTCATCTTCAAAATAAAAATTTAAATCAGTTTATTATGGAAGAACAAGAGAAAAATGTTAAAAGGAACAAGCAAGAAGAATCTGTAGCTGTTAGAAGTGATAGATCAAGAATCTACCTGCAAAGAAGCAATTTTGAAAAGATAGACTATATACTTCCATTTGCAAATATCACTAAATTAATAAAAACAGAGACAAGATCTGGTTATGGATAAAACCTTATATAATAAACGGGTCATTAAGTTATAGAAATAACAAAATTTAAAATGTAACAGTTTATATGGGAAAATTTAGTTTGCATAAAAAATTACTGCATGCAAAGTCATTTAACAATTATTTTAAACTTAGTGATATTGTTAGTACTAGCCATTTTTTAAAAATTGCTAATGGATTCACAAGTGACTTAGATTTCCTAAATAGATCTTAGAAAGGCTACACTGCCCGCAAGTATTGTGAAACTCAACTGAACTTTTCAAAATGCATAAAGACCAAAGAGCTTTATTCAATATATTGCAGTTCAATGGCCTATTCTTATTCATGTTTCCTGTGCCACCATCACCTTCAGCCATATTGCTTTGTGGTTTTCTCCCTGTCCCCAATCACTACCCTCAACCAAACCTTTTTTCTGCTTTCACTCCTTTCCTCCTCCCTTCTCACAATTTCCTTCATTGAGCTTGCTTTAAGCCTTTTCTTTACCCCTGGTTTTTGTAATCCAACTTCGAATTTTCCAACAATCTAACCATAGCATCAAAAACCACATTCCAGAATATAAAAATTTTTGTTTGGAATGTGTAAATAACAACAACTTACTTTTTCTAATCACAATGTACTTCTGTACATCACTAACATATGACCTTTATATCATCAAGATTCAAATTCCTTGTACACAGAATAAATGTAAATCTGGAAGGAATTTCACAAGTTCAACTAGTCTAAACCACTCTCAAGTGGTATAGCAACTCTAAACAAGTGTGTATTATATGAAGATACATATGTGAATCTACAGACACACACTTTCTATCCTGTATTTTCATTGTGCATTTTAGAATGATAAACAGAATAATATTAAACCATTTTGTGTTTATTCTTTTTTTACCTAACCTTTAGTAACATCCAGGTGAGACAAAATCTACCTACATTATTACTTTCCTTTCCGTAACTAAATGCCTATGATTTCAAGAAGCCTGAAACTCTTTACGACAATAGGACAGTAAAACCTCACTAATTCGGAATAACATAGAACAGGTAGGCCTGTGTGGCTTACTGGAAACGTCTTAATCATACAGAACACTGAAGTAAAAATTCAGTTTTGTTACCTTCAAGCAGTACAGATTACAGATTAAACTAAATGCTACAATAAATAGAGTGTGGTTACCTACATTATATTTCAAAATAGGCCAATATTACATTTAAAATGTACCATAAACATAAAAGTCCTTTAACATACAAGAATTAACTGCTGGACCCAGAGGCTGAAGGCACGTTGAAGGAATCCTTCATTTCTTGAGCCCTTGGTTTGAAAAGCTAGTGATTTTAGACAGGTTTCCCCTTATAAGTATGACCCTGAAAATTCAGAGGAAGAAATTATTTTGAATTTTTTACTCAAAAAAGATCACAAATACTGCATCTCAAATATCATAAATTCAGAATTAGTGAGAGGTTTTACTATAATAGGATGAAGATATAATTCCTCTTCTGCTAAATTATCTAATGTGGGTTTGCCAAATTAAATCAAAGAATGGATGGACTAAAAAAACAAACAAACAAACAAACAAAAAAACCAACAACATTTAGTTTCACTCCATCCAAAATAAAATATACTCAGTTCAAAGCCTCCTCATGTTGGAAAGATAGTGAAATGGTAAAATATATGCAAAAGCCTACACACACACACACACACACACACATACACACACACACACACAAATACATATCTTCCAAAGGCTATTTAATAAGATGCCAGATGTAAAGAAATTTTACGGCTTTATCTCAATTGGTAAAAATGTCTAATTATTAAAACCAAATGAGATTTAACATAGAAAATACATTGTGTTCATATGATTCTGCCAGACTTAATTAAACATTTCAAGTATCATTCCACTTTATATAAATGTATTGATGCCTAGTTACAAGGTTTTACCTTTGAATTTAGCATTTTGTCTCCTCCCTTGAGTAGGAGATTAAATACAGGCATAAATCCCACAATAGAGACATAGCATCAAGGAAGGAGATTATTTTTAAAGGCTGGTAATTTACTGAATACAACCACAATGACTAAAAAAGTAGCAGCTGTTATTTAGAGGTCAAAATAATACTAGAAACATTTTGTTCACTGAAACAAACTGTAACTGTACAAAACAACTTCTCAATTATTATAGACAGTGAAAATCTTACAAGTAAAAAAATTGAGATGAGGGTCTTAATCATTATCAGCAGCAGTGGCAGAATTAAAATATATATTATATATATATATCTGTATATGGTATTTGATATCAAAAAATTGAGTATAATTCCTGTAACTCGGACATTAACCAAAGTTTATCAAAGAAAAAAGGCACTTAATAAGTGGCCAAAAATTTGGTGCAAATTCAAGAATCAGCAAGTGAATTCAGCAAGATTAATTCTGCTCAAGCTGGGCGTGGTGGTTCACACCTGTAATCTCAGGGCTTTGGGAGGCTGAGAAAGGCAGATTACTTGGGCCTAGGAGTTCAAGACCAGCCTGGGCAACATGGTAAAACCCTGTCTCTACTAAAAATACAAAAAACTAGCTGGGTGTGGTGGTGAATACCTGTAGTCCCAGCTACTTGGGTGGCTGAGGTGGGAGAATCACCTGAGCCCGGGAGGTCAAGGCTGCAGTGAGCCGTGATCATGCCATTGCACTCCAGCCTAGGTGACAGAGTGAGACCCTGTCTCAAAAAAAAAAAAAAAAAAAAAATCTGTTCAAGCTCATTATTCAGTGAAGTGTTAATGAGCAGCAATAAGACCAAAGCTTAGATCTATATAAAAAATTAAACATTGTTTGTCAATAAATTGACAGATGTGAATAATCTTATAATTGGCCATTTAAGTATGAGCACATCTGTATTTTCCCTAAGATGAATATGTTGTGTGTGTGTGTGTGTGTGTGTGTGTGTGTATGTGTGTGTATACCATGTAACACTGAAACTACAGTAGCTACAAAGCCTTGGCAACTATGTAACTAAAATATTATATGTATGTACACATTATATATAATTATATACACATATTTGTATACACAGAGAAAAAAGAGGGTTCAGTATCTAAGGGACTCTAACTTCTAATTTTAATTTTTACTAAAATCTATACTTTTGGAGGGTAATCCTACAGTCATGCATATAACAGAAACTACCACAGAACACAGTGAGTACTTTGAGCAAAATCATTAAAACAAATCAGCAAGGACGAAAGTAGTTGCAATTTACTAAGCACTTGCTGTGTGCTAACTGAACACTGTAAACAATTAAATACCACAGTGGATGAGTGCTTGGGAGTACTGGAACTTAAGAACTTGGACTGGAATCTTGGCTCTTCTCATTTGCTAGTTGTATGACAACTGGACACTGGACCTTCTGGTCCTAGCTTTCCTATCTATAATATAGCAACAATGATATGTAACTCATCAGGTTCCTATGAGAATTAAATAAAATATGAAAAGTGCTCAATCAATATTTACTATTGTTGCTTTCTTTAATGAATAAAGCAATCTGATAATATAGGTATTCTTTGTCCATCTTACAGATGAAAAAACTAAGGCTTGAAGGGTTAAGGGGTTAAGTAACCAGCTCAAAATCATAAATGATAGGACAAATTTAGAGTTTAATCATAAATAAGGCTCATGCATTTTACCACCACCAAATGGTTGAAACCTTAAATCCTTTGTAAAAATAAACTATGCATTTAAAAATCTCAAATATTGTACCTTTAAGATAATTCTGAAAGAGAAAACAAATAATTCAATTCAAAATATTAAAGCTAGTATTCATGGAGGATTTATATGTGCAAAGACTACACATGTGGGTGTGCAAAGACTACACACATATATTTTAATCTTCATAGCAACACAATCAGTTAAGAATTACTATTCTTGTTTTTAAAATAAGAAAACTGAAGCCAAAGAGATTAAGACATTTTGCACAGCCATGTAGTTCTAGTAAATGACAAATTCAGAAAAAAAATTGAAGCCTAATTCCAAAGGCTATAATATTTTCATCATACTGCACCATTTCCAAACAGAAAGTAAGAGTAAAATAGACTCAGATGTTTATCAGTGTGCCTTCGGATTTTCAAATCAGTCATTTAAAAATAGATTTTAGGACTATCTCTAAAACAATTCAGATGTTCCTAACTATGTACACTATTAACACATTTTTCTGTGTAAGGTACTGAATAGCTGAAACAAATGTTAATTCTGTTTCGAATATAGTTTATGGGCACATTTTAGAATAATTTACTGTATTTTATATGGAATTTTACTTATTGATTCAGTCTATATACTCTACTTTGCCTTTAGTCAATATCTGCCTGTATAGGATGAATTCTGACCTTCTCTGAATTTTCTCCAATCACCCAGAAGTTCTCCAACTTTCCATCTTAGAACTTAGTCCTGTTAACAATAAATCCACAGTTCTTACTCTCCTTACACCCTCACAAAAAAGTCACAGTCTAAAACATTTTAACTATTACCATCCTATAATTTGTACCAACATAATTAAATGTAGGATAGAACATAGCAATCAATACCATAAACTTCTCAGTAGATAAACTAGAAGATGAACTGGGTAAGGTGAAGAGAAAAATATATGTAGAAAAAATACTTATTAAAAGACTGAAAATATGTACAGGTTGAGCATCCCTTATTTGAAATGCTTGGGACCAGAAGGGTTTTGGATTTTGGATTTTGTTCAAATTTTGGAGTATCTGCATATACATTATGAGATATCTTGGGGATGGGACCCAAGTCTAAACATGAAATTCATTGATATTTCATATACAAATTACTCACATAGCCGAAAGATAATTTTATGCAATATTTTAAATAATTTGGTGCATGAAAATTTGTATCCCTGCACTATCAGAAAGCAAAGGTACCTCAGCCACCCAGCCACCCATGTGGACAAACTGTGATTGGCGTCACCATCATGCTGTGCATGGAAAAGCTTTATCATAGCTGAAGAGGGCTGAGAGGATTGCTTTCACTTTAGGACACTGAATAAGCTGTGTGCTGGGACTGCAACCTGTCACAGGAGGTCAGGTGTGGAATTTCCCACTTGGGGGCTTCATGTTGGTGCTCAAAAAGTTTCAGATCTTGGAGCATTTCAAATTTTCAAATTAGGGATGTTCAACATGTCGTAAAAGTAAAAGCAGTGAATGGAGAGATAATTAAATGACAAGACAGTGAGTGTAAATGGTTAGTGGCTGGAGGGAAATTAGTGAGCAGTAAATTAATACTCTTCACAAAAAAATAGGGTACCAATTGATAAATTATTTGCATTGTAAATGTATTTGGGGAGTAAAAAGATAAAACTATCTCACTCTGTAAAACCCTAAAATCCAATAAAACTGGTCCTACACTGTGATATTACAAAGTAGGTCCTTACAGAGTGGTTACAAGTATACAAAGAAACTTGTTATAAAGTAACCCCATGACAAGCAAACTTGAAGACTAGCTATCATTGAATAACTTGTTTTTTCACTGCAACCTCTGCCTCCCAGGCTCAAGTGATTATTGTTCTCATGCCTCAGCTTCCTGAGTACCTGGGATTACAGGCATGTGCCACCACACTGGGCTTATTATTGTTATCATTATTATTTGTATTTTTAGTAGAGATGAGGTTTCGCCATGTTAGCCAGGCTGGCCTCGAACTCCTGACCTCAAGTGATCCACCCCCTCAGCCTTCCAGAGTGCTGCAATTACAGGCGTGTGCCACTGCGCCCAGCCTCACTGAATAATTTCTATAGCCAATCATTATGTGACATTGGGAAAAGTTTGCTTTAAATATGTAACCTTGGTTTTCATTTAACGTTTCATTTAAAAATCTGGAAAGGGTAAAGATACTTGTCCATGAGATACTAACATGGAGCTGAAAAGGTTTTAAACTGTTTCATGAAATGTGAATATTTAACCTCAGTTAAACTATTGGGAAAACTTCACTTTCATATATTTGGGGGAAGAAAGAAACTGAAAAAATCTGTTCTAAGTGTGACATAGTAGAAATCATAAAAGATCAGACATTCTGGCAAATAACAATTTCATTGCATACCCCAAATATTATTCCTTATATATGTATCTTTTCTTTTTGGAATCAGCAGTCTTAGGTTGAAAATTCCTTAAATATTTATGGCATTGTTAGAGCACTCAGTAAATAAAGTAATCACAAATTTTACTGTGGTTAATTGCATTAGATTTAAAACACTATTTTTATTTCTGCAGAGTATATCTTAAGTTGTGCTCTATTTACACCTTTACTAAAGATGAGTTTTGTCTATTTTGTTTATGTTTTTGTTTTGAGTGGCAAACTGACAGACTGAAAGAGGCAAATAAAAATAAAGTTGATTATACTATATTGCCTATGAAATTTTTTTAAATTAGACTACGACAATTTTGCAGCAAAAAAAAGGAAAGGATCCAAACATTAATTAGATTAATTTGTCTACATGGAAAGCATGTTTTTAAAACTTCCTATTCTATTTTGCAGGACCTATCTTAGGCATTTAAGAAAATGGGAGTTTTAAGTCGTGCTAGCTAAGGAAGAACACTGGTTCAAAGGCCAGGATACAAGGCAAAAATTTTATATAAATTTATAAATTCCTTGTATTAAATTCTTTCCTGATCTTAGCTGACCCATAATTTGTGGTTTACAAGAAAATAAGCATGCTTTAAGAATATATTTAATTAACCCAGAACTCTGAGATCTCAAAGGACAACACCGAGCTAGATTCCTACTTCCTCACAGACTAGGATAGCCCTCTGACCATCACCAGGGACTAGATAAAGTCTTCATGATTCGTGCTTTGCTTGCACTTATCTCTACTTAACCCACAACCATCAAATATTTGTATATTCATTTGTTGTTTATATAAACTTAATTAATAAACAGTGGAAAAGTGTAATGGCAGTCTTATTATCATCATTTAATATACTGAATTTAGTAATATTGTTTATCCTAAAGCATATAAACTGCATTCAAAAAAGAATTGTAAAAGGCCAGATCACAGTCATTAAAGAGCAAATAATAAAGGATGTAAGACAGAAAGCAATAATTATTTTTTCCACCTTCCCTTAACTTTTTGAAATTTGAAAAGAAATGGACAAGGAAAAGATATATTGTAAAATATCTCCTTTATGAAAGCTAACGACAACAAAAAAACAAGAAGCATGACAGTCACTGACAAACGGTATCACTTTCAGCATGTTCTTTCTCCTCAGGCTACATCATGATAGAAGCAAAGTAGAAGAATCAGGTTTGTGCATTTTCCAAGAGACAAAATTCAAATGAGTGGAAGAAATTGGGAAAGTATCCCACCTAGGTGATAAGGAAGACCAAATACCTTTGTGCTTGTCCCGTTTATGCTTTAGCTGTGCTGGATGGGATCTGAGTCTGGCTAGAGCCTGTTCTCGATGGTTCATAAAAATAGGACCAGCAAATACAAGGGGGCCTGAGGAGAAACATTTTGTATGTGCATAGAAAAACTCACAAAATGAAAACACTATAATGAACAAAAAATAATTCAAACTAAAAAGCATAAAAATTTATTCTTAACGGTTTTGGACATTATACTTTTCTTCCAATTTCCCCACTCCAGCCCCCCACCCCCACCCATAACCTAATCACCATTTCACATAAAAGTTAATATCTTAAATATAATTTATAAAGTACAAATCCCGTCTTGTATACTCATAAAATTATTGCGTAGTTACTAATAGTCTCAAATAGATAATGAAGAAGTTCAATTTAAATCAATCAAATTATCTTACAAATACTTTTTAAATATCATATATATTCAAAATCAGTAAACCATGTATTCGTTGAAGACAGATATCTTTTCCATTGAAACATAAAAACTAATTTTTAAATTAACCATTAAGTTTTAACAAGCTCTTCCAGGTTTAATATTTGTATTAATCTTGCTACAAAACCAAAATAAAAATGTTACCGAGTTTACTACAAATCATAAATAGAGGTTAAGAAAACCAGATGATCAAAAACAAAACAAAAATGTCTATATTCTGCATATAGATATATGTATACACACAGAGAGAGGGAGAGAACGAGAGAGAGAGAGAAAGGAGCTTGGGCTTTATATTGATGGTAAAGGGGGCACCTAACCCAAATAACATTTTGGAAACATCTTTCATTAAATCATTTCTTCTGAAGTGCCACTATGTACATATATATATACATATACAAATACATACCCACACAGATTATAGTTCTTTCCACTTATATGGTATTTAAGGAAAAAATATACAGCCAAATTTATTTTAATAAAATAAAATAAATCATTTTTCCCATTAACATTTATTTACCTTGAAAAGAAAAATAAATTTTAGTTATAACTTAAAATTTTAGGTTTTTTCTTATACAGCAGAACTATAGTTTCCTTGAGTTTTAACAACATCAAAAATGTCTTCAAATTTGAAAACACTCTAAATTTGACAGGTTACCATTAACTGAAACAGGAATTATGACACTATATAAGCACTGAACATTTTTATTTAAAACAAGTTTTTTCATGATTCTCTATTGATCTTCAGTTTAATTTTTCTAATGATGGGACAAATTGAGCCTACTGCCCTCTAATAAAATTTCATAAATGTCAAATTAAATATCAAAGTACCCTTCATTAAACGTACAAGTGGGTAAAGGAACCATATTTCAATTATGTTTCTAGATATAAACAAAAATGCAAATACCTCAAATTGTATGAAAAACCATGAATAACATATTCTATGACTACTACAGATAGAAACATGCTAATTTAATGTTAACAGAAGAATAAGTTCTCAATAATGCAGTACCAATTATTTTCTCAGGCTAAGGTTATGTAAACTGAGTTCCATTTCTAAAATGTAATAAAATTGATATTTCAAATATGAACAAATATGAACAAAATGCCTTATTTTCTTAACATGCATGATTTCTCAATTGTTACAAAGCAGATATATAAATTACTATAAAAAGTATTTTCCAACTATATAAAAAAGTTATAGATATTAAGGTAATAATATTAAGTTATATTACCATTTTCTGATTTCTATGGTCTGCCTACAATATTGTTTCTCCCCATGAAAATACATTACACCCACACCCATTTAATGTCTTGCTAAATTCAATCTTTTTAGAATCTTTTGATTTATAAATCAAGAAGGCACGGGGGCAATCATGTCTAAAAATTAAAGCAATTGGGCTCGAAAACACTATTGTATCCCATGGGCTAAAATAATGTTTCTTTAAATATAGTTGAGTCACTATTCACCAAATTTTCTGATTATCTTTTATTTAGCAGACACTAGGTGAAATGACTATAATGACAAAGATACAGATCTCACTGGAATTCAGTCCACTAGGGAAAAAAACAGAAATAAAAACACAAACTATGAAATATTACAATAAATGCTATAAAAGAAATCTATACACATTATGTCCTGAAGGAAGAAAAGATACTAAATAAACTCAGGACAATCAGCAAGGTTTCAAAGAATGACAAAAAGTTTAACAAGAGAAAAGGAAAGGAAGAGAGGGCATTCCAGTTAAAAGGAATAGGATATAAATTAGGATTTTATAAAAGCATAAAGATGTTAAACAATATTGTAAAGTCATTAAAAACACACGTAGCTGACTTTTACAGAGTATACGTGATGGAGCAAAAGTCTTGGGAAATTTGCTTGGAGAGGTATGCAAAAAAACAGATAATTAAAATCTTTTTATACCACAAAACTTCATTCTAGAGATGATAAGTCCCTAACCTGCTTTCAATTAGTCAACAAAGATAAACTGCAAATCATGGTACTAACAGGTACCATGTGAAGTTCTGGGAACCCTTGATAAACAAGATACAATCTCTGCTTCAAGAAGCTCACTTTCTAATGAGGGGAGGGAGGGTTTACACACAACTAAACAAGAAATTATGACAGTATGCTATAACAAAAGGAGGCACACAAACTAGAGGAGAAGCTAACAAAACTTGAGGGTGGGAAGGTAGACAGTGTAGAGATAAAAGAAACCACCACATAAGATGAGGTCAAATAAAGGAGGTAACAAGTAGCATAAAGGTTCAGAGGTAGGGGAAAAAAGGAAGGGCAAGGGAAAAGAAATGAGAATAGAGAGAGATGAGGCTGTAGAGATAAAAGTATATCCTTCATCCTAAGGACTATGAATAGCCTTTTGGTTTTAAACAGAGAAGTGCTACTGATCTGATCTGTATTGCAGAATGAATATTCTGGAAAGAAGGTGGCTAATGGCTTAGAAGATAAGAATGGAGGTAAGGCCAGTTAAAAGGCTTTTTGCTGTCAGGCAAAGAAAAGAAGCCTCAGCTAAGGAAACAGTAAGATTCTGAAAAGTAGATATTAAAAAGCTATTAAAGAATTAAGAAGGCTGAATAAATAGAACTTGGTGATTTATTTCTTTCATTGGGAGAGGAGTGAATAAAATAGGGGTATGAGATAACCAGGTTTAGATAGAAGCTACACTCATGTGTAGACAATGGGTAATTCAGAGTTCATCTGTAGGCAGGTAGGCAGAAAAAGCATGGAATAAGTGGCAGTGTTAAATAGTACAAGCCTTTCAGAAAGCTCTTGGTGATATATTTCAAGATCATAAAAATTATTATCCTTTGATCTAGTAACTGCACCCTAGGAATCTATCCTAAAGAAAACTCTAAAATATTTTTAAAGGATTTCACCTCAAAGGTGTTTACTACAACTTTATTCATTATAGCAAACATTTTAAAAATACCCAAATGAAAGTAATTAAAAACTATAATACGTCTACTAAATGGAATAATACGCAGCCATTAAAATGAGATTTATGAAATAATTTTACACAGAATATGATTTTGTGTTATTTAAATTAACAATGAGATAACATTGTTCACCACTGTTTTCCAAGAATTAAAAAGAATAACTAAACCCAGGTGTGGTGGCACATGCCTGTACAGTCCTAGCTACTCGGGAGGCTGAGGCAGGAGGATCACTTGGGCCCAGTTGTTCGAGGCCAGCCTGGGCAAGATAGCAAGATCCTGCCTCTACAAAAAATAAATAAATAAATAAAAGAATAATGAATACAGGTGATGCTAGAGGAAAACACTACTCTTATACATTAGTCTAGGGAGTATAAATAAATTCCTATAACATTTTTAAAACAATGTGAATTATCTGTTAAAATTTAAGACAGATATATACTCTCTGCCCCACACATTCTATTTTGGGAAAGCTCTACTATACAAACACTAATATGTAGCTCTAAGTTTAAGAATATTTATTACAGTAAAACCCACAAAAACTTACAATAACCTGAATGCCCATCAATAAATAATGGTTATATAAACTATGGTATAGCCATATTATGATATTAGGTAGTTACTGTATAGAATGTGGTAGATCCACATTTACTGACTTACAGTGTGTTCTTCTTGTATTGTAAAATGAGAAAAAGATGTTGCAAATGTATATACATAATACTACTTTTGTAAATAAACATATGTCTACACTTTCACATATGTGTAAATCTCTGTACATGATTATATTTTAATAGAGTAAGATATTAGACTATTAACATTTACTTTGGGGGGGGATGGAAATGGGAAGGTAGGGGTACAATACTAGCAAAACATAAAAATATATGTATTATAACACTAAGCAAAAATATAAAACAAAATTCAGTCAATGATATAACTAGAAATAAGTAAAACTTGATTAGAAGATGACAACGAAATAAAAACAATAATTGAATTAAGGAATAGGTTTATGCAAAACCTTGACCTAAATTCCTATATTACTTTAATATGGTATTTGCAATAAAGCACAAAAAAAACTTTCATGATATAATATTAAAGGGAATACAAACAGGACACCAATTGATCTATCACAGTATGAAATTATATGAAATAAGTAAAAAAGTGTGAGAAGTTACACCAAAATTCTACTAACGGTTCTCTTTGTATAAAGGGTTATGCTGATCTATTTTTTCTTACTTATACTCTCTAAATTCTTCATATAATACTTTAATTTAAAAAGAGACTTTTATGTGTCACTGGAATATCAGCTAATATTGGATTTGATGTGTCAAATCAAGAAAACCATAATGGTTTTAAGGGCTTAAAAAGTAATAGCAACATGCCGGGCGCGGTGGCTCACGCCTGTAATCCCAGCACTTTGGGAGGCCGAGGCAGGCGGATTACAAGGTCAGGAGATTGAGGCTATCCTGGCTAACGCAGTGAAACCCCATCTCTAGTAAAAATACAAAAAATTAGCCGGGTGTGGTGGTGAAAGCCTGCAGTCCCAGCTACTCGGGAGGCTGAGGCAGGAGAGTGGTGTGAACCCGGGAGGCGGAGCTTGCAGTGAGCCGAGATAGCACCACTGCACTCCAGCCTGGGCGACAGAGCGAGACTCCATCTCAAAAAAAAAAAAAAAAAAGCAACATCAACTCAATCACTTTGAAATAAGAGGCTTTAATAAATTTGTTTCTAATTTGTAACTAATTTTTTCCTATGAAAATTGAATATTTTATTCTAGAAAAGCTATTGTGGATTTTTCCCAATAATAAAGTTTTGTGATTAGCATCCCAATGTTGTAAGAAAAGCAATTAAGTCATCAAGGCAAGAGCTGAAAGAGAATCAAGCTCAAAGAAAAGTATAGACTACTAAATAGCCTCCCACCACCACCACAATCATCAGCAAGCATTTATTTAGGGATTAGCACATGCTAGGCACTTTCACCCATATCCCTTAATCCTCATAAACATCCTTAGGTAGGTAGGTAAAGTTATCCCCATTTTGAAGGTAAGAAAACTGATGTTCAGGGTGATTAAATTTCCAAGGTCATATACAGGTGGCAAAACTTAAGAAGCCGGGATTTGATCCCAAGTCTAATAACTTCAGAACAGATGCTCTCAAGCACCATACTCTATAGTGAGGCTAACCATATAACTTACTACCCAAATGAGACTCCACTGAGAATAAAAAAGGGCACTATTAAGAAATATGCCTGGACACCTATAAAATGGGACTCTCCCACGTAAGCCAGGACATGGGTTTAGCCCATCTACAGCTCACAATTATGAAACTTGGATACTTAGAAGAAAGAAGAAAAAGCCAACATTATTGGAGTTTAATTTTCCTTACGAAACAGAGTGCTGAAAAGGAATATAAAGATAAAATCATTGATATGATCATCCACTAGTTCTTCTGATGACTTCAAGAGCCCTACTTAAGAATTTCACTGAATAAGCACTTCACTTGCACAGTTAAATTAATACATCAATCAACCCAATATAATCTAAAAAAGACAAATTATCACAAACCATTGAACTAAAATCTATAAATGAATACTATTAATACCTAAAAAGATAAATTAAAAAAATTAACTAGACTATTAATAACACAAAGATTTAAAATTAAAAAGTTCCAAATGTACGAAAAAGCAGTAATATCATTGCTTTCTTGGGTTTCAATAACACATTCCATTATAGGAGACCTGGTGTCATAAAACAGTAACTAAATTACGTCAATAGGCCTGAAGCTGTCTGAACAAGGCTTTAGCACAAGAACTAGGGCCCAGGCCGAGCACAGTGGCTCACACCTGTACTCCCAGCACTTTGGACTCAGGCTGATCACCTGAGGTCAGAAGTTTGAGACCAGCCAGGCCAAAATGGTGAAACCCCATCTCTACCAAAAATGCAAAATTAGCCAGGTGTGGTGGTGCATGCCTATAATCCCAGCTACTCAGGAGGCTGAGGCAGGAGAATCGCTTGAAACCGAGAGGCGGAGGTTGCAGTGAGCCGAGATCGCACCACTGCACTCCAGCCTGGGCAACAGAGTGAGACTGTGACTCAAAAAAAAAGAACTAGAGCCCAGAGTTCTGACCAACTATGAAAAACTTAGTTCAGACTTGGTAAATAAGATGAGACAGAAAAGTCAAGTAAAATAATCTAACATAACCTAATTCTTAAATTCTGAAATGTTAACACAGGTAAAAGCCAATTACTAGTAAGTATAATTACTAACATACTACTAAATTTTTAGTTTCTAAAAAGTATCAACAGGCCAAAGAAATAAAAGACCTGTATGTATGGTAGCCGGAACACTAACATTTTATTTGATGTTTCTATTCCTCATGGGAGCAAAGCCAATACAATCTTTTCTAGCACAGTGCCAGAGAAGAGCCTTAGAACACTGTGCAAGTGACTCAGATCTATTTCCAAGGCCCTTGACCCATAAATTCTGATTCATTAGGCCCAGGTGATTCTGATGCAGAAGGTCATTGGATCAAACCGCAAAGTGCAAACAACTGACCTAGCGCACTAAGTCTCACACTTTGGGACCATCAGAATCACCTGGAACGCTATTAAAGCACAGTTTACTGGCTGTACTCCCCCAGTTTTTTGGTTCAGTAGAGATCTGAAGTGGGGCCTGAGAACTGGTACTTCTAACAAGTGCCCAAGTGATGCTGGTCCCTTTGAGACCACCTTGAGAACCATGGCCAGAAAGTAATGAAAAGCACAGCACCTGAAAGAGAGTCCTCCATCCAATTAAAATAAAAATATTTTTTAAAAAGCAAAGGTAAGCAAAGTATGGATGCCTTAAACCCAATTAGTATTTTTTTTAAATGGCTTCAGTTGTAAAACATAACTTTTACTCTATACACTAATATGCTTATTGGAGAATATTTAGGAAACAAATTGTAAAGAAGAAAATAAAAAATATCTATAAACTCACCTGTCAGGAAAAAGCATTGTTAATATTTTGGTATTTATCCTTCTTCTTTTATCTCTATGGAAGTGTAAGTATATCATATTCATCTAATTTTGTTTTCTTATAAAAATTTGTTTTTAAATAAAAATTGCTTAATGGAGTGCTAAGAATAATATAAAGATAAAATCATAAAAGTGTCATATCAGAATAGTTTTTTAATTACTTAATACAGTATAAGGATTTCCAAAGTCACTGAATGACTCTGAAGTTTGATTTTTTAAAAAATGAATGCGTAGTTAGAATTCTTGTCCAAATGCAAAAATATTCATTTAAAATAAAATAGGTTGGGCGCAGTGCCTCACACCTATAATCCCAACACTTTGGGAGGCTGAGGCAGGTGGATTATTTGAGGTCAGGAGTTCGAAACCAGCCTGGCCAACATGGTGAAACCTCGCCTCTACTAAAAATACAAAAATTAGCCAGGCGTGGTGGCAGGCACCTGTAGTCCCAGCTACTCAAGAGGCTGATGTAGGAGAATCGCTTGAACCTGGGAGGGAGAGATTGCAGTGAGCCAAGATTGTGCCGCTGCACTCCAGCCTGGGCAACAGAGTGAGACTTCATCTCAAAATAAATAAATAAACAAACAAACAAAACATACAAGCAGGCATCACTTTGCATAGAGCTGTGTTAACTGAAACACAGAAATACGGGAACTCTGTCCTCCTTTCGCATGATTCTAGGTAACTGTGGTGACTGTGAAAGGGGAGGACATGGTTCCAATGTGCACACATTTCTGTTAATTTTAGTGCCATGGAAAGCAAGGACTGTGATAATTGAGGTTCATACTGAAGATTCCACTCAAGAAAAGATATTCACTACATATTGTTTTAACAAACATGAAGGAGGGTGATCTAAGAAAGAGTTCTACCAAAAAATAAGGACAAGATAAAATTTATGTACACCAATAATCTGAACAAAGTGTTTCTACTGATGTTCTATATATTTAGGACTGCAGATGAAACCTATTTGTCACAAAATATACACTAAGTGCCTAGAACCTCAATCTATCTTTGGAAAGTCAGATACAACAACATAATTTCTTTAAATATTTAGCTAGTGGAGGATTTTTTTTAACTTTAAAGGGTTAGTGTTTACAATTATGTTTCACAGGTTTATGTCAAATTTAAAAATAAATGGCAAAAGAATATTCTGCAATCACCAAGTTATGTCAAGTTATCAATGCACGATTCAATGTTCCTTTATTTCCTATATGCACAAATATACTATACCTAGAGAAGAATAGCTTTTTTAGAGGGAAGAGAAAAAGAGTAACAAGATACACAGCATTAGGCAAGTAATTAAATGTGAATAATTAAGTGTAAGGATGTGCTATACTGTAGTTTAAATGTAAGAAATAGCTGCATTTTGTAGGTTCATTCATGTCGCTCAACCTAATATTTCTAAAGAAAGAAAAAACAGGTAGCAAACAGATAGAATGGTAACTAATCTGAAAAAGTTATATCAACAAAAAATTATTAATTACCATATCAGAAACTTAATTCTATCCTGTTTTGTAAGAAATATTTAACATGCAATTTTCCCATATACTTATATAATGTAAATAGACAGTATCTATATTAATCTCATTAAAATATCCTTTAAAGGACATTATGCAAGCAAAGCCAAACAATAGTAAATATTCACCTTATCAATCAACATCACTTATCAGATGCTATGAAGAACACTCTTCATGTGCCAAGTATATGTTTTACAATTTAAGTTTAGTAAAACTAGAATTCACCATGTGTATTATACATTTTACTACTTATTCCATATATTAACAAAAAGAATAGCTAGAAAAAAATATAATGATGGTTAAATGGGTAAAAGGTTTATTTCACGCATCAAATATTATGCCATTTCTAATAAGCATTTAAAATATGCAATATCAGTAAACATTTCTAATCAAAATTTTGCCTATTGGAGGAATAAAATCATAGACTTCCATAACAATTTGTCTTAATCCTACAAAAAAAAATTTACTGAGCAAGGAAATCTTTAGTAATACATATATTTATCTGTGCGTATTCAAATACCAATTATAACCACAGTTAAATTTTTTTTGTTTGTTTTCTTTTGAGATGGAGTCTCACTCTGTCGCCAGGCTGGAGTGCAGTGGCGCGATCATGGCTCACTGCAAGCTCCACCTCCCAGGTTCAAGTGATTCTCCTGCCTCAGTCTCCCGAGTAGCTGGGACTACAGGTGCACACCACCAAGCCCAGCTAATTTTTTTGTACTTTTAGTAGTGATGGGGTTTCACCATGTTGGCCAGGATGGTCTTGATCTCTTGATCTTGTGATCTGCCTGCCTCAGCTTCCCATAGTGCTGGGATTACAGGCATGAGCCACCGTGCCTGGCCAGTTAAATGTATTTTTAAGCTAAGAAATTTTTAAGCTCATAAACAATGAGGAAAAGATAAACAATAGACCTATCTTTGCAAATGAAACCTGCAGACCTACCATCTTACTCTTCCTGTAAATAACTAGAATGAGGTTTTTCCAAAAAAGGACACATGAAAGCATAGTTATGCACTGAACTCGAGGGCAGCATAGCAGGACTATGTCCAAATGATAATGAGCATAAATGAGTAAGAAAATAGAAATGAAAAAAACTAAATTGAATTTTGTTCCACGGTCAAATAGATGAGTCCAAAGTCTGGGTGAAGGACAAGTTGTGAGAATATCTATTTTTTAAAAGTTGCCATTTCTAATAGTTATTGACAGTAGGCAGATGGCACAGTTCTTAATATGGCTGACTTATGCCATAAACACCCTGCTGAATTAAAAGTATGTTATTAGCACAACTATAAATACCTAAACGTATGTTATTAGAAGAATCATGAATACCCTGAATATTTTCCCATTATATGAGTTATCAGAATATTGCTAATTTTAATTTTGATGATTTCTTACCAAATTAGTTTATTGTGTGAACTTTTCAGTGGTTTCAGGATAGGGTAGGAAAGTGGATTTTCATGTACTTTTTCTCTGTAGCTACATCTTACCTCTTCCTTCCTCTAATCTGTGCCTTCTGATTACACGTTGCCGTTTTTCTTCTTGTCGTAACTGAAGGTGTTCTTCAATGTTAACCCCGGGCACTGGGACAGCTAGATGATTGGCCAAAAACAACAACAACAACAACATATATGTTATATAATAGCTATGACAGAACTACATAAAATTCAAAAAAGTAAAAGCTAGCAAAAACATTGTCTAAAACACACAATATTTTTACTGTAATAATTCTTAGCCAAAAAGGGAAAAAAAATCTCATTCTGGCTAGGCATGGTGGCCCACACCTGTAATCCCAGCACTTTGGGAGGCCAAGGCGGGCAGATCACCTGAGGTCAGGAGTTCAAGACCAGCCTGGCCAACATGCTGAAACCCCGTCTCTACTAAAAATACAAAAATTAGCCAGGTGTGGTAGCGGGCACCTGTAATTCCAGCTACTCGGGAGGCCGAGACAGGACAATCACTTGAACCTAGGAGGTTGCAGTGAGCTGAGACTGAGCTACTGTACTCCAGCCTTGGCAATGGAGCAAGACTCCATCTCAAAAAAAGAAAAAAAAAAAAAGAATCTCATCCCTTAAACAATGTCATATTGTCAGTTACCGTAAAAGCAGTATTGCATACATTATTATCCTAATTTATTAACATATATCTAAAAGAAATTGTTTAAACTGTCAGACTTACTGAGTTGAGGACAACTCAGTGTAGCATAGTATAATCAATCAAAATTACCTAAAAGAAGATCTAAAGGTATCATTTCTTTCACTGCATCAAGAATTCCTCTTTGTCTTGCCTCTTGACCATCTAACTCTCTTGCACAGGCCTTGCAACATCCACACACAGCACAACCAGATTCTCCAGAACCACAACCACAGATCCTAGGGGGAAATACAAAAAAAAAAAAAAAAAGACAACTGAGATCTTCCTAATTTGTCTTTAAAACTCTTTTCTATAACTTATTTTCCACACTTTTGAAATTGTTAAATGAGTAAGCAATGAAATCACCTCTTTAGATCACGATTGTTCATTTTAAAGAAAGGATATAAATAGCAGAATAATTAAAAACAAGACTGATTAAACTCCCAATAAGCATAATTGGTATATTTCTACAGAAAATACACACAGATTCGACTATCATCAAAGTCACTACTTTAAAAACAATCCTTTAAAAGTCTTTTTGCAGTTAGTGAAGCACCAGAAGCTTTAGGATTAAGTGACCCAGATGGGTTGGTTGGCTAAAAACAATCAAACAATGTTGCTGTCCAGCAGATAAGTGAAGGCAGGTGTTGGTAGCCTTCAGCAACAGAGCCTAAGCTTGCCAGCTTCATGTAATATGTCTCCTTCCCATTCCCTATTTAATAAATGGTGCTGGGAAAACTGGCTAGACATATGCAGAAAACTGAAACTGGACCCCTTCCTTACACCTTATACAAAAATTAACTCAAGATGGATTAAAGATTTAAACATAAGACCTAAGACTATAAAAACCCTGGAAGAAAACCTAGGTAATACCATTTAGGACACAGGCATGGGCAAAGACTTCATGACTAAAACACCAAAAGCAATGGCAACAAAAGCCAAAATTGACAAATGGGATCTAATTAAACTAAAGAGCTTCTGCACAGCAAAAGAAAGTATCATCAGAGTGAACAGGCAACCTACAGAATGGGAGAAAATTTTTGCAATTTACTCATCTGACAAAGGGCTAATATCCAGAATCTACAAAGAACTTAAACACATTTACAAGAAAACAAACAACCCCATCAAAAAGTGGGCAAAGGATATGAACAGACACTTCTCACAAGAAGACATTTATTTATGTAACAGAACTTAAATTTACAAGAAAACAAACCACCCCATCAAAAAGTGGGTGAAGGATAAGAACAGACACTTCTCAAACGAAGACATTTATGCGGCCAACAAACGAAAAAAAGCTCACCATCACTGGTCATTAGAGAAATGCAAATCAAAACCACAATGAGAAAACATCTCACGCCAGTTACAATGGTGATCATTAAAAAGTCAGGACACAACAGATTCTGGAGAGGATGTGGAGAAATAACGCTTTTACACTGTTGGTGGGAGTGTAAATTAGTTCAACCATTGTGGAGGGCAGTGTGGTAATTCCTCAAGGATCTAGAATCAGAAATACCATTTGACCCAGCAGTCCCATTACTAGGTATATACCCAGAGGATTATAAATCATCCTACTACAAAGACACATGTACATGTACGTTTATTTCATCACTATTCACAATAGCAAAGACTTGGAACCAACCCAAATGCTCATCAATGATAGGTTGGATAAAGAAAATGTGGCACATATTCACTATGGAATACTATGCAGCCATAAAAAAGGATGAGTTCGTGTTCTTTGCAGGGACATGAATGAAGCTGGAAACCATCATTCTCAGCAAACTAACCCAGGAACAGAAAACTAAACACTGCATGTTCTCACTCATAAGTGGGAGTTGAACAATGAGAACACATGGACACAGGAAAGGGAACATCACATACTGGGGCCTGTTGGTGGGTGGGGGCTAGGGGAGGGATAGCATTAGGAGAAACACCTAATGACCGGTTGATGGGTACAGCAAACCACCATGGCATGTGTATACCTATGTAACAAACCTGCACGTTCTGCACATGTATCCCAGAACGTAAAGTAACACACACACACACACACACACACACACACACACACACACACACACACAAAGGAAATAAAAACATTCACACATTGGAAAGGAAAAAATACATATATATGTATATATATGTATACACACACACACACATATATACACACACACAAACACATATATGTCTCCTTCCCCCTCTCTTCTTTACATGCCTTCACCTCCCATTCTCTCCTTTCACAGAGTCCAATTATCTGTTCTTTTTCTCCTTCAGCCCTTTCACATCGATTGTGAACCATATGGGGTATATGTTGACAAAGACACTCCCAGAAACTGACTTGGGGTCAGGGAAAGTAACTTCTTAGTCACATATTTTGTAGAAGGCATAGCTTTAATGTAGTTCATCAGATCAGTTCTTGAAACTTTTGACAGCCTTGTTGAACCCCAGGTTATACAGATTTCGGAAGGTACAAAAGGAAGAACATACCTGGCAGCAGTTTAAAAGACATAGCTAGACACCCTGTGAAATGTGTCACTTTTAAAAGCAAGCATTATAAACAATTTGGAAGATCACTTACTACACAGTAAAAACTGTGACACAGTAATATGCCCGACTGACACTATTTTTAAAATAGTGTTTATGACACCAATTCTCAAAATTTTCCAAAAAATTGAAGAGGAGAGAACAAGATTCTTTGAGGTCAGGATTACCCCAATACCAATGTCAGACAAAAGATGAATAAAAAGAAGAAGAAAGAAGAGAAGAAAGAAGAAGAAGGAAGAAGGAAAAGAAGAAGGAGGAGAAGGAGGAAAAGAAGGAGAAGGAGGAGGAGGAGCAGGAGGAGGAGAAGGAGGAAAAGAAGGAGAAGGAGGAAGAGGAGGAGGAGAAGAAAGAAGAAGGAGAAGGAGAAAGAGAAGAAAGGGAGGAGGGAGATGGGGAGGGGGAGGAGGAGGCAAAAAAAAAACCCTACAGACCAATATCCCTTATGAATAATGATGTAAAAATCCTCAACAAAATACTAACAAAACAAATTCAGCAGGATATTAAAAGAATTATACACCATAACGAAGTGGGATTTACTCCTGGAATGCAACAAACGAAAATCAATCCATGTAATGTAACACATTAACAGAATGAAAGAAAAGAAACACATGATCATCTCAATTGATGTAGAAAAGGCATTTGACAAAATTCAATGCCCTTTCATAATAAAAACACTAGACAAACTAGGAATAGAAGGAAATGATCTCAACATAAAAACCACATATGAAAAACACACAGTGAACATCATAATGGTGAGAGACTGAAAGCTTTTCCTCGTAATATCAGGAAGAAGACAAGGATGCTCACTTTGACCAATCCTAAACAGCACTAGAAGTTCTAGCCAGAGCAATTGGACAGGAAAAGAAATAAAGGTCATCCAAAGCAGAAAGGAAGAAGTAAAATTATCTATGTTCACAGATAATACAATCTCATAAGTAGAAAACCCTAAAGATTGCACTCAAAAAAACCAATAGAAAAAATGAATTCAGCAAAGTAGGAAGATACAAAGTCAACACACAAAAATCAGTTGTATTTCTAGACACTAACAATGAACAATATGAAAAGGAAATTACAGAAACAATTCCATAGCATCAAAAAGAATACACTTAGTAATTAACCAATGAGGTGAAATGAGAACTACAAAACATTGCTGAAAGAAATTAAAGATGACATAAGTAGAAACACATCTATGTTCATGGATTAGAAGACTTAATGTTTTTAAGATGTTCACACTACCCAAAGCAATCTACAGATTCATTGTAATCCCTATCAAAATCCCAATGATGGTTTTTACAAAATAGAAAAACCTATCCTAAAATTCATAGAAAATCTCTAGGGACCTCAAATAGCCAAACAATCTTGAAAAAGAAGAACAAAGTACTAACTTTTGACTTCAAAACTTACTACAAATCTATAGTAATCAAAACAATGTGGTGTGGCATAAAGACAGTCATACAGACCAATGGGATAGAATAGACAGCTGAGAAATCTTCCTTCACATATATGGTCAGATGATTTTTGACAAAGGAGCCAAGATGATTCAATAGAGAAAGGATAATCATTTCAATAAACATTGCTGGGAAAACTTGATCTGGACACTTCTCTAACAGCATATACAAAAATTAACTCAAAATGAATCAAAGACCTAAATGTAAGACCTAAAACTATTAAAAAAAAAAAAAAAAACTCTTAGAAGAAAAGGAACATCACACACCGGGGCCTGATGTGGGGTGGGGGAAGCGGGGAGGGATAGCATTAGGAGATATACCTAATGTTAAATAACGAGTTAATGGGTGCAGCACACCAACATGGCACATGTATACATATGTAACTAACCTGCACGTTGCGCACATGTACCCTAAAACTTAAAGTATAATCAAAAAAAAAAAAAAAAAGAAGAAGAAAAGATAACAGTAACCCTTCACAACACTAGATTGGGAAATAATTTCTTGGATATGATACCAAAGGCACAGGCGACAATAACAAAAAAAAATAGAGAACTGGACTTCATGAAAATTTTAAAAATTTTCTGCTTGAAAAGACAATGTCAACAGAGTGAAAACACAACCCACAGACAGAACTTTTTATTTTCAAATCATATATCTGATAAGGAATTAATATACAAACTATATAGAGAATTCCTAAAACTCATCAACAACAACAAAAGAAACTGACAACCTGATTCAAAAATGAGCAAAGGACTTGAACAGCATTTCTCCAAAGATCTACAAATGGCCAAAAAGCATATGGAAAGATGCTGAACATCACTAACCACTGGAGAAATTCAAATCAAAACTATAATGAGATACTATCTCACACCCATTAGGATGCCACTACCAAAATAACAGATCATAAGTGTTAAGAAGGATGTGGAGAAACTGGAACATCTGTACACTATTGGTGGGAATGTAAAATGGTTGGCCGCTGTGAAAACTAGTAAGGCAGTTCCTCAAAAGATTAAAAATAAAATTACCATATGGTCCAACAATTCCACTTCTGGGTATATGCCCAAAAGAACTGAAAACAGGGTCTCAAAGAGCTCCTTGTACACTCATCTTCACAGCAGCATTACTCACAATAGTTACAATGTGGAAGCAACCAAAGTGTTCCTCAGTGAGTGAATGCATAAGCAAAATGTGGTAATATACATACAATAGAATATTATTCAGCCTCAAAAAGCAAAGATGTTCTGACATATGTGACAACCTGGATGAACTGAGGATATTATGCTAAGTGAAATAAGCCAGTCACAAAAAAGACAAATACTCTGATTCTCTTTATATGAGAGGTACCTAGAGTAGTCAATCAGAGACAGAAAGAAAACAAGAATAGTGGATGCCAGAGGCAGGGGAGAGGGAAGAATGAGGAGTCATTGTTTAACAGTTACAGAGTCTCAGTTTTACAAGATGAAAAGTTATGGAGATGCATGGTGGTAATAGTTGCACAACATTATGAATGGATTTAATACCACAGAACTGTCTACTTAAAAATGCTTAAGCTGGTCAATTTTATATGTATTTTATCATAATAAGATATGTAGTCACAATTTTATAATAATTGAAGTCAGCTTAATAGTCCTTAATATTCTGATATATTCAGTTTGCTTCATTCATAAAGCAATTATTATACTTGGTTAGTATTGTCCATGTAAGTCTATGAATAATTATTATAAATTATATAAGTCTCTGGAGGAAAAAACGAAGAATAATTAATTTCAAAAGGGACCAGATAATTTATAGATTTTGTTCATGATATATACTGGCTGCTTAAGCTCAGAGAGTGGGGATATTAAATTTTATTTTTATTACATATTTTTTGAGTTAGGGGTGTTGCTATGCTGCTGAGGCTGGTTTCAAACTCCTGGCCTCAAGTGATCCTCTGGCCTCAGCCTCCCAAAGTGCTGGGATTACAGACATGGGCCACTACACCCAGCTAACACTGAATTTTAATGGAAATAGCGTTGGAGAGATCCAGGAGAATAAATTTCAATTCCAACATTGTTAAAAAATAATCATAGAATCTTTCTGCATCCAAATTAAATCTAAAAATAAAGAAGTTATGTGCTTAAAAAACAGAAAACAGAGCCAAACATAAAGCACTACAGAATAAATATTATCCTTTGATAAAGACGACTTTATTGCTTATACTAATAATGTAAAGAAAATTTGTTTTAAAAAAATCATATCTCAGCAGCCTCAAAGAAAAGGCCTGTTATATATGACCTATTTAACTACGAAAGGCCAAATATAAACTTAGAAATAAACTCCTATTAGAACCAGACAATATTTGGGAAGAAGCAACTATTACAGAGTTGACAAAGAGGAAGGTCAAGAGGCAGGGATGGCTGTCTTCCTTCTGGGCTTCTCTTCACAAAATTTTCTCTACTCCCCCAAATCAGCCAATTATTAGAAAGCTGATCACACAAAGAATATCCCATCATGCTATAGTGGCTATAACTAGCAATGTAGAAAACAGATTCAAAATTCTTCCTAACATCCTAGCAGAAAACCTGCATTCTTATTCTGCCAAACTTACATATTAACTGTAAATTGACAATAATATAGAACCCTGAAAAATGTGGTCCATTGAGAACAAGGATAAATATAACAGGTATGATGTAACTTTAGAAGCAAGCATACAACGTTTCTAAATTTATAAATGGTACATTTAATTTAAAACAAAATTATATATCTAATCAAGTACTCTATATGATATCGATAATTTTATTTAGAAAAGATTCATGTTCAACAGAAAGAAATATAATAGATATCTAGCATTAAATAGGCTTTGAAAAATAATACAAATAAAAGTACAGCCCCAAGTCTTGAAAAACTTATGATCTGTTTTTAAATAATGGTTTAAATGAATCAAATGAAAGAAAGGCAACCTTAGAGACGACATTAAATTATAAATTATTATAACAGAAAACAATTATAAGAATTATAATACTTTCTTGGCCTTTTGGCTAAGATCAAGTGAAGATGCCACTGGTCTTTAAGAAAAAAATATTAATAGTAGAGTATACTCCGGAATGATTTTGCAAAGAAATGTGTTCTGCACATGTTCTTTAGTAGGAATCACTCTCTCTTACCCTCCGGGGACTCTGTCTGGCCGTCCACTACTGACACAGCTGGCTCCATAACCTGTACAGTCTCCACAGACAGTGCAAACCATGCACTGCTCCAGCTTCCATTTGTGCATGCCTGGAGGGCACATCATAGACTTCTCATCTTTTTCATCTAGTTCTTCTTCCAGGTCTTCATCCATTGCTGTTGCCATATTTTCAACTCCAAACCCTATTTGACAGATCAATTTGTAATTTTTATACAGATTACTTTCATGTATAAAAGATGGATGACTATATTTCCCAGTTTAAAAAATGACAGCATGCTAATCCAAGCAATTATACAAAAAAATGCTTAAATTTGAGTAACAAAAATAAATTTTAATTTAGGGACCACTAATAAACACTCTCCCCATTTCATTTCTGCAAAAGAAGGCAAGGAAGGCTATTGTCAAATGTCTCTTGGCTGTTACCTTCTGTCAATCATACTTTTAAATCTTTTCCTGTTTTCTATCCTCACTACCAACACTTTCATTCAACAGACCAAAGAAAGCCTCCCAACCATGCTCCAAGCCAAGAGTTCCCCACTCTAGATCATCCTCCTACTGCCACCAATCACCCTCCCAAAGCACATGACAACTTCATAATTTACAAACCTCCAATGACCTTCCAAGGTCTTCAGAAGAACAAAACTCAGCAAGAGGCAGTAGGCACAAGATGGCTCCTAATTTTCTCCAATCTCATTTCTTTTCCCTCTGCTCTCCAAACACCCTGTGTCCTTCCATATGCTCAGGGCCTTTGTTCATTCTTGCTCCCTCTGCCTCTTCCTTCCTCATTTACAAGATGTCTCTGCCTATCTCATCTAGCAGAGAAACTTCAGCCTTCAAAAATTCAGCTCAGAAGTCATTCCCTATTAAAGCACTTGCTACCTTTTCCAGGCAGTCAGTCACTACCTCCTCAGTGCCTGTTTATACCTCACTTACAACTTTTTAAAATGGTGTTACAATACAATTCATTCATCTTTTTTTCAAAATTGAACACCTACTATACTCCAGGGATTCCTTCACGGCAAGAAATCAGCAAACCTTTTATAAAGAGCCAGTAAATAATTTAGGCTCTGTGGCCCATACAAATCTTTCTCACATTTTTTACAATCCTTACAATGTAAAATCAATTTTTAGCTTAGAGGGCTATATAAAAAATGACATCAGGTTATACTCTGCAGACCTCTGCTCTAGAAACTGAAGATGGTAATACTGAGCTGTTATAAAGCTTATAATGTAGTGAGAAAGACAGACATTAATCAAATAACCAAATAAAAATGTAAACTACAACTGGTAGGGTTTTGAAGGAACACAGTGTTATAAAACCCTATGACAGGAGAACAAATCTGTGGGAGTCAAGTAATTATTTTTTATATTTGACTTTCCTAAAGGATCTAAGTTATGAGGTTAAGTCTTGCACATATCTCCTATTCTTAGTCAATCTTATTCTCCCACACCTATCACATCCATTTAACATACAGCTATCACTCAATACAGGTCTATCTAATCAAGAAATAAACTCATAGCATATATAGCCTTTTGGGGTTTTGCCACTTCTAATCTATGGGCAAGCAGAAAAATTAGATAACCAAGCATCAGCTAGCTATATCTAGGATTAGAATAAAGTGATCCTGAAGGAAGCCTCAGTGACTATTTTTAATAATCATAGCTAAAATGTACTGAGCACTATTTGTAACTAGCTCTATAAGCATTACTCATTTAATCATTCCAATACTGGAACTATTATCCTCAAATTAATCTTTACAGTCAATGGAATCTCAATCACAATGCCAAGCAGATAAAGCTGGTTCTAATTTATATGGAAAATAAAATCTCTCACCAGGCTACATTCATCAAAAATTTATAAAGAAAAAGGTTGAAAATTTTGACATCAAAATTTTAAAATTATATATAACAAATGAAATTGTAAACCACAGGTTAGTCAAAGATATATAAAACATAATACGTAAAAAAGCTCCTACAAATCAATTTTTAGTAAGTAAAATAAAGTTTGAAGAGATGTTCAAACTCAGTATTAATAATCAAGGAAATGAAAATTAAAAGAAAAGTGCGAGAACCAGCAATTCTACTCCTAGGTATATACCCAAAAGACATGAATAAACACTTTCACCAAAAGACATTTACTAGAATGTTCACAGCAACATTATTCATAATAACCAAAACTGGAAACCATCCAAATGCCCAAATACTAGAAACAATTTTAAAACTGTAGTATCTATATATAATTTAATAGAACAAAAATGAACAATCTATAACTACTTGTAACAATATGTATGAACTTCATAAACATAAAACAATAAAAAGAAACTGGACACAAAAGAGTTCATACTGCATGATTTCACTTATATCAAGTATAAAAAGAAAACTAATTTATGGTAATTAACTGAAGGGCAGAGAGGAACACAAAGTGGGGCTTTCTGGGGTGCTGGTAATATGTGGTTTCTTAATCTGGGTGCTGATTACATGAATACAATCAATTTGAGAAAATTCATCAAGATACTATGTATATTTTCCTGCATGCATATTATACTTCAATGTAACATATAAAAAATTACAGTATCATTTCATAGCCACCAAACTGACAAAAATCAGTCTGTCAATATCAGATGTGATGTGGAAAATCCAACTCTACTGGTGAGAGTATAAACTGTTACAATCTCTTTCAAGAAAAATCCAGTAAAACTGAAATCCACAATAGAGCAATTACACCAGAGAAAGTCTCACAGGTTTGCCAGGAAACATTTATAAAGGAGGTTTTAAACTCATTTATAACAATGAAAAATTGGAAATAAGCCCATCCATCAACAGGAGAATCGATACACTATAGCATGTTTACTGTGTGGTATATTACACATTAGTTAACATGAATCATTTAGATTTATATGTACCAACATGGACATATTTCTAACAGAATGATGAGAAAAAAAAATTTGTAGAAAAATATAAATAACAGATTAACACTTATAAAAACACATAAAACAGTAGTATATTTTATGTGTAAAACAGATATCATTATGCAATATTATTTTACACATAAAATATAAAAGAACATGTAAAAATATATAAGAACATGATTGAACGTATGCTTATCAAAGTCATGATCGCGGTTAGCTCTGGGGAGAAATGGAATATGATAATAAGCCTTGGAAGGGGGATATGGGGCACTTGAATCTTATCTGTGATTTTTTTTAACTGAAAAAAATGACAAGACATGGTAGAGACACAATTTTTTAATATTTCAATATGTTCTGTACTTTCCTGGTTTAAATAAACTTTTAAAATATTCCTTTATGTTCGTTTTAAATTGATACATAACTGTTGTACCTATTTATGGTATATATGTGAGTTTTCATACATGCATACAATGTCTAATGATCAAATCCGGGTAACTGGGATCAAGTCAAGGTAACTGGGATATTCTAAATCCTCTCTTCTAGCTATTTGCAAATACACAATATATTGTTGTTAACGACATTCACCCTACTCTGCTCCTGAACATTAGAACTTATTCCTTCTCTCTAACTGTATTTTTGTACCTATTAACCAACCACTCTTCCTCTCCCCCTCCCACTATCCTTACAAGTCTCTGGTAATCACTATTCTATTTACTATCTCCATGAAATCAATTTTTTAGTTCCCATATATGAGTGATATTTGTCTCTGTCCCTGGTTTATTTTATTTCAGTTAACATCATGTCCTTCAGTTCTATCCATGTTTCTGCCAATAACAATATTTCATTCTTTTTTAGGGATGAATAATATTCTATTGTGTATGTACCACATTTTCTTTACTCATTCATCTGTTGATGGATACTTAAGTTGATTCCATATCTTGGTGTTGTGGATATGGCTATGATAAACTTGAGAATGCAGGCATCTCTCTGACATACAGATTTCCTTTCTTTTTGATACATATACCCAGAAGTGGAACTGCTAGATCATGTGGCAGTTCCATTTTCAGTTTTTTGAGTCACCTTCATACAAATGAAAAATCTACGTTTTCCATAATTGCTGTACTAATTTACATTTCCACTATCCATGTATGAGCATTCCCCTTTCTCCACATTCTCCCCAGCATCTGTTATGACTCTGCAATCAGTATGCACTGTATGTGTCTTACTTTACTCATCTGCTTTCTAATTCATTACTTACCAACAGGGTAGGTATGATTCTTATTAAAAAAATCTTTTAACAATTTTACTTTGATTATTACAAAATGTCACTGAAGAATCTAGAACATAGGTGTAAATGTACGCTCAATTTTCACAAGAGTTTCAGAATAAGGAAACAATGTTGTTTAGTTCAGACTTCTTATAAAACATAATCTGAATATATATTCATATTATATATTTAAAAAACCCGATTCTCCCCTTTATCCTAGCAGTTATTATCCAAAACAAGTTCACTAATTTAGTAATAAATCGAAGTATTTCCATTGTGAAGTAATCCATTTCTTTTCTTTTGTTCCTTCTTCATTTGCCAATATATTCTAGTAACTTGCTCATTTTTAAAGTGATGCATTTTAAATACACACACAGACACACGAATAAGGCAAAGACAAAGAATGGTGGGTTTCTGAGATCCAGATGAGTCTGACATCAAAGCCTCAAAAGAGAAAAACCAGGTTTTGTTAATTTATACAGCATTAATCCTCGAAATTATTGGTACTTTAACCAAAGTTCAATGCTTAGTTCTAATAATATATATGTATGGTTTAATCTCTTGACCAAAATCAGAAATTGGAGTGAAAGTTATAAACATAACGATAGCAGCTAGATATAAAAATTGAGGGCAAGAAGTAGACATGTTATTTACAACCACAACAACAAAACAAGACCACAGCAAACAGGGCAATCAAAGGAGAAAGCCCTTTGTTCTCTTCAATGGCCTGAGGGTTGGAGCAAAGGATATTGTGAAGAAGGTGTGTCTACAATTTAGTCTTTTCTTGGTAAAGTGTCAGATATTCATAAGGATCACTCTTAGTTGTCAAGAACAGGTTAAATTACAGGTAGCATGTGCTGTTAAATGGGAAGATAATATTTGCCAGAAAGATTGCTGCCAAAAATGGTTAAAATTTAAAACATGTCATATAACAGCAGCTAATAAAAAAATGTTTGGAAAAGACTTTTCTGGAGTAATGTAGTCATCAAAGATGCTAAGCCAAAGAAGCACTATTTTATGTAGAATTTAGAAGATGATTTGAGTAAGCCAGCACATTTGCTCAAAAATAAAAAATCTAAAGTGTATTTGTTTTTCCAGTGATATTTTATCAGTAAATATTATCAAATAAATAAGAAATTCAGTGGTTTTCCTAATTCACAAAGTCAAAGAGCCACTCAAATCCAATTTAAAAATGTGAAAAAGTTCTGAATAGACGTTTTTCAAAAGTAGACATATGAATAGCAAACAGGTATATGAAAAGGTGCTCAACATCATGGATCATCAGAGAAATGCAAATCAAAACTACACTGAGATACCATCTCTCCCCAGTTAACATGGCTTTTATCCAAAAGACAGGCAATAACAAATGTTGGAGAGGATGTGGAGAAAAGGGAACACTTGTACACTGTTAGTGAGAATGTAAATTTAGTACAGCCACTCTGGAGAGAACAGTATGGAGCTTCCCCAAAAAACTGAAACTAGAACTCAATATGATCCAACAATCCCACTGCTACGGATATACCCAAAAGAAAGGAAATTAGTACATCAAAGAGATATCTGCACTCTCATGTTTATTGCAGCACTATTCACAATAGCCAAGATTTGGAAGCAACCTAAGTGTCCATCAACAGATGAGTGGACAAAGAAAATGTGGTATATAAACACAAGGTAGTACTATTTAACCATAAAAAACACTGAGATCCTATCATTTGCAACAACAAGGATGTAACTGGAGGATATTATGTTAAGTGAAAGAAGCCAGGCACCAAAAGACCAACTTCACATGTTGTCACTCATTTGTGGGAGCTAAAAATTAAAACAATTGAACTCATGAAGATAGAGCGTACAATGCTGGTTACTAGAGACTGGGAAGGGTAGTCAGGGAGAGTGGGTGGGAAATGGGATGGTTAGTTGGCACAAAAATATAATTAGATACAAGAGATCTACTATTTGATAGCACAACAGGGTGGCTACAGTTGGCGATAATTTTTTGTATACTTTAACAACTGAGGGAGTATAACTGGAGTGCTCATAACACAAAGAAAGGATACATGCTTGAGATGATGGAGACCCCATTTACCCTGTGATTATTATTACACATTGTAGGCCTGTATCAAAACAACTCATGTACTCCATACATATACCTACTATCTACCCATAAAATTTTTAAAAAAAATTTAAATAGGAACAAAAAGAAAAAGAAGAGCCACTCATTTTGAAAAGAACAAGACTTTTCACTATGTTGTTCTGAAAAACTAATGAAAAGACAACACAAATTTTAATATCTAAGAATTAAAGACCTACCTTTCCCACCTTGGTTCATGGCACCGGTATCTCGTCCACACTGTCCTTTATTATTTACACCAAATGTCCACACCTCTCCATTCTTCATTAAAACACAAGTGTGAGCTTTGCCCATAGCTACCTGAGTTACAAAATGGCCCTTCAAATCAGTTACCAAACCTATAGGAAAGAAACAAATTTAGTAAAAACAACAAAAAGGCCCTTCTGAGCCTAGTAAAAGAACTACCTCAATGCAGAACCGTTTATCTCTGGGGCAAAATAACTCAACAAAATGAGAAATAAATAGCCAAAAGACTGGCAGAGTATCACTGAATTAACTTTGTAACTTTGTAATGTAGCTTCACTGAATCCTAAAACATTATCATCCAGACTTGGGACATATCTTTACTGTAGCTTTCTCTCAAGCTTACTTCTCCTGAATGCTTCCTCCAAATGGTAATACCTCTCCACAGTACTCTCAAACTTTTCTGGTCTAAGCACAAAGGAGTCCATAAATAATTTATTTTACCTGCTTTGACCTGCCTCAGCAAAACAAAGTAAAATACTTGCCATAGTATATTGACATGAAATTGTTTATGTAGAAACCAGTGAGACTTTTCAAAACAGTATTTTTTAATCCTTTTCAACCTACAATGCTTTCTTCCACAATCCAATACACAGTTATTTTCTAAACTTCACTTATTCATGTATTACTTTCATTATACTTGTCATATCCAAGTGCCACTCATATTATCTATTTAATATGTTTTGTATCAACTCTAAATTGATTGAAGCATCTTTAACCTTATCAAGTAGTAATAACATTAACAATCAAAGATTACTATTTTTCCAATATACATTAAAATAAAAACATGTTATCAAGTATTTGTTTTATTTAAATTACAAATAGTATCAATCTCATATTATGCTTTGGGAAAACTGTTCTACATTATTAGCTCAGATATCACTACCTTAAGGTGGCCTTCACTTTCACCTTTCACTAGTTTAGGTCTTTTTGAAAATTATACCTCAAAAATTTCCACTTTTAATATTTAGCACATTTGAAAAAGGTAAGTGTGTGTGTATATATATAAAACAGTAGTTATTTATTATTATTATTAACAGTACTAGCTGACATGTTTTGAGACCTTACATGATGTGCTAAGCATTTCTTAAGTTCTACCTCCTATAATCTTCATAACAACTATATGAAGCAGGTGCTATCATTATCTATTTTTTGCAGGTAGAAAAAAACAAAAAGAAAACTCTTAAACGTTTAGTAAACTTTACCCAGTTAAAGGTTAAGTTAACTGTTACCCAATTAAAAGCGTTGGTGCCAAGGGCCATGCGTGGTGGCTCACGCCTGTATTCCCAGCACTTTAGGAGGCTGAGGCGAGTGTATCACTTGAGGTCAGGAGTTCGAGACCAGCCTGGCCAACACAGTGAAACCTCGTCTCTACTAAAAATACAAAAAATACAAAAAATTAGCTGGGTGTTGTGGCACGTGCCTATAATCTCAGCTACTTGGGAGGCTGAGGTGGGACAATCGCTGGAACCTAGGAGGCAGAGGTTGCAGTAAGCTGAGATTGTGCCACTGCACTCCAGCCTGGGAGACAGAGTGAGACTCCCTCTCAAAAAAAAAAGTGTTGGTGCTAGGATCTCAGTCTATGTCCATAACCATTCAATACCACTTCCCCAATATTTAAGTTCTGTAATACCCAACTGTCTCTCGGATCCTCAAAAAGGCAGTATCCAGGTCTGTCAGGTCCATCAATCACTAATGTATCACCCATGCTCAATAAATATATGTTGAAGAAATATACAAGTTTCCATCAGCTCTACCCAGTGGATGTTAGCAAGCAACAATTATATTGAATATTATTTTTAAACTGTACAAGAACCCACTCCCAAATTTTGATTTACGCTGATAGCTGCAGCCAATTGAGAATCTAAATATTACAACATTAAGCCAGTTCACTTATCATCTGGGTACACCTCCACTTAATAATTAATTGCTATAAATGTTCTACAGGTGTAATTTCCCCAGCATGGGACAATCACATAAATTTCTAATCATAAACTTCATTAATTCTAGTTTCCTTTTTTACAAAGAAACTCAAAGGCTTTACATATTTATCGCACATAAAATCCTTCCAAGTGGGATGCTTCACTCATTATATTCATTTCTAGCTGCTAGAAAGAAAATCTAGTAACCAAATCTGACAAGTTTTTGAGATTAGCATTTATAAATATAAAATGATTTAGCTAGTTCTACCCCTCACATCCACTTCTCAAACTTTTGGTTTATCAGTCACCCAGACACTAGAAAATAATTCTTGAGACCCTACAATGTGCCAGACACTGTGCTGGGCACTGGGGATAGAATAGTAAATAAGACAGATCATCCCAGCCAAACACCCTAATGGGGGAGATAAAATACTTCAACAATTATAAACTAGCTATGTCATGAAAATCACTTCTTCAGGATACTACCACTGTCCCAGGGACATGTCCCATAAGCACCTGAGTCTAGGGAAAACATCCACAGAAGTCACAGCTACAGCGAAGCTTCCCTTGCCAAGCTCTATGATTAGCTCTGCATGAAACTAGGGACAGTGCTCCTAGTGACAAGATATGACAGAAAATTTCTCTTTTGAAATATTTCACATTTGGAAGGTAATGTAAAAAATGTAGAGAAAGCATGCCACCAACATAAATTTTCTAGATATGTCTTTGTCATACATAACTAGTATTGAAACTTCTTTGCATAAAAGTAAAACTTTTTATTAACTTACTTGAACTATCAGAGTAAATGGCATCTTTTCCAAACATGTAGAGTTCTCCATCTTTAGAAATAACAGAACTACTTCCATTATTGCAGGCTGTATATACCACAATCTTTCCTTCCATCTTAATTATCTTTTTAGGTTTATAAGGTTTGGATTGCCGTCTGCTCTTAGCTTTAAAAAAGGAATTAGATTAAATCAAGACCTCTATGTACAAATAATAATAATAATGGTTTGTATATAAAGCTAAAAAAAAAACACATACTATTTGCATTTATGACACTATTTGTTTATTTTCACAAAGGCCTGGGCTTCCCAACATGTCATTTAAAATTAGTGAACCTGCTAGCCTCATCTGGTCAATTAATATTTACGCTATCATTGCTAGATCCTCATTCCCTGAAGTACATTCAAATTCTCAGTGAGTAATATTAGTTTTCTACCAAACTCCTGGAGGGCCCCATCTCTAAATTAGCTATTGCATTATTAATACCATTCTACTAACACATATCTAAAATCTCCTTTTTTTCCCAAGTTGTAATTCACATGTATTCTTGTTAGATCCTGGAAAGTAAAATAAGTTCCTCATTCATTCAACATATATTTATTAAGCAGTTACATCAAGTCAATGATATATATATAAACTTGGTGTGGTGTTATTGAAATTGATAAACTTTATCTTAATAAAGTTTTATTTTTACTAAAATAAAGCATTTATTTTTATTAAATGCATAGTTGATCACTCAACTTACTTGATTCTCCATCTTCTCCTTTACTAGCAGATCCTGTAAAGAATATGCTCCCATCTTCTGCAACTAAAAGGGCGTGAGAGCCATCGTGTCCAACTGAGAAGTGTACTATCTTTGGAGATTTTGTAATTGGTAGCTCAACCCATTTTCCTGCTGAAGGACCACCTTGTTTGATTCCAAGACTCTGGTATTTGCCAGTGTAATATATCTTATGTATTAAAAAAATAAAAAAGGAATTATGGTACTTTTTGGAATAGTGCATCAGGTTTCACATGAGGAAAAAAAAGGACATCAATATTTTATTGAAAAATAAAATTCACATAAAAACAAACTCTTTTTTACACTATTCAGCTTCTGGGAGTTGAGCAAGAAATACACATATTTTGCCAAGAAGACACAGTTCATAATAGCTTTTTCATATCTTTTATCCATTAAGTTTCCTGTCTTCAATAGGCACAATTCACAGCACCCTAAAATAATTACAATAGTAACATCAAAGATAACAGATCACCATAACAGATATAATAATAATAAAGAAGTCTGAAATATTTCGAGAATTACCAAAATGTGACACAGAGACACAAAGTGAGCACATGCTGTTAGAAAAATGATGCCAACAGACTTGCTCAACTCAGGGTTGTCACAAACCTTCAATTTGTAAAAAAAGCAATTATTTGTGAAGTGTAACAAAACTAAGCACAATAAAATGAGGCATGCCTGTACTGTTCCCTACATGAATAAAATTTTATCTTATAAAAAAAAATTTTAAATCAAAATTTAAAAGATGATTCTTCTTAAACATGCAAACTATATAAACTAATCAACAGATTGTTCTTTAATCTCTTAAATCAGAGAATGCTCATTTTTAATCCAAAGAGAATAATTTACCTTTCCATTTGCTGTTTTCATTAGCGCAAACTCTCGTCCTGCACCAAGAATTGCTGACTCCTCATCAAATCCTGTACCTGAAATACAACGAGACTAATAAATACTATTGCATTTCTAATATGAAGAATTCTAAATACAACATGCACGATTTTAAGTGATTGCAATGTCAATTCAAAATCACTAAAAAACAAGGATGACAAAATGTCATGTGCTCAAATTTTTAAAAATATTAACCATAGGTATAGTACTCCAAGGAAAGATAAAGTTATCATAATCTGTTTCTCTTGTTCCAAACCAGTACCAAATTAATTTTTTAAATATACAACAAAAAAATTTTAAAATTCAATGTCAGCAATATTCCTTGAATTAATGTATAAATGCTCAAAGTTTTATTGAGCGTTTATTAGGTACCAGGCATTATACAATTCACAAAATTTATCTCATTTGATTCTCACACCTATACCACTTGGTTTACAAATAAGCATATATAAAGGTTGGAGAGGTTAGTCCAGACACAGAGTCATTCAAGCTTGGAATAATGCCATGCAGATATTTGAATTCAAGTATTTCAGATTCTCTGCCTATGTCTTTTTCTACAGAAAAACATCTTATATAGCTACTCCATCAATTCAAATATATATATATATGTAAACATGCATATACACACACAGATCCTTATGCATATTTTCAAATTGTAAAACTATGAGTAATTGTAGCTTTACATATGGTACATTTTATGACTTTGTCCAGCTATACAAACTACTAATTAGTTTATGGGCTTTAAAAATTTTAAATCTGTAATTTCAATTCAAGATTTTTCTAGGGAAGAATTATAAAAATACTACATAATTAGAATATAGAAAGTAAAGCACTAATGCCAAGTTTATGAAATGTAATGAGATAACAGTCAAAAAAGATGGATCTTGCAAAGAACCCTACAAGTTACGGAAGGTCACTATTAAACCTGGAGTGGCATGGCAAGCCAAAACTAAAACTCTCAGGAGAACTCATGATCCTAATTACTTTTACAACATTACAAAAGTAAATAATCTAAGCCCAAGAAATACTCTGTGGTTATCTGTATTTCTCTATTCAAGTGAAAGATTACTGATCCGTGTGTAAGGCCAATTACCATTTTGACAATCTATGAGATCATTCTATAGTTACCTTGAAAATCTACTCAAGTAAAAACTTTAAAAATTTCAACGAGAGAACTATGTATATTGTTGTAATAACATTTACAACATAAGTTTTCAAATTTTTAAATAGTTGAAAAATGATGCAGCATATAAACTAATGACATTCACCAATATCCATCCATAATTCTCATTAAATTTTATTTTCTTTTGCTCTATTCAAAGCAAAAATGAGAAATTATTAGTCAATTCCTTAGAATGGTCTTCAAATATCATACTTTGTTTAAAGACTGTGTTTCCTAGTTATTTATTCATATTAATTCAAAATTATCCTTTATATTAATAGTAACAGACACAAAATAGCTGCTACAACATAAGCTGAACTGGTGAAAACACAATGTTCATTTTTAAGAGTATGAAAAATTGAAAATTAAAATATAGGGAAAACACTTAATTTGCTATCTTACTTATAATATGCAAGTCCTTTTCCAGATCGAATAGTGAGATACCACAGGCATGTAAGCATTTTCTAGCCAGTTTAAGTTGCAACTCTTGCTGTAGAACAGGTTCAGTGCTTGTGGCAAATATTCTGACAACAAAGCCATCCTAAGAAAAATAAAACATCCACAGCATTACATTACATAAAGAGGTTGTTCAAGGCTCTACAATCTATCTAATAAAAGCTAAATAATTTAAGGAAAAGGAATTCCATTTACACTAGCTACTTAAGATTCAGGATACTTACATCTCTTGAAGCAGCTATCTGATTAATATATTCTCCATCAGTGAATAAAATATTTTGACCTTCAGTGTGGCAATCTGTGCAAAAGGAAGAAAAAGTATTTATATTACAATACAAGCAAACACCTCGCAAAATGAATTTACTCCTCTGTTGAAGTCAAAATGAGAGTTCTCCACGCAATAAGGATAAACTCAAAAGGAGACTGTGCTTTTTAATAAAGAATTATAAATTAGCAGAGACTAATTCAACTAATCATACTTATTACATTTTTGCTTATATTTATAAATCTTCCATAACCAAGGACCTGAGATCCCACCTAATTTCAAAATGAATTAGTATTAGTTATAGTCTGATAGTAAACATGCACCACGATGAACAAACTATAATGTTGGTTACAATCATTTCAATACAATCACATGCAATGGAGGCAACACTCTACTCTCAGACATACATCACAGTCATTAGTGTCACAGAAAAATACAGACCTAAAGCTTCTGTATTTGACATCTATTGTGTCCAACTACAGATATCCCTTGCTTTGTAAAATGGATATTCAAAACCAGTTGTACATTTCCCACTTAGAAATTCAATATTTATTCACAGCATTTTTAGCATTTAGTGTGCTCTAAACTTTTTAAATGTTTGTCCAACACACAGCAGACAAATATATGCTTATGCTTTTATTTTTATCTCAAAGCAGTCATGTATCTTGGCTAGAATACCATATTTCATCAATACTGCATGTATCTCCATAGAATAGTACACCATATACTTTGATCAAAATAATGCACAAGCTCAATTGTAACAAGGGATACCAGTATTACAGAAGGACCACAGGAACACGTGTTAGTGATTGCTACTAAATAACACAAAACTACAAGCAAAATCAACATCAAGGATAAATTCTGCCCTTTTGGAAAAACAAATTTTCAGCAAGCAAGTTAAAAGCACACACACACACATACTTCCCAAAATAACTGCAGAAAACTAGGATGAATCTCTCCATTAATCACAATACCAAAACAAAAAATAACATTTCATTTCTAGTTGCACCTGAATCAACAAAACATAAAATTCTGATTTTGGAATGCAGTAATGGAGCCCACCCGAATAAGCTGGATTATTCTTTATCTTTACCCAGGAGCTTCATACTAGCATACTTCCTTATCATAAATATGCAAAACACAGGCAGACCCTTACCAAATAGAGAATTCAGGGATCACAAACTGGAAATAGAAACTGGGAGACAAGGCCCACTGGTAGCCCAAGAGACTTGGTAATCAAAGAGAGGAGAAATCAAAAGAAAGAGTTCCTAGTCCACTGTACAGAACACAAAGAGGCGCAAGAAAGATGCTTCTCAAGCTCTAAGCAGTAAGATTTTAAACTAAAAAGCAAAGAAGAAAAACTCATTATAATTTCAGATAAACGCAGGGGTGAGGAGTGAAGCGGCGCAAGAAGAGTAGCAAAAAGCCTCATGAACTGAGGCAACCTGTCACCAGACATGGAAAGAAAATGACATAAAGATACAATCTGTAAGATAAGCCGAGGTTTAAAGAATAAAATGACAATTATCAGAGAAAAAAAGTATGTTTTAAGTTCATCAAAACAAGATTGAAATACTTTTTAAATAAACTATACTGTAAGACAAGCTGGAACATGAAGCTCAAGGAATTACCTGATTTATTTATGTCAACTTGAAACATGGTATTCATTACCATCTATAAACCTGACAATTTACTTCTGCTCCTTGATTGGAAGGCTACAGAGCAGAGCTATTCCTACCCAGGAAAAACAAAAAGTGCTATTTGATGAAAATTCAGTCCAGGTCAAAGAAACGAGAAAATTACAAAAGGCTTCTTCAGGCTTGAGGGAGGAGTCTTCTGCCACGTGATTTCAAGATTTTCTCTTTATCCTTTCTTTATCCATCATGTAATATTTTAAGCTTGTATCTTCAGGAATATATCAAGCAACATCTGCCAGTTCTGAAGACAAATATGGGACTATCTTCCTGAAGTTTGGTTCATTCTTCACCACTAATACAGCACACACTTACGAAACACAGAAAGCCACGCTTGTATTGTTCAAAGTTGCATTTCACAAGTTAAACAAAGCAACGAGATTTAAACTGAATAAAGACATTAACGAGTAATTTTTTTATCAAGGCAGAATAAATAAAACAGCTGTAGGCACATATTTTCAAATTGTCTTATCAGTCACAGTCTCTATTAAATGTGCAGGGTTTCTCAGAAGTAAATCCTTGATATTAGTACCCATGTGTTATAGCGGACGGGATGTGTCAATTTAGAATTTTTCTTCTATGTCATTATCCTAAAATGACTGGCACAAAGACAGCACAATAGGAACGCTCATTACAGTGTAATTTATATAGCAAAACCCTGGAAGGCTTTCATTCTCAAACATTAATCAATGGGATATATTTTGTAACATTTAAGTGACATTGTAGAAGACTATTTAATGACCTAGAAATATTTTCAGAATATTAAGTGAAAGAGATAGATTAAAAAAGCAATATGTAGCATATGATCACACTTTTTTACAAGTATGGACATATACACAAAGGAAAAATACGAGAAGGATATTTACCAATATGTTCATAGTGTTTATATATGGGAAGTGGGATTATAATTATTTCAATTCATTCTTTTTTGTTCATATGATTTTTATACAACAGACATGATTACTTTCAATATATGTATAAATATGTGGGGGGAGTGTGCATGTTATTAAAAGTATTTTTTAATATTATTGTCATTATTATTATTATTATTATGACCAAAGACATGGTCCAGGACTTGTAATGAAAAACAAAACAAAACAAAACAAAACAAAAAAAACCCTGTAGACATATCTGAAAATAGATGGTTATTTTCAAAATGATTTTATTAAGTCATCTGCTTTCCAAAGCTCCTCTATTTCTGAAATGGACATGAAATGTCATATTTACTTTAACATAGTATCATGTACACTAATATGTATCTATGTATATGTAGTAAGGTTCAAATAAATGTTTGATGAAATTATTAAGATTATATTTAAAAATAAACATGCAGCCCAGGAGCAATTATTCTTCTCAATGCACTCTTCAGAAGTAGCTCTCACTTTCAGATGGTCAAATGCTTACAAGTAATATTGCTACTATGAAATTATTGACAGACACATTAGACACTCAAGATTTTAATATAAACAGCCTCAGAAAGTATCAACATTATAAACAAATTCAAAGATCTTACAATAAAGAATATGCATTTTTCCAGCATTCATCAAAATTGGAGACCTACTGCCTGATAATTTAGCAGTGATTTAAGTGAATATATAAAAGCCTCAAAATTAAAGCAAAATAAACTGTGTCCAAAGACCTTTATCAAAGTATTATTAAGAAGCATAAGAAGCATAAATGATGAAATTAAAAAAAAAATTCCTGACCCACCCTAAACTCTCTGTCTCTTTAACATAAAATAAAATAAAATTAAATTAAATTAAATAAGGAGGAAAACCCAACTGCACTGTTGTTAAAGTAAAAATAAACAGAAGGTTCTTTATACTGAGTCACATGAGAGCCAGAGTTCTGATTTTTATTAAGAGCAACACAGTTACATCACCCCACTAATTCAGCAGTGGTGGGGTGAGGTCAGAGATTAGGCCATAGACGGCCAAGTTTGAAAACAAATATTAAAACTTGTTATATTTCTATGTCTATTCTCTTGATATGTATTAACTTCACATAGACTATAAAATGCTTTGTATGTCAAGATTTTTAAAACCCTTTTATAAGCAAGCACTATCCCTTGCTAATCATTCTTTATGTATCTAAATAGCTTAACATGCACATTTCTTAAAGTTGCTTGTGGAGAAAAAATGACTACTTGAAACATACCTGGTAACATCACAGTACCATCTTGCTCCAGTGTTTCAGGGCTTATCCTTATGGCTGTCATGCTGTGGTTATTCACATCTCTATATAATAAATAACCCTGATAACAGCAAAAAGTTTTCCTGTTAAAATATTTATTACTAATTCAGCAGAAACAGCAGCCATACAGCTCCATATTACAGGTTTTTGAGGTACAATAATACATCAATATTGATGTCTAAAAGATATTAATGATTAAAAATATAAGAACATTCCTCTCAATTAGAGGAAAAGTCATACATTATTGAAAATTGATGTAACATATTCCCAGAAACATAATTAGGTATACTAAACAGGACAGTACAGGTACAAACATTTTGTTCAAAATGACCATACCACTTGCCAAGTAAATAATATGAATGATCACTGTTACTTTAACAAATACTTTAAGAAAAATAACAAGTATTGAGTTTGCTATTTGAAAATGAATAGCATAGTGGTTTCAGAAGGTGTGGTATGCCATTGAACACACTGCTATAATAATATACTTTCCACGGCATTATTTCTTAGATAAAACACAGTAGAGTGGCAAATAAAAATTTGATGAGATATTTTAAACTAAGTTCAATTTTTAAGAGACAATTACTGAGAAACTAATTTGTTATCTAAAATTTAATTTCAGGCTGGGGGTGGTGGCTCACGCCTGTAATTCCAGCACTTTGGGAGGCTGAGGCAGGTAGATCACCTGGGATTAAGAGTTTGAGACAAGCCTGGCCGGCATGGTTAAACTCGTCTCTACTAAATATACAAAAATTAGCTGGACGTGGTGGTGGGCACCTGTAATCCCAGCTACTCGGGAGGCTGAGGCAAGAGAATCGCCTGAACCTGGGAGGCGGAGGTTGCAGTGAGCTGAGATCACGCCACTGCATTCCAGCCTCAGTGACAAGAGCAAAACAACAACTCCAAAAAAAAAAAAAATTAATTTCAAATTCTCCCCAATAGGTGATACAGTAGAATTATTCTTCATGTAACAATAATAATTTCCATAGTTTTCAAAAGACTTTCAAATATCTTTTATCATTTGATCCTGACAACAAATCTCACAAGCTCAGCAAGGCAGGCATGCAGGGAAATCTTTATTCTCTATCCTTATACAAAGGAACTTGGGCTTCACTGTTCAGGTAGGTACTGTATGGAAAAAAATATTTCTAGTCCCTCTTGTCCATCCTTCATTTGCTTTTCTCCATAAGAGGAGGAGTAATGTATCCATCTGGCTGCTGACCTTGTAAAAGGCTAACACCTATCTGGCTATGTTGGTCAGGAGATAAGATCACAGCATTAAGACACAAAAGCCCAGGGCTTTTCTCTCCTGTGATTCTTTGCATATTCTTCATGCAGGTAGCTGTCTACTGAGCAGGCCAAACACTGTTTCCTAGAAAGTACTGAATCTAGACTAAAATGAAAGAGTCTGTGGTAAGAAACCCTAATTTGGCCTCAGGACATGTATACATTTCCAATTTAAATGTGCTAATGAGACTGGGTGGGGTGGCTCAGGCCTGTAATCCCAGCACTTTGGGAGGCCCAGGCGGGTGGCTCACTTGAGGTCAGGGGTTTGAGATCAACCTGGCCAAAATGACGAAACCCTGTCTCTACTAAAAATACAAAAAAATTAGCTAGGCATGGTGGCATGGGCCTTCTCAGGAAGCTGAGGCACAAGAATCACCTGAACTCAGGAGGCAGAGGTTGCAGTGAGCCAAGACTGTGCCACTCCACTCTAACCTGGGTGACACAGCGAGATTCTGTCTCAATTAAAAACAAAAAATGTGCTAATGATAAAGGTGGTCTTCAATTCTTATCTAGAGGCTCACTTACACAAGAACTCTAAAGAAGGTATGTTTAATCCCATATTAAAGCTAAATAACAGAGGACCCAATAAGTTAACTGAGTTGTCCAGTCATACAGCTAGTAGGAAGCAGGGCCAGAACTAAAATTGAACCTCTTATGAGTTCTGAGACAGTGTTCTTTACGCTACACTATTCAGTTGTTATGGCCATATTAGTAAAAATATATCATTTCTGTTTAAATAGAAGTGATATTATTGATTAAACAAGGACAAATCACATGTTGTAAAAGATAAGAAAATTTTGATTTATTGTGGATAGTTTCTTACCTGAGCATACCCTAACCAAGACTTTTTTTCTTTTCTGTTTCTAATACGGGATGTAGAATTGTATATATGGCCCTGTAAAAATAACAAAAGTTAGTATATCAGTGGTTTCATAATTAATAATCAATGAAAAATAATACAAATGGGTGAATGACATTTAATGCATGTATTTCAATTATGGTTTTCAAATAAATATTATTACACTAAAATTAGATCATATTCTAGAAATGAAACTAGAAACACACAGAACACAATTCATTATGGTTATAACTCTGTATAATTAAGGAACTGTAAGGAATCACATTACCCTAACTGTTCCACTGTATCCAGAGCCTATTTTATATAATCCATCCTTGCATAATAGATAAAGAAAAAATCCATCATTCTGAAGTAGACATTGGTCATCTTCATCAACAGATATTTCTTTTAATGGCCACTTGTGCATTAAAGCTGCTTTCTTAATGCCATTACTAAACCAGTCCTGAATTTGAATTTTTCCCACCAAAACTGCTTGTACACTTCTCTGTAGCGAATTTAGAATTGTTGGCACCTAATCAAAAGAGAAGAAAAATAATGAAAAAACATTTTTAAATGTTACAAACACAGAACAAAGATACTTTGGTAATATATCATCATTTATAAGACAATAAGTTGTTCAGAATGATATTTCGCATGCCAGCAAAAAGTACCAACTAAAAGTTCATCTATAAGAAGCAAATCTCAAGCAAGGTAGACTTCCTTACTCTTGGGATTCCATGTGATTCACCAATTCTGTAAAATCTTAGCCATTATTTCAAGTACTCTATCTCCACAAATCTATTATTGCCTTGTGGAACTCAGATTGTATTACATTAGATTTTGTCATTCTCGATCCATGTTTCTTATTTTATCTTCCATATTTCTCTCCTTGTCTCTCTGTTGCATTCTAGATAATTTCTTCCTCTTTATCTTTCAGTTCACCATTTCCATCTTCAATCATTTTATACAATAGTTAACCCATTTTAAGTTTCTAATTGTAATTATTTGGTTTTTCATTTCTAGGAGTTCAATTTGTTTTTTTTTCCTAATGTCTGACTACTTTTTATATTCTCACTCCTTAATCATACTTTTGATATTTTCTTTTATTACTTTAACCATACTTTATATATTCATACACATACACATTCTATATCAAATAATTTCAATATCTAAGGACTTGGCAGGATTGATTCTACCATATTTGTTTCTGCTAATTCTCAATAATGGTGCCTTTTTCCATGTGCTTTTTTAATTAATTCGTTTCTGAGCTCAAATGCAATAAATAGTGTTTTATTTGCAGAAAGCCTTTGAAGTCAAGAGTTCAACCCTCCAGAAAGGATTTCAGTGTCTTTCAATACAGCATCTTGCAGTACTACCATGTCTACCCTGCTTTAAACTCTCTGTTAAGCTTTATGAAATGGACAAGTAGTATGCATTTGGGTGCCAAAACAAATCTGAGATGTGAAGAGTTACACATACTCATATGGTTTGGTTGTGTTCCCACTCAAATCTCATCTTGAATTCCCACGTGTTGTGGAAGGGACCCAGTGGGAGGTAACTGGATCATGGGGGCAAGTCTTTCCTGTGCTGTTCTCATGATAGCAAATAAGCCTCACGAGATCTGATGGTTTTATAAAGAGGAATTTCCCTGAACAAGCTCTCTTTGCCTGCTGCCATCCACGTAAGACATGACTTGCTCCTCCTTGCCTTCCACCATGATTGTGAGGTTTCTCCAGCCATGTGGAACTATAAATCCATTAAACCTCTTTCTTTTGTAAATTGCCCAGTCTCGGGTACATCTCTATCAGCAGCGTGAAAACGGACTTAATGCAGACATTCTCAGGGAAAGCTTTTCTCCCTCTACCAACAGTCAGGCCAGGAGAGTTTTGGGAAATGAAGTTGGTATATAAAAGGCCAAATCATGAAGAGCACTGTAAGCCATGTTAAGGTAATGGGCTTTAATATGGTGTTTAGGCTAGAGTTGGGGATGTGGTGATGTGGCAGGTCTGCAGAGAACTGCAGCTATTGATTCAGAGGATCAAGTAGTTTTGTGTTGTCTAGTGATTGAGCATAAATATTGGAGACAGATAAGCCCTCGAGTCCTGTCTCTGTTATTTGGCAGCTCTCTATGCTGTAGCTACACTATTTGACAGCTCTCTATGCTATAGCTATACTAAACTTCTTTCAGCTTTCAAATATTTCACTCTTACTCTCACCTCCATGCCTTAGCATATGGATACCTAGAACATTCTCTCTCTACACCACCAACACCAAAAATTTCTCCTGGCTGATTTCAACTCATTAGTTTAGATCTCACCTCATATCCTCTGGGAGGCTTTCCATGAACGTAGTTCTTATACTCCTGCTATGAGCTCTAATGGCATTCCTAAGTCTCTATATAAAAGCAAATCATATCAAAATTCATAAGCTCTTATGTTGGTGGTCACTATCCTATTAAAATCTGGTATATGGTATCTGAATGTTTGTGTTACTTTATTACAATTTTAAAAATATTTGCATATTTTAAACATATATTTAAATTAAACATTTGCCAAACCCTGAAAGCATGTCTACAGAACACAGCTTGAAAACCACTGTATTAGAGCAACTTCAAAATAATTAAGGACCATAAAAAGGGACAAAAGGATTCCAAGCAAGGCAGAAAGGAAGAAAAGAGCAGAAATCTAGAGTAAGGGAATGGGTCTTGTCTGACCAGGAGAGTTCAAGATCACTGAATAAGACAGAAAATGACCAATGTACTCCTTTTGCTATCTTTGGTCTGCTAATAACAGGATTGAGGCATCCCTTCCACCTGCTCTAGGGTTGCCCAAGGGGCCAGAGAAGAGTAGACAGTCAGGCCTTAAAATCATAACTTCTTTCTCAATTTCCAGAGCCTTCCCAAATAATTAAGTCAAGTTTGCCTATAAGGATTATTTTTCCCACCACTAAAATGGTGACGAGCTTGTTTGTTCCACAACTGAATATTAAAAGCCTAAAATGTTTTATACACAGCTGAAGTAACTCAGAAACGAATCAATTCATAAAAAAATCATAATTAACCAATCAAAAATATATCAGATTGATACCATATCTTTTTCTTTCAATAGAGAAAAGATATTTAAAACCATGAATGAATTCCATACTAAAAAACTCAGGGAAAGATGGGAAGAAGGGAGAACGCAGACAGCAAGACAACAGCAAGGAAAGAGAAGGCTATGGTGTTAAGGCAAAGACCAGCTTAAAGATTTAAGAGGTCTGGCCAAAATTCATTTTATTATATTTAAAGCTTCAGAGTTAAACATACATATCACTTAATTGAAATACTGTAGATTATTTATGTATCAATCTTGGACAGATCAAGCTACTGTAATGAGTGAGAAAAAGCAGAATTCCTATTGACAGAAATTGAGATGAAACTGTAACTTGTCATCTTATAAACTTCTAAGCAGATATAAATATGAAATACCTGAATAGTTTGGCAAGCATGGCTTCCATTGTTGGTGAGGATAGCAGAGATGGCCTGAAGTGTCCTTCCTGTTTCTCCCCAAGAAGCCACCAGACTAAAGAGGCAAGCACAGGAAAGTGCTGTTAAGGACTGTCCTGTGCTGTCATTCATCCCAGTACTTCGAACGGTGATTTCCAAAAGAAGCTGGAAGAGAGACTCTGTGGATAAAATAGAATTCAATTATATTCATCCAACATACGGAACATTATATGCGTATATTTATTTATTTTTACTTTGTCTCATTATAAACAAAATTTAAGGAATCTAGAACAATTACTTTGCTTTAGTTTCTTTCTAGTTACTCTCTTCCCCAAAAGTTAAAATATTTATGTAACAAGGGTCTTAAAGAACATTCAGTTCAACTCCTTATTTTTCTTAGTAAAAAAAGAAAATCAAAGGTCTTTTAAAACAAGCTTGCCTAGAGGCATTCACATATTCAAGAAACTCATCCTATCAAGTAATAGACTACTTGTCATACTTATTTTACCTTTTAGATTAGGAGGCTTCTTAAAATGTTGTGTCCAGGAAATTATGTATATATTTTCAAAGTAATAGAAACATAAAACATATGCAATAATGTGCTTTAATATAAAATTGGCTATATCATTAACATAATAGCAATTCACACTTAGGATGTAATTCATTTATACCCTAGAAAAACCTCCAAGTCAATAGGACAGATATTCTCCTCCTTTAATAATGAAATTGAGATATGGGGTATCAAAAGATTTTTCCTAAATCATAAAGTCATTTAGTGGTGAAGATGAAACACACACACACACAAATGTTTTACAACCAGCAGAGGTCTCCGCACAAAATTCCCTGAACACCTCCATCTAAGATTCAATCAACAGACATCTGGGTATTTCTTCCACAGAAGGGAGACTTGAAAATCCTTATAGAGTGAATAATCAGATGGAGAGGGAAAAAGAGAGTTAGAAAAAGAAAAACTGAGAAACATGAAGAAAGGGAAAGGGAAGGGAGAGAAGGAGGAGAACAAGAGAAAGAGGAGTAATGTACTGCAATTCTCTAAAAACTAAAATGCCACCTGTGGGTTATCTGGTAACTTACAGAAACCCAGGCAGCCCCTACCAATCCCTCATCTTCCATAGCTAATCCCAAATTAAGTCCTGTTTATTTTACTTCCTAATGGATAACTCCACTTTTCCCTATCTCATCATCATCTTTCCAATCCATGCTATCATCATCTCTTTGATAAAAAGTGTTAAGTTATCTCTTACCATTCGCTTTTGCCCCAATAGCCAGGGAGAATTTCAAACCAAAAATCTGATTGTCTACTTAAAATCCTTTCACTCCTTTGTTAATTTCTTCCTCCCTTCTGTCTTCTTTTCTTTCCCCCTTCCTCTCTTCACTTGTCTGTACACATCCTATACTTCCATTTTTTTCCATTTATCCTTTCCTCTACCTTTTCCTCCAGCTATCCTTCCTTCCCTCCATCCTTTCATCTATCCCTGTTTGTCCATATTTCCATCTACCCATCCTTCCTCCAATTATTATCCTTCAGTGAGTACATCTGTTGATTATTCAGCAAATATATACCGAACTCTCACACATTAGCAACTATTCTACACTAGGGTATTGGCAAACATGACAAAGAATGTCTCTACCCTTTCAAAAAGGTTAAGAATCCAGGGAAAGAAAATAGTCAATAATTTAAACAAATAATTTAAGAAAATAAGGCTATTTAAAAAATAATATTCTTAATGTAATGAAATAGAGAATGACTTTCCATTCCTCCTAGCCCACTAATCAAATTCTTTAACATGGCATGTAAAGCTCCGCATGTCCCTGCCTCCTTCCTCACCTGTCACAAGACTGTTTCCTTCACTCTCCACATTCTAGCCATATTGCTCTTCTTTTCATTCATTCTCCTTTCTGTCTCAGAGCCTTACTAAATGCTGTTATTTCTGCCTGGAGCACTTATAATCGAATTCACTCCCTCCTATTCACCCTCTAAATCTCATATGTCACATCTTCAGGGAGCCTGTTAAAGACTCTCAGAAGGAGCTGGGTGCAGCAGTGTGTACCTATAGTCACAGCTACTTGGGAGGTGGAGGCAGGAGGATCACTTGAGTCCAGGGTTTGAGTCTACCCTGGGCAATATAGTAAGATCCTGTCCCTAAAGAAAAATAAATAAAAAATTTTTAAGTTAAAAAAGGAATCTTGGCCAGGCGCAGTGGCTCATGCCTGTAATCCTAGCATTTTGGGAGGCTGAGGTGGGCAAATCACCTGAGGTCAGGAGTTTGAGACCAGCCTGGCCAACATAGTGAAACCGTCTCTACTAAAAATACAAAAATTAGCCGGGCATTGTGGATCGCGCCTGTAGTCCAAGCTACTCAGGAAGCTGAGGCAGGAGAATAGCTTGAACCCAGGAGGTGGAAGTTGCAGTGAGCCAAGATCGCACCACTGCATTCCAGCCTGGGCAACAGAGCGAGACTCCGTCTCAAAAAACAAAAAAGGACTCTCAGAACTCCTTCTACTTTCCTCCATACGATTTATCCACATTTCTAATTATACACATATCCAACTCTCTGATGCTAAGTTCCATAATAACAGCAATGGTATCGCACATTCTTAGCACATAACAAAGGGGGTGCTATTACATTTCAGTGAGTACTCGAGAATATAATCTAATTGAACAGAATATATGGATATAAGGAAATATATTTTTAAATAGATAATTTAAAAATCAAAATCTATTTGCAAAGAGAAGAAGCTTGGTGTATACTAATCATCAAGATATTCCATAGTAAGAGTTATATAAATATACACATATTTTCATGAATAACACGAAAACAACCGAATGGGAAAAAAAGGATAACCAATAAGATTGTGATATTAGATTTAAAAAAGGAGGAGAAGCAAGTTTCAAAAGAAATTTAGTATAAAAGAACCAAATCAGTGCTTTTATCTTTGAGCTAATTTAACAAAATAGAAAACATGAAGTGATAATAAATCCCTTACATAGAAAAATAAGCCAAAGCAGTGACGAGATCAGCAGTAAACACTGAAAGGATGGAAGACAGACGAAAGGCAGTACAGCAGAATTTGAAACTTTAAACAAGAAAATAAAAATGAACAGATTAATAAGGTGAAATGTTTTTGGGTTTTGTGGGATTTTTTGGGGGGTTTTTTTTTGGTAGAAATGAGGTCTCATTCTGTCACCCAGCTAGAGTGCAGCGCAGTGGCATGATCACAGCCGACTGTAGCCTCAGACTCCTGGGCTCAAGCGGTCCTCCCACCTTAGCCTCTTGAGTAGCACTCACTTCCATGCCCAGTTTTTGTTTTTTTTTTTTTTTTTGTAGAGATAGGGGTCTAAGTTGCCCAGATTGGTCCCAAACTCCCAGCCTTAAGCTATCCTCCTGCCTCAGCCTCCCAAAGTGCTGGGATTACAGGCATAAGCCACCACACCCAGCCAATAATGTGAAAGTTTTGATGGAAGATAAGACTAAAGCACACATTATATGTCAAAGCTAGTATTAAGAACAAGTTCTAGTTTTAAAAGAATAAAGGAAAGAAAGTATGTACAGAACGGATACAAAGGAAAGTATATAACAACTGACATGAGACATGAGAATGGTAGAAGACTTAGGAGGAAAGAAATAACATGTTCAAAGTAGGAAATATGACATCCAAGTCTTCGTGGGTATTTCAACATTCCAATTATTTGCTAACTAACAAACCAAATCCAAGAAAACCCAGCAAAATATTGTTAAATAAAATAAATCAAATCTTCAGTAAAATGCTGTCAAGCCAAGCAGCACTTCACAATATTAATATGATCACTGGTGCTATCATAACAATAACCAACACAGTGCTTGCCTGCCAACATGACAGCTTCTATTTGGTAATAGCTTTTAATAACTGTGTATGTGAGGGGGGTGGTTTTAAAAAATCCTCAGCTTGTTTCAATGACCAGCATCCTCCCTCCCATTAAAACAAACAAAAGTCAAACACAAAAACTGAATCCCCACATGCGACCAAAAAAGAAAAATCTGACATGTAGTTAGGTTCATGCAATTTGGTTCTCACAGGTGGGTCCTACAAAATCTAAATAGCCAAGTCGGAAAAAAAGGACCAAGTTTTAGTCTAAACCAGCAGTGTAGTCCTCAAACCAGCATCTGTATCACCAAGAAACTAATTCCAAATACAAACTCTTGGGCCCCACCCCAAGTCTACGGAATCAGAAACACCATAGGGAAGTCCCCGATAACTCTGATACATGCTAATGAGAATTGAGAACCACATAATGAGAACCACAGCTCTAGTACTTCTGAGAATTTTCCTATAATACTAGAAGGATCTAGAAAACTTTAGATAGTTTAAAGACCCATAGTTAGCATCGGAAAAAAAAAGCAATTAACCAGTTAAAAATTATGCTTCCATCTATATTTCTATTCCTTAATACCTTTTAAGTAAAAGCTCCTATCTTATTTAAAGGATTACATGTTGAGCCTAGGTCACTGATATGAAAGGCAAGAATCGGAACATACTTTAAGAAAAGCGAACACTTTATTTACTTAATGAAAGTTGCTAAGTCAGAAGTTTAATCCATAACACAAATAGATTTTTATTTATGATGAATACCAAAAAAAGCCCCCTCAATTTAGAAACTAATTGTACTGCTGTGGCTTTGTGGCATTTATTTCCTTTTCCCCTGTTTTTTAAAACTATTGAGAGTAACAAGTTAGAGAAAGTGAATGTTAGGTATTTTGGCCAAAAGTTTAATAAGAACGATTTCAGTTAATAGTGACCTTAAGGTTTGAGGATTATTTCTGGATTCCAGGGATTTATGTTTTGTTTGCCCCCCGCTTCATCATACTAATTGAGAAATGTGTGTGCATGAACTTCAACTCTTAAACCATAACTTCAGTGGAACACAGAAAAAAATACTCGAGAACTTATACCCCTGCTGTTTCCGTACCACAATTAAATAAAGACTGCATTATAGGCTATTGTGTGTGCTTCATAAGAGAAGCTCTTCACTTTTTAAAAACTGCAAACTGACAATTTATAATTATATAAATTTATGGGGTATAAAGTGATGTTATGATTCATGAATAAAATGTGGACTAATTAACATCTATCACCTCAAGTACTTAACATTTTCTGTAGTGAGAACTTTAGAAATATTCTCTTAACAATTTTGAAGTGTACAATACTCTATTATTAATTATATTCACTTTTAAATGCTTCACTGAATGAGCCTTGGCTCTTACCTAGGACCTCAGGTGGCTCAGACTGGAGGCCTTCTGGCTGCTGGCCCTGCAGCACGTTGAGCAGGGCTTGGAGACTCCTGAGACACAGGGATGGATGAGAAAATCGTGTCTCTTTGATCAATTCAAAAACTTCACAAAGGCCAACCTCAATAATCTATTTAAAAGGAAAAAATATATATACTTTATGACATGTAGGCTAGTAACACTTTCTAAGCAGTTTAGTCGGTACAAGTTACTTCCACAGCAAATGATAATGTATATGTATAATGGAGCCATAATAAAACATCATGAAAATGGCTTATAACAATGAACTAGAGACTAGATTGCATTCACTCAGAAGAAATAAACTATATTAATTTGCAAAGTTCATTTGATTGTACTCAAGGAAAATTCAGTACTCTTTTTGTCAAAAGTCATGTTAATTGTTACCTATAACCAGAAATAAAGTCAACACAGCACATATAGTAAAAAGATTTTATAAGGAGCTTTTCGTCTTAGCCTTTTCTATAATGGTACAATCACTATATTATTATTTATAGTTGGTATCCCTTCTTGTAGGATGATCACAAAACAATTTAAAACTGCTTAGCTAAAAATATCACTGGTACTTTTCCTTTAATTATCTTACTATTCCTCATCAGGTGCAAGAAAAATCAGACTCTATATCCAGCAAAAGAGATAAATTTGTTACTAAAGATTGAGAGAGCAAATTGCAATGAATGAGTTTAAGGATATACCTTCATAAGACTGATAAAACAAAAGACAAATTCCATTTCCCAGGCAATGTCAACATTCTGAGAACCAGTTCAAGAAGTATTAATTAAATTGTTTGGAGAAGTAACAGAAAAATTGAAATAAGACTAATTAGTAGAAACTCCCAAAACCATTAATTCTATTGAACACAACAGTGGAAGAATATTCTCTCTGCTGATATTTTTGCATTAATTCATATATTACATAAATACCTCCTAAGCACTCATATTGTGCAAACTCACTTTAGGAAATATGAAGGTATACTAGACCCTGTCCTCTAAGAGTTTATAATCTAATAGGGTAAATTAGTCATGCTATATAATTCATACTCAATACAGACCTCTGTTATAGCATTTATTACATTACAGTATAACTATTTTTGTTTTCATTTTCCCAACCATGTTGGGATCTTCCAATATACATGGAACATGTCTTAAACGGCTTGTATTATTTTCCAATATACAAGGAACATGTCTTAAACGGCTTAATACCTCCCATGCCTAGCCAATTACCCAGCATATGGTAGGCACACATTAAATATTTGTTTAATTTATTCACTAAATTGTTTGCTAAAAAACCACTGCATCTCAGAAATACATTTTCTAAACCAGAAGCAAATCGGCTGAAGGTAAGTCAATTGTAGTTCTGATTAACATTTACAAGTTTTCTGGAAACAACAGATATAGCTAAGAAGTCAAATAACTAGGAGGACTGTCTTTGGAGAAGTTATCTAAAATGCTAACAGACTTGATTATAGCTAATATTACAGAAGAGTCTGCATAGAGTTTCAATTGATTAAACACATTAAGTGATTAAACTTTCACATTTGATATAGTTTCTTTTCCTGGAATGGACTAGAAAACAAAAACATGCTGTCCAAGATTTCTATCTGCTTATGTACTTACAGGAAAGAGAAATGTGAAGTCAAAGATCTCCAGAGTACAAAATATGGGGCTCTATTCTCAAGCCAATGGAAGACTACTATATTCTGTCATTCTTTCAGATTGCTTACTCTGCTACCAACCATGATTTTTCATAAATCCAAGAGGATTCTTCACAGATGACATTTTTGGCTAAGGTTCATTTATTATAGATACAGTTTCCTACAGTGACAAAGGAATTATTGAACCTTGCCAGAAACAGTAAGACTGCCTAATGAACAGGTTCTTGATCTCTCTGGTAAGTTTAAGGTGTAATAACAAGTGAATGGCAATAGGCAACTCAGGTGGGCTGCCTAGAAACAGAGCTAGCCGGTTTTAGTGAGACTGGCCCATAAAACTTTGGTCACAATGATGATAGAGAACTCTTCATCTGTCTGGGTTAAACACTGTGAGAGTCTCGCTAATTATCCACATCTTGGTTTATTGTAGACTTTTTGTTTAACAAATGGGAAAACATTCATTTTCAGAATAGTAATATATATTCAATACACAACAAAAATCAACCTCAAGTTCTGCAACTATTAAAGAATTTTTAATATTTAGCTATGGATTGTTGCACAGAGGTAACAGACATGTTCTTAAATAAGTCTTTTTCTGCTGTTTGGCTAAGTATAAAGTATTTTACCAAAAGTTTGAACTTTGAAAGTAGACTTTAAAACAGTTTGAAGTCTTATAGTCAATGAAAACACATATTTCTCCCTCCTTCAGTATCAGGAAGGAAGAGTGTAAGGAGAAAAAATATAGTCCTGCCAATATAGTATTATTTCATTTGTGTATAAAAAATATTTTAATGTGTACATAGAAAAAAATGACAAAAGAAATAAAAATGTTTATATTGGGTTATATTTTGGTTAATGGTATTTCAAATATTACTTCCGATTTTTAATACCTCTTTAGAAAAACGTTCTGATTTTTCAAATCATCTACAATAAATATGTATAATTAGCAAAATAAATAAATGTGATATTTAAGAAAAATAATAATTATAACAATAAAAGAACACAAGAAGCTTCAATACTTTCAATAACGAACTATAACTAATTACCCAACACATGCTTTCGCACTTCTCTTCAGAAAATAGTCTTTTGTAAATTTACTGAATTTTACCTTTACTGCTGCTCTCAAATAATTAAATTTTGAAGGTTATCTATCATATTTGAAAGATAAAGAAACATGAAGCCCAAATAATTACCTGATACAGCCAGTCTAATATGCTAGGAAAGTGAGATAAAAATATATTTGGCCAAAGAAAAATGATATATAAAGAGTCTTTCAAGGTTTTATTTTGCCCTTCTCAAATCATATATTTCCAAACGTGACTTTATTATTTCATGACTAAGTGTGATCATAAAAGTTTAGTTACATCACACTTGGATTTAATAATTAATTCTTTACCCTTAAAAATTGTATCTTGTTTAGTTAAAAGGTCCTAAAATCACTTCCGATACTTTTATATTTGAAAAAGCTGAAAAGGAAATCAAAATTATATTTACATATTACCATAGAGTGAAGTATACGGTCTTTTAAAATTGTTTGTATAAAGCAAATATTTGGTACAGAGATAATATCTACAAATAATAAAAAATTTAAAAATCTAGAGACAGAGAAAAAAGGAGGGGGAAGAGGCAGCAGCAGAAGGAGAGGAGGAGAAGGCTAAGGTGGAGAATTCTGAATGTGAGGCCAGGTGTGGTAGCTCACACCTATAATCCCAGTACTTTGGGAGGCCAAGGTTGGGGGATCACCTGAGGTCAGGAGTTGCAAACCAGCCTAACCAACATGGTGAAACCCCATCTCTACTAAAAATACAAAATTAGCCAGGCATGGTGGCGCATGCCTGTAATCCCAGCTACTTGGGAGGCTGAGGCAGGAGAATCACTTGAACCCAGGAGGTGGAGGCTGCAGTGAGCCAAGATCACGCCACTGCACTTCAGCCTGGGCAAGCAGAGTGAAACTCCATCTTGAAAAAAAAAAAAAAAGAAAGAAAGTATGAGTGTGAAGTTTCTGAGTTCCTTGCCTCACAAATTTATCTATGACTACTACCATCTTCTTCCCTTCTCTTCACACTCAGAGGAAGAGAACTTTTCAAAACTTTTCAACTTTTCAAAGCTATTTTTTCAAACAATGTTCTTGATCCCACCCCCTCCGATCTCTCACAGAAATTTGTTTCAACTTGTGCCTACATAGTGATAACTCCCAAATCTATTTTTCTAGCTGACACTTATTTTTTGAACTTCAGCCCTACATAGCACACACTGGATACTTCACATTTACCTCAGAATCAGCATGTGAACTAAACTTGATCATCATTTCATCCAAGCACTGTTCCTCATCCAGTATTCCCTCTTTCAGTAAAGGCCCTCACCACACAAAACCTTTAAGAATATCTTTAGATTCTGCCTTCTTTTTCAGTCGTTATAGCCAATTTATTACTAATTCCTGTCAATTCTGCTTAACATTTCCTATATTCAAAACACTGTCACTACCATAATTCCAACCCTCATTAACACTCTCTAGACAACTGCAATAACTGCCTAAATGGTTCCTCTGTCTCCAGTCTCACTTACCACCCTGCAGTTATGGATATGCCTTACTAACCGGAGTACAAAGTTACTTACTAACTGGAGTAGAAAGTTACTTACTAACTGGAATACAAAGTTACTCCAGTGTTAGTAAGGCATATTCATAACTACAGGGTGATGAGTCTGATGCAATCATGCAAGTTTGATGATATTCTTTTGCTTAAAATCTTCAATATTTACTAATCACGAGATAACATCTGAATCAATTACATGGCACATAAGGCCCTTCATGATTTAGCTTCCTGCTCTCTCTCTCTTGCTCTATCTCAGCCAGTGTTGAGTCCTTTCTCTAACGTGTTCCACTATATCTAGCACTCCCTATCAATCCTTAAGGCACTAGAGAATATTTATTGACCTGGTTCTTATCCCTACAAGACAATGCTTTCTTGAGGGCAGGAATTATGTCTCATCCTTTTGTTCTCAGGACCTAATATAATGCTGGCTACAAATTCAAAAAGAATATACTGAATTAAGAAAGAAATGATCCTAGGTAAGTCTAAATCTTTTAATAATGTGGCACGACTGGCTTCAAATGGGTTCAGATGGGAAATATGACTTCTAAGCGTTACTATTTTAAAATTATGCACCAGGCACGGTGACTCATGCCTGTAATCCCAGTACTTTGGGAGGCTGAGGCGGTCAGATTGCTTGAGCTCAAGAGTTCGAGACCAGCCTGGGCAATCTGGCAAAACCCCATCTCTACTAAAAATACAAAAAGTATCCTGGGGTGGTGGCAAACACCTGTAGTCCCAGCTACATGGGAGGCTAATGTGGGATGATCACTTGAGCCCAGGAGGCGGAAGTTAACGGTGAGCTGAGATCACGCCACTGCACTCCAGCCCCGGTGACAGAGCCAGACCCTGTCTCAAAATGAAAATAAAAACAAAAATAATAAAAATTATGTAGCTATAAAATCTGTAAAGTTTTAGAGGATGTAGATTTTAGTGACAGTTTGAGCTGGGTAAAAAACTTAATGTAGAAGCATTCAGGGAATAGAAAGCTCCTTTAAATACAACAATGATTACTGATCCACAAAACACAAAAACAAAAGCAAAAAGCAAAAAAAGGGTGACAATCAAGGTCTATATAACAGTCAAACTCAATTTATTAGAAACTAAATAATAATTTAAAACTCAAGAATGGGAAAAATGAAACTGTATTACAACACTTCAACAACAGATTAAAAACTGTCTTAATCATGTTAAGGAAAAAAAAAAAAAAAGAGTACGAGAGACAGAAACCTTAGGCAAGAAGGAATGGGACAGCCACACACTAAGGAGGAGCAACAGAGGAACAAAGAAAAGGAGCAAACTAGGATAACAGCAGCATTTGGGGCTGAGGCACAGAGACGGTCAAAGGGAAAAGAAAAATGCCAACATTTCCCACTTGTCTTCAAATCCCATCACCTCAAACCTTAAGAGACTAATTTCGTCCTCAGTGTCAATCCTTCATGTCATGGAAATGGCTGCCAAAAAATATCACCTGAAAGTTTCACTCCCCACCCATAGTATCTGCTTGCCTCTGCATAGAGGCATCTCATCACTTCTTCCTCTCTTTACCTCTCATTCATCAGGTGATTGCACTGATTCTCTAGAAGTTTCATTTGCTTGCATAATTGTTTTAATAAACTGAAGAGTTCCTTGACAAGTAACTCAAATTCATTTGCACCTACACATTTTCTTGTTTGCACCTAACCTGACACTTACAACTATATATATCATTTACCGAGCACTTCTTTCTGCCAGGTACTGTTCTCTCAAGCACTCAACATCCATTAATTCATTTGAATTGTCACTACAACCCTATGAGGTAGATGCAACCCCCAATCTATAGATGACAAAACTGAGGCACGGATGTGTCAAATAACTTCCAGTGTCACATAGCTAGTAATTTTAATGGTGTTTGAACCCCAGCAGTTTGGCTCCATAACCCATGCTAACCCTGTTTGCAGACAGGTCAGTACTTGGTAGAAAATTCAGTATTTATCACTTGGGCTATCTGATCTTTAATTTTCTTTGAAAGATCCGCCTTTGACTCTGTTAATTATGCTGCAAAAGGTTATCTTAAGAATGCCTGATATTTCATTTAATACTCACTAATCCTGATGTTTTTAAACACCCTAGGAATCCATTGTTCTTGTTTATGCAATTTAATTTGAACTACAGTTTACTATTCAAAATCTGCATACCTGTGTAAAAAATTTACCCAGGCTTTTGTTTTCTCTCACAATATTGAACTTAAGTAGCACAATTACTATAATACAGTGTGACTCACACATACACAGAATTGGTATTCTAACTAAAAAGTAAATTATACAAGTCCTCCAGCCCTACGTCCTAACTCAACTATGTTTTTTATCTCAATCTCTCCTAGTTAAGCATAAGAAATTACAATTAGAGACCATAATTTCTACGTAGAGCAGCTCCCATATTAAAGATAAACATGTTTGTTTTAGGTTAAAGAAAGAAGCTATTGGCCAGGCACGGTGGCTCACACCTGTAATCCCCGCACTTTGGGAGGCCAAGGTGGGTAGATCACCTGAGGTCCAGAGTTTGAGACCAGCTTTACCAACATGGAGAAACCCCATCTCTACTAAAAATACAAAATTAGCCAGGTGCGGTGGCACATGCCTATAATCCCAGCTACTCAGGAGGCTGAGGCAGGAGAATTGCTTGAACCCAGGAGGCACAGGTTTCAGTAAGCCAAGATCATGCCATTGCACTCCAGCCTGGACAGCAAGAGCAAAACTCCGTGAAAGATAGGAAAGGAAAGGAAAGGGAAAGGCAAAGGAAAAGGGAAAAGGAAAGGGAAAAGAAAAAAGGAGAAAGGAAAGGAAAGGAAAGGAAAGGAAAGGAAAGCAAAGGAAAGCAAAGGAAAGCAAAGGAAGGAAGGAAGGAGCTATTAGAGTAGGTACAGTTATGACATTGCAGACAAAGGAAATAAGAAAAAGAAAAGGGTCCCACTCTAAAACAGGAGGCAAAAAGGACATGTGAAGATGGCTGATCAAGAAGCTGAGTAAGTTCACAAAACCTGTATTACTCTATGAAATATGAAGCAAGCCATCTGCCGAGAATAAGGTGAGAAGAACCTGATAATATGATTAAGGATGGTGGTGTACTTAGGAACAGCCACCATAAAATGTGCAAAAGAACTCAGACCAGGTTCCATTTATGCTGCTATTTCCAAGTAGTAAAAAATATTTACACAATCCCTTGTGGATATGTATAAGCTTTCAAGGCATAATTTTAAGGTATCAGTTTAGTAAAAAGGCAATAGTCATAAATCATTTATAATTATAAAATCATTTTGAATAGCTCTGTTTAGAAAAAAGCAATATGCGTAAGTCATATAAAGGCACCATTTAAAAATGTCTATATTTTCACCTATTCTTTTGTTGTAAATATTAACTATATCTACTATATAGAAAAAATATATATAACAGGCTGGGCGCAGTGGCTCACGCCTGTAATCCCAGCACGTTGGGACACCGAGGCAGGCGGATCACGAGGTCAGGAGATCGAGACCATCCCGGCTAACACGGTGAAACCCCGTCTCTACTAAAAATACAAAAAAAAATTAGCCGAGCGCGGTGGCAGGTGCCTGTAGTCCCAGCTACTTGGGAGGCTGAGGCAGGAGAATGGCCTGAACCCAGGAGGCGGAGCTTGCAGTGAGCCGAGATGGCGCCACTGCACTCCAGCCTGGGCAACAGAGCTAGACTCCGTCTCAAAAAAAAAAAAAAAAGAAAAAAAAAAATATATATATATATAAAATAACCTTCCAGTCTTAAATATACCAATACTTAAACAGAACAGAGTACACTGAGAGTAGTTCTATAACACAGGTTTTTTGTTTTGGTAAATGGAGTCTAGCTCTGTTGCCCAGGCTGGAGTGCAGTGGCGCGATCTCGGCTCACTGCAAGCTCCGTCTCCCGGGTTCACGCCATTCTCCTGCCTCAGCCTCCCGAGTAGCTGGGACTACAGGCACCCGCCACCGTGACGGGCTAGATTTTTTTTGTATTTTTAGTACAGACGGGGTTTCACCGTGTTAGCCAGGATGGTCTCGATCTCCTGACCTCGTGATCCGCCCGCCTTGGCCTCCCAAAGAGCTGGGATTACAGGCGTGAGCCACTACGCCCAGCCAGTTTCTTTCTTTTTTTTTGAGACAGTCTCACTCTGTCACCCAGGCCGGAGTGCAATGGCATGATCTCGGCTCACTGCAACCTCCGCCTCCTGGGTTCAAGCAATTTTCCTGCCTCAGCCTCTGAGTAGCTGGGATTATAGGCGACTGCCACAATGCCGGGCTAATTTTTGTATTTTTAGTAGAGACAGGGTTTCACCATGTTGGCCAGGCTATTCTCAAACTCCTGACCTCAGGTGATCCACCCACCTCGGCCTCCCAAAGTGCTGGGATTACAGGTGTGAGAGCCACTGCGCCCAGCCTACAATACATGCTTCTATTATAGAAATACCAACTAGTTTATATGCTCCTGGTAAATAAGGGAGTAATATCAGAATAATGCAGAAGTTCAGTTGGTTCATAGGTGATTTTTTTTTTCCTAATCAAGGGAAACCACAATATCAAGAGTACAATTATAAGCTTAGGCAGAAAGGAAAAGGCTCTCAGCCCAGCTACTACACAGCTGAGAGGCTTTGTAGTTCTATTTCAAGAAAAATAAAAACGCATACCTGCATCCCAGGTGAGGAGCACCTCCCAGCTTTCCAGGGCTCTTGGCTTTCTCTTGTGCCCACCTTACTCTCAGCTCACTGGCTCAGAGCTCTACTTCCATCTGCCATGGCTCAATGCCTCTATACCAGCATTTCCACCCTACTGCTTTTGTACATTTTTTAATTGCCCCTATAACAGACTCCAACCCATTGATCTCCCTTCCTGCGCTTTCCAGTGAATTATCAATTATTGACTTTGTTAGCACCTTAGTTATAAAGTTGCAGAGTTTTCCTTTTCTGCTCCAAATCTGTTTTTGCCCATAAGCCGTGTTATTTTTAGTGTGCAATTTTACATAAAGCAAAGTATTTTAGCAATGCACATATATGCATTATAGCCAGAACACCTGCAGGTTACACATCTAAATATTAATAGAACTCAGTGGCTTACCTTTGGAAGCTTGATAGGGGGCTCTTTGGATTCCTCTTCTTCATCACTATCTGATTCTCCGCTCTGCACAGAGTTCTTAGATGCGGCTGCCAACGATATTTCCTTTTTCTGCCATTCCAGAACGCAATGGCGTACATTACAGTAAATATTGAAAGCAGAAGGATTGCTATGTAGTTTGATATCTGGTATGATTACTGTATTCTCCAAGTTTTCAGACTGAAATACAAAACAGAATATTTCCATTTCACACTCTTTTCTATCATCAAGTCCCATTTTACATAAAAGTAAAGATTAGACATACTAATTGACTTGCAGAAGACACATTATGTGACACAGCAGAGACAGTCTAAGTCTATGGACCCAACTTCTAGTCCCCTTTTCTATACCTCACTATTTTTTGAGCAATGCAGCAATAACCAACCAATCTGACAAGGGCTGGAAAAGGATGGGCAAAAAACTTAGAAATATTCTTGTATCGCCATGACAGGAATAGACTCAACAAAGCTTAACTCTCAGAGTTCTGTATCAAAGGAAATTCATTTTACGACTTCCTAAGAGACTCCAGACACACTGTAGAGTCTCAATGACCTACTACAAACATTAGATTGCATTTTGAATGCTTTTAAAAGTAGATATAGAAGTTTACACAGAAATGAGGGCCCCCCAAAAAAACACTTAATTTTCATCAACTCATTTCATTCTCATTCAAATAACAGTAATGCCAAGTAAACTGTAGATGCTTCCCTAAGCTCTCTCTCACCTATCAGTATTGATAAAGGCTAAAAATCATGTGATTGGTAATTTGTTAAGACTAAACAGTTTCTCTTTTATGCCCAATATTTTATTCATCAGACAGCAACTACAATTTCAAGATCAACATTTATATTATAAATATAAAAAGCTGTTTTAAAATATTTTAGAAATTCAACTTCCAATAATTAGAGTATGTCCAGGAAGTATCTAAGATAAACAAAATGATACCTCAAGTACCAAAAACACTTGGTCCCAAATATTCGACTCTTCTTCCATAAAGAATTGGAAAAAAAAAATACACTTGTTAAATAAGAAATACATCAAAAAGTTAAATTGGCATGGCATATAACTTATGAATATATGCATAAGAGATATTACAAATATCTCATCCAAATATCCAGAGATATTACAAGTATTAGCTATTCAAATCCAATAATATATTAAAAAGTAATACATTATGACCAACTGAGGTTTAACCCAGGGACAATGCTGGCACAACACTGGAAAAGCAACCACTGTCATAACAGAGAAAAAATATATTATACTGCAAATAAACACAGAAAGATCACTTGACAAAAATCCAGTATCAATTCATGATAGAAAAAAAAAAAGTCTAAGTTAGGAATAGAAGGGAATTTTCTCAACTTGATAAAGGGTATCTACAAAATAACCACAGCTAACATGGTAATAGACTGAATGCTTTCCCTCTAAGATTGTGATCCAGGCAAATTGGTCTACTCTCAGCAACTCATCAACATTGTACTGGATATCCTATCTAGTACAAGGAAAATATCCTATCCAGCCAAGGGAAAAAGGCAAGAAGAAGTATTTTCTAAAAAAGAAATGTTTTTACTTGTAAAAAAACATGTAGAGAATCTTAAGGAATCTGCAAAAAAGCTACCAGAAATAGTATGCAGATTTAACAAAATCAGAGGATATAAAATTACTATATAAAAATGAGTAGTATATCCACATACTAGGAATGAACAACTGAAAAATGTAATTTCAAAAATAATAGCATTGAAGTCACAGACTGGGAGAAAATATTTGCAAACCACATATCCAACAAAGGATGAGTATTCAGAATATATAAAGAATTCTCAAAAGTCAACAGTAAAAACAAACAAGGAATCCAATTAACAAATGGGCAAAAGATAGGAATAAACACATCAATATAGAAGATATTTACACAAAGGGTAAATAAGCACATGAAAAGAATTTCAACATCATTAGCTACTAGGAAAATGCAAATTAAAATGAGATATAGTACACACCTATCAGAATGGCTAAAATAAATAGTGACAACACCAAATGCTGGTGGGGATGAGGAGAAACTTATACATTGCTGATGGTCATGTAAAATAGTACAGCCACTCTGGAAGAAAGTACAGCAATTTCCTACAAAACTAAATATGTGCTTACCATATAATCCAGCAATTATGTTCTTGGACATTTACACCAGAGAAATAAAAACTTATGTTCACACAAAAACCAGTACACGAATGTTCATAATAGCATTCTTTTAAAATAGTCAAAAGCTAGAAACAACTCAGATATCTTTTAATGGGTAAATGATTAAACAAACTATAGTACATCCATACCATGAAATGCTTACTCATCAAGGAACAAACAATATGCAACAATGTGTGTGAATCTCAAAGACATTTTGCCAAGTGGGGAAAAGAAGCACCAATCTTAAATGATTACATACTGTACAATTTCACTGGATAACATTCTTAAAATGGCAAAATTATAAATGCTGAACAGATCAGTGGTTGCCAGAAGCTAAGGAGAGGGTGAGGAAGGAAGATACCTGTGGCTATAAAGGATATCACAGAGAATCCTTGTGATGGAACTGCTGTATATCCAGACTGTGGTAAGAGTCACATGGACCTACACATGTGATAAAATTACACAGACTTAGGTGCACACAAACACATACACACCGCATTCATACTGAAATCATCTCAAAGCAAAATAAATTTTCAAAAATAACTGCATTTACAGTAACATCAAAAATATAAAATAATTGTAAATAAAAGTAATAAAATATGTGTAAGCCCTACACACTGAAAACAAAAAAGTGTTGCTGAGTGAAATTTAAAGACTTAAATAAATGGAGATATATACCATGTTCATGGATTGGAAAATTCAATATCATTAAAATGGCAATTCTTCCCCCAAAAGCAAGCCACAGAACAGGAGAAATGTATTTGGAATGCGGATATCTGACAAAAGACTTGTATTTAGAATATATGAGAAACTCTGGCAATTCAATAATAAGAAGACAATTACAAAAATAAGAGGCAAGATCTGAACAGATATTTCACATCAAAAAAATAAGAATGGCAAAAGGTACATGAAAAGATTTCACATCATTAGTCATTAGAGAAAAGCAAGCTAAAACCACAATGGGAAACCCCTACTTAGTAGGCTGACTAAAATTTAAAAAGCGAATACCATATGTTTGCAAAGATATGAAGCAACTAGATTGGTCATATACTACTGGTAGGACTACAGATTGGAACAACCACTTTGGAAAAGAGTTTTCTAGTTTCTTAAAAAGCTAAATGTACAGGCCGGGTGCAGTGGCTCACGCCTGTAATCCCAGCACTTTGGGAGGCCAAGGCGGGCAGATCACCTGAGATAAGGAGTTCGAGACCAGCCTCCACATGGAGAAACCCCGTCTCTACTAAAAATACAAAATTAGCCAGGCGTGGTGGTGCATGCCTGTAATCCCAGCTCCTCGGGAGCCTGAGGCAGGAGAATTGCTTGAACCTGGGAGGCGGAGGTTGCAATGAGCCGAGATCGTGCCATTGCACTCCAACCTGCGGAACAAGAGCGAAACTCCGTCTCAAAAAAAAAAAAAAAGCTAAACTAAACGTACATTTACCGTGCCCAATCTGAGGAAAAAGTTAACGCTGCAGGCATGATTGCTTACTCCTTGTATTTCCCCAAGGAAACCATGATTGACCCTTGGCTAACCTTTGGGAATGTGGATGTTTAGAGTTTTCTTTGTGGTAGTGATTGATGATTGTGTTATGAACACACAGAGCAATGGACCATGCCTCCTGGCCTGTCAGACTGCTCTGCATGTACGAACATCAAGCTTTACAATGTGTACCTGAGTTTCACTTACCATGTCTGATTGACTAACAAGATATGTCTGTGTGACCAAACTCACAAAAAGTCTTGAATTCTAAAACTCACCTGAGCAAAAACAATACACACATTTCTCTGTAGTTCACTGCCAGAGAGAAAGCATGTCTTTCTTTCTGACATGAAAGCTCAGTCAATGAAGAACTAGGAAGCCTATGCCATAACTTCCTATACATCACAAACACATACCTTTTTCCTGCTGCTTGCTCTGTATCCTTTGCTGTAATAAATCTTAGCCATGAGTATAAATTGCTTGTGAGATTTATGAGTTCTTCTGGCAAATCAAAGGAAAAACCACCTAACCATTCCACTCCTCAGTATGCACCCAAGAAAATTGAACACACACACATACACACACAAGTGCATATATATGTATATAAAATCAGCAAAAAAAAATGGAATGAACTATTGATATACAACATTAACACAAATCATTATGCTGAAGGAAAGACACCAGATTTAAAAAAAAAAGAGTACTCACAATATGATCACATTTATATGAAGTTCTAGAAAATGAAAACTAATCTACAGTGACAGAAAATATATCTGTGGTTGTCTACAGCCAGGGTTACAGGGAGGGATGGAATCAGCAGAGGGTAAGAAAACCGGCCAGGCACGGTGGCTTGCGCCTGTAATCCCAGCACTTTGGGAGGCCAAGGCGAGTGGTTCACCTGAGGTCAGGAGTTTGAGACAGCCTGGCCAACATGGCAAAATCTTGTCTCTACTAAAAATACAAAAATTAGCTGGACGTGGTGGCTGGCGCCTGTAATCCCAGCTACTCAGGAGGCTGAGGCAGGGAATTGCTTGAACCCAGGAGGTAGAAGCTGCAGTGAGCTGAGATCGCACACCACTGCACTCCAGCCTGGGAGACAGAGCAAGACTCCGTCTCAAAAAAAAAAAAAAAGAAAGAAAGAAAGAAAAAAAGAAAACCCCTGGAGATGACAGAAATGTTCTGAACTTTGACTGCAGTAGTGCTTCTATGCATGAATGTTAACTTTCAAAACTTACTGAACTGCAAACTTCAAATCTCTATGTCAGGCTCAGCTACTGAGAAGCCTGAAGACAGACGCATTTGGGATTAGGAAGTTGAGGAACTTTTCTGAGTAATGAATTTGATTTTTCCTGTAAGAAAGTGAAGTCATGTGCTGGAAGGTGGAATTTATCAGAGGTTTGAGGAGCATGGCAAAGGTCTGAAATAATCACAGAAGAAAAGAGAACTATTTGACCAGAAAAAATAATAAGATAGTCTGGCTATGGTATACTTGAGATTGATTATCATGAATGTGTATCGTTATCAGTTAACTCTTGTGTAACTCTCTTTGGCAGCACATGGAACTCACCTTAAGGGAGGGACAAAATAACTGGATTCACACAAGATTGAGTTTTGTCAGATTAATGCAACAAATATACAAGGGAGATATGGTAGGTAAATAATAGCCTCCAAAAACATCTATACCCTAATTCCCCAGAACCCAGGTGAATATTACCTTACATGGCAAAAGGGACTCTGTATATGTGATTAAACTAAGGATTTTGAAATGCACAGATTATCTGGATGGGCCAATGTAATCACAAGGGTCCTTACAAGTGAAAGAGGGAGGCTGGACAGTAAGAGGAGGAGATAAAACAACAGAAAACTATCAGTGATGCCGCATGAGAAAACTCAACCAACTGCCACTGGCTTTGAAGATGGAAGGGGGCCACAACCCAAGACATCTGAGCAGCCTCTACCATAGAAACTGGAAAGGCAAAAAAACAGATTCCCTCCTAGAGCCTCCAGAAGGAATAAAGCCTTGCTGACACCTTGATTTTAGCTCAGTGAGACCCATTTTGGACTTCAGATTTCCAGAACTGTAAGATAACGAGTGTTAATTTAAACCATCAAGTTTTTGTAATTTGTTACAGATTAAATAAGAGTTTTTCTAAAAAGAAAGACTGGTATCTAACCTGGGTAAGATGGAAATTAAATAAAGGAGATGACTGATGGATGAGGAGAAATAGAGGGGTTGATGATAGCCATAAAGTAGATATAATGGCTATATATATATATATAAAGTAGATATAAAGTAGATAAAATGCCAGCTAAATGGCATTTTAAAAATAACTTTCAAAAAGAGGGTAGATGAAAAATAATCTGGAAAAAGTAATACAGGTCAAGGAGACTAACAACACCATTTTACTACTTTATATGCTTTCCATGAGCAAAAAATGCCTCTTACTCATCTTTGTATCCCAAACATCCAGCATAATGCCTGCACATACTCAGCATGCAATTAATGTTTGAGGAATAAATGAATGAACTTACTTATATCACTGTTATCTCAAACTACTCTTAAAAAGAAGATATAGAAATACTGAGGGCAAGAGGAAAAAAACTGAATTACTAAGGGCACAAAGCTAGTTGGAGGCCGAATTGAAGGGGACAAAAGACCTTGACTTCTCCTCACCTCTTCCTGGATATCATATGCCACCACTTCAGGAAAATCACCAAATGAAAACTTAAAAAAACTTAAAAGATATTCAAGATTCCCATACTCCAATTTGCACATAGCACCAAAAAGTTGAAAAGGGATAGAGGTTGGAATGACTGTATTTGTTAGAGGTTTTCTGTATATTGACAATGCGCTCCACTTCCCTCCTCTATCCCAGAAGCAGAAGTAATGAGAAGGGATACAGTGAACAGATTATTTTTCTGCCTACCCGGCAACACTTTCCTTAGGGTAACTATTCCTCCCTCATTTCATGTGGCCTATTCACCAGGGTGCTCACCCACTGCCCATCTCAGAGTTAAAAATATAACTCAGTCTAACCAAAGTATCCCGTATCTCTGTGGTCAAAGCAAATGATGCAGGTAAACCGAAAATCCTACCCAAGACTTTCTGCTATGACTAGTAGAAGAGATTGCCTCTTGCTCAGAGCAAATGGAGTTGGAGCTGCTGGCAGCCTCAGCCCTCAGTCACAGGTAATAAGTCCACACACAGAGGAAGGCAGAAGCAAGAGCTGAAAATACGGGTTTGATTTTTTTGTTATTTATTTATTTTTGAGACGGAGTCTTACTCTGTCGCCAGGCTGGAGTGCAGTGGTGCGATCTCAGCTCACTGCAACCTGCTCCTCCCGGGTTCAAGCAATCTCCTGCCTCAGCCTCCTGAGTAGCTGGGACTACAGGCACGCGTCACCACGCCCAGCTAATTTTTGTATTTTTCGTAGAGACAGGTTTTCACCATGTTGGCCAGGATGGTCTCGACCTCTTGACCTTGTGATCTGCCAGCCTCGGCCTCAGCCTCTGCCAGCACGCCAGTGCTGGGATTACAGGCGTGAGCCACTGCACCCAGCCAATGATATCATTTCATCCCTGGATCCAGCTGTGTCTCAAGATAGAGCCACCAAATAAATGCCATCCCCCAACCTTTCATTTTATTTTAGGTTTGCTACTTTGAAGTAGATTTCTCTCAGTTACAATAGTAAAAACACTAACTTAAAAGTGTAGGAAACAATTGCCTCTATAGTTGCTATACAGGCCCAGCAAATCTATTGTTTCTTTAACTCAAAGTGAAGCTATTCAGGAATCATAGTTACGACTCTTCTCTTCCTTCTGTCTAGATGTTCAATAGAAAAGAGACTGTTATATAAAGTGCTCTGGTCACTGCAAATGTTCAGTATAAAAAAGATGGATTTTATAGAGATCTCTGCATTAGGTGAAAATAGATTCTTGGTTTCTAAGGTCTCACCTAATTCAAATATTCCATATTGCCTTTTCTTTTGCAGAGCTACCAACAGTCAAAAGAGGCTCAGAACAATATGGACACACCAAGTTTCCCTAATTCCTGTCAAGAAAGGCATATGATGAACCCAAATCCAAGTCCCAGTTTACAAGCTAATTTTACTCAAGTTTCTAGTACCTGTAGTCAGATTGAAAAAAGAGAACAGAAATGGATATGTTCCCCCAAAGGACTGATCAAAGATAATAAGAATAAATAGCAAATAATTTTCAACATCCAGATATTAACTTCCAGGCTACTGGTCAAGAAACTCCCAGAAATAGGCTGGGCACAGTGGCTCACGTCTGCAATGTCAGTACTTTGGGAGGCCGAGATGAGAGGATTGCTTGAGCCCATGAGTTCGAGACAAGCCTGGCCAATACCGTGAGACCCTGTCTCTACAAAAAATTTAACAATTAGCTGGGTGTGGTGGCATTTACTTGTAGTCCCAGCTACTCGGGAGGCTGAGGTGGAAGGATCACTTGAGCCCAGGAAACTACTGGACTCCAGCCTGGGTGACAAAACAAAACCCTGTTTCAAAAAAGAAAAAAAAAGGCAAGAAAGAAAAGAAACACCCAAAAGAAAGATGAAACTAAAAGAGGAACCAAATCATAAAGGGCTTTTACAAAATTACTTCAGCATATACTAATAAAATGGTTTAATTATATTTTTTAATCTTGGCATTTTTATTCAAATCACCATATGAAAAAGTCCTATTCCTTATCAATTACCAGCAGCTTTACCTTGCTTCTTGTCTTCACTTTTGATTTGCTCTTCTGTTTTCTTTTCAATTTCTTCTTATTTAAAATTTTCTTATTCCTAAATATTAAAAGAAAAATGGGAAAAAAATATGAATGTTCATATTAGGACATACAAAGCTATCAAAAATGGGTATTTCCAAAGTAGACATTTGGATCTTTTTCTTGCAAACTTTCTTTATGTGAAACAATATACTTTACATACACATATAAGATACTAACATATAAAGTAGCTATTGAGAAGATAACACGGGGCAGCTAAGCAATATACAATATATATTAAATGATAATAAAAATTTGAATTCTGCAAAAACATACATAAACTTAAAACATTAAAAAGGCATCAAATGAAGTGTTTTATACTTTATCCATAGTGGGATGTTTACAAATATCAGTGATGTTTCCAAGAAAAAAAATCTGCTCTTTTTGGTAGTGAGGGCTACGGTGCAAAGGGACTTAAGAGCCACTTTTTACTAAACTACTATAGGAAAATCCCCAGCTCATATACTTTATGTCTCCAGCAGCCAGTCTGGATACATTCATTATCACATAGTCCTAAGACCAAATTATTCTTTAAGCAAAAGGAAGCCCCTGAATAACTTTTGAGAAACAGAAAAAAATATGTGATAAAGAATAAGAATTATGGTGCAAGAAACAAGAAGCAAGGAAAACATTTTATTTTCATTTCACTTAATATGTTTTATGTTCACCATGCTGAGATGCAAAGTAGTAAAGACACAAAATGAAAAAGACAGTTCTTGTCCCCAAGGAGCTCAGAGACTTGAATGGAAAGCACAGTTTAGTGATCTAACAAGAGGATACTACTGCTGTAATAAAGAAAAAAGGATGAAGTTGGGGGGAAGAGGGAATGGGGGGAGAGCGAAGGGGAGGAGGTTGTTCTAGATGCTGAAGGGGTCGTCAAGTCCTTAAGATTTGGTAACTAATTTAGTAACAGCAGTGACAAAAGAGAAAAATGTTAAGCCTAGGTCACCTGGAGGTAGACAATGTCACTCTTAAAAATAGAGAAGTTAGAAGGAAGAGTTAGCCTGCTGGAAAAAAAGTAATCGGTTTGATTTTGAAGATGTTTAACTTCAAAATACCAAAATGTCAACAAATAGACAAGAGTAACAAGCAGATGAAAATGTTATCCTTGACATTTCCTTCAGTTTCACTCTTGAAATCAAAATAATCACAAAATCTGGTCAATTATATCTCCTAAACAGTTCTTGAATCTGTCCACACCATCTTTACTGCTGCAATGTTAATAAACTAGGTTACCACCACCTCTTACCTGGACCACTGCAAAAGCTTAACTCATTTCTGCACATCGATACCCTTCAATCCATTCTTCACATAGGAACCTAACTCAACTTTTAAAGACACAAACCTGAATGGATAATTCCCCAGCTTAAAAATCAGTATCTTCTCAATTCTCTTAAGATAAAGTCCAAAAGCACCGACATCGTTTAAAAGATCCTCTTCCAATAACTGACCTCCATCAATCTCTCCTGCCTCATTTTGCATTCTTTTCCACCTGATTCATCATACTCCAGCAAGAAGGATATTCTTTCAGTTGTCTGAACCTGTTAAGCTTCATCACAACTTTCACAAAGGTTTTCCCTCTTCCTGAAATTCTCTACCACGTCTTCTCCTGCTAACCATTACTTATCTTCGAGGTCTCAGCATAAGTGTCACTTAAGTCTAACTCCCCACACTGGATAAGTTTCCCTAATATACACTCTCATTCATCGTATATTTATGTTTCATTATACAGCCAATAACTGTAATTATGTATGGAACTGTTTAATGTATTGCTTCCTCGCCAAGCTAAAAGCTCCAATAGTGCAGGGGCCCTGTCTTTCTTGTTCACTACTCTAGCCTCTGTCCAGAAAAGTTCCTGGGATATAGTACTCAACAAGTATTTTAAGAGAAAGAGAAAGTATAAGAGAAAGAGTGAGGAAGGGGAGAAATGAGCAAGTTGAGAGCTACAGCTACATGCCTTACTCAGAGATTAAAATAAGGTATCTACATCTATGGTATCGACACATGAGTGCACTTAAAGCATCTCTAGCCAGAAAGGCCCACTAAGGAGTTATCCTTGGGATTATTTTGCACAGACTTTAGTACAAAGGAGGTCATGGAAACTATGTATGTGGATGAGATTTCCACAAGATAGTATGCCATAAAAGTAAACAGAAAGACAAAGATTAACAGTGCCAAATGCTAAACATAAATACATATACCTGCTTATAGAATCTACTCAACTACTAGCATTGTGAGGGCATGACGAATGTCTATTTCAACTGTGTACTTTCAGCACCTGCATCAATGTGAAGCATCATGGATGGTCAATAAATATCAGATGAACAAATAAATAAATAAAATACAATAAGTATTCTTCATACTATTTAGGAAACCAACTTTCCTTTATATTAAAGATTATCTGAGTGAAATCAGGTATTTGAGCAACAGGAATACATAACTACTAAGAGGTTAGCCCCTTCTATATAACTTATAAAAGCATCAAAATTTATTCCAAACCAATTTTCAGAGAAGTAGAATATATAAATCCAAATTCAGATAGATTTCCTAAAGACAAGTTATAACTGACTCAAATTTTCCCAATTAGAGACCAATGTTTGTGTCTGTTTTATCTAATGGAACTTCTTTAAAGTTCAAATGACTTTACGTACATTTCTAAAATACTTCTTTCTATGCATGATGGCATTTAATTGGTTGTAACAATTCTTATGAATCTGAACCCATCAATTCTTAAGTACAGGCCATCCAAGAACTAGCTATTCCCAAATTAATTATAAATGACTTTTACTGTGTTTTTTGTTGTTGTTGTTGATTTGGTTTGCAGAGGAAGAGGTAGAGGTTTTCTAAAAGAGCCAGTAATAAGTTGAAAATTATATAAATAAAATTTGTATTCAACATTGGAAAATTTAAAAATGCCATTTGCTAGTAATATAACACACCATTATATCTCTATATTTGAGAACTAAGCTTAAACCTTTCACGATATCTGAGGATGGGAATATAAAAGAGAAACTCTAAAAACCAGTCTTACACATTAACAATTTACCTTGGAATTTCTGATGATTTAGGGCTTTATATTCTAAATCAATCGAAGCTTAATGAAGAATGTCTGGAATTGGTCCTGTAAGACTTTCAGTCTTCTCACAAAAATAACGTCATATCCATGAGATTTGAAAGAATTGTGGTTGACAATAAAAGGAAAAGGCTATTAACATGCCTTAAATATTTATCTTAAAATATTTACTTTAAAAATTCCAAAAATATTTTCTTAGGAGCTACACTGTTTAAGAAAAACCAAATACTTCTGCAATATAAGAACAAATCAATTTTGCAAATTGTTCAGTGATATAGATCAATAGTTTCTCTATCAGCTTATTACTGAGTATACTTTATACCAAAAATGTAGTCATAATTTTAAAACCTCTTTCACTCAAATCTGCTTCATTTGCAAAATAAAGAGATGGAGACTGAGGTTCCTTGTAAATCCTCTAAAATGCTAAGATTTTAATAAATCCAAATTTACAGAACTTCTGGAATGAAATGGTTTCAATCTTTTGCTTAATTTCTCTTAGTAATAAGAAATAAAAAATTCCTGAGCCTGTGATGTAAAGCAGGAATAGGGAATTTTTTTCTGCAAAGGGCCACACAGCAAATATTTTACACTTTGTGAGTCACAAGATCTCTGTTGCAACTACTCAATGGTTACAGCACGAAAGCAGCCATCGGCAGCACATAAAGAGAGGAGTGTGCATATATTACAATAAAACTTCCAAATTTCACATAATGCTCACAAAACATTCTCTTCCTTTTTTATTTTCTTTTCAACCTTTTAAAAATGTAAAAACCACTTTTAGTTCACAGGCTACATAAAAACAAGAATTGGGCCTCATTGGTCTGTGGGTCTTTGTTTGCTCGCCCCAGATCTGGGGCATATTTTGATAAACAGGCCCATATCAGAAAGGAAAAAAATGCTTTATAGCTATGAGTATGCAACACAGATAAAACTATTCAAAACATCACTATGCTTATAAAAATAAGCACTCCTAAAATTATCTGCCTTTTCTTTTTATAAAGATAAACTTCTGACTTCCACTTCCCTAAAGTAAGTGATTAGATAGGAGGCAGGCCAATGCGCCTGCTTCAAAGACCAGACTAACCAACGCAAGAAAGCTGTGGAAGCAATGAGGACTAAAAGAACAAAAAATCCAGAGGTGGAAGAGCACTTCCAAGGCAGCTGAGACCACTGGCTTGTTCTTCCATGGGGGTAATTGCAGAGTTTGGGCATGAGTAAGGACTGAGCTTGGCTTAAGCAGAGGAACTCTAATAAAGGAAACAAGAGACTAGTAGTGCTTTAGATGCCCATGTGGGCTGAAATGACAGACTGGAATCTAGAAAAGCTCCAGATACATAGACAGCTTTCCCAGTGGTATATCTCCTCAGAAATGTAACTGGAACACTGAAGGATGATAGAGAGGCTGGGTCAAGGCTGGGCGCGGTGGCTCACACCTGTAATACCAGCACTTTGGGAAGCTGAGGCGGGCAGATTACTTGAGGTCAGGAGTTCGAGACCAGCTTGGCCAACATGGTGAAACCCCATCTCTACTAAAAATGCAAAAAATTAGCTGGGTATGGTGGTGCACGCCTGCAATCCCAGCAACTCGGGAGGCGGAGGCAGGAGAATCGCTTGAACCTGGAAGGCAGAGGTTGTGATGAGCCAAGAGCCAAGATCGCGCCACTGCACTCCAGCTTGGGCTACAGAGCAAGACTCCATCTCAAAAAAAAAAAAAAAAAAAAAAAGAGGCTGGGTCAAAAGGGAAGAGAAAACTTCCGTAAGAAGACAGAATCCTAGTAGAGGGAGGGAGCGGTCTATGTAATCCCTCACTGGATTGAGATAATCAAACTCCTCATTCTATCTGTCTGACACAGCAAAGAGCACACCTCTCTAGGAGAAAACACATGATCTGAAAGAAAATCATGTTCATTCATACACAGTGTTAGTCTAGTTTGGGGACACTAAGTAAACACATTAAGGGACATCAAAAGAAGCAAAATATGTGGCAGACACATAATCAAGAGAAAACCAGAAAATTAGTCAGACTCACAGAAAACCCAGATATTAACGTTAGGAGGCAAGTACCTGAGATGCAGAGATTAACAATATGTGTAAAATAATGCAATTGGCAATTTTCAACATAATTTATAAAAAAAGAACCAAGTGGACATTCTGAAACTGAAAAATAAACATCTGAAATTAAGAACTTCTCATATGATTTTAAAAGCAGAGTAAGTTACAGAAAAACAGGTTTCACAGACTTGCAAACAGGCCAAAAATAAATAAATAAATAAATAACAGAATTCAGTCACGGAAACAAAAATGGGATGAACCAAACAGAGAACGAGACATGTGGGACAAAGTCAGATGGTCTCATATTCATATAATTGGAATCCCAGAAAGAGAGAAAAAAGAATGGAACAAAAGCAATATATGACAAGATAATTACTGACAATTTCCCAAAAGTGAAGAAAGAAATCAACTGAGAGATTCAAGAAACTCAGGGAACTTTAAGCAGGAAAATCCAAAGAAAAGCATACCTAGGCACAGCATGGTCATATTGCTAAAAGCAAAGCATAAAGAGAAAATCTTTAAAGCAGCCAGAGAAGAGATATGCTTAAAGGAACAATAAAATTGATAGTTTCCATTCTTTGTGTTGAAAAGTGCTGGGGGGTGGGGAGGGGGAGGTGGTAGAGTGGAGGGATGGGGGTTAGAGGTGGGAGAAAGTAACCTGGAATCATGTAACCTTTAAGAATGTATCTTTTAAGAATGAAGACAAAAATAAAGATGTTTTTAGATCCATGAAAGCTGATATAATTCACATAAAGGATTCTAAAAGTATCCTGTAAGAATGAAGACAAAAATAAAGATGTTTTTAGATCCATGAAAGCTGACATAATTCACTGTCAAGAGACCAATATTACAAGAAATCCTGAAGGAAAGTCTTCCTTTAATAACTGTAATATCATAATTTTAAATGAAAGGATACATGCTAAAAGGACAGAAAAAGATGTATCTCAAGCACACTCTCCAGTGTCCCAAAAAAAGTTGGAGTGGCTATTTTAATATTTGAAAAAGTAATTTTTAAGGCAACAGTATTAAAAGAAATGAAAAGAGCATTTCTAAATGGCAAAAGGGTCAAATCATTAGGAAATCATAACACTCCTAAATTTGAATGCATCCAGTAACACAGCTTCAAAATATAAAGTAAAATTGACAGAAGTAAAATGGGAAAATACAAATCCACAATTGAAAGAGTAAGTTCTAACATACCTCTCTGTAATTGATAGAACAAGTAGAGACCAAAACAGCACTGACATAGAAAAACTTGAAAACATGATTAATCGGTCAGGCGCGGTGGCTCATGCCTGTAATCCCAGCACTTTGGGAGGCCAAGGCAGGTGGATCATGAGGTCAGGTGTTCGAGACCAGCCTCACCAACATGGTGAAATACCGTCTCTACTAAAAATACAAAAATTAGCTGGGCGTGGTGGCACGCACCTGTAATCCCAGCTACTCAGGAGGCTGAGGCAGGAGAATCGCTTGAACCCAAGAGGTGGCGGTTGCAGTGCGCGGAGATCACACCACTGTCCTCCAGCCTGGGCGACAGAGCGAGACTCCGTCTCAAAACAAACAAACAAACCATGATTAATCAATCTGACCTAATTGGCATACATACAGAAACATATCCAACAACAATAGAATACATATTCTTTTCAAGTGCATATAGAACATTTACCAAAATAGATAATATGCTGGACCACAGACCAAGTCTAAACAAATTTCCAAGGACTGAAAGATAAGGTAATTCTCTGGTCATGGAAAAATTAAACGAGAAATTAAAAAAAACAAACAACTAAGAAATTCCCAAATGTTTGGCAATCAAAAAAACAAGACTTCTAAATAAACTATGGGTCAAAGAACTAGTCACAATGGAAATCAGAAAATATTTTCCATAAAATGAAAATGAAATTTGACATAACAAAATTGGTAGAATGCTGCTAACGCAGTACTTCCACAAAATGCATCGCCTTTTGCATACACATAAATGCATATACTGAAAAAAAAAAAACACTGAAAGTAAATTATCTAGACTTACAACTCAAGAAGCTAGAAAGAAAACCACAAATTAAATGCAAAATATGTAGTAGAAAGGAAATAAAAATAAGAGTAGATACCAATGAAATGGAAAGCAGACATTCAATAGAGGTTATCAAGGAGCCAAAAATTGGTTCTCTGAAAAGATTAGTATACATAACAAAAAGACAAAAAATAAATGCTATTGAAGATGTGGAGAAAGTAGAACTCTACACTGTTGATGGGAATGTGAATTAGTACAACCATTGTGGAAAATAGAATGGAGGCTCCTGAAAAAACTAAAAACAGAACTACCATATGATCCAGCAATTCCACTACTGGGTGTATATCCAAAGGAAAAAAATCCATATGTTGAAAAGATTCAGAACTCCCATGTTCACTGCTACACTATTCACAATAGCCAAGATGTGGAATCAACCTACGTTTCCATGAGCAGATGAATGGATAAAGAAAATGTGATATATATACACAATGAAATACCATTTAGTGATTAAAAAAGAGTAAAATTCTGTCATTTGCAGCAACGTGGATGAGCCTGGAGGACATTATCTTAAGTTAAAGAAGCCAGGCAAAGAAAGATGAATATGGCATGTTTTTACTCATATGTGGAAGCTAAAAAAGTTGATCTCATAAAAGTAGAAAGTAGAAGAGTTGTTGAAGAGTAGCCAGGGGTTGGCTAATGGATGCAAAATCAGAGCTAGAAAGTAGGAGTAAGTTTGAGTGTTATATAGCACCACAGGGTGACTATCATAAACAACAATGTATTATACAACTTCAAACAGCTAGAAGAGAGGATTTTGAATGGTCTCATGACAAAGAAATGATAAAATGATAAATGTCTGAGGTGATAAATATGCTAATTATCCTGATTTGATCATTACACATTGTAAACACGTATCAAAATATCATATTATACCCCATATATAAGTACAATTATTTGTGAATTAAATATATAGCAAATATTTTAAAATAAAATGAAATAAATATAATAAACCTAGAGCAAAAGTAAAAGCACAAATTACCAATACGAGAAATAAGAAAGGAGACATCACTACAGATGCTGCCCATAAATTTGACAAATAAAATGGATAAATTCCTTGAAAAAATGTAACTTCTCAACATTAAACAAGGGAAAAAAATGTAATATCTGAATAGTCTTCTATATATTGAAAAAAAACTGGATCCCTAATCAAAATCTATCCACAAAGAAAACTCTAGACTCGGATGGCTTTGTTGGTGAATTCTTCCAAATACTTTAAAAATTCACTGGTAGTTCTTTCAAACATTATCAACGTTAGACTCTTTTAGACAATATAAAAAGAAGAAACATTTCCCAACTCATAAGACAAGCATAACTCTGATATCAAAATTTGAAGAGAACATTTCAAAATACAAAAATTTCAGACCAATATCTCCTATGAACATAGAAGCAAAAATACTGCACAGCCAAAAAACAGAAACAACCCAAATGCTCACCAACTAATGAATGTATAAAGTGTAGCACTTCCATATAAGAGAATGTTGTTTACCCATAAAAAAAGAATGAAGTACTGACTCATGCTACAACATGGATGAACCTTGAAAACATTATGCTAAGTGAAAGAAACAATGGCAACAAAAGGTCATAAATTGTATAATTCCATTTATATGTAATGTCTAGGTAGGCAAATTCATAAAAACAGGAAGTAGTAGTTGCCAAAAACTGATAGAAAGGAGAATAGAAACTGACTGCTAATAGCTTTGGGATTTATGGAGAGACAAAAATGTTTAGTTGTATGACTTTGTGAATATACTGGAAACCAATAAGTTGTATAAAAGGGTGAATTTATGGTATGTGTATTACCCCTTTTATTTTTAAAAAAAGAGAGAGCCATTTACCTACAAATAATTTTGTCTAACAACATGTGGAAAGAATAAATACATAATCAACATAATTCAATATAATAACAGAACAAAAGAAACAAAACATATGATCACTTCAATAGAAACAGAAAAAGTATTTTTAAAACTCAACAACCACTAGTGATGAAACTCCTTGGTGAACCAGGAACAGATTTTACTTAATCTAATACAGATTATCTATAAAAAACCTACTTTTAACAGTGTATTCAACTATACTGAATGTTGAAAAATTAAGTATTTCCACTTAAGCACAGGAGGAAAATGCAAGGATTTGTACTATCACCACTTCTGTTAACACAATATTGAAGGTCAGTAAGTGATGCAAATGAAATAAAAGTCATAATGGTTAAAAATTAAAAGTAAAGCATTTTTTATTTGTAGATAATTATATTTATAGAAAATACAAAATAATCCACAAATAAAGAATTAACAAGGGAATTATCAAGGTCACTGGATACAAGACCAACTTTTAAAAATCAATCTATGAAGCACCTTATGTAAACTGAAGCTTTTCCATAGAAGCCAGACTCATTCTGTGTAATTAATGTAATGATACTCCTATCATGTTCAAGCATCAATGAATAAATTAGGGAGGAATAGTTATCTCATTACTAAGTAGAAAACTTTTATTTACTTAACCTAGCCAACTAATTAGTAATAAGAAAGAGATTTTAACAGTTCAACTTGATTTAGGGGAGAGATGAAAACAAATTTCTTATATATAGCTTCAGTCTCTTGATCTTATTTGGAAGTCTTCACATGGGGGGAGGACTATAAATAAAGCTACCTTGGCAATGGGCAGAGCAGCAGAAGGAAAAAGAAAAAAGGGTAGGGGAATATGGAAGGGAGCATAAGTGAGGGGAAGAGAACTCTCTGAAAAGCTGTGGCTATAGACCCTGCCTCATATTTGTACTCTTAAGTAAACATAGCCTAGGTAGGCCAGGGAAACTCAAGCCTTGAAGCAATTGTAAAACTGTAACACTTTCTAATGATATCATGAATACAATCTATTCATCCCAGGCCTCAGAGAACAACAAGAGGAATGAGAGCAAGCAAATCACTAAGAACACAGAGATACAAGGCACTCTGAGTGAGAACAGCAGAACTAGGCAACAGAAAGACACCTATATAGACTTCAGATGGTGGGATTTTCGGAAAGATTGCAACAAGAACATGTGTATCAAATTTAAAGAAATAAAAGACTATCATTAAAATATCTGCAGGGAATGGGGAACAACCAAGCACATTTGAAAAAAAATCAAACTAGACATGAAAAATAACTGACACTACAGACTCCATAGGTGGATTTAAGTGTACAGGACACAGCTGAATAGAAAATTTAAGATCTAGAAAACAGATCAGAAAAAAAATCTGGAATTCTTCACAGAAACATAAAAAGGCTAAAAATATGTCCCTGAGACCTTTTCAAATCTGAAACTTCCTCCTTCCCCCATCCCAAAAGAGACAGCTCTTACTCTATCCAAGTATGCACTTCCTCTCATACACCAGATCCCATTTCATTCACCATCCTTGAGATTTTGCTCAACCATACATCCCTCTCTTTGTTTACCCTTTATGCTTTTTTTCTGTGGTTTCTAACCTTAGAGGCCTACTGTCATTCTCCAATTCAAAAGGGGAAAAAAGTTTAAGTAATCCTCTATCCCTCTTCATCACTAAATTTCTTGAAGAAAAAAATGGTCCTGGCCTGGGCATCATAGCAAGACCCCATCTCTATTAAAAAAAAAAAAAATAGCCAGGCACGGTGGCATGTGCCTGTAGTCCCAGCTACTCAGATGGCTGAGGTGGGAAGATCGCTTTGGTCCAAGAGTTAGAGGCTGCACTGAGCTATGGTCATGCCACTGCACCCCAGCCTGGATGACAAAGTGAGACCCTGTCTCAAAAAAAAACAAAAACAAAAACAAAAACAAAAACAAAAAAAAACAACTTCATTGTATTGAACTTTTTTAACACCTTACTATCAAACTCATGCAAGTCTATGAGACTTCTCAATACCACAGACTTTCTAGTAGCCAATTCAACTGCCCATCTTCAGTCTTTATCCTTCACATTCTCCTACATACGATAACTACCAAACAGTGCCTACTTCTTTACATCCCTGCCCCCTGTCCCGCCAGCTTCTAGAACCTCTACTTTAGTGTTCCTTCTACCTCTGATGGTGGTTCCTTCTCAGTCTTCTTTACTGGCTCCTTTTTCTTCCTCTTCCTGTCCCTTAAGTCTTTACTACATATATCACTTCTAATGTGAGCTATCTGCTCATGTTCTATATTCACTTCTATACTGGTTAGTTACAAACCTTGTTCAATAAGCTATAACAACCCTAAACAATAATAGCTATTGGAGTTACTGAACATCATTAGACTGCTGGTCTAGAGCCAGTTAAGTTCTCTATCAAGGTACATCTACCATAAAAATCTAGAACCTTTCCAGCTACTTCAAAATCCCTCCCCTACCCATCAACTCAGAGCAGAGAATCTAACCATCTATTTAACCAATAAAATAGAGACACCATTACAAATGTACTCCCTTTGCTTTTCTTCCACCCATCTTGAAATGATCTCTAACCCAGGGCCTTACTCTATTAATTATTCCCATTCTCTCTCTCTTTTTTACTATCCTTGCCCTTTTCCTTCAGCCTGCTATGTCAAGATAGGTTAAGAGTACAGAATTTAGAAACAAATGACTTGGGTTCAAATACAAGCTCTGTCATTTACCAGCACTGTGATCTTGGCGTTACTTTAACCTCTCTGTGCCTCAGTTCTCTCATCCATACAATAGGGTGAAAACAGTACCTCTCCCACTGGATGACGTCACACTTAGAATTATGCCTGGTATTTAGTAAGTGCTAAACACATTTTTATTATTATTCCCATGCCAAATTCAAATGTCTACCTTGGTTTGGGTTTCCCCAGAAGCAGACTTCAATTCAAGAATTCAAGTGCAGTAGTTATTTTGAGAGGTGATCCCAGGAAAAACACCAGTAGGTAAAACAAAAGTAAAACAGGGAAAAGAAGGAAGTCAAGAAAGGACATATTATGAAGCCAGTTACCCTGATGGGGAACTAGGGCCTGAACCAGTGGAGAACTCTGGTAGATGGCAGAAAACATGGCTCAGTTATCCTAAATGCAGGTGAGACAAAGGTATTTATCTATCAACTCCCCATCCATCACTGGTGGAAAGTTTTTCTGAAGGCATTAACTCTCTGGCGCGTGTGAGTTGCTCTGCACACAGGCCAAGTGTGTTTCTTTTCAGGCAGATAGTCATAGATGTTTGCAGAAGACAGTATGCAAATGGATGCCAAAGGGATATGGCTAGGACACTAAGAACATCTCCTACAGGTTATCTAATCCAAAAGATTAATTATTTGTCTCCTTCCTTAAGCTACTGCCTTCCTTCTTTCCCTTTAAACATTATTAAACACTATTTCTAAATACTCCCATGTCCAGCCTCACTTTCCCACTGAAATGTGACTTCTCCCTGCCTCCTGAAAAAAGGAGGTGAAGTGAGTGGGTGTTGGCTCATTATAATTTCTTATTGCCAACCTCAAGAACCTATCTCAGACTTCGGTTTCACTGGCCTAAAGGAAAAGAGGCAGTTTGTGAGTGACAGTATGTTCACGAGGAGACTTTGAATATACTGAACATAATGTATCTGAACAGGACTGAGAGAATCCTAGCAGTAGACTTTTCAAAATACAGGCTAGAGCTTAAGAAAAGAGGTTTTATCTAAAAACCACAGACCAGGAAGTCAAATGCATATCTGAAATCATAAGCCTGAGACAACCAAAGAAGAAAATTCAGAGAGAAGAATCCCAAGAATGGACTCTTGAGAAACTAGCTCTTCCTCCCTTTCTATCTAGATGAAAGTCATTATTATATTTGCACTTGAGATCTAGTCACCTGCTAAATATATCATTAAATCCACTTTATTCCATCTATTCCCATTATCTTTTCTCAGCATTTATTTTCACTGGTTAGAGTTACTGCAACTGCCTCTTTAAAGGTAGCCCTGCTTTGCAGATCTGCTCCTTTTCATTCATCCTCTATAACACTACTAGAGATTATCTTTATAAATTGAAAGTTTAACTCTACCATTACATTGCTTAAAAATCTATGATTGGCTGGGCGCAGTGGCTCACGCCTGTAATCTCAGTACTGTGGGAGGTCGAGGCGGGCAAATCACGACGTCAAGAGATGAAGACCATCCTGGCCAAGATGGTGAAATCCCATCTCTACTAAAAATACAAAAATTAGCTGGGCGTGGTGGTGGGTGCCTGTAGTCCCAGCTATGCAGAAGGCCGAGGCAGAAGAATCTCTTGAACTCAGGAGGCGGAGGTTGCAGTAAGCCAAGATCGCCCCACTGCACTCCAGCCTGGCAACGGAGTGAGACTCCGTCTCAAAAAAACAAACAAAAAAAAGAAAACAAACAAAAAATACCCTATGATTGTTCCATACTATTTTCAAATAAAGCAATACAGGGAACATAATAACCTAGTCCTAACATATCTTTCCAGCCATATCTCCTACCTCCTCATTTTTATGCACCCCGCTACCTACATTGTAGTTATTTCCAACATTTCTGTTTTGCGCTTCTTTGATTCCCTGAATTCACAATGTAGCTCCAGCAACGATTACCACCTACTCAGGGGTCAGCAAACTATAGTCTACATGCCAAAAACAGCTTCCTGTCTATCTTTGTAAATAAAGTTATATTGGAACACAGCCATGCTTATCCATTTATATATATTGTCTGTGGTTGCTTTCAAACTAAAGAACAGAGCTGCATAGTTGCAACAGAGACTCTATGGCCCATAAAGTCTAAGTTATTTACTATCTGGTCATATAAATATGTCACATATATGATTATAGACACATATGATATCAAATAGTATCATATGTATATAATTGGATTCCCAGAAGGAAATAAGAAATTGAGTCTGAAATAATATTTGAGGAAATAAAGGCCAAAATTTGCAAGTTAAATAAAAATTGACATCACACAGATCTAACAAACTGAAAGGATACCAAGCAGGATACACACACACAGAGACACAGACGTGTGTGCGTGCGCATGCACACACACACACACACACACACACCATATTTAGGTACAATACAGTCAAGCTGCTAAAAATCAATAAAAGGGAAAATCTTTTTTAAAAGCCAGATAAGAGAGTTCTGGTTCCAGTACATTGGCATAAACCCCAAAACAGCCTATTTTCCCCACTGTTTACAACTACTTTGGGCAAAATTTTTAAAAAGACAAAAAAAGTACTTCAGGACTCTGAAAAACAAATAAAAGCAAATTCTGGAGGGGAGTCAAAACTTGGAAAAGTGATTCACAGAAGAGTAAATTTCCCAGTTTGGTTGTTTTTCTCCTTTCACTAACAGCTTTGCCTGAAGGCCAGGAAGAGATCACTGCATTACAGGGCTACAACCCAAAAGTTAAAATTCCAAGTTAAAACTCTTTCTGGCCAGAGGAACTGAGAAAAGAAACTGATATGATGGAAAATGGGTAAGAAGTCCTGAAAAAGAGTAAGACACGAAAGGGATCCCCTAAACAACAAAAAACACAACATCCTCCAGAGAATTATAATAAACCCTAGAGTTTACAAAACATAACATTAACCATGTCCAAGATACAATCCCAAATTCTCACAATGCAAAACACAAGAAAAATGTGAACAACTTCAAGGGAAGAGACAATCAAAAGATGCCAACCCTAAGACGATGCACATGTTGTAATTATCCAACAATGACTGGAAGGCAACCACTATAAATATGCTACATTGAGGAAAGACAAGGACAACTGAATGGAATGGAAAGAGGTTCTCAGCAGGGAAAGAGAAGTTTTTTTTTGTTGTTGTTTTGTTTTGTTTTTTTTTTTAAAGAACCAAATGTAAATGTTAAAAGTGAAATAAACAATACATAAAAAGTTCACTGGTTGGACTCAATAAGAAAATGGAGATGGGAGAAAAGAGTCTGTGAACCTGAACGTGTATCAATAAAAATAACCTCATCTGAAAAACAGAGAAAAAAAATTGATAGGAGACTGAACAGTTAGAGGCCTGTGAAACAATCTCAAAAGTTTTATCATAATTGCCACTAGAATTTTGTAAGGTCAGAAGAAAGACACAATGGTAGAAAACATTCTAAACTTAGTGAAAGCCAAAAATTTACCGATTTGAGAAGCTCAGTACTCTTCAAAGAGGATAAACTTAAAGAAAATGACTAGATACACATCATATTAAGCTGCTGAAAACCAAAAACAAAGAAAAAATTTTTGAAAGCAGCTAGAAAAAAATTACACACCACATAGAGGGGAATAAGGTTTACATTACAAAGATTTTTCACCAGAAATCAGAGAAGTGAAAAGACAGCTAAATGGCATCATTAAGGTGCTCAAGGAAGCAAGCATCTACTCGGAATTATATATCCACCTAAAATATCCTTTAGGAATGAAAGTAAAATAAATACATTCTCAAAGAAAAACAAAGAGAATGTATCCCCAGCAGACTGATCTGCTAGAAAAGCTAAGGTCAACATTAGGCTGAAAGGAAATGCTGCATCTTCAGGAATGAAGAAAGAGCAATAGAAACAATAAATATATAGGAAAACACAAAATACTAGATTTTTCCTCTAAGTTCTATAAAGTACACATGACTGTCGACAACAAAAACTATAACATTGTTTGGTGATGTTTGCCAAGTATAGTATGCATGACAACTATAACATAAAGGTCTCTGGGGGAGGGGAGAATAAAAGGATCTGTATGGTTGCAAGGTTTCTGTGTTTTAAGTGAATTAGTATAATAATAACCCTAAGTAGCCTGTAAAAAGTTAGGTATGCATACTGTAATCCCTAGGGCATAAAAAAAGTAAATACAAAGAGATATCGCTGAAAAGACCAATAGAGCAACTAAAATGAAATACTCCCAATAATCCCAAAAAATAATCCCAAAGAAGCAGAAAAGGAGGAAGAAAGGAACAAAAAAAGAGAAACAGAAGACAATAAAGTGGCAGACCTATCACTGTTGATATGGTAAATATGTCAATAATTAATCATATTAAATATTAATAATCTAAACACTCCAATTGAAAGGCAAAGATTGATAGTGGATTTCTTTTTTTAAGGGCAAGGTTCTATACTAGTTGCCTAAGAGGAGAAACTTTAAATATAAAAACATAAACATCCAAACAACACTTATCATCCAACTTTAACTGACATTTATAGAACTTCATGTCCAAAGATGACCAAACACATTCTTTTCAAGTGTGTATAATACAATCACCAAGACAGAACATATCCTGGGCAATAAAACAAATCTCAATAAATGATAAAGATCAAAATCATACAAGGTTTATATTAGAAAGTAATAACAATAATATATTAATATGTAAGAAAACACCATATCTGAAAGTTATAATAATTTTAAACAATAAATTGGAAAATAATTTGAACTAAATGACAAATATATAGCAGTCAAAATTTGTGGGATGTAACTAAAGCACAGCCCAGATAAAAATTCATAGCTTTAAATACTTATATAGGAAGAAAAATTTAAAATCAATGGCCTAGGATTCCACCTTAAGAAATTAGAACAGCAAAGTAAACTTAAAGAAAGTAGAAAGAAATAAATTACAATGATGATGGAAAAGCCAATGAAATAGAAAACAGATCAATAATAGAGAAAATTAAGAAAGCCAAAAGTTGGTTCTTTGGACCACATACAAAGAAATGAATCTAGAAACAAACCTTACATCCTTCACAAAAATTAACTCAAAATGGAAAACGGACTTTATATGTAAAATGCAAAACTATAAAACTCTTAGAAAATAACACAGGAGAAAACCTAGATAACTTTTTAGCTACAACACCAAGGTACAATCCATTAAAGAAATAATTAATAAGCTGAATACTAAAATTAAAAACCTCTGCTCTGCAAAAGACAATGCCAAGAGAATGAGAAGACAAGGCACAGATTGGAAGAAAATATTTGCAAAAGACACATCTGATAAAGGACTGTTATCCAAAATACCAAGAACTTTTTTCCCCGTCTCCTCAGTTACACCCTCACAGAATACCAAGAACTCTCAAAACTCTAACAATAAGAAAACAAACAACTCAATTAAAGATGGGGCAAAGACCTTAACAGACACCTCACCGAACAAGATATATAGATGGCAAATAAGCGTTATGAAAAGATGTTCTACATCATATGTCATCAGAGAAATGAAAAAAAAAAACAACGAGATTCTACTACACACCTATCAGAATGGCCAAAATCCAGAACATAGACAACATCAAATGTTGGCGAGGCTTTAATGCAACAGGAACTCTCATTTATTGCTGGTGGAAATGAAAAATGAAACAGCCACTTTGTAAGACAGTTTGGTGATTTCCTACAAAAACTAAACCTACTCTTAGCACGTGATCCCACAATCACTGTTTTTGGTATTAACCCAAAGGAGCTGAAAACATGTCCGCTAGATTTAACCATTCCCCAATGTATATGTACTTCAAAATATCATGCTGTACATTATAAAAACATACAATGTCATTTGTCAATTTCTAAAAAAGAAAATGTATGTCCACACAAAAACCTGCACACAGATGTTTAGAGCAGCTTTATCCATAATTGCCAAAACTTGGAAGCGACCCAATTGTCCTCCAAATTCACCAAATTGTAGGTGAACAGACAAATTCTGGTACATCTACATGGTGGATTATTCAGTGGTAAGAAATGAGCTATCAAGTCTCACACACAAAAAAAGAATGAACCTAAATGCACATTACTAAGTGAAGAAAACCAATCTGAAAAGGCCACATACTGTATGATTTCAACTATATGACATTCTGGAAAAGGCAAAACTATGGAGACAGTAAGTGATTACCTGGGGTTGAGTGGCAGAGAAACAGGAATAGGTGGAGCACAGATGATATTGAGGGCAGTGAAAATATTCTGTATGATACTACAGTGATAAATACATGTCATTATACATTTTTCTGAACCAAAAAATGTATAACCCCAAGAGTGAACCCTAATGTAAACTCTGGACTTGAGAGTGATTATGATGTGTCAGTGGAGGTTAAACAATGGCCACAAAAATGCCACTCTGGTGGGGGATGTTGATATGGATGAGGCTAGGCGTGAGTGGGGGAAAGGGATAGATGGAAAATCTCTGTACCCTCTTCTCAATTTTGCTATGAACTTAAAACTGCTCTTAAAAAATATTTTTTTAAAAAAAGGAGGGAGTTATTATCAGAGATCCCATAGACCTTAAAGGATAATGAAAGAATGCTATGGATAACTTCATGCTAAAAACTTCAACAACTTAGAAGTATGAAATGAATGAACTTCTCCAAAAAAATACAAGTTACCAAAATTGACATGAATAATAACAGAAAATCTGAATAACGCTCTAACTATTAAAGAACATGAATTTGTCAAATGCTTCCCCAAAATAAAATTCCAGGACCAGATGGTGCCACTGGTGAATTCTGTCAAACATTCAAGAAGAAATAACAACAATCTTACGCAAACATTTTAAAAATTGGGTAGGACTGGGTAGGGTAGGATTACTATGTAACTCACTTTATGAGACGAGGATAACTAATTCTAAAGCCTGACAGGATTAGCAAGAAAAGAAAAGAAAAAAAACCGATTACAGACCAATATCCCTCATGAATATAAACCTGAAAATTCTTAGCATAATACCAGCAAATCAAATTCAGCAATACATTCCAAATATGATGGTTTTATCCCAGGAATGCAAAGTTAATTTAACATTCAAAAATTAATTAATGTAATTCAATTTTCCTTTTGTTCTCTTACTATATGATCATTTTAACAGGTAGAGGAAAAGCATTTGACAAAACTCAATACACATTTATAATTAAAAACTATCAGCAAGCCGGGTGCAATGGCTCACGCCTGTAATCCCAGCACTTTCAGAGTCTGAGGCAGGTGGATCACCTGAGGTCAGCAGTTCAAGACCAGAGTGGCCAACGTGGTGAAATCTCGTCTCTACTAAAAATAGAAAAATTAGTCAGGCATAGTGGCGTGTGCCTGTAATCCCAGCTACTCAGGAAGCTGAGGCAGGAGACTTGCTGGATCCTGGGAGGCAGAGGCTTCAGTGAGCCGAGATTATGCCACTGCACTCCAGCCTGGGCAACAGAGCAAGGCTCTGTCTCAAAAAAAAAAAAAAAAATTAAAATATAAAAAATAAAAACTATCAGCAAAGTAGGAATACTAGGGAATATCTTCAAATTGATAGAGGCCATTGAAACACCTACAGCTAATATCATACTTAATGATTTAAAAAACTGTAAGATTAATTTGTAGTTGTTTTTCTCTCAGATTAAAAACAAGGAAGAATTAAGTAATTGGAATAAAGTAGGGGCTGAGGGGTAGGGGAATCTAGAGATCAGAAAGAAAGACAATATGATTATTTACACAGAACATCCCAGGGAATTTACAAAACTATTAAAATTAATAAATGAGCTTAACAAGATCAGAGATACAAGGTTAACATTCAAAAGCAACTGTATTGTTATATATTCATATCAAACAACTGAAAAATAGGAAAAACTAAACTAGTTAGGACAGTAGCACTAAAAACCATAAAATGCCCCGATCAACCAGTTCATTCAGGCTGCCCCCAAGAATGATCCATCACCTAGGGCCATCACCTATTGCCAAAGGCAATGCCCATATTGGAACTAGGGAAGAGTCTGTAGCCAACCAATGTTCCCAGCAGTTGTGGGGGAATTTTGAGCACATCAGTGCTGGGCAGGGGCTCTGGGTTCCACAATACAGGATTCACTATATTTCGCCTATTATACAATTAGGATTCACTTGCTTCAAATAAGGCATGGAAAAAGTTCCTCCAGAATTCTGGTGAGTGTCATTTCCTGGAGAAACTTTCCAGAGGAAGGAAAGTGGGTCAAACCACAGCCCCAGCCACTACAGACGGTAAAATTGATATCAACAACTCTTCTCTACTAGCCATTCTAGATTCCTTTAATCTATGGCTAGTATTTCTGTTGGTCCAGGTGGCTGACTTCATGGGGTGGTCACTGGGCCTTTCTCATGTCCATTTACCACAAACACTGGACAAGGAAGTACCAAGAGACACCTTATAGATCACCTGTGTGCCAAACCTCCATGCTCCACTGTGGAACACAGCCCTACCTCCTCCACATGAACAAGGACATTAACCCTGTCCAAATGGTGACTTCTTTTTTTTTTGTTTTGAGATGGAGTCTTGCTCTATTGCCCAGGCTGGAGTGCAGTGGCGCAATCTCGGCTCACTGCAACCTCCACATCCCAGGTTCAAGCAGTTCTCCTGACTCAGCCTCCCAATTAGCTGGGATTACAAGCACGCGCCACCACACGCTAGGATTACAAGCACACGCCAACATGCCCAGTTAATTGTTTTGTATTTGTAGTACAAACAGGGTCTCACCATGTTGGCTGGGCTGGTTTCGAACTCCTGACTTCACGTGATCCACTCACCTCGGCCTCCCAAAGTGCTGGGATTACAGGCGTGAGCCATCATGCCCAGCCTGGTGACTTCTTTATTTAGAAAAGGAGCCCCAAATCCTAGTGGCAGCTGTACTTTAAAGTATAACAGGATTCTCATAGCGCCCTCTGTTGGAAATGTTTCTCTTCTGAGAACCAGGATCTTTTAACCCCTTGCCATCAGAGCTATGGAGATGGGAAGCAGAAACTGCCCAGGTGATTCACAGAGTGATGCTATGCGGAGCCACTCCTAATTTCATGTGATCTTCCTACTGGGAACACTGGAGAATGGGCGCCTCACCCTTGCAGGGTATCATGCCCAAGCTGCAGGATCTCATCTTCAGTTGTGCCATCAAAGGACTGTTTTACTGCTCTATCAAGTCATCAGCTTCTGGACGGTGTGGTGCAAGATGGGACAAATGATTCTCCTATTCTATAAAAGTGGGTCCCGGCCGGGCGCGGTGGCTCACGCCTGTAATCCCAGCACTTTGGGAGGCTGAGGTGGCCAGATCACGAGGTCAGGAGTTCGAGACCATCCTGGTCCACATGGTGAAACCCCGTCTCTACTAAAAACACAAAAATTAGCTGGGCGTGGTGATTTGCACCTGTAGTCCCAGCAACTCAGGAGGCTGAGGTAGGAGAACTGCTTGAACCCGGGAGGCGGAGGTTGCAGTCAGCTGAGATCACGCCATTGCACTCCAGCTTGGGCAACAGAGCAAGACTCCGTCTCAAAACATAACATAACATAACATAACATAACATAACATAACAGTGGGTCCCTTATTCTGAAATGATCCCTGTAGTAGAGGATCAAACATCCTGCAAGCCCTCAAACAGTAGTCCTGGGTGAGACCCTGCTGGAAAGACAAATTCAGACCCAGAATATGTCTCAAATCCAATCAAAATGAATCATGGTCCTTTCTACTGTATAAGGACTGGTTGGCCTGCTTGAAGGATGATTGATCTCTGCTGCTGTCAGGCTGGATATTCAGCAGCAGCAGTTGCTAGATCAGCACTGGTGAATGAAAACCCTTTTATTGGGCCCATGCACAGCCATCATCGGTAATTTTTCCATGCACTCATAGGCCAAAAGAAATACCAAACAGTAGTGTTTATTAAGTAGTTAGATCCAAATAATAAGAATTCATGTCCTAACAAATGAGTAGACATTTGAAAAAATAACACATAAATTGGAAGAAAAATATTTTTATTTCCTTCTTAAAAACTACAAATACTGGGCCAGGCGCAGTGGCTCACGCCTGTAATCCCAGCACTTTGGGAGAACGAGGCAGGCGGATCACGAGGTGAGGAGTTCGAGACCAGCCTGACCAATATGGTGAAACCCCACCTCTAGTAAAAATACAAAAATCAGCCGAGTGTGGTGGGACACGCCTGTAATCCCAACTACTCAGGAGGCTGAGGCAGAAGAATCACTTGAACCTGGCAGGTGGAGGTTGCAGTGAGCCGAGATCGCACCACTGCACTCTGGCCTGGGTGACAGAGCGAGACTCTGCCTCAAAACAAACAAACAAACAAAAACTTCAATTACTTGATAATATGACATGTGTGCCTGTTAGACACAGAACAACTTCTCAAACTTGGAATCAGACTGAACACGCCACCCTCCTTTCCTGTTCCACACTGATTTTTGCACAGTGCTTGATCTGTATCACAACTAGTAAAAATCCAACCCTGCAAAAATATGACATCATCAAAAGAAATGTGGCATGAGCTAATGTCAAAACTGTGAACTACCTCAAGCTAGTAATTTGTGACAGATATTGCTGTGTTTCCTTTAAAATTCTGAAATATCCCATGGTATTCTTTTGTGTCTGTGGTGGTGCTTTGGGGTGCCTTGGTGCAGTTTGGGAACGTGTGTGTGTGTGTGTTTGTGTGTACAGTCCCTTCCTCCCTTCGCAGATCCAGCACCCCGAACTAGGTGTTCTTGTGACTTAACCCTAGTTGTTGGTTTGGTGATAGTCAGTAGGGGAGAGAGGAGGAGCTGGGGGTAAGAGGGACAGCACAGCCTGCAAGCAACCCCTCTAGCTAGTAGAAGAAGGCCACTTCTGCAGGCCCAGAGGGTTAAGAGGAATTTGGGGTTTCAGGATTTTCAAGTGCACTCAGATGCCCCATCCTAAGGGTCAGGATTCCTGCCCAACCAGAACACTGACCTTAGCATAGCTGAGAGAGAATTCTACCTACCTTGGTGCTCTGCTACCCTTAAAGTTAAGTTTTGGGTCAAAGCCTTAGATTTTTCCTCTTACTGTATATGTGTTTCTTTACATGATGCTAAATAAATTTCCTTTTACATTTTGCCCCCAATTATCTTCCACCTTGCATCATCTTTCTCCAATCTATCAATGTTATTTACCAAAAGCCATCTGATCGTCCTCATAATTAATAATTAATTTCTCTGAACTTCTCAAAAGCCTAGTGCACCCACCAGTGCATTCCCTTCGACAGGAATAGCATTCCAACTCACCACCAGTGAAAGTTTTAAGTTGCATAGCTACAGTGCATGCCAAGCGTTATCAGTATTAGTGCTCCATCTAGCACCAGAATCGATTCTCATTGCCAGCCAGCCAGCCAATAATCCAGCTTCAAAACCTCACTGTAAAGTCTACTTTCTGAGACCACTCCTGGCACCAACTGCTTTGGGTAGGAGGGTTCCCAGGAAACAGACTCTCAAATGCAGATGTGCACACCGGAAGTTTATTGTGGAGTACCCTCCGAACCAACAACTGTGGGGCAGTGAAAGACGTAAGACTGAACAGAGGAAGGAGTTGATCTGCAGTGCAGTCCCAGGAAGCCCTCAGCCAGACCCATGGGGGAGCTCTCTGGTGTTGGGATAGACTTCAAGGTTGGCTTGTCTTATAGCAAAAGCGCTAGGCATTTATATCCCTACACTGTATAGATATTAGATGTAAACTGCCCGTGAAGAGGAGGCATGACTCTGGCGGAGGCAACTCTTGGCTCAGGGCAATGCGTGGAGTGGGACTCAGCTGCAATCAGTTTTAGCTGCCAATATTGCCAAGGGCTAGGGGAACATGTGCCTGAAAGCGGGATCTGAAAGCCTAATCACAGCACCTGCCACACTACCACTGGACTATTACACCAATTTGGCTAATGAGGGAAGAGAATTAAGCATTTATGCTGCTGGATTAGGAGAAACTACATTTCACTGACAGTCAGTGAAGGCCAACTCTTCTTTGCAGAAGAGTACCAGCTAATAAACATAGAAGAAATAACAGAATTATTTTTTAATTCATCATTTTGCAACCCCTAATGAAATTATTGACTCAGACAAGGATTATCAAAGAATGCTAAAAGCATTAGGTAAAAGGCATTCACAATGTGCTCAAATTTTTACCCTGTGATTACTTGCTCTTTACAAATGGAAAAAGCATACATTTACAGAGATGAAATCTAGTAGGTACCGTCTTACCCAAATAATCAGATTTAACATATTAAATAGTGAGACAACCTCACCACCTCTGGATGGGATGCAACATGCAGTACCCAGTGCCATATACAATATTCTTGCTAAAAAAATTTCTAACGAACACCTAATAAACCCTTAAGGTCTAGCTTCCACTTACAGGAAATACAGATAGAAGACAGAAAGATGAACAATACCTGGGGGCCCTGTCCTTAAGGAGCTAGATTTATATGACATTCTAGAAAAGGTAAAATATTAGTGACAGAAAACTGATTTGCAGCGGTCAGTAACCAGGGGTAGGAGGGCCTGACAGAACTTTTTATTTGAAGTGATGGAAACAGTCTATACTTGACTGTGGTGATAGTTTCAGGACTCTTCAAATGAACATTTAAAGAGGATGAATTTTATTGTATATAAATTAAACCTCAATTAACCTAACCCCTCCTCAGAAAACCTAAATGTTTAATCTGGTTTTTGAGAAAAAAGTGAGACTATTCTGTTGATTTTTAAAACAAATATTTTAAAGGACAAAAGTATTTTTAGATTGACATTTTTATTTTCCTTTTAAGCCCAGAGGCAAGATTTTTCTCTTCTCTTGAGTTAGGAAACTAATTCATTTCACATTTCTACCTACCAGTATACCAATAGAGCAGTTTTTGCCTTAACATGTGTTTATACACTATACAGGATTCCACTGATATTAACAGCTACATGAAGAAAATTACTACCTATGCACAAATACAGATGTACACATACAGATTCAATCCCGCATTACTTCCTGACATATTCCTACAATAAATAACGTCTCTTCATAGCTTAAAACCATCAAGGGTGATCAGTGTCTACTGAATAAAATCTAATTCTTACCTTGGTCTTCAAGATGCCCCATCCTAGCCAAAGCCTCCATTTCCAGAATGAATTCCACTACTGTCCTTCATGACACCTGCATTCTAGCTCTAACAGAATTCCTACTGTTACCTACATACAAACTGTGCTTTCCTGTCTCTGCTGATGCTTTTAAGCCAGCCTAGAATGCCATGCCTTTGTCATAGTAGGTTATACTTTCTTGGTCATTTCATTTAACACTTCTATAAGTATCTGCCTTTGTATCTTGCACTTTCAGATAGACAGTAAACTCAAGTCTAGAATTTGTGTCTTATAAATTTTTATAGGGCCAATGGTTAGTGCTAAGTAATAATCCCTGAGCAAGCTGAGCATGGTGGCTCACACCCATAATCCCAGCACTTTGGGAGGGGGAGGTGGGAGGATCACTTAAGCTCAGGAGTTCAAGACCAGCCTGGACAACATGGTGAGACCCTGTGTCTACAAAAAATAAAAAACAAGCCAGGCATGGTGGTGCATGCCTGTAGTCCCAGCTACTGGAGGAGACTGAGGCAGGAAGATCACTTGAGCCCAAGAGGTTGAGGCTGCAGTGAGCTATGTTCACACCATTGCACTCCAGCCTGTCTCAAAATAAGTAAAATAAAATTATCCCTGAACTTTTGCTAAAATGACTACTTAACCTCTTACAACCAAAATCCCATGCATCTGAAGGATGGACTCAAATACCATTTCCAACAAGAAAGAGATAAAGCAGCTGAAAGAACTAAGGGGGTTAAGTTTAGATTCCCCATTTTGGTCACAATCCCCTCTATTGTTTTCACTAACATTGTTCTTCTACGACTTCAGGACCCAGATACTCTGACTCCTCTTTATCTTCCAGTCTATCAGTTCCCTCTTGGCATCACTTTCCTTTTTACCATATAGTCAAACACTGTCCCCAAAACCTTCCATTTCTTTTTTCTTTAACCCTAAATCAACTCAACTAGGTTTTCTCCATTTCTATTTTGTGTGGAAAAACATACAGTGCCATGCTGGTTGGAATTTTAAATGTGATTTTAATAATAACAACAGGTAACATTTCATGGGCACTTACCAGGTGCGGACATAATGTCCTTTTGATAACACTACAAAGTTACAAGTAAAGAAACAGACAAAGTCTAATTAACTTGCCCAATTTAACACAAGTAGAAAAAGGTAGACGTGAACTAAGGGAGTCTACCTCCAGTGCTCTAACATTTAGCCACTGTGCTATGGTGCCTCCCAAGTGCATGGTTATACCACCATTCACATTCAGAACAGATCAAACATTCCTTCATACATTTCCTGTCCAACCCCTTTCCCCAAGAGAATGTTCCGATTTTGATTGGCCTCATTCATCCAAAAATATATCTATTCAGTCACTGGATAAATGAAAGAGTTATTCCCACATTCTACACGGTCATTGAGACCAAAAATAAGAGTAAGACATGATTCTTGCCTTCTCTTCAAGTCCCCAAACCCCTCATTCTCAGCAAAAACAAACAAACAGACAAAAAACAGTAACTAATATTTCATAGCAGTCAACATGCCAAGCACATACATTGATTCATTTAATCTACAAAACAATTCATGTTAGTATTATGATCCCTATTCTACATATTTAAAAAACTGAGGCATAGAAGTTATGTAATATACTCAAATTTACACAGCTAGCAAATGACAAAACCAGGATGCAAAACCAGTCTAGCTTCTGTGCCCAAGCTCTTAACCACTTTGTTAGACTGTCATCAAAGTCACTGAGTCCATTAGGTTTGAAACTCTCAACTTCTCAACTGTACACCTAAAGCAAAGAGTAATTAATTCATTTGACATTGACTGATAACTCACTCATCATGTTTTTGTTTCTTGAACACAAGCCTGTTCCCATTTCAAGGCCTTTATAAATTCCCAGAACATTCTTCCTCTATATCTGCCTCCTCATCATGGCAATTCAATTTAAATGCCAACTCTCAAAGAGACATTTCCTGACCATGTTACCTAAAATAGCCCCACTACAAATTGCCCTATCACATGAAATAGGTTTTATTGCCTTCACAGTTACTTATTACTAAGTGAAATTATGAGTTGTCTATTTCTCCCATTGGAGTGGATTTTCCAAGACAGCCGAGACTTTGTCTATCTTGCTCACCGCTACATCTTCAGCATCTGCAATACTGCCTGGCACAGAGCAGGCACTTGATGTTTACAGAATTCATGCCAAAAAATGTGCTAGACATTGGGATTATCAAAACGAATAGGATATGATGCCTATCCTCAATAAACTCCCAGTCTTTATATTTACAAGTACTCACCTCCACCCCTTCTATATTAACTGCTCCTTTTTTCAATGGCTAACCTCTCCACCTGTCACCTTAACTCTACCCCTGAGATCCCTTTGACCTCTTCCTGTCCCTGAGATCCCTTTGACCTTTTCCTATCAATTATCCCCTCTCTCACTTCTTCACTCTGTCTCTCCATTTAGCCTCCCATATTTGCATATCCCACCCAACCTCCTATACTTGAATATCCTTCCCTCAACTTTGAAATCCCCTTGAGTTACCAAAAACACATTCCATTCACTCCTCACCACATCCCTCTATTCTGACCACTTCCTCAAAAGTTATCAATGACCTGAAAACGGTTCTCACTTTCTTCAACATTTACCACTTCTGAGAATTTTCAATCCACTCTCCTAGAGCCACAGAGGCTCCTGTTTCATGATTTTCTTCTTAATTTTGATTCCGTTTCCTTCACTGTCTCCTTTCTCTCACACCTTTAAACCTGATACTCACTAGAGCTTCATTCTGTATTATTGCTCCATTCAGTCTCTCTAAAAGATATCATCTTCTCCTTTAACTTGTGTCCCTATACAAATAATTCTATCACTCATTCAGAGCCGAAACCCCAAGTCTACTTTCCCCAACATCTTTAATAAGAAATGTGATTTAATTCTTAATCAAATCATCAATAGAGTAGTTGCAGGCTACTTTTTGTAATAAAATAATGTGAACTTAAATAAACAATAATGTTGTGTTGAACAAGCATTAGCAGGCAATATCATAACATAATGCTGATTTCCATGAGTAGTTCTTGAAATACTTGAACTAATTCTTCATTACTTTTCATTGACAGCTTGTACAAAAATGGACCAAGGGCTAAAAAATCATTCACAAATGTTATATGATTAATCTATGTTAATTTTGTCTAAAACCGTTAATATAGTTCTAGATACACAGAAATCATATTACACTAGTAGTAGAAAGTCAAAACAGGAATATACCAGTCAAAAATTATTGCATAAGTCTGGAAACCATACACAAAATAAATTTAAATTCTTTGAGAGGAGTTTGTAAAGATGTTCCTGCGGTGCCATAATTTAGAGATTTACAGATCAAAATTATACCTAATTATCAGGGCAAACTGTCTCACGTAGTTTTGTGCTATTTTCAAAAGCATTAGCAAGAAACAGACTTGTGCCATTCTGGCCTTCAGTTCAGATAGCAAAAAATAGTTACACACGTTTACATCCATATGGTAAAACTACTGCTGTGCCCAATCCTGTAAACAATCACAGACATGAGAAAACTGGTTAACCTAGAAAAAGTGTGAACAAAGCTCCAACTTTACAACTGTCTCCAACAGATAAGCCATGATACCTAGTGATAAACTACAAATACCTGACTTACAGCCTCGTCCCTTTCATAATGGGAGAAAAAGACATCTGACAATTGCCTAATAAATTGCACATTCAATAAATAACAGTAAACTCTTTAACTCATTTTGACAGTTTCCTACTATGTTTTCCCCATGTACTGCAAGAAGCTGTGGGAAAAAAAAGATGAAGCCAACTCCCAATTACCACTGTCAAAGCTGGTGAAACAAGTCAGTCACCATCCTTCAGGGTATGCGGCATGTAAGGGCATGGAAAAGAAAACAATAGGAGAGCCCTCAGCAAAAAAAAGCACCCACATTTTAAGAAAAAGAAAATGAAACCAACTGAACATCTACATCAAGGAAGCTGAAGGTGTAGCCAACCCAAGTAAAAGAGACAGATCTACGCGCTATTCAGATTTTCTAGCTAGTGGCAGTTGAACGCTGTACCAGCTGTCATATTCTGAAGTTCTGCAGTTTTCCCCTTTTCCCTACAAAACCCTCTCTACTCTAAAGCCTGTAAGTAACAGAGGAAATCGAACAGAGGATGAAGAGAAATGGCCGATGGGACATCAGATCACAAGAGTAACTGCCACCTCATTTCTAGAAGACCAAAAGGCCCGGTTATCAAAGTACAGCTCTAAAAATCTCTATCAGACACCTTTCGCATCTACACAGATCTCCATCTGCGTCCCTTATTCATAAATCTTTTTAAAGCAAACCTCACGCCTATCCCTCGGGCCTGCTTATCCAAAACTCAACCAATCTATACCATGACTCCTCTTGGTGAAAGGCAGATTGAAGGGAGGTGGAAAGGGCTGGAAGGAATGTCATGGGAGAGGCGGCACGTGCAAATAACATTGCGGCAGAGACACTGAAAACGCCACTTCCCTTGCCACTGTTGCAATTCTCTTCGTGTATCATCCTCTTACCCTCTCTACCCATGCCACCTCCTACCTCAACGATACACACACGTGTCACAGCCGACCAGCACCATCGCCTTTTCCAGCATCACAGGTTCTCCTACCACCCCTCACTATCCCCCCACATAGGCAGGCAGACACACACACACACACACACACACACACAGCAGAAACTGCAGCCACCGCACCCTCCTATCTCGATAAGTGCTCCTGCCAACAGACATCCAGAGCGGACTGAAAGCTCAATAAATGCGCAGGTACACACACGCAAGCACACACACACGCGGGTGCACGCGCGGCATGGGGCGCAAGGAAGGGCGGCATGGGGTGCAAGGAAGGGCACCCTGGGGACGCACCTGGAGGCTGGGTGTCCAGCGCTGCCGCCCCCCTGGTCCCTGTCATTGAGCGCAGCGGTATAAATCCTCCGGTAGCGGTCGGCCAGGGCCCGGCCTGACAGCAGCAGCTGGTAGTGACCCCGGGAGTCCGCGGCGGGTAGCCCCAGCCCCAGCCCCGCAGCAGCCACGGAGCCGTCGGGAACCGGCATGAACAGCGCCCCCGGCGCAGGGGAGGAAGAGAAGGTGGCGGCTGGGTAGAATCCGTCCCCGCCGAGCCCCGAGGAGGCGGCGGCGGGGGAGGCAGTCGCTGCGCACATCATCATCCTCGCCGCCGCCGCCGCCGCCGCCTCGTCCCCGCGGGCCGGGCGGGCAGACACGCGCGCGCACACACAGCCCTTTTCCAACGACGACGGCTCCGGCGGCGGCCTCTGGCTCCCGCAGCAGGGAGACTACAAAGACAGCGACCTCCTTCTCCTCCTCCTTCTTCTCCTCCTCCCCCCCGCGCCGCCCTCGCCGCTACTGGGGCCGCTCATCTAACCCCGCCACCCCGGGAGTGTGAGGAGGAGGCGGTGCCGCCACTGCCGCCGCCACCACCGCTACCACCGCTACCACCGCCGGGGCTACCCGCAATGGGAAGCTGCCGGCCTCACAGAGCATGCGCCACTCCTCGCACATGCTCAGTAACTGCCGCCCCTTTTCCTCCCCACCCCCTCTCCGCCACCACTCCCTCCGCCTCGGGGCTTTGGGTTTGGGGCTGTTGGGTTGTGCGGAATCTGAAGTAGTCCACTTCTCCGGGTTTTACTGGCAGCTTGAAGAAGAGTAAGGAAAGTGCTGGGGAGGCTGTCAGCTACTGACGTTCGACTTCAGGTTCCCTCCAGGTGGAAGAACGAGGACCAGAAAGCAAGGGGGAACGTGCGCATCGCCAGAGGAGGAGTGGCACGCTCTTCTGCTACCTCTTCTCCAAGGCTCTGCTGCCAACAGGAAGATTTACTGTGAATTGTGCTGGTTAATTCAGAGTTTAAGGCAGAGAAAACCATCCCAATTAGAAGTGCCTTTAGCGATCTTATTTTATATGGTTTTTGTCATTAGGATTTACGCTTGTTTAACACAGCTTTTACTTACAAAGACAGGTAGTAATCTAGCACATTCTTTTTTGTGTGTGAAAGTATTTTGTGTGTGAAAGTATAACAGATAGGCTAGTATTCACAAGCCAGAGTCATTCCCAAATTCTTGTTCTCAACGGAGCAATAATATTTTTAAAATTACTCTTTTTTATTGACTCCTCACTCACCTAAGAGTGCACTTTTATCTCTTGGCAGTGGTCATTTAATGGTTTATTTTTTTCTGCCCAAACTTACATTTTTAAAGATAATTCTTGGATGCGATCTGAAACAATAATTGTGACTGAGACTGTATAGCGTCTGAAAATGTCAGATCCATCACATATCTTGTTGTTGTCTATAAAAAAGTAACATTTGCTCAGTCCTTTGTTCCAAGCTAACCTACGAACACCATCTAAGTATATGCTCTAGAAATATACGTGCCAATGCACTTTGATTCCTACTACGTTTTATCCTTTGACTCTCAATTTGAAGAGTTTCCTAATTTACAGTCCTGACAAAATAATTTATAAGTTCTGTCATCCCAGTACTGTATCTTTCATCTATGTACTAGTTCTTATATCTGTGCCTCTTCTTCGGATGGCCTTCTCTTAAAAAAAATAAAATAAATTTTTAAAAATCCTCCTTAGTGTTTGAGAAGTGCAAACAACAAGGAATAGGAAAATAAATTAATTCTAGTTTTAGGGTGGAAGGTTGCTGAAAGCAATGCATTTTTTCTGAAGCTTTAAATAATGGATGGATTTCATTTAGTTTTTTTAAAGATAATTAGCAGTGGGATAAACATAGGAACAAAGGACAAGACATGTGGAATCATAGTATTTTAGTACTGTAATTAGCCCTGTTAAGTTTTTGTATTTGTCTTGTTTCCTTACCTAAGTTCCTTCAGAGCTTGCTGCTTTTGTGTCTCCTTCAGCCACTTCAGGACTTTGCATGTAGTAGGTATCCAGTAAGTATTTATTAGGCTAAATTTCTATCCTAATGCTTCAGCACAGTTAAAGACCTCAGTGTTGACCAGGCAGCCCCTAACCCTGGAGTGAGAACCAAGACAATGGTGTAGAGGCAGCTAAATTCTAAGAATTCTAAGGCCTGACAGGTAAGCAATGAGAGGGCCCATTACTATTGCAAGACCTAGCAGGGTAGCTAAAAGGCTCTGAAATCAGACAGCCCTGGAATTGGATCCTGACTCTGCTACTTAATACTTGTCTGGCTTTGGGCAAATTATCTCCTCTGAATAATGCTCAAAAGAATACCCACTACATGAGATTGAGGGAGGACTTAAAGGATCTAGGATGTCCAACTTGGCACATGAATTTTCACAAATGGTAGCACATACTAAACAAAACACTAGGTTTTCCGTAGGGTAGCAATGGTGTCTGTTCAACCATCACAGGCTCCTAGCACAGGGTCTAGCCCTGAACAGGAGGGAAATAGATGTTGGCTGAATGAATGAATGTTGCTTGCACAGAAAACATTTACAGCGCAGGCTCAGGTGGTGGAATGTGCAGTCACTGCCCATTTAGAGTTTCTAGTGGACATTGACCCGCGTGGCTGCCCTGGTCTCCGGGCTCTTCCCACCATTCATTAATTTCGCTTCAATCTTTACTGCTGTTCAGTCCCAGACAGGCCCCTTCGGAGCCTCATGGGTACACTCAAAACCCGGAAACTGGATAACTTGCCAAGAAGCCCGATGTCATTGAGCTGCGCAACTAGGCGTGCGCAGAGTCGCACACATGCTCACTTAGGTATCTGAGAGTGGCATTTCTGTTGCGGTTGGCAGCGTTTCCTTCCACGGCAGCGGCAGCGGTCGCTCTCCTCAAAATTGATAGCCAGTGCAGCGTTTTTTCTCCTCCTCCTCCTCTTCCTGCCTCCGCACGGCGCGCTCCCCGGTCCCTGCAACTGCCACAGCTACCGCCTTGGCAGCTGGGCAACTTGGAAGGCTCCCCTGGGATGGCGGGGGAGTGGGGCGCATGCCAGAAAGAAAAAGGCATTTGGAGTCACCCTTACTTCTACTGTCAAGGGGACGTGAAGGGGAGTGTGGTCACAAGTCGCGAGGGTCGCCTGAACCGTCGCTGCAGATCGGAGACGTGGGTTTCTGGCAGTATGCAAAGCAAGCGTCCCCTCCCGCCGCTCCTGCGAGCTCTACTACCGAATGCCTTACGCAGCCCTTGTGTTTGGGGAAAGAGGGGGACCTATATAGAATGAAAAAACACAGAGGGCTTTGCTTTTCTTGCCCCACCCCACCGAGCTCGGCCCCCGTGCTTTCTGCGCTGCCATCTTAGTTCCTCCAGCGGCCGGGCTGGGCGTGTGTACATTTGTGTGTACAGGGAGGGCTGCAGCCGGGGGGCGTGGGGGCCGCCTGGGCGGCTTGGGTGTCGGAATGGGCTAGACAGCAGTTCACCCACGACACATTCGCCCTCAAAGAATAGCATTGAACTACGGCAAATCCTGCCTGTGCCCATTTTATTACGGGCGTAGTATGTTTTATTCTTTGTGGTTGGTATGCTCATTTCGCAAAAGAGATCTCTCTGTCCTGTGCCCATGTAATAAGACTATGGCTTCATCTTTCACCTTGTGATCACAGATTTAGTCGTTCTTTTCCACTTAACATTGCAAACCTGGACCACAGTTTTTTGAACTCTTATCACATTTACATTTTTCCTACTCTCATCTTTAACGATTTTGTTTTTAAAGGAAGCTACCCGTGCTGATGTAGTAAATAACAGGGCAGGAACCAGATTAGTGTTGTTTGTTTCACTTAAAGGGTTAATATTGTACTAAAGCTACAAGACTACAAACACAGGAAGTATGTATATTATTAGGTACATCGAGACTGCTGAAAATGCTGTGGTAAAGTCTGCGTTTGTTTCCTGGATTTGTACAACAATGTATTGGGGAATTTAAAAACAAAATTGGTAGCTGAGAACAATTTGGGAAAAAAAAAAAGAAAAAGCTTAGGCTTGAAGAGTGAAGACATGCTTTACTCTTCAGTGACCTTCTCTTTTTAAGGGTAATAAGATAGTGCATTCTTAACAAATATATTGCACTTTAAAATAAAGTATATTTCATAGAATATATTTAGTACTCCAAGCTGAAGGGAAAAATTCAACGTGGCTATCGAAATTATTTTAAACATAAATTACATATTGCATCCCCTGGCTATCTTAACCTCATGCTTTAAACAACTATATTTTTAGGGCCTTGGGATATTCAGTAATTTGTAAGCATGATGAGTTAATGTTTTTCTTTTTTATTCATGGTAGTTTTAAAAGATGTAAATTATATGTCCAAGTTTTCCCACATCCAAAAATTTAGGTTCCAGGGATCCTAAGTTATATATTGACATTTTCATCCTTGAAAAATTATCCTAAAATATATTAGTATATGTTTTTTAAGTATGTGAATTCAATACTATATATCTGAATGCAAATCACATTCTTTCAAAATCTCATTGTTGTGATGCATTTAGCCTAGAGGATGTTTTCACAACTGATGTAGAAAGTTATATAAAGTATAATTGTCCTAAAAACAGAAAGTTTAAAACTATAGCATTTCAACCTTGAAAACCTTAGTATAGTTTATAAGTTATTAGATTAATCTTTTTTAAATTTTGTTATTACTTTAAAAATTTTTTGTGGGTACATAGAAGGTGTATATATTTATAGGATGCATGAGATATTTTGATACAGGCATGCAATGTGAAATAAGCACATGATGGAGAATAAGGTATCCATCCCCTCAAGCATTTATCTTTTGAGTTACAAACAATCCAGTTACATTCTTTCAGTTATTTTAAAATACACAATTAAGTTATTATTGACTATAGTCACCCTATTATGCTGTCAAATAGTAGGTCTTATTCATTCTTTCTGATTTTTTTTTTTTTTGTACCCATTAACCATCCCCATCTCCCCTCCCCAAACTCCTCATGACTCTTCCCAGCTTCTGGTAACCATCCTACTCTCTATGTCCATAAGTTCAATTGTTTTGATTTTTAGATCCCACAAGCGAGTGAGAACATGTGATGTTTGTCTTTCTGTGTCTGGCTTATTTCACTTAACATAATGATCTGTAGTTCAGTCCATGCTATTGTAAATGACTGGATCTCATTCTTTTTATGGTTGAATAGTACTCCATTGTGTATGTGTGTACCACGTTTTCTGTATCCATTTATAGGGTGATGGACACTTACATCAATAAGTTTGCTTCCAAATCTTGGCCATTGTAAACAGTGCTGCAACAAACAGGAGCGCAGACATCTCTTCTATATACTGATTTTCTTTCCTTTGGGTATATACCCAGCAGTGGGATTGCTGGGTCATATGGTAGCTCAATTTTAAGTTTTTTGAGGAACCTCCAAACTGTTCTTAATAGTGGTTGTACTTATTTACATTCCCACCAACAGTGTTCAAGTGTTCCCTTTTCTCCACATCCTCGCCAGCATTTGTTATTGCCTGTCTTTTGGATAGAAACCATTTTCTTTGTTGTTGTTTGTTTGTTTTTTGAGACAGTCTCACTCTGTCACCCAGGCTGGACTGCAGTGGCATGATCTCAGCTCACTACAACCTCCGCCTCCCGGGTTCAAGCGATTCTTGTGCCTCAGCCTGCCAAGTAGCTGGGATTACAGGCATGCACTGCCGCACCTGGATAATTTTTGTATTTTTAGTAGAGACGGGGTTTCGCCATGTTGGCCAGGCTGGTCTCAAACTCCTGACCTCAGATGATCTGCCCCCCTTGGCCTCCCAAAGTGCTAGGATTAGAGGCGTGAGCCACCGCGCCTGGCCATAAGCCATTTTTAACTGGGGTGATATTAGATTGATCTTTATTACTAAAATTAAATAGTAAGAGGATAATTGAAATTCTCATGTAGAATAGCAACTGTGTCATATTAATGTTTCTTTTAAATATATTTAATAGGGTTATTACCAAATCCAGATAACCAGATATAACTAAATGGCTCTAAAATGACTATATTAGTCATGGTCTTTTTTTTCAAAGACTTTTACCTCTTTCATGCTACATCTTCTCATCAGTAAAGTGAATAATAATAGCACCTACTTCATTAGATTATTTGAGGGTTAAATTAAATAATCTGTATGACTTACTTGCTTAACATACTACATAGCAGGCCATAGCTATTATTGTCAATATTATGTTAATATATTAAAGATCCCTTATTTGAGGGAAGTCCTAATCTTGTGCTAGAAATAACAAAACAGTTATACAATTTGAGTTATATAGATTTGGATTTGAAAGTTGGTTTTCATGTTGTTTTCTTAACAAAGAGTCCTGTCCACAAATAAAGATTTACTGTGTCTTGACATGACAGGAAGAATAGAATCCAAAGACAATAGTTGTTTCCCTAAAATACCCATTCTTGTATAATTTGTTAACTCACAAAACACATTGCCTACCTTCATAAATTCAATAAGTGTTTTGAATTTTTACTGATGGATACATTTCGACATGTAACAGCCAAAACAGACTATAGTTTCTTCTCAAAAGGCTAGTAGCTATGGTATCTCTCCAGATTCAAAAACTATAAATCATCTATAATTTACATTTTCTGTAGGTTAATCTGAATTTAACATCAAAATCTTGACCTTGCCTAGTTTGGCTTCCTATTTTGATGAATATTTCTACATTTATATTTAGAAAGTAAAAAGGAGCCAATTTACCAGTTCTTCATAAAAAATTTTTCTTAAGAATATTTTGCCTCTTTTTTGATATCATATCAGGTTTGCCTTCAAACTAGACCGGAAGCTATTTTAAAAGTTTTTAGAACATAAAAGTCATAAAAAATATTTCACAGTCTTCCTAAATTAACTTGTGGTGACAGAATTTTCTTGGATAGACAAAATAATCTTACCTATTTGATGCCAAATTGTTGTGAACTGAATTAATTACTAATTTTTGTGGTGCAGCAAAGACAACACTGCTTGCAGAGAAAAACTGTGGCATCCCTGCAGGTACTTCTAAAGTCTACCTCGGTGTTGGTGGGGTGGTGTGCCAGGAATCTGCTTATTTGCTCTTGAGTCCATTCCTGTCCATTCTTCTGCTCTGCTCTGTACAGCAGGGGAAGGATCCCTGCAAATTCCATTTGTCAGGCTTCCCTTGCCAGCTAGTTTCAAATTAGCTTCAGCCTGGGGGCGAAATGGGTGACTGGCAAGTAGGCAGCAGGAGAATCAATTTCTCTCTCTCTCTCTCTCTCCCGGCATCCCCCCCCTCCCCCCTCAACTTTAGGCAACACCTCCTCTGTGGTTCCAGCTCCTGCTGAACAGCTTCTCCTTCCACGGTCCAGCTGCAATTAGGTAACCTCTTGTAAAGCCAGTTCTCACTGAGCAGCCCCAGCTTGTGGACCCTGGTAGCAGCGTTTTCTCCTTGGTGTCTCCAGCCCTAGGGATTGTAGATATCTCTGTCCCTTGTTTGGCTTTTCTATTCCTAGAGTAGCATTGCAATTAGTTCCCCATATTCAATTCTCTCTCTTAATGACCTGGCATGCATTTATCTGTTTTCCTGATTGGACCCTGAATGGTACAGATGGTCTTCCATCCAAATAATAAACCTGATTTGGTTTCTCAGCCAAAGGATGGCATTTTATCATCTTTCATCTGGTCTTGAAAGCTTGCGGATCTGACTTCAAGCAGCAAAACAGAAATCTGCTTTGAAAATATTAGTTGGCTCACTCACACCCATTCTAAATCCCCTTCTTCCTTGCCTGCCTCCACTCTGGATGCTGGAAAAAGTGAAATATTTTCTCTGTGAGTCTGTCCTGCACCTAGAGTTGGCATTGTGACACAATTCAGGACAGCACAATGAGGGAAAATCTGCTAGTACTACTTCTCTCTCTCTCTTTCTTTCTACCTAAAAGATGGACAGAATGGCTGATGTTCATAGCCATGAGACAAGAGGCATGAGATAAGGCCAAGAGCATCACAAATATTGACCCTGACATCATAGAACCATTGAACAAAGTTTCAAACTTATTTTTATACAAGGTAAAAATCAAATTCCTAATTGTCTTAGCTACTGTTGATGAAGTATTCTGTTGCTTGCAGCCAAAGCAACAGAATATATATCAGGTTCTACCTGATATACCAACTCTAGCATCTTCTCAGGACACATTCCCTATCTAGAATCTACCAGTAATCTGTCCGAATGAAATATGTATTTATGGAAAATACTTACAAGCATAAAAACCCATTCATTCCCCTGGGTCCTAAATTTTCTTCCTTTATTCAAGTCAAAACATCAGAAAGTTCACTGAACTGTATTTTATATTATGCCTTTGGATTTTATTAAAGATTACTACAGTGTGCCTCCCAGATACCCCTTCAGGTATGAGGCTCTTATTCCCCAGCTGTTGAGAGTGTTGACTGCTGGCTGCTCAAAGCTAAACCCCTGCCCATAAGTTGCTCTTGGCCTTAGGGAACTGCCTTATGCCAGGTTACAACCCCTCTCCAGAGGGTGCCTGCATCAAATAACTGGTCAAAGTGGTATACAAAGACCAGGCACTCTTACCTTAATTCAGAATGATTTTGAAGAGCCATTCCAGCTCCTAGAACTCTGTGCAATTAGCTAAGGCCTCTGTTGCAGTTACATTACAGTTCCATTTTTCTCTCTCAACCAACCCTGCTTTTCTCACTCATTCACTAGTAGTATTGTCAGAACTCCACAATAAACTTCTTGTATGCCAGTCTACATCTGTTTCCCAGTCTCTTTCCCAGGAAGCCCAACTTAATTCAGTTGTAAGAGGAGTGGTCTGAAGAACCAGAGTCTAAAATGGAATTTTGGAGCTGGATTATCCACTGGTTAGGTGGCAGTGAGGGCCCCCTGTAATGGACAGTTTCTAAGGTAACCTCATGATCTCTATATCCTAATATCTCTGTTTTTGTATAAACTTTTCCTCTTGTGTGTGGGTAGGACCTGCAAATTCCTCCTAAACAATAGAATATGGCAAAAGTGACAGGATGTACTTGATTATATTTATGTAATTGAATTGCATACTACTGTAACTATGTTGCTGGGACCATCTCTCCCTTAGTGGCTTTGAAGAAGCAAGTTGGCATTTTGTAAGCCATCACACAGAGAGGTTCATATGATAAAGGGGTTAATGGTAGCTTCTGACCAACAGCCAAAGAGGAACTGAGTCCTCAGCCTGGCAGCCTGCAAGGAATTGAATTCTGCCAAATACCATATGAGTTTGGATGTGGTTCCTTTCCAGTTGAGCCTCAGATGAACTGCATCCCCAGCTGACATCTTGATTAGAGCCTTGCAGAGGACAGTGATAAGTCATGCCCAGACTCCTGATACACGGAAAATAGAAGACAGTGTCATTTTAAGTTTGTGGTAATATTGTTATGCAGCAATAGAAAACTAATAGGCTATCACTGATGATGGATGGACAGAATATGGAGCATTGATAGCCCTGACATGTGGTAAGTGTAGCTGTGCAATTGCTGAAACTTTCACTGGAGATGGCTAGGCTGGGAGACCTGTGGATGTGAATGCGCCTGCAGGTGGAGTAGCTCAAGTTTTGAGAGGTTCAAGGAAGGTGTTAGTTATAAAGTTAGTGGAATTAGATTCCCCTTGTTGAGTGCATAGATGTCTGAGGCATGCCAGATACCTCCTACAAGTTAAAGGGTAAATTATCTCATCTTGTTCTTCCTATCTTTTTTCTTTATTTTCTGAAGGCACAATATTTACTTGAAAATATTGCTTTGAGACATTTCCTGAATGACACAGATGACTGACAGCTTTAAGTGGAGCCCAGAACAGAAAAAAAATTCTGCATCATTTCTAGGCTGTGTGAAAAGCACTTCTGCTCCTTGGGCCATACGACGTGACAGAACCTATGAAATTACAGATGTCAGTGACAGGAAAAGATGCTTTGGAATTAATGGGAAGTTTCAGTGGGAAAATCACAAAGAAGAGCTTAAGGACTCTGGAGCAAAACCATGTGATCTTTAGCAAAAACATTATGCACTGTTTGAAAAATGGCTCTTGGCATACTATTTGAGCTCTGAGAGAGACAGAATATCTCCCCTTGAGATGTCAGGTGATCACAAGATATGTCAAGTGGCTAGGACCACCCACTGGGAGCTGCGTTTTGTTAGACCACCAACTCATAAGGTCCAGTGGGCCCAATGTCTACCTATGATAAGGTGGAGGTGATATACCCAGAACTGGGTATGGGCTGGCCATAGCACAAGTAAGCTGCATGAGGATGAGGCCAGACGCCTATATTGTCCCCCACTGTTGCACTGGTGCCTGTCTCTAAGCTCAAATATATGGCTGTTTGGGTAGGGGAGGGAAAAAATTGAGCTTGTTTCATGCATTGGTTGGCTTGGGAAGTGGGAGCAAGCTGAAAATGGACAGCTGTTGCACTGTGATCCTGACAGTGCAGGATCACTAGATAGTGATCAGGCAAAATCCTCTCAATGGTTCAGACTTTATGCAGTATACATTCTCATTCATTTTACACATAAGAGAAGTAGTCTGAAGTAAGAATATGTAATACTCATGGTAGTGGCAGATGTCTTGGCTCTTTGGTTGAGGGACTGAAAGTTAGAAGATTGGGAAGAAGAAGGTCTGTAAAAGAGGTAGGTGAGTGGACTTGTTGGAATGAGCACAAAGCATGAATATCTTTGAATCAGTCCCATGATGATGCCTATCAGATCGCATCTCACCTGGAAGAGTCAGTGAACAATCACATAGACAGGATGATTCCACCACTTGAAGTTACTCTCTGTTTTTGTCCACCCGATGGTGGCACAAAAGGCACATGGATGGAGTAGCTCTGGTGCAGAGATGGAGGCTCTGTAGGGTGGCAAGGACGGAGGTTATGCATGGAACTTGCAGCAAGGACTGTCACTGAGCAATGCTGATCTAGCTACTGCTACTGCCAAATGCACAAACTGCCAGCAAAAGAGACTAACATTAAGCCCTTAAGACAGCATGATCCCTCAAGGAGACCAGCCAGGCACTGGCTGGATAGTTGATTACGTTCCACCTTGGAAGGGTCAGTGATTTAACTTGGCTGAGATTGGTACCTATTCTGATATAGGTTTGCCTTCTTTGTCCACAGGACTTTCATTGGCCAGCACCATTATCTGAAGACTCACATAGATATGGGATCCTGAAAAGCATTGTCTCAGACCAAGGAGCCCACTTACCTTATGGTATCTGATGTGTGACAGTAGATACATGTCTGTGGTGGGCTGAATAATGCCTCCCGTCCCAAGATGTCCATGTTATAATCCTCAGAACGTGTAAATACGTACCTTTACGTGGCAAAAGGGTCTTTGCAGATGTGATTAAGTTAAGCATCTTCGGATGGAGAGATTATCCTGGCTTATCCAGGTGGGCCCATATAATCACAAGAGTTCTGATAAGAGGGAGGCAGGCGGGTGAGAGTGAGAGAAAGCGATGTGACTACAGAAGCGGAGTCAGAGAAGAAGATGCCGTGATGGAGTGGAGGTGCAAGAGAAAGAGAAAGATCTGAAGGTGCTACGCTGCTGGCTTTAAAGGTGGAGGAAGGGCCAGGAGCCAAGAAATGCAGGTGGCCTCTAGAAGCTGGAAGAGATCAGGAAACAAATTCTCCCCTAGAACCCGTGAAGGAAATGTAGCCTTATTTACATCTTGATTTTAGGACTTCTGACCACCAGAAATACAAGATAGTTTGTTTTAATCCAGTAAATGTGTCGCAGTGGCAATAGGAGACTGATAAAATGTCCATTGGGTCCACTTATCCTATTACCTAAAATGCCACCCAGAACCTGCTGTTGATGGAATAGTGCTGTGGTCTTTTGAAGGTCTCATTGAGGCACAGCTACACATAGTAGACTTTAAGTGAACACCTATTCTGTGATGCTGTGTTTCTGATAGAGTATATGAGTTCAGGAGTCCAGAGTGGAAGTGGTAGTAGCTCTACTTTCAGTGACCTCTTAGAGAATTTGTGGTTTCTGTTCTGCTCAGGCTCCTGGTTCCAAAAGGTGTAACACTTCCACCAGAGGACCTAGTAAGAACTCCATTGGACTTTAAATTATGGTTGCTTTCAGTCGCTTCAGGCCCTTCAGTCCAAGAGACCAGCAGATAAAGAAAGGAGTCCTACACTGGCAGGTATAAGTGACCTCTATTAGCAGGAGTAGATAGGGCTGCCATTACATATGGCCACAGAGAAGAATATGTCTAGCACTTAGGTGATCCATGACTGTGTCTCTTGGTACTCCTTACTTAATTTTGACATTAAATGAACAAGTACAATCACCATGGTCTGAGAAGGGCATGGTGACCAGGGGCTCAGATTTCTGAGATGAGAGTGTGGGTGATTCTGTTCATAGGCTCTCTAGACTAGCAGGGGTTCTAGCGGAAGGAGAAAGCAATCTAGGACGCATGTGGAAGAAAGGCATTATGAGTTTCAGTTGTAGCACTGAAACCAGCTACAGCAACAAGGGCTCCAGTTCATACCATGTGTCTTCCTCTTTTAGGTTTCAACAGGAAAAAACAAACAACTACCCACAGTCCTGGACATAGGATGAACTCTCTAGAGAAGCAAGTGGGTCTGAGCAATGCTGGGGATGGACTGTAATGGATTTTGCAGTGTATTGCCCGGATTGCTCTCTTGGGAGCAAGTCCCTTATTTCCCAGCTGTCAGAAGTGTTGGCTGCCGACAGCTCACAGCTGAGCCCTTTGCTGAGACTTGTCCTCAGCTGACGACTGCTGCCTGGCTTATGGTCATGTCACCTCCCTGAGGTGCAGTTTGCTTCAAGTGACTTAACATTGCAGTGGTACAAAGACCTAGTCCTGTCCCCCTAATGTGGAGACAACTCCAAGGGCCAGGCCAATTCCAGAACTCCCTGTGAGTTTGGCTGATACCTCTGTTTTTAATTGATCCTCAGTTCACTTCTCCCTCTATCTAATTCTGCTTCTCTGACATCTTTACAGGTTGTGTTCCTGAGTATACTTGCTAGTAACCTTCCTGCATACAAGTTTTTGTTTCAGAGCCAGTTTCCTGGGGGAACTGAAACCTAGACAATTATAATGAGTAAAGGACATAATCTGTTATTTCACCTGCTTAAAATATTGATGACATTATTTATGACATCGTGTCATGACCCAAATTTCTCACCTTAGGATTTTGTTTTAGAATTAAGTACTCACGAAGACATTACTTTCCTGAAAACCTGTTCTCTCCCTTTATTAATGAAAAACTAGACAATTGATCATTATTCCCTTTATATTTGGCTACTGAGAGAATAAACTTGATATTTTGTTACAGTCCTTCCCCAAATTCTGAAAAAGTTGTTAAAACATCTGTAGCAAATGGAAGCAGATATCACTTTTATTACAATAACGGTTAAGTGGGAGGATAGAGCTTAATGTAAAGCTAAGAAAGCTCTCTCCTCTAAACCTCAAATGCTAGCAATTTTATCCATCCACTCACTTTAGTACAGGCAGGGCAGTTCTCCCTATGCAACAGGGAGGAAATTGCCTGCTCCTCGAAGGCTCCTACCTCCTCGTTGGATGAAAAGAGGAAGGGGATATAGGCTATTGATGCCTGATTTCTCCTTCCTAACTCAACAATAAAATAAGTTGTTACATTTCGCTACCAATATTCTATCATTGTTGTTCTCCCAATGATAGAATGTAGCTGGGCACCATGAACAAAGGATACCAGTTAGGCAGTTACTGCTGTAGTTCAACATGACCCCATTGAGGGCCTCAAAGAAAACAGTTGGTATAGAGAAAAGAGGGCCCTTTGGTAAGTTTCATGCACAGGAAAAAAGTGACTGATCTAACGTGGGTGGGGAAAATGGAGGCTCCTAGTAGGACCCCAGATTCTGGATGGATAATGGTTTCATCGAGATGGGGAGTCCAGGAAAAGGAGGAGATTTTGGGATGGGAGATGAAGAGTGCTCTTTATCTTCGCTAACTTGTTTCCTGGTCTGATAAGAATTTGAGGAAATATATTTAGAGAACATGATCACTCCTCCACTTATACACATTATACACATACCTCTGCCGCTGATTTTGGGCTCAATCCAACCTATTCTCCACACTATTGTGATCTTTTAAAGCTGTACCATATGCAATGAAATGTAATTTGGCAATAAAAAAAAGAATGAAATACTGATGCATGTTGCAACATGAATAAACCTTGAAAATATGTTGCTAAGGTTGAGGCCAATCTCTCCCAGTCACTGCAGACCCTGTTGTAGTAGTCTCTATACCTATTGAAATCATGCTGAATACAGTCTTTCTTACTAAGGGAAAAAAAGAATATAATGCTAAGTGAAAGAAGCCAGACACAAGAGGCTACATATTGTGTAGGTCCACTTATATGAAACATCCAGAGTCAACAGATCCACTGAAACAGACTGTGTAGACTGGTGGTTCCAGTGGCTGGGCGGGGAGGGGATGGAGAAGAGTTTGGGGAGTGACTGCTTCATGGGTATGAGATTTGTGTGTGTAGGTTGGTGGTGGGGGCAGGGTGGTGATGAAAATAATCTACAATTGCTGTGTATGACTGCACAACTGTGACTATACAGAAAGCACTCAATTGTACTTTAAAAGGATGAATCTTTTGGTATGTTCATTATATTTCAATAAATCTTATTTTTTAAAAATTCATTTAAAATCCCTCCATGATTTGTATTAAGCAGGGTAATTAGAGCTATTTGCCACAACAGCCAAACCTGTGAGCTGCTGATTCTCTTCACCCCCCAGAGGCATTCTGTTCTCTTCACTGAACGGCTTTGTGCCCCTGGAGGCTGGCCCCTGTGCACTGTGCCACCTGGGCTCCTTCCAGGCTGCCTTCTGATTGGGGTTGGCCAATGGGGAGCCCCTTTCAGGAGATGGAAGGGCAGGAGAAGAGGCAGGTCAGGGTATTTGTTTCCAGCTCGCTTCCTCCTGGTTCATAGCCTCTGACAGGGCCTGTGTGCTGCTGCTTTTTTTTTTTTTGAGGTGGAGTCTCACTCTGTCACCCAGGCTGGTGTGCAGTGGCTTGATCATGACTCACTGCAACCTCTGCCTCCCAGGTTCAAGTGATTCTCCTGCCTCAGCCTCCCGAGTAGCTGGGATTACAGGCACCCACCACCATGCCTGGCTAATTTTTGTATTTTTAGTAGAGACAGTTATTCACCATGTTAGCCAGGCTGGTCTCGAACTCTCGAACTCTTGACCTCAGATGATCTGCCCACCTCGGCCTCCCAAAGTGCTGGGATCACAGACATGAGCCACTGTGCCCGGCCTGTGCTTCTGACTAGAGCTCCTCTGGGTAGCTTCTCCTCTTTGGCTCCACTATCGGGGCTCTCATAACTCCACTTCCTCTCTATGCCCCTTCAGATCTAGAGGTCATAACAGCTTCCCACCTATCATGTTTCTTCCCTTACCCTGCCACAATTCTGAAAGGAGTTCTTTCATTAAAATCTATTTACTCGAACTATCTGGGGCAATTTGTCTCTTGAAAGAATTCCGATTGATACCCCCCAAATCTCAGTGACTTAATACTGGATTAATTCCTGAACATGCCAGTCTCATACAGGTCAGGTAGTCCTCTTTATTCTTAGAGCTCTGCCATCTGGAATACATGGCCTCCAACACGAGGCAGAGGAAGAGTGAGTTGGAAGATTGCTTGGGATGCTATTGGGAGCCAGACCTAGAAGTGGCTTACATCACTTCCACCCTTGTTTCTTGGTCAGAACAAGTCACAAGGCTCCAAGCCAACTGCAAGGGAGACTGGGAGAGTGATGTGGCAGACATATGACATTGACTTTGGCAACGAAATTGCCTTCAGGCTTTAATAAACTCCTTAAAAAGGCATAAAAGACACATCAGCCTCTGGCCCCAGCCTACCTTGCCATCTTTATACCTGCCACTGCCCCACACTGTGCTTTTGTGTAAGTTGTTTTTCTGCCTGATTTTCCATGTTCCTTCTCCTCCACTTGGATACTCAAGTATTTACTTCAAAATTAATCTCAGTAATTAACTCCTCCTAGAAACTTATCTTGACCAGCCCTTCCTAAGCTGGTTCTCTGTGCTACCACAGTCCCAGGAAGACGTCTCCATCATAACATTTCCATTTTTTTTTTCTTTTGAGACAGAGTCTCAGTCTGTCACCCAGGCTGGGGTGCAATGGCACAATCATAGCTCATTGCACCCTCAAACTCCTGGGCTCAAGTAGTGCTCCCACCTCCAGCCTTGGGAGTAGCTGGGACTACAGGCTCACACCATCATGGCCAGCCTATTTTTGTGTCCTTTTTGTTTTTGAGATGGGTGTCTCACTTTGTTGACGAGACTGGTCTCAAACTCCTGGCTTCAAATCATTCCCCTGCCTCAGCCTCCCATAGCGCTGGGATTACAAGCGTGAGCTATGGTGCCTGGCCAACATTTACTATTTTGTGTTATAGTTTGACATTTCTTTGCCTCACCAATTAAATGTTTCTTGAAGACATGGACTATAGTTCATTTCTATCTTTACCACTACCTACCACCATAGTCACTATCTAAATAATTATTTTAGTCAGAGTCAGTACCATTGCCTAGAGAGCACTTTAGAAATGCGTAGAGATGGTTTTAGTTGTCATAATAACCAGGAAACACTACTTACAATTAGGGTAGGTGCCACAGATGTTAAACATCCTGCATTAAATGGGACAATCACTCATCATGAAGAACTATCCCCTGTCCTACAAGACTTTCAAGTGTCCCACTGAATTTTCAAATAGATTAAAAGCCTGTTTATATCTTTCTGAAACTAGAACCTAATTCCATTTTACATATAAATGCTGTTTTGGTTGTCTATTGGTGCGTAATAAAACATCCCAACAGATAAGGGTTTAAAACCACAGAAGTTTATTATCTGCTAAGACCCTGTGGGACGACTGGCTCATCTGGGCAGTTCTCCTGTTCCATGTGATATTGATTGGCACTGCAGTCAGCAGGGGGCTTAACATAGCTCACTCACATGGCTGCCACTTGAGTTTGGAGCTGTCAGTTAGAGCACCTCATGCCTCCATCAAATGGAGGGCTTGGGCTTCTCATTGCATGGTAGCTGGGTTCCAAGAGGTGGCAAGGAAAACAGCCAGTCCTCTTCAGGCTTGGGCTCAGGAGCCCCAAAACAGAACTTCAGCTGCTTTCTATTGGTCAAGGCCAGACTCAGGGTTGGTCCAGACTTAAGGCAAGGACAAGTAAACTCCACTCTTGATGTGAGAGGCAGCTTGCCAGTACAGGGAGGAGAGGAAGATTGAGGGCCAACTTCAGATACTTACTAGTTACCTCACTCAGACACTTAGTGATTTTATCCAGCTGCAAGAATTTTCCAGAAATATAACAAAGGTATAAACCAAGGGAAACGTAACCTTTGTTTGGTTTGGAATTTCATTTGTTGTATCTGAGTGATCGATATAACATACCTGTATCAGTCCATCTTTGTAGTTGTCACATTCATGGTGACTCAACATTTACATTCAAGTATCCGATTACTTCTTCATGTCTTCTAGTGAAATCTTGCCAAAGTGTTGTATATATATTTTTAACTTTAGTTTTCCTTTGTATTTTTTATTACTTATATAAACTGTATTTTTAAATTTCCCACCAGGGTAGTAAAGGAGTTATTGCATATTTGTTATAAAGAGGAGGTGTACTGATAAGGTTGAAAAAAAACACTGATTACTAGTCTGGCATTCCTGTTTGGTTTCTATATTATCTTCTCCTTGATTTTAATTTTCTGCTTTGATTTATATTTTACTATCTCAAAATGTGTGCTTTGGGTCCAAATCAACTCAAATCTCTGAGCAATAGCACAGAGAATGTAAGTAAATGAATGAATAAGTAAATAGCTAGATTTGCATTTTTTCCTAATTATGACAATGTGTAATTCTTGTAGAATATGTAATATTTATCTTTAAACCTGATTTTTCTCCCACTGAAATAGTTCTTTATTATTTTCTTGTTTGAACCAGATTAATAAAATCTAGATATGTGTTACATTAACACTGTTTTGTTTTATTGGTGTACCTTAATGTAAATGACTTCCTGATTTATCTGCTACATAATCATATTTTTTAGTGAAACAAATTATATATAACTATTTTAGATTTCTGACATTGCAATGTGCTTTGCCTCATATTAAGATGTTCTCAAGAAAAATACCATTAGACCACCTTTTAGTGAAGCCAACGTATATACAAATATATTTATCACATAGTTTTCCTTAAAATATTAAGTTGAATAAATACTGTACTTAGAATATATTTACCATCTGAAACTAAATTTAGAGATGTATCTACTAATAATCTGTTTCTATGACTTCCTACTGCTTTTGTAAATATAATGTGTTACTCTGTATTCAAGGATTTGTTTTCTAATATTTATACTTTCATATCAAAATACATACATGGATCTTTGGTCATTAAATCATTAGCATTTTTCACAATATAACCTTTTAAAACAAGTAGGCAAATACAAAAGCCAAATAAATGCACTTGATGTTGGCTCTGAAAAATGTTACCCTCCTGTACTGGTAGACAGAGGCTACCCTCCTGCTTGGTAGACAGATGTTGACCTTTGGTTCTGGTAGGAAGATATCACATCTCTGGTCTAGCAGACCATGCCATTCTCTTGGTCTGACTGGCAAATGCTGCCCTCCTGGCTGGGTAAACATTTGCTGCTCTCTTTGTGTAGTATATAGGTTTTACTTTCCTGCTGGTAGAACAGTAGAGAGGCAAGGTCTCTAGCTAAAATAGTCTCATAAATCATCATTCAGCATCTACTCAGGACTGTTAGTCAACACTTGTGTAAGGTATGAATGGCCCCTGAGAAGTATATCATGGAAAGGATGTAGAGGCATAATTACTTAACTACTGTTGCTACAATAGTCTCGGGTAAACAGTATCTATTTTCCTTCTTAACCTATTTCAAGAAGGGCAAGAGAAATCCAGCTTCACATCAAGCTTTGTCTACATGCTTTATAAAAACCGAACACTGGTGTGGAAGCCCCCTGAATACTCCACCACAGAGAGAAATTCCCCGCCTAAGCCAGCCACTATGTCTACTTCAGTTTTAGTTTGAGGAACTTGGTTGGCCTCAAATCTAATGTGGAAAGAAAAAAGTTAATCTTACTCCTTATAAGTGGAAATAGTGACTAATTTAACCCATAATATTTAAAACACAGGAAGCATACAGTTTTGAAGGCTATTATAAATTTTTTGACATACTCATCTCCTTTGAAAATCCCCTTTTTCTTCCCACACAAATAATAAAATCTTTCTTTAATAGGTTAAAAAGTTAACGTTATTCAATATTTGTACCAAGGAAAATATAATGAGAAAACCAGATGATGATAAATTCTCTTTTTTTTTTTTTTTTTTTTTAAACAGGGTCTCACTCTGTCGCCCAGGCTGGAGTGCAGTGGCACGATCTCGGCTCATTGCAACTTCCGCCTCCCAGGTTCAAGTGATTCTCCTGCCTCAACTTCCTGAGTAGCTGGGACTACAGACATGTGCCACCAGATGGTAAATTCTAGAAGTGAATCCACCCAATATTGTTTATAATATTGGTGCATAATGTACTTGAATTAATTGCAAATCTAACATTCTTTAATTTATCTTTATTTCAAAACAATATAAGGCCTCTAAAAATGAACATTGGCCTATCATAAGGGTGTTTACAGAATGCAAGAGAAAAGTAATTCTTTTGACAAATGGAAGCATTGCCTCAAAGCGTGTGTGTGTGTGTGTGTGTGTGTATGTGTGTGTGTATGTATACAATATCTTGTCCATTAATCCATTTTCTAGCCACCATTACAGAACTGAGGAGCACCCGTAAATTTCTTTCTTTATCCTGACATAAAATAATACAAAGGAAATCATCAATTTCCTGTTCTGTTCAAGAAAAGTACATCCTCCATTCAAGATTTAAAAATAGTAAACATATTAGTCGGTAGTATTATTACAATTCCAAAATTCAGAATATCAGGGTTATTTTGTATCTTTTTACTTATTAAAGTTATTGCTTTTTAATAATTGCACATATATAACTATTGAATAAACTATTATAAACTATGTAGATCCCACTGCAATGGTTTGATACTTTATGTAATTGGTTATAGAACAATACCTCTGTAGACTACCGCAGAAACAGTGTGTCCTATATGACATGGATATGTTACCATTTGGGCTTATTGTGTAGCCTTATTAATAAATAAATAAAGTCAAATACTTCTGGGGCCATTGTACTTTTTAGTTTATTTGACCATGTCAATACAGGTAACATTTAGAAAGAAGTTCATAAAGGGAAATAATTGGATTGGAGAGAGAAAATGTGAGAGGACAGAGCATTAAAGTAATTAGAGGTTTAGCAGAATTTTACAGAATCAATGAGAACATTTCATTCTGATTCTTACCATTCCATTCTGCACAGAAATCATCACTGTGGCATCTTGTGCTTTATGATTTTGATCAAACTATTTGTCAAAAAAAAACTCAGTAAACTGATCCATTGTTAATTTTCAAGAGAGTGAACTTGAAAGATAGTGATATTTAAACTTTGTTACTCACTATGAGCTCTGCAAAAATAAATACCTGCTTACAGATCTTTAGTAATGCAGTAGTGCATGTATGCCTAAATACATAGCTGCATAGCTGAGGAAGAATAAAAATAATTGGCTAAAGTAAATTTTCAGTTGATATTTGGCTTTATTACATGCCTTCAAATTTAGGATTTTCTAAGTTGTATGCTATCCTCTTTTTAAAAATTCAATTTCTTTAGCACATAAATTGATATTAATATCTCATATTTATACAGCATGCTATAGATTTAAACATAATTTCCAAAATGTAACTGTTAATAGAAAGTATTGGTTGGGTGTGGTGGCTCATGCCTGTAATCCTAGTGCTATGGGAGGCTGAGGTGGGAGGATCGCTTGAGACCAGGAGTTCAAGCCTAGCCTGGGCAACATAGCAAGACCCCAACTCTACACAAAATACGAAACTAGCCAGGCATGGTGGTGCACACCTGTAGTCCCATTCACTCAGGAGGCTGAGGCAGGAGGATCACTTGAGCCCAGGAGGCAGAGGTTGCAGTGAGCTATGATTGTACACTGCACTCCAGCCTAGGCAACAGAGTGAGACCTTGTCTCAAAATTTAAAAAGCACTATCCCTATGTTTTAGATGAGGAAACTGAATGTTTCCTCATCTAAAGAAATGTGCCCAAGATCACAAAATTAAAATGTGGTTGAATGCTATATTTCTTCCTATTTTCATTTCCCATCATATTTTTAAATAGCGTTTAGAATAGAGTCTCTAAACCATGTATGTATATGACCTTTTAAATAGAACTTGAGTGGATTTTTTTTTTAAATAACTTGGACACACTAGCTAATCTCTGTGTCCCTCAATGTCTTCATCTCTAAAATAGAGGTTATAGTAGTACCTGTGTTTGTGCATGGGAACTCAGAACAGTGCTCAACACATAGTCAGAGCTCAGTAAATGTAGACCATTACAATTACCAGGACCACTGATATTTATAGTCCTTTCCTTGGTCCATAAATAACCCCACTTTTTTCAACGGGGCTTACTTTTCTGAATTCTAATTCCATTTTCTTTCCTTCAATGGATCCTCAGTTTCATATATTGAGGTAGATTTTTTTCAACCCACCTTTCATCCTTTGTGTGTGTGTATTGTATGTGTATCTATGTATACCTAATTTGGGCTTGGGCTTTGTTTTTTATGAATTACTTGTGCAAGTTTTTTTTTTTTTTGGGGGGGGATGGAGTCTTGCTCTGTTGCCCAGGCTGGAGTGCAGTAGTGTGATCTTGGCTCACTGCAACCTCTGCCTCCCAGGTTCAAGAATTTCGTCTTCCTCAGCCTCCCGAATAGCTGAGACTACTGGCACATGCCACCACGCCTGGCTAATTTTTGTATTTTTTTTTTTTTAGTAGAGATGGGGTTTCACCATGTTGGTCAGGCTAGTCCCAAATTCTGACCTCAAGTTATCCACCAGCCTCAGCCTCCCAAAGAGCTGGGATTACAGGAGTGAGCCACCCTGCCCTGCCCTGTTCAAATCTTTTGCTCTCTTTTATTGGGTTCCTGTGTCAGTCTGAGTCCTCTAGGAAGCAGAAGCACCAAGATAGACATCTACAGAGACGTTGGTTAGGGGGAATGCCTGTGAAGGATAAATGTGATTGGGGTAGATAGGGAAAACCTCCAGGCCTTAATGCATATTTGACACTTGTGAAAAGAGAGAAGGAAGAGTGTCAGGGTAAAAGTCTCTCACTGCAATGCAGCTCTGAGAAAGTCTCAGCTGGGCCAATATGGAGTCCCAGAATAAAGAACACCTGTCAGAGTAATCTGTTATTGGGAGGGAATAGTCAGACCCTAGATGCTTGCCATGTTCAGTTGCTCTCTGGGAGCTGACCTGGAGAACCTGGCCTTGATATGAACACTACAGTGGATCTAGAGGTGTTGCAGCTATCTGCCAACTGCTCTTCCTTAGCAGTTTCTCTTGAAGGGAGATCTGGGTAATGCAATTCCATGGCCATCACAGTTGCCCATTGTTTCCTCACGGATACTAAGGAATCCTTATATATTTTGAATATCAATCCTTTATTGGTTGCAATATTGCAAATATCTGTGGCTTGCCTGTTAACTTTGAGATGTCATTCACAAAAAGGGTATTTATTATTGGGTGAGTCTAAGTGTTTTTTGCCTCATAGGCTGTATATTATGTGGGATGTGGAATAGCCTAAAAAGAACGCTGCCTAAGATTTCTGCAAGACTTACTCATATGGCATTTGCTGCCAAGTTCCAATAGTACACATCTATACTGTACATCGAAATTTGGGCATCTCTGAGTTTTTGTCAAGTATCTGCTGCCTGATTGCATTATTTCTTAAGTCAGTCTGTTGTCCACACACATATTGAGCAATATGGTTCATTTATAACAGAACAGGGACTTTTCCTGTTAACTGAAGGCTGGGATCGCTTAGAGACCACAGATCTGGTTCCGCAATGACTGGTGCCCATCATCCTTTCTCGGTCTCTATAAGAAGCCTGAAAGTCAAGAGAATGAGAAAGAGTTGGGAGTTGTCAGCCTAGTGGAAGTGGAGGGAGAGGGGAGGAAACCAGAGAATCTCTTCTAAACATTGGGAATAATTGACTAGAAAAAGGGACTGTCATTCTGTTTCCTGGAAGACATCTGTGTTAAGAGAAAATTCCTCATACCCACATTCTCTCACATACCCACATGTCCTACAAGCAAAGCATGGACCACCTTTTCTGGTCTTTTCAGGGATGTTTGTCTAGCACATGGCCTTGAAAGTTAGAGATGGTGTATCCCTCCAGAGCAAAGGGCATGCATGCTTGCTATCTAGTATCATAAAGACACCTGCCTCTAAGCAAAAGTTAGGCTCCCCGCGTGCCTGTCTTAAAAGATTTGGGTTCCCGGCCGGGTGCAGTGGCTCACACCTGTAATCCCCGCACTTTGGGAGGCCAAGGTGGGCAGATCACCTGAGGTTGGGAGTTTGAGACTAGCCTGACCAACATGAAGAAATCCCACCTCTACTAAAAATACAGATTAGCCAGGCGTGGTGGTGCGTGCCTGTAATTTCAGCTACTTGGGAGGCTGAGGCAGGAGAATCGCTTGAACCCTGGAGGTGGAGGTTGTGGTGAGCTGAGATTGCCCCATTGCACTCCAGCCTGCCTGGGCAACAAGAGTGAAACTCCGTCTCAAAAAAAAAAAAAAAAAAAAAAATTTGTGTTCCCTAAGCTCAAAGTTTCTTGAAATGCAGCTCACTTCATGTGTAGGTGTCATCTGCACCTCTTCATGACTCCTTGTGGGAACTGGGGCTTGAGAAGCCAGCACAAAATTGATGATACTCTGGCTACTGCTCTTGCTGTGAATAAACCGTTTTTCTCTGACCTAGGAGTCTTGTGTTTCTTACCAGCATCCTTGGAGCTATGGCATGCTAACTGCTTAGCTTGCAAGTAAGTTTCAGAGTCTTCAAAGTTCATGACAATTTGCTTAGGCAGTCAACGTGATGCTCTTCCCTTGTGTTTATCTGAGCATAGGAAAAGGGAATCAGGGAAAGAAGGCTAGATGGAAAGAAGAAATTGAACGGACCAGCTTGTATAACCACAATTGGATGGAGTATACAAATCGTCTATTGCCACAATAATGTCCCATAACAAACAAAATGAAATTGTGGTGGCTACAACAGGCATTTATTGCACTCAAAAATCTGAGAGTTTCAGCTGATCTGGGTTGGGTTCACTCATTTTTCTGAGGGGTGATGGCTGTTGAGTGACTTAGGAATTTGTCAACTAGTATAGCTTTGGCATTTCAGATCTTGGATCAGTGGGTCAACACAAACATGGCCTTCTCATGGTGATGGCAGTGAGCAAGAGCATGCAAGCCCAATTGCATCAACACTTTCCAAGTTCCTGCTTGTGTCTTATTTGCTAATGACCCATTGGCCGAAGAAATCCCTCAACCCCAAAACAGCATCAATTAAAGAAAATAAAATCATCTTGGGACAAAGAAATCCAAAGGCAAGCCTAGACTTGAGGAAGAGGAAAGTAAACTCCATATCTTTACTGAAGGAGCCTGCAAGGTCATGTTAAAGGGTGTGGACATAAGGAAGGTAAAAGAACTGGAACTCTTAATGCAACCAATCTTCCAACAGGACAGGATATATGAGTTTCTGTGAGTCCAGTGAGAAGGAAGGAATAGAACTGGATTTGAGCCATCTACTTGGAATACCACTTAGGATCACTTCCTGCCAGGAAAGGAGACTCCAATAGCTGGAGACTGTGGGTATCCCACAGATGGTGGGAGTATGTGAGTAAAAGGGACTTAAAGGCGTTGAACTGGAGCCAGGTCTCCCACAGTTTAGGGAACTGTGTGGTGGAGAAGTCCTTCACCATTGCCAAAGAACTCACGCAGGCACCACATGAGAGAGCCAGTGTTTTGGATGCCTGGGACAGTGGGTATTCATGACCAGTCCAATAACAAGAACTAATGTACAAAGAACTATCTTTCCACCTGGTCAATTTGCCTCAATCCCTCTTTCCTCGCTCCTGTCCCCATTGAACCTACACTTTGAAGAAGAAGGAAAAAGGGAACTGGGTGAGCAGACTCTACCTCTCTTCACAATTTAGGGTCTTTGGCTACTGGTCAAACCTGTGCTAGAGGGAGAGGAAGCTGAGAAAAAAGTGACTGCATCCTATGGAATCTGGAATCTGCCTAAGATGTTATTAGCAAAGTGTGTTTGATTAAAGAAAACAAAAGCATCTTATATTTATACCTCTCCTGAATTAGAACTCTTTAATAACCAGGTACATGATAAAATACGCTAATTGTTTAATTTTAGTTGACCAGTCAGCATTTAAGGAATATGATGCTTATTTGTCCCCAATATTTAAACCCAAAAGTAATGTCTATGGACAAATAAATTTTAAAAATAAAAGAATTCAAGGATCCATACTACATCTTTTATAGGAAACATCATTACCAATACATCAATAAAAGATGACTAAACCTTGTCATTTAAAAATCAGGCTTGTAGCCTTTTTATTATAAAATTAATATGTGCTCACTTGTAGACAACTTTGGCAATTCAGCATAAAAATCTCATCCGTAATACCACAACCCAGAAATAACATCTGTTAATATTTTGGTGAATTCTCCTTTAATAGTTCTTCTCTATGTGTGTGTATATTTCTGAAGGTATTTTAGATTATACTGTATATCCAACATTGTATCTTGCTTTTTGAACTCAAAATTTTTATATAATTAATAATTATTTGAGAAATTAATTTTAATGGCCATATAATAAGTAACATATGAAAGTACCATATTTTATTCAATGATTTCCCCCTTGTTGTTCAATTCTTTCAGTTCTTTCACCCTTTTAAATAGTGTCAGGATGTATAACATTCTCCATAAAATTTTGACATGACTTCCAATTCTATTTCTGTTGGGCTAGAAATGGAAATTATACATGAACAGGTTTTCTTTTTAAAGAAAGAAAACCTTAAAAAAGGAAGGAAGGAAAGAAAAATGCATTTGGCAAACTGAATCACCAAAATTGTCTGTAAGTGAGCACATATAAATTTTATGTCCACTGTAACTCCAAAGAACAATCATAGAAGCATCTGTGTCATAGCGTTCTGCTAGCATAAATATAAGCTGCCAAGGTTAAAGGCAAAATTAATGCGTAATTTCTTTTGTCATTTTTTATTTACTAGATGGATGTTTTAAATATGTATACAATATACACTTAATTGAAAAAACCCCAAATCTTGTCATTTATGACAACATGGATGAACCTGGAGAACATTAAGTCACATAAGTCAGGCACAGAAAGACAAATACCATGTGATCTAACTCATATATGGAATCTAAAAAAGTTGACCTCATAGAAGTAGACAGTAGAATGGTGGTTACTAGACGCTGTAGGAGCTAGTGGGGAGGAGGGGCTGTGAGATATTGGTCAAAGAATATATTAATTACAGTTAGATAGGAGTAAGTTCAAGAGATCTATTGTATAGCATGAAGACTATAGTTAATGACCATATATTTCTGAGAAATGCAGAGTGGATGTTAAGTGTTCTTACCACACACAGACACACACACACACACAAAGTGTGTGCGTATACCTATTGTACTTTATCTTCTGGGAACTTTGTTTTTTGCTTTTCTAACTACCACTGGCAACTTAAAAGCTCATTATATTAAGATTTATTTTTCAGATTGATTAGTAATAATCAAATTATCTCATCTTACATTTATTGAGAGCTCAGAAACTCTAGTCTTATGAAAGTTTGGTTTAACTTACAAATTTATTTAGGCTATTGAGGTAGTTTAGCCTTGTAAATAAAAAGCATTAAGTTGGAGCCAGAGAAATCAGATTATCTTTACCCTTATTAGTCCTGTCATTTGTATTTGTACTTGACTTCTCTGAGCCCAAATTAACTTCAGTCATAAAATGGAGAGTTTGATCCTTGTCTTTTAGAATTTTTTGAGAATTAAATGAGATCATGCTTAAGAGAATCCAGCACATAAAAGGTATACAACATTTTATCTTTCTTTAAAATCAAACCATGAGAGAGCAACTAGATACACAAGGGAAAACTGATTAATGTGAAAAGTATAATTACTTTATGCCTTAACAGTTTCTTCCCATAATGTATTAGTTTTGTTTTTTTGTTTTTTGACACAGGGTCTTGCTGGAGTGCAGTGGCATGGTCCTAGCTCACTGTAACCTTGAATTCCTGGGATGATAGGTGTGCCACCATGCCAGACTAATTTTTTTGTATGTGTAGCGATGGAGTCTCACTATGTTGCCCAGGCTGTCTTGAACTCCTAGCCTCAAATGATCCTCCCACCTTGGCCTCCCAAAGCCCTGGGATTAAAGGCCAGAGCCACTGCTCCAAACCCAGCTTCTTTCTTTTCTTTCTGCTTCTCTTCTCTTCTTTTTTTCTTTTCTTTTTTAATGGCCACCATTATGTTTCCTGTCAATAGAGGTAAAAAATCTCAAGTTAATATATAAAAACTCTTACTCTATCAACCACTTCCTCTTCTTATTTCCCCTTTAATAGGACTCCAAGTTTTGACTCAAGTCTTTCTTTCCTTCCTTTTTTTTTTTTCAATGCTTCTTGTTCTCAGTTATTCAATGTTCTACTCAGTTCATTTTATTTACTAACTAGAATTCTTTATCCTCAACTAAGTGCTACTTTTCTCATTAAACTCCAAGAATATCCGTCTCCTGACTGGCATACTTGTATTCCGCTCAACTGGTCCTCAGAACAGAGAACTAAGTTTCATTTCTGTTTTACAAAGAAATTACAGTAGCAATGAATTAACTGAATGAAGCAGGAGGACAGGGTCTCCAGGTGATGGTAGTCATCAGATATATTCTCCATTTCATATTAAAATCAATTTGTTTTTGTATAGAAAGAAACATTGTATCCAAAACAATGCTATTTTTAAAAAACTGACCCTAACTGAAATAGCAGTATATATTTATTCACAAAAAGGTTTAAAATTGGATGAAGGATTTCCACTTCTGAAATTATGTTGGACTAAATATCTCTGAGAGGATCTTCCTTTACAGAATATTTAACTTATTGATACACATTAGAGGCATTGCTGGTTTTGCAAATGATAAAGGAATTCTCTAAGGATAACATAGAACATACAACAACATAAATACAAAAAAAAAAAGAAACTGCAGAGCTGGGGCTAGAGCTTTTTGTATATGATTGAAAATGTCTATAACAAATTTTACAGATATCAAGATAGTTGGGGAGAAATTAGAGGGTTAGGCTGAGGAAGAACATATATCCAGATTTAATGATATTGTTCATGTTCTGGATCTTAGATCAGATAATGGGTATAATTTTTCTAACTTACATATTTATCACATGTCTTATATACTAGTATTATGTATTTTTATTTTTATTTTATTTTTTTGAGACAGAGTCTCAGTCTGTTGCCCAGGCTGTGATGCAGTGGTACAATCACAGCTCCCTGCAGCCTCAATCTCCTAGGCTCAAGTGATCCTCCTGCCTCAGCCTCCTGAGTGAATGGGACTACAGGCGTGCACCACCACGCCTGGCTAATTTTTTTTAATTTTTTTGTAGAGATCGAGTATTTGCCATGTTGCACAGGCTGGTCTTGAACTCCTGGGCTCAAGGAGTCCACCCATCTCAGCCTCCCAAAGTGCTGGGATTACAGTGAGCCACTGTGCCTGTTCGTATTACTTATTCTTAAATTTAAAAAGTTTAAATGTATTTTTCAACTTTTTATTTTAAAATTTTAAATACAGAGAAAAGTTGAAAGAATGGTACAAAGAATATTCATGTACCCTCCACTAAGTTCAAAAATTAACACGCTGGCAAATGTTTAAATATTTCTGTATATATACATGCATAAAATAATTTTTATTCCGAAATATTTGAAAGTCATTTGCAGACATATGAAACTTCACTCCTAAATATACCACTATAAAGTTTCTAAGAATAAGAATACTTTACTTAATCACAATGTTATTATTATGCTCAAGAAACTTAATAATTTTATATTATTTTATATCCAGTCTGTAGTCAAATTCTGCCTCTTGTCTCCAAATTCCTTTTACAGATGTATATTTGAATGTATGGAATTTGATTATTGAGTTTGATCGCCCTTCTTTCTCTTTTAATCTAGAACAATCCTCGACTGGCTGGGCGTGGGGGCTTATGCCTGTAATCCCAGTGCTTTGGAAGGCCGAGGTGGGAGAGTCAACTGAGCCCAGGAGTTCGAGGCTGCAGTGGGCTGTGATCACACCACTGCACTCCAGCCTGGAAAGCAGAATGAGACCCTGTCTCTAGAAAAACAAAAAAGGAAGGAAAAAAGAAAAATTCTCTACCCAAATATTTTTTCATGACGTTGACTATTTGAAGAGGCTGAGCCAGTTTTCCTATATAATATGTCCCATATCCTGACTGTTTCCCATGGTGTTGTTCAACCTGTTTGTCTATCCCCTTTATTTCGTGTATTTAGGTCTAGACTTGATTAAATTCAGGTTTAACCTATTTGTCAAGAATGTTTAATTTTGTTCTCAAGATAGGTAATATTGTGACTTCATATGTTATCAGGTGACACATGTCAGGTCGTCCTATTACTGGTGATACTAAGTTTGGATGGCAACTACCAGATCACCATGTTGCAAAGGTATATTTTACTCTTTGGAATTAATAAATAATCTCAGAGGTGATCCTAGGGCACTGCAGGAATATCCTGTTCTCCCAACAGTATGTTTCACATTATGGTTTCAGCAAACATTTACTAGGTGTTACAAAATCATGATTTTCTAATCCTGTCGTACCAAATAGAGATTTTTCAGTACTTTTTTGTTTTTAAAAGTATTACAGTAGAGTGCTAGAGCTTTAACACATGAGTTAAACTCAGTGTGGTTTTTATTTATTAGTATTATTATATAGTTAAGTTGACATAGAAACTTTATTTTTTAAATATAGCACTATGGACTGAATTGTTTCCTTCTCAAATTCATATGTTGAAGCCCTAACCTCTAATGCCATGATATTTGGAGATGGGGCCTTTGGGAGAGAATCAGGTTTACGTGAGGTCATGAGGGTGGGACCCTCATGATGAGATTAGTGCACTTAAAAGAAGAGATACCAGAGAGCCCTCTCTCTCTCCCTGTGCCCCTCTTTCTGAATGTGAGGCTACAGCTCAAAGGTGGCCATTTGAAAGCCAGGAAGAGGGTCCTCACTAGAACCTGACCATGTTGGCAACCTCACCTTTAGCTTCCAGAACTGTCAGAAAATAAGTTTATGTTGTTGAAAGCCACCTGGACTGTGTTATTTTGTATGGCAGCCCAAGCTGTCTAACCCACAGAGTTTTCTAAGTATTATCAAACCCATTGTCCCACCTCCACTCCTAACACATTTCTCACAAATTGCCAGACATTTTCTTAGGAAATATGACCCTCCACTATGAATTACATATGCTGAAAAACATCGAGCAGCGTATTTATTGCTATTTCTGTGTATCATTGCAGTGCAGACAAATGTGATACTAAGCAAATGTTCTCATGGTTGCCTTCCCCATGGAGTCCAATAGGACTAACTTTTCACTATTATTAATAATGCACATCATTGAATCTAGGTCTTTCTCCAAGCTTTTTATTCCTTAGGATAAACTCTAAAGATCAAAAAACCTGGTCACAGTTATAAGCCTTTTAAAGACTTACGATCTGAATCTCTTGTTTGCTTTCCATAAATATTGTGCTAAGTTCTACTTATACTAGCTGTTTGCAACTGTTCATTTAAATACCACAATCATCAATGCTAATCATTAAAATTTAAAATATTTTATAAATATAATGGGAAAACATTTAATTTGTAATTTCTTTGATAACATATTTTTTCATTTTAGTTAGACATTTGTATTTTTCTTTAACTTGTTTTGTCATAGCATTGTCAATTTTTCTATAACAGTTTCAACATTTTCTTAATGATGAATGTTGAATGACTACCAACCAGGTTATATTTTATTGCAAATTAGTTTTTACACTTTGACTTTTGAAGAAAGCTGTTTTATTAGATACCGTGTTCCTACCAGTGTTAAAGGGACACTAGGAAATGTGGGAAGAAAGTGTTTCCTTGTATCTTGTTTCCAGAAAGCTTATTTAACACATACCCATGAGAATCAGGTAGGCTAAGTGTGTTTTAAGTCAATGCCATTTCTAAGAGATATTTGATTTTAATAAATATTTTAGTAATGAATCTAAATGTACTTATTAGGTGCCCAAAGCATAGCAATACTCAGAAAGCAAGTTTTAAAACTATTCTTCCTTTGCTATTCAGCTTCTTCATCAAGGTTTACTTATGGTATTTTTTATATGGTCATGCTATCAATTACCAGAGATGCAAATACATGGTCATACTGTAGAAATTTTAAAATTAAAACTTGTCTATGCCTATTTTGAATTAGAATTTATGAAATTGAAAGATTAGCTAAATGCATTTGCTGCCTTTTGCAAGCTTTGCTAACTTGAAACCTCCCTTCTCCTTATACACTTCCTCAAAGGTGAGATAAGAAAATCACTAATGCTCAGCCTTGGTTACCAACTGTGCTAGATGATATTTCTGCACACTATAGCCAAATGGCAGCCTCTTTCTATTGTCTGTAGTGAATCCATCTTCTGGTCATTCAGCCAAGGTGCAGCTTCACTTTGAGGAGCAAACATAGCTCTAAGGGCTGACACAACTGTATCACAGTTTTTGCTACCAATAACATAGCCTGATACATTATCATTACAGTGACATGACTTGGAGAAATATAGGATTTTGCTTTGGTATTTGTCAGTTACACTTTATATTTTATTTTTTATTTTTATTTTTATTTTTTGGGGACAGAATCTCACTCTGTTGCCCAGGCTGGAGTGCAGTGGCTCGATGTCAGCTCACTGCAACTTCCACCTCCTGGGTTCAAGCGATTCTCCTGCCTCAGCCACCTGGGTGGCTGGGATTACAGGCACGAGCCACCATGTCTGGCTAATTTGTATATTTTAGTAGAGACAGGGTTTCACTATATTGGCCAGGCTGGTCTTGAATTCCTGGCCTCAAGTGATCCTCCTGCCTCAGCCTCCCAAAGTGCTGGGATTATAGGTGTGAGCCACCTCGCCTGGCAGTTACACCTTATTTTGCAGTTATTTTTGTATTTGGCTAATTCTACTCACCATCCTTCCAACACTGTAACTCTCAGAGGGCAGAGATGTGTCTCACTTATTACTCTATTCCTGCAGAGAGTTCACGTGAATATTTGTTTTAGGAAATTGAGTTAAATCATCCTGTTTTTAGTTTGAGTTATTTGAAAATAACTAATAACTCCATATTGATTTTAAAAAACTAACTCTATAATGATGTGGAAATATAGATCCATGTTTTACAGTCCTTAGATTTCTTCTAATGTCTGGTTTGAATTCTCTCTGCTGTAATTTCTATCTGCCACATGGGACTGAGAATAATTGTTTTGTATCATTTGTAGACAAACCTTTTTAATACTCAGAAACAAGACTTAATCCTTCTTAAACCTTCTTTATTTCAGTTCATATAAATTCACTTCCTTTACTCACTCCTTACTACCAAATTTTAAATTATGTCTGTCCTTTTATGATGAACCTCCTCCAGGTTCCTATGCAAAACTTTATGAACGTTCTGACTAATGCATAGTTGTTTGCACAGTGGTAAGTCATTTGCATACTTGTGGAATCCAGAGATCAACAGAATCATGAAAACAAGAGCAAACTTTGGACGTGAAAGAAATCAGTAAAGGCCAAATCATTTCCCACGTCACCCCTCTAGGTAGAAAATTGGGTAGTAGAGGGTTTGTTTAATATGATGCCTTTTTGTTAGGCATCTTGTGAACCTAATAGAGGAACTATTTCTGTTCTTCTAGTGTATTGAGATAAGTAGCAAGAAAGTGCCAATTCAAATTTTGTGAAATAAATGAAATTTTCTACCAGATTATGTTTTGAAGGACAGATTCAGTCAACAAGCTCTGTTTAACATATATGAAGATAATGAAATTGATTCACTGAACCATGCAGTTAGAATGTGGTTTTAATACCGTCAGTGATCCAAATATATGTTTACCCTGGGATTATAGCATGAACACTCAAAACCTCTGTGCCCTAATCAGTGGTGTGTGACCAAACTACAGCAAAACCATTGATTTAAACTATACTTTAAAAGTTTGGTGTAATACCAAACTACAGCAAAACCATTGATTTAAACTATAGTTTAGAAGTTTGGTGTGATACCAAACTACAGCAAAACCATTGATTTGGCCACTAAAATAGACAAAAAGGTATCCATGGCCTCATTAGTTCCAAGCTCTAATAAACTACCCAGAAATAACTGACAAAAGGTAAAATCTTCCATATGACCTTCCAATATTTTCTCTCTGGCATGGCAAAAGAGAATACAAACTTCTTTTGAGTCTGTTGATTTGGGGATTTGACTTTATTGTGAAGCAGCAACCCTATTTTTTGTTAGTGCCAGTCATTCTAGCTAAGTTTACCCAGGGGACGTGAAGAGCCCCGAATCACTGGTGGTAATTGAGTCAAACTGTATTAATAACCACAATGTGAGCCTGCAGTGAACAGAAAATTCCACTCACAGTGGCTTACTTATGTAGAGATTGAGGTGTCTCACACAAAAAGGTATCCACAGTAGGTGAGGAATTGGTGTAACAGCTCAGCATTTTCCTTTGTATTTGTCTACTATTCTTACATTATTTTTATTCCCATGCTCATGTTTGCCTTATTGTCACCTGATGGTGGCTACACTGTAAGCCCTGTAGTCACATACCATTCGTGATGAAGAAACAGGAAGAAGGAAGAAGAAGAAGCACCAGAAGTCATCTGCATTTTCTTCTCCTTTTCCTTTTCTTCTTCATACATACACAAATGTAGGAATATTGATATTGTAAATCCCCAGATTCAACTACTATCAGCATTTTGCCAATCTAGTTTCATCAGTTCCCTTCTGGCTTTAACAAGTATATAATAAAGCAAATCCCAGACGTCATATCATTTCATCCATAAATATTTTAGAATGGATCTCTAACATTTTAAGATAACAATAATATCACTATATCACATAAAATCAACAATAATTTCTTTCTTTCTTTATTCTTTCTTTCTTTCTTTCTTTCTTATCTCTCTCTCTCTTTCTTTTTTTTTTTTGAGACTTGCTTTGTCACTAGACTGGAGTGCAGTGGCACCATCTTGGCTTAGGCTCACTGCAACCTCCGCCTCTTGGGTTCAGGTGATTCCTCTGCCTCAGCCTCCCAAGTAGCTGGGACTACAGGCACATGCCACAACGCCCAGCTAATTTTTTTTTTTTTTTTGGATTTTAGTAGAGATGGGGTTTCACCATGTTGGCCAGGATGGTCTCGATATCCTGACCTCGTGATCCGCCTGCCTCAGCCTCCCAAAGTGCTAGGATTATGGGCGTGGGCCACCATGCCAGGCCTAAAGTCAACAATAATTTCTTAATGTCACCTTGTACCTAGAACATAATCAAATCCTCCTAATTTTCTCAAGTGTTTGAATCAGGAGCCAAACAATGTTGGTTGCTAAGTCTCTTGTAATTTATTGTGATAAAGATTCCTCTTATTTTTATGTCATTTACTTGGTCAAAAAAATTTTTTTTAAAGAATTTCCCACATCCTGGAAGTGGCTTTATGTTTTATTTTACATGTTCCTGTAGGGACTCGGCTAAATATGTGACTAAATTCAGTCTCATTTTTGGGGTTAAAAGTATTTCAGAGATGGTGATGATCCTATTGTCTTACATCAGGAGGCTCATACTGGCCGATGGTCTCATTTTTCCAATGCCAGGACTGATCAGTGAGTTCATGTGTGATCAACCTGATCCATCCACTGTAAATCCCCCACCCATATTTCATCTAATAGTTTTGACACTTATTCTTTTATTTTATTTTCTCTTCTTCTTCTCCTTCTCCTTCTCCTTCTTCTGAGACAGGGTCTCATTCCATCACTCAGGCTGGAGTACAGTGGCAGGATAATAGCTCACTGCAACCTTGAACTCAGGGGCTCAAGCAATTCTCCTATCTCAGCCTCCCGAGTAGATGAGACTACAGGCCCACGCCACCATGCGTGGCTAATTTAAAGACATGTTTTTTAAATTTGTTTGTTTGTTTTCTGATAGAGATGGGGGTCTATGTTGTCCAGGCTGATCTCGAACTCCTGGACTCGAATGATCCTCCTGCCTCAGGCTCCCAAAAGTCTGGAATTACAGGCATAAGCCACTGTGTCTGGCCAATTTTGGCACTTATTAATAATCAAGTCTTAAGTCTCTTTTGCCATTTTGGAATTGAAATGTGATGATTTTCTAATTCTTTCATTCTTTCTGTATTTATTAACAGAAACTCTTCTATGAAGAGAGCTCTTTATCAATCATTTGTTTACCAGAAAAATAAAATACATACAAGAAAGACAGAATAAATGTTTTATGTGTCCCTTTATCTATTTTTTATGGTAATAAGTTATGTCCTAGCCACTTCTACTGATAAGCCATGGGATGATATTCTTCTAGCATTATCATTGATGATTTCACTTGTATATATATGTTGTGTTTTTAGTAATTTGAGTCATTCTTTTTGATCCCAAATGATGTATTCTTTGGACAATGAGAGACCGTTCAAGTTGGCTCCTGTGACCTTCTGGCATCCCATTAGCCTTTGACAGATTCCTTGCCTCCTGATACAAGGAAGGACATTCATTTTTTACATTTCTTTACTCAGCTCTACTATTGGTCATTGTTCCAAGGTGCCCTTGTTCATTTTAGTGGGTACTAGGGTGCTCATTGCTACTGGGCTTATCATTGTTCCTGGGTCTTTTCAGTGGATAGAATTAGGAATGTGTACTTTTTTTTTCCAAGAAAAAATACATCGTGAATTCTAATATACAGTTGTCTTGATAAATTTCCATCTGTCCTTTTGAAAAAGGCTAATAGATTTGAGATGTGTACTTTTCATGTTGTACTAATTAGAATTAACTTTGCTTCATAGAAGAGATATACTTGTAATATTCGCCCAAATAAGATCAAAGCTTTTATTGCTCATATAAATGCAATCTGATGATGCACTGTTCAAGAGCTCGTTCGGCAGCTCTGTGTTATCATCAGTGACCCAGGCTCCCATCTTTATTGCCATCTTAACATCTCAGCTTCAGTTAGCATGGGCCACCATTCAATCTACGCATTAGTCAACCAATTAAACCAAAAACCAGAAGACTCCAAGCTGTCTAAGTTTTCACAAGGAATCCAGAATAACTGGTAAGCACACCCATATCCACAAATTCAGCTTGACTAAGTTTGAGTACCTTTTTCCTTGGCATCACACACTCAAAACCTGCTTACATCTATATTCTCCAGATTTTTGCCAACCATATTGATGGGTACTCTGTATCTTTTCAGGTATGACTTTTAAATTGTTCCTCTGAGGAATCCTGGGATCTGACTCTAGGTATAGGTCTAGAGATAATGTGACAATAATGTGAGGGCATGAGGAAGAATCGCATTTCTCTTTCAGGGTAACTCCTTTATACAGGAATCCTATAAGGTCTTACAGCAAGGCAGGAACCATGTCGTCAGAGAGGAGAGGTAGGGGTGCTTCAACTGACAATAAGGAGGTTTAATGGAGGCTTTCAGGTTTGGTGCTGTCTGAGGCCTCTGAATTCTCCCATATGTCTTCCTTCTAATTCTTGAAGTTCTGCTCTTTCCCACTAAATACCCTACCTTTCACATAGGAGACCTGACAGAAACAACAGAGTGTAATTTTGAGCTTGTCGTTCTTTGTTTGATATATCCGTGATTGTTAAAATTAACCATCTGATTAACCCACAGTCTGTAATTTTCCTCATGCCCTTCATACTGTTCTATGGTAAGTCCCAAAGCTTTTTTTTTTTCTTTTTAAATTTTCTTTTATTTTTTTTCCATAACCCCAAAGCTTTTAATGGACTCTTTTAATTAGCTACTTTGCCATCTGCCATGGACTTCTAAGAGTCCCATGTCTTAATGTTGAACGTGCTTCCACTATATTCAGCCACAGCCAGGCAAGAATCCTGGATTCTCCCCGACCTTCTTTTTCCTGAAGGATTGTTGATGCGACCTCCACAAACTAATTTCAGAATTAGTCAAGGTTCTTATTTGCAAGTAACAGAAATGGCTTTTAGCTGGTACAAGCAGAAAAGAAGTATACTGAAAGGATATTGAAAAGAATCATATAGGGGGCTAGAGAGGTAGGCTCAGAAAATGGGCATAAAAAAGAAGAAACTCAGCAAGGAAAATGGCTAAAATCCTACACAAAACTGATTTGGGTAGGACATTGTTACCACTTTCACCACACCCTGAGCACAACAACTAGCAGCTGTATGCCACTGGCACCACCAGCATGTTTGCAGTTGCTGCTGCTGCTGGCACTGCTACCACCATGGCCCTTGAATACTGCGTGCTGCTGTAGTACTGAATACTGATACCACTGTAGCTCTTGAATACTGGATACTACTGCAGTACTGAATACTGATATCACCATGGCCCTCGAATACCGGATGCTACTGCAGTACTGAGTACTGATACCACCGTGGCCCTAGAACACAAGATGCTACTGCAATACTGAATACTGATTCCACTGTGGCACTCGAATACTGGATGCTACTGCAGTACTGAATACTGATACCACTGTGGTCCTTTGCTCTGCCCTCCCACTGATGAATCCAAGCCTCCTTAGCTCTTTATGTCACTAGCTCCAGATTCAACATCTTTAAGAGGCTTTTTTTTTTTTTTTTGACTGAGTCTTGCTCTGTCACTCAGGCTGGAGTGCAATGGGGACACCTCGGCTCACTGCAACTTCCGACTCCCAGGTTCAAGCGATTCTCCAGCCTCAACCTCCCAAGTAGCTGGGATTACAGGTGCACACCACCACGCCCAGCTAATTTTTGTATCGTTAGTAGAGACGGGGTTTCTCCATGTTGCCCAGGCTGGTCTCAAACTCCTGACCTCAGGTGATCCATCTGCCTTGGCCTCCCAAAGTGCTAGGATTATAGGCATAAGCCACCATGCCCGGCGCTAAAAGGCTAATTCTAATGACTGGCTAAGCCTTGATTATGCACTGATGACCTAACTATCACAATTCCTGGAAAGCAAGTGTCTGTCCTTTACTTCTTTAGAGGGAGGTAGGCTCTGCCATCTATAAAGACTCAAAAGGTAGGGAAGTGCCCCAAACATTAATAGGGAGTTTCAGATAAATATCTACTATGAGTTGGGAAATGCTATGTATGTTCTGAGGTTGGAAATTATGAAGAAAAGGTGGAAAAAACTCTGGATTGGAAGCTGGGTCCAGAACAAGGGAAGCCCTGGCAATCAAAGAAAGGCAGTTAGATTTTATATGATAGACAGAAAAAGTCACTGGAAATTGCAAAGGAAATTTGTGCAAAGGAATAAAAAGGGGTTTAGGAATATTAATCTGCAACAGTTAGTGTAGAAGCACATTTGGAGAAAGGAGATTTTAGAGGCAGAGAAACCAAAGAACGTTTCAGAGAACTCGCTAAATAGAAGGTGACATGTGCGTGAACTTAGATATTGTCTGCAGCAATGAAGGTGAAAAAATAGGAGAGTATTGTAGAGATTAAATTCTAGAGCTCCCTAACAGAACCCATGTCTCACCAAAGTATTACCATATTCAATTTTCTTGATGATAAAAGTACCATGATCTCATTTAGAAATGTTCTATTCCCAAGTGAACTCAGTGGCTGCCAAGGGCAGCAGCTCTCAGAATATGGACATTTGGGGTTTCTGAGACCCTTGTAGTGGTTCTGCAAGGTTAAAACTATCTTCACGGTAATACTAAAGTGTTATTTGCCTTTTTCCACTGTGTTGAAATTTATACTGATGATGCTAAAGCACTAGTGGCTAAAACTGCTCCTTAGCATGACTCAAGGCAGTGGTACTAAACTGTGGTAGGCACTGATCATTGTATTCTTTACCCATACACTTGTAGCACAAAGAAAAAGAAAGAAAGAATGGGCTGGGTGCAGTGGCTTACTGGTAACCCTAGCACTTTGGGAGGCCAAGGCGGGCAGATCACGAGGTCAAGAGATTGAGACCATACTGGCCAACATGGTGAAACCCTGTGTCTACTAAAAATACAAAAATTAGCTGAGAGTGCAGGCATGCACCTGTTGTCCTAGCTACTTAGGAGGCTGAGGCAGGAGAATAGTTTGAACCCAGGAGGCAGAGGTTGCAGTGAGCCATGATCACACCACTGCACTCCAGCCTGGCGACAGAGCAAGACTCCGTCTCAAAAAAAAAAAAATGACGCCAGTTTTACTTAAGAATATCATTGATGACACTGATGATGTAGTAATAGGTATTAATTTTATTAAATCTTGATCCTTGAGTACACAGCTGTTTATGAATCTATTTGATAAAATGGGAAGTGTGTGTGTGTGTGTGTGTGCGTGTACAAAAACCATGTCGTCAGACAGGAGAGGTAGGGATGTTTCAACTGACAGCAAGGAGATATAGTGGAGGCTTCCAGATTTGGAGCTGTCTGAGACCTTCGAATTCTCCCACATGTCTTCCTTCTAATTCTTGAAGTTCTGCTCTTTCCACTAAATGGCCTACCTTTCACACAGGAGACCTGACAGAGACAACAAAGTGTAATTTTGATCTTGTCATTCTTTGTTTAAGGCATCCAAGATTGTTAAAATTAACCATCTGTTTAACCCACAGTTTTTGATTTACTCATATCCTTCATAATCTTCTATGGCAGTCTCCCAAAGCTTTTAATGGACTCTTTTAATTAGCTATTTTGCCATCTACCATGGACTTCTAAGAGTCCCATGTCTTAATATTGGACGTATTTTCGTTATGTTCAGCCATAGCCAGCCAAGAATCCTGGATTCTCAAGGATTCACACACACACACAAACACACACATGTGCACATCCACACACACACACATATTGAGATAGGGTCTCGCTCTGTCACCCAGGCTGGAGTGCAGTGGTGCAATCATGGCTCACTGCAGCCTTGACTTCCCAGGCTCCAATGATCCTCCCACCTCAGCCTCCTGAGTAGCTGGGAACACAGGTGTGCGCCATCATGCCTAGCTAATTTTTGTATTTTTGGTAGAGACAGGGTTTCACCATGTTTCCCTGGCTGGTCTCGAGCTCCTGAGCTCAAGCAATTCACCCACCTTGGCCTCCCAAAGTGCTGGGTTTACAGGCCTGAGCCACCACACCCAGGTGAGAAGTATATATAAACACTTCGGCTGCATATCAAAATATATAGAGATATTTTGAGGAAAACGATTGTGTCATTGTTTAAACTGCAAACTGTATTAGGCTCCTCCATACATTGGAACATGATTTTTTTTTTCTGGAAAGTATGACTGACAGACATGGAGATTAAACAACTTGCTCCTGAATGTCTTTTGGGTACATGAAATTAAGGCAGAAATAGGAAAATTATTTCACAGAAATAAAAAACAGAGAAACAACAAAACAAAATCTCTGGGATGCAGCAAAAGCAATGTTAACGGAAAGGAACATTGCACCTGTTGTCCCAGCTACTTAGGAGGCTGAGGCAGGAGAAGAGTTTGAACCCAGGAGGCAGAGGTTGCAGTGAGCCATGATCACATCACTGCAACCTTATAAAGGAAAGTTTATAGAGCTGAACGCATACCTCAAAAGGTTAGATTTCAAATTAATGGCATAACATCACAGCTAGAGGAACTAGAAAAACGAGACAAACTAACCTCAAATCTAGTAGAAGAAAAGAAATAACTAAAATCAGAGCAGAACTGAACAGAATTGAGACCCAAAAATCCATACAAAGGATGAACAAAACCAAAATTGGTTCTTTCAAAGGATAGACAAGATCAATAGGTGACAGCTAGATTAAAGGAAAAAAGAGAGAAGATCCAAACAAGCACAATCTAAAACAACAAATGTGACGTTACAACCAATTCTGTAGAAATACAAAAGATCCTCAGAGACTATTAATATCACCTCTATTCACACAAACTAGAAGATATGGAGGAAATGGATAAGTTCCTGGAAACACACAACCTCCCATCATTGAATCTGGAAGAAATTGAAACCCTGAACAGATCAGTGCTATGTTCCAAAATTGAATCAGTAGTAAAAACCCTACCAACCAAAAAAAAAGCCCTGGAACAGATGAATTCACAGCCAAATTTTACTAGATGTACAAAGAAGAGCTGGTACCAATCCCACTGAAATTATTTCAAAAAATTGAGGAGAAGGGACTCCTCCTTAACTCCTTCTACAAAGCCAGCATCACTCTGACACCAACACCTGGCAAAGACACAACAAAAAAAAGAAAAGTACAGGCTAATATCCCCGATGAACATAGACACAGAATTCCCCAGCAGAATACTAGCAAACTGAGTCAAACAGCATATCGAAAAGTTAATGCACCATGATCAAGCAGGCTTCATTCCTAGGATGCAAGGTTGGTTCAACATATGCAAACCAATAAATGTGATTCACCACATAAACAAAATGAAAAACAAAAAGCATATGATCATATCAATAGACGCAGGAAAAGCCTTCAATAAAATTCAATATCCCTCATGACAAAAACCCTCAACAAACTAGGCATGAAGGAACATACCTCCAAATAATGAATTACCTATGACAAAGCCACAGTCAATGACATACTCAATGGGCAAAAGCTGGAACCATTCCCCTTGAGAAATGGAAAAAGACAAGGAGGCCCATTCTTATCACTTTTATTCAGCATAGTACTACAAGTCCTAGCCAGAGCAATTAGACAAGAGTAAGAAATAAAAGGCAACCAAATAGGAAAAGAAGAAGTCAAACTATCTCTCTTTGCTGACAATATGATACTATACCTAGAAAATTCAAAAGTCTCTGCCAAAAGGTTCCTGGAACTGATCAAATCAACTTTAGTAAAGTTTCAGGATACATAATCAATGTACAAAAGTCAGTAGCATTTCTATACACTAATAATGTTGAAGCTGAAAGCCAAATCAAGAATACAATCTCATTTGCAATAGCTGCAAAAAGAGTAAAATATCTAGGAATACATCTAACCAATGAGATGAAAGATCTCTATAAGGAGAATTACAAAATATAGCTGAGAGAAATAGCAGATAATACAAACAAAAGGAAAATATTCCATGCTCATGGACTGGAAGAATCAATATTGTTAAAAGGCCATACTGCCCAAAACAATCTACAGATTCAACACCCTTCCTATCAAACTACCAATGCCATTTTTCACAGAATTAGAAAAAAATATTCTTAAATACATATGAAACCAAAAAAGAGCCTGAATAGCCAAAGCCATCCTACGCAAAAAGAACTAAGCTGGAAGCATCACATGACCCAACTTCAAACTATACTATAAAAGACTACAGTAACCAAAACAGCATGGGTACTGGTACAAAAACAGACACGTAGACCAATGAAACAGAATAGAGAACCTGGAAATAAACCTCATACCTACAGCTGTCCAATCTTTGACAAAGTTGACAAAAACAAGCAATGGGGAAAGGACTCCCAATTCAACAGATGGTGTTGGGGATAGCTCGTTAGTCACATTCCAAAGAATGAAGCTAGACCTCTGCCTTTTACCATATGCAAAAATCAACTCGAGATGGATTAAAGACTTAAAAGTAAGACCTCAAACTATAAGAATCCTAGAATAAAACATAGGAAACACCATTCTGGACACTGGCCTTGGGAAAGAATTTATGATTAAGTCATCAAAAGCAATTACAACAAAAACAAAAATTGACAAGTGGGACCTAATTAAACTAAAGAGCTTCTGCATAGCAAAATAAACTATGGACAGAGTAAACAGAGAGTCTAGAGAATGGGAGAAAATATTCACAAACTGTGTATCTGACAAAGCTATAATATCCAGAATCTGTAAGTAACTTTATTCAACAAGCAAAAAACAAACAACCCCATTAAAAAGTAGGCAAAATACATGAACACACATTTTTCAAAAGAAGACATATATGTGGCCAACAAGCAAATGAAAAAATGCGCAACATCACTCATCATTAGAGAAATGCAAAGAAAAACCACAGTGAGATACCATCTCATACTAGTCAGAATAGCTATTATTAAAAATTCAGAAAACAACGGATGCTGGTAAGGCTGTGGAGAAAAGGGTACACTTATACACTATTGGTAGAAATGAAATTAGTTCAGCCACTGTGGAAAGCAACTTGGAGATTTCTCAAAGAACATGAGAAACAGAACTACCATTTGACACAGCAATCCCATTACTGGCTATATATCCAAAGGAAAACAAATAATTCTACCAAAAAGACATATGCACTTGTATATTCATTATGGCACTACTCACAATAGCAAAGACATGGAATCAACCTAGGTGCCCATCAGTGGTGGATTGGATAATAAAAAGTCATACACACTACACAGACATGAAAGAAACAAAATTATATCCTTTGCAGCAACATGGATGTAGCTGGAGTCCTTTATCCTAAGCAAATTAATGCAGGAACAGAAAACCAAAATATTACATGTTCTCATTTATAAGTGGAAGCTAAACATTGGGTATTCAAGGACATAAAGATGGCAACAATAGACACTGTGGACTACTGGAGAGGGAAGTGGGGGAGGAGGGGAAGAGCTGAAAAACTGCTAGGTACTATGCTCACTACCTGGGTGACAAGATCTATCGTAACCCAAATCTTGGCATCATGCAATATACCCACGTAACAAACTGGCACATATACCCACTGAATCTAAAATAAAAGTTGACCTGATTAAAAAAAAGATTGATGACAAATATGATCTTTCATTCTTGGCTATTTGGCAGATATTTTCTTCAAAGTGAATGAAATGAACATGTCACTTCAAGAAAACAATAATACTTGTTTCCCGTGATAAAATTTAGAATTTTGAAAAATTTCTATCAGCCACCATGAACTAGACAGTATCCTAACACTTAACAATTTTTCTAATGATTGTTAGTGAAATTAATAAATGTGATTTTTTTGGTATGGTATAATGAACTATGTCAGTATTTAGAAGATCTATATAGCTCAGTGAGCCAATAATTGCCAAACGACCAAGGCAGGATGTTGCAAAATCATGGGTAAGAAATCCACTCAAAGTGCAAGACAGATCAATAGATTTTACTGTAACAGAGAATGTAAAGTTCACTGCTATGATTTTAGATTCCATGTTGCAACTAACCTCTAAGAAACTATCACTTGTGCAGTTTTGATGTAGTTATCAAAGAATAATATCCACAATTATCTGGAAAGGCTACTAAAATACTCTTCTCTTTTTCAACTGTGAGTCTACATAAGACTGGATTTTCTTCATGTACTTCAATCACAACAATGTACTAGAACAGATTGAAAGTAGAAGCAGATGTAGAAATCTGAATTCTTTTCTATTTGGCAAAATATTAAAGAGATTTGCCAATATGTAAAATAATACCAGTCTAATTATTTTTCAGTTTTGAAAAGTATGTTAACATATAAATAGTTTATTATTTTTTTCACAAAAAAACACTTTCCTGATTATTATTATTATTGTTTTTGTAAATGACATCATTGGCCATTAGGGAAATACAAATCAAAGCCACAGTGAGATATCACTTCACATCCACTAGCGTGGCTACTGAAAAAAAACAGTAATGAATATTTCTACACTGCTGGCAGGAATATAAAATAATACTCTGTCTCTCTGGAAAACAGTTTGATAGTTCCTCAAACAGTTAAACAGAGAGTTACCTATCATATGACCCAGAATTTTCATCCCTAGATACACAACTAAGAGAACTGAAAACATATGTTCACAAAAAATCTTGTACACAGATCTTCAGAGCACCATTATTAATAATAGCCCACAGTGTGAACAATGGAGATGTCTATCAGTTGATGAATAGATAAACAAATGTGGTAAACACACACAACGGAATATTATTCGGTCATAAAAATGAATGAAGTGCTGATTCATGCTACAACATGGATTAACCTGAAAACGTTATGCAAAGCTAAAGAAGTTAGTCATAATAGGCCATAGTCTACGATTCCATTTATATGAAATGTCTAAAATAGGCAAATCCATAGAGACAGAAAGTAGAATAGTGATTTTCAGAGGCTGGGGGAAATAGGAATGGAGAGTGACTGCTAATGGATATATAAGTTTCTTTTGGAGTGAAGAAAACATTCTGGAATTAGATAGTGGTGATGGTTGCAGAACCTTGTGAGTACACTAAAAAAATCCACTGAATTGTACACTTTAAAATGGTGCATTTTATGGTATGTAAATGATACCTCAATAAAAAATATTATCTGCCAGGAAAAAAAAAGTGTATCATAAGCGCTCAGTGTGATCTGGGAGACCAAAATAGATGCTCCTTTATTAACTAAGATGGAGTCTAAAAAGTTGCCTATTAGTTGAGGGTTTAGGACCCAGCTGGCATGGCAGATTTATAGATTCCCATGGCTACAAGAAAAACAAATTATTGCTAAACTCTCTAACCACAGGACCTATCACACCCCTCCTATCTCTGATTTACAATCCAGACAACTTCAACTCTGACTGGAGAGAGGACTGGTCTTACAAATATTTTTTTCTGTTAAGTGACTGCAGACCTTAAGCCAGTTTCAGTCAAATTATAGAGGCTGCACACAAACTGTCTTTGTGTCCTATGATTCACTGTTTGATGTAAGAACCAAATTCCACCTCATTTTAATGCTAAAATCCTGCCTCAAGGTGAACATGGGATGTATGTTACATGTATGTTTAACCATGCATTTGGCTCCCTACATAAAGATGTAAAGCTTTTCTCTGAAACCTGCTGAACATGTATGATTTTACTGTGTAATTTGGAGACTATCAACAATAAAACCCAACTCGTTCTTCCCGTCTTTGAAGAGAGAGCATCTTTGTTCAATGCTGGAGACTTTCTCTTCTGGGCTTGCAAACTGATATCACCAATGAAGCTCTCCTTTCTACTACTTAGCCATCCTGGTGGTCTTTTGGGTGACATTAGCCATTAATAATGAAGTTATTTCCATTGAATAGCAGGGTTTGAAGGGTTTAACATTTGATGTAGGTCATGCAAAGATAACAAATACTGGAGAATTTAGAAGGCAACTTAAAAATTTTTGCTTCTGGCCTTACTAGCCCTAGTGCCTTCCACTCATTTAGATGCTAATGATCATTAACATAAGACAAAATCCCTACCTTTTTCACTTTTTAGCAAGAGTGACCCATGACTTAGTGGATAAAACTATCTGATTTCATGACACTTGCTGTGATCTGAGGGTAACTACCGTTAGGAAAAGAAGGAAGCCAGATGGAGAGTGGTTGGAAGTTGAGGGTAGCGTTGGAGTGGGAGGTAGTCTTTTTTGTGAGCACAGCAGGAGGAATATCTTGGCAGTGATGATACTCCAACAATATGGCTAGAAGTGGGATTCATAATTTACTCTATGTGAAGCAGAACTCTGCTCATAGGTCTTTTCCCCTTTTTGGAGGGACCAGCAAGAACAGCAGAGCCCCAGTTCTAGCAGGAGGAGGTTCAGGGTCCTCACTCCCATTGGGAGGAGACAGGACTTGGAATGGAAAACTGAGAAAGTAAAAGAACTTATATTTGAAGAGTGAGAGTCCTTTGAAATGATCAGGCCCAAAGAGGAATTGAGACAGTAATCATGTATACTGCCTCCGTTTAGAGCTACCTATTCATCTCTTGAAACTGCTTGCTATTTTCACAAGTAGCTATAAATTAACTTAATGCTGCACTGGACAGTATAACGTACACACAATAGCTTAATAATGGATAGCCAGTCAATAGCTTAAGTTATTTTAATGTAAATTATCAGCAAAGAGCTCAGAAATGGCCTCTTCTTTCTCTTTAAACATCTAATTGTAACACCTGCTAATTAGAGCAATATTCAAAGCAACTTGAATCGATGATTCTGGGTTGGAATCCTCAAGCCAAATAAATTCTTCACTTATATTAATTTTGCCTCAGCAAAATTAATGTCAATAAGATCAACTACAGAGACCAGATGATATTGTTGAGCATAAGGAAAATGCTTCAGTTTTACCGGTTACAGAGTCGCAATGTTTGCCCTATGTACAGACCTTAGAATTAGAACTAAGTCTAGATCCAATCAGCCATGATTAAAAAAAAAAAAAAATCCTAGACTTATATGTTGGCTTGGGAGGAATTTCTAAAAGTGTTAAATGCTTATTCGTCTTGCATTGTGGACTGCTATTTGCTTTTTGTACAAGTTTTAACAAATGATGAGGGTATTTACTATTACTGAAAAACAAAATTACTTAATTACTGAATATTACTGAATGGCAAAAAGAAAAAATAATCAGTCAATACAAATTGTGGACACATCGTATACTGAAAACATAGAAAGTGGGGTCACTGAAAAGTATGAACTATAGGAAAACATACTTTGCAATTTTGTTGAGTTTTATTGTATATTTTTAAATTGGTTTAATTTCCATTTTTAAGGATAAAAACTTTCTCTTTTTTCGCTGAGAACAAGACCTAGTTAACAGAAATATAAATAGTGATTTACATAACAATAACTCTTTTGGCACTAGAAAAGCTGGGCATTTGGTCTTCTTTAAAGGAAAAGCTTGTTCTGTGTAGGATACATCAATGTTTTTATCTTAATATTTTATAATCTTTGCATTATTTTCTGAAATCTGAATTTGAATACATAATATATCATCACACTCCTTGTCAGCATGCCTAAAAAGGCCTCTTAATTTTTGTAATTTAACCCAATCTTACTTTGCAATGGCACCATCTGCTACTTCCTGGTATTTGCCAGCCACAGAGACTGGGCTTCTCATTATTCCCCAAATTAGCCTTGTTTTTCAATGTTTGTGTCCATACCACTTTTCTTCTTTCCTGAGTGTTCCTTTCCCCTTCTTAGCCTGCTCCATTTCTGTCAATATTCTCTGTGAACATAGGCTTGGTTCCACCACACAGATCAGTCACTCTGTGTTCCTACCGTGCTCTGCTCCCCCACACATAGTGTCTGACGGTGACTTTTCACTATGACTTCTGCACTAGTGCCTCGGGAGTCTCCTCATGTGATGTGTGTGTGTGTGTGTGTGCATGTGTGTGGTAACTGGCATTTGGGTAGGCAGACTTCCTGGCCTTCCAACCAACTCAAGTGTTAAATAATGACAGGGTTCAGAAAGTGCTGCCCCAAAATGTGGCACCTTGGCATCTGAGAAAACAGCAGAAGCAGGAAGGTCTCTCTGGCTCTTCCCTGCTCCTCTCTCATGAAGCAAGCCCTAAAAGAATTATCCGATCTTCTTCTGAAGAGGTCCTCATTCAAAAGGTACCTTCCTTAGACCCAGAGAAAAGGAATGTCCTTATCATACTTCACAACTGTTCACGTTTGATCAAACCAAAGAATAAATATATGCAGGTTTCCCTGTTTCTTTGGGTCTTCATTATTGAAATCTCCTGTATCATGTAAAATGTACATTAAATAAATGTGTATGCATTTCTCTTGGTAACTTGTCTTTTGTTACAGGAGCATCAGCTTGAACCTAGTGATGAGTGAAAAAAGATGTTTTGGTTCCTACAACAGAGTAAATCTACTTTATTTGTTTTTTTCTACACAGAGTTTCCATAGAAAAGTATTATGTTTGAAGAAAGAGTCCATTTTTTTTTTTAAATCCTAAAAACCACTTGTACAGAGAAAAGAGAATGAACTCTGGAGTCAAAGAGATCTTAGTTGGCATTTAAGCCTCACCACTCATTAGTAGGGTAACCTTGGTGACTCATTGAGTCTCTCTGACCTTAGTTTCTCATTTGGAATATTGGATGAATAATACCTAGTGGGCAGGATCATTGTTAAGATTAAATAGAATTCTGTGTATAATGTGTTTGGCCTGTTAATGAATGCTAATTCCTTGCTTCCCCTTTCAGCATATAACATGTATAATTTTAACAATGTGTTTACATCCCCCACTAGAATATACAGGCAGGGAGGGAGACAAAGCACAGTGTCTGGCCTAGGCCAGGCACTCAATAAATGTTTGATGAATGAATGAGTAGCTCTGATTTCTTTCCAAATTGCTTTGGAAGTTGTGGTAGCTTTTTACCTGCTTTAAGTAAACCAATCTGTATTCAGCCAGACACATACCTGATTCAAACGGAAAACTGAATGAAGTTGGAGCCATTTCAACGTCTCTCACCCCCAACTTGTTTTAGATTCCAAATGATCATACTTTCCAGAATTCTAAATGGAGATGCGGTGAAAAAAGTATTATTTCTTCATATTTGCATCAATTTGATTTATATATTAATTCCATTTAGATTATTTTGCTCTTTGAAGTTCCAGGACACATTCTCCTTGGTTTCATCACGGTTAGTTTTCAAATAAAAAGGTATTTGTTGAGCATCCCTCTATAGGTACTTCTGTTCTTCTTCCCTCGAAATTAATCAGGCTCAAGGGTGACTTGTTAAGTTATTAAGCCATTAGATACCATGGGTACGCTTAGGAAACAAACAAACAAAAAATACAATCTTAATTATTGCTATGGAAAATCTATGAACAATAAATAAATTATGATTGGGTAATAGCTTTTTATTCAATAAAGAATGAGATTGTTTGATGGGGGAAGAGGGTTTTTCTTTCATTGCTAGATTAAAAGTTTCCATATTTTCAAATTTAGAGTTATTATCTCAGAAGATACAATAGTTATTGCAAGTTCTTATTTTTCTCATCTAGAGACTTTTATTAACCAGGAAAAAAAAAATCTCTCTAGGCAATGCTTTTGATTCTGCACAAAGATAGTCATATGAATATTCTTTGACATTTTTATGCTGGGATAAAGAAGTAAAAGAAGATAGAATGTAACTGTTTCAGAAGTGATCATACGAAAGAGGGCATCACTGAAAAGTAACCCTTTTACATCATTTTGGAGGTTAAAGTTGAGAGGAGGGTCTGGCTTTGCCTGGAATATTCAGTTAAAACTATAGAGTTCTTGTTTAAGTGGAGTCTTGAAGAATTCAGTAGCCATCTGCATGATGAGGGAATTGTGAAAGTGTTTTAGGTGGGGGGATAGCTTCCACCAGTTGAGGTTGGGTTTGGCTGTGATGTGACAGCCTTACAATGTTGAAAACAGATGCTATGGCAATGGTCAGTCTTTGCTCTTTGCAGAAAAGTGCATGTGAAGAGAGTAAAAAGAATTGGCAATTTCTCCTTCCTTCACCTTCATTCCTATCCTGGAACAGGTTATCCAGCAAAATAGGCTGGGCAAAGTTCCAAGTTGCTACTAGAATGTTTCTAAGGATGTTAAGTGACTGCCACTCTTAAAGAACATCTTTGCTCTGCAACTTCCTTTTCCTGAATTATCTATAAAAATAGAAAAAACTGCAATTTACGCACCAGACTTTCTAAAAAATGTCTTAGAGGAGACACTTGACCTTGCCTAAACCCAAATCTTCAGTCCTTTTTAGGATCTACAACTTGTTATTTATCTTGCTCCTATTTATGCTACATGTCTTTATCTTACCCTCCAACTAATTTAAAGACCCTGGAAACAGAGTCCACATGTTATACTGCTTTATATTTTTCTTTCTTTTTTTTTTTTTTTTTTTTGAGACGGAGTCTCGCTCTGTTGCCCAGGCTGAAGTGCAGTGGCGCGATCTCAGCTCATTACAAGCTCCGTCTCCCGGGTTCACGCCATTCTCCTGCCTCAGCCTCCCGACTAGCTGGGACTACAGGCGCCCGCCACCACGCCCAGCTAATTTTTGTTGTATTTTTTAGTAGAGACAGGGCTTCACTATGTTAGCCAGGATGGTCTCGATCTCCTGACCTCGTGATCCGCCCGCCTCGGCCTCCCAAAGTGCTGGGATTACAGGCGTGAGCCACCGCGCCCGGCCTCTGCTTTATATTTTTCTGTAACAGTTTCCTATAATATAGTGCTAAAGTCTGGATAGAGCATCCTAAATACCTGCTAGATTCTTTTTTTGATTTGGCCTCATGGGGATGAGAGAAACTGCTGAAAAATATGTATATAGCTAGTAAAACTGGAGTTATAATGGTGGAAGTGGGTATGTGTTGAATATTTCTCGTTGGTTTCCAGACCCACTCTCCACTCTTCTCTATCCCGCTTTGACTAACCTTTGTGAACTATATCAAATGGTTCCCTTGCCTTCTGGCTTCCATTTGGGTTCAGCCAATAGGAGGCATGGGAAAGAAACAGGAGGGGCAGGAGAGTGAGGTTAGGGCATTTACTTACCCAACTCTCTCTCTACAGAGCCTTGTGGCTGCTTTGCTCTATGTGCGTCCACAAGTTCTTCTCAGCGTCTTTTTTCTACACCTAGGCTGCAAACCGCTTCAGGTTCTAGTAATTGTTTGCTACCCTTGCCCCTTAACATATGTAGAAGGGAATGGCTTGCAATTATTTTAGCTTTGGGATGCTTCATTATCACTTGCTGATTCCCTGAACACAGCTCATACTTCTCTAAACAGTCCCTCCATTAACCCCTCTTCTTACTCATCTATATTTAGCTGGGATTCTGACCGATGCAGGTGATGGCCGTAACTTTCCGTGTAACTCTGGGAATAGCACTTTGCATTTTTATTTTTGTTATTGTAAAGCAAAAATTTACTCTAATTTAATGTGAATGTTTACCTATTAGACAAAAACAGACATGCAACCTTCTGAGGTGGGTGCCTGAAAAGACTACATGTAATTTTAAGTTATGACCTTCAGTGATTTCTGAACCAAACCAAAGTTCTTACTCAGCACTGTACTTTTATACACTTGTTTATGTAACAAAGGTGTTACCTGCCCAATAATTTAATGACCTGTTATTAACCAGCCTTGTTTATTCTAACACATTGTGTTAGGAGCTTAATTGACTTAGCCCTCCCATACAAGATAAAACTTGCTCAGGAACAGGTTTGGCTATTACTTTATGTAAATGAGAGTGTGAATTAAATGTTTGTGTAAGCAACAAATGATAGTCACACTGACTCCATATTTTTTTCCAATAGTGGATGAGTAATAAGAAAGATTATAATACTATTAGAAATGATAGAAATATATGATCTCCAGGTAACTTTTGCTTTATGAAAGAATAAAGTAATCTTAAGATATTACTGCTTTATGATTTTTAAGAAGGAATTTTCTCTTTCAGCTAAGAGCATTTATTAATCAGATATTTTCTGTTAAGATGTACTTTTACATTCATGCTTCTGCAAGTAAGAGTAGTATCTATTAAGTTGGTGCAAAAGTAATTGCAATTTTTGCTATTACTTTCAATGACAAAAATTACACAATTACTTTTGCACCAATCTGGTAATTGACAGCCATGTTAATTTGACAATAATCTTGAGTTTCTCTTTTAAGATTGTTCTCTGATTATCACTAGGCAGTGTATACTTTTTGAGGCATACTGAGAAAAACATTTCTCTAAAATTTTCTTTCTTCATTTTTCTCTTAGAGTCGATTTATGCCTGGGTTAAAGAGGAAATCTGTCATCGCAGCTGGAAACTATTACAATAGGAGCTTTAAAAACTAAGGTAAATGAATGAATAAGAGAATTTTTTTATATAGCTTTAGAAATAGCATAACAAACTGTCTGAACAATAATATGAAATTCATGCACCAATCTGTTCTATCAGAGTATATTAGAATGTTTTCTCTCTTTCAGGCATTGACCTAAGCACTAGGAATACCGCTGGGTAAAAGCCAATGTTATGACAGTATCATTTGTAGTCAATGGTAATGTTCAAATATTTAACAACTCATGCAACATAGTCCCCTACAATGCAAAGAGAAGCCAGCAGTGAACAACAGATTCAGCCGGACCAGTGCATCCCAGCTGAGGGTCCCCAATTCCTAACCCTTCTTGGTTTCATCACTTGGGCAATTCACTGGGGATTTTTATTTGCCCCTCAGTTGAGACCAGGATAACTGATTCTCCTTTCCTTGTCTCCATGTTCTCTGTTCCTGCCATTCTGAGCTGTGCCAAGCCCTTTCACCAGGTGCTGGACTAAATTTTGGGTCCTCAGCTTCCTCAATGTCAGGATATCACCTTGATTTCCTGGTCACATATCTGATTCTGGGCTCCGATTTTTATCATAGTGCTGAAGTCTCCATTCCCATCTCCCTCTTAGACCTCACAGGGCACTTTATATCTACTTTTCTTATGATGTTTGCTTCTCTTGGTTATTTAAATAAAGATCTTATCATGCCTTTAGATTGTAAGCTCTTTGAAAACAAGAAACAATTCCTTTTTTTTTTCCTTTTTTGAGGTGGAGTCTCGCTCTGTCACCCAGGCTGCAGTGCAGTGGTGCGATCTTGGCTCACTGCAACCTCTGCCTCCTGGGTTCAAGCGATTCTCCTGCTTCACTCTCCCGAGTAGCTGGGACTATAGGTGCACGCTATCACACCCGGCTAATTCTTGTATTTTTTTTTTTAGTAGAGACGGGTTTTCACCATGTTGGCCAGGATGGTCTCGATCTCCTGACCTCATGATCCACTCGCCTCAGCCTCCCAAAACGTCGGGATTACAGGCATGAGCCACCATGCCAGGCCCGAAACAATTCTTATAGAACTGGATATATACCAATAGCCTCTAACACCAAGGAATTATTGTTACTTTATTTGGTATGATAATGATATTATAATTAGGGTTTAAATATATACTGAAGTATTTATAAGGTAAAATGATACAATTTCTGACTTTTATTTTAAGATACTCTGAGAAACAAATTTTGGGGTCTAGAGAGGATAAAATAAAGATAATAAAATATTGATAATTACCAAAGCTGAATGATGGGTACATTGAGGTCATTATACTTTTTTCTCTACTTTTCTGTGTTTTAAAACTTCCATAATAAAGTTAATTTATATATAAATATAAATAATATAAACATAAATTTTTCTAGCATTAGGACCTTTGCACTTCCTAGTCCCCTCTCCTTGGAACACTTTTCCATCAGGTATGCATAGGACAGTCTCACTGTCATCATTTAGGGCTCAGTGAGGCCTCCCTAGTCCCCTGTCCAAAGTTGCCTATACCCTACCTAGCCACTAGTTTATTACTGTATTTTGCTTATTTGTAGTATTTATCACTAGCCAACACTTCTAACTTCTTTCTACATTGTCTGTATCCCCAATAATTCATATAAAGCCTCATACATATTAGGTACTCAGTGATTTTTTTAAATGAATGCATGTACATGGTTCTGTTCTTGCCCTTGTGGGATTCAACCTTTTTATCAGCAACTTAGAAAAAAATAGAAAGACTTGCTTATCAAGCCAGGTGCAGTGGTATGCCTGTATTCCCAGCTACTCCAGGGGCTGAGATGGGAGGATCCCATGAGCCCAGGAGTTCAAATTCAGCTTGGGCATTACAAGGAGAACTTGTCTCTTAAAAAAAAAAGAAACGAAAAACAGACATGCCTATCAAATTTGTAGATGACATGAAGTTAGACAAGTGCTGCTAATTTAAATTGAATATACAGTGTGTTGATGTGAAGTTGTGAAGTGCTTGAATAAAACTATTTTAACAGAGATAAAGGTAAAATGAAAAATGTAAGTAAAAAAAATCCACTATAAATCTCATAGCTTAGCGGCAATTCATGAGCAAAAAGACCTAGGAATTTCAATTATAGACTGTTTGGTGGCTAAAATAGGTAACCTGATTTACAGAGATACAATTTCCAGACAATGGTGCCACCATATTCTGCTGAGTTTAACACACATCTTGAGCAGGAATGCTTGTATTGGTTATTTGATCATCTTAATATTTTATTTACACTCACTTCCAATTTATTGTTTTTCAATGAACCATGTGAACTGTTGTGTTCACTGGACAGCAACTTCTGTTTTTGCAGGCAACCTAAATGAAAAAAATGAAATAGCAGTCAGCCAGCTGATTATTGAGTGAGAATGATACAGTAGTCATCTTTGATGACATCAGACTGTGATAGCCTGAGCTGTCCTCTCCACCCCAGAAATGTTTCTATAGAGGGGAAGATCTTCCAAGGCTCTGCCTCTCACTGGGCTTGGGCTTAGGGGTGGCAATGTCTTTCTTCTATTATTGGCCTTTGGGGGACTCAACATCCCTTGTTGAGTCTCCCAAAGCTGTCCTCATTTCTGTAAAAAGCCTCATCATCAAGTTCTTTTCAAAATCCCAATTTCTTTTAGGACATGAATTGATACCATAACTTTTGGGATTCATCAGGCCGTATAATTATAGAAGGGAAAAAGCTGGTATTTCTTGATCATTATGCACATACCCCTATTGAAGTATTTGTAATGATAATCTTTTAAGTATTTATGTGTGCCAGACATTTTGCATTCCTTATTCCTAATTATTACAACTATAGGACAAGCTAAGTTATGTTTTGCGTTTTACAGATGAGGAACTTGAAGCTCAGAGAGATTAGGTAATATGGTCCAGGAGGTAGTTTGTAAATGTCAGAGACTTAATTGAGTCTGATTCCAAGGTCCACATTGCTGTTTCAACTACACTTACCATCTTCTTATCTCTAGCATGCATATTGGATTCTCTTTTGCTTGTCTGAGTACTTAGCTGGAATCTGGTAAGTTTTTTAAAGGTAAGAACTATATTGTATTATTTTACCTCCTCTGCCTAGCATAGTGTCTGATTAATGGCAGACATGCAATGCATTTTTGAGTAAATGAATAGAGGCAAAATGCCACTTAGTCTTTAACCTGTATTTCTACTCTTTGGGAATATCTGTAGCAGGACTTTGATTTTATATTTCTTCTCCATTAAATTCCTTCATGCTCCTTTTCTCTGTTAATCACTGACTCTCATTTTTATGCACTTGTTTTTTTCCTATATGCATTCCTTGCTGAAAATACAGGTATGTCATGCATCAGAGTCAAAGTTGCATCTGGCAACTAGGAAATGGTGATAAAATAAAAAATGTGAATAATGATACTCTGTTTGGTGGGACTGGGGTTAAGGGTAAGGGAAAGACAGTGTTAAAAGCCACTTATATTCACTCACACTCTTTCTTAACATCTTTTGTTTTATTTGGATACACTACAATTCCGTCTTTGCCACTAGTAAAATGAAGAGATTCTTCCTCATATATTTTAGCATATATACAGCAAATGCATTGAGTTTAGTGGTTACAGGTTATTATACTCGTTAAAGCATATATACTTGCCTTAGAAAATGGCTTAACAAATGTCCAATGAATGGCAATAAATATCCTGTTTGAACATTGTAATTCTCTTTATTTACTTAGCCACAGACTGAATATGCTGACATATTTTATAGAACGTTTTACAAAAACCCTGGCCAAATTCAAAAGGCACAGTGTTCACTTGCAGCAGGGCATTCCGTGGTAGGGAAAAATGCAATCCCAGTTTACTTTCATTCATATGGTAATGTTTTGCCTTCTGTCTTTGAGATTCTGGTATGAAAACAACAGAATCAGAAGTCATGGAACCTCAAAATGTTACAACTAAATAAAGAGGTATTAGATTACAGAAACAAATTTGAGTCTTTTTTTTTTAACTTTGTGACTTCATTTCTTCTTAAATCTTTCCCCCAACTTCTTATTTTGAAAATTTTCAAATCAATGAAAAGATTGAAAGAATAGTAAAGTGAATATTCATATACCATCCTCCTAGATTTAGTTATTAACATTTTGCCATATATGTTTTATCTCCATTTAAAATAATAACTTTTTTTTTTTTAGAATTTAGGGCACATAGCTAACAAAAATTTCCCTTTTGTTTTATTGTCTGTAGCTATAGCTAAATTTATAAGTTCTACGAGAGGAGAAACTAGGGCTGACTTGTTCATTACTGCTTCTCCAGCATTTAACATAATGGTTGTATAGTGTATACATAACTATAGTGTATAGTAAGAGCTCAGTAAATTTTCACTGACTGATGGACTGAGTTGTTCTTTATACACTTGGCCCTTGCAAGATGCAGAAATCACTCAAAGCTTGAAAGAAACTAGATTTGATCTAAAGTAGAATTTTTAAAAGTGCACTCAAATATTGAGGGGAATGTCTAAATCCCTTTATTTCTCTCGGCACTTATTACAATGCCTTGCCTCAGGTAGCTGCTCATTAAATATTCCTTGAATGTCAGAACAAATCAACTTGGTAGGAATATCCAAGACAGTCCCAGAGCTGACCAAACTTTGGAAAATAAGCCAAAATAATAAAAATTTGGAGATTTGAAGAGTGAGCTTATTCAGACTGGGATAATCTATAAATGGACTTGATATCTCAGCTCATCTCTGAAGAAAAAAAACAATGAATGCAGAACAGAAAAAAAGGAAAATTCACTTAAAAACAACTTTATGGGAATTCTTAGACATAAAGGAGATTTTTTTAAGAGTGACAGCTGTTAAGTTTTGAAATTGGGTTGTTTACAGAGGTAATTCTCTTGTGTAGATCTACTTCTCTGGAGTAATCTATTGCAAACTAGAAAGTTTTTAGGATCTTTTAATAGATTTCTGTCTAAAATGACTACATCTAATTGTGCCAAATAGTAAAAAAGAACGTCAAAATGATGTTTCACCATTGTCTACACAATAAAGTATCTTAGCATGTAATTCAAGGTCCTTTGCAAAACTAACTCCCAGCTAACTCCATAACTTTACCATTCTTGTCCCACATGCAGCCTGAGTTGTGGTCCAGGGTTTTTTTGACTGGGTTCTGTGGATCTCTGGTGTCCCTTAGCATAAAGCATCTAGTGTTAAAATTTTTTCATGGTGAAACAAGTTTGAGAAATGTTTAATTCCATGTCCCTAACCCTTTACTGGATTTCTTTTTTTTTTTTTTTTTTGACAGAGTCTTGCTCTGTCACCCAGGCTAGAGTGCAGTGGCACGATCTCAGCTCACTGTAACCTCCACCTCCCAGGTTCAAGCTATTCTCGTTCTTCCATCTCCTGAGTAGCTGGGATTATAGGCACCCACCACCACAGCTGGCTACCTTTTGTATTTTTAGTAGAGATGAAGTTTTGCCATGTTGGTCAGGCTGGTCTCAAACAACTCCTGACCTCAAGTGATCCTTTCGCTTTGGCCTCCCAGAGTGCTGGGATTACAGGCATAAGCCACCACGCCTAGCCCCCTTACTGGATGGATATTCATGAGATACATTAACCCAATTAGAGTTTCTGAAAAATTCTACAGCAAGAAGCCATTATAATAGTTTACCAAACTTACTTGACCAGGAAATTTTTGAAGTGGCAGACTATGGGTTAACATTATGAGGGACATTTGTACTTCCCAGAATACAGTTTGCAAAGTGCTGCCTAACCATTATAATGCTTAGAATTCCTTGAATGTTGCTCATGCCATTTCTGCCAGGAATAATTTAATTTACTCAGAAAAAGCTGCTATGCCCAAAAAGAAAGCCACACAAGATGGGGAGAACTTGTGGAACTAATTCTGTAATTTAAACACATGTCTACCTGCCCTATGAGGTGTGTAATCATCTCTACTTTGTAGTTGGAAGCATAATCTTAATATATAAGTGTTCTGTATTTTTTCTTTATATTTGACTAAATTAAATCTCAGGATTTTGTGTCATTTACATTTTAGTCTTTGAGATAGAAATATTCAGAATCAAGAGATATGTGTAAACAATTTATGAGTGGAGTGATGGAATGATATTTGAAAAAAGTAGTTTCCATGAAGTAGATAGTACTTGGTATGTTCAAAAGTCTCACTTGCTAAGTTTTGCAGCTTTGCAACATTTATTCAAATGAGTGCCAATGATTGAAAGAGCAACATACTTTTAAATTAATAAAACAAAATAAAAATCTTCCTTGGTGAACAGAAATGACCTTTGTTGACATAGGCTTGTGTGCTTATTTAGGAAAGTGGCAAATGGATGAAAAATTTATATTGATTACTCATTACTTTGTTTTTTTCTCTAAGATGTCCATAAATTGTGTCATTCATTCATTCACTAGCTTTTTCAACTTAGTGTTGGGAGCCATTTCCCATAGGTTTCTAATGTTTCTGCACATCTTGTGAGCAGAGGCACTGACAGCCTTTTTTCCTGAATAATCTTTTAAAAGATATTTGATAGTGAAAACAAGATAGAGATAGTATCTACTTCTGGACACAAACTTCTGGACACAAACTTCTGGAGCAGATTCAGTCCAGCATACCATAAATAATGTCTTCCTTCAGAGCAAAAGTCGGACAGGTTTTCTTGCAGCCCAATTGTTTATTGGACAGGTTTTCTTGCAGCCCAATTGTTTATAATAAAAGATTGGGGTTTCCTAGCTCAGGGTTTCTCAGCTCAAACTCATGATGTGAGTAGCATCTACCTAGGGTGCTCCATATAACTCCCATGGGACTTGAGGGATAGGGGGAGCAACATGAAAATTGAGCCCAGGGTGCTGACTACATCATGAGTAATAAAGTTCTTTGTCTCTGACCCAGGCGACTTGTGTCTTCTGCCAGTATCCAAGAAACATGGCAGGCTAACTTGTTGGCTTGCGAAGCTTAGTAAAAGAGCCTTAACAGTTCTTTGCCCAGGTTTTTTTTTTTTTTCTTTTTTTTTGGATGCCATCAGGCTTGTCTTGGATTGGGGCCCCTGGTGCAAATCATTGCTGGATGGCAAGCATGAGGCAGAGGTCAAATCTGGAGGGAAAAGCAGTACTGGCCTAAGGCAAATCAGATACATTATCAAGGGGCCAGGCGTGATGGCTCACACTTGTAATCCCAGCACTTTGGGAGGCCGAGGCTGGTGGATCACCTGAGGTCAGAAGTTCGAGACCAGCCTGGCCAACATGGTGAAACCCCGTCTCTACTAAAAATACAAAGATTAGCCGGGCATGGTGGCACGTGCCTGTAACCCCAACTACTTGGGAGGCTGAGGCAGGAGGATCACTTGAACCTGGGAGGCAGAGGTTGCAGTGAGCCGAGATTGTGCCACTGCACTCCAGCCTGGGTGACAGAGTGAGACTCCGTCTCAAAAAAAAAAAAAAAAAAAAGGAAGAGAGAGACATTATCAAGGGAACAGGATTGACCTGATATTATCCAAGGAAAGCTACCTAACCTGGGTTCAGAGCAGAACTGAATGAACAGACAAAGTTAGAAATGAGTAGGCATCTGAGGTTAGGATGGCTTGTATTCCAGACAGATGTGGTCAGAAATAGGTTCACAGAAAGTAACTCTTGATTCCTTTCTGCTCTACGGCACGGCTATTAACACAGATTGGACTTTTTTCCTTCCTCCAAAAGTGACCCATGGGTAAGACTTTTAGTTCTTAAGTTGCCAAGTCCTTGGGCTGTTCTAGCCCGATGCCAGGCCCTAGTCATTATCACTACCAGTGTTTAAGGGAGGATGATGTTCTTGGTCTATTGGGGAACACTGGCTCAATCCATCTTAGAGTGTGTTGGTTCTTGGTGTCTGATTGTCTAGGCTGTTTCACAGAATAGTTTTCTGCTCCTGGGACCAGTCATCCTTGGGGTAGGGTTGGAGGTATTGGACTCTGGACCTTAAGAAATCACTCTGGACAAATTTTTAAAAAGTCAAGTTGATAGTGGTGTAAATAGTAACAAATTTCTAAATGATGTGTCATTCAGTTTTCTCAGCACAAACAGTTACAGTTCCCCTAGGAATTTGGAACTGTTGGCCATGCTCTTTCTAAAGGGGGAAGTGGTTAAAATAGCAGCAGTTTGTCCAAGCTGGCAAGCTAATGCAGTGGTGGCTACCTCTTTGTACTCATAAATAGACTTATAAAAATGAATATGCCACAAAACGCAATGGCTATGGTGTAATCACATGAAAGTTTATAGAGAAAACTCTCCAACTATTTCAGACTCTTAATTTTGGCTTGATTTATAGTGTTCTTCTAAATGATTGGTCAACTATTCCATCAACATTATTGGTGGGATTTGTCAGAAATTTTTTTAATGACTCTTAGGGGAATATGTAGGAGTGGTTTAATTATCTTCAAAATGTACAATGTCATATGCTGCCTTTCAGTTTGATTATTCTTAAGTTCAGTGGGAAATATGCTTCTGAAAGTTGAATTTGGAATAAACAGGACAAAAATGAGCGAATGTGGGCTGGAAAACTCTCAAAGCAAAGTACAGGTCCTGGCCCCAGGGCAGAACAGGCTGTCCTAAACCAAGTTCAGAAGGAGGTGTGGAAATTGAAGGGCAGAGTTGGAAAGCAATCTGGGGGAAGCAGGTAGCACGATGTGGAATCTGAAATGCTGGGCCACATGGATTTCAAGGACAGCTGGTTAACAGGGAAAAGCAGTACTGGCCTAAGACAAATAAGAGACATTATCAAGGGGCCAGGCATGGTGGCTCACACCTGTAATTTCAGCACTTTAGGAGGCCGATGCAGGCAGATCACCTGAGGTCATTGCATTAGTGCTAGAATGCAAAAGAAGAGTTTGGCTTGTTGGTAGAGAGACTGAGAAAAGCTAATGTGAGTAAAAGGGATTCAGGCATATTGGCAGCTCAGGGAAGGTAGGATAACTGTGACAAAAACAAAACAGCAGACAGGGAGTGTCTCACCAGACTATTTTAACAAAGCAAACCAGGTGGAGACAGAGCTACTAATAACCTGCTAAATTATAACCCAATGTGTTCTGGAATTGGGTGGGACTGTGCCTGGTAATGGCAGTGATGAAAGAAGTAACTGGAGCAAGAATGGGTCTGTTTGTATCCCCCTGCTTTGGCTGGAGGACAAAATTCCCTTTACTTGTATGGTCTCACTAGGCTTGTGTTGGTCAAGAGCCTCTCAACCATTCCCAAGGAGCGTATGAGCAAGAGTAGAGCTAAGAGGTAAATCCAGTGATTCAGAGATAAGGTTTGGGTATCCTACCAAATGGAAGGGCCGGAAGTATCAGAAGTTCTGGGGTGGAATCAGGGTAAGACTTTCTTCCTTCCCTCATTCATTCAGTGTATATTATGTAGAGGTTCTATGCTAAGTTTTTGTGACTACCAAGATGCGAAGACATAGCCCCTGTCCTCCAATAATTTAGTCTTTTAGGTAAGCTAGATAAGAGGATGATAATCCAGTGTGGTGAGAACCATGATAAAGATAAATACAGGGCTCTGCAAGAGCATGCAAGCTGCTGGTGGGGAGCATAGATCATGAAAGATGATTTCCTGGAGGAGGTGATGATTGAGCTGTGTCAAAAAGGATGAGTAGGAGATAGGTGGGTAATGATGGAGCTTATTCTAAACCAGGGTTTGTGCAAATCCTGAGAGCTGGAAGAGCGTGATGCAGTCAGGAACCCTAAGTATTTCAGGGCTGCTGAGGCTGGAGAGTCATAAGGAGCATTTTGTATGTCATAATTTCTCTGCTATGGTGAGAAATGCAACCACTCACTTTTAGGTCACTCAGACCAGCTCCAATAATGAGCAATAGTGGCTCTCTTAATTTTCTGTGAGCCCTTTCCTAGGCAAGCTTCCCTTCATTGGAATTCCTGTCTTCTTACCAAGAAACAGAGTCTAAGTTCTTTCTGGACTGGCGGGGGTGGAGTGGTGAGGGGGAGTTGAAATTACCTCTTTTTTGCACATAGACCTACATGCTGAGATTCTAGCACTCCTCCCACTCGGGTTTTTGGAACTGGGTCACATACTGGCATACCCTGGTAAGCTCATGAAGACTCTTTCCTTAAGCCCTCCCCTTAGCAGAAAGAGATGGACTCATGGCTGTCTAACTAAATAGCAGACTCTGGAGCATGCAATTAGAACAATCTTTGGGTACTTTCACCCCTGGAGGACTATCCCTTAGGTCCTACAGTTTGGGGGTTGAATTTATATTCAGCATTTCATTTTCTTGCATAAAGATGTTATAGAAAATGAAAATGTCGTGTTTTTTAGTGCTGCTTAGATATTATCTATGGTGATGGATTGTTGCTATGAATATTTGAGTTGCTATGAATGCTTGAAGAGGCAAAGTGTGTCATAGTGAAAGTGCCAGAATGTTGTGTTAGCTACCTGACTGATGCTTCTGGTGCTAAAATGCAATTAATGAGGCTTGCCTTGCCCACCTCATGTGGTTATTTGAAAGATTAAATTACAGAATCTATGTGAAAATGAAGTGTCAGTAGAATGCTATCCAAACAGAAGATGTTATTATTTGAGTTGCTTCTGGGGGGAAAAAAGAGCGCATTTTTCTTCTGAAATGTATCTTTTAAGTAGGAATGAGTTACCATGGTATTAGAGACACTTCAATACAAAATTGACAAATAAATGGAAAAAAATTTATGAAATGTCATTTAGAGCTGTTTTTTAATAGTGTCTCAATGCATTGAATAGCATTTAAGGCTCTTTTTCCTATCTGTATTTAAGGGCTCTAACTGCAAATTGATAGATATTTGATTCTGTAATTCCAGATATTTTGAACATTGAAATAGGTAGCACTTTTGTGAAAGATAATTGCTCTGAAAGAGAGTTTTAGCTTTGACTGAGAGAAAGGTATTGGTAATTTCCAAGAGCACTTTAAAAAGTGGCTGCAGAATTCAAACAGAAAGCCATCAAGATCAGGATTAGTGGAAGCAGAAGGAGTGAGCAACAGGAGTACAGCGTCTGTTCTAATAGTTTAAATGTGCAAGGGAGATGAGAAGTGAAGAAATAGAAGGAAATGGGGAGAGATTTGCAAGACGCTTATTATCTTTCAACAAAGGGTGGTGCCTGTTGCACATGTGTTACAGAAAGGGCATAAATCTTCCTTTCAACAATGATCAAGGTCTGGGATTAAATATCTGCTCCAAGCTCCTTCTTTCCAGTCATCATCCCTCCCTCCCCACTTGCAAGGCTGTTGCAAACTTCCAGAAGGAGTCCCTGGGTGTGTTTCGCAGGAAGAAGGAATGTCCTCCTCTCAGAATAACTCAGAGAGCAGTGAGACATTGACTTGGGACTTGGGAACATTCAAGAAGAAATGGCTACAGCAGAGAAATTTATTTTTTTCTGAGTTTCATGTCCTGACTAGAGAAAGAAAACTGATTATAAGGGCCGTAGAGGTGACCTGCTGCCACAGAAACCTAGGTGTAGGGTAGGGTGAAGGTTCTTTGTCCCTCCATGCTTAAGGCTATGCCTTGCTTGCACACAGTGGGAAGCACTAGACTTGATTTCTCAAGAGTATTATTTCCAATAATATTTCTATAAATAGGAAAATATGAGAAATGAAGTTAGCCGTTTCACTGAAGAAGCAGTTTCCTATTTTTTTTAACAAAACCATATAAATGTACTAGTGTCATACTAGTGCTATAAAAGAAAGCAAGAAAATTATAAAGCTCTTGAATATTTAGTGTGGCTGGGATATATCACATTGATACTCTGTTAATCTGATGTTTTCAATTAAGCCTTCCTAATTGGTGCTCACAGATAATCTAATTCTATTTATATGGGGAATAAGTTTGAATACCTTCTACTAATACACCCATGTCCAAAATACTTTTTCAAGTGAAAAGTCACATGTACATTATGAAAATTCTCTTTCAGATACATTAGTTGTTAAATTCTAGAACTAAAATACTGAATTTATTGCTTTCTCAAAACAGTATTTAGTTTTATGAATAAGGTACAGTAGTATGTCAATTGTAGTACATTGCAGTAATGAAACACCTGCTACTCAGATAATCTAAAATATGCAACTAAGGACTTTTAACTTTCCATTTTACTGTGTTAGGAAAGGAGGCCAGGTATTGCCTATATAATTTCATACTTAGCAAAACTTGTTTTGAGGCTAGTGTGATAATATATATGTTAAATAGATATTTCTTGCTATCTGGGTGTGGTGAGATGAATGCCTGGAGAGTAACTGGTTTTTTCTGTTGGCTCAGGGGCTTGTATCTGCCTGTTCTGGAAGGGTGAGTCTGAAGCACTGGGTGCTTTTCTATTCTTTCCTGCTGCAGAGTGGTTCTGAAACAGCTAATCTAACTTTAGAATATATACAAAATTGAAAAAACAAGCAAGCAAATAAAAACTCTTGGGAGATTAGGGCATGCACAGTATTTTAAATACATGTTAAGGAGGAGCAAGAGCTGACTGTGGTTTATTAAGCACATTAAGAGACTTTGAGATCCTTTCAATTAGTATAGAATCCGAGACTGGACTTTGTGGAGTTTCTTTTTCTTAAAAACTTTTTAAAAAGTAAGCTTTAAAAAATTGAAGTAGAACCCACATACTAAATATCAAAAGCACATGTTTACTTACTGAGATGGACACTTAGATCATTGAATCGTACCCTTTTGTTTCCCTAATATCAGCATTTCAGGCTCCAAATTTCACTCACAGCACAGTTTCGGTTGCATCTCATACTTTTTGATATACCGTATTTTCTGTTATAACTGAGCTCAAAATTTTTCTTGTGAGTAATTCTTTGACCAATGGGTTATTTAAAAGTGTGCTGCTTTTTACCCAAACATCTAGCCCTTTTCGAGTTATTTTTATTATTGATTTCTATCCAAATACCATAAGATTAATGATTTTGATTCTTTGAAATTTTTTGAGACTTGATTTATGGCCCACCACTTTGTCAACTTTGGCAAATGTTTAATATGCACTTAAGAAAATGTGTATTTTTTTTCTGCTTCTCTTCTTTACTGATACAGATATATTCAAATCTAATTGTGATGACCCATTTATCCTTTGATTCTGTCAATTTTTGCTTCAAGTACTTTGAGGCTATTACTATCATTTATTAGATGTATGCAAATTTATAATCATTAAATCAATTTAGTAGATTGACACTTTTATCATTATAAAATATTCACCACCTTCAGTAATATTTCTTTTTTTCTGATGTTAGTATGGTAATAGCAACTTTCTCTTGTTTTTGCATTGAATATGCCTCTCCAATATTTTATTTTTAATTCTTCTATGTCTTTATGTTTAAGGTGTGTTTCTTATAAACAATGCTGGGTTTTATTTTTTAATCCAGTGTGATGGTTTTCTTCAATTGGAAAATTGCATCTAAATTGCTAATATATTTGGGTTTAAATCTATCATCTTATTATCTGTTTTCTGTTTGTTCTTTGTTGTCTAAATTTTCTCCCCTTTCTTACCTCTTTTGAATTATTTTTATGTCTATTTTCTCCTCTATTAGTAATTATTTATGTATTATTTTACAATATTTTCTAGTGGTTGTCATCAACATTACAACAGGAATTCTTGACTTGATAGAATCTACAAAACAATACTTTTACCACTTTCTGAACAATGTCAGGACATCAGAACACTTTGATTTTATGTACTATACTTCTGCATTTTTCTTTATTTTCATATATATGTGTGTATATTTTATGTATGTGTGTGTATTTTAGTCCTTCTCCCTTAAGAATATTATTGTTTTCTACAGTTATAATTATTTATAGTTACCCTTTACATTGCTTTTCATTCTGTCTTGTGTTTCTCTATTTCTACCTGGGATTATTTTCTTTTCCTCTGAATAACTATTTCTTTTAATGCTGGTTTGCTAATGATGAATTCTCTTAGTTTTTGTTTGTTTAAAAATCTTTTTGTTTCTTCTTTCCTTTTTTAAAAAGAACTTTACAATTTTCATACCACAAAAGCCACTTTCTCCTTCACTTTACTTTTTCCTGTTTCCTTCACTTTAAAAAAATTGTGGTAAAATACTCAACATAAAATTTACCGTTGTAACCATTTTTAAGTGTGTAATTCAGAAGTGTTAAATATAGTTACGTCGTTGTGCAACCAATCTCCAGAATGTTTTCATCTTGCAAAATTTCTCCTTTACTTTTGATGATTATTTTTTCTGGGCATAGAAATATAGCTTGAAAGTTATTTTCTTTCATAATTGATGGTGAGAAGTTAGCTGTCAGTACGATTGTTATTTGGAGGAAATATTTCATGTTTCTTGGCCATAAATGATAACTCCATTATGTGATTGTCTGTGAATCCTTTTCTTTTTTCTTTCTTTTATTTTCTTCCTTTCCTTCCCTTTCCTTCCTTTCTTTTTTTTCTTTTTTAAGATTTGGAGACTTCTTCTGTCACTCAGGCTGGAGTGAAGTGGTACCATTATAGCTCACCATAGCCTAGAATTCCTGGACTCAAGCGATCTTCCCACATAAGCCTCATGAGTAGCTGGGACAACAAGCATGGTCACTGTACCTGGCTGTGAATCCATTTCCATTGTCTTCTTTTTATGGTCATTGTATTGGTTTTTGGTTTTCAGTAATTTGGTCCTGTCCCGTGGCATGGTTAGTAATTTTTGATTGAATGTTGGATATTAGGTATATAAAATTGTTGACATTTGGATGATTTTATACTCCTTCCAGAGAGGATTTTCTTTCTGTTGGTAGGCAGTTAGTGTAAGGGTAGATCACCTTGATTTAATCAATGATTAAGATGATGTGATGGAATTTAGGCCCATGTAAGGTCTGGCATATTTTGGTTTGTTCTTAATCCTAGGACATAGCCTTTCTGGGGTCTAACTTTAAGCCAAGGCATTTACCGTGATGGTTCTTAAACATGAGTTTTTATTTTCTCATCCTTGTGAACTTGCTGAAAGCTCTGAGCTTGAAATTTGAAAGCTCTGCTTGGCCACTAGGCCCTGTGGTGCTTCAGAATTGGCAAATTTATCAGGGGGCAACGTGGAGGAGAATGTTGAATTCGCACTTATGTACTTTTCTTCTTCCTGTGATCTTGGCCCTTTAAGTATTTACTACCTGAGTTGCCTCCTAGTGGGTTCAAATAACCAATGTTTTAAAATAGAATTTTATCCAGCATCTCGGTGAGAGTGTCTGTCTGATACATAACCTGTAGATGAATGTCCTCTGGAATTTCCTTAGGACAGATTAAAACTAAAGTATGCAGATTCTCTATCTAGAAATTTAGGTCTGATCAGGACTTGTGGGTGGCTGTTCACCTCTCTGGAATCTGCCATCACTAAGTTTATATTTCAGTGGGAAAATGGGCAAAGGACACTAATTAATATTCCACAGTAATAATATGTAGGTGGCCAGGAAATCCAGAGACAAATGTTCAACCTTAATAAATGGTAAGAAAACTGAACTTGAAGCAAGGAGATGATTTTCCTCCATCAGATTAGGGTAAAAGGATCGATTTTCTTATTGGTGGGAATATAAATTTACCCAAGCTATATTAACAATAATGATCACTGACATTTACTGAGCACTCACCGTGTGTCATGAGCTGTTCTGAACTCTTCATATGTATCATTTATTCTCATAACATCACAAAGTAAATGAGATTGCTATTAATCTCATTTTCAGAAGAAAAAACTGATGTTGAGACAGTTAAACAATGTGCCCAAGATCACTCAGATTGTCAGTAACTGCACTGAAATTGGGACCCAGGGAGCCTGAATGGAGTGTCCACACCCTTGTCTACTAACTTAGCCTCTCAATTCTATTTCTTCGGCTTCATCCTACAGACATGGTCAGACACATGTACAAAAAGGCATGTACGGAAAGGTTCCCTGTAATACTGCCTGCAATAGTTGAAAGCTGGGAACAGACTCAATGTGCATTCATACGGAAATGTAAAAATGAAAGCATCCACGTAAAATATCCAAACAGTGGAATACTCTGTACCAGTTACTAAGAATAAGGTAGATCTAAATTCACTAACATGGAAAAATCTTCAAGATATAGATTTAATTTTAAAAAGATTAAGGCAAGGGATGGTGGCTCACACCTGTAATCTTAGCACTTTGGGAGGCTGAGGTGGACAGATCGCTTGAGCCCAGGTGTTGGAGGCCAGCCTGGGCAACATGATGAGATGTCGTCTCTACAAAAAAATACAAGAATTAGCCGGGTGCGATAGCACAGGGCTGCATCCCAGCTACTTGGGATGCTGAGCTGGGAGGATTACCTGAACCCAGGAGGTCAGGGCTGCAGTGGGCCATGTTCATGTCACTAAACCACAGTCTGGGTTTGACCCTGTCTCAAAAAATTTTTTAAAAAAGGTTAAAAAACATATTAGTAAAAAAACTGTGTAATTGGTATATATAGAGATAGAAATGTCCTTATTGATATACACATGGAATTGTTAATAGTGATTTCCTCCTAAGAGTAGGGTTTGTAGGTGGTAGGAGGGAGAATTTTGTATTTTAACTTATGCTCGCCTAGTATTATTTGTACTTTTGTATATTGAGAACATATTACTTTTGTGTTATTTAAAAAATATTTTATTGTACAAGTTTTAAACATACACAAAGAAGGAAATAGTGTAATGAATATCCATATATGCATCATCTAGTGCATGCAAAACTCATCAGTTTTAACTCACTTACTTCACATATAACCTACCTTTCTTTCAATGCTTTACTGCTCCTAAAAGGCTTTCAAGCAAATCCCAGACAGCATATCATTTTACTCCTAACTCAGTATGCCTCCATAAGTGTTACAGAACTTTTATTACATAACCACAGGACCATCATCATACCTTATGAATTGACAATATTTTTTGGTATCATGTAATACTCAGTCTATAATCAAATTGCCCCAGTTGGCTAAAAAATATCTTTTTATAGGTAGTTTGTTTAAAACAAAATTCAAATAAAATTCTCACATGATGCTTAGTTGTTAGATCTCTTTTGTCTCTTTTAGTCTAGAACAGTTCCCTTCACATTTTTTTCATACCATTGACTTACTTGTAAGTTATTGATTATGAAAATAGATAATTCAAACATAGATTCCCATAGATAAATTATATGGCAACCCATGTTACACATTAAATCTTATGGAACAAAGGCATTCTAATCCTACTTGTAAGTATTTATTTCCCCCATCATTCATCAATACTGTACTTGTCAATTCACCAGCATTTTTTGAGTGCCTAAGATGGTTTGAACAAAACACATTTTAAGGGAATATTAGCAGAGGGGAGGAAAAAATACAAAAGAAAATAGAGTCACCAAACTTTTAGGCTCATTAAGTGTAAGAACAGGACTAATTTTAAAGTTATACTATTTTACTCTAAATTAAAAATTCGGTTTATCAATTTCATAGTGAAAACGGTTATAAATGTATTTTTGTGTGGAATTAAGCATCTAATTTTTTTGTAAACCACCTTCCTCTCTCCTTTCTTCCTTCTTCCTTCCTTCCTCCCTCCCTTCTTTCCTTCCTTCCTCCCTTCTTTCCTTCCTCTCTTTCTTTCCCTCCGTTCCTCCCTGCCTTCCCTACCTACCTCCCTGTTCCTTCCTTCCTCTCTTTCTCTTTCTTCTTTCCTTCTCCCTTTCTTTTTTCCTCTCTCTTCTCCCCTTCCTTCCTTCTCTCCTTCCTTCCTTCCTGCCTTCCTGCCTTCCTTCCTGCCTCTCTTCTTTTTTTGTTAAATTTTAACTACAGTTAGAAGTCATTGGTGTGGAATTCAGCATTTTTTCTAATGTATTATAATATATTTTAAATATTTTATCTTTGAAAAGATCAGATAGTTTAAGAACGTTTGAAAAAGGGCAAGTTGACATAATTACAATCTACCCAGAATTATTGAGGATAATTTACATGTATTCAATGCATAATAAATAAAGCTGTGCATCATTGTTTACAGCATTTGAGAGGGAATGCCAAGATGGAACAGCATTACTCTTCTCAATCCAAGGGGACATAATTAGCACTAATAGGGGGGAAAATAGCAAATGAGAGCAGAAGCTCAATATGATATCAGGGAAAATATCCTAATGGACATATTGATCAGTTAGTGGGAAATTCCCAAGAGAAGAAATGTTAATGCAATTGAAGGATGTAATTGAGAAGGCAGAAAACATTTATGCCTGGAGGAGGCATAAATGTACTGTTTGTAATTCTCTACACAATCCTGCACAGGTTGATTACTTGTTAGAAAATTTCATCTTTATTCTGATTATAGATAAAAACTAGCATTGTTAGATATATTCTTAGTGAAGGAATGTCTAGAAAAAGAACAGAATCATTAAAGCTAGGCTTTGTTTTCATTTCTCTTGCTGGTGTTAGAATGTGCACTCTAGAAATTCCCAAAGGAGGCTCATATTTCAGTGATTCACATTCATTCACTTCAATATTATGAAATTTGCTTCATTACAATATTATGATGATACTACAGACATTTGTATAATAAGGTGCATTGAGTGCATTAGCAAGTTGGAAATAGTATACGATTAAGAAAACCGTAGCCAAGTTGATAGCTGTTTACACTAAAAATGTACTCCAGTAATCTAAATCAATCTGTATTAATTTAACTTTGGCTCTCGCTGGTAGAAATAAGTTTGTACAGTAACACAATGCTTTCTGTGATTGATGTTGACTAAGAAGGAGAGAAGTTAGACAAACTCTTAGGAGCTTTCTATTATCATAGTAATCGAGTTACTTGTCCAGAAAATTCTGGTCTACAAAATAACAGGTTATCTTTTATTACTAAACACAGTCAATTTTTCTATTGACTCTCTTCTTATATTATCTGGTGGAAAATTTTAAGCTATAGAGAGAGCTGAAACACCTTCAGAAGTTCACCAAAGCCCTTTTAATTAAGCTTGGACACTGCAACCAGGGGTACAATGCATAATTATTTCTAGTTTGTGTTAGCTGAATCAAATTTTTTACTTAATAAGAGAGACAAATTTAGGACTGAATAATTATTTAGCTTTCATAGGTTAGAACATACATTTGAATTACTCAGATTTACTGTATCCAAGTTAACTTCTTAAGATCTTATTTTGCTTTGTGCTGCATTGACATGACCAAAGCATTTAGAATTTAAATCAAGTTTCCAAGGCAGGGTTAAATGCAAAACCTATAATGATTTTTTAATAGGAGCGAGGGTTATTGTGAAAGGTCACAAACTAATTATCGGGAACTGCCTACCTAAGTACACTCATTATACGGGCACTACACCCATCAGAAGATGTATTTGTTTATGTAAACTTGCTGACCATAGTCTAGGACACATCTATTCAAATGATGCAAGGTACTTTCTTATTTGAGAAATGAACACAGCAAGCAGTTGATCTTGGTCCTGGAATTTGTGAAGAAAGCCTGGAAATAGGATTTGAAGTGTATCACCAAGGTAAATGAATCAACTCGGAAACATTCGGCAGATGTCCAAAGAAAGTCTATTATATGAAACAGCAATCTTCATATTTGGCAAAAATAAATTCAAGTGAAAGGCACCTTAGTGAACAGATAATTTGCTACACAGTGTCAGGTTTTCCCTCTTTCCCTGTACCATCCAAGCACTGTGCATAATCTCTTTTATGTCAGAATGTCTGATTCACAGGATGTTCATAAATCAAAACCGTAGTCCCATCCAGTAAACCTTTTTCTCTCTGGGCATAAAGCCATATTCCCTACAGATTTCAAAGCATATATTTCTACAATTATAGAGTTACATCTTTTTCTTTAGCAATATGTCTACTAAATTATATTCATGATACAATAGCGTTGAAGTAGGAGGCAAAACTCAACTCTGGAGGTGGGGCTTGGACAGTGGAACAAATTGAGGACTAGCTAAAAAGAGTCCAGGGCAGAAGCACCACCCCATAAGACTTGCCCACCAGGGCCATAAACTGCCCATTAATTGGTATACAAGTACAAGTGGGTATGAATGTGAGTGCAGACTGTGTCTGAGCTGCTACTCTGGGCACACTGCCCATAGGGTAGCCTTGATCCACAAGGAGCAGTACCTCTGCTGCTGCTGTACACTGTTGCTTCAATAAAAGTTGCTGTTTAACACCAAGGGCTTGCCCTTGAATTCTTTCCAAGGGCAAAGCCAAGGACCCTCCCGAGCTAAGGACCTTCCTGGGCTGAGCCTCAATTTTGAGGCTTACCTGTCCTGCATCACTTTTAAGCTAAAACTTCAGAAGAGTGGACTCCTCATCCAGGATCCCTGTATCAAGTCCTTCTCAAATTGGTTCAAGACTCTCTTGCTAAAGAATAGCAATTTATCATTTAACTGCTTCAAAAACTGTGGTAATGGCCTGGCATGGTGGCTCATGCCTGTAATCCAAGCACTTTGGGAGGCGGAGGTGGGCAGATCACTCGAGGCCAGGAGTTCAAGACCAGCTTGGCCAACATGGCGAAACCCTGTCTCTACTAAAAACACAAAAATTAGTGGAGCGTGGTGGCACATGCCTGTAGTTCCAGCTACTCAGGAGGCTGAGGATTGCTTGAATCCAAGAGATAGAGGTTGCAGTGAGCAGGATTGGGGAACTGCACTCCAGCCTGGGCAACAGAGCGAGACTCTGTCTCGAACAAAACAAAACAAAGCAAAACAAAAAACTGTGGTAATTTAACATTTTACTTTTCACTAAAGTGCAAAATAAGACTGTTAGTGACTTGATTTAAAACAGCACATAACAAGATGTTTTCAGAGATAGCTTGCTTCTGGTTTTTAGGGCTGGATATTTGTATGTTCCTGTAAGGGCTCAATAGTCTTGGAAATGTCACTTCTTAGATTATACAAAGAGTGTCATTCCAAATCTCCATTTACTTTAGGGTTTGCAGATTGTTTAGAAGTTAGGAAGTTGATATGAATGTTAATAATTTTTAATATTAGTTAAATAAAGTTAAAACTTCAAGTGATATTTGCTGTTTGTAGTTTGGAAAAACTTTTTTTGTGTGTGTTTCATTTGCTTTTAATAGCATTACTGAGGTATAATTGACATACAAGAAACTTCATATATTAAGTGTGCAATGTGATGTTTTAGCTTATTTATATACCTATGAAACCATTACCACAATCATAATAGCGAACATACCTGTGACACTCCAAAATTTCCTTATGCCACTTTGTAATTCCTCCTCTCTTCCCTCTTTCCCATATCCCCGAGAAATCACTGATCTGTTTTCTGTGACTGTGTATTAGTTGGTATGTCTTCAGATTTAAGATACAGGGATTTAGCTAGTATGAACTATTTTTGTCTGGCTTCTTTCAAGCAACATAGTTATTTTGGATTCACCTATGTTGTGTGTCTCAATGAGTCATACTCCATGATATGGAATTGTACTCCATGATATGGACACACTACATTTTGTTGTCTTTTTTGGGTTGTTTTCAGCTTGGGCTATTATAATAAAGCTGCTATTAACATTCTTAGATAAATCTCAGTGTGGGAATGTACTTTCATTTCTCTAGGGTAAATATTTCGATATAGAATGGTGAGGTCCTATGGTTTATGTTTAATTTTTCAAAAGCTGCCAACTTGTTTTCCAAAGGGATTGCACCATTTTACATTCTTACTGGTAGTGGAGGAGAGTTGCAATTGCTCCATTATCTTTGCCAACGTTTGATGTGGTCAGTCTTTTTAGTTTTAGCCATTCTAGGAGTTGTGTAGTGGTAACTTACTGTGGTTTTAATTTGCATTTCCCTAATGACTAAAGATGTTGAACATCTTTTCATATGCTTATCTGCCATTCATCCACCTTCTTTGCTGAAATGTCTGTTCAAATATTCTGACTATTTTAAAGTAATTATATGGCTTGGGTTTTATTTCCTGTCAAGCTTTGAGGGTTTAAAAAATATATTCTTTATATTTTCTCTAAGTATGTGGCATTCCTTTTTTTCCCTCTTGGCAGTGGATTTTTAATAACACAAGTTTTAAAATTTGACAAAGCCAATTATCTTAGTCTATTGGGGCTGCTATAACAAAATATCATAGGTTGGGTAGCTTATAAACAACATGGCTGTATTTGTCACAGTTCTGGAGGCTGGAAAGTCCAAGAACAAGGCACCAGAAGATTGGATGTCTGGTGAGAGCCTATCTTCAGGTTCATAGATGGTGCTGTCTTGCTGTGTTCTTACATGGTGGAAGGAGCAAGCTAGATGTCTAGGTCCTCTTTCATAAGGGCACTGATCCCAGTCATGAGGGCTCTGCCATTATGATCTAATCACCCCTCAAAGGCCCTATTTCCTAATATCATTATCTTGGAGGTTAAAATCCCAATATATGAATTTTGGGAGGACACACACATTTAGATCACAGCACCAATTTATCGATTTTTAAAGATTTTTAAATTGTGTTTCTGGTGGTTTAGCACCTTTGAGCTTCTCAGTGATGTCCTTGGTCCAGTGCCACACAGGACTTACAGAGAATAGACATTGAGAATAGGTATACTTAAGACATGAGGACATTAAGCATCTCTACTTTGGTCTCTAGGCACAAAGCCAAAAAGGAAGAGATGCATCCTCCCCTTTCAGGAGGAAGTACACCATGGCTTTGGCACAATGTAGCTTCCAGAGATTTCTCACATTTAGCATCATGACAACTCAGCATCATGAGGCATGGCTACTGCAGATGTAGGGTCTCTGTGGCTGCTTCTTTGCAGGTAGTGGAAGCAGAATAGATTTGCTCCTGAGGACTCCCAGGTAGAAGCAGAGAGATTTCAAGAGAATCTGGGAATCCCAAAATTGTGACTGAGGGGACAAAGTCAGAAGAAATACGAGTTGTTACTATGAATGTGCCTTAATTCTGTTCTCTAGGTGGGTATTATATGGTTAAATATGGGCAACATACTCTGATTAGGTTAATTTGAAATATTATATTTTAAATCCAATTTAATGAGGTATGAGAAAGAAAAAAGATGGTAAAATCAACTGCTCATCAACATGTCTTTATTTTTAAAAAGCCTCTTGTTTTGCACAAAAATTATTTCCTTGCTGTTTAACTGTTTTCAGATGATGAAAACTTTGCTTTGACTTTTAACTGCAAATTAATTCCAAAGCTCTTACAGGTCTGTAAATGGTAAAGAATGCAGAGGACCAGATTAAAAAAAAAATTGTCTACCTTTAAGTTCATGTTGGTGTATAACGGATTATCTTTCTATTGCTATGCTTTCCTCATTTGTTTTAGAGAAATAAAACACAGTCACTGACATGAAAATGTTAAACTAAAGAGATTTTATGTCAGAGTATACTATCGGGGGTGATAGGCTGTAAATGCTGCTACCCACTTATTTGTGAATGGGTGCAATTTAATTATCATAAACATCGATGGTGATTCTCCAAACATGTGCCACCTGGATCAAGCATTGCTTTCGTGATAAATACAGAAGTTGGCTTCACAAATCTTCATTCTGGTGACTCTCACAGTGGCCTTTAGTGCCTACAGCCCGTCAGAGTAACTAAAGGGGAAGATGGCTGCATAGAGCCTCAGGGTTGGCTAAGGAGGACACAACCTCCAGGTATCATGACCCCCCTAAAAGAAAAAATTTTATGTTGTTAGAAAACATGAATATTTCTCAAATGGATATAGTATCATATGAGAATAATAATAATACAAGTATTAAAGTAATGTCTTCTTAGAAACTTTGGGCACTATTTTCTCCAGGGGACTTCATTGATTACTCTGATATTAACAGCCATTTCCTCAAAACAGGTTTATTTTTTATTTTCATTATCTTTCTAACAGTCTTTGGATTTTTAAACTTTTCACTGGCAGCTTAAACTTAATTTTCACTGTTGAAAATGAAAGATATTATCTTTCCTTCTAAGCTATTACATTTTCCCCCCCATCTTCTTATCTCTCCTACTCTTGACAATACACTTTTTTGCTTATACCGTGGAAGAGAGGCAGAAGAGGCCCAGTCTAGAATAGAGAGCATATGAAGATTCTGGCAGGTAGAAAAGGACCTAGGAAAGTATTTAGGATTTAGCAACTTGTTTGTTTGTTGTTTACATTTCAACATGTTGATTTTCCTAGAAACTACATTTAGGAAAATCAACATGTTGAAATATAAACGACAACAGCAACAACACCCTTTTAGCCCCTCCTTGCCTTATTGTAGGTTATACCAAACTATGAGACTACTGTTCTTCTCAGGAAAGGATTATTAAGAATTATGATGTGTCTAAGATTTCACCTTAATTGCAAGCTAACAAGTGAGCCTGCTACAGTTTGATGGAGGCTGGCAGAAGACATTGGAATTCTGGGGCATAGGGTGACACTAATACCCACAGCACAGCAAGCTGTGTGAGCCATCAGCAGACTTGGGTTTGTTCCCTTTGCCCCCAAGTTCCACAGAGGTGACAGATGGGCCCAGGTAGGTTCCTTCACAGGCAGTGGGTTGAGTTATAGGAGAGGAATGCTGAGCTTAGGGAACTTGAATCTTTTCTTTTTTTTTGAGACAGAGTCTTATACTGTCACCCAGGCTGGAGTGCAGTGGTGCGGTCTCGGCTCACTACAACCTCTGCCTCCTGGGTTCAAGTGATTCTCTTGCCTCAGCCTCCCAAGTAGCTGGGATTACAGGTACCTGCCACCATGCCTGGCTAATTTTTGCACTTTTATTTCTTTTAGTAGAGATGGGTTTCGCCACATTGACCAGGCTGAACTTGAACTCCTGACCTCAAGTGATCTGCCTGCCTCGGCCTCCCAGAGTACTGGGATTATAGGTGTGAGCCACCACACGTGACCGGGAACTGGCATCTTTTATAACAGATAACATGCGTGCCTGCTTTTGCTCTGGATAGAGACATTATAACTTTCAAGTTTTGTATAACTTTACAAAAATCAATGAAAACATAGTTCAATATAAATGCCGTTAAGTGCCTTGTTTTGTGAGAGGAGTGGAAACAGGAGAGACTCATGGGGAATTGTCTCCGAACAAGGTTAAAAAGACCTATCTCCTTTCCAAAGCCAGTTGGTCAGAATTTATGTCTTTCTGAAAGCAAATAGAAGACCAATACTCAGTGGTGTGCTGACAAATGTTTAACACCTGGTTCTCTGTAAAACGGAAAAGAAAAAAAACTCTGATTTGCAGCACTGGCTGATTTCTATAGTGTAAATACTTCATCATAGCTGATTTCAAGCCACCAATAAAACATCACTGAACTTGGAGTTGGGGAGAGAGTCACAGTAATACACCATTATATAGTATTTCTGCCATATACATATAATAGACATAAATAATCTAAAGAGAATAGATAATACTATAATTTAATAAAATAAGTAGGAATTGATGAGTTAAGACTATTTATTGCCTTTCAATTACTCCTCCTGTTTGGTTAATGGAGCTCCATTGGCCTCATTCTTCAAAACCAAGTCCCTTCTGTAGCGCTGTTCTTTTTGCTCTACTACCTCATTTAAAACTCCTTTCTCTTATTTAAGGCTAATATAATATTTTATAACCTATTTATTCCTCAACACAATCTGGTTAACATAAATAAATATGATCTAACTATGTCCAACTTAGATTATGTTAGAAATAACAGAAGATAGATAATTTTGGGCATTCTCTTTCCATTGATTGTCTTCAGTAGTATGAGTGAGTGTGAGTAGAAAACATTTGACTTTTTCTGAGAATTTGATATAATCTTTCCAGATTTTTTGAGGATTATATAGAACTACCTCTGTATAGTCTGTCGCAAATCCTTAGGATATTTCATGAGCTTCAAGCTTCCAACCAAAAACAGTGCCAAGTTTCCTAATGGTGGCTAATTCAGATTCAAATACAACAAACACTTATGAATACCTATAATGTGCCACATATGAGGCTAACCAAATGATTTCACATATGTATCTTGTTTAATCCTTAAACAAAGCTATAAAGTGGGTACTAATTCCATTTTACAGACAGGGAAGCTGAGGTTAGTCTTGAGTTCTTTATATTTTGGGAAGCAAATGTGATTATTATGTGTCCCTACCATGATCAGTATATAGACATTAATTATCAAACACTCACAGCATTTCTTAGTAGGGAACCCTTGACTTAGGTAAATGAGGTTGTTCTAACGGCTCCAAGAAAGGAATTCTGTGTGAGTTGGTTCTACATTTACACTATAACAATAATTTAGAATGACACTGTGGGCCACACATCACTAAAAGTATACAAGAAAATTTCAAATGAAAGTAATTAAATAATGTGTTCATCACATAAAAAGCTGTAACTCAATTTCAGGAAAAGTCACTATCAGTATCATCATTAAAAATAGTGCCTGGATCTATGTAAGTGCACCGATGAATTTTTTTCAGGTAATTTAAACTCAGACTGCATGAAAAAAAAATCAAGCTTTTTGTAGGTGGTTATTTCATCCTGACAGAATATGTTCTCTCTCAAGAAAGAGTAAAAGGCCATAAGAAAATCAGTAAAGACTAAGTTAAGTATAGCTGCAGTGAGTTGTTCAAGATAAAATAATTGACAACTTTATTTGATAATACTAAAATAGGTGGGAAAATGAGAATTATTCACATAATTTGGTTCGTTGTACTACTGTCACCTACCTTATCAAGCAGAAAATAAATTGCTCTCTGTCCACAATTAATAAAAATGCTACAGCTGCATGGTAGGAGTCTGGACATAGATTAGCAAGGTTATGTTTAATTTGTGGGCATATGGATATCATCATTTCAGTGGCTATCTTTCACATCCATTTATATCCATCATTTCTGTGGATGTATTTTTAATGATAGATATCATCTGTCATCTAAAAGACTGTATAATGCAATAGAAAATCTGGTATATATGATTATTATTAATTATATTAATTAAAATTTATTAATTAAAATTTATTTAAATATGTGTCAGACATAATGCTAAGTAGATTCAATGCATTTTGTTATTATAATTTGAGTTCATATAATCATTGTTTTATATATATTATATATATATTTATATATATATAATATATATGAAGTTTATTGAGTCTCCATATCAGAGATATTTTGACCTCATATTGATATGGACTCTTTGAGAATTTGTTTAAAGCTATAGACCTGCTTAAGGAAAGATGCAAATATGTACATGAACATAAATGTTTGCATATAATATTAGGGGATCCATGAAATCCCTGATGCCCATCCCTGAATTTCGACCTTACGAATCCTTATTCTGCATGTCTTAGAACAGTGCTTATAGAATGTAATTGCAATCACATTTTTGTTTCCAAACCCTACTTATTTTAATTAATATTTGGCAGCTTAGAAGTTAAAGGATAGAATTTTGATAAATATGTTAATAATATTGTATGAAGAATGTATTCTTATCCTGAGGAAACAACTGGAAAATACAATATATGCCAAGAGTGTCAAATGAAGAAGTTTATAGTAAGGTAGAACTGGAAACAATTTAAATGTCAGGAGTGTAGGATAAACAGATCGTGCTATAACAAATGTCATGAAGCCATTTGAATTGGAGATGCACATTAATATTTAATGTCTATAGCATATCACTGTGTCAAAAAGCAGGCTTCTAAGCAGCATATGTACTATGTTTTGAAGTATATATATATATATACACACTTTATATATATATTTTTATATATATATGAAGTATTTAAAAAATATATATATATTTTTTTCCATAGGTATGTGGAAAAAGTCTGGGACAGTCCTTAGTTTTGTTCTTAAAATATTCAAGCTTGCTTGAGTAAAGAGATCTCATTGATGGGCTACGTAAGAAATTGTAAGAGAAATCTCCTGGGAATCCAGGAGTTGAAGCCATTATACAGCTGATGTCATGAAGTCTGGAGCTAGAGGAAGTTCTAGATTTAAGGAGGCTCCAGGGGATCAGAATTTGGAGGCTTCCCTCTAATACTCCAGTTTAATGTGACTCAGTCACACAGTGACTGTGACTCCCAGCTTCTTTCTGTTCCATTTTCAACTGGCGTGTGCATAATGCCTGCTCCCTGTAAATTTAACTTGCCTGTAGAACAGTATGGTTTCTTTAATTCATAACCTTTTGGTTTCAGAACTTATTGCTGTTTTTTAGTTTAAATTCTGAAGACAGAAATTGTTACTTGGAATCTTATTGATCTGAGTTAGTTGCTGGACAATCAGTTGATTAGTTTTCTAGGGAGATGCCTACCTACAGCTGGAGTAATGGGAGAAGGTGTAAGTTTCACATCGTAGAAGCTATGTATGGGTAGGGTAATTTCATTTAGAAAAGACCTAGGTAGGTCGGCAGTATAAAGAAAGCCTAATGAGAAGGATTATGTACCAGAAAATTAATAGTGGCTATCTCCAGATAGTAGAATCATACAGCAAGTCCTCACTTAACAATGTGGGTAGGTTTTTGGAAACCATGACTTAAATACAACAAGATATAACAAAACCACTTTTACCATAGACTAATTGATATAAACAAAAATTAAGTTCCTATGGCATATCACTGGTCATGAAACATCACCAAACTTCTAAATAAACACCCAAAACACTTCTACTAAGTACTGAAATAAATGTCAGCTATATATATTGAAGAAAAATTAATAAAAACACGATAATGATTTACCCAATTTTTGGTGAATGAGTGAGTGATGACGATTGTTGTGGTGGTGGCTTAAATTAAGGAATAAATGCTTAATTGTAATTGTAAGTGAAATTTGTAAGGAGCAAAAAATGTAAGGAGCACCTCTTCCTACCATGAGGTTCAAAAACAATCACAAATATGGTGGTTTGATGAATGCTTTCCTACTGCCTCATTCATTGTCCTGCATTTGTATGGTTATCATAAACTTGACTGATTTTTATCTTACAACAATTTGTATCCATTCATTCATTTCCCAACCTGCTTATTCCAGTTCAGAATTGCTGGTGACTGGAGCCTATGTTGGCAGCTCAGGGTGCAGGGCACGAACCTATGCTGGACAGGATACCATCCCATTACAGGGCGCACTGACACATAAACACACACACACACACACACACACACTCACTCATATGAGGACAATTAAGACACAACTAATGTGCACATCTTTGGGATGTGGGGGGAAATCAGAGGACCTGGAGGAAACCCACACAGGCATGGGGGAGAGCATGCAAATTCCACACAAACAGTGGTCCCCACATCTGATTCCTTTTTTCATGAATATTATAATTAAACAAAATTATTTGGGTAGCTGCTGTAAATGATTTTTTTTGAAAATATGTATTTTGCGTGTTTCTCTACTTTCAAATTTGCCTATAATTATTGTGCGTGATTTGAGAAACAGAGAAATAATATCACTACAATGTGGTTTGTACTTTTTCCTCTGTAATTTGTAGTTTTGTTCTAATTCTATTTGGTAGAATAATTTCAAATTCTAGCAATATAGTGTTGCTTTAGAAAAGAAGATATATACTGGCAAAAAAAAAAAAAAAAAAAAAAGGAAAACAAGCGTTTGTATTTCAACCAATCTGAGCCAGTACTGGGTACCATTTTTAGTTGCTTAGCTTTATTTAGCAAGTGCTGGAGCTGGGGAGATACAGAGATAGATACTCCAAGACAGAGCCTCTGACCTTAAGTTCAGTCCACTAAATCTTTACTGAGTATTTTAATATACAACAGATATCCAGAGGTGATAATATACAATCACTGCATCCTCAAAGAGTTAGGAATACAGTTAATTACAGGAACAGGAAAATAAAATTAATAATGCAAGATAATGTATATGAAGGTCAAATGAGTGACCTGAGAGTTCAGAGGAGTGAGAAATCATTTCAAGTTGGAATGAATAAAAAAGACTTCATGGGAGATGTGGAATTTGAATAAGCCTTATTGGATGGGGAATGCTTGAGTAAATGGTGTGATAGAGGGCATTATTTGATAGGGGGAATAGCTAACAAAAGGTATATAGATAGGAAGGCACAAGGCATATTTGGGAGACATGCATGAACCTGTTTAGTGGGTTCAAGTTGCAGAGTGGTGGTAGATAACACCGGAACGGTGTCTTAGTCCACTTTGCATTGCTACAAAGGAATACCTGAGGCTGAGTAATTGATAAAGAAAAGAGGTTTATTAATACTTGGCTCATAGTTCGGCCCACTGTACATGGCACCAGCATTTGCTTCGCTGGTGAGGGCCTCAGGAAGCTTCCACTTACGGCAAAAGGCAAAGGGGAGTCAGCGTCACATGGTTGGAGAGGAGTAAAGTTGGGGGAGGGGGTTTCAGGCTTTTAACCCACCAGTATTCCCATGAACTAATAGGGTAAGAATGTGCTCAATCCTGGGAGAGTGACACCAAGCCATTCATGAAGGATCCACCCCCATGACCGAAACATCTCCTACTAGGCCCCACCTCCAATACTGGGGATGAAATTTTAACATAAGATTTGGAAGGGGCAAATATCCAAACTATATCAAATGGCAAGTAGAGATGAGATCTGATGGAAAGCATTCCTAATATGCATTCATAAAATGCTTCATAAAACTTTTTTTTTTTATGTTTCAGTTTCAACTGTGTGTGTTAGTCTGTTTCGTGTTGCTATAATGGAATACCTGAGACTTGATAATTTACAAAGAAAAGAGTTTTATTTGGCTCATGGTTCTGCAGGCTGTACAAGAAGCATGATGCCAGCATCTGCTTCTAGTCAGGACCTCAGGAAGCTTTTCCTCATTGTGAAAGGTGAACAGGAAGCAGAGCAAGAGAGGGAGAAGGAAGGTCCCAGATACTTTTTAACAACCAGACCTTTCATGAACTTAGAGTGGGAGCTCACCCATTACTGTCAGGAGGGCACCAAGACATTCATGATCGATCTGTCCACATGACCCAAACACCTCCCACTAGTCCCTACCTCCAACACTGGCAATCACAGTTCAACATGAGATTTGTAGGGGACACAGAGCCGAACCATCTCACGATGTAAGCTTTCTTGGGCTGAAAAGCTAGGCTGTGTGTGATAAGGAGATAGTAATCTGTTGTGTTATACCTGCCTCTCACTTCTCACTCACCCATGAACCCCATTTTAAGAGGTACTTAGAATCCTCTGTAATGAATGAGAGCCAAAAGACCCTCTTCACATCACGCTGGCTTTCTTATGTTGTCCTGGGATTTTGATCTAGAACTTTGAATCTGGCTTTGCCACTCCGGCTATTTTCCACGCTGTCTACTACTCTCTTCACTCTGATGGATGCATTAATTCAGGTTATCGGTCTCGGCCTAGGGCATTATATACCATGATTCTAATTTTTGATTCTCAATTCCAAGGTCTTCCTTAGATCCCAATCTATAGTACTCAGTTAGGATCCCTAATGTAGAGAAATTCAGCATGGAAAGGAGTCTTCTTTGTTTTATCTCTGAAAATTTATTGGATGAAGTACAAAAAGTGGTTTGTATGTGTTTAAATAAATTAGCTCTTGGGAAGGCAATTTTGTAGCATAGTCCCCAAGGACAATGTTATACTGATGGTAATTTCATACACTGGTTTATAAATTTGATGTACATTGTATCATGGTAGCAATTAAACCCCCAAGTCTCTTTTACAAATGTTTTAAAGTGCTTTTCCTATTCCACCTACTCTCCTTGCTTGTCCTTCGTAAATCCTACCATCTGCAAAAGACAAAATAATTATCTTTATAAAGTAGCATACTTGAGCTGTGTTCATAAAATTCTCAATTATTCTGATAGATGGTCACTGGATATGAGTGAGATAGTGGGAGAGGCCCATTAATGAATGTCATTGGTCAGTTTCCACCTCACTTGGCCCCACTCAGCTGCAGATACAGAAGCTTTTCCCTGCAGCAGGCTTCTCTCCTGCCCAGCTCCAAACTCATGCCACCCAAGGCAGCAGTCTGTCAGTGGGCTCAGATGTAGCTAGTGATGGTCTGGAATAAGTTCACATTGAGTATCCCTAAGCATCTTCCCAATTCTCCCATATCATGTTTGCCCAAGTCTTATGACAGCATTCTGTGCATGATTTCCTTTTCTGTACTCTAGTTTTACCTTCAGGATGAATGTTATGCTTCTAACCCCAGCCCTTTTGGTTAGACCTTATACTCTTCCCACATCTTGTCAACAATTTCATGTGAATTCTCCCTAGAACCCTCTTAAGAGCAAAAGGACAGCTCAGAACCACAAAATTGACACGGCTCTGGTTCTTAGGAGGGCTGCCTGAGTATCCTTATTAGAGTAATTGACCCAGAGTTTGTCACGTCTCTTTGCGGTGTTTGAAGTGTTGCTTACTGCTCAATCCTGAAGATTGTATAAGGAAATATGCAGAAGAACACATTTAGTTTAGCAACTACTTATTTAATTCTTAATATGTAGAGGAACAAGCAAGGTAAATGTTTAGGAAGTTAGGTGTGCATTGCCTTTTTTTGGCATGTAACATAACAATTATTGTTTATCCAAAAGAATGTGAGACATCTGTTTTACAATTTATAGCTACACATTTTTTTCTGTACAGTAGCTTTAAAATTTCTAATGACTATATCTTTAAACCTTTATCTTTAAAATTAAAATTGCATTTTCAAATGAGTGCTGAGTTTTTATATAGTAATATGTGACTAGGTATCTATTTAACGATGCTATTCTAGAAAATGTTTGATGCTTCATATAATTCGCCTACTGTATTTACTGAGTACCTACTAAGTGCAAGGAACTGTATACTCTATGCTGTAAAGCATATAAAAATGAGTAAAGCATGGTCCTGGCCCTCTAATATGGAGGGATTAAGACATAACACATAGACATGGAGCATGGTAGGCAATATAATCTTTAAAGGACAACAAAGTCATTTGATTAATATTGGCATGATCTTAGCTCTTGGCCATGATGCAAATTATGCCTGGCTTAATTGTCTCCATCAGTTTGAAGGAGCAGATGCTGAGGTGTATAGACAGATGCAGAGACTCCCTTGGGGGCACTTAATCTGTGCCTTCTTATGGAGATGGGGGATGCCCACTGATTTCAATTGACATTACTTTCATTAAGAACAGTGTGGCAGGCCTTTTCTCAAACTGTATTCAGCTACATACAACCTGTGTCTGAACATTCTTCAGCAGCTACAAAGACAGCCTAGTGGATGATAAAATGCACATCTTCATGTCAAGCTAATTTGGGGAACATTTCATCACTTAGCTTCACAAAGTGAAGAACATTAGTAATTCAGTGGCGTATGCATTTCCATCCATTCCCTTTGTGAAGATGTTTACACTGCATAAAAATGGTGGTGGGCTGGATGGTTGGGAAGAGCAGGGTCCTGGAGTGGGGTCATGTTTTTGTGTCGCTTTGACACCCTGTCCCCCTGGTTCCTTTCCTTCCAGAATGTCGGTGGCTGCAGCGACAGTGGAGCGAATACCTGGCTGAAGGTGGGGTGGCGGTTTATTAGCACCTATGCTCCTCGCTGGTGATGTCCTTCATGCTAACTCTGTCTGGGTTATTCAGGAATCTTTTTTTTTAAAGTTTCTTTTCTATACTTTTGGTTTTATTCAGAATAAGGTTTGGTGTAAAACTGTTTCTTCTGGGTTGGAACAAAGAATTTTTTAAATGCAGATTTTGTGAGGGAAGAAGATTCCAGACACTAGATCTCTCGGGAACTGCCCATCTGTGAAAAAATTATATTCCTGTTGGACTAGAGTGTTGGCAATTGCAAAATGGACTGCTACTGCGAGCCATTTATTGTGTCTCACTGGACAGAGTAAATTGTTTCCTAATTGGAGCTATGTCATAACATGAACTGTAAAATATGGTAGCAATAACTTACTCTCAGCTTAAAGAAATGACAGAAAATCATCTGCTTTCACAGAAAGCATTTCTTTTTCAACTAGAATGTGAAATAATGTTAAAAAAAGTAAAACTTTTCTGCAACACTATTTTACACATTAATTTACCATACATTTTTTGCAATATTTTAAAAGAACTAATTAAAACGTATTTTCTGTATGTGCTCAAAAATAAATAACATCATTTTAAATAAGTAAATCGGTTTTTTGAACATAATCTCATTGATCATTTTATGTCCTATAGATCATAGACATAATTGCTGGCTTTAGGATGAAATCTGTGGTATAGAAAACTTGCCTGCCAGATATTAAGACATATGTATGTATGTAACAAATACGCACACACACACTCATACACACACATACACATATGCACACACACACTATGTTTGTATTAAAAACATCCATTAACAAATTATGGTATTTAGTATATGACAATTGTGGAATTTAAGAAGTAATAGACAAAAGGATTATTCTAAATTATGTCAAGATAATTGGCTATCTAATTAGATCTCTATACTGCATCTTTCACAAACACACACTCCAAATTGATTTAAGACCTGGACATTAAAAACAAAAAAAAACCCAAACTACAAAAGTGCTAGAAGAAAAGGAATGAAACATATTTTAATAATTTGGGATGACGAAGGACTTTCTCAACATGATAGAAAACCTAGAAATCATAGAAGAAAATATCAATATATTATAACTTTATATTATCTTTTATTTGAAAAGATAATAGAAAGTTAAAAGGTAAGTGAGAGATTGGGAAAAAATATATGCAACATATTTAAAGGCAAAGATTAATGTTTAGAATATTTTATTAGTAAAATAAATATTTTACTAATAAAATATTTAAATAAATAATTTTTAAATATTTAAATAAAATAAATAAAAACTACTAAGAAGAATAAAAAAGACGATTAGCCACATTAAAAAATGACAAAGAATATAAACAAGAAATTTATGGAAGAGCAGATATAAATCTCCAATAAGCTTAAAAAAGGATTCATCGGCTGAGTGCGGTGGCTTACACCTGTAATCCCAGCACTTTGGGAGGCTGAGGTGGGTGGATCACTTGAGGTCAGAAGTTTGATTCGAGCCTGGCCAACATGGTGAAACTCTGTCTCTACTAAAAATACAAAAAAAAAAAAAAAATTAGTGGGGGTAGTGGCACATATCTGTAATCGTGGCTACTCGGGAGGCTGAGGCAGGAGAATTGCTTGAACCTGGGAGGTGGAGGTTGCAGTTAGCAGAGATTGCACCACTGCACTCTAGCCTGGGTGACAGAGCAGTACTCTGAAAAAAAAAAAAAAAAAAAAGGATTCATTTATAAAGGGAGAATTAAACAGTAACAAGATACTGTATTCCCCACCCAACTGGCAACATTTCAATTGATTAATAACTTCCACACTTGGTGAGGAAAAATGGACATTCTCATGTTGTATTGATGAGAGTAAATACAGGTATAGCTTTTACATACTAAAAGCTATATCTGTCAATTGACATCATCTATCAAAATAAAAAAATGCATGACCTTTGACCCAGCAGTTTCACAAGGAATCCTACTTCTAGAGTTCTATCTGACAGAAATGTTAGCTTAATTATATAAAAAAAGTCACAAGATGCTAACTGCAGTGTTGTTAACTAGTCAAAAATTGGAGAAAAACTCTCAATCTTTGGGAAAATGTTTGAATCAATTACAGAATATTCATCAAAGGAAATTCAGGTAGCAGTTAAGAAGAAAGAAGCAGATTCACATGTACTGACTTGGAAAACTATTCATTGTAAGTAAAAGAAAAAGCACACTGCAAAACCATATTCATAGCCTGATTGTATTTTCATTTTGGAAAAGAATAACAACAAAAATATGTGTTCCTATAAACACAGAATAAAGTCTGGAAGAATATAAAACAATCTCTAGATGGTGGCTACAGGGATGGGGGCTGAAGTGTCAGGAGAGAAAGGAAGGAGGAGTTTCCCTTTTCATTTCATATACAAAAAAAAGTGAGATTATGAGTGATTTTGGCTTTTTTGCTTTTGTATATTTAACATCATTTTTTTCATTATAGACACACATTTGTTCTGTATTCAAAAAACAAATGTAACCTTGAAAAGATAATTCTTGAAGGATGGATTAAAAAGATGAGTGACTGGAGACAGGAAAACAATTTAGGAGACTTTAAAAGACCCTGGGGAGGGCCGTGAGGGGTGGACCCAGGGCAGAGACGAAGGGATTGTGAAGTGGGGGACTGAGGTGAGACGCTGGAAAGTGAAACTTAAGAGGCGAGACCAGCTCTGACACACAGATGATGACTAATCTGGGGTTGGAGCCTCAACTCCTAGTCCAGTGCTTTCTCAGTATCTCCCAAAAGGCCTCATGTAAGAGGTACCATCAGCCCATCACACAGCTCCACACAGGCTCTTGGGGCCTGGGACTTGGGCGTGGATGCACACAGAGCACACTCGAAGCAGATAACAAAATCTATGTTAGCTAGTTCCTGTGTAGGCAGCAATTTCAGTTCTCATTTCCCACTTACATGTTGTCACATGAGACCAGGTAAAAGCAGCATCATCTTTTCCAAGGGTCCCTTGGGCTGTTGCGTGTTGCATGGTGACCTGAAGCTTATAGCACCATTGCATCAGCCTTCTCAGGGACAAGCAAGCATCTCTCTGACTGACTCCATAGGAACCCAGAGTTCCTTCCTGCACTCCACTTGAAGCCTGACTATAGTATGTAGTCTGCACAACCCATGCTCAAACCTTTTGGTTCCTGTTTACTAAGATCTGCTCATAAGCATGAGGCAATCCACACAGAGTCTGCTCTGAAGCTAGCTTCATCATTGCTACAAACAGTTATTGGGAAAATTTTTGTTTGTGGCCAAGCCGTGTCTCACCCTTGAGCTCCTTCCAGGCCCCTGGGCACACCAGCTAATGTGCATAACCAACAGCTCAACATAGGGTAGGCAGTGTCACACAAAGGATATTAATTTCATGTGGGATACCTCTCTCCGGGGCATGCTGACTTTTTATTTGTTTATACAGAAACAATTGTTAAAACATCTGCTTAAATACTGTGAAATCTTTTTGAAAATTGGAGCTTTTGCTCGAGCAGCACAGCTGAGAAAGCTCGTGTTTATCAAAGTAGAGATAAATTGTATGTTGACAAAATGAATTCAGTGGAGTATCTGTTATAACATTTCATGAGAGCAAGTACAATGTCAACCGAAGCTTTCCTGCATTAAATAGGAAATACCTTTGTCTGTTTGAAGCTTTAAAGCTCTTTAGTATGCTATTACCTTGACTTTTTAAAATTGTGTGAATCTATCATATAGAATGCTCCATATAAACTTTTGTGGAAAACAATTTTAAATACAATTCAAAATATATCTGAGGCTGACCTGGTATGGTAGAAAAGATATGTTCAAAATGTCATTACTTTTTCTCCTTCGGTAGAAGATTGAACAACTTTTCTGATTTTAAAGTTATTACATGCTCACATCAGCATCCCTAAGGAGCTGATATTGACCTATGAACATGCAAAAGCAATAGTCCTGCTGTTTTGCTTCTATAATGCAACAGAAAAACATTTGGCTTATACAATTAAGATAATCTGATTGCATCACAGACCTGTCTTTTTTGAGTTTAAGTGATTTCTGTCTTGTGTCGTATGGAAGAAAATATGATTTTTCCCATCTTTTAGTATCAGATAATTTGCAGATCTTGTTGCTGAATGGCTTATCTTTAGAAGAAATTTTGAAATTGCAACATGAGTACCATTTTTCACATGCGATAATTGATATGATTTACTGGTAGCTTTTTTAAGCAGAAGCATGTGTCTGGTGGAAAGTGAAAATTCAATCTGTTTGTGGTTTGCCCTCCTTGATATCAATCACAGATTTTAACTGATTTGTCTAGTTGCTTAGGCATCTTGTAGAGAAATTTTGGAATGAAGAAACTCCAGTATATTAAATTCAATCTGTTACCTTGCTGATCAAGACACTTGCTTTTGCTGGGCTCAATTTGCTCCATTTCTCTCTCTCTCACACACGCGCACGCACACACACACACAATTAGAATGAAATAACATAGCAGAGACATTTTAATCTACTTTAGAGAAAAATAAAAAGTGTAGTATTGTTTAATCTACTTTAGAGAAACATAAAAATATAGTATTACTAGGACTCTGTCTTTTCTGTTTAAGTAATATGCTATGCCAAGATTGTGATGCCTAGCTGGTAGCTTGAGATCTGACCTCACAATGACAATGCTTTATTGCTCCCTTCATGCAGATGCCTGGTAACCCGGAGTCCTAGTTTAGCTCTTCAACACTCTTAGAAAATAATCTTTAGTTTCAGTGGATTTGAAAGCTTATTGATCTGCCACTAGTTAAACCCACAGACTAGCCACACCAGGTTTCTTACCCAAAATTTTAACCTTGAAGATCCTACTACTTAATCATTTTCAAAAGCTCCATTTAGAAGAACAAAATGAATACATTTGACTATTTAATATTTAAAACCTGGCCTAAAGGAATAATATTAACGTATATGAATATCTAATATTCATAGGTATGTATGCTGTAGCTTTACCATTGGGGCAAGCCAGACCATGAAAGAACTGTACCCCACATTATATACATTTGCTTTCTGCTTCACATTTGGGTGTTATGACATCAGCTGCCCTCCCAGACCCACCGTTCTAGGGTACAGCAGAACTCAAAGTGTTGGTCCACTTGGACTTCCGCCTGTCCACTAGCTTGCCTTAAGCAGATTCTGAGGAGCTGCACTCAAGATTGATCCCCTATGTTCTTTTGGTCTCATATTCTCTAGCCTTTCTTGTAACAGGCCTACCAGGTCAAATGAGGGACATCTGCCCATTTGCAAACAAGCCAACCTCATCCCTGAGGTCAGTGATGGAGTGCTGAGTAACGAACTGGAAAAGCAAATAAGTAAAGGAGTTAGGAAGGACACTTTCTTATTTGGAGCTCACTAGAGAATGTGATTTTTCCTGAACAACTGCATACTTCCTAGCATGCCTTTTGGGAAACTACCCAGATTTCCCACAATATGTACCTGATATGGAGAGGGAAAAAAGCAAACCATGGTGGTCTAAGCAGCTTAGATTTGATAAAAATAATAAGGTAATTGCATACATTTTGCTTTTGTTTTGTCTCTAAAACCATTGTCTTTCTCATGGGTCAAACTGGGCTAGTGGGCTGAGGATATTTTGTTTTTGAAAGGGTTTTAATAGCATCTCTGACCAAATTTGCTTCACTTAAAATATTCTGTAGTGAAACAAGATTACCTCCTCCCACCTCAATCCCCTACAACCCAGTTTATTAACTATGAGATCTAATGAAATTATTCTCAGCTGGTCCCGGAAAAACAACATACTCTGTTTACCAGCTTTTTTTAATCAACAGGATTAAGACATGTAGCTTCCAATTATGCATACAAAAGGAGAAGCGGTGATGTTTTTGCTCTGTCTGAACAGAGTGGTTCCTTCAGTTCATTTTCCAAACCCTTCTGCCAGAACAAGCTGGTTCTTCTGGGAAGACGGAACTGCCTACGGCCATATGCACCCATCTGTTCTTCTCTGCAAAAATGCCTTGGCCTTTTCCACACAGAGCCAGTGGGTGGTGGGGGTGACCACTGCAGGTGGATAGGCCAGGTAAGCCTCGGTCAGGTAAGGGGACATTCGTGGTTAAATGTGCAAGTATAAGAAAACCATTTAAAAAGAAGAGTTTGCTGTAACAAAGTTACTTCTCTGCCCCTGCTGTGGGCCATTAGTTATTTCTCTGCAGAGAAATAACTTTGTTAAAGCAAACTCTGCTTTGTAATGGTTTTCTTATTGGCCCACAGCCCTCTGCTGGCTCTATACTCTGAATCTTCTTATAGAAATGCTCTTCTTGGTCTTTGCTAGACATTGTCAAATAGCTTGTTTATGCGCTGTTTGCATTGCAGCTCTGAGATCACACCTGTGTGCAGTTCTATAATTCTTTTGCCAAGGACAACAATTAGCTTCTGGTTTTTTTGTTTGTTTGTTTTCTTGCTTAATTTATATTTCAACAACTCCTGGAAAATACACTTGAATTTGCAACCTCCACAACAGGATCACCCGGGAAGCATATAGGAGATTGTGGAAGAATGGGTTGAGAGAAGGAAATTGATGTTTCTTTTTTATTTATTTTATTTTTAAGGGTAAAATTATTATGAATACTACTGTTTTTAAATATTTTATTTCCATAGGTTTTGGGGGAACAGGTGGTATTTGGTTACATGAGTAAGTTCTTTAGCCATGATTTGTGAGACTTTGGTGCACCCGTCACCCAAGCAGTGTACACTGAACCCAATTTGTAGTCTTTATTCCTCACCCCCTCCCACCCTTTCCCCTGTGTCCCCAAAGTCCATTTTGTCATTCTTATGCATTTGCATCCTCATAGCTTTGCTTCCATTTCTGAGTGAGAGCATTCAATGTTTGGTTTTCCATTCCTGAGTTACTTCACTTAGAATAGTAGTCTTCAATCCCAGCCAGGTTGCTGTAATTGCTGTTAATTCATTTCTTTTTTATGGCTGAGTTGTATTCCATTGTGTATATATACCACCGTTTCTTTATCCACTTATTGATTGGTGGACATTTGGGTTGGTTCCACATTTTTTCAATTGCAAATTATGCTGCTATAAACATGCATGTGCAAGTATCTTTTTCATATAAAGACTTCTTTTCCTCTGGGTAAATAGCCAGTAATGAGATTGCTGGATCAAATGGTAGTTCTACTTTTAGTTCTTTAAGGAGTCTACATACTGTTTTCCATAGTGGTTGTACTAGTTTACATTCCCACCAGAAGTGTAGAAGTGTTTCCTTTTCACCACATCTCCACCAACATCTATTATTTTTGATTTTTTGACTATGGCCATTCTTGCAGGGGTAAGGTGGTATCATATTGTGGTTTTGATTTGCATTTCCCTGATCATTAGTGCTGTTGAGCATCTTTTCATACGTTTGTTGGCCATTTGTATATCTTCTTTTTAGAACTGTCTATTCATATTCTTAACCCACTTTTTGACAGGATATTTTTTTCTTGCTCATTTGTTTGTGTTCATTGTAGATTCTGGATATTAGTCCCTTGTTGGATGTATAGATTGTGAAGATTTTCTCTCACCCTGTGAGTTGTCTGTTTACTCTGCTGACTGTTCCTTTTGCTTTGCAAAAGCTCTTTAGTTTAATTAAGTCCCACCTATTTATCTTTGTTTTTATTGCATTTGCTTTTGGGTTCTTTGTCATGAAATCCTTGCCTAAGCCAATGCCTAGAAGGGTTTTTTCCGATGGTATCTTCTAGAATTTTTATAGTTTCAGATCTTAGATTTAAGTCCTTGATCCATCTTGAGTTGATTTTTGTATAAGGTGAGAGGTGAGGATCTAGTTTCATTCTCCTACATATGGCTTGCCAATTATCCCAGCACCATTTGTTGAATAGGGTGTCTTATGTTTTTGTTTGCTTTGTCAAAAATAAGTTGGCTGTAAGCATTTGGATTTCTTTCTGGGCTCTCTATTCTGTTCCACAGGTCTATGTGCCTATTTTTATACCAGTACCACGCTGTTTTGGTGACTATGGCCTTATAGTATAGTTTGAAATCAGGTAATGTGATGCCTCCAGATTTGTTATTTTTGCTTAGCCTTGCTTTGGCTATGCGGGCTCTTTTTTTGGTTCCATATTAATTTTAGGACTTTTTTTTTTTAGTTCTGTGACAAATGATGGTGGTATTTTGATGGGAATTGCATTAAATTTGTAGATTGCTTTTGGCAGTATGGTCATCTTCACACTATTGATTCTACTCGTTTATGAGCATGAGATGTGTTTCCATTCCTTTGTGTCATCTATGATTTCTTTCAGCAGTGTTTTGTAGTTTTCATTGTAGAGAGGTCTTTCACCTCCTTGGTTAGGTATATTTCTAAGTATTTTATTTTATTTTATTTTTGAAACTATTGTAAAAGGGGTTGAGTTCTTGATTTGATTCTCAGCTTGGTTGCTACTGGAGTATAGCAGAGCTACTGATTTGTGTACATTAATTTTGTATCCTGAAACTTTGCTGAATTCATTTATTAGTTCTAGGAGCTTTTTGGAGGAGTCTTTAGGGTTTTCTAGGTACACAATCGTATCAACAGCAAACAGTGACAGTTTGACTTCCTCTTTACTGATTTGGATGCCCTTTCTTTCTTTCTCTTGTCTGATTGCTCTGGTTAGGACTTCTAGTACTATGTTGAATAGAAGTAATGAGAGTGGGCATTCCTGTCTTGTTCCAGTTATCAGGGGGAATGCTTTCAACTTTTCTGCATTCACTATTATGTTGGCTGTGGGTGTGTCATAGATGGCTTTTGTTACATAGAGGTATGGATGTTCCTTTTTTTGAAAAAACTTATTTGATCCAGCAATCCCACTACTGGGTATCTACCCAGAGGAAAACAAGTCATTATACGAAAAACATACTTGCACACCTATGTTTATAGCAGCATGATTCTCAATTGCAAAGGTATGGAACCAGCCCAAATGCCCATCAAACAATGAGTGGATAAAGGAATTGTGGTATATATACACTATGGAATACTGCTCAGCTATAAGGAGGAATGAAATAATGGCATTCGCAGTGACCTGGATGGAATTGGAGATTATTATTCTAAGTGAAGTAACTCAGGAATGGAAAACCAAGCATCGTATGTTTTCACTTATAAGTTGGAGCTAAGCTATGAGGTTACAAAGGCATAAGAATGATACAATAGACTCTGAGGACTTGGGGGAAAGGATGGGAGGTGCTGAGGGATAAAAGACTACGCTGTACATTGGGTATAGTGTACACTGCTCAGGTGATGGGTGCACCCAAATCACAGAAATCACCACTAAAGAACTTATTCATGTAACCAAACACCACCTGTTCCCCAAAAACCTGTTGAAATAAAAAAAGTGCAAGAAATTTACATGTGCCGGTGCTTTTTTTCACTTAATCTCTCTCTCTCTCTCAGCTGTTTTATTTCTATGTCCTTAATTCTAATAATATGTGACTTCCTAACATTTCATTTGACTAAAAATTACAAAACTGATCTGAAATTCACTATAGTGGGGTTTTACCATGTGGGTAAAGTAGACCCACAGACTTAAAAATTGTAGAATCTGAGAGTAAGAAGCAACTTATGCAATTCTCTAATTTAGTTCTTTCATTTTTCAGAGAAGGAAACTGAGGCTCAGCGAAGTTACGTGATTTGCCTATAGTTACAGAGCTAGTAAAAAGTTTAAACTGTTAGATGAACTCCTATTTGCTACTCTACCCAGTGACAGAGAATACTGAATGCATCTATTTACTCAGACATATGAACTATAGTGACTAAAAACAGTTGTGATGTGTGATGTACATTGTTGGGGGTCAGAACATAATACACCAAAATGAAGGTCTCAGAGCAGCATGGAAGCAAAAGTTTTTCTCTGACTTTCTCTGGTCCTCCTGTCTCTGGCCCCCTCATACTCCCTTGAGGCTAGCCATAGAAACTAGAGTCCCTCCTCCAAGGTGAGTCATAGAAAACCAGAACCCTTTATCCCAAAGCCAGCCATAAAAACCTAAAAATATTACTTTAACTTTACCTCCACCTTTCTGTGTAAAAACTTGTCATAAAGAAATTATCTGACCTACCTTGTTTGATTGTAGATTGCAAGAGCCCCCATTCTAGAGAGGGTCCTGTCCCATACCCAGAAGGAAGGAATGCTGCACAGAGGCCAAGAAGAATCCAGACAGACAGGCCTTGCCGGGCTTCCCCGCTCAGTCTGTTTGTGTTAGACCATGCCTTCTTTGTCCAGTCATATTTCTACAAGCCTGACCATACTTTGCTGAACCAAAGCATGAACATGGACAGTTTGCTCTATATCTTTGGGTCTTCATCCTGAAGGATCCTGTGTCACATATAAAACTATGATCAAATAAATTTGTATGCCTTCCTCCTATTAATCTGCCTTTTGTCAGTTGATTTTAAGTGAACCTTTGGAAAGCTAAAGGGAAGCTTTCCCTAGGTCCCTGTAACATGTTATGTTTTAGAGGTTTCAAAATTATTCAAATGCTTTTGTATGTTTTGAATATTTTCATGGCATGACACACGTTCGTGTGTGTGTGAAACTTTGCATAATTTTAGTAGTTTTAACTTTTGCTGTCATAAAAATAATTTAGTTTTATATTTAGGAAAAATCTTAAAACTCTATGGTTAGTTGGTAAATAGTGATAAAAGAAAAAATTTCAGCCAAATTAAATTTAAAGGAGTTTGCTTGAACAATGAACGATTCACGAATCAGGCAGCCCCCAGAATCGCAGCAGATTCACAGAGACTCCAGTGCAGCCATGTGGTGGGAGAAGATTTATAGAACAAAAAGAGGGAAATGACATACAAAAATCAGCAACGAGGTACAGCAACGGCTGGACTGGTTACAGGTTGGCATTTGCCTTATTTGAACACAGTTTGAACACTTAGCAGCCTATGAGTGGTTGAAGTATGGCTGCTGGGATTGGCCACAGCTATTATTACAGGTGCATACTCCTAAATTAGGTTTTCAATCTTGTCTGACTATTAAGCTACATTACAGTTCATCTACAAGGACTCAAATATAGAAGTATGGAGTCCTTCTCAGGCTATATCTAGTTTGCTTTAACAATAGATACTGGTAGAAAGATTAAAGAGAGTCATAAAGTATGTCCACTTCATGCAGCTATAAGGTTGGACTAATTAGGCAAAGTAGATAATACATCTGAAAAATTCTGGCAAAAAATCAAAACAAAACAAAACAATCAAATTCACCATTTATTTTCCAAACCAAAATTTCTTTGGTTTTTGCTTATTTGTGTTTATACTTCTGTAAAATTCCTACTCAGAATACCTAGTTGATCATAATCTCAGAATAAGTTATTAAACTTTATAGTCTGTACTTCCTACTGAGATATAATCATTATATATATAATCTGAAATTTAATGGTGTCACTTTCTCAGCAGTGCTATTGAAGTGATTAAGCTATTATATATCTAATTATTTTGAAATTAAAAATAAAGATTTTGTACAGATTAGGGGGTCTCACTATGTTGCCCAAGCTGGTCTTGAATTCCTGGGCTCACATAAACCTCCCACTTTGGCCTCCCAAAGTGCTGAGATTGCAGATGTGAGCCATCATGCTCAGCCTTTTTTTTTTTTTTGACATTTTAAAATTAATACACGTTGTACATATTTATGGGGGTAGATGTGATATTTTGTTATGTGCATAGACTGTGTAATGATCAAGTCAGGGTTTTTGGGGTGCTTGTCACCTCCAATGTTTATCATTTCCAAGTGCTAGGAACATTTTAAGTGCTCTCTTCTAGTTATTTTGAAATATACAATACATTGTTAACTATAGTCACACTACTCTGCTGTTGAACATTAGAACTTATTCTATCTAGCTGTATGTTTGTACTCTTTAACCAACCTGTCTTTGTTACCCCCTTCCCACCACAGACACATTCTTCCCAGCCTCTGGTAATCATCATTCTACTCTCTATCTCTATGTGATCCACTTTTTTAGCTCCCACATGTGTGTGAGAACATGTGATATGTGTCTTTCTGTGCCTGGATCATTTCACTTAACATAATGACCTCCAGTTCCACCCATGTTGCTGCAAGTGACATGATTTCATTCTTTTCATGGCTGAATAGTATTCCATTGTGGTGTATATATACTATATTTCCTATATCTATTTGTCCATTGATGGATACTTAGGTTGATTCCATATCTTTGCTATTGTAAACAGAGCTGTGATAAGCATGCGAGTGGAGGTATCCCTTTGGTATACTGATTTCTTTTCCTTTGGATAAATATCCAATGGTGGGGTTGCTGGATTATATAATAGTTCTGTTTTCTGTTTTTTTGAGTAATCGCCATACTGTTTTCCATAATGGCTATACTAATTTACTAATATTTAATGATATCTCACTGTGGTTTTGATTTGCATTTCCCTGATTATTAGGGATGTTGAGTATTTTTCATATACCTGTTGACCATTAAATTATGTTTTAATATGATATCTCTGTAAAGGTTAAGTACTTTTTAGGACATGGACCTGGAATTATTGCCAGAATTCATCGTTTGAATGGAATTAATTTTCAAATTTAGCAGGCATATACTTTCCATTTCTCCATCCTACTAAATAAATTAAAAGTTAATTTACCAGGGTGGTGGGCTTGACAGGAACAGGGAACAAGTTTTACTTTCATTTTCTGGGACCACTCCTGAGCTTGATATGCCTTTTAAACACTGACCCTCTGCCTGCCTATCTGCTTTTACTTATACTCCCCTTGGAGCAGGTTCTCTTCTCTACTTCCTTTTCTGGGCAGTCTCCAGGGCGGCTTTAGCCTCTTCACTTGCTTCTGTTACAGCATGACTAGCCCAGAGCTTGCTCAAAATGTGGTAGTCTGATGAATGGTCCTCCAAAGATGTCCATGGTCCTAATCACTGGGATCTGTGAGTATATTACTTTTTATGGTAAAAGAGATTAGCAGCTATGGTTAAGTTAAAGATTTAGAGATGAGGAGATTATCCAGATAGGCTTAACGTCATCACAAGGTTATTTATAAGCGGAGGTCAGGAGGATCAAAGTCAAAAAAAGAAGATGTGATGACAAAACTAGAGGTTGGAGGGATGTCCTTTGAAGATGGGAAAGGGGCCAGGAGCTACGGAATGTAGGCAGCTTCTACCAACTGGGAAAGGGAAGGAAACAGATTCTTCCCTGAGCCTCTGGGAGGCAGCAGTCCCGATAAGACCTGGATTTTAGACTTCTGACCTCCACAACTGTAGGAGAGTAATTTGTGTTATTTCAAGTTACTCTATTTATGGTAACTTGTTATAGCAGCAGTAGGGAACTAATCCAATTACCATATATATAAAAGCTCTTTCAAGATCATAATACCATGTTAGGTATTATTCGTAGTAGAATATCATAATACTTACAAGTCCTTTTCCTTAATATTGTGTTTAAAAATTAAATGTATTTTTAAAAAATGTATTTCAAAGCTTGCTTAAAAATATTCTTGTAGACAAATATTGTACTATTTCTGTATTTTAAAATTAATTTGTTCAGTTTATACTTATTAAACATCTATTATGTGCAAAAGAGTATGTTGCAGAGGACACAGAAATGTTTAGGACATGGACTTTAATTCCAAGGATCTCATAAGGTTGACCTCTAGAAGCTATACTATTGCATAAATAACTGTTGCCCGGGTTGGCATTCTGTATTAGCTAGCTACGGCTGCATAATAAAGTACCACAGACTGGGGGGCTCAGACAACAGTAATTTATTTTCCCACAATTCTGGAAGCTAGAAGTCCAAGATCAAGGTGTTGTGAAAGGAAAATAAATCTTAGGACCCCCAAAAATCACCAAGCCAAGGGAAAAGTCAAGCTGGGAACTACGTCAGGCAAACCTGCCTCCTATTTTATTCCTAGGTAAGATAGCTAAAAAGGTAAAAGAGCTCCATACTTCCCTCACAATTTTCCTATAAGGAAATTCTTCATGGGGCTCACGATTTTTGCCCTAACACAGTTCTGCTGAATTTCACCCTGGCAATGTAAACGGATAGCTTATCTCCACCGATGCAGGACATAAAGTCACCCCTCTGCTTACCTGAAACAAATGCACATCTATCTGATTGCTTCCTCTACCCTATTGTTTATGTAAAAATGCAGAATCACTGAGCCAGACTAAATTGTGTATTCAGTGGAAGGCTGACCAAGGACTCAAAAGAATGCAACTTTTTCTCTCTTATCTACCTATGACCTGGAAATCTCTGCTTCAAGTTGTTGCACCTTACGGGACAGAACCAATTTACATCTTACACATATTGATTGATGTCTCTTGTCTCTCTAAAATGTGTAAAAGCAAGCTGTACCCTGACCACCTTAGCACATTGTCAGGACCTCCTGAGGTTGTGTCACATGCGTGTCCTTAACCATGAAAAAATAAACTTTATAAATTGGTTGAGACCTGTCTCAGATATTTTGGGTTCACAGGATTGATTTCTTCTAAGCTCTGTCTCTCCTTTGCTTATAATGTGTTTCCTCCTTTGTTTTTACTTGGTCTTCCCTTTGTGCCTGTGTCCTACTTTTTTTTTTTTTTTTTTTTTTTGAGATGAAGTCTCGCTCTTTTCCCCCAGGCTGGAGTGCGATGGCGCAATCTCAGCTCACTGCAACCTTCACCTCCTGGGTTCAAGTGATTCTCCTGCCTCAGCCTCCTGAGTAGCTGGGATTACAACCATGTGCCACCATGCCCAGCTAATTTTTGTGTTTTTAGTAGAGATGGGGTTTCACCATGTTGGCCAGGCTAGTCTTGAACTCCTGACCTCAGGTGATCTGCCCACCTCGGCCTCCCAAAGTGCTGGATTACAGGCTTGAGCCACTGTGCCCGGCCCTATTCTCCTCTTCTTATAAGGATACCAGCCATATTGGGTTACAACCCACCCTCATGACCTCATTCAAACTTAATTACCTCCATGAGGATCGCATCTCCAAATACAATCACATTCCAAGGTAAGGGGGTTGAGATTTCAATATAAAAGTTGGGGGAGAACACAGTTCAGCCCATAACACATGCTAAGGGTGTGCTTTGAGAAAATTCAGAGAAGAGTGAGCTACTCTAGATATTGCTAATAGTAGAATTCACTCACAAATCAACTGAGTAACAATGACATACTTGCCATGTGTGGTTACTGATAATCCAAGAATGAGCTATCCTTCCCAGAATGTACGGTGACAAATGGAGGAATCCTGATGAAGACATATAGAAACAGTAAATAAAATGATGGAACACATTTATGTCTTCATGAAAAGCACTTAGAACCAAGTACAGAAATTCTTTGGTGCAGTTGTTCAATTCCATTCTCAGGTGACAAACAAAGCCAACAGCTATGAGCCTTCTGATGATTCTGCCCTTTTGAAGTAACTAAGTTTGCACAATGACATTTACTATACTTTTAGGAACTGGCATGCCTAGGCTTAATGCATCTTTGTTGAGACAAAAAAAAAGTTATTGTTTCTATAAGAGAATCTGTTCCAGGAGAAAGAGAATGACATATTGGATATGTTAGATAAGCAAAATATGCTAAGTTCCTTGGGGTCCTAATTAACATATTCCAGAGAAAAGTCCCACCCTAAAGTTTAGGTTCAATTATCAGAAGTCAAAATGTAATTCTGTTAGGAAAGCAGACAATGTTTACAGCAATCCTTTCATGTCCTTATGAATAAAAATGAAAATGTTCAAGTTGATGGGAACTCATAGGAGTTAGTAATTTAATCAACATACTTTGGCCCATCATTGGGCCAAATTCTAGTGCTCTAATGCTGTAGATGGAAATATGTGGACAAAGGACTGAGCAAGATAAGACGGTCATTTAAGATAACTCATTCATTATAAGAAAATATAAAAGTAACAAAACACCATGTAAGAGAGTTTGAAGAAAAGATGAATATGATCTTTGATTTTCTAGGCACAGAAAAATAATGAAGAAATTCCAGTTTTAGGTTATTCTTTTTTTGTGCAAGTATCTTCTAATTACGTATCTTATGCATTTCTCATTATCTATCATTTCAGACAAATTGTGCCTCTAGAGAATTTCAAAATAAATGTTTTCATACAAAGAAATAAAATGGGAGAATGGGAGCATGCCTAGTAATGACAGTTAAAATTCTGTCTTTTCCAAAATAGTACTGTTTCCATTGTAGAGTAACTGAATTCAATTATCTAAACTGTGTGTTTTTGTTAGCAACATGTGAATTTATTGAATGGTAGTGTGCAATTTTTATTAGGAGTTACTGGAATTTTTCTAAGAACGTTGATTCACCTCAGATCACATTGGTTTTCAGATACAGTATGTTGGATTTTAACAAAAACCCCATAGCTAATCACAGGTGAAAATAATGATACCATGTAACTATTTTCATTGATGGTGTTGGTTTTTGTCTTAGATCTAGCACAACAATGTGTTTCTTAGCAAACACTCCCTGTATTCAAGCAGACATTGTCACACACTTAGAGGAAGAGATGAAAAAGGCTGTATAGGACTATCCATAAAGTACAGAGGGGATACTTGCAGACCAGTAACCAACTTCTACGTTAGTTAAATTGAAAGCAATTTATATCATAACTTGAATGAGTGAGGTTGGAAAAAATGTTCTTGACAATGAAGATGCTTAAACTTAAATAGGGGAGATTTTACAGAGAGAGGATGAGTAACCCAGAGTCTCAAGGCCCAGATATATTTAGCAGATAGGGCCAATTTTGTGATTCTGTGCCAGAGAGATGGGGAGGCTTTCTAAAGCGGATCTTAAGTGAAGTCAAGAGATGTAGAAAAAAGGGAAGAGAAACCTGAAGGGCAGTTTCTTATCACTTTAGTTGTATTAGTCCTTCTTCATGCTGCTGGTAAAGACATACGCGAGACTGGGCAATGTACAAAAGAAACAGGTTTAATGGACTCACAGTTCTACTTGGCTGGGGAGGCCTCACAATCATGGCAGAAGGTGAAAGACCTGTCTCACATGGCGGTACACAAGAAAAGAGAGCTTGTGCAGGGAAACTCCCCTTTATAAAACCATCATATCTCATGAGACGTAGTCACCATCATGAGAATAGCATGGGAAAGACCTGCCCCCATGATTCAATTACCTCCCACTGGGTCCCTCCCACAACACGGAATTGTGGGAGCTACAGTTCAAAATGAGATTTGGGTGGTGGCACAGCCAAACCACATCGTTACTCATATGTCTCAGTAATCACATAAAGGCACCCAGCAAATATTTGTGGATCTTCCCTGCTCTGTGCAAAGCCAACAGAAGAGCATATAAAACAAAAACAACACTAACCTTGTGTGTTTACCTAATTGCAGAGGAGCTTCAAGGAAAGCTACTCAATTTGCTTTTTTTAGATTACAGTACAGGGGTTAGCAAACCGCAGCCTGTGGGCCAAATCTGGTCGGATGCCTATTTTTGTATGGCCTATGAGCTAAGAATTATTTTTACAGCTGAACATGTCCAATTTATTTGATGATAGGGCAAACTAATTTGGAACCCCAATTAAACTAAATGCTATCACCCCCAAAAGAATTTCATTCTTCTCATTAGTAGATCTGTGTTACAAAATATTATACTCTATTATTAATATTTAATTAAAATATTTTCAATAAAATTTTAATGGCAGTTTATTTTCTCTGTTATGTAAGTACCTACTATATATATATATATAAATATAGTAGGTATAGGCTTGGCCTATAAAGCCTAAAGTATATTCTATCTGAGACTTTGCGGGAAATGTTTGCTGACCCCTGTTCTAGTGAACTAACTAGAAAGGAGATGCTCTGTGTAATTTCAGCAGTTTATGATATCTCAGATCCTCTTTCACTAATCTGAAAATGATTGGTAACATTTCTCACCCCATACCATTTAAGTACAAGATGTCCTTGACTCTTCATCAACTGCTACATTAATAATGAACATAACCCTGGGAAATTTGGGGGTTTCATATGGTGCGAAGAGAGGTCACTTTGAGGTATTCAGCTGGTGGATGGCTTCTCTTACATGTCCCCTTGGCAGGGATCACTAGAAGCCTGGCTCAGCTGGGGCTATTCACCATGGTGGCTACATAATGGCTTCTCCAGTATGGTGATCTCAGGTTAGTTGAATTTTTACATTATAGCTCAAGACTAGCAAACGTAGTGTTTGAAGAAGCTTGAGTGGAAGCTTCAAGACTTATGACCAAGATTAGAATTCCTGGAATGTCACTTCTACCATTTTCTACTGCTCAAGAAAGTCACTAAGACCAGCCCAAATACAAGGAGAGAGGAATTAGATTTAAACTCTCAACAGAAGTACCATACTAAAGACTATATGACCATCTTTGGTAAGGTATAATCTATGATGTCTTCTATTCTTGGTTTTCAAACTTTTTATGGGCTATGTATATGTTAGATCGTTTTATTGTAGCCTATATGTTTACACTTTTTACAGTGGCTTTTTTCATTTTTTTTATCCCCATGCTTTAGTGGATATATTCTATAAAACTTCCTTCTGATTTCTAATTTTTTCTTTTGCTATGTCTAAATTGGAGTTAACCCCATCTATTGGGTTTTAATTTTTTTGTTATTGTAGTGCCTATTTACAGACTTTTTACTTAGATGTAATTTTTTTTGTAGATGCTAGTTCTCTAGTGAAATTTTCCATCTTGTCATTTATTTTCTTAGATATATTTACAATGATTTCCAAGACCACAAGTAATAACTGTAATATCTGGATCACCTATAGGACTGCTTCCATTGTCTGTTTTCTCTATTATATGCCAGATATTTTGTCTTTTCCAGGCATACCTTGTAGTTTTTAAATTGAGTGCCAGACATTGTGTTTGAAAAATTGTATAAATAATTTGAGGCTTTCATAGATGTTACCTTCCTCCAGGGAGGATTTTCCCCCCTTTCTAATTAGCAATTAGATTGAGAGAAGTTCACCACAGTTCTACCTGAGGTTGAGTTGACTCAGAGATGGTTTCAGTACTTGGTAAAATTAAGTCTAATTGTAGTTCACATTTATTCTCAGACTATAGTATTTCTGAAGTCTTGACTGGAAGTATAAGAAATTTACTAGTAGTCTTCCTTCTGGGAGGGCCCTGAACTCTAATTTTTCAGTAGTAAGATTCTTGAACACTGTTTAGGATTCCAGCTTTTAGACATTAACTTCTTCTTGGTTTCTTAGTGTCTCAATCCTATGTAGCTGTAGCTTAGAAATCATCAAATGCATCAGACTTCCGCAGATTGTTGAGGTCATGTCAACAAGCTTCTTTTCTCTCTGGGATCACGGCTCCTGAAGTATTGACTGCTTTGGTAGCTTCCTGATTTCTCTAAAGAGATTTTTAACTTTTGTTCAGCTGCCCTAGTCATATTCAAATTGGAATGCAGTAAGCTCTTTTACTATTACTGAAAATGACCAATTTTCTTTTATCACAACAATTAATTTTTCTCCTATGTTCCAAGTTAAACCAAAAAGATAGTTTTTGGTTTAATGATTCTAGACGTTCAGTCATCAGCCTCCCAGACTCATTAATTGGCTCTCTTGGCCATTTTCTATTGCCATTCTTCTGTTGTCTACCCTAGCATTTGTCACTTCATGTTACTTTAAAAAAAATAGTTCCTTTAAAATTCATCTATTATTCTCCAGCTACTAGTCTCTGCTCTTGTTACATTTCCTTTGGATTTGCTGTAAATTGTAATTATTTATTGCTGTATAAGTACCTTGAAAATTAGTGGCTTATGATTTGCTATTTCTCTTACAGGTTGACTGGCAGCTCTTCTGCTCCATGCTGTATCAACTGGGGTCACACAAATATAATTAGTTGGTGGCTGGGCTGGGTCTGGAAGATTGTAAAAGACCCCCCCTATACATCTGGTGGCTCAGCTGGGGTGGTTTGAGTGGCTGGAGCACCTCGGTCCTCTTCCAGGTAGATCTCTTCCTCGAGCAGTCTAAGCTGGCTTCCTTCAAACATGACAACTGGTTTCCAAAAGGGTTCTTAAAGTCTCAGCTCAGAACAGGCACAGTGTCTATCACTTCTGCTGTAACCTCTTGGCCAAAATAAGTCATAAGTCCAGATCAGAGCTGAGAAGAGGGGAAATAGATTCTCCTTCTTGAAGAGAAGATTGGCATGCACATCTAAAGATAAGAATAATTGTTGGCTACCTGTGTAGGAGCACATTCCTTTTTTTGGGTACAATTTACTGAGACTACACTGACTTGTTTGGCTTCTGCCCAGAATTTTCCCCTTAGCAACTGCTAAGTTCAGTTGATTACCACAGTAGGCTCAGGCAAAGCATAAGTGCTCTGTTCAGTATCAACATCAGACAGAGAGAATTTTACTTGGACTTTTTCTAATTACTTGCCACGGTTTAATAATTATCAGTTTGTCTTCTCCCTCAACCCCTCTGAGCCAAATCTGCCTATGCCCTACTCTTATTATCGCTTTTTAAATTATTTGAACCTAACTACTTTCTGGGACCACAACATCTTGTCTTTCTTCTTCAAGACATCTTTGCTTTACATCTTCAGAACATTGTCATCTTCTAGTAGTCTCTTTCCAGTATTTTGGAAAATACTTGCATTGCTTCCAATGGGAGAGTTGTTGTAGGTTCTACTCTTACTGGTTCTAAGGAAATTAATCCCTTTATTTCCAAAATAAACTGATAGGTCCAAATCAATTTTAAATAGAGTAAAACTTGGGTACACTTGGACCCATAGGCTATAAGGGGCCTGTGTGTATAGAAAGTTTTAGTCATTTTGAGAGTTCCCATTATATATTTTGAAAATAAAAATTTGGTCTTGAATAGAATCAAATTTGGCCAGATTTGCTTAACAATCTGGCAGCAGTATTATGCTACTGGCATATTTATTTTGGTTTGTCCCAAGCTTTAGCAAGAATAGAGTAGGTAAGTTCCAAATATTTAAATAAATCTATATTTCATTGAAATAATCTTAAAAATTAATGTATTATTCTGTGAGTTGCTTGAGACACTGTAAAACTTGCCTAACTAATGTCTAAATGCTTAAGCAATTAGAGGGCCAAATTATATGTTATCAAATAAAATGTAAACATTCACCTCTAAACAATATCAATAAGCAGGTTAAATTTGTCTTTTGTAATTCAGAATGTTTCTGTTAGTGAAAAATGTTGAAAATTACATAAATGCATTTATTATTGTATGTCTTTCAAAAAATGTATTATGCTTCTATTACTTTGATGTGTAAAGAAGGCATAAGTACATCTTTTTCTTTTAAGAGATGGGGTCTCCCTATGTTGCCCGGGCTGGCGTGCTGTGGCTATTCACAGGTGTGATAATAGTGTACTGCAATCCCAAACTCCTGGCCTCAAGAAACCCTCTTGCCTTAGCCGCCCCAGGAGCTGGGACTATGGGTGCAAGCTACCTTGGTGGCCATAAATATATCTTATTGGGAAGTCAGGACTTCTCTGAGAGGGCTTTAAACATGGTCAGGTTTTTAGAATAGAAAAGTCTCTATTGGCAGTGACAAGGGTTAAGTGCTGTCTTAGCAACAGAAAACTCTTAGATAGTAGGCTACATTTTAGCTATAAGAATGAAGAAATCTTGGTGAGAATCATATATTAATATATTTGTTAACAATGCCTATATCTCACATAGATATTATAAGATTGTCCTTTTAAGAAATTATCCTTTTAAGATTTGTCATGCTTTTCAATTCAAAAAAACTCCCATAGCCAAAATGCAACTGAGATCTGAAATGTCAAATTTTTGCACTCTCTGCTTTGTCAGATTTCCAGTTGCTCTCTGGACCTTGGCCGACTTCACTGGCAAAGTCAAATTGATGACTTGCTTGTATTTCTGATTCCAGTTCTATTAATTCAAAGGGATTCTTTTTGAAGAATCAAAAAGTATTCTCAGTAGACTTATGCAAATCATTACTAGTTATTGCTCTGTGTACTTTTATTCAAAGTAAAATTGAAAAACATTAAGAACTTTCTGGGATAGTTACAAATTATGTGAGTGCTAGTTTTTCTTAAAGTGTGCTCTTTATTAATTTTATTTTTGACAATTACCATCACCATATCTATGAAACAACATTCTTTCCTTATGTTAAAAGACTAATTTCAAAAACTATTTAAGGATTACTATGGGAAAACAAAGCTTAACAATCTATAATTATTTAGCATAGAAACTTAAGTGGCTGAAAAAAATGGAAGTTTTAAAACATTGCTGATTTTTTTCATGGCAAGTCATAATTAAAGTCTCCAAAATGTGTTTTAAAATTTATCTTCTGTTTAAATTAATACAATATTGCATATTTGTCAGTGATGTCAAAGTTTTCAATTTCCAAGTAAATATTGGAAAATTTTTAGTTTTCGTGTCTTCATTAACTTCTTCTTTCCTTTCTTGTAAAATTAATTTACATCTTCCATTTATTTATTTATTTATTTATTTCTGAGACAGAGTTTCACTCTGTTGCCCAGGCTAGAGTGCAGTGGCACACGATCTCAACTCACTGCAATCTCCGCCTCCCGGGGTCAAACAATTATCCTGCTTCAGCCTCCTGAGTAGCTGGGATTACAGGCATGCACCATCATGCCCGGCTAATTTTTGTATTTTTAGTAGACATGGGGTTTTGCCATGCTGACCAGGCTGGTCTTGAACTCCTGACCTCAGGTTATCCACCTGCGTTAGCCTCCCAAAGTGCTTGGATTACAGGCATGTGGAGACCAGCCTACATCTTCCATTTTAAGATTTTATTTTTCACATCGCATTTCTTTTCCATATTGTCTAATCCCAGCTACACTTGTTATTATACCCCCTCATTTCATTCATGCCTGATCCTTTTATTTACTCCACCTCTCCAGCTCGGACTGGACTATGACTATGTTTGTAGCAATGTTTTGTAATAGTAAGCAGACCTTCCACTGATTCAGCAAAGATTTATTGAGCACCTATTATGTGCCAATCAGAGTGCTAGATTTTGGAGGTAAGATAATGATAATCCTGCTGAGCTCTTTGAAGTTAGGGGTATGTCTTCTTCCTCCTGGTATTCCCTAGAGCTGAACACACACCTGACCAATGATAGAGCTTCCATAAATCATTATTAAAAGTATAGCCTAGACAATCCTAAGCAAAAAGAACAAAGCTGGAGGTATCACACTACCTGACTTCAAACTATTCTGCAAGGCTACAGTAACCAAAACAGCATGGTACTGGTACCAAAACAGACATATAGACCAATGGAACAGAAGAGACCTCAGAAATAACACCACACATCTACGACCATATGATCTTTGACAAACCTCAGAAAAACAAGCCATGGGAAAAGGATTCCCTATTTAATAAATGGTTCTGGGAAAACTGGCTAGCCATATGGAGAAAGCTGAAACTGGATCCCTTTCTTACACCTTATACAAAAATTAATTCAAGATGGATTAAAGACTTAAATGTTAGACCTAAAACCATCAAAATCCTAGAAGAAAACCTAGGCAATACCATTTAGGACATAGGCATGGGCAAGGAGTTAATGACTAAAGCACCAAAAGCAATGGCAACAAAAGCCAAAATAGACAAATGGGATCTAATTAAACTAAGGAGCTTCTGCACAGCAAAAGAAACTATCATCAAAGTGAACAGGCAACATACAGAATGGGAGAAAATTTTTGCAATGTACCCATCTGACAAAGGGCTAACATCCAGAATCTACAAAGAACTTAAACTAATTTACAAGAAAAAATCAAACAACCCCATCAAAAAGTGGGCAAAGGATATGAGCAGATGCTTTTCAAAAGAAGACATTTATGCAGCCAACAGAGACATGAAAAAATGCTCATCATCACTGGTCATCAGAGAAATGCAAATCAAAACCACAATGAGATACCATCCACAATGAGATACCACGCCAGTTAGAATGGTGATCATTAAAAAGTCAGGAAACAACAGATGCTGGAGAGGATGTGGAGAAATAGGAATGCTTTTACACTGTTGGTGGGAGTGTAAATTAGTTCAACCATTGTGGAAGACAGTGTGGCGATTCCTCAAGGATCTAGAACTAGAAATACCATTTGACCCAGCAATCCCATTACTGGGCATATACCCAAAGAAACATAAATCATTCTACTGTAAAGACACATGCACACATATGTTTATTGCAGTGCTATTCACAATAGCAAAGACTTGGAACCAACCCAAATGCCCATCAGTGATAGACTGGATAAAGAAAATGTGTCACATATACACCATGGAAGACTATGCAGCCATAAAAAAGGATGAGTTCATGTCCTTTGCAGGGACATGGATGAAGCTGGAAACCATCATTCTCAGCAAACTAACACAGGAACAGAAAACCAAACACCATATTTTCTCACTCATAAGTGGGAGTTGAACAATGAGAACACTTGGACACAGGGAGGGGAACATCACACACTGGGGATTGTCGGAGGGTGGGGACTGGAGGAGGGATAGCATTAGGAGAAATACCTAATGTGGATGACAGGTTGGTGGGTGCAGCAAACAACCATGGCATGTGTATCCCTATGTAACAAACCTGCATGTTCTGCACATGTATCCCAGAACTTAATGTACATATATGTAAAAAAAAAGTATCTTCAAAAGCCCATCTGCCCTGTGAAACATTCCATTGGTACTGACTGTTTCCTCTTAGCTCCTATAATATCTATCCAAATTTTGGGGGCTATTCCATGTGCCAATCAGCAAAATACGGGGAAGCAAATATTGTTCTTAGATTGTCAGATGAAATTTACTACTACGACAACAAACTGCCTGACTACAAGGAACACATACTATGCAAACATGGCTTCAAGTGCCTCACTGCTGTGTTGAGCCAGGTTGTAATGCAGCATTTGGTTGACCTGTGGACTCTCTTGTTAGGATGTCTGCTGCAGATAAAAAGCCATCTGTGGCAGTGGTAACCTCATGGGACAGCACCTGAAATATGCCTTTATTTTGTGACCCAGAAACCAAAAAGTTGAAGGATATAGAATGCATAACAAAATTAGGTTATGTATTTTAAAAATATACAGTGTAATTATTTGTATTAATATAACAAATTAAGTGAATAAAACGTAAGATATGTAAAATCAAGGCACTTGTAAAAGTAATTTAATTTTTATAAGTAAAATAATATATATATTATACTTTAAGTTCTAGGGTACATGTGCACAACGTGCAAGTTTGTTACATATGTATACATGTGCCGTGTTGGTTTGCTGTACCCATTAACTTGTCATTTACATTAGGTATTTCTCCTAATGCTATCCCTCCCCCATCCTCCCACCCCACAGTAGGCCCTGGTGTGTGATCTTCCCTGCCCTGTGTCCAAGTGTTCTCATTGTTCAATTCCCACCTATGAGTGAGAACATGCAGTGTTTGGTTTTCTGTCCTTGTGATAGTTTGCTCAGAATGATGGTTTCCAGCTTCATCCATTTTGCTACAAAGGACACGAACTCATTCTTTTTTACGGCTGCATAGTATTCCATGGTGTATATGTGCCACATTTTCTTAATCCAGTCTATCATTGATGGACATTTGGGTTGGTTCCAAGTCTTTGCTACTGTGAATAGTGCCACAATAAACATACGTGTGCATGTGTCTTTATAGTAGCATGATTTATAATCCTTTGGGTGTATACCCAGTAATGGGATTGCTGGGTCAAATGATATTTCTAATTCTAGATCCTTGAGGAATCGCCACACTGTCTTCCACAATGGTTGAACTAGTTTACAGTCCCATCAACAGTGTAAAAGTGTTCCTATTTCTCCACATCCTCTCCAGCACCTGTTGTTTCCTGACTTTTTAATGATCACCATTCTAACTGGTGTGAGATGGTGTCTCATTGTGGTTTTGATTTGCATTTCTCTGATGACCAGTGATGATGAGCATTTTTTCATGTCTCTGTTGGCTGCATAAATGTCTTCTTTTGAAAAGCATCTGCTCATATCCTTTGCCCACTTTTTGATGGGGTTGTTTGATTTTTTCTTGTAAATTAGTTTAAGTTCTTTGTAGATTCTGGATGTTAGCCCTTTGTCAGATGGGTACATTGCAAAAATTTTCTCCCATTCTGTATGTTGCCTGTTCACTTTGATGATAGTTTCTTTTGCTGTGCAGAAGCTCCTTAGTTTAATTAGATCCCATTTGTCTATTTTGGCTTTTGTTGCCATTGCTTTTGGTGCTTTAGTCATTAACTCCTTGCCCATGCCTATGTCCTAAATGGTATTGCCTAGGTTTTCTTCTAGGATTTTGATGGTTTTAGGTCTAACATTTAAGTCTTTAATCCATCTTGAATTAATTTTTGTATAAGGTGTAAGAAAGGGATCCAGTTTCAGCTTTCTCCATATGGCTAGCCAGTTTTCCCAGAACCATTTATTAAATAGGGAATCCTTTTCCCATGGCTTGTTTTTCTGAGGTTTGTCAAAGATCACATGGTTGTCGATGTGTGGTGTTATTTCTGAGGTCTCTGTTCTGTTCCATTGGTCTATATGTCTGTCTTGGTACCAGTACCATGCTGTTTTGGTTACTGTAGCCTTGTAGAATAGTTTGAAGTCAGGTAGTGTGATGCCTCCAACTTTGTTCTTTTTGTTTAGGATTGTCTTGGCAATGCGGGCTCTTTTTTGGTTCCATACGAACTTTAAAGTGTTTTTTTCCAATTCTGTGAATAAAGTCATTGATAGCTTGATCTGAATGGCATTGAATTTATGAATTACCTTGGGCAGTATGGCCATTTTCACTATATTGATTCTTCCTGTCCATGAGCATGGAATGTTCTTCCATTTGTATGTGTCCTCTTTTATTTTGTTGTGCAGTGGTTTGTAGTTCTCCTTGAAGAGGTCCTTCACATCCCTTGTAAGTTGGATTCCTAGGTATTTCATTCTCTTTGTAGCAGTTGTGAATGGGAGCTCACTCATGATTTGGCTCTCTGTTTGTCTGTTATTGGTGTGTAAGAATGCTTATGATTTTTGCACATTGATTTTATATCCTTAGACTTTGCTGAGGTTGCTTATCAGCTTAAGAAGATTTTGGGGGGAGACGATGGGGTTTTCTAGATATACAATCATGTCATCTGCAAACAGGGACAATTTGACTTCTCTTTTCCTAATTGAATACCCTTTATTTCTTTCTCTTGCCTGATTGCCCTGGCCAGAACTTCCAACACTATGTTGAATAGGAGTGGTGAGGGAGGGCATCCCTGTCTTGTGCCAGTTTTCAAAGGGAATGCTTCCAGTTTTTGCCCATTCAGTATGATATTGGCTGTGGGTTTGTCATAAATAGCTCTTATTATTTTGAGGTACGTCCCATCAGTACCTAGTTTTTTGAGAGTTTTTAACATGAAGGGCTGTTGAATTTTGTCAAAGGCCTTTTCTGCATCTGTTGAGATAATCACACGGTTTTTGTCTTCGGTTCTGTTTATGCGATGGATTATGTTTATTGATTTGCATATGTCGAATCAGACTTGCATCCCAGGGATGAAGCCAACTTGATCTTGGTGGATAAGCTTTTTGATGTGCTGCTGGATTTGGTTTGCCAGGATTTTATTGAGTATTTTTGCATCGATGTTCATCAGGGATATTGGTCTAAAATTCTCTTTTTTTGTCTCTTTTTTGCCTGTCTCTGCCAGACTTTGGTATCAGGATGATGCTGGCCTCATAAAATGAGTTAGGGAGGATTCCCTCTTTTTCTATTGATTGGAATAGTTTCAGAAGGAATGGCACCAGCTCCTCTTTGTACCTCTGGTAGAATTCGGCTGTGAATCTGTCTAGTCCTGGACTTTTTTTGGTTGGTAGGCTATTAATTATTGCCTCAATTTCAGAGCCTGTTATTGGTCTATTTAGAGATTCAACTTCTTCCTGCTTTACTCTTGGGAGGGTGTATGTGTCCAGGAATTTATCAATTTCTTCTAGATTTTCTAGTTTATGTGCATAGAGGTGTTTATAATATTCTCTGATGGTAGTTTGTATTTCTGTGGGATCAGTAGTGATATCCCCTTTATCATTTTTTTATTGTGTCTGTTTGATTTTTCTCTCTTTTCTTCTTTATTAGTCTTGCTAGCAGTCTATCAATTTTGTTGGTCTTTTCAAAAAACCAGCTCCTTGATTCATTGTTTTTTTTGAAGGGTTTTTTTGTGTCTCTAGCTCTTTCAGTTCTGCTCTGATCTTAGTTATTTCTTGCTCTCTGCTAGCTTTTGAATGTGTTTGCTCTTGCTTCTCTAGTTCTTTCAACTGTGATGTTAGGGTGTCAATTTTAGATCTTTCCTACTTTCTCTTGTGGGCATTTAGTGCTATAAATTTCCCTCTACACACTGCTTTAAATGTGTCCCAGAGATTCTGGTATGTTGTGTCTCTGTTCTCATTGGCTTCAAAGAACATCTTTATTTCTGCCTTCATTTCATTATGTACCCAGTAGTCGTTCAGGAGCAGGTTGTTCAGTTTCTATGTAGTTGTGTGGTTTTGAGTGAGTTTCTTAATCCTGAGTTCTAATTTGATTGCACTGAGGTCTGAGAGACGGTTTGTTATAATTTCTATTCTTTCACATTTGCTGAAGAGTGCTTTACTTCCAACTATGTGGTCAATTTTGGAATAAGTATGATGTGGTGCTAAGAAGAATGTATATTCTATTGATTTGGAGTGGAGAGTTCTGTAGATGTCTATTAGGTCTGCTTGGTGCAGAGCTGAGTTCAAGTCCTGAATATCCTTGTTAACTTTCTATCTCGTTGATCTGTCTAATACTGACAGTGGGGTGTTAAAGTCTCCCATTATTATTGTGTCAGAATCTACGTCTCTTTTTACGTCTCTCCAGACTTGCTTTATGAATCTGGGTGCACCTGTATTGGGTGCGTATATATTTAGGATAGTTAGCTCTTCTTGTTGAATTGATCCCTTTACCATTATGCAATGGCCTTCTTTGTCTCTTTTGATCTTTGTTGGTTTCAAGTCTGTTTTATCAGAGACTAGGATTGCAACCCCTGCTTTTTATTTGTTTTCCATTTGCTTGGTAGATCTTCCTCCATCCCTTTATTTTGAGCCTACGTGTGTCTCTGCACGTGAGATGGGTCTCTTCAATACAGCACAGTGATGGGTATTGACTCTTTATCCAATTTGCCAGTCTGTGTCTTTTAATTGGGGCATTTAACCCATTTACATTTAAGGTTAATATTGTTATGTGTGAATTTGATCCTGTCATTATGATGTTAGCTGGTTATTTTGCCCGTTAGTTGATGCAGTTTCTTCCTAGCATTGATGGTCTTTACAATTTGGCATGTTTTTGCAGTGGCTGGTACTGGTTGCTCCTTTTCATGTTTAGTGCTTCCTTCAGGAGCTCTTGTAAGGCAGGCCTGGTGGTGACAAAATCTCTCAGCATTTGCTTGTCTGAAAGGATTTTATTTCTCCTTCACTTATGAAGCTTAGTTTGGCTGGATATGAAATTCTGGGTTGAAAATTCTTTCCTTTAAGAATGTTGAATATTGGCCCCCACTCTCTTCTGGTTGTTGGCTTTCTGTCGAGAGATCTGCTGTTAGTCTGATGGGCTTCCCTTTATAGGTAACCCAACCTTTCTCTCTGGCTGCACTTAGCATTTTTTCCTTCATTTCAACCTTGGTGAATCTGACAATTATGTGTCTTGGGGTTGCTCTTCTCAAGGAGTATCTTTGTGGTGTTCTCTGTATTTCCTGAATTTGAATGTTGGCCTGCCTTGCTAGGTTGGGGAAGTGCTCCTGGATAATATCCTGAAGAGTGTTTTCCAGCTTGGTTCCATTCTCCCTGTCGCTTTCAGGTATACCAATCAAACATAGATTTGGTCTTTTCGCATAGTCCCATATTTCTTGGAGGCTTTGTTTGTTTCTTTTTACTCATTTTTCTCTAAACTTCTCTCCTTCCTCCATTTCATTAATTTGATCTTCAATCGCTGATACCCTTTCTTCCACTTGTTGGAATCGGCTACTGAAGCTTGTGCATGTGCCATGTAGTTCTCGTACCATGGTTTTCAGCTCCATCGGTCATTTAAGGTCTTCTCTACACTCTTCATTCTAGTTAGCCATTCGTCTGATCTTTTTTCAAGGTTTTTAGCTTCCTCGTGATGAGTTCGAACATCATCCTTTAGCTCGGAGAAGTTTGTTATTACCGACTTTCTGAAGCCTACTTCTGTCAACTCATCAAAGTCATTCTCTCTCCTGCTTTGTTCCATTACTGGTGAGGAGCTGCGATCCTTTGGAGGAGAAGGGGTGCTCTGGTTTTTAGAATTTTAAGATTTTCTGCTCTGGTTTCTCCTCATCTTTGTGGTTTTATTTACCTTTGGTCTTTGATGATGGTGACCTACAGATGGGGTTTTGGTGTGGATGTCCTTCTTGTTGATGTTGATGCTATTCCTTTCTGTTGTTAGTTTTCCTTCTAATAGTCAGGTCCCTCAGCTGCAGGTCCATTGGATTTTGCTGGAGGTCCACTCCAGACCCTGTTTGCCTGGGTATCACCAGTGGAGGTTGCAGAACAGCAAATATTGCAGAACAGCAAATATTGCTGCCTGATCTTTCCTCTGGAAGCTTCGTCTCAGAGGGGCACCTGGCTGTATGAGGTGTCAGTCGGCCCCTACAGGGAGGTGTCTCCGAGTTAGGCACATGGGGCTCAGGGACCCACTTGAGGAGTCAGTCTGTCCATTCTCAGAGCTCAAACACCATGCTAGGAGAACCACTGCTCTCTTCTGAGCTCAGCTGGAAATGCAGAAATCATCCATCTTCTGCATCGATCATGCTGGGAGCTGCAGACCAGAGCTGTTCCTATTTGGCCATCTTGGGACGGACCCCCAAATAATACATATTTTTAAACTGGAAATACATTCCAGAAAAATCTTATAACAACTCACCAACCTTCCTGTGGGTAATCGAAATGAAATTGAACTGAGGTGAAATGTGTACATTAAATTATTCCATTATTGACATTTTGACCTTGCAGACTTAGCTTAATATAATTTCTGTTCAGACTAGCTCCTAGAACAGTGAAACCTACAGTCACATTTATACTTGACATAGTCAATTTGTCTATCGTAGGATGTTGAGTCACACATCCTTTTGAAATCTCTGAAGCCTCATTCTTTAATTTGCCCAACTTTCCTGTGAAGAGTAAAGATCCCTGCTGGCTAATTTTAATAAGCTTTCATTAAAAAAAGTATGATATAGTCTTCATGCTGTAAATAATTTTGCCTTTTTCATGACCAGATTTGTTCAATGCCATTTCCTCCCTTTCATTTCTTTCTTTTGTGGAGAAATAACGCCTTTCAAGAGCACAAGAGTTGATGAAAGAAAACACTCTCAAAGTCAAGTTTGCTGTAGCCTGTATACCTGAAAAGGGTGGGCTTGAGAGGCCGGGAAGAGAAAGAAAGAAGAGGGATAGTAACAACCTAAACAGCAAAGACTTGGAACTTGAAATTAAAAACATATACACCTATCTATGTATTTCTGATATGTTTGTCATAATTTCAACCAAAGTTCATGATCTATAGAATTTTGCATAAATAAAAAATATCATTTGGTTAGTTTTGACTCTCATTAAAAATAAATTTTGTCAACCATCCTCTTATTAAGATGTTTTAGAACTAAACACACAACACAATTATATCTCCACAAAATGCCACTAGGTTTTCTAACAGAGCATCAACCTACTTAGATTATGAGCTCATCATTTTTATGCATGTGTTTACATAGATGCTTTTTTTCTACAGGCAGCATGATATAGTGAAAAGAATGTGAGGTTCTGAAATTAGAAGAACTGGGCATGACTCCCAGAATGTACTATCTGTTGTGTGACCTTGGGCAAGTCACTTAATCTGTCTGAGGCTTGTTTTTCTTGCTTGTCAAATGAAAAATAAATGACAGCAATATTTCAGATTTGGTGTGCAGATCATGTAAATAATATATGTGAAAGTGCTTAGTAAATTGTAAAGCATCATGCAAGGGATAGTTATTTTATTTTGGATTAACTAAAATTTTGTTCTAAATTGATGTTTCTCTAAATAAAACAAATGACTGCTAATGCCCATAGTAGCCCTGATTTTATCTAGAAATTTCTTCTTTAAAGTTTGAATTAGCAAACTTTCAATGGGTTTAGAATTTTTATTTAAAAAAAGGATCATTATATACTTGAAATAATTCAATTAGGAAAAAATATAAGCCACTGTCTTCATCCATTTTGTGTTGCTTCAACAGAATACCTGAGACTGGATAATTTATAAGGGAAAGAGGTTTATTTAGCTCACAGTTCTGCAGGCTGGGAAGCTTAAGGGCATGGTCCTGGCTTCTGGTGAGGGCATTTGTGCTGTGTCATAACATGGTGGAAAAGGTCAAAGGCGAGGTGGACATGTATGAAGAAACAAAACCTGAGGGGCATCCTCGCTTTATAAAAATGCACTCTCATAAGAATGAATCCATTTTCCTGAGAACTAATCCAATCTTGCCTGTGCAAGAACTCACTCACTACCTCGAAAATGACACCAAGTCACTCATGAGGGATCTGCCCCACTGACCCAAACAGCTCCCACTAGGCCCCACCACCCAATATCACCACAATGGGGACCAAATTTCAACATGCTGTTTGGTGGGGATAAACTCAAACCTCCTTTAAGAGAATCCCCTGGAAGCTGAATCACTTGATCCTTATGCTAAGTTTGTCTCATGACCAGATGAGAACCAATTCTGTGCCCCTGCAGAGTGGCCCCTTTAAGCTGTGGACTGATAAGTGAGAAAAATGTCTGTCAGGTCACATGCAGGCAGGGATAACTTACCCACTAGATGTAGCAGGCACAGGGCCAAGGGTCCACTATACCTTTAAATGTGCATAAAAATGTTTTAATTTCTTTTGAAATTGGAAGAAAAAAGTGAACTTTTAGGTAGGAGTAAATGTTTTAATATATAATATTAACATATTCATCCTTATACCAATGAGTCATAAAATATAACTTTTAATATTTGCTGTAGTTCTGGGCAACCCAAGATGAATCCTCTGAGAAGTTCAGTTACCTGCAGTCCAAGGCACTGTTCCAACAGCAGTGGTGTTGCCAGGAATCACAGATGTGGAGTGATTAGCTCTATCTTGAGAAATAGGGAAGACTTTGCAGAGCTGATATTTAAATCAGTCTTTTAAGGATAAGTATGCTTTCTACAGGTGGAGGTATTAGAAAGGGCATTTCAGGGAGAAAAAGCAGCATGAACAAAGGGACGGGGCTGTGTGGGAGATAGAGCCTTGGAACTTAGCAGTGATCAATAACCAACAATAGCCTCTTCACTATAAATCCATGGGGGAAAAGTCCATTACTTATATTGTCAAATCTTGGTATGTTTTCTCCATTAATCTTGCATTAAATTATTTTAGAACAAGACCTCAAAATTACACTAACATCTGCAGAAGTAACTAATGAATAAGCAGTGGGTTGTTCAAAGAGCTAATGAGATTAGATCAGATTAATAGAAATGTGTCAAGAACAAGGCAAAGTATTTGATATACTAGTTATTCTCTGGTTGCAAGCAACAGAAACCGACTCTAGCTAATTCAGACCGAAAAGAAAGAAACAGAGGGAAAAAAGAAAGGGAGATGGCCCTGCTAACACATGATATTCTTTTCAAGGTCAGAAGTGGTTTTCCTGTTTTTCCACAGTTGAATCATCTAGAACCTCCATCTAGAGGTTCTATTTTGTTCTGAAAGCACTGGACCAATTCCATCATTTGTCAGGACCTCTAAGTCAATACTCAGATTATTCAGCACCAAATATGGGAACTGATCCATGCTCCATATTCTTAGTAACCCTTGTGCCTTGCTAGAAGACTGATATGGATTTTGTGGTTAAATTCTAGAAACTGTACTTTATTCTGTTCCTAGAACTAAGTCCTCACATTGTAGCCTAGTTCTATGATCCTCTTTCCTTTGATCTATTTTTCTCTGCTCCACATGAACCATGTCTCTGCTTCTCATTTCCAAGGACTTGTGAGCAGGGCTGATATTTATGCCATATAGAGTGGATTGGGCTGGTTATTTATACGGATATCTGTTCTGATGTATTGAGGCATTTTTTTGGTGAGCCATGGCATCTGTTCTGACTAGCTGATGCCTGTATATATCAGTGGTTATATATTTCTCCAATAAATGAAGATTCTTTTTGTGGTAAAATATTAGCTCTAGCCCCCTCTTAGGATGAGGCTAGAATTATGTGTCCACTAGAAAAATATTATTTTTCAGAAGTGGATTTAATTTCTATCATTTAAAGGGCCAGTCATAAATGACTCTAATCAGAACTGTTGATTGATTAGACTTTCATTATATGCAGACAAATATGCTCAGAGGCCAGATATAAGGGACAAAAGAACAAATTGGCCACATGCTGTGTCTGCAAGGAACTCACTATGTAGAAATGACTTCTACTCCTGGATTTAGAACCATTCAGTTTTATATTTTTTGTTTTTAAAATTATGGAAGATTTCTTATTAATTTTTGAAATGCAGGTGACTAATTGATTTAAAAATACACTTAAGAGTATCACAATACCTTTGAAAGGTAATTGAATAGAACTTCAGAAAAATCCATTCAACTATTGTCTCAAATATCCATCCATCCATTCATCTATCCATCCATCCATCCGTCCGTCCGTCCGTCCGTCCATCCATCCATCCTTCCATCCATCCATCCACTATCTCATTGAATTTATCCATCTTCCAGGAGCTATGCTTGCAAATAGAAAAAGACTGCCAAGAAGCTCACAGACGAGTACAGAAATGAACATACAAACAATTTCAACACGATTGTGGAGATAAGTTCACATGTGGACGAACTCAGGCAAGTTCCACAGGGGTCTAACAAAAACAATCTTAGACTCTGAGAACTGCAAATCTGGATTTGAATTCTCGCTCTACTCTTACTAAAGCTATGGCTTTGAGTGAGTTATTGAACATGTCTATTTCAGTCTCCTCTTCTATTAGGAATGTTGTAGGGGCAAAGGGAATACTTCCCTTTTACCCTCTGAAGGTTCACTGCAAATCACTGACAAAAGACAGATTAATGGGAGAAAAAGCATACAAATTTATTTGATCAGAGTTTGGATATGATACAGGAGCCTTCAGAATGAAGACCCAGAGACACAGGGGAAACTGTCCATTTTTCTGCTTAGGTTCAACATATTATGGTTAGCCAAATAGAAATAGGATTGGACAAAAAGGATATGTTCCCCTGTTAATGGACCGAGGGGGGAAACTCAGGAAGACCTGTCTGTTCAGATTCTTCTTGGCATCCCTGTGCAGCATTCCTTCCCTCTGGATATGAGGCAGGACACTCTCTGGAGTGGAAGTTTTATGACCTACAATCAAACCAGGTAGGTCAGATAATTCTTTTATAACCAATTTTTACACAGAAAGGTAAAGGGCAAGGTAGAGTTAGATTTTTAGGTTTCATGACTGTTTGGGGGAAACAGGTTCTGATTTCTATGATCTGTCTTGGGGAAGAGGGATTCTAGCTTCTATGGCTTGCCTCAGGGAAGAATGAGGGGCCAGAAACAGAACAGTAGGAGAAAATCAGAGTGAGCTGCTTCTGAGGCCTTCACTTTGGGATATCATTTTCTGAGCCTCAACAGTGTATGATGTCACTTGCCTGACCATAATAGATCCCCATTATGTTAGCTACCATCTCTCTATCTCCCCTCTTCCCTTTCATTCATTTCTGGGCTTTGGTTTTCTTATCTCAAAAAAGAAAGGGTTTAAATTGATTTCTGAGTTATTTAAGAATCTAAAGGCCTGTGTTTTAGGAACAATTCCCCTAAGCTTGAAAGATGTTCTTTCATTACTTATGGTCAAATATACAATACTCTCTAAATATGGCAAATCATAATTTAATCACACTGATCGGTCTCTCTAACACACCAAGCTCTTTCTCACCTTGAGGACTTGGTGCATCTTGTTCCCTTGCTTGTAGATTTCCTTCCTCTTTGCTTACCTGGCTAGCTCCTGCATGTCCTCCAGGTTTCAGTCTAGTGGTCACTTCCTGCTAGAGTTTGGATGTTTGTACCACCAAACCTCATGTTGAAATTTGATCCCCGATGTTGGAGGTGGGGCCTAATGTGTTTTGGTCATGGGGATGGATCCCTCTTGACTTGGTGACATTCTTATGATAATGAGTGAGTTCTTGTTCTGTTAGTTCCAGTGGGAGCTGATCGTTGAGAAGAGCCTGGCCCTTCCCCACTCGCTCTCTTGCTTCCTCTTTCACCATGTGATCTCTGCACACACCAGCTCCCCTTCACCTCCTGCCATGAGAGGACACAGCCTGAGGCTTTCACCAGATGCCCACTCTTCTAGCCAGCAGAATGGGGAGCCAACTAAACCTATTTTCTTTACAAATTACCGGCCTTCTGTATTCCTTTACAGCAACACAAATAGACTAAGGGACATCCCCAAGGATGCTTTCCACAGATAATTTCCAGAGGGCTAATCTGTGAATTTTCTTTGGTCTCTACACTCAGCCTGTCAAAATAGCCAACATACTATAGCCATCCCCCACTTATATATAAACACCCAACATTTAAGATCTGTAATATTCTAATGCATTTCCCTTTAAAAAGAGTAATGATAATGACTCCTCCAACCAGAGACCCTTATGGGGCCCAGTTTATGGTTTACTGTAGAGAAAGGGGATCTAACCATATTTCAATATCTAAATGCAAAATGCAGATACAAATTATTAATGACTAACATGTATAAATCATTTACTACACGCCTGGCACTATGCCAAGCATTGTATATGCATTATTTCACTTATTCTTTATATCAACTTTAAGAAATAATTTTATATGTAACATAGGTTTGTAAATGAAGAAACAGTGACTTACAGAGTTTAAATAAATTGTTTATTTAAACAGAAATAATTTGTTTCCTAGATATGAAGATCGTCAGAATAAAACAAAACAAGGCAAAAACCCACCAAAAATTCAAAACAACAACCAAAACATTATAGGTTTAACAACAGCTTTACAGGGAGGGAAGGAAACATGACCTTATATGTGCACATTGTAAGACTGACTCTGATGTCAGAGGCATTAGAATTGAGGAGCAGCAGACGCAAGTTTAAACTCAGGACTGTCTGACTTCAGAACCAATATTTGTAAAATATTACTCTGTACTTTTCAGATTCAGAAAATCAGCCCTCAACTTAAGGATACCTGAGAGGCTGTGAGAAACTCAAGAAGCAAAGACAAATTTTTTGAGAACTTTGACAATGTGAAAATAAACCAAGGGAGAGTCTAAGTGCAAAAACAAAACAATGACAAACCCCAAACAACCCAAAGCCATTACGTTCAAACTTAACAGCAACATGAGATTTGCAACTTAAAAAAAAATGCAGAAAATAGAGAATATGTATTCACGTATGTCACTTTTTGTGATTTATTTCATTTAATCATAAGAATTTCATATGGTAAAAGCATTACATTATTATAATCCATATCTAACAGATGAGAAACTGAGGCACAGAACCTGCCGTAGGTCATATATTAATAAAAGGTAGAGTTTGTATTAGACTTAGGGAAACTAATTCTAGAGTCCACAAATTGTGGAATTGGTAGGAAATTCTATAATTTCCCAGATGCCAGCGATGCAACAACATTTTCTAAATAATTAAATAAAATTCATCAAGAGAAATGTTCACTGTTGGAGCAGGTTTTTAACATGGGAGAATCTGCTCTGTTATGGAAACGAGTTCTCTCCAAACCCCTTATTTTCTACCAGATCTTAATTTTGCCAGCTTTAGTTCTGATACTCCCAGTAATTTTGATAGTCCCAATAATTTTAGGAACAGAGCCCCATGAAGAGTGAAAGATAATTGCATCTGGTGACAGGCTCCCTGGTCCTTAGACTAAAATCTCTTTGTGGTCAGGCACTATGTTCTGTTTCTGATTGCATCAGTGTTTGGCATAGCCAAAGGACTCAATAAATAATTGCTGAATGAATGAATCATGTAAGACATTAAGCCTAAGACTGGGAGGCCGAGGCGGGTGGATCACGAGGTCAGGAGATCGAGACCATCCTGGCTAACACGATGAAACCCCGTTTTTACTAAAAATACAAAAAAAATTAGCCGGGCGTGGTGGCAGGCGCGGGTAGTCCCAGCTAGTCGGGAGGCTGAGGCAGGAGAATGGCGTGAACCCGGGAGGCGGAGCTTGCAGTGAGCCGAGATCGCGCCACTGCACTCCAGCCTGGGCGACAGAGCGAGACTCTGTCTCAAAAAAAAAAAAAAAAAAAAGAAATTAAGCCTAAGAAATTTTACATTTAAACAAAGAAAATGCATGTCATGAAGAATGTGATCTTTTCATCAGGCCACAGCCAGCCTCTACAGGGCCTTAGAAAAAGTGCTCTCCCTGGGTGGATAAATTAGGAGAAGACATACACTGGTCAGGTATACTCTCTCTGATTTGGCTTATCCACACTAGAGACCCACAGAGTCCAGCTAGGCAACTAGAACTTACATTTCCAACCTCATTTGACCTTTTGGTCAGGCATGTTTAAGCAGTGTACAAATATACAACTGTATATGGTAATCTGGTTTACCTCATCTTCTCTTTGATTTTTTTTTTTTTTTTTTGTAGGGTGATGGCAAATGTCCTCTTGTCTTTCTTAATCAAGACAGTACCAGTTCTGCCCAGCTTAAAAAGATATAAAATGTTTGCATTCTATTGATTTATACCATATTCAACATCCATGTCAGTCTTTATTTTTCAAGGAGAGTATGTTAGATAGATTAGTTCCTTTCTTCTTTATATGGTAAACTATAAATAAATTTTATAGGATCTTTTTAAATTTTGGAAACCAAAAAAAAAAAAAAAAATTGAGCCCTGAACCTGAACCTGTACATTTTAGTTTTTGGAACATTCTATAAATTTGTCTACTGGCTTTCTTGTCTCATACTTCTCAGTTTGTGTAAGGTGTGTCACTAGAAAAACCAGGAGGCGGAGTTTGCAGTGAAGTGAGTGGAAATCACACCATTGCACTCCATCCTGGGTGACAAGAGCAAGATTCCTTCTTAAAAAAAAAAAAGAAAAAAAATTAGCTAAACCCAAAGTCTAAAAAATGTGAATTGCCTTTCTCTTTCAGATACTTGCAGGAATGTATACATGTGAACGCACACAAACACATACACACACACATACAAACAAAACATACACACATACACATACAAACACACACAGAGGCATACATACATATGTTGCTTTTCTGTGCTAAGTGGGAATTTAGGGGCAACCTGATTCATATCAAGAGATGAAGGAATTCTGTTGGACTTAGTGACTCTCTGAATAGGTTTGACTAATTGCAAATGATTATCATCATAATAATTTCCCAGGAAGAGTTTATTAAACTTAAATCTTAAAACTCCATTACATGTCACTTAGACACACACACACTCCAAAAATTTAGGAGTTAGATCAGCGTACCTTTCTTAAAACAAAAGCCTAATTAGAAACCTTTTGCCTCGATCATAGCTCTGCTACAGCATGCCTTTTAGGAGTGATAGAATGATATTTTTATTTATTTTTAATAAGGACCACAAAACCATTTTCAAAAAAATTTTAGTCATTTTTAGTGAAAGAGAATGTTTCAATTCAGTTCACAAATCCTCACATTAGAACATTGGCTTCTTGTCCTCAAATGCATTTAAAAATATGATCTCTGTAATGAATCTCAATATCTGTTGTTGTTCCCTCTAGGCCTGAAGTTTCTCACTCATTAACCTGGAGCAATAAAATGGAAAGAATTCTGATGACAAAGCAGAGAACCTGTCCCTTTGCTGGCTCTGAGGATGACTGACTGTTGTGTGGGTGAGGTCTGCAGACAGAAGCCAGCTCTGCTCTCTCCATTGGTAAACACGGGTAGGAGCAGGGGAAACGCCAACAGGCCAACCCTTGTGAGTGTTAATGAAAAACAGCAAAGTGTTAGGAAGAAAAGTGAGTCCTAACTCAGAACTGCAAATGCCCACCAATATTGGTTGCTCCCTGCCTTATTAGACATTTTCATTTGTATCACCTTTAAAAGATATGATTTCCTAATGTCATGGCACTTTATTTGCTGGGTCATGTTGGCTTTGTGGTTAAGCAGGTGCAAACATTGAATTGGCCAGGTGAGCTGTCAGGATGACTGAAACACAGGGGGTTTGGATCATCTGGACAACAGGACTGAGTGGAAATTAATGGGCGAGGGTTTCAGAGATGAGATTTTGAATCCAAGCTTTGCATTTTACTGTATGAGTTTGGGCAAGTTGTTTAATCTCTGAAAGGCTTTGTTTTCTTCATTTGCAATAGCCCCTATCTTAAAGATTATAAAGTTATAAAGATTAAGTTAGATAATGCATAAAAAACAATTAGCACCAGTGCCCAGCAAATTTCTGTTGTTAAGATGTGGTCCTACAGAATTTGTTTTTTTTTTTTTTTTGGTCTGAAATTCCCTTCTCACAGGTTTACTGATTCCCCAGGAATAGCTGTAATGAATAAAACTTTGGAGACTTGAATTTGGGCACAACGGAATATATTGCCAGGGACATCTCCAAAATCAGCCTTAACATACCCTAACTTGTTTCCAAGGAACTTATCACTTAGCTAGATGTGTACTATAAATAATAATGATGATGATTACAGAAATAAAAATATTCATTGTTTCTATTCATTCAATGCAGACAACTTGCTGGGTGCTTTAAATATACACTTTAAAATACTTATAACAATGGCACATATTAAGTACCATTATTCACATTTTATAGAGAAAGCAGAGACAAGAGAGTAAGGAACATCTTGGAGGTCACACCACTAGGAATCAGACCTGGGATTCAAAACCAGATTTGCTTTACTCTGGAGCCTTTGTTTTTTCTACTACACCCTGCTATGCTCAGATGGGCTAGGAAATTTGTCCTAGGAATAAGTTTAGTAAACATCAACAGGTTCTTTTGTCTTTCTAGTGAATACCAAATATTTTGCTGCCTATTTCACAAATTCTGAGGGAATTCTACAAACTCTTCTTTGCTGGAATTCAGGATCCCTTTTGTTGATTAAATTATTTCCATTGATGTGGTTTTGATTTCAATCTAATAGCAACAAGGCACTGTCTTAACAAAGGATGTGCTGTTGTTGGGGTTTTTTCCTGAGAGGGGCTACTTTCATAACTTTTCAGTTAGGTGAATTTGGAGAATAGAATTATTAACATCAGTCCAGTCCATGCAGGGAGAAAGTTCTATTCTAGGAAATGGTCTTCTTCTAGTGGATCTAATGAGATTTAAAAAAAAGATTCTAAGAAAAGAAATCAATCATAATATTAGAAGAGTCGATCACAGCCTTAGGAGGACAGATCAAAGACGAACATGACATAAACAATTAGGAGGAAGACCCCTAACAATAAAGTTAGAGGTACCAGGAAAAATCACCGTAGAGGATCTAGTAGGGAAGCAAAGAAGGAAATGGTCAGATCCATTTATGGGAATTCAGGAAGTTCTTTGAAGAGCAAAAATCACTAAACTGAGTACTGAAGAGTGAGTAATATGATTCCAAATAATGGAGTAGAGAAATGGAGTATACAGTGGAGTTAGAGCTTATATAAAAAGAAAGTGTCAGACAACCTGGAGATAGATCAATAGCAATTATTCAAGAGGGACACAAAACAGAAAATAATCAAAATAGTAAACCTATTGTATGATGTTTTCCTACACCAACCAATTCTCTAAGTCTCCCATGCCAATCAGACATAATTCAATTCTGACACTATCCGGAATTAACATCAGATCCCATAAGTTAAAGGGCTCAGTTCCACCAGACTGCCCTCATTTCAGTTACCAGCTGTAAATGGGGTCCCTAGGCTACCCACACTTCTTCCTGGTCATCTACAAATTTAAGCATTTCCACGACCTCTTCTTCAGGTTTGATAGTTTGCTAGAATGACTTACAGAACTCAGGAAACAGAACTCCTGATGATTACTGGTTTATTATAAAGGATACAGCTCAGGACTATCCAAATGGAAAAGGTGCCTAGGACAAGGTATGGCAGGTGGGTGGTGGTGGTGACACAAAACTTCTCTCCCAGAACACTGATGTGTTCATCAACTGGAAGCTCTGTGAACTCTGTTGTTTAGGGATTTTTATCAGTTTCATTATGTAGGCACGATTGATTATATCATTGGTATTCGTGGTCAAACTCCCTCTCCAGCCCCTCTCCACTCCCTCGAGGTTGAAATTTTTGGCCTTCTAACCAAGTAGGTTTTTTGTTTTTTTTTAAGCAACCAGCCCCCTTTCTCCTTCAGTCATCTCATTAGCATACAAAAAACACTTGTCACTCAGAAAATTCCAAGAGTTTTAGGACCTCTACGCCAGGAACCAGAGCAAAAGACCAAATATATATATATATATATATATATATATATATATATATATATATATTTCATTATACCACACCTATATCCAACCATATCAACAATTACGTTAAATGTTAAAAAATGTAGTCTGCCACTGCCACATGTGGTGATTTGAATTTAAATTAATTAAATATAAATATAGTAACTAAAAAAGCATTTTTAAAGTTACACTAAACACATTTTAAGTATTCAACAGCCACATGTGGATAGTGGTATAGTATTGGATAGTGCAGACGTAGTACATTTTATCACAGAAAGTTGTACTAGACAATGTTAGAAACAAAATGTCAAAACAGATTTTAAAAAGCAAGACTGAATTATGTATTGTTTACAAGAGATACACTTTAACTATAAAGACCTAGAAAGATGTACCATATAAACAGCATAAGAATGCTGGAATGACTACATTAATGTCAGATAAAACAGACTTCCAGACAAAGAGTATAATTGGAGATAAATAGGAATATTTCATAATGATAAAAGAATCAATTCAGCAGGAAATCACAATAATTATACATGTTCATACATCTAATATCAGAGCTTCCAAGTACATGAAGCAAAAATGAGAGAATTAAAGATAAACACAAACAATTCCACAATCATATTTGGAGATTTTGATGCCACTGTCTCACTAATCCATAGAACAACTAGATAAAGAAATCAGTAAGGACATACATTATGTGAGCAACACTATCAACCGTCATAGCTTAACTGGTACCTATAGAACACTGTACCCAACAACTACAAAATATATATGCTTTAAAAATGTACACAGTAGTTTTATTATGCTAGGCTATGATATGAGCTTCAGTAAATTTGAAATAATTAAGATCATACAGAGTGTCTTTTCCAACCATAACAGAATTAAATTAGGAATCAGTAACAATGGCATATCTAGGGAGACTCCTAATTTTAGAAATTAAACAACAGAATTCTAAATCATCCATGGATCAAAAGAGTAACAGGCAAATTAGAAAATATTTCAAATTGAATGATAATAGAATAATAACATATCAAAATTTGTGGGATGCAGTAAAGGGCAGTACTTAACAGGGAAACTGAAATCTTTAAATGCTTATATGAGGCAAAAAGTAAGGTCTACAGTCAATGATTTAAGGTTCCAGTTTCAAAAGATAGAAAATGAGAAGTGAAGTGAAAATACATGGACAGAAGGAAATAAAGCCGAGCAGAAATCAAGAAAATTAAAGAAAAACAATAGGGAAATTTAACAAAGCCAAAGGTCAGGAAAGAAGCTGAGTGGACTGGGGTTGTGAACTGTGAGGACCACTGGTCTGAGGGGAAAGAACATTGGACAATGTCATCATGTCTTTGTAGAAAATGCTGGGGCATGTGAGGGGCCTTGTTCACACTGTCTTTCTGTCTATGTACAAATGGTGTTGCAAAATTGAAAATATTTGCATAATCTTATTTGTTCAAAATAGGGAAGTTCTATCCTTCCTTCCTTCCTTCCTTCCTTCCTTCCTTCCTTCTTTCCTTCTTTGCTTCCTTCGTTGCTTCCTTCCCTCCTTCCTCTTTGTATTTTTTTCAGACAGGGTCTTGCTCTATTGCCCAGGGAATGGCAAAATCATAGCTCACTGCAGCCTTAAACTCTCAGGCTCAAGCAATCCTCCTGTCTCACCCTCCCAAGTAGCTGGGACTACAGATGTGTGCCCCCATGCCTGGCTGATTAAAAAATTTTTTTTTGTAGAGATGGGTCTTGTTATGTTGCTCAGGCTGTTTTCAAACTCCTGGCCTCAAGCGATTCTCCCACCTCAGCCTCCCAAAGTGTTGGGATTATAGCTGTGAGCCACCATGCCTGTCCTCTCGCCACCTTTCTATGCTTCCAGTCTCTCTTTGCCATTCATTGTTGATAAGAACCTCTACTTGATTTCTCACTGCCATTGCCTTCTTTGGTTCCCAGCAATATACTAATCCACGTAGACTCTATTCAAGATGCATTAGTTTTAGGTCTGCATTTGCTCTTAATACAGGGTCTCAGGGTGAATATTGTCTAGATGAGAGGTTTACTTGTTTTTGTGTCAGTTTAACATAATGTTGAAATTTGCAAATGACATGAATTTGTTGAATGAAAGAGATGTTGATCAAAGGGTAAAAAGTTTCAGTTATGCACAATGAATAAATTGTGGATATCTAACAAATACCATGGTGACTAGTAATACTGTATTATATAATTAAAATTTGCTAAGAGTAAATCTTAAATGTTCTCATCACACACACACAAAGGTAACTATGTGAGGTGAGGGATATGTTAATTAGCTTAATTGTGGCAATCATTTCACGATTTATATATATATATATATACACATCAAAACTTCACATTGTTTACCTTAAATAGTTACAATTTTTATTTGTAAATTATACCTTAATAAAGCTAGAAAGAAAGTTATAATTTGGTCCATAGAAAATGGCAATTTGATCAATGAATTGTTTGGTGTCAGTTTCCATTTAAATTTGAATTTTTAGTTTAGTTTTTTTCCTCTTAAGTAACATTCAAAGAGACTCGGTAAAAGTTTAGGTAGGGTACAAATGAACAATAGCATTTTATTCCTACGCCATTTGACCATAGCATTCTTTTGGTCCATTATGTTTTATCTTTTTTTTAAAAAATGCCAAATATAATTTTAAAAAATTAATGGAGATTTGTGGTCCGCAATAAAAACTAGAAGAGATAGGAGAACTTTGTTATACAGTAATTTGTGATGTATGTGGATTTACCTCTGCCATAGGTCAAATATTATCCTCTGAAACCTAGCCACATTCAACAAAAAAGCCTCATCTAAGACAATCTTTGTTCAATCCACCAATATCAGCATTATCTAAAGGCTCTACTTTGTGGGAGATGGGATAAGAGAGCAGAAAGGACATGTGTTTGAGTCAGACAGATCTGGTTTCAAATGCCAGCTCTGCCACCTCGTATTTCTATAATCTTCATAAAGTCCCTTAATGGGTTTGGATGTTAATATTCTAAATACCTCCTTCACAAGGTCACAGTATGCTTTTGAGGAGATAATATATGTAAAGTGCCTAGAAAATAGGAGGCCCTCCTTGACCCTATCATACAAGATACTGTGAATGATTGATAGCTTTCTGTGTTTTCAGGGAACCACTGTGGCAGAGTGAAAAATAATAGGTTGGTGCAAACGTAATTGCTGGTTTTGCTGTTAAAATTAATAGCAAGGCCTTTGAAGTTGTGTAAAATCAGGTCTCACTCTCCTTTGCCATTTTTTTGGTGGTCTGACTTTAGGCATATTACTTAACCTCTTTGGGTTTCTGTTTCCTCATGAAGACAAAAAGAAAAGCTCTTCTATCTGCAGACACATGAGGAATTAGTGAGTTAAGATATATAAACATCTAGCACAATGCCTGGCATAGTAAATGCTCAGTTAAGAGCAGCCTCAGTTATAGTATGTTATTACTGTGGGATTAAGATTTATTTATTAAGATTTTTTTCAAAGTTCTTTTTATTTCCCTTATGTTCAAATAATCAAAACCTCCTGGATTACAATTAGCAATGCGAAGGCTCAGATTAATTTCTGAGATGAGTACTGGGTATTTCATTTCATTCCTGCCCCTGTTTATGAAGGAGCAGAAAAGCAAATCTCACAGTTCCACATGCTGCAGAGCAGAAAGATGGTCATCAGCTCCATGGAGGTGATTTTTCATGGCTCCAACAACCTAATCTTCATGATTGATGATTGCTGCTTTAAGACGTTTAATAGTTCCTTCCAAAAGAATTTGTATTTCAGATTATTGATTTCAAGTGAATTCCTCTGCTTTTCAATGCAACAGAATATATGATCAGTGAGGTACAGAGCAGAATCTATTTGATTAAAATTTCTTTAGCTGAATTTTCTTGTTGCTAGTAGCAACCAACCAAAGAATAGACCTAAAAGGACAGGCAAGAGCTACAATGATTGCAGTCCATGTTTTTATCTTTCCCTAGTTGTGATTTTAAAATAGCCTCTCTAGTGTTTGTAGTCATAAAAATGATTGCTGTATATGACACTTTAGACATATTGACAAACCATCCACCTAAATAACCCTATCTCATTAATGAACTTCTTCACAGGGCTTGGACAGTCAACCTCAGGTCACATAAACCATTGCTACACTAAAGACTATAAGGAAGATGATACTGTTTATATCACACAAATTATTTCCCAAATTAAATTTGCTATTAACTGGTATGTCTTGGATCAGCATAATATTATGTGTAGCAACAGCATTTACAGTTTGCATTAAAAAGAACTAGTTAGCATCACTTGTTTAAAAAAACTCCATGTTATCTGTTAAATAATTTGGTGGTTATTTAACAGATTACATGCAGTTTAGAGATATACTGGTATAGAGATATATGGAAATCACTAAAGGAGACTAAAAATATACTCTTGGCAGAGCTGTTCATAATACAGTGAAATTCTACTAGAGTGCTTTCCAAGGGCAAAAGAAGAACATCTCTGCAAGCAGGGAAATATTAACTTTACAGGAGCATAAAACACCTTTGGGATGTTTGTTGGGTCTTCCAAAATGGAGCCGGATTTGCAGAAAAAAAACCCCTCCGGATCAGCACATTGCATGATACAGTTTCATCCTTCCTCTGACACCTTGCTCATTTGCAAGTCAATAGAGAGAACCTCCTAGTACATGATTGATCTCTACATGCTATGATGCTGTTTGTCTGACTCCTGGGAATATTATGTTAGCGTGGACAGGATTTCCAGAGGGGTGGCCTTTATCAAACTTACAATAAGACTCCTGCTGGTTGAGAAGCCTTTTTGGTGAGAATCATAGGTGCTCAATTGTATTTCTTGAGGCTAAGAAAAGGTCTCCATTCACTCAATGTTAAAAGACAGGATTCCTTAGGAGGAACACTTCAGGCTGCTAACAATTATGGCACAATTGCCGATCAGAATGTTTTCTAGTCAGCTGGGGATTAATGGAGCTTGTACTTCCAATGAGAGGAGACCCTTAGCAGCAAGATGTGACACAGGAAGCATGATGCAGGGACAGCCTCTGAGCTGGGAAAGGGACCAGGGCAAGGGAGGAAGCAAAGAGATCCTGGGAGGATCAAAAGTATTTTGTCCACTACATACATTTTCCTGAGGCTGACACTCAAGAATTTTTCTAATTATAAAAAAAGGGGGATCTTAAATTTGGTCTAGCCAAAGCCACTAGGCACTGAAAGGAACAGTTCCCCTTTTGACTTCCTTCTAAATAGTACAGGGTTGCAACACTCTGCTTGGCTCCTTGCTTACATTTGCCACAGGCAGGGAAGATCAGAACTCCCCAGCGATGTGTACTGGCCAGTGAGTGCTGCCAGGGCAAAGTTGATAAACTAAAGAAATGATGACTAAACAAACTATTAACCAAGTCCTAATCTCTGCTTGTCTCCTCCATCATTAGAACCAGAAGAAGATTAGAGCCCTGTGTGTCTCTAGGGCTCACACTGGGTATGCTATTTATTAAACCAGGAAACAGTTTGTTTCTGGGAAGAAAAATTTGGCTCAGGCTCTGATCATCAGGCATTCATTCATTTATTGAGCGTGTACATTATCCAGCACTGCTCACTGTACCCTGTGAATGTCACAAGATCCCTGGCCTATTGGGAGCCTAAGAGGATATGTCCTCTAGCTCAGTTATTCCCACCCATGATGTTTAATAAAATTCAACCCCACTTCTTTCATGAAATTGAAGTCCTTCCCATTTTCTCTTTGCACTTGGGGCACCCACTCTCACTGTATTACCTGGATTTTCTCAAATTGTCTCAGCTAATTAAGAGTGATGGAAGCTCTGGATCTAGAGGCAGGGGATTCCCTTAGAAGATAAACTGCTTTTGGACTGGAGCTTTTATTTATTCTTTTTTTTTTTTTTTTCAGAGTCTCACTCTTGTCACCCAGGCTGGAGTATAGTGGCACAATCTCGGCTCACTGCAACCTCCACCTCCCGGGTTGAAGCAATTCTACTGCCTCAGCCTCCTGAGTAGCTGGGATTACAGATGCCCGCCACCACGCCCAGCTAATTTTTGTACTTTTAGTAGAGACGGGATTTCGCCATGTTGGCCAGGCTGGTCTCGAACTCCTGACCTCAGGTAATCCGCCCGCCTCGGCCTCCCAAAGTGCTGGGATTACAGGAATGAGCCACCGTGCCCGACCTATTTATTCATTTTTAATTGAGTCTGAAAAATGTCATTAAAAATAGTTTCATTGGCATGGGTGAGAAATAAGAAAATCCTGGCTTCAAATAATTCAATTCTGAGAATGTACAAACTTGACACAATGAAATGGTAATTTATGAAATTAAAGTTGCACCTCTCTGGAATAGTGATGTTCAAAGACGCTTAATGATTGGAGGGTACTTGAGGGCTGAGGAATTTTTGATGCTTCATGACCGCAGGAACAATATTTTTCTTATTACTCCGTCACCTGGCACAAAATCAGCACTCAATATATATTTGCTGAAAGAATGAATGAATCATTTTTTATTTTGTAGTACTTTAGAGCCTACTTCTCTAGCGCCTATATTTATTTATGCATTGAATACTTATTAAATGCCTACTTTATGCTAGGTATTCTCCTGGGTCATGAGTATAGAAAAAAATGAATAAAATTTGATACATGCCCCCAAAGAAATTTCAGTCTGCTATTTGCAACGCTTTGATCTATAGATTGAGGCTATTTGTCAGCAGACTTTTTTCAGCTCATTCCTGGTAGAATTGAAAACAACTTTTTTCTTTATTTTTAAAAATTTGAATAACTAGTCTTCATAACATTTCTCCTCACAATAGTCCATTTCTACAAAATCTTTACAAGCCTTGAATTTTGAGAAACACCAATGTTTGTGTGAACTTGCTGAATTAGATTCACCCACAGCTGCCTTCCTTCCCTCCCCCACTTCTTCTTTCCTTTTACATTGACTATCCTCTAAATATGAATTGTGTGGCAATCCTTCTAATGTGATTATCATGATGTTATCAAGTATTGGGCGAGGGGTAGGGGCTATTATTCTGTTTATCATAGACCTACCTGGGCTCTTAAAAAATAAGTTCTTTATTTCTTTCCAGTTGAAATGGATTCTGACTCTCCAAATCTTGGCCCAAATACTGAGCTGATCTTTCCTGCCCTAATTCCAGTAGAATGGCACCTGACACAATACTTTTGTGGAAGAGTATATCACATGGTATATCAGAATGAATTCTTTATGTGTGTATTTGGGCAGGTCATATACATTTTAGTGAACTAAACATGAACTTGGTTTTGCAAAATGTCACCTTATATTTTGGCACTTTTACTAGTAGTGTCACACTGGCTGATTTTAGTAATGGTGTATGAATGTTATATAGTACACTAATATTTTCTAACTTTTTTCCTTATCTTTTGTACTTTTAACTTTTTCCAGAGAAACTAGAGGAAAGCTTTACAACATTCTATCTGGAATAGAAGGTGTGCGTTGCAATCACTGAGGTGATGTAATTACCACTATTCTTTTGAAGTGAATTTTAGACCAGGATAGTTTATAAGATATAGCAAATCATCAATAAATATTTAGCATGCCAGTCACTGTGAATCTATAGGAATAAAATGTGCTCCTGCCCTTGAGGAATCCACAGTTTACTTAGAGAAAAAGGCATACACAGAAGAGATAATTAGCAGCCGGTGAGAGCAAGCATCATGCGAGAAAATTAAATAATGGGGATTCAAATCTTATTGGTAGATGACATTCAGACTTTAAACATTCAAGCAAAGATATTTCTTTGAAAACTGGAGGTGAATGTCACTTGCTTAAGTTCATATTTGGAACAAAGGAAGTTCACAATTATAATATATGTTGAAATGAAATTTATAATGTGGAAAATCTTTAAATTTACTTACATATTTCTTCATGAGATCATATTTAGAGATTTAGTGGCATTGGTGAATAGGAAATAATGTACAGAACATTTAGATGGCTATTTCAGAGATTAGAAAAGAAGTAAAAGCAATTAAAATATGTTTTCAGTGTTGGGACTTTTGTTCATATAAGGCCATTGAGTGAACATGCCTAGTGAGTGTGAGGACACAGGTTTGTGGGGAAAGAAAGAACAGGATAGTTCTTGCTCTTTTGTTTTGTTTTTAGAGATAGGGTCTTGCTCTGTCGCCCAGGCTGCAGTGCAGTGGTGCAGCCACAGCTCACTGCCAGCCTTGACCTCCTGGGCTCAAGTGATCCTCTTGCCTCAGCCTTCTGAGTAGCCAGGACTATAAGTGTGCACCACCATGCTTAGTTAATTAAATTTTTTTTTTTTTTTTTTTTGTAGAAACAGGGTCTCACTATGCTGTGGTCAATGATAATTGCACTATTGCACTCCAGCCTGAGTGACAAAGTAAGACTTTGTCTCAAAAGAAAAAAAAGCTCTCCATGTGGATGTGGCCAAAGTTAAGTTGGGGCCATATTCAATGTGGTTACAATTACTGGAGACAAAGCAGGAATGGAGATATTTAAGAACTATTACCTTAGGTCATGAGATTTGCATTCATTACCACCTTCACCTAAACCACATTTTATTCCACTTGGAAGCAAGGTTGGTGGCTTCTGGCGGGCAATAAAATTCAATGACAGAAATTCCAATCTAATAAGTGACGGCTACCCAGCCTTTAAAATTGTACAAAGTCTTGCTTTGTCACTCAGGCTGGAGTGCAGTAGTGCACTTATCACTCACCACAGCATAGTGAGACCCTGTTTCTACAAAAATCATACCTATATAACACCAAAATAACTTGCCTTAGATCTGTTTTGCTTAGGATTTATTATTCTGGCTTTAAAGTCTTTGTAGTCAAACTCATGCTGCAAATTAGCCAACAGTAAGTGCTGAAAAGAATCTAAAACAAAACTTAGATCAACGTTTTTTATTTTAGAAATGAAAACTATAGAGATGAACTAGAGAGACAATGGAATACTGTCCTTTGGCCGAGCCCTGCTGAAACCTGGTGGTGACACACAGAAGCAGGTAATGATGAATCTGCATAACTAGGTCTTTGATTTGCTTAGGACATAAATGTCTGAATGACATGAACCCAGTAATATCAAATACTATTCCTTATGAAGAGAGATCAACTAAGTCTTTTGAAATTTGGGTAATAGACTAGTGCTTGGACAAGCTGAGTCAAAGATTCCAAAAGTTTTACCCTTAAACACATTTTGGGGAGTTGCTGTCCTTTCAAGCAAGAAACAATTTTTACCTTTAAAAATAGCTTCAATTGTTTATTAAGCTTATTTTTCTCATATCAGAAACTTATTTTCAAGGCAAGGACCTGCATTTAACATTGCACATGCCTTCAAAAAATTGAACGCATCGAAGGACACTAAAGCTGGGTGCATATAATTGACATGAAGAAAGCAGTTGAGGCCTCACAAAATTCCTGCTTGTGAACAAGTAGTTTTGGCTTAAATTTTCCAAATTAGTTGTCCTATTTACCAGGTTATTGTTCAATTTCCTACTTGCATTGCCTGGATCCACTCTCAGTATGGCAGAACTATAGTGACTGAAAATTTGGTCAGTGATCTGTTGTGGCCAGTCTATAAATTCGGTGAATGGCAAGAACCTGGGAGTGTTAGTACCTATACTATGAAAAGTGAGCTTTATGTTTTGCAGTGGCTGAGCCCTATAAACTCTGGTCATAACACATTAATTCCTTGTTAACATAGAGCCACTTTTTGACATCAAAGTTTCCTCAAAAGTGATTATATGGTCATAGGTTCTTAATTCACTTGGAGCTTTGATGTGTATGGTATCAAAAACTTAGTGTATAATATGGTCTATCATTAAAGAAAAATTGGCACGGTAGAAAGCACAAATGGATGATAATTTAGACCTATGTTTGAAGTTTAACAAAGCATTAGTTTAAGAATTTTATAGAAATGTTATGTTTTTGCTCTTTAAAAAGAACCTGGGCAACTTATCTGTTTCAGCAACTTTTGGTTTTATGAATACCTTCCTTTACCCAACTCTCCCTTTCCATCCTTTCAGCACTTACTTACTCAAGTGAACTTGTGGATCTGTTTGTCATTTTTTTTTTTTCTGAGACAGAGTTTCACTCTTGTTGCCCAGGCTGGGGTGCAGTTGTGCGATCCTGGCTCATTGCAACTTCTGCCTCCCAGGTTCAAGTGATTGTCCTGTTTCAGCCTCGCAAGTGACTGGGATTACAGGCATTCACCCCACGCCCAGCTAATTTTTGTATTTTTAATAGAGATGGGGTTTCACCTTGTTGGCCAGGCTGGTCTCAAACTCCTGACCTCAGGTGATCTGCCCACCTCGGTCTCCCAAAGTGCAGGGATTACAGGTGTGAGCCACCATGCCTGGCCCTTGTAATGTGTTTCTACATCAACAGTTGTTATATTGGAGCTTGAGTTTTACAAGATATTTAATTTTTCCTTAAATTCTTTTGATAAAACAAGGATAATAATATTCACCATGCATATTTATTTTACTGATGTACATAAATGTATGTAAAGTTTCTGCTGCTTAATAAGTGCTCAGGAAACTAATTAGGATGTGTGTTCATCCAGAGACATAATGGTGGTTTCTCTTTCTTTCTCTTTAGGGTGTATATTCAAGAAATACTGTTAAATCACAAACTACTCAGATGCAAACACAAGAGTGCATGCTGGAACTGGCTTATGAAACGCAAGCCAGCTGGCTGCCCTAGAAAAAGCCTGAGGAAAAAGCCTTCTTCATCTAATTCATAAATGGGAAATTGAATTTCCAGGCTTAGCTGGCTTATTTTTATCTTCTTTTGTTTGTTTGAACTATGTATTGCTGAATAACTGTGACAACATTAAAAAGAGGGTTCATGAGTAAAGCAAGAGTTGATCTTTCACAAATCAGTGCTATAATCATTTCTATGGGAGAGGCTGCAGATGATTCCATGCAGGGAGCACTCGGTATGAATGATGTGGCCTCAGGCTAGAACACTTGAAAAGCAGCAAAGGAAAACTTTCTGCCCAACTTATTAGAGGGGTGTGTGTGTGTGTATCTCACATGAATATATTATACATATGTATATATAACATATATATATATATACACACACACACCACTGGTGTTTATTTTCACATGCTTTTTTATTTTTATTTTATTTTATTTTTAAAATAGAGACAGTGTCTTTCTCCGTCACCCAGGCTGGAATGCAGTGATGTAATCATGGCTCACTGAAGCCTCGAAATTGAACTCCTGGGCTCAAACGATCCTCCTGCCTTAGCCTCTTGAGTAGCTAGGACTATAGCCACATCCTACTCGGTCCAACTAATTTTAATTATTTTTTGTGTGTGGAGATGGTGGGGGTGGGTTGTCTCTCTATGTTTCCCAGGCTGGTCTTGAACTCCTGGCCTCCAGCAATCCTTCTGCCTTGAGCTCCCAAAGTGCTGGGATCATAGGCATGAGCCACTGTACCCAGCCTAGTTTCACACTTTTATACACTCTCCCAAGTATCACAGGGCTGGAAGCACTTTGATTTTTGTGTATTGGGTATAATTTATGTTCTGTCAATGAAATGCAATCATGCAATATTCCAAAGGCAGAATAGAGGCTCAAAGAACCCATATGTTAAAAAAAAATTATTCCTTTGACAGATAAATAACACTTTTTCTAATTTATTGATTTTGTAAATTTGGAATTGTGAAGAATCTCCCCTCCCCCAAGAAAAACCTGTTTGTTCAGCATTCCTTGCAATGATTGAATCCTTTACCAGACAAACAAGATGAATGAATTATCTTTTCTTCTTTTCCTTTGGCTTACTTTTTATGTGACATTATTTGAGAGACTGAGCACAGTATTTTGAAACAGATGACAGGGTTGTCACCTTTGAGTGGCACAAATTTAGTAGCAACAGTAGGGCGTTTTATGACAATTTCTTTACAGTATGAAATCCAAAAGTTATTCTCTGTGCCTTCATGAGGAAATGACATTGAGTGGCAATATTTAAGATGGTGATGGGAGGAAAGGCGAGTGTGAGAAGGGCAGCCTAATTTTCATGAAACGAAACAGCCCTAGACTTGCAAAATGATAATCGTATTACTGAACAATATGATGATTCTCTCACATGAATTGTTCACTTCCAGGAGGCATTCAATCAGGCAAGCTATCAAGAAGATCTGGCCTTTGATAAACACATCCACTTTAATAGCAGTTCCCGAGATGAAATGTTTGGATTTATGGCACCCAATCACTGCAGCTTGAAAATATGAAATAACTTGCTAGTGAACTGCCATGAAAACCATTACATTATGCTAGGGTCTTCCTTTTAGTAAGACATGGGATGTTATTAATTGATTAATCTCCCTCCCTATTCTTAAAAATGATTTAAGGAGGGTGGCCATTTGCTACGATGGAAAAGTACGGCTTCCTGGTCTGATATAAAATGAGAAATTGCCCAAGATGAGCTCTAAGATATCTTCTATATAACATCTTCTATGATACAATTTTTGGGAGTCTGTCCTTCAAAACTTCATTACAAGGGGTCATATTAAGATGAACTCTTAATAATAAGCCTCCTTATGTGGGGCTCACAGAGACCTAGATTCATCCTAGAATCCACTGGGTATTTGAACTGTCATGATTCTGAAGCTTACATGTATCCACAGAGTTGATGTCAACTTAATTCCTTGGAAAACTAGGAGACAAAGATTTGTTCTCTGTTCTTATTCCTAACTTGGTGAGTTCCACTAATGGTTGCTACCTTTCAGAGGCACAGACTTTGTAACAACAGGGGATGGCGCATTACAATTTCTATGTTACACAAATTCTAAAATTAAGTTTGGTGATTGAGAGAAGTATACTTTTCAACTAATGAAACAACATTTAACTTCTGAGAAGGTACTTGTGGTATTACTTAGCAATGTGGAGTTTCATCCCAGGCTGAATAGATTTCAAGGCAAAGGGTGTCAGTTATAATCTTGCTGAGAAATTTTTCTGGCCAATGTTATATAAGAAAAGGTTTTATTAAAGAAAGTTTAAGCAGCATGATTCATAACAGCCAAAAAGCGGAAGCAACCCAAGTGTCCACAGCCAGATCAATGAATAAACAAAATGTGTTATATCCATAAGATGAAATATTTTTCAGCCTTAAAAGGAAGGAAATTCTGACACATGTTGAAATGCTACAACATGAATGAAACTTGAAGGCATGCAATGTGAAACCAGACACAAAAGGACAAATACTATATAATTTCATTGATTTGAGGTACCTAGAATAGTGAAATTCATAGAGACAGAAAGTAGAATGGAGGTGGCCATGGGTTTGGGGAGTGGGGAATGGGGAGTTATTGTTTAAAGGCTACAGAGCTGCAGTTTGGAAAGATGAAAAAGTTCTTCCCAAAGTTTTGGGATGGTGTATAGTGGGGATGAATGTACTAAAAGCCACAAAGCCACACACTTACAAATGGTTAAAATGGCAAATTATATATGTTACACATATTTCACCACAAGTATAATACTAAATTTAAAAAGAACAGAAAGAGTTTAAAATGACTTCAACTACATCTTCATATTTATTCCTTTTCCTAATTTAAGAGGGAAATAATTTCAGTTCCCCAGAGTTCTGTGTTTCTGGTATTTTAATGTGGAATAAAATGTTACCAACTCGTTTTTGCTTCTATTAAGATCTCGCTCTTGGTAGGCCACTGACTTTGAGAAACATCTTGTGTCTTTGAATTCAGATAAAATAGAGTTACAGCTAATTACATCTTGGATTTGTTTTACAATTACAAATATAGAAGGTAGATGAAGAAAAATTATGTTCCAATCTTTGAAAACTGCCATTTGGAAGATTGTCTACATGATGGTTTACATTAAAGGTGCAATATTAGCATGGCTTTTTATTACTAAATGTATTTTAAAATATACATGTGGGCATTAACTTTAAGATACTTATAAAATATTTTCTTATTTGCTAAAGCGAATCCCTTTGATTTATAATATACTTCTTGTCCATTTATAAATACTTAATGAAACCTTACTCTTTTTTTGCTTTTTATGGTGCATAAAATAGATTGATAGTGTCTCAAAAGTTTTTTTATTTTTCCATTTTCTGTTATAAAAATAATCATGAATACCTTTATGTGTCAAAATTTCAAGCCAATACTACTGAAGTGAGAATAATTTTTCTACTTTTTAAAAGAAAAGTCACAATCGTCTGTCAAGTGTTTTAAAATTCAAATTCTCATTCAAAAATTTGCATGAGATTTATTTTAAAACAGTTTTTTTTCTTCCCAAGATGATAGTAAAAGATAGGAGAGAAAAGAAAGAAAAGATGGTAAAAGATGATGGTAAAAGACACGGCTTGACGCACCTAGACATACTTTGATAGACTATAGAGCACCTTAACTTTTTTCCCTTTTTGATCCCCTCACCTTTTTTTTTTTTTTTGAGATACAGTCTCACTCTGTCACCCAGCCTGGAGTACAGCAGTGCGATCTCGGCTCACTGCAACCTCCGCTTCCCGGGTTCAAGGGATTCTTCTGCCTCAGTCTCCTGAGTAGCTGGGACTACAGGCATGCACCACCACGCCCGGCTAACTTTTTGTATTTTTAGTAGAGACAGGGTTTCACCGTGTTAGCCAGGATGGTCTTGATCTCCTAACCATGTGATCTGCCTGCCTCGTAACCTTGTGATCCGCCTGCCTCAGCCTCCCAAAGTGCTGGGATTACAGGCGTGAGCTACTGCGCCCAGCCTTGAGCCCCTTTTTATGATTAATCTGTTATTACGTGAGTTTTAAGATAAATTTTCATAAATGCTTAATTTTTCATACATGATTAAAATAATTCTTACAAAGAATAGTAAGTAATTTTTAATAAGTATTTTTAACATTGTGTTGAGGTTAAAGAAGAAGGCACATACAACATAAGCACACACTCATATGGAAGTTTCAGGAAAGTAATAAGCAGAGAAGTCCTGTAAGTCATGAGTTGGGGCAGGGGCAGGGATTGGAAAGGCTGAACTTTTATTGTTAAATATACCTTGGGCAGTAGTGACCTTGGCTTTGGGCAAGATTCCTTAATTTTATTTTATTCCCAAATCTGTTGCAAAATGGAGAGTTCGCAGGAGGTGGTTATTTTGGTGAGAATGAATTTCATGGTGGAACGGTCATGTGACTGGAGTCCATCAAGGGTCAGTTGTTTCCTTGTGAGTGGTTTGACTTCCCTTTGGGTCAGCCTGAGTGAATGTCAGGTGCTTTTTCACATGGTGAAAGTGAGCTCTTCTGTAGCCACCTCTGAAGAAAGCTGGCCACTATGGAGCAGGGGGCGGAGGGGTAAAGAGCTCCTCAATTCTTTGCGGGCAATTCCCAAATCCAAACTCCTCTGAAAACTCAAAGACTTTGTTTTTTTAACTTCATTGGCGACAGTATTGGACCCAACCTGATGTGTGACTATTTGTAGATTTAACTGAAAATGTTAATATTAGTGTTTGATTATAGGTGCTACCCAGGCCCTGTATGACATCCCATGTGATTTTCCACCATATTATTCTAAAAGTCAGAATGCTCCTGAATTCCCAAACACCTTTGATCAGGAAAGATCTCAATATTATGCTAAAAGACTCCCTCAGTTGAGGATGAGGATACAAACAATCTGTCTTCACCTACTGGATAGGATGAAATTAGTCAAAAGGGTGAAGGAGAAAAGAGACTTGTCTAGCTACCCTACTGCAACGTTATAGATAGAGATCCAGAGGTCACAGTCCCCTTACCTGCTCAAGGCCCTGTGACTTAAAAAAGAGAAAAGTAGGATTCTAGTCTGTCTATTTATCCCTTGATAAAAGCATCAGTTCTAGGCCTGCGGTATTCTCTAGGATGCTTCGAACAAAGCAATTTCCCTAGCTCTGTAAGTGAGACTATTAGCAAACTGAGGTCTCAGGGTTGGGTGATATATGTGGAAGGAGACTGTGAATCTTTTGGAGACCGTGAGGGATGTTAAATCAAAATTTTCACTGCCACGGCATTTCATCATTGTGAAATGTCATTTTCTTAGACAATTAGGTCTCCAAATTCTGCCAAAGGCCACTTAGTCTTTCCTTTCTCTTCTAGGAAGGAATGTGCCTAAATTTTCCCAGAATAATGGGTGTTTCCTTCAGAGAAATAGATTGCTCAACCTGGCTCAGTGGCAGCCAAATCCAGAGAATAACAAAATTTAGGGCAGAATTTTTTTTTTCATATCATACCAAGAGTACTGTATAGAAATCCAAGGTACTGCATGATGGTCTGTGCTTAACTATGACAAAAAAAAAAAAAAAAAAAAAAAAAGGGACTCAGAGGTTGCTATTGCTTAGTTATAACGGTGACAAACCCCTTAAGACTTTGATCAGACACTCAGGTTGTAACTTGTGGCATAACTATGGAACATCGCCTGGGAAAGAATGGGAAACTACTTCCCTGACCAGTCTTTTAGCTTGTTTCCAGTTTAGGAGACTATAATGCAAACTGTCTATGCAAAACCAGGAATAACCTAGCTCTTTTAAGAGAGAGCTGAGGCTGAGGGAATGAAATACTTAAATGATTAGATAATTAATGATTAAATGCGGCTGGATCCAAGATTGGTGCTTTCTACTATTTCCTCTTTGTTCCTGGGCAGGACCTGAAGGTCCCTTGCAAAACCTCCAGATTGCCTTAAAGAATCTCTCCAAGCCTTGCTACCTACCTGCATTCTATACCTCCTTCTCCGTCTTCTCATGTCCCTGCCTCTTTCTCCCCCATTTCTTTATACCTGGGTTGTTTCTTCCTACTCAGCCCTTTAGTTAGTTGTCTTATTAAGTTGTGTTTTTTTCTGGGTCTCTACTCGTTTGTTAAGAGCAGTTGATCAACCTCAGTAGTGACTGACTAGAGGAACACTCTCCATGTTGGTTTCTGGCACAGAGTTTGTGCTCACTGAATGTGTTTCAAATTGAATATTCACAGTATCTCCGCCACAGCTATCTCTCTTTAGTCTGGCATTTTGTGGACGAGTGATGAGGAGAAACCAGCAGGTTTCTACATTCACACAAATTCTCAGCCACTTGGTTTTTCCCTTCCAGCTTGAATCATGAAGAGCTTCAGAATAACATTGGTTTTCTCAGACTGGTGTATTAGCTGGGACAGACCAACTACTATCACATAGAATTTCAAAATTTCAAAGTTTAAACTTGGAATTAAAACTCCAAAATAAAACTTAATTTGTCACGTGTTTTGCAGCCCTAGCCTAGTTGGCTGACCAGTGGACAGCTTTCCTCCAGGCAGCAATTTAGCCTCTAGATCCTTAGACTTCTCCATTCATTGGGTGCAAAGGGAAATAAGAGAGAGAGAATTGTGGGCAGGAGGACGTCATAGACCAGGCCTGGAGGTTGGACCCATCACTTCTATTTAGGTTCCATTGACCAATACCCAGTCACAGGCCACATCCAACTGGAAAGACAACTATGATATATTGCCCACCAGTATACTTGGAAGAAAGGCAAAGTGGTTTGGTGAACCACTAACTGGTTGCTGGCACAGATGTCATGGGTGACTATCTGTTTTTAGTAATCAAATGATTGCTAAAATGTTAAGAAAAAACATGGTAGCCTTAAAGAGTATATAGAAAGTCCTCAGCGATTCTTACAGTTGGGAAACCATTACATTTTGATATATTGAGTTATGGAAATGAAGTTGAATATATAAAAGTATATTAAAGCTTAAAATATACATGGTTGATATACCAGAATTATGTCTGCCAATATGTTAAATGTTTTCCATGACAAAAGAATTTATGGTATTACAGCATATATTGAAGACAGTTCAGTTACATTTTTGCCATTTTTGCAGGATGTTTGACCCCTTCCTATTTCTCTATTCATCTTTCGAAAGAAGAAAAGCTGCTTTATTTTATACGCTTACATGTATAATCATGAAAAAACAAATGCAGAAATGAAGGAGAAAGGAGGAAGCAATAAAGGAAGAAGGAAAAGAAGGAAAGAAGAAAACAAGAAAGGAAAAAACACACTAAAGACAGCACCCTCATGCTTATTTTTGTAACCATTTTGGTGTTATTTTGTAGTAACTGATTGCATTAAATTTTGAGGGGTTTTTTTGCCCTAACTGTGAAGAAATAAACAAGCAGAATTGCATTTCATTGTTCGTTTTGGCATTGAGTTTAATTGTTTTCCTTTTCTTTTAGTTATATTAGCTCATCCCTCCATTCATCAGCACTTACTGCAGGCAGGATTCACTCCCAGTACAGGAGTACTATGGGTTTCTGGTGAAATGCACATTAAAAATAATCAAAGTGCGAGCAGTTTCACAAACACTGTAACATGGAGGAGTTTCCGAAGAATGGCAGAGCCTGGAAAGAATAAGTAGGAACATAGCTACAAACCAGACAAGAGATCAAAGAAATCAACTTCTTCCTAAAACAATCAACTTTACAAAATTATCATCATGTGAGCTGCATGGACAATTCAAATGGCATTATTGAGGGTGAAGATGGAGAGACAGAAAGGGCTCAGAATGGAACGACAAATGGCCTGCATTAGCAGTCTGCCTATATTCAAGAAACTAAGTTTAATGTTTTTCCACCTAGTCCGTCTGTCCATCCGTCCTTCCTTCCCCCACTTCCTTCCTTTTGTATATAGCATCTTCAATGTGAGAGATACCTTGTTGAGGAATATCAGTTAACATTGTCCAGTGGTGTTCAAGAACCTCAAGGCTGACTGTCATTGGCAAAGAGGCTGAACAGCTGGCACATCAGGCAGGGGTAGGTTGTGTCAGCACAGACACTATGAATGAGTGGAAGCCCTGGGTTTTGCCTCTGGATCATGGATTGGAGTGTATTATAATCAAGGTGCTCAGGTAAGAGTGTTGGGTGACCCCCATCTGTTGCTTACCTTCCGCATTGCAATCTCATTCATTCAGTCCACTTTTATTCAGTTACTGTTGAGCAAGATAGTCCTGGTCAATTGAGAAATGTGTGAGACATGACTATGACCTGCAGTGAATCCATATGGGTCGGTAACAACTTCAATTCTTGCCTCCTTAGAAGAAAGAATTCCACTGAAAGGCATAAGGCAAAAGGAGTAACTAAGTTTTTTTTTTTTTTTTTTTTTTTGTTTGTTTTTTTGAGACGGAGTCTCCCTCTATCGCCGGGGCTGGAGTGCAGCGGCGCGATCTCAGCTCACTGCAACTTCCGCTTCCCGGGTTCAAGCGATTCCCTTTCCTCAGTTGCCCGCGTAGCTGGGACTACAAGCGTGTGCCACCACGCCCAGTTAATTTTTTGTATTTTTAGTAGAGTTGGGGTTTCAGCATGTTAGCCAGGATGGTCTCGAACTCCTGACCTCGTGATCCACCCGCCTCCACCTCCCAAAGTGCTGGTATGTCCGGAATTGGTGGGTTCTTGGTCTCACTGACTTCAAGAATGAAGCCTGGACCCTTGTGGTGAGTGTTACAGTTCTTAAAGGTGGCGTAACCAGAGTTTGTTCCTTCTGATGTTCAGATGTATTCAGAGTTTCTTCCTTCTGGTGGGTTCCTGGTCTCACTGGCTCAGGAGTGAAGCTGCAGACCTTCAAGGTGAGTGCTACAGCTCTTAAGGCAGCACGTCTGGAGTTGCTCATTCCTCCTGGTGGGTTCGTGGTCTCGCTGGCTTCAGGAGTGATGCTGCAGACCTTCGCCGTGAGTGTTACAGCTCATAAAGGCAGTGTGGACTCAAAGAGTGAGCAGCAGCAAGATTTATTGCAAAGACCAAAAGAACGCAGCTTCCATAGCATGGAAGGGCACCCCAGTGGGTTGCCACTAGTGGCACAAGTTGCCTGCTTTTATTCTCTTATCTGGCCCCACCCACATTCTGCTGATTGGTCCATTTTACAGAGCGCTGATTGGTCCATTTTACAGAGCGCTGATTGGTCCATTTTACAGACAGCTGATTGGTCCGTTTTGACAGGATGCTGATTGGTGCGTTTACAATCCCTGAGCTAGACGCAAAAGTTGTCCGCGTCCCCACTAGATTAGCTAGATACAGAGTGCCCACACAAAGGTTCTGCAAGTCCGCACCAGAGTAGCTAGATACAGAGTGTCGATTGGTGCATTCACAAACCCTGAGCTAGACACAGGGTGCTGATTGGTATATTTACAAACCTTGAGCTAGATACAGAGTGCCAATTGGTGTATTTACAATCCCTTAGCTGGACATAAAGGTTCTCCAAGTCCCCACCAGGGTAGCTAGATACAGAGTGTGGACTGGTGCATTCACAAACCCTGAGCTAGACACAGGGTACTGATTGGTGTATTTACAATCCCTTATCTAGACATAAAGGTTCTCCAAGTCCCCACCAGACTCAGCAGCCCGGCTGGCTTCACCCAGTGGATCCCGCACAGGGGCCGCAGGTGGAGCTCCCTGCCAATCCCAGGCCGTGCGCCCGCACTCCTCAGCCCTTGGGTGGTGGATGGGACTGGGCGCTGTAGAACAGGGGGCGGCGCTCGTCCGGGAGGCTCGGGCCGCGCAGGAGCCCACGAAGTGCGGGGGAGGCTCAGGCATGGCGGCGGGCTGCAGGTCCCGGCGAGCCCTGCCCGGCGGGAACGCAGCTAAGGCCCGGCGAGAAATTCAGCACAGCAGCTACTGGCCCAGGTGCTAAGCCCCTCACTGCCCCGGCCCGCTGGCCGGCGGGCAGCTCCGAGTGCGGGGCCCGCCGAGCCCACGCCCACCCGGAACTCGCGCTGGCCCACAAGCACCGCGTGCAGCCCCTGTTCCCGCCCCCGCCTCTCCCTCCACACCTCCCGGCAAGCAGAGGGAGCCGCCTCTGGCCTTGGCCAGCCCAGAAAGTGGCTCCCACAGTGCAGCAGCGGGTTGAAGGGCTCCTTAAGCGCGGCCAGAGTGGGCGCCAAGGCTGAGGAGGCGCCAAGAGCGAGCGAAGGGCTGTGAGGGCTGCCAGCATGCTGTTACCTCTCACTGGGATTACAGGCATGAGCCACCGCGCCCGGCCTGAGGTAAGTTTTAGAGCAGGAGTGAAAGTTTATTAAAAAGCTTTAGAAGAGAAACAAAAGAAAGTAAAGGACACTTGGAAGAGAGCCAAGTGGGCAACATGAGAGATCAAGCGTGTGGTTGACTTTTGACTTAGGTTTTTATATGTTGGCACACTTCCAGCGTCTTGTGTCCCTTCTCACAGGATTCTTCCCTTAGGGAAGGCTGTTGGCATGCGCAGTGGCCTGCTAGCGCTTGGGAGGTGAGCATGCACGGTGTGTTTACTGGAGTTATATGCATGCTTACTTGAGGCATTCTTCCCTTAGCAGTTGATTGCCCCTAGAACCCTAGAGGGTCATATACCAGTTAAACTCCACCATTTTGCTTCTTAATGCACATGCTTGAGCCCACTTACCCAGCCCCTGAGATCTTATTGAGAAGCTACTGATCACCAGTTCCAGGTTTTTTCTTTATATTGGAAGACTGCCTTTCCCTGGCACTGGCTGCAACCAATTATTATTTTAGAGAGACAGTTAACAACCACCTGACCATCACCTAATGATCACCTGACATTACTGGTGGTAGGTGGGGAGCCCTCTCCTGCTCTACTCATGCCTGACTAGCTACCTATGTAACATGACCACACTCTTTAGGAATGTACAATAATTATAATATGAAATGGTCAGGGCCATCTGTAAGGTAGTTAGAAACCATGAGGGTACACATCTCTCTTCTGGAAAGAGTAAGGAAGCTTCAGAGAGAAATTCCTAGAATCTATTCCACGGCACATTTTGACAGGGCCCCAAAGCATCCCAAACTTGCAGGCACTTTAGAATCAGAACTTTTACCCTTGCATATGACTGATTTATTTTACAATGTGTCCTGGAAGTAAGATAGTATAGTCTAGGTTCTTTCCCTGCAGTAACTGGACCAGGTATACAAAACCTCTTTGGTACTCAGAACCATTATAGCTTATGAAGACTTCTTCAGGAATATTAGAATTGCTAATTCGGGTTCTCTTGTCTCTTACAGTAAGTAGAATGACCCCAGTGAATCCAAGTGGCCAAATATTTTAGGCTTGTCTGATTCTACTGCTTCCATGCAAATCTTGTATGGAAGTGGGGGAAAAAGGCAAATCCAGGGTCACACAGATTATTAGGAAAGAGGTTAGAATAAAATGTGGTCACAAAAATCCTCATCGGATTCTTACAGTAGATCATATGATTTGCTTTTCTGTGTGCCTATATGAAAAATATGTACTTATTGACAAAAATATATGAGTAAATATGTTCAATAAATCAATCGCAGCTATGTTTTAGATAGATGATTGGAGAAACTGTCATGGACCTAAGAATCACACTTTTTCTCTTTACTGTCAACAAGTTAGGATGAATCATTTTACTCTGAAGAATAAGGATATGGTTATTTCTCATCATCGTTCAAGCTTGAGTGTGTTCAAGCTTGAGTGTGTCTAAGAGCCTTTTCCTTCAAGGAGCCAGCATGCCATCCACGGAACTCACAACACTGGTTTCCAGAGTTCTCTGCTTTAGAAAATAAAAGTGGGTTGGCTATGACTTCTGTGCTTATTCACTACACCTATGCCTAGAGTCCCTAAAGATTCTTTGGTTGCTTTTGACAATTGCAAATTGTATCTACAGCCACATTTCCATAGTCAATTCAGTGGTAGCTGATTTGAGAACTGCTTCTTGATGTACTAGCACAGTATAGAGATTTTTCTACTTTGAAATGGCTAAAAGCAAAATTATAGGCTGGAAATATGGAAAATATTGTATGATGCAGAGGACCTTAAAATGCTTTCTAGCTTTAAGGTCTAATATTCTGTAGAGTGCTTAGAATTAATTCTTGATTGTACCCTCCCTACCTCCAGCCCAATTCTCTTTTTGCAAGGATTTTTAAAGAATCAGAGCTGAATGTTTCAATGTCTGTCACCATTTTATCTGCATTTTCACAAGCATTTTAGCGATCATGTGAGTCATTTCTTTCTCACCTCCCACAAATAGCGTGGGTTAAATGGAGCTGTGGGAATTTTTTTTTTAAAGTAATAATTCTGACTTCACAATCTTTTAAAAAGACATTGCTTGCATTAAACAGACACACACACACACACACACACACACACACACTCAGCAAACAACCTACCAATACTGTTGCTTTTGAATGTTCTGTAAGGTCGAATGCCAATGATTTGTGTTTTGTTGTGTTACGGTTGCCCAGCCTCCTTGATCTATTGTAGGCAGGGTTAAATTACAGAGTGAATTGGGGGACTGACCTCATTACATCATCTGTGCTGAATCACTGTCCTACAACTGTCGTCCTGAAGGCTCGGGCCAGACGTGGTAGTGCTGTCTTTCATTAATGTTACATTAATATGATCAAGAAGATACTTTCTTCTCTTGCTTCTACCCCCACCCCCACCCCTCAGGTCTCTCATTTGCTAAACAATCAAATGCTTTCAAAATCCTGCAAAACAGCTTTCATTTTAAGGTTCTGATCAAAGGACTTGCAGTGCAACATCCCCAGTATTTTCACTGTCCTCTAGTGGCTATTTTCAACTACATTTTGTTTTACAAAGAGGATTGTATCTTTGTTTCTTTACCGTGTTGGGTCTCAAATAAAAAGCTCTGTATGGCAAGTCATCTTCTAAGAACGTGATGTTATTGTGTTTGAAAAGAACAAGAGAAGAATGAGCAATTTTAATCTCGATTTGGCCTCATCTTTGCGGCTGTCTGAAAACTCCAAACCTCTGAAGTGTTAAGTAAATTAACCCACATCTTCATAGCCCCCATTGGTGAATGCAGTGGTTTAAGAATACTCGCTCTTTGAAGACCAAACTGCTTTTGTCTGCAACACTCTATTTAAGGGAAAACTAATTCTGGAATCCTGTCCAACCTCATAGCATTCTGAATGATTTCTACTTCCACTCTAATTATCAGCCAGAAGTATTATTTGTAATCATCAGCTTTCAATAATTTAAATAGGTAGTTGTTTGGCCAACTGTTTTTATTCAAAATGCCACAAAAGCTAAAATTCTATGTTGAATTTTATCCAGATGCTGTCTTCTTTTAGGACATGCCAGCTGAGACAGAGCAGTTGTTCATTTTTTAAAAATACCATGTCAGAAGCACATTTTTACTTCATGAATTCAACTGCAATCTAAAATGAAGACTACAGATTTATGTCTCAGTTCAGTTCAGTTGCTTGCCAAAACCAGAGGGAGGACATTTTTTAAAGAATTAATTTGGTGGCCAGGCGCAGTGGCTCACACCTGTAATCCCAGTGCTTTGGGAAGCCAAGGCAGGAAAATCGCTTGAGCCCTGGAGTTCCAGACTAGCCTGGGAAACCTAGTAAGACACTCATCCCCCCTCCCCAGAAAAAGTCAAACTTGGTGGTGCATGTGCCTGTAGTCCCAGCTACTCGGGAGGCTGAGATGGGTGGATCATTTGAGCCCAGGAGTTCAAGGTTACAGTAAGCTGTGATGGTGCCACTGCACTCCAGCCTGGGCAACAGAGAGAGACCCTGTCTCAAGAAAAGAAAAGAAAAATAATGAACTCAGCATGCTAAATCACCAAACATAACCACACCCAAGCTATTTTATTCCTCAGAGACTATGGAGATGAGCTTTTCATTGTCTTTTGAATTCTAGCAAGAACAGTTTTGGTGGTTCCTTTTTTTTTTTAATCAATGAAAACAAAGCCCACTGTAAATAAATGTTTTCATGTATCACTACTTAATACTTCTATAAGGGTCCTAAATGCCTTTTGTCTACGTTTTCTTTAACACTCTTCTATACAAAGTAGATCAACCTCTTAATGTCAAAAAGAACTGAATCAGACAAAATCCAGATTTCTTAACAAATTTCTATTGTCTCAAACTTTTTTTAGTTCAATAATATTTTCCTTCTGGACAGTGAAGGAAATCCCTCTGAAACGTTCCAGAGCTGTACAATTGCAAAATTGAAAAGTTAGGTTAAAGGTTCTTCTGTGAAATTTGCTAGAGTTTGCAAGTCCCTGATTTTTTCCTTGAACAATTTCAGGGAAGGTTTGTGTCTCCCTTTGTCTGGGTCTTTGTTCAAAAAGTGGCTAATTGCTATTAGCAAATGCAAATAAAAGACAGTTGCCTCAGTGCAGCTTGATTGCCAGTTCCCAGTAGGTTCCCTCCCCTGTTTCTAATTGTGGCTTTTCCAAGTTTTCATCCATCTCTGCAAGTCCTCCCCCTCCCCCGCTCCTGACTCCCTACATTCACTGTCAGCGGATGCCCTTGTCTCTTACCTCACGGAGGAGGCAGGATCTATTTACAATAACTCCTTCAAGTTCCTTCTATTCAGTAAGCATACTTAACTTTGCAATCTTGCCCTTACCTCCTTTCTCAGGAGTGGGTGGGGTAGAGCAAAAAGACTCCTCTTTTATTTTTTTCTCTTATTTTCTGAGACCAGTCTCTCCACCTCGCTCCCATTTCCTCAGAGCCCTTGCTGCATCCTTGTCTCTTCTCTCTCATGTATCTTTCATCTCCCATTGGTCACTGGCTTAATCCCCTCGACATATAAACATGACTCAGTTTCTCCCAGGGTATTGATTTAAGTTCTGAGAGTCCAAATAACAGCCCCCAGTTCCCTCCAGAATACAGAGGCCACAAATGGCCCCTTGAACAGAAGCTGTGATGATTTTGGTCATGTGGTCCTGCTACCCTGGCCTCATTGGATTGGATTATGGATAAGGGTGGCAGCCGAAGCAGCTCAGATATGACAGCCAAAACTACATTAATGCCTGAGTTCTGTTTGGGTTCCTGTTTGCAAGCGATAGAAAATAATTCTGGCAAATTTAACCTCAATGCGGGATTCCCTAGAAGGATATCTGTGTCTCACATATCTACAGGAGCTTGGAGGACCTTGCTTTGAAAAGAGACAGAAACCGAAGTGCTTTGGGGCTGTGCATGGGAGCACAGCAAACGTTACATCTGAGGAGCAACAGGTTCAGCTTACTGCCTCTGCTGCTTCTTCTTCAATGGGGTGGCCCAGAGCTGTCTCTACATTTGTCTGATAGGAAGAGGCCAAGTGACATGTGTGTTCCATAGCTGGGCTGGGCAGGAAGAGAGAGCGTTGGCCCATTGGCTACTGTGTGGAATGTGGATTCCATTTCTACATCTACGTAGTTGGAGATTCCTCCAAAAGGAAATTGGAATGTCAACAGGAGTTGGGTGCTGGATAGCCCAAACCAATGAATGGTGGCTACAGATGGTTACTCTAACACAATGAGGCGCTCTGTTGGAGAGCGTGAATGTGAGACACAGAGAGAGAGGAGTAGAAAGCAGGAGGAACAGAGACGCAATAGCAGAGAGAAGCAAAGATGAAATAGATTAAAAGAGCAGCTGGGAGATAGGGAAGTCATGTCACGAAAATGGTAGAGTCATGTGAGTAGAAAGGACAGATGGATATCCACTCTGAGGAACGGTGAGACAATTGGTGACCATAGGTACTGGGTTGCTTGTGACACTGGAGCTGGCACAATTTTGGAGGAGAATGTAGTATTACCTAGTTCACAGGCTCTTGAGTCAGAGAATCATGGGTGTCCCTGGGATTCAAATCCCAGCTTCATCACTCACCTGTCCTGTGACTTCATTTCTTAACCACTGCATGCCCCAGTTTCTTCATCTGTGAAAACTGTAATTACGACACATGGTTGGTGTAAGAAAGGAAAATGCATATAAGTGCTGAGCATAATTCCTGACATATTAAATGTTAGCTGTTATTATTGCAATTGTTATTTTATGTCTCCCAAAGTTTTGCAAATCCTATTCTAGTCCTTTATCTTCATAAAATATTTCAATTCATCTTCTATTTTTAAATTACATTAATTTTTTAACTTTCATTTTAGGTTCAGGGGTATGTGTGCATGTTTGTTCTATAGGCAAATTGCGTGTCACAGGGGTTTGGTGTACAGATTATTTCCTCATCCAGGTAATAAACATAGTACCTGATAGGTGGTTTTCTAATCCTTACCCTTCTACTACATTCCACCCTCAAGTAGGCCCCAGTGTCTATAGTTCTTTTTTTTGTGCTCATGTGTGTTGAATGTTTAGCTCCCACTTATAAGTAAGAACATGTGGTATTTGGTTTTCTGTTCCTCTGTTAGTTTTCTTTTCTTTTCTTTCTTTCTTTATTTATTTTTGAGATGGAGTCTCGCTCTGTTGCCCAGGCTGGAGTGCAGTGGTGCAATCTTGACTCACTGCAAACTCTGCCTCCCGGGTTCATGCCATTCTCCTGCCTCAGCCTCCGGAGTAGCTGGGACTACAGGCGCCGGCCACCACACCTGGCTAATTTTTTTGTATTTTTCTTAGTAGAGATGGGGTTTCACCATGTTGGCCAGGATGGTCTTGATCTCCCGACCTCGTGATCCACCCATTTTGGCCTCCCAAAGTGCTGGAATTACAGGCGTGAGCCATGGATAATGGCCTCTAGCTCCATCCATGTTGCTGCAAATGACATGATTTCATTCTTTTTTATAGCTGTGTAGTATTCCATGGTGTATATGTACCGTATTTTCTTTATTCTATTGTTGATGGGCATTTAGGTTGATTCCATGTGTTTGCTATTGTGAATAGTGCTGCAATGAACACCTCTGCATGTGTCTTCATGGTAGAATGATTTATATTCCTTTGGGTATATACCCAGTAATGGGATTGCTGGATCAAATGATAGTTCTGTTTCAAGTTCTTTGAGAAATCACCTAACTGCTTTCCACAATGGCTGAAATAATTTACATTTCCACCAGCAGTGTATATCTGTGCCCTTTTCTCCACAACTTCACCAGCATCTGCTATTTTTCAAATTTTTAATAATAGCCATTCTGACTGGTGTGAGATGGTATCTCACTGTGGTTTTTATTTGCATTTCTCTAACGATGAGTGATGTTGAGCATTTTTTCATATGCTTGTTGGCCACATGTATATCTTCTTTTGAAAAGTGTCTGTTCATGTCCTTTGCCCACTTTTTAATGGGGTCATTTGTTTTTTGCTTGTTTATTTGTTTAAGTTCCTTATAAATTCTGGATATTAGACCTTTGTCAGATACATAGTTTGCAAATAATTTCTCCCATTCTGTAGGTTGTCTCTTTACTCTGTTGATAGCTTCTTTTGCTCTGCCATTAGGTTCCATTTGCCAATTTTAGTTTAGTTAGATCCTATGTGTCAATTTTTGTTTTTGTTGCAATTGCTTTTGGCATCTTTGTCATGAAATCTTTGCAGGGCCTATGTTCAGAATGGTATTTCCTAGGTTTTCTTCCAGGGTTTTTATAGTTTTAGGTTTTCCATTTAAGTTTTTAATCCATCTTAAGCTGATTTTTGTATATGGTGTAAGGAAGGGGTCCAGTTTCAATCTTCTGCATATGGCTAGCCAGTAATGCCCAAACCATTTATTGAACAGGGTGTCCTTTCCCCATTGCTTGTTTTTGTTGACTTTGTTGAAGATCAGATGGTCATAGGTATGTGGCTTTATTTCTGGGCTCTCTATTCTGTTCCATTGGTCCTTGTGTCTGCTTTTGTAAGAGTACCATGCTGCTTTGGTTACTGTGGCCTTGTAGCATAGTTTTAAGTCAGGTAATGCGATCCCTCCAGCTTTGTTCTTTTTATTAGGATTGCTTAGGCTATTTGGGCTCTTTTTTGATTCTATATAAATTTTATAATAGTTTTTTTCCAATTCTGTGAACAATGTGATTGATAGTTTGGTAGGAATCTCATTGAATATGTAAATTGCTTTGAACAGTATGGCCATTTTCACAATGTTAATTCTTCCTATCCATAAGCATGGAATTTTTTTTATTTGTTTGTGTCATCTCTGTTTTCTTTGAGCAGTGTTTTGTAATTCTTGTTGTAGAGATCTTTCACCTTCCTAATTAACTGTATTCCTAAGTATTTTATTTTATTTATTTTTTGTGGCGTTGTGAATGAGATTACATTCTTGATTTGGCTTTCAGCTTGGATGTTGTTTGTGTGTAGAAATGCTACTGATTTTTGTACATCAATTCTGTATGCTGAAACCTTGCTGAAGATGTTCATCAGATGATCTAGGAGCTTTTGGGCAGAGACTATGGGGTTTTCTAGGTGTAAAATCATATAGTCTGCAAAGAGAGAGAGTTTGATTTCCTCTCTTCCTATATGAATACCTTTTATTTCTTTCTCTTGCCTGGTTGCTCGGGTTAGGATTTCCAGTACTGTCCAATTCATCTTTTAAAATCTAGCGTAGATGTTACCTCCTCTGAAAATCCATCCATGAGTCTTCCCTGTGTCTTAGGCAGAAGTAACAATGCAGTTCATTCTCTATTCAGGTCAACACTTATTGAATGATTACTATATGCAAGGCATAGTATTTTCTAGATGTGGAGATATAAAAAAATGTCACAGACATGGTTTGGTTCCTCAAAAGCCTATAATTTAAAGGGAGAAACAGAGACACCATAATTTTAATATCTTGAAGTAAATACCACGTATGGTGGAGCTATGCCAGAGCAGCACCTTGTTTTGTATTTTCTTCCACCTAAATCATGCCTCTACTTCAGCAACTATGTCATCATTGTTTAGTTGCTTGCACATCTACCTCTCTTAGCACGAAGTATACTTTCTGAGTTTAAGAATATGTCTTTTTCATCTTTTCATGTCCAGGACATATGAGGCACTCAATATCTGTTGAATAAAGCATGATTTCATTATATTTTCATTGAAAAACTTAATTATTAATTTTCAGAAGTGTCATCCCTAGTAGGTTACTATTATTTAAGAGAAAAAGTTATATTTTATAATTCTACAGGTTATTTCCTTACCCCAAATTAAGGTTTGGTCACTGCCCAATAGTGTCACTTTTAATCTGGTTCAATTTTTTTTTAATTTTTAATTTTAATTTTTGTGGGTACATAGTAGGTGTATATATTTACAGGGTACATGAGGTGTTTTGATATAGGCATGCAATATGTAATAATCACATCATGGAAAAAGGGATATCCATCTCCTCAAGCATTTATCCTTTGTGTTACAACAATCAGTTATACTTTTAGTTATTTTAAAATGTACAATTAAATCATTACTGACTATAGTCACCCTGTTGTGCTATCAAATACTGGGTCTTATTCTTTTTTTTTTTTTTTACTATTTTTTTATACCCATTACCCATTCCCATCCCCCTCTTCCCCACTTACCCTTCCCAGGCTTTGGTTATCATCCTTCTACTCTCTATCTCTACAAGTTCAATTGTTTTGATTTTTAGATCCCACAAAGAAGTGAGAAGATGCGATGTTTGTCTTTCTGTGTCTGGCTTCTTTCGCTTAACATAATGATCTCCAGTTCCATCCATGTTGTTGCAAATGACAGCATCTCATTTTTTAATGGCTGAGTATTATATAAGTACTACATTTTCTTTATCCATTCAAGGGTTTATTCTACCTCTTCAGTGCTTCTTTCAGTGATATGATGTTAAAACTAGGTACTATAAGTGCTTATCTGAGGTTTGGTTCTTATAAAGGTACATTTTTTGTGTGTAGATAGTTGATAAGTTGGTGTCCTTGCTTGGGGAGGTGAGGCAATTGGTGAAGGCTTCTATTCTGCTATCTTGCTCTGTTCCTCCTGGTTGAGATTTTAATAAAAAGTGGGAAGTGGGTCTGGGGGATGCCAGGCCAAAGCCACTGGGTTGCTGCTATGAGGTCCCGAGGGAGTCCCACATAGTAAGATAAAGCACCACGTTTGGGGAAGGCTGAGCCATGATGGGGGCCACTAGGGCTGGAGGAGCGAGTAGTGACAGAGATGGAGCTGGCAGATACATGATGGGTGGCAGAGGCTAAGGAGGAACAGAGGAGGGAGGGAGGATGCTCTGAGGCATCCACCATGTGTGATAGGGAAGAGAGGTTGTGTGCCTGGAGCAGAACAAAGAAGAGCTGAGGCCATATAGGCAATGGCAGTAGAGGAGATGGCTGGGGCGGGGGGGTGGGGGGCATTCAATTATTGATTTATTTGAGGTGATGTGAAACATTGGCAGGCATAACAAATGCTCAGGGGAGGGTGAATGAACTATTTAACTGTAAAAAAGAGGGATAAATGGGAGGGTCAGTATAGTGGTTTGTGGCTGTCAGGTAGACATCCTCCCAGCTCCAAGTAAGCCAGTGTGAGTGGGGTAGAGAGGAGAAGAGGACCCCACAAGTAAGGTCCAATCCAGATTGTGATGTCCTTCTGTTACCTGAGTGTTATGTTATACAACTCTGTACCAGAAATGCGTGTGGCTCACACAGTATGATCATTCACTCATAAGGTTAACATGTAATTTTCTCTGCTTTTGACCTGTTGGGTGAGTTTTGTCAACATTAATTTCATTGGTCTCTGTGTCTTCTTTTATGGTTTATGACTATGGTTTGTGTTTATTGATGGCCAGACATTGTTTGAAAAATATAATAAAGCATTATGGAAATGCTGAGTAACTAGATTATTTTTGCTTATATGACTCAGAATTGGCAACTTTACAATTTATGTTTTATCTCCTGTGGCTGATTACCTTGATTGATCAAGGCAAATGGAAATGGAGCCCACTTTAGGTGGCATGGAGCATGGAGCCAGTGGACATTGGCAAAGTAGAGATGACAACCTTTCAGAGCTGGAAAGGATGTTGTCCAATTTCTTCATTTTGCAATGTAGGAACTGAACTTGGAGATGTCAAGTGACTTGCCAAGGTCATACTGTAGTAGGAGAACTAGGAGGCCATTTTTCGTTTTTTCCGTTGAGGATAGAATCTTTAATATTTGTTAGTGACAGTCGGAAAAAACCACTATTTTCACTGTAAATATTTCACATATTTACATTTAATCACTGATTAAGTGTAAAATAAATTTAAAAATATTTAAATCAGGTTTCATTTACCTGTGTTTCATGTATAATCTCCATTCTCATAGGTCTAGGGGTCTATTTTGAGAATCAGTGGAGAATTTGAAGAAGACAGGGAAATGATCAGATTTATACTTTAGGAAGTTAATCATCTAGTGGATGCATTCCTCATTATTGTGAATGAGTAAATAGAAAATTATATATACTTTAAAATATTTCTTACTGCATTACTATTAACTCAAAGCTAGTCTTAGTGGCATGATTTTTTTATGCGTATAAGAAACATACTACTCTTGTTACTAATTATTTGCAGATACTGCCATTTGTTTTTCCTTGGGTTGACTTAGTTCAGATAGTTGAAACTTTTTATTGAGTGGTTTATAATAGTGATGTACAGTTGGGGTTATTCACACTTGGTAGTCTTTTAGAGCCCAGTGTGATGCAGAATAAGACATCTGTCATTTTGTAGTTGTCTCAGTTCTTTTAGGTTGCTATACAAACTGCATTAGACTAGTGGCTCATAAACGACAGAAACGTATTTCTCACAGTTCTGGAGGCTGGGAAGTCCAAGGTCAAGGCACTGGCAGATTTAGTGTCTAGTGAGAGTCTGCTTCCTCGTTCGTAGATGACTGTCTTCGTGCTGTATTCACATGGTGGAAAGGGTAAGAGGTCTCTCTGGGTCCCTTTAATAAGGGCGCTGTTAAAATAAATTAAAACAGAAAGCCAGGCCTGCAGAATCCCTGAGCAGACAAAGCCAGTTAGCCTTCGTAACTGACCTTAACCTGGCTTGATTTGCAAATATAGCCAAAAGTTAACTTGAGCTATTTCTTATAAATGCCTATATTAAACAGAAATGAAACTTAAGGCTAACCAATCAGAAGCTGCCAACTAAATTATAGTTATATAACTATATAACTAGGGACTTTTCAACAAGATAGACAAAATAGTAAGGCAACTGTATAACTATAACCAAATTGTTTTACATCTGTATTCACTCTCTAAAAGTCTGTCTTTAATGCTTCTCCAAAGAAGCCCCCAAACCACTCATGGTTTGGAGCTCCTGATTCACAAATCAGTTTGCTCAAATAAACTCTTTAAAATTTTATTGTGCCTCTGCAGAATACCTGGTGTTCAGCACTATACCTCAGTACCTTTTAATGGCACTAATATCATTTACAAAGACTATCTCTCATGACCTAATCACCCTCTAAAGGCCCCATCTCCAAATACCATCACACTGGAGATTAGGTTTCAATATGTAAAGTTTGGGGACACACAAGCATCAGTCCATAAAAGGAGTTATCAATGGAGGCCCCCTAGAAATCCACTTCAGACTTGCTGTGGAACATACCCTATATCCATATATTCTTTGATTCACTGCTATAGAATGAAGCATTGCTGTCGCTCATTAAAATTTTTTTTTTAATTTTTGTGGGTACATAGTAGGTATATTATATTTATGGGGTACATGAGATATTTTGATACAGAGACATAAAATGCATAATAATCACATCAGAATAAATGGGGTATCCATCACCTCAAGAATTTATCATTTCTTCATGTTACAAGCAATCCATTACTTTTAGTTATTTTTAAATGTACAATAAATTATTGTTGACTGTAGTCAACAACACCCCACAGAACCCCACAGAATGGGGTTCTTGTAAAGTATTGACAAGAGATTAATGGATAGTTTGCAAATATTTTCTCCCATTCTGTGGGTTGTCTCTTCACTTTGTTGATTGTTTTCTTTGCAGTGTAGAGGTTTTTAAACTTCATGTGATTTCATTTGTCCATTTTTGCTTTGGTTGCTTGTGCTTGTGGGATATTACTCAAGAAATCTTTGCCCAGACCAATGTCCTGGAGAGTTTCTCAATAGTTTTTTTTTAGTAGTTTCATAGTTTGAAGTCTTATATTTAAGTCTTTAATCCGTTTTGATTTTATTTTTGTGTATGGCAAGACATATGGGTCTAGTTTCATTCTTCTGCATATGGATATCCAGTTTTCCAAGTACCACTTATTGAAGAGACTGTCCTTTCCCCAATATATACATTCTTGGCACCTCTGTCAAAAACTAGTTCACTGTAGATGTGTAGATTTATTTATGGATTCTCTATTCTGTTTCGTTAGTCTATGTGTCTGTTTTTATGCCAGTATCATGATGTATTGATTACTATAGCTCTGTAATGTAATTTGTGAAGTCAGGTAATGTGATTCCTTTCATTTTGTTGTTTTTTCTCAGGATAGCTTTGGTTATTCTGGGTCTTTTGTGGTTCTATGTAAATGGTTAGGATTTTTTTTTCTGTTTCTGTGAAGAATGTCATTGATATTCTGATGGAGATGACATTCAATCTGTAGATTGCTTTGGGTGGTATAAACATTTTAACAATATTAATTCTTCCAATCCATGAATATGGAATAGCTTTCCATTTTTTTGTATCCTCTTCAGTTTTTTGCATCAGTGTTCGCTATTTCTCATTTTATTTTATAATCTGGGATATTAGTTCATTTATTAAGTGCACACGTATGTATCTGTGTGTTTACTGCTCTGCGGAAATACAAACTAGTATAAAACATACAAACTAGTATAAAACATGATCCCCTAGTTAGGGAGAATAGGCATAAATATATGAAAAGTTGAATATTTTACCAAGATGAGGCCTCACAAAATATTATATATATCTCAATTATCTTTTCAAGTAATAGCTTTCACTTTTTGAATTATCTTATCCACATAACTTACTTTTTAATTTCTGCAAGGGAAGGTTTTTACTTATGAGAAAAAACAAAGCTCGGAGAGATGAACTTGCCCAATGTCAAATAGAAAGTGAAGAAAGTGCACAAATTGAAACTGGGGCTGTCTATATTCACAGACCTTATCATTTCTCATAAAGCCAGTATGATGGAGATTTACCAATTTCTTTTTTGCCATCCAGGTATCAGAACCCACTCTCTGTGTTTGGGAAATGCTCTCCCTCTGATGCCATCCAGCTACTCACCTCTCCAGGGTTCTTGCTGTTAAGGCATGGGGCTGGGCTCTGCCAATCAGATCCATCTTCTCTCGAGACTATGAGAAACTGGGACACAAGGAAGCACACACCACCCAGAATATATTTGGACAACATTTGGGGGTGGAGGCGGCAACCATATTTGGTTCTCAAAGGCAGCAGTGGCAGCAGAGTTCCTGCAGCAGCACCCGGGGTCTGGTCACTGGCTGCTGGAAGGTGCTATGCTGTCTGGGTCCAGCAGGAGTTCCAATGTCTTTACTTGATAAGTCTTGTGGTTTGGCTGTGGGGATTGTTTCCAGCTGTAAAATCCATAAGTTTGCTTCTCTAGCCCTCCCAGAGAATATATGGGCTATCCAACATCTTTTAAATAGTTTCTGTTTCTGCTTTAATTAACCAGGGTCAGTTTCTATTATTTGCATCTAAAAGTCCTGACTGTGACTGAAAATTGTGCCAGAAGTTGTAGGCAACAGATATTCAGGAAAACAGGAGGGAAACTGTACTTTATTCTCTGTCTTGGTAGGGTTTAAGGGGAATTGGAAATCAGGTTGATATTAAGAAACTGAACCTGAGCATCCATCGAAATTTGTGAAGAAAAAACAAAACAAAACAGTTAATCAAATGATCACTTGTGTCCACTCGGGTGATAGCCCCCTTGAATGCTAGGTTTGGGAGGAAAAATGTATGCTGCAAGAGAGTGGTTGAAGGGTGTGGAGGAATTCAAGGATTGTAGAGTTAAGCAATGGACACTTCAATGGCAGAAAATGACAAACTGAAAGTCTTCAACTCTCAGCTCAAGCCACCCACTGAAAACTAGTCACTTTCTAAGATAGTGCTGAATTGGAACCCACACTCAAAGATTTATCCTCCAAGTTGCTTCTTTACATCAATGTATAACCTTTTGTAGCCTCTTAGATCAAAGTTGGGGCTCTGACATAGGATATTAAGTAGGTGCCAACACAGGGTGGAGACGTGAGAGAAGTTGGGTTGCTCAGTGTGTAAATCTTCCCATGCCAGTGCGCCGTCCTCCCCTGCAACCAAGGTAGGCATGTCCCAGAGCCTATTTTAAAGTCAAACTCCCCAAATTTACAAAATTTTGCTGCTATATTTGCAAAAATCTGGCTGATGCACGTGGCAATAAATTCTGAGGATGTTGACTAAAGTGGGAGGACTGTGATTGAGATCAAGTACGATATGTCAATATATGTACCTGCACCTCATCTATATACAATCTAGGTGCGGGTACCTAGATTGTGACTAGGTTGAACACAATATTCAACTGGGGTTGATTGTAGTTACTTATTGTAGTCAACTGATGAAACTTGGACTCAGCGGTGGCCTTGATATTTGTGTTATACCATAAAGGAAGAAATGAAACAGATGTAGGAAAGTGGGAGGGAATTTTTTTGTGTGCCATCAATTTCTTAATTCTTAACTCTGGCTCCAAGGCCTTGTTGATGCATGCATTGAGAAATTCATTGGTGAAGAGAATTCCAGCATTAAAAAAATCCCTATAGAGGATGTTCTTTGTGGATCTAGAATGCAGTGAGAGGAGACACAGCTGAAATGAGCTCTCTGATTTCACTGGGATACTAGGATCCCAGAGTAGCAGAAGCCCCATAGCAGCACTTAAACATTGGACGCAAATGGGTCTGGGCAGATGTGGAGAAGGTGGAGGGGGAGTCAGTGTGTCGTCAAAATGGTCTAACCCTAGAAATCTTTGACATTTGCTAATCAGTCATTGGTGTCCTAGAAATAAATTATATGTACAACCCAGCAAGAGAATATTTGATTTCTAAAATAATACTAACACCAACCAAAACTCAAAGACTCTAGGTATGGCCATCAGGGACCTAAATTCAAACCACATAAGAAAGTGTTGGCCTTTTACCAATTTCCAAACTTAAATTTTCAGATACTAAAATGATGCCTAGGTACTCTTGAAAAAGAACTCTGTGTTCATATCACATAAGCATATTTCTTCCAGCCTTCTGCAAAGGGACCTTCAGCTATTGGGATGACTGTGCATTGGGAAAGAGAAATGTCTAGACCTTTTAGGGGTAATACAACAGTTGCTCAGAGTTAAACTAGAATTAAGCTAGTTCCTGGGAATACCATTCATTCATCCGTTCATTCATTTGAACTATTTTTATTGATTGCCTACTGTGTGTCAGACACTGGGGACTGGTAATATTTTAGTGAACCAACCAACCAAAATTTTCTGCCTTAGTGGAGTGAAAATTTTAGAGGAAGAAAAATTAACAGGTGAAATATATGGTGTGTCAGGTAGTGATTTAATGTCCTGGCAAAAATAAATTAGGGGTAGGGTGAGGAGTGAGGAATTCTTCATTTCTCATGGAGCCAATTGGGATTAGAATAGAGGGAAATAGGGCTGGGATTCTTGTGGTGCCCAGTGTAGACATAGATTGAATAAATAATGTAGTAATACACAACAACAAACACATAAAGTAGTAAATGGAAAACAATTTTACTTGGCTGAAGGAACCAAAAATTTACCAGTAGGGACTTAAAAGATGCAAGGGTCGGCCAGGCGCGGTAGCTCACACCTGTAATCCCAGCACTTTGGGAGGCCGAGGCGGGCGGATCACGAGGTCAGGAAATCGAGACCATCCTGGCTAACACGGTGAAACCCTGTCTCTACTAAAAATACAAAAAATTAGCCAGGCGTGGTGGCGGGCGCCTGTAGTCCCAGCTACTCAAGAGGTTAGGCAGGAGAATGGTGTGAACACGGGAGACGGAGCTTGCAGTGAGCCAAGATCGTGCCACTGCACTCCAGCCTGGGCGACAGAGCGAGACTCCATCTCAAGAAACAAACAAACAAAAAAACAAAAACAAAAACAAAAGATGCAAGGGTCTCCATTTAACTTGCCCATATGACTGATGCAGGAGGCAGATGCGTGTCAGAGAAAGAAGTATTTGTACTTCTAATATAGAAGCTTAAATCCTAATATAGGATTTAAACTAAGCATGCATTGTAGAGAAACTAGCTCATCATGGATGATCCGTAAATACTGCATTATATCCTTGAGTCCTCATCTCCATTGACACCATCAACCTTTGCACTGCTGATCTTGTTATTAATTTTAAAGCACTTAGCTGCTCAGCAGGTCTCCATGGAGTGGTGCTAGAGAGTCAAGTACTATTCAGTATCTGAATATTATCAGCTGTGAGCTTGATTGATGGTTATATTGTTTGTTTCATGAATGGCTTCCCTTTCTGCTTAGTTTTATCATCATTAATCAGTGGGGTAGCCTGCTGGGTGTTGGAATCTAAACCAAAATTAAAATCTGTTTATTCAGGATGGTTTCAGTGAATCATAGTACAGCAAGAGAAGAATGGTGCAAAGGCTTATCTTTCAGTACATTTCTTTCAGAAACCATTAGTTCAGTTATACATAGTGTGTTCACTTTTAGCCTTGAGCTGGGTAACTTTGGATTTGATCCAGAGCATTAAAGTGCAAAGAGAAAATTTCCTCCTATTTAATGCAGTACTTTGTTAATAACATGAAGAAAAATGATGTCAGTTCTCTTTTCTGGAATATATAGCCTGAATTATCCACATTAATTCTCTTTTATTTTTGTTGTAAAAAGTTTTTCCCTCTACTATAAAATAAACATATTTATTATAGATAATCTAGACAATTCAGAAAAGTGAAAAGTAAATGTGTTAGTTTTCTATTGATGCATGACCAATCACCACATACTTAGTAGCTTAAAACAATATACATTTATTATCTCACAGCTTCTGTGGGTCAGGACTCTTGTCTTGGCTTAGTTGGGTCCCCTGCTCAGAGTTTCACAAGGCTGTGTTCAAGGTGTCGGCCAGGGCTATGGTCTGGTTGGAGGCTTGGGGTCCCATTCCAAGCTAAGGTTGTGGTGACAGAATTCATTTTCTGCAGCTATAGAACTCATGGTGGCTTGTTTCTGCAAGGTCACAGAAATCTTTCCTTTCAGGGAAGGTCTAGGCCCCTGTCAAAGGACACACATGTGTAGGTCAGACCCACTCTGGAGTAATCTTATTGACGAACTCAAAGTCAATTGTAGGTACTTTGATTACCTCTGTGAAATCCCTTCACTTTTGCCATATAACAAAATAAAATCACAGGAACAATATTCCATCATATTCACAGGAACAGCCAACACTCGGGGAGGAGGGAATGATATATAGTTTTGGGTCCTTAGAATTCTGTCAATCACAGGAAAGATATTCAAATGAGGTATAGTAACAACAACCTCAAAATTTTAAGGTTTTTTTTCTATATTTTCTCCTACACAGAGTGTTCTTAACGTAGTTGGTGTTACATTACATATTGCATGACATTTGTTCTTTTATTTTTATTATGGAAAATTTCAAGTGTACACAAAAGTAGAAAGAAGACTGGAGTAAGCTCCTCTGAATCCACCACCTGGCTTCAAAAATAATAATCATTCTGTTCTTGGCACAAGGGTGATGATTTTTAAAACCGTGTCAGAGAATATCACTCCCCTGTTCAAACCTGACGTAATTTTCATTGTCTTTTGGAATAAAAGCAGGAAAACAGTGCTTTACTTAATTAGTCCCCATTGTTGAAATAATAGTGTTATAGTACATATTTTTGCTTACAAAACTTATCCATCTGAAGTATTATTTTCATAGGCTAAAATTCCAGAAGTGGAATGATTAGGCCACAAATATAAACATTTAAAATATTTTTGATGCATATATCAACTGGGGTTCAGTGAGAGAACAAAGCCATGGAGAATAATAGAAAAATATTTATTATAAGATATTAAAAGCCTTACAGAATCCGGGGAGAAAGTCTAGATTGAACTTCCAGGAATAATTCTCTATGCTTTCCTCTGAATTGGGCCAGCAAGGGTACTGATGCCTCTTTTATGAATGGTCAGGAAACCACCTGCTGAATTGAAAAGTGACCACCAGCACTGCAGGATCCAGAACCACACCATGCTGGCTGAAACTCATGCCAGCAAATGGATGCCTCAGATTTGACCTATGTAAAGACAGTGAAGGGACACTGTAGTTCTCTTAACTCTGTCATCATAAACCCAAATGCCTCTACATCTATGGTTGCCAAAAGAAATGCCAAGCAGCCAAAAAGGCCTCTGCCTCATGTCTGCTTCTCAAATCTCACCAAGAGGCATTGACTTGTACCAACTCAAACCATGTCAGAATTGCAGCGACCAGGGCATCTGGAAAATGGAGTTTCAGCTTTCTGGCTTTTGCAGTTTAGCAAGTTAGGAAACTATTTTAGTCTAATTATTTTAGAATAAGAGAAATGGCTGTTGAGTAACAATCCAACACACCCATGGCAATACCTTCTAAAGTATGTCAATTGCTTCTAAAGATGTTATGACAGGTTGTGGTCCCATCAGGAAGGGATCTGATATTGGAATGTACCCATTTCACAAGACTACAACCTATGGTTGGGTTTAGTTCCTTAAAAACCTTTGCAGGAGACACATTTTTGATAGACCATCATAGGACCATACTGCTTTTGAGATTGATTATCCGTGAGGTTGACCACTTTCCCAAATATGTGATAAGTGATGTTTTATTTTTTGAAGTAACTAGCCGTCTCTTTCCCATGAATATATTAGGTCCTTAGTTTTTTTCCCACTGAATTTACACATGTGTATATTTTTTATTGTGATAAAATATAAACATAAACCATAAAATTTACCATTTTGACCATTTTCAAGTGCACAGTTCTGGGCATTAAGTATCTTCACATTGTTGTGCAGCTCTATCTGTATCTGTTTTAAAATAATTAACTTTATTGAATTTGCTGCAAATGTTTTTTCAAGTTTCTCATTTAATTGTTTGACATAGTGTTCAAAAGATTTTATATCAAGTTTTCCAATAGTTCAGATTTCTTCTTTTTTCAAAAAAAGGCTTGGACTTAAAATTTAAATCTTTTAACTTTGAAGGTTTAAATCTATGATATTGTCAAGGTTTTGTTTATATATATATATTTTTCAGCAAATATGAATATCTTACATACTATAGCTTTATAATATATTGAAATATCTTATGACATTGATCTTTGTTTTTAGTTTTTATTTGGCCTGCTCATCTGTCCTGAAATAATAACAACGCTTCCAAGAGGTACTTACCAGTTCACTTAAGCTTTGTAAAAATTGCATGTGCTAATGTTCATTTGTAAATGTGTGAATCTTTATTTATTCCTATAATTTTTCATCCTGAATGTTTTCTTTTGCAGTTGGAATAAATTAGCAGACATGAAGAGAGTATAAATCCCCTGGACAAAAAAAAAAAAAGAGGCTTTTTTCTGTAGGTTTGCTATACAGGTCCTTGACACACTCAACAGGACTCTAAATTTCATTTTACGGCAATTGCTTTTAGAGTGGGTGGTTATAAATGATTACTTTTTTCTTTTTACATTACTAGTGTTTTTAGTTTGTATATTTGGTATCATAGTTTTTCAAATCCAGCACATTTGGAATTTATAGGTTAGATAGGACAGGGCAGTTATTTGGAATCTCTGTGCAAAAATAGCATTGCCGACACTTTATTTAGGGAAAACCTAATCTGCCTAAGTAACTAAAAATTTATATTGTAACATCTCTTTTGTGATCATAAAAAACTCATGATTCAATGTGAATAGATAGTCTGGTGGGAAGGCAGAAAGCAGGTTGACATGAGCAAAGAATTTTATGACTTCTTAAGACATGACACTGGACAATTGATTAAAAAATTGTGTATGGGATTTTAAATTTTATAGATATGATCTCACATTTGAATGAGGAGATAATGCTAATGTTTATTTATTCAGTCCACATTCATTTATTATTGAATGCCTAGTGTGTGTTAGCATATGGGATAGCAAGGAAGGCACACTGTGGCTAGAAGACACTAAGAAGGCATTTGACTTAAGTCTGCTTGATTATTTCATTAAAAGTCACAAAATGAGCTGGGCGCGGTAGCTCATGCCTGTAATCGCAGCACTTTGGGAGGCCAAGGCGGATGGATCACTTGAGGTCAGGAATTTGAGACCAGCCTGGCCAGCATGATGAAGCCCCGTCTCTACTAAAAATACAAAAATTAGCCAGGCCTGGTGTCGTGCACCTGTAATCCCAGCTACTTGGGAGGCTGAGGCAGGAGAATCATTTGAACCTAGGAGGTGGAGGTTGCAGTGAGCCAAGATTGTGCCACTGCACTCCACCGTGGGTGACATGAGCAAAGCTCCATCTCAAAAAAAACAAACAAAAACAACAACAAAAAAGTACAAAATGGGAATTTAGTGGTGGTTTCATAAACATAAAATGTTATATTTTGTTTTAAATACTATTACTAAAGCATCAGCCAAAAATATATCAGATTTTTAGAAGACCATAGGAATTCATCATCCTGGACTGGGTTCTTCTTGTATGGTGGTACAACACCTGCTTTTTTTGTTTGTTTGTTTGTTTTTAATTTTCTGCTCTCTTTTTATCCCGTACATTCTAGTAGCTGGTGTGCACACTTTCTCTCTCTCTCTCTCTCTCTCTGTCTCTCTCTCTCTCTCACATACACATGCACTTTCTCATCCAATCCTCTCAATGTGTTTTCCTCCTCTCTACTGAGGCAAAAAGTATTCCGCCCACCGTGATTCAAGTTGTATATTAATAAGCAAACATAGTCCTATCTTCTGTTACATTCCCAGTTCATGCCTTATTTCTTCAGGAGATTTTCATGATTTATGCTCAACAGTTTTGAGTTTATTCAGTTTCTTTAACTCCTATCTACATCATAATCTCATTGCATTCTTGAGATTATAAATATTTCTCTTGTGTCCATATTTGTCTGTCTTATCTGTCCTATTGGATCATAAATCTAGAAGATATCCAATCGTTACCTCAGACAAGAAATAAATAGTGCTAGAACTTTAGCACCTTTGGGTATTATATTTATAAAATATCAAAATAAATCATATTATTTTATTTAGGAATCTGTTATCTACAAGGAATAGAGGCACTTAAGCTCTCCTATGTGAGGATGTAATCAGGGATTTCATGGGAATCTGAGGGGAGCTAAAGTGTAGCTGAGAACTGGAGGCCTCTTGGGGTATGGCATGCTCTCTCTCTATGTCACTCTCTCTGCATCTTTCTCTCTTGAGACTTTCTGTTTCTCTTTGCTTGTGTCATTTATTATCTTCTCTATGTCTGTATACTAGGCTGTCTTTATATGAAATTAAATTTGGCAGTGAAGCCACAGGGCCTGGCTTTTGATCTTGTGCTCCTAAGCTGTATGACCCTGGATGAGTTTCTTAATTCTTTTGTGCCTCTGTGTTCTCATCAGTAAAATGGTGGTAGGTGGGGACCTGTTAATAACAGTAATTTCTTCACAGGGTCAATAAATTAAGAATGTGAAGCACATAGTTAGTACCATATAAATGGTAGCTCTTATTACTTACATGTTTGATTTTTATTTCCTCATAACTTCAGCTTCCCTATGGACCATCATGTTTCTCCTGATACTTTCTACAAGATGGCGCCGACCCTGCTGCTACTCAGTCCCACATTCTTAGGAGAGGAATTTCTTTGGCACAGTTCATCTTTTTAAGCTGGGTCACATGGGTGTTTGTTTCTGGAAGGCCAGTGGATTGGTTGCCCTTTAGGGATGTGCCTTCCTTTGGTACAATCCTGCTTGTCAGGGGTGGGAGGTGAAATCACCATGTGGCTGCTGTCTCTCATCAGGTGTGGTCAGGCAGTTTCCCAGTTTCCTACAGATGCTGGGATGGGCAGTTGGTGCCAAAAAAAAAAAAAACATGTATTGGCCAAAGATGTCAGAGAATATAATGTGTTTAAGAAACATTGATTTTTTTAAAAGTGAGTTTTCATACATGGAATTGCAATTTTCATTGACTTTAAAATCTCAAAGATATAATTCATGGATCTCTTCTTACTCTGACTATCATTGTGCCATTAAATCTAGCAAAGACATGGCTCTGCAGCATTATGGAAAGAGCACAAAGTTGCAGTTGGGTGATTTGGGTGAGTTCTAATTCCTGCTGTCACCCACTGGTTAATCCTGGGTGATATATGAAAACTCACTGAGCATCACTTTCCCCTTCTGCAAACAGAGAAAGAAAATCCATCTCATAGATTATAAAATATTAGTTCTTGTTATAAATATATTACTTTACAAGAAGTAGCTTCCTTGGACAGTATCTTTACTGTGTCGGCATGAGAAATCAGAAACTGAGTATGTCATGATTATAATAGATAAAAAGCCTTGTTTTTTCTTTTTTGGAGATGGGGTCTGTCTGTGTTGCCTAGAGTGATCTTGAACTCTTAGGGATTACAGGCATGTGGCACTTGGCCAGCTTAAAAAGCCTTTTTAATGTCTGTATTTGCCAGATTCAAAAGGCTTTCTCTATATACAGAGAAAAAATAATCAATGGTAGAATGAAAATGACAATGAAGTATAAATGGTAATAAGAACAGCAGTTCAGTACTAAGCTGGAAATAATAAAATTCCAGCAATTTCTTAAAATCAGGGACTTAGGCTTCATAAAAGGGCAAATGAAATCCATTTGAAAGTTTGAATATATTAGGCTCAGGTAGAGCAGAACTTATTCATCTCAATTTTTTAAAATGTCAAAATTAACTTATTTTCTAATGTCCATATTGTATATTAATAGCTCAAGGATAGTTACACATAGGATTCTAATTGAAGGTCAGCTTGTACTACTTGGTTGACTACCTAAAGAGTGAGATTTTTTGAGGGATGCAGAACATCCTCTTCCCCCCAAATTCCTCCATTAGCCTGCTTAGTGCTGTAGTATTGATCCTCCTTGAAAAGACAAATTTTAGCTAGGCGTAGGAGTTGTGTTTCTTGGCAGATGTTATCTGGTAACTAACGTCTGCCATTTTTATGTTGCAAATATTCCTAAGGGAATGGGATATATCTGTAGAACAGACTCACTTTGAGCCAAACTGCCTGCATTTGAACTCTAGCTCCACAATTTACTAGTTCTGTGGCTCACATTCTTATCTTTGAAGCGGGGATAATAAGGGCACCTCATAGTCATGTATTTCATAGGGTCAAATGAGCTAATAGATAAAGACTGTGTCAGCTCCTATTATGTTAATGAGATGAGATGAAAGATCTGGAGAATGGAATCATATTGTGTGTGTGTGTGTGTGTGTGTGTGTGTGTGTAGGGGGCAGCCAAGGGGACATCATAAAGACATTAGAGCTAAGAACTGTTGAGTGTGCTAGAAAATAATACAAAGAGGCTACCCAGAAGGGTGGTGGGTATCAATTGTTAATTTACTTTTTTCACATTTTTGCAGAGAATCATCTAACCAGTGATTAAAGCATCGTTACTCTGTCACTGTGGCTGCCAGAAAAAGATTAATGTAACCTTTCTCATTTTACGGTCCACGAACACTTTTCTTTTTCAGTAGGAGAGTTTCCTGGCTCCCTACCTACTTATTTTTCCCTTCAGTTCCACTCATTTATCACAACTCTTTGTACTAAGCAAGGAGTATCAAGATTGTTCAATGTCTATGTTATGTCTAGATAAGACAATTTGGTGACTGTGAAAAATATCTTAAAGAAATAATGGTGAAGGTAAATATGCTTCATTTTGAGAATGTTAGTGTTGCTGCTTAACTTGTGTGTTGCATTAAACAGAATGTTAAATGGCTGAAACTGATTAGCTAAAACCTGATTTTCCACAGATTCAGCCTCATTTCCATCATTTTGTACATCAACAGCCACTGTGACCACTTAGTTAGTCAATGAAGCAACCAATATGTTATTTTTTAATTGATTATGACCTCTGTGAAGATGATGGTTCAGTGAATTACTTAGAATGGGGTTTAGTTGCAACTGTCAATAAAACTCAAATGACAGCAGTTTAATCAAGAAAGAAGTTAATTTCTCTCTCCCATTAATGCCTGGATATAGGCATTCCATGTGTTTAATGGCAGGCAGTTCTGTTTCTTGATGTGCTCAAGCACTCAGGCAAGCACCCAGGCTTCTGTCCGTCTTGTCGTTTCTCTATCTGTGGTCTCCATTCTTTTTTGAGACTGAGTCTCACTCTGTCGCCAGGCTGAAGTGCAGTGGCGGGATCTCGGCTCACTGCAACCTCCAGCTCCCTGGTTCAAGTGATTCTCCTGCCTCAGCCTCCCGAGTAGCTGGGCTTACAGACATGCGCCACCATGCCCAGCTAATTTTTGTATTTTTAGTAGAGACGGGGTTTCACCATGTTGGCCAGGATGATCTCGATCTCCTGACCTCGTGATCTGCCCTCCTCAGGCTCCCAAAGTGCTGGGATTACAGGCATGAGCCACTGCGCTTGGCCTGTGGTCTCCATTCTTTAAGTCAAGCCATCATATTCTCATGCCAGACCCTGGGAATAAGGAAAGGGAGACAAGGAAAGGGATGCATGCTCCCAGCATTGAAGGACACTTTTTGGTGCTTCAACCCAACACTACTGACATCTCAGTGGCCAGAACTTAGTCACAGGGCAATGCCTATTGGTAAAGGAAACTGAGAACTGTCCTCTCTTCATTCTGTACAGCCATGTGGCCAGAAAGGAGGGAGACCAGACATTTGGGGACAAATAGAAGCCTTTGCTAGCTTGGGACTAGGTGACTATCAGTCAACCTGCAAGACAGATACAATGCAACACGCACTTGAATGTTCATCTAAGAATTTCACAGCCATCTCTAATTGCTTAGTTTCTTTAAATGCAGTATTAACGATTACAAAAGGGGCTCATTTACTTCAATCAGTGAATTCGAAGTTCAAGTAAAGAAGACGTAATTTTAGTGATCTGCCCGACTTCCTAAGCTCCTATTTGTTAAATTCTCATAGTGCATTCCCCAGATGCAGGCCTGACTGGAGGATTAACTCCATTCTGAGCTGGAAGACATTTAAGCAAGTAAATTTAGATCTAGTATTTGGAGGCTCGGAATCAGGTCACTTAGTGGTTTTCCATCTCAGATCCTTTACTTGATGCTAAACTTTGACCTTTTTTTAAAAAAGCAAAAAACCAAGCTCTTGCTTTGAGCTTCACTAAATAGGTTATTCAGTACCAAAGTTCTCATCATTTCTATGGGGTACAAGTGCCCTCATACTTTCTCTCAGGTCCTGTAACCGTCTGTCTCTGATGCCAACCACATCTAGTTTTACATTCACCTGATTGTCCCGATACTGTCTCTGATGCTAAGACATCCATTTGCTACTCCCTGCTGAACCATTATGCTGTTCTGGGCTACTGGGCATTGCTTGGAGCTTTCTGAATTGCTTGTCCCACTGGGGTTTCTTTATCTTCTGGGTTTCCACTTCTCTATTTCAGGCCGTTTCAGAAAGCTTCAAATGATACAGCTATGTCTTCACAACACCTAATGGTCCAGGAGAAAATAAGAGGTTCTGTGATTCATTCTAAGTCCTATTTGCATGATATAAATAACAACCAAAAGAAACTATGTACTCGTGTACTAGTCATTCTAGAGACACAGTCCAGGATGGAATAGTTGGCGGCAGGGGCACTCATCATGGCAGCTGCAGCTACAGATTAAATTTGGAGCTGATAGAGGCACAGAGTAAAGGGATTCCCCACAGGAACACACATGCACATGGTCAGAATTAATCATCATGTAAATTAAAGTCAGGAACACTTAGGATTATTGGTCATAAAGTCCATGATGGGTAGCATCACTTCCCACAGTAAGCCAGAAATGCCTTCCAGGCTTGGAAATATCTTATAAAACAGGCCCACAAACTTGCTTTTTACAAACATGCAAAAGAAAATTTGAAAATTTGAATATTTGTACTCTTTTCTTTCAGAAAAGGAACTATCAGGGCACAATGGCTAAGAACTCAGGCTTTGCATTCAGGGAACACTGATTTATCAGTTATGTTACTTTGGAAAAGCTGCTGTATCTCCTTAAACCTCTGTTTTCTCATCTTTTTTTTAAAAAATTTATTATTATTATTATTATTGAGATAGAGTCTCACTCTGTCACCCAGGCTGGAGTGCAGTAGCGTTATCTTTGCTCACTGCAACCTCCGCCTCCCGGATTCAAGTGATTCTCCTGCCTCAGCCTCCCAAGTAGCTGGGATTATAGGCATGTGCCACCACGCCCAGCTGATTTTTATATTTTTAGTAGAGATGGGGTTTCGCCATATTGGCTAGGCTGGTCTCAAACTCCTGACTTCGTGATCCGCCCGCCTCAGCTTCCCAAAGTGCTGCGATTATAGCCATGAGCCACCGTGCCTGGCCAGCTTTCTCATCTTTAAAATGGGAAAAATAGTAGTAGTTATCGCCTAGGGTTATTTTGAGGAAAATAAAAAACAGTTTATTTAAACAGTATACAGCTTGATACACTGTATGCCCTTAATAAATGCTGCTTAAAGAATAATACTAATGTAACTACAACTGAATTGCTGTCTTTAAAAGGAGGCAGATGGGGAATCACAGATCAAATAAAAAATATAGTGGGTTCCTTCATAGTGGAACCCAAAATGAAGTGGAAAAATCATGATTCTTAGCACATTCTATCATTACGCTGTCATAAATTCCATTACTGTGGTGTTTATATTCTAGTTTTTTGAATGGTGAGAATTTGAGGGAATAAGCCAGGTTAAAAAAAGGGAACCGAAAGAGAAGTATGCTGGAATATTTGCATAATTATCACTCCACCTAAACGCCAATGCTAATCTGCAAAATTTCACTTTAGGTCTGTTGTGATTAATTTGATTTCAGGGACAACTGGCTGTTGCCCTACCTGCTTCAAGCTGGTAAAACCTGAAAAGCTTCAGGTCCCAAACCTTCATTTGTGAAAGGAGAGGGATGTAGTTCTTACCTGATATTTCAAACAAGAATCAGGTAAGGCTTTGTCACAGATAGGTCTGTGGACCAGTTGATTGGCACCATCCAGGAGCCTGTAAGAAATGCAGAATCTTGCCCTTTGCCCCTGCTACCCCTGCCAATTTTAGCTGAATTAGAATCTGCTTTATGACAAGATCCTCAGAAAAGCATTGAGGTAACACATATTTGACATCATGTATTTCATTTGCATTTTAGATGTGGCTATGTCAGGGTAATGATCTCACTATCTGTTCCAACCAACTTGCTAAAAATAGCATGTTTCCTAATTCTGTCTTTACTGTTTCATTACTTTTGGTGTTTGTTCTGGGCTTTACTGAGAAAGTAAAACAGGCCATCATTGTTTAAGTTACTGCATCCCATATATTGCTCCTAACCTTGGCTTAAATGCTCTTAATCTAGAAGGGCCGTTAAGCCCACAAATTTTGGGTTCAGAGAGATGGAGATCAAGTCCCATCTCTGCCAGTGTGAAAATTAGAGCAAATCAATTTTCTTATCTATAAAATTAGAGTAAATTCAGTTTATATCCAAAATGGGATTTAATCATATTAAATCATTAATATGATCTTTAATCATATTAATTAATTAATTAAAGATCAATCTTTAATATGATCTTTCCCACTGAATTTTTCAATGTCTCCCATGCCCACTCCCATAGGGTCAGGTATGAGGCTTTCAGTCATCAGTCCATTTTCCAGGGTACCATGACTGGCTAGTTCAGACTAGCCGATAACGGGAGTCATCCAGAATTTATGCAATTTAGACTTTTCTGTTGATTTTATTTAGTTGTTAGGGATGATTTCTGTTTCAAAATGAGGAAAAATCTTCCATTTTCCATTGGTCAAACCTTACTGACATTTATTCAACCAAAATTGAGTGCCCCCCTTGTGCTCAGCACTATCCTTGTGATAGGGAGACAGCATGCTGTAATGCAATAAAAGCTGCTATGCTCACTCGTGGAGCTTACATTCTAGTAATACCTATATACACTGTTAAGTGTGTTTACAATATGTTGTTACATCTTTTTCTCTGTTTAAGGCAAATTTCTACAGGCCATGACTTGTTGTGTTTCTGTAACTATTAGTTGAGTATCTCAAACACAAAACCTGAAGATAAAAAGATAAAATGCTGCCATTATTACTGTTGTTGTTGTTATTTTAATTCTAATAACCCATAGAATTTATAAGAGCTATTAAGTTTTGAAACATGCAAATAGATAAAAAGCAAGCACAATGTTACTTTTTCAGAGTCATTACTATTACTCAATGTTACTTTTTCAGAGTCTATTGCTATATAGAAAATTTTGAGGCACCCGCCAGGTGCAGTGGCTCATGCTTGTAATCCCAGCACTTTGGGAGGCTGAGGGGGGTGGATCATGAGGTCAAGAGATCCATCCTGGCCAACATGGTGAAACCCCATCTCTACTAAAAAATACAAAAATTAGCTGGGTGTGGTGGTGCGCACCTGTAGTCCCAACTACTTGGGAGGCTTAGGCAGGAGAATTGCTTGAACCCGGAAGGCAGAGGTTGCAGTGAGCCGAGGTCGTACCACTGTACTCCAGCCTGGTGGCGACAGAGCGAGACTCCGTCTCAAAAAAAAAAAAAAAAAAAAAAAAAAAGAAAATTTAGAGGCACCAAACACCACTGAATTTGTAAACCCCCAGATTTTGAAGACTCAGAAAGGACTAAGGACTAAGTTTATACTCATTCAGCCTTGCAAATAAATACCAAATTTACAGAGGTACTCAAAATAAATATATTTTCATTTTATAGTGACAGTGCACATAAGAAAAAAATTTACCCCTTTGTTTTTCTGTCCTAACAACGTCTGGCTCTAAACAATTCTATAACATACACATACAGGTACACATTGAATATATACATTTTTAAATCAAGTATTATTTCAACAATGCTTTGAATAAATTTATAGGAACCCAGTGGGGTTTTTTCCTTTCAGTAAGACTAATCCCTAGATTTGAAAATTGATTGAATTGAGGGGTATGACAAGTTCAAATTCAAACATTATCATCACCTCAATATTAAACTAACAATAAAAATATTCCATATATAAAACATGATTAAAAATAATCACTGGCATAGTAGTTAGAAAATAAGGCTTCCTTCACCTGAAATTTTGTCCATTTGAAGAGGGAAGTGGACCACAGTAGGGAGGGTTGAAGACTGGAGACTCCCCAAAGAGCTCCCTGATATTTATTATCATCAGCAACAGAAATCCCAGAACACGGCCGGGTGCAGTGGCTCGCGCCTGTAATCCTAGTGCTTTGGGAGGCCGAGGCAGGCGGATCACAGGGTCAGGAAATCGAGACCATCCTGCCTAACACGGTGAAACCCCATATCTACTAAGAATACAAAAAATTAGCTGGGCGTGGTGGCGGGCGCCTGTAGTCCCAGCTACTCGGGAGGCTAAGGCAGGAGAATGGCGTGAACCCGGGAGGCAGAGCTTGCAGTGAGCCAAGATCTCGCCACTGCACTCCAGCCTGGGCGACAGAGCGAGACTCCATCTCAAAAAACAAAAAACAAACAAACAAAAAAAAGAAATCCCAGAACACTTTTTATTTATGAGAAGATGGCAATGAAATGTGTGTACTAAATTATAGTGCTTCTTTTTCTTCCATTTCTGAAAGCAGTGACATTCCTATTGGTGCACTTTAAAAAGGAAGCTAAAGTCAGAAGTGGATTGCTGCCTCCTGCTCTTTTTTTTATATTTTAACTTTTAGGTTCCGGGGTACATGTGCAGGTCTGTTATATGTGTAAACTCATTACTTGAGGGTTTGGTGTACAGATTATTTTGTCACCCGTTACTAATCATAGTACCCAACTGCTTTTTGTTTGTTTGTTTTCTGAACCTCTCCCTCTTCCCACCCTCATAACATTGAAAAATGTGTTCTTACATGTAATTGGGAAAGTAATTTCCTAAAAAGAATTTAATTAAGCCTTAAATAATAGGCTTCTGTCACCTGCATCCTTCTCAAACCTGACTTACTGCTTCACTTTTTTTTTTTCTGACTTAACCAAAGATAATGGACCTTTTGAGGTTCTGACTGTAGGTTTGTTCCTGGTAAGTGGGCTTGAAGTATTGTGAAATCAAATCCAAAATGGTATTTTTTTAAACTAGGCTACCATGTGAATACCGTTTCCCACCAAAAGTAACAGAAGAGTTCATTAACATGGAAAAAAAAAGGTATTCTTTTAGCAGCTTGATACACAAGGCTTTATTATTTTTCTTACTTTGTTTCCCTCTAGTGCCCCAAAGTGAAAAGTGCATGGGTATTTTATATGGAGATGTCCAATTCAATTAATTTATTCATTAAAAAGAAATTGATTAGATTCATTCTTATTGTCCCTTTTAGAACTTGGGTACTACTGCTCCTTTTTAGGACATAAAGTCCTGAATCCCCTGTACTTCGCTATCCCACCAATACCACTAAACACCTCTTCTTGGTCATACTCAGATTTCAGAACCAAGCAGATGATTGTGATTGTGTTTGTTTCCATGTCTTCTGCCTAGTTCTTATTTTTAAAAAAAATTTTTTTTGGCTTGGCAGGGGGTGGTCCTGAATTTAATAGGGCTACAAACTATAATCATAGGCAGGCATTAGGCTCAAGTTGGAACAATTTTTAACTAAAATGACTTAATATAATCACTTAATTTACTTTGTTATACAATAACCCATAGTAATTTTTAAGAAGGGGGAAATGCATAAAAAATGGACTACGTAGTCCATTTTTGACCTGGAGACATCTTCCTTTGTCACATTTAGTTACTCGTGAGCATTTGTCTCTCCCCTAGTTTTAAAAAAGAGAACAATGATCGGGCTTGCAACCACAGCAAGAGTTATTACCAGGGAGAATTATTATCTTGCTGATCATTCTAGGTGAGACTGCATATGCTTTGTGGTCACTGTGGGCTGGTGCTCTGGAGCAGTGATTCAGAGGCACTTACAATTTCTTTTGGCAGAATGCTGGATATACATAGCGAAATGATATTTTTATGGCTTTTCTAGGGTTTGATGATCTCACATTTCAGGCTGGACAACTTCCCATAGTGATAGACCTATTAATCAGAGAATGTAGGTGTGACAACCAGTAAGGGATGCATTTGTTTTTTTCTCAAAGAAGAAGGTACTCAATGGACCATCTGGGGAACACATGATGTGCTGTGAGGTTGTCCCACCCTGATCTTTTGTGGTCTCAAATATGTGACCAGACGCCTTATATTCCATTCTTGACTGTTCTCCATCAGATAAGAATCAGGCAACACAGTAAAAACAGTGCTCTGATTTCAGGCAATAAGTTCTTTAATACCTTTTTAAAGCTCAAGGTAGAATTGTTGAGCTGCAAGTGACAGCCTGCTTATTTAGAGTTAGAACGGGAGAGATTGAGATGAAGTAAACCTGGATGGGATGCTTTCTTTGGCATGATTTTAAAGACACTTGGCAATAATCTTCAAAGGAGGGTGTGTGTTTATCTTTCTTGGCATGGCTTTTGTTTTACTTATTCTGAAGCCCCACCTTTTCTTTCGGGTAATTTTTTCCCCCCAGTATGTCTGTCAACTGTGCTGGGGCTGCCCATAGTGCCAACTTTTCTGGGTAACTTAGGGAAAAAAATTGAATATTAATTTTTGCTGTCAAGTAGAAAAAGAATATCCAAATGATTGCTTTGCAGTTGAGAGTGTTGCTTGCTATGTTGAGATGATCATAGAGCAATCTGAGAACTCCAAAATTTTGGTAACTTATTTATATAGAACTCAGTGAAGTGAGCCTTTAAAAAGAGATAAAATATCAATGAACATTCTGTTTTACTTAAAAAAGTTATTCCAGTTCAATTACCATTACCACCAATTTCATTTTTCAATGGAAATCATAAGTACTGAATGTAACAGTTTAGGATTTTTAGCTCTCATGTGGTTGTAGACCCAAAATTTAAGATACAAATGTATAAGAAGGACTAATTCTTAATCCAAAAATACAGTGGTCAAATGAGTAAGTTATTGCTTCCTGGCCTTTTGGCTAAGATCAAGTGAAGTGCGTGGGTTTTAAAGGCAGACAATCTTTGAAAACATACTCTACTACTTACTAGCTGGAAGAACTCTATGAGGCTAAAGATTCCATAAAATTAAGGGTCTTTTCTTTCTTTTATGCCATTCTGCCTCTAGTATCTGGCAACTTGCCTGACACATAGTAAAAGCACAACTACAGAAGGTTTTTTCTTCCTGTGGATGAAAATTATTTTCCAGTTAAGTGCTTTCACGTAGAAAGATTGACCATTTTCTCCTTTCTGAAGATCGGTTGGGTTCTGCCAAGAATCATATGCTTGAGAAGATGAAACATCACTTAGAAATCTGACATCTTTGCTTCCTGTTTCCTATTATGCTGCTTATTGTTGAGAATGCCATTTAAATTGTTCCTGAACCCACTTCCTTATAAATTGGTTACATGAGGTTAGAAATCACCTAACATTAAATGTTTTAACATTGAAATGAAGGAACTCTCAGCATTTAGAGACAAAAGAGGGCAGAGTCATTGAGGCTAAGGAAAAGAATTATATTTTTCTGTTAAAACCTTCTGTTGTATGGTATCTTCTACATTTTATGACCTATAATCATCAGGGAATTTTGTCACTACCAAAATTAACTCAGATTTTATAACCAAATTAAACTTTGAGAAGTCAGTTCTCAAAGTCTTCCATGATTGAATGATACTTGTGTGGAATGTAAATTGTACTCATCTGGAATATCTCGAATGGCTGCCTATCAGTTCACTTAATTTCCTCAACCTTACATGAGCAATTACCATGTGACTGGCCTGAGCTAGCATCAGGGGACTAGACATGAATATAGATATTTCATATTTAAAAATTTATCCTGTAGTTTGCCATGTTGACATGAAAACAAAGAAAATGTGACACAATGGAAGATGTATAAAATAATGGTGAATATCACGATGGGAGGTGTTCATAAACTGATAATTGCCCACCCAGTATTAATTCTTCTTCTCTTTCTTATAGCAGAAACCCGATTCTATACCAGGTGGCAAAATATCCAGCTGAAGGCCCCATTTCTCTATCCTCTCTTGTAGCTACATGTGACCATGGACTAAGTTCTGGCTAATAATATGCAAATGAAAGTTTTTGGGTTGAATTTGGGGAAAAGTTCCCTTAGCTTGGGGAGAAATGACTGGGGCTTGCTAGCTGGAATGTGGACGTGATGTGGTTGTGGAATGTGGATGTGTTGGCTGTAGCTCTAGCAGCCACCCTGAAGCATGATGTGATCTTAAGTATGGAAGTCATGTACAAAGGATGGCAGGGAACAAAGATAGAAGGACCCTGGACACTGATTACTGAGCAGAACCCTGGATTGACTCTCCCTCAAGTTGGGAGTAGAAATGCATTTCTGTCTAGTTTAAGTCACTGCTACTTTCACTCTGTTACTAAAGTATAAATGCAATTTCAGATGACATGAAAGCTATATTAAGAGTTTCTTTTTAGAGAAAAGTGTTGACAAAGGTATTCATAGAGGAAATAATGCGTTGGCAGATTATTTTAAAGGACAAACAGGAGGAGTTGTCCAGGTTACAGGAGAGAGATGAGGAATCCATGGAAGAATATTTGGTGTTACTGCATATGTCATTAGAATTATTATTATTATTATTATTATTTTTTTTTTTTGAGACAAGGGCTCACTCTGTTGCCCTGGCTGGAGTGCAGTGGCATAATGTTGGCTCACTGCAGCCTCGATCTCCCAGGCTCAAGTGATCCTCCTACTTCAGCCTCCTGAGTAGCAGGGACCACAAGCATGCATCATAATGTCCAGGTGTTTTTAAAAAATTATTTCTTGTAGGGACAGGGTCTCACCCTGTTGCCCAGGCTGGTCTCAAATTCCTGGGCTCAAGTGATCCACCTGCCTCAGGCTCCAAAAGTGCTGGGATTACAGGCATGAGCTACTGCACCTAGTCTGATTTTTAATTTGAATTTTTTATTTGGAAATAACTGCATACTTAGAAAAATGTTGCAAGAATGAGAATAACACTAAGAACATCTCTTATACCCTTTACTCAGGTTCATCTATTGTCATCATTTTATGTCATTTGTTTGTAATTTGCTGTCTTGACTCTTCACGATTTACCATTATTTTACCAATATAAATTGTACAAATCATGGCTTTTTACCCTAGTATCACTTTACCCTAAAATATTTTACTGTGCATTTCCTAATAATAGAGATATTCTCTTTCTTTTTTGGGGGGTGAGGGGGTTTATGAAAAAGTCAAGTTCTAATAAAAATACAATGAAAGTTTTTCATCCAAAGTCCTAAGGAGTACTAAAGTAGAATTGAAGGCAAAACACCCATACTAAACACAGCTAATCTTACATAGAACATGTTATTCATTCTAATAAAAGCCATTCTGGCTGGGTGCGGTGGCTCATGCCTGTAATCCCAGCACTTTGGGAGGCCAAGGCAGGCAGATCACTTGAGGTCAGGAGTTTGAGACCAGCCTGGCCAACATAGTGTAAGGGAAATGGCTGCGCTTTAGTCAGGAGTAGGCTGAGGTGGCCTTCTGGTGCAGCATTACTCAATGTGTTTGGAGAGCAGATGCACGACCCCACACATTATGTAACCAGGCCGTGTGAAGCACATTAGATGATCACCCACATGAGCTCGTGCTTGGCTTGGAGCCATTATTGTCTGTAAAAGGTATAATTACCCTGCTAACATTGTACATATGGCTTGCTGCTGCCCACAGAATAGAGCCATGTTGAAATTGTTTACGATTCCTCAAGTGTTTTTCCAGCTACCTGCCACTTGCCCACCGACTCCCCTTGCACCTCAGTTAGAACCTGACACATGGTGAAACCCCGTTTCTACTAAAAAAATACAAAAACTTGCCGGGTGTGGTGGTGCATGCCTGCAGTCTCAGCTACCCAGGAGGCTGAGGCAGGAGAATCACTTGAACCCGGGAGGCAGAGGTTACAGTGAGCCGAGATCGCGCCACTGCCCTCCAGCCTGGCCTACAAGAGCGAGACTCCGTCTCAAAAAAAAAAAAAAAGAAAAGGGAAAAAAAAATTCAACTTTGTGTTCTTCACACAAAACATTGTCAAACAATAATATGGAAAACTTCTTTAATGCAATGTAGAATAATTACAGAACATTCAGATTCTAAAATTAAATCAATTAATTCTTTGTGAGGAAAGCTAAGAGCACTAGTAAAATTGTAAGCTTAACATTTAAACTCAATTATCAGGGTTGGCTTGGAGAGCCTCATACAAATTAGCATTGCTCACTAGTTTCACTATTTTCCTAGTGAAAAAATAGAAAATTTTACATAAATATGGAAAATGTTATAATACTTAGTACACTGTTGATAAAAAAAGATTTTACATGTCAATTGCAATTTTACATTGCAATTAAATACATTCCTTATTCTGACATTATTGTAGTTTAAATAATGAATGAAATAGATAATAATAGTGATTATGATAAAAAGATATTTTCATTCATAACCACAGTACACTCATCAACTTCAGTAAGTTTAACTTTGATAAAGTAATTTTATCCAAGCTATTGCCCTTATGCAATTGCCCCAGCAATGACCTTTGTAGCATTTTCCATTGCAATTGAGGATCCAGTCTATGGTCAGACATTACATTAATTTGTCATGTATCTTTAATCGCCTTTAATCTAGAATATTTCATAGCCTTTACTTGTCTTTTGTGCCAGTAACATTTTTGAAGACTATACTCTTCTCCTCTTTTAAATAGAATATTCCTCATTGGTCTGCTGGTTTTTCATGGGGAAGTCAAGTTATACATTTTCAACCGAATACTTCACAGGTGATGTGGTGCCCTTCTCAGGGGAGGCATGCAAAGGCCATCTGTTCATCACCAGTGATGTTAATTTTAAGCACCTGGTGAAGGTATTGCTGAGCTTCTCCTTTGTATCATTACTTTTTGAAAAAAACATTGAAGCGAATTAGCAATTTGTGGTAACACTGTTTAAATTCATGGCAAGTTTCTGGTCTTCAACAAAATATCCCCCTAGATTTAGTATCCATTGATGATTCTTGCTTTATCCAGTCTTTACCATGATGTTGCAAAATGGTGATTTTCCAGCTTCAGCATCACCTCCGCATTTACCAGCCAGCACTCAGCATTCTACATTAAGCAAGAGACCTTCCTTCTCCTCACCTATTTATTTATTATTGGTATCACTAGTTCATATTTTTTCAATGGTTTATAATTCATTACTTAATATTTTGGTGTTTAAATTGTCCCTGACCTGGTCATTAGGGTTTTCTTCAAGTTGATTCCTTGGCTTTGTTGCAAGCCCCACACTTTTTTTAAAGCATTTCCGCACTTTTAGACATAATATGTTCCAGACTCATCTTGCATCATCTGGCTCTAGAATCTATCTCACTGTGGGTAATTAGTGAATACCACATTGTATCTTTGAATTCCCAGCATAATTGATAGTGCAAATCTTTGCACAGATTATTTTAATATTAATTTTAAGGTATTTTAGCAGTTCAGCATGTTTACATGGAGTGGAGCCTTGATTCTTTTTAGTGGAGAATAGTGATAGAGGCCAAATTCTAGGCATTAGATGTGCTTCTGGTTACTGGTGTGTGTGTATTAGGGTCCACCAGAGGGACAGAACAAATAGGATATATGTATATATGAAAGGGAGTTTATTAGGAATAATTGGCTTACATAATTACAAAGTGAAGTCCCATGATAGGCCACCTGAAAACTAGGGAAGAGAGAAGCCAGTAGTGACTCAATCAGAGTCAAAAGCCTCAAAACCAGTGAAGCTGACAGTGCAGCCTTCAGTCTATGGCAGAAGGCCTGAGAGCCCCCAGGAAGCCACTGGTGCAAGTTCCAGAGTCCAAAGGATGAAGACCCTGGAGTCTGGTGTCCGAGGGCAGAAGGAGCAGAAGCAAGCGTCCAAGACGAGAAGAGGAAGGAAGCCAGGAAAACTCAGCAAGCAAAGTTATCCCACCTTCTTCCTCCTGCTTTTGTTCTAATCACACCGGCAGCTGATTGGATGGTGCCCACCCACATTGAGGGTGGGTCTTCCTCTCCTAGTCCACTGACTCAAATATCAGTCTCCTCTGGCAACACCCTCACAGATACACCCACAAACAATACTTTACCAGCTATCTGGGCATCCTTCAATCCAATCAAGTTGACACCTAATATTAACTGTCACATGGGATATCTTTACTTCTTGACCCTTTCAGTGGACAGAGCTAGGAAATGTGTGTGTGTATACACATGCATACAGACACAGACATATATACACACAAACATAGAGGTATATGTGTATACAGGTGGGCATACACATACATAAACACATACAACATATTTTAGACATTATGAGTTCAGATCTATACTTTCAGTTTCAATCCACTCCCATGGGCTTCTTTCTTGCCATCCTCACTGTATAGTTTACAACCTACCTTCCTCTGTGAGAACTCTCGCTCTCAGCAACACAAATGCATTAACTCATTATGCAATCCTATAATACATCTAAATCAGGGACATCCAATCTTTTGGCTTCCCTGGGCCACATTGGAAGAAGAAGAATGTCTTGGGCCACACATAAAATACACTAATGATAGCTGATGAGCTAAAAAAACTTGCCAAAAAATTTCATAATGTTTTTAAGAAAGTTTACAAATTTGCATTGGGCCTCATTCAAAGCTGTCCCAGGCTGCAGGTTGAACAAGCTTGATCTAAATTGTTTCAGAATCACTTTACTCATACCACTACAATAAGTAAATCTATTAAAAATACTCCTGGATTTATTTGCAGTTCTCCATTCCCACTCCTTGCATACTCCATAAATATTATTTTAATGAGAGAACAAGTTTCAAAATCACCAGCATGGGACTTCCATCTACTGTTGGCCAAGACTATACATTTAGCATGAGAATGGGAATAGTCTTTACTCCAAAATTCATTGTTTCTTGTATTTGACACATTCATATTGAAAAGTGCAAATCCTAAATGACTTGTGTGTATACCAAGAGTATTTCTTTTAAAATTTGCTAACTTTATACTTTTTTTCACCACTCACTAAGTAAAAATGGAACGTTGCACCATTGGACCTTAAATGCATATTGCTAAGTGAAAGAAGCCAGTCTGAAAAGGCTATATACTATATGATTCCAAACATGACATTTTGGGAGAGGCAAAACTATAGAGGCAATGAAAGGATCAGTAGTTGCCAGGTGTTAAGGGGAAGAGGAGAGAGAGATTAGAAGGTGAAGCACAGGAGATTTTTAGGGCAGTGTGACTATTCTGTATGATACTGTAACGGTGGATGTGTGATATGCATCTGTCAAAACCCTTAGAACTGTACCACACCAAGAGTGAACTAATGCGAACTATGAACTTTAATCAATAACAGTATATCAATATTGGCTTACCAATTCTAACAAATTCACCACATTAAACCAGATGTTAATAATGGGACAGCTAAGGGTGGGGGCAAGGGTATATTTGGGAACTCTGTACTTTCCACTTAATTTTTTCTGTAAACTAAACACTGCTCTAAAAAATAATGTCTTTTAATTAAAACAAAATAACAGGTTGCAGTTCCAGAAAAACTCAGGTGGAGAGAGTTCCTGTTTAACATGGTGAGTATTTAAAACATACCCAGCAAAGCCATTAACTAATACATTATCTATGGAGCTGAACCGAATATTTGCAAAGGTGGTTTTGTTGTGATTGTTGTTTAAACTGCTTGATTGCTTTTTAAGAACTATTGACAGAATTGGATATTTTTAAAGGTAGAAGACAAATATATTTTATTTGTCTTTCAATGACTCATCTTTAAGCTCTTTACAATACACTCCCATAGAATTGCTAAGACAGACCCTATTGGCATCACCTAGTCTCCTGCATTGTGCATCCCTGACAGCTACTATGCAGAGATTTCCTAGATTGTGTTCAATGGCCAACCTGCTGAAACTGAGTGCAAATGCTAATATGCAATAATCACCAAAAAGGAGAACAATTCAGGATTGATACACACACCAGCTGCAATTCTGCAACCCGCTGAAAGTGAGTGTTTCAAGTGCAAACTCTTGCTGCTTTTCCTTGAGCCTCCTGGTTCTCTAGCTGTGGAGTAACAGCCGTGGTCTCAGGACTGACTTTAGGGAGACAGTCTTTTTAGCTTTCCTTGGCAATGGAAAACACTGCCCAGGGAACAAACTCATGTGGCTCTGATAGGTGGGTCATGTTATGTTTCAGGGCTGTTATTAGTAAGAACAAATGATTCTCTGCCCTTGCATCTTCATTCAGTACAGTGATTTCCATCAGCTACATTAGATTGAGTCAATTTCCTCCCAGATCCTCAGCAAAACTCTCGAGCCAGTTCTTTACTACTTGGGGGATGGCTTGCCTGACTGAGCGCAGCTTTGGTGCCCCTGTGTTCTGGGTCTGTGTGTCCTTGTTGCTTAGCGCCTAGATGTTCTGCTCTGTTAATTTCCCTTGGCTTTGAAGGGAAGAGAGAATAGCAGTCTAGAGGGAGCTGGCTTTGATGGGAAGTATGATTTTCAGGTAGATTTCACTGTCTCATGCAATCGTGTGATTTATGTCATTTCCCTAGTAACTATTTCTGGTGACAGCAGAGTCACTTCTTCATGCCAGCCATTTTATAGATTTTATGAATGCAAAGGAATATTCTTTAGCTACTTATAATAACAATCATATGGGTTATTATCAATTTTAAAAATGCTAATATGTAATAATCACCAAAAAGGAGAACAATTCAGGATTAATACACATGCCAGCTGCAATTCTGCAAAAATTTAATTTTATAATCATAAGATCAGAAGATAATTTGGTGAGAGAGTTTAGAATCTAATAATGTTCGTTCATTTCCTTTTTTTCCATAGAAGGCTCTGGTGTGATTCAGGCTTTGCTTAATTTTCATGTAAACCTGGAAATATGGAGGAGGAGTGGCTCTTGGAAATTCTGACTTGGAGACTCTCAGGCTTATTTTCCAAATAAGTGTGAAAAACTGCTGGAGATTCCTTCCTCAGGCCAGACCCATACTTTCTGGGCCACCCTGTTCAACTTGTTTAAGTAGATCTAGAACACTGGAAATCTTTCCCTAAGCTTCTGTCTCCCTCACCTCTCACATCCAAATTCATCACCATCCACTACACCAGATCCTATGGATTTAAACTCCTTTAATATATTTCAAATCATTCATCTTCATCTCTTCAAGTCATCACCCTAGTTCTTGCTAATATTATCTCTCACCTAAAATGCTGCACCACCATCCTAAATGATTGTGCTAAACTCAGGCTTACCCTCTTTTGCAATCAAGTTAATTTTTTGTGAAACTTGCTATAATGGAGGTAAAACAAACACAGTAAAATGTTCAAATTTTAGTTTTATAGCTCAGTCAAATTTTGCATGCATGCCTATCTATAATTACCATTTAGATCACACAGAACATAAAGAAAGCCAGAAACTCCCAGTGTGGGCCATGTTGGGCTGTTGCAATTCACTGACTCCAGCCAATGGGAAGAGGAAAGAGTCTGATAACGTAAGGCCCAGCATGGTCTCAGCCTGTGTTCTGTGGGAGGAAAATTAATGACATGGGCACACCCAACTAACATGGCTGGGAAATGTAGTTCTAACTGGGTAACCATGCACCCAACACATTCTAACACCATGGAAGAAAAAGAAAATAGATTGTGATGGACAACTACCAGCCTCAGCCACAATATTATTACAATATTAGTTTTTCTAATCCATCAGACATTTTTTATCTTGCTATATATTTAGCACTTCTTTACTTTCTTCCAACACAGTTAAATAATTTTCTCCACAGAGTTCTTGCATGTTTTTTGTTAGATTTCTTTCTTGATGTTTCATAGTTTCGATGCTATTCTAAGCACTATTTTTGTTTCCTTTTCTGTTGTGACTTACATATAGAGATGCAGATTTTTGTATGTTTATTTTATGCATATATTTTTAAAACATGACTTAACTCTCTTTTAAATTCTAAACACTTTTATGGATTTTTTGGGTTTTCTATATATACAATCATATCATACATGAGAGATGATAATTTTATTTCTTTCTTTTTAATTTTTTTTGGGAGGTCTGACTGTACTGGCTAAAACTTCCAGTAAAATGGTGACTGGAAGAGGCAATAGTTATACTTGTCTTATTCCTAATCTTAAAGGGAAAGGTATGAACTTTAAATACTGTGATTGATGGAGGATTTGTAGATACTTTTAATCAGATTGAGGAATGTTCCATCCACTCATACTTACATGATTATCTCAGTGAACTGAGTGGATGCTGAAGTTTTTCCAATGCTTTTTCCACATTCACTGAGATAATCATGTAATTTTTCCCCTCATTTAATCTGTTAATGTGGTAAACCACATTAATTGATTTTGTAATGTTAAATCAATCTTGTATTCCTAGGATAAGCCCAACTTTCCTATGAAATCCTCTAGACCTAGACTTTTCTTTGTGAAAAGATTTGTAATTACTGACTTTATTTTCGTTTTTAATAATGGTAACAGAATTGTTCAGATATATGGTTTTGTTATTGTTGATCTGTTTGGGTAAGCTATATTGGTCTAGAAATTTTTCCATTTTGTTTAAATTTTCAAATTTATTGGCATGGAGTTTTCATTTTATTCTTTTACAGGTTTACTCCTAAGCCTGCGGCATGAATACAAATGATGGCCCACATACCATATGTCTAAATGTTGATAAGTTATGAATCAAGTTAATGAACTATTAAAGAAAATATGTCCTAGCCTTCTAACTTGACAAATATACCTCTATAACAATCTAAAAAGACAGATTCAAATTTAGAATTCTTTCACTTTTCAAACACCACTTCTTTCTAATCTCATATATTACTGTTTGTAATTTTCTGTTCTCTGCTGACATGTTCTAATTTTGCTTTTATTTCTTTGAACATCCTATGCATACTTATCTTAGGATCTGTACTGATACTTCCAATCACAGACCTGTGTGTATTTATTTTGATTAGCTGTTTGTTTCTGCTGGTTCTTTTTCCTGGTGACATGTTTCCTGTGTGCCTAGTTATTTTTTGACATTGCTGAATGTTTTAACTAAAATTTTAATTATAGGAGTAATTAAGGCTAAGGTGATAGAATCTCAGAGGGATTTTTTTTGTTTGTTTCTGTCAGGCATCTGGGGTGCTTTCAATCTGGGACCATCTTTTTTATTTTTATTTTTTTAGAAACAGAGTCTCGCTCTGTCACGCAGGTTGAAGTGCAGTGGTGCCATTGTAGCTCATTATAGCCTCCAATTCCTGGGCTCAAGAGATCCTCCCTCTTCAGCCTTCTGAGTAGCTGGGACCATAGGTGTGTGCCACCTTGCTCAGCCTTTTTTTTTTTATTTATTTTTCTGTAGATATGGGGTTTTGTTGATGTTGCTCAGGCTGGTCTCAATCTCCTGGCCTCAGGCCACTCTCTTGCCTTGGACTTCCAAAGTGTTGGGATTACAGGCATGAGCCACCATGCCTGGCCCAGAATTTCTTTCTTTTCTTTTCTTTCTTTTCCTTCCTTCCTTCCTTCTTTCTTTCCTTCCTTCCTTCCTTCCTTCCCCTCCTTCCTTCCTTCCCTCCCTCCCTCCCTACTTTTTCTTTCTTTCTTTCTTTCTCTTTCTTTCTTTCTCTTTCTTTTCTATTTTCTTTGTAAAATAATATACTTAAAATAGTACTTATGTTATTCTTTTTAATTTATAATTGTGTATTATGCTTTATAAGATCAAATCAGATTTCTGCCAAGGAAACAAGAAGGCTGGAGGAATGAAGGTCAAGCAGAAATGCTGATGCCTTTCATGAAATGGGGAATTTCAGGAACTGCAGGAAATGGTTCACCATGATTCAGTTGTCTGTTCACCACTAAAAAGAAATAATTCACAGGAAGATGCCAGGAAGTTTCAGGAAACATCTTATCTCTACCGTCTGCCAAAACACATGATCTCTTTTTTTTTTTTTTTTTTTTTTGAGACGGAGTCTCACACTGTTGCCCAGGCTGGAGTACAGTGGCACGATCTCTGCTCACTGCAAGCTCTGCCTCCCGGGTTCACGCCATTCTCCTGCCTCAGCCTCCTGAGTAGCTGGGACTACAGATGCCCGCCACCACGCCCGGCTAATTTTTTTGTATTTTTAGTAGAGACAGGGTTTCACCGTGTTAGGCAGGATGGTCTCGATCTGCTGACCTCGTGATCCGCCCGCCTCGGCCTCCCAAAGTGCTGGGATTACAGGGTGAGCCACCGCGCCCGGCCACACATGATCTCTTTACTGCCAGTGTCTCAGGAATAATATTATGGTTTCTACTTCTCTCCTACCTTTCAAAAGCTTGTGTGAGTATCTCTCACAGGCAGAACATAATCCAAACCTGTGCTGGCAGGCATTCTGAGAAATGTAGTTCCTAATCTTGTAGCCATTGCAGTTCAAAGATCTTGGAAAGTAGATAGTGCTGGGTTTCCCACAGATAATTGGTACAACACAAAATACACCAAAGTGCAGATATTTAATTAAAAGTAAGTAAAAATATCTATAGGTGGTACGTGCTCAAAATGTTTTTATGCTAGTGCAATCTAAACCTCCTTGTATAATACTTATCTAGTGCCTATCAGCTCCAGGGAGTCTTTCACTCTCTTATCTCCCCATTACTGTTTCTAGTTCATAATCCTTCTCCCTGCCCTCTTGCTTTTTGATCACCTCCATCCTCATCATCCAGTAGACTTTTAGGACATATCAATTTCCTTCTTCTCCATTTTGTGTAGGTCTTATGCTGTGTAGCTGGTCCTCCTGAAAATCAACCTGGGAAATAGAGGTAGTAGAGGATAAAGATGAGTGGGCAATGCTCAAATGCTCTAATATGGGCTAGAGAGAGGGAAAAGTTGCAAACCACTATTCACTAATAAAATTGTCTCCAGCACACACACAGAAATGATTACAGACAATAGGTTTCTGTCCCTGAGTAACAATAATCTAGTCCCAAAGACCTAGATATTTTGTAAGACTTCTTTCTCCAGCATCCATCTTGTTTTTCAGCTTGCCTTTTTGGCCTCCAGGAACTGGCCTATTATTTCATCTACCCCAACCCATGGACAAGTCAGAGAGCCTTCCTTGCTAAACAAACAAAATAACAATAACCAAAAAAATTATTCAATGCTCCACCCACTCAACTCTGGCATCCATGAGGGTCATGTGTAGTTCACAGATGATTCACAGGACCATGTCAATGGACTCCCATTAGGAATCAAGAAAGACTCAGCCTTTCCCCCAGGGTGACAGGCAGCTCACCTCTGCACTCTTACATGATTCACTCAGGGCAATAGCACCTTCATCACTCAATGGCAGAGCCTGCCCAAAGTAAGCAGACCACACATCAAAACAGAAAGCTAGTGCCCTCAGCTTGGGTCTACTAGGATCCTGGTGATAAAAAGATAGAGGCTGGAACCAAATACCTCTTACACCTTTGACTTTTCTATGACCAATATTGCCTGTGGAAACAGGGTTAGAATGAAAAGGACCTTATTATCTCTCTGCTCACAGTGACTTGTAGGATTGAAAAAGAACCCTATTGGAAGCTCTGTTCTGGGCTGAAGCCTATCATCCCTCCTAGCATGAAGGAGATACTTGAGTCATTCTTACTGGGTTCCTGGGCTGCACTGTGAATGCCAGCATCTGCTTCACGGGAGAGGAAGGAAGAAAAGAGAGAAGCAGAAAAGATATTTATGCAAAGTATCCTGTATTAGTTCCATACTTTACTTGGTTCGGTATTAAGTGACTTCTTTTTTAATATCTTAAAGTAGCAGAGGAAGGTAGGTTACAGGCATTTTAATGTAAATGTGGATTTCTGGGTAAATACAATTTAATAGTGGTTTCTACTTTGTGGATGATCCTATGCCCCGAACTGAGGAACTTGTTCTTCATGCCACACCTCATGGGGAAGACACAGCTGCCAAATTCCTTTGCACAATCCCTAAAGAATGTCTTTGCCTTGAGAGTGTATTTGCTCAGCCTTGTCAGGTTTGGCTGTGAAGGATGGGTCAGCCCACTGGGTGTGCTGCATACCTTCCTGGAGAGACCCAGGAAGCTGCCCAGCTACGCAAAGGGCAGTCGAATCTCTAGGTGGAACATTAGAATTTGTTTACTATGGTTAGGAATTTGCCCAGAGGTATCTGAAGTGCTTTGCTGAGGCTTTCTGGATGATAATTTTTTTGTTGCAGTTTTTAAATGTTTGTTTGTTTACAGAAAATGACTTCACCAACATAATTTTTAACCTTTCTTGATTTGCCTCTGTGAAATCAGTGAAATATATTGGCGCTGTTTCTAGAAATTTCTGCAGTCAACTCAAGTAGCACCTGAAAAAGTCCCACAGCCTGTTGGCCAGTACATGTGCAGGATGTACAGGTTTGTTACCTAGGTAAATATGTGCCAGGGTGGTTTACTGCACATATCGTCCTATCACCCAGGTATTAAGCCTGGCATCCACTAGCTATTCTTTCTGATCCTCTCCTTCCTCCCACCCGCAATCTTCTGACAGGCACCAATGTGTGTTTTTCCCTCACATGTGTCCACGTGTTCTCATTGTTCAGCTCCTGCTTACAAGTGAGAACATGCAGTATTTGGTTTTCTGTTCCTGTGTTTGCTAAGGATAATGGCCTCCACCTCCATCCATGCCCCTGCAAAGGACATGATCTCCTTCCTTTTTATGGCTGCATAGTATTCCGTGGTGTATATATACCACATTATCTTTATCCAGTCTATCATTGATGGGCATTTAGGTTGATTCCATGTCTTTGCTGTTGTGAATAGTAAAGCTGCTGATTTGACTGTATGACCCATCGCTTCACTAATTGAGCCTTGTCTTACTTCAGTAGAGACTCCTATGGGTTTTTTTTTACCCAGCTTGACTCCAGATTTTTCATTTCATTTTCATTCCATTACTGTTGGGAGAAATAAAGATTTGGAAGAAAGAGTCAAGGACAATAGATCTTATAAAGTTGCTTCATCAGAAACCTACTGGGGATTACTTTTGCTGTAAGACAGAAATTTTCTCCTACTTAATTTTTTTTTTTAATTTGGAACCCATCTATTTCAACAGATGTAAAATAGACGTTGGTTGGAAAAGGAAAGGCAGAGAGGGAATATCTGCTTATGGATATTAGTGATTGAGGATAATGCACTTTATGTATGCCCTTTTCTGTAGTTGAAGATGAATATAATAGTGTATGGACAACACAACCTTTCCTTAAGTAAATGCGCATGTAAAAGTGGCTTACGTTCCCATGTAGGATACAGGAAGAATAATATTTGATTCTGTGACATGAGCGCATCAATTTAGAAAAATTTGTTTCAGCTCACAATTTGCCATTTCGCCTGTGATGGCTTTTTCTTTTAATTGTGAGACTTAAGTTGTGACACTTGACAAGCCTTCATAAGGAAATACATCAATTTAGGAAAGTAGCATGTACTGCATGTGTCTGTATTGCTTTCTACATTTCTACACCTACTCATTTGACAGGGTTTATGGGAAAGCAAGATGGGTGAAGTGTGTGGGGAGGTTCATGTAGTGCAATGTTGGGGGTGCCAGGAAGGCCCAGTTTTCTAAGATGATCACACATTTTGGCTGTGAACGAAAGGAAATTTCAGTCTTTTATTCTGAAGACCTGCACTGGAATGAATCACAGAGCTTCTCCAGGAGTCTGACAGTGTAGGAAGGGGCATCAAGTCAACCAACTTTCCTTATGCCCTGTGGTTGTGGGTCTTTTCAGGCTAGTGTAGTTGCATAAGTAAAGATCAAACAATTCAATTTCCCAGCCTTTCTACATGGGGTTGGCCATGGGTGTGTAAGTTAAGGACTACTCCCTGTTTCTGTATTGCAGAATTATGGTTAGACTGGCTAAACAAGTCAGGTTTTGTGAGTGTTTCTGAGAGGAAAAATTCTACCCATGACACTGTAGGGCAGATGAAATGGTGAGAACACCAGTATTAACTTCTAAACACAGAAAAAAAAAAAAAAAACACATGCTACCATGACAAGTCTTCTTAAGAGGACCATGGAATAGCATCCAATGGAAAGTAGGCTGGTAAGAGTGTTGCGGCAGAAGCACCAGCAGCAGTGGAGGCGGCAAGAAGCAGAGGGTTCAAAGCCCTGGCCTCTTCCTGTACCATTTGCCTGCTGTGAAATTGACATGTGGCTTAACCTTTCTGAATCTCAGTTTCTTCATGGGTGAAACAAAGATTATAACAGTACTTTAGAAAGTTGTTATGAGAATGAAATCAGATAAGGTATATGTGCTTAGATGCTCATCAGACAGAATACATGGTCGAGAAATGTTCCATAATTTTGAATGAACACTGATCTTACTTCCATGCTAATTAACTTATTGGATCTTTGCCAAGTCACCTGAAGGAGTCAGAATCTCAGTATTCTTCTCTGGAAAATGAGGTTTCAATTACAGGTTTATGACTCTTTTCTCACTGAGCATTCCCTCCTCCACAGGGAGAGGGTGAAAAGGGAGAGGGATGTTCTGACAGGGTTGGTTAGCACAGACCAGAGGTTGGCCAAGTATCGCCTGCTCTGGCCACTGTAGACCATTCTGCTCACACCCATTCCTTTCCCATGGTGGCTATGGCTGCTTTCTGCTATGACAGGGCAGAATGGAGTTTTTGCATATGGCCTAGAAACCCTAAAATACAATATATTGACTTTCAGGCCCTTTAAGAAAATGACTGCTGATGTCTAGCCATAGAAAAAAAACAAAAAGGATTGATTCTGAGTTGCATCAGTCATGTTAATAGTAAGAGCTTTCATAACATTTTTAGTCTGTTTGATGCTTTCATATCAACTTTTGTCTCAATTTTTGCTTAAAGCCAAATATTTTGTTTGCAAGGATTGGATTTGTAGGCAAGAATCTTGATGGTTTCTTGGAAATTTGTTGTGATTGGGAGGCAGTGCACAAGACGCACCTTGTTTGGTAACTGTCATATTTTAAACAGACAATGACCTTTGAATTATAGTATTGTGCCTCTTGTGTATAAAAACAAATTTAATCAGGCCTTTATGTTTCTCTTTAGCCAATCTTGGGAATGTGGTTGGTTTGTTAGTTTAAATTTTCCTCATTTTCTTTATATCAGGCACTTAGTAGTAGAACTGGTAAAAGTCAAGATTTGTTTTTATAGAAGACATCTGAACGTATAAGAATATGCCATTTTATTCTTCCTGAAAGAACTGAATGTTAAGTAAATAAGTGGAAAATAAAATACAAATCAACAGTAAAAAGTTAAAAACATCAAAAATTTAAAAAGAGCAAATTACCTCATAGTATTTTCAATGACCTCAAAGCTTCTCTCTCTCTTTCTTTCTTTCTCTCTCTCTCACACACACACACACACACACACACACACACACCCAAATTATTGACGCCAACTATTTTTAAATAACTTTTAGTTGAGAGAGGAATGAGGTATTGGCGGGGGATATTGTAAAATTAAAGAAATAATAAAGTATACCAATTCCAAAGTATTTAAAAATCCCTGTTTTCTAGGGATACCATTAAAATTATCACAAATTTTGTTCCAATAGAGGATAGTCCACTAATTTACAATAAAGCTTGAAAATTAAAAAGTTCTAGAATTCTCCTCTTTTCTCTGGAGGGTTTATTGTTGATTATATAAAGTAAAGGAACTGGAGACAATTTGAAGATGAGGTGGAAGGGGGTGGATGGAATAAGTGAACTGGAGGAGGAAGTGAGTGGGGGAGGTGAGGGCTTTTCAGATATTGCAGATATTGTGAGTGGGGAGGGAACAAGGACACACTTTTGGGACATCCCAGTGGTTTGAGAGATTCAGTCCATCAGAATGTGCAAGAAGTAAAGGAAAATACCAACAGAAACACTAGCATAAACGAGGGAGACCATGTGAGCCACATTTTCCTAGCCTAGTCTATTCAATGTTGAGATGCTGAGAAGGAGAAGCGGGCAAAGAAAGAGCCTGGCGATTTCATTTTCTTGTCAGATGGCTTCTGTCCCATTTCCTCATGTGTCACATGGTAATGCAGGTATATTCATCCTAGAAACAATCCCTGAGAACTGGCTAAGTCAGGACTACCGAAGACTCAAGGATAAATAAGCTCAGGGCTCAGTCTTCAAGGTGTTTACATTATGATAGGGGAGACAGACACAGAGCTGTCAACGTGTGTGTGTGTGTGTGTGTGTGTGTGTGTAGGTCTGCGATATATGTATTATATATGTATGAATCTCATATGTATTAGAGATCCATAAGTATAAATATATTGTGTACATATATGTGGAGGTATGTATATATATGTGCATATATAAGCATACAGCTTAGGTAGTATGCTTCCCCCAGATGTAGCTGGGCACAGGTCTCACATAATCATTGCAACCAATACTCAAGCATCCTGTGATCATTTGAAAACATGGCTGTTAAATGAATACTGTTCATGTCACTCATGAATGGAAGGTAGAAAATGACTATAAAAATTCATGGTTTCTAGCATTTGTTTACATGGCTTTTAAATACAAAATTTTAGAAGCAATCTAAATATGTCGCCTACTTTAACTTAATAAAAGTCATAATAGTATAGAATTCTCTTGTATCTATTAAATCAAATTGTTGCATGCATTTTGAACTTCATTTACTTAATGAAATATTTAGTTTTTTTAATTGTAAAAATAGAGGAAGTTATAGGAAACTTGGAAACATTGTAAAAATATGGTAGGTGTGGTAGATTGGATTATGGTCCCCCAAAGATGTTCATATCCTAATGTCTGGGCTCTGTGAATGTGTTATCTTACATGTTAAAAGGGACTTTGCAGATGTGATTAAATTAATACATTGACATGAGAGAATTATCTTGGGCTATTCAGGTGGGCCCAATATAATCACAAGTGTCCTTATAAGAGGGAGATGAGAGGATCAGAGTCATTGACAGGAGATGTGGTGGCAGAGCAAGAGGTTGAAATGACACCACGAAGAGATCATGGACCAGGAATGCAGCTGACCTCTAGAAGCTGGGAAAGTCAAGGAAACAGATTCTCTCCTTAGAGCCTCCAGAAGGAAATAACCCTGCCGACATTTTGACTTTAGCCCAGTGACACTAATTTTAGACTTTTGACCTCCAGGACTATCAGATAATAAATTATGTTGCTATAAACCACTAAGTTTGTGGCAATTTGTTACATGAGCAATAGAAAACTAATACGACCATGGATTATTAGGGGAGAGATAAAATAGATTTCAAGAAAGAAAACTCTGCTGTGATGGATATGGGAACACTGAGGAAAGAGAAGAAAGATTGGGTCTAAGAAGAGAAAAATGCCATGCCAATCAAACAGAAGAGAAGGTAAGAAGCAACAAGTTATCATCTAAGAGAAATGAATTATGCAGTACTAAAGTAAACACTGCACTCCACAGGGACACCTCTCATTCTGTTCCTTTTTTCTCGGAAGTTCCTGCATGATGAACCTTTTAGAAAACCACCAATAAGTCCCAGGGACTGACTCTTGAGAGGATCTTCATATACCTTCTAAAACCTGCATTTAGTCATAGAAAACTAATGATATTCATCAACAACATTGTGTGTTAAAGAGCTTGACCACTGGGCACAGTAAGTGTACCTGAGAAGAGGAGAACTACTAATTGTGCTTATGGTTTTGTTCTTAGATATACCTCATGTATGAATAAATAAAATGTATTAACAGTTTACTAAGAGTTAACTTTTAGATAGCACCTTAGCAAAATTGCAGGCCCTGTTCTAAGTGCTTTTTCTGTGTTAACACGGTTGATCCTCGCAATGACCCTATGGGAAAGGTACTGTTTTATTATTCTCGTTTTACAGGTGAGAAAACTGAGAGAAGAGGAGTTAAATGACTTACCAAAAGGTTACTCAAGTAGTCATTGGCAGAGACCATCTGGCACCTGAATTTGTACTCTTAAGCAATAGTTAAACTGCCTTTGCTATTAAGTTCTTCTAGAATGGCATATGGTATGCTGGGTACAACTAGATTATCATATAATGCAGTTGGGTATTACAATAAAATAATATACAGAGTTCCCTTGGAGCAGGGAGAAAGGGGGAAGCTAGCTGTGATTGAGGTCCGAAATGGTAGGAAAAGCTCCATAGACCAGGTTTTGTGTTTGCAGGGACTGAGAAAGTGAGTAAGAGATCACTAAAGTGCACAAGAAATGGACATTTCAAGTCACAGGAATGGCATTAATACAGATATTAAAAGCCTAAAATATTATAATATGTTTGGGCAACAGCAAGGATTTTGATGTGGTTAAAGCTTAGGGCACATAGTGGGAAGTGGTGGGAGATGAGGCTGGAATAGTTGAAAGTGACTTAACAAGACATCTTAGACCAACTTTCTGCATTTCCTATTTTCTCCATCCAATACGGTATTTGAAATGTGGCCAGTGTAACTGTAGAGCTGAATTGTAAATTTATTTAATTTTAATTAGTATAAAAATTTTAAATAGCCACATGTAGAACAGTAGCTGCTACATTAGACAGCAGAGTTGTGTATGAATCTAAAATGTTTGAATTTCATGCAACACGGGGAACTTATGATGGGTTGGAAAATGGGGAGTGACATGATTATATCTGTCTTTTGGAAAAATAGCATTAGGGAATGGACTGTCTTTACTGGAGAGAAATTTACAACTGTATGCAAGGCCATGCTTGTAGTTCACTTTTAGCAGTTCCAAGGCTCAGGGGAACCATGCATTAAACCATCAGTGCTGTTGCTTTAGTCACAGCTAACTGAGATGGTGTAGGTGTCTGTCCTTTTATGGCTAGCCAGAGACCCAAGAGATGGCCCTGTGCAAGACCTCTTCCCACAGAAACTCAGTATGGGATGGTGGCTAACTGACTCAGCAGCTCTCTCAGGGGATTTAAACTGAAACATATAGAGACTATGATAAACTGGTAGCATGGCAGAAAGAAGCAGGTAGAGAATCAAGGTTAGAGAGCTGAGTCATGAGCATGCGAGACTCAGAGCTGTCCTTGGGTCCCCAGATTTGTGCCAACTAGTGTTGGTTTTGCAAAGTAACGAGCAGCTTGTATATTTAAGATCTAAGAAAGGCTGCAGAGACAATATTCTGTCTTCCTAACCACCCCTAAATCTTTATACTAAACCCTCTGGGCTGTGAAGGTTAATTCTAGCAGGCCTGAAGCTAGCCTGAGTTGTTCTGCTGAAATGTGAAATGAGCCTGCACAGCCCTGATCTGAAACATACTGATTGGTCGCATGGCTTTGTAACCAAGCACCCCAAGAGTTTCAGGTTGATTTTTACCAGCTAATCATTATTGTTTATTGATAACAGTGAGACTGACGATTTGTGTCTGCTGAAACCCCAGGAGGCAGGGTCACGCAGCAGGATATGTCTATGGCATCAGCAGGGAATAAGATACTGCAGCTGAAACTCCATTTGGGTGTTTCATTCACAAGTCAGTGGTTCTCGGCCTGAGGGAGAAAGTGGATCCTGAGAAGAACCTTGTGGAGAAAGGACAGTTGGAACTTGCCCTTGGCTCTGACTTTTTGCTATGAGACAGCCCCTAGCTGTGATGCTTATCTCTACTTTAATGAAGTTGTTACATTTTATCTTTTTCTTGTGATAAACTGTAGACTTCGAAGTATCATCATTTTGGATTCTTTGGGTCTGCTCTGCTTAACTGTGCTGCCGTTAGCTGAGGTTTCCAGACCGTATCGCTGATCCGTACAACCTGAAAGAGCCTAACTGACTGAGCAGGGGTTAGAGTTGAACTGGAAAGAGACCAGTTAACAGGTGATGAAAACAGTGTTTTCTCAGGATGATGAGGGCCTGAATTAGGCAGTGGTGGGAATCAAGTGGAAGGGAGACTGAATTAGGAGGTAGAATTGATAGTAATGGTTGAGTGATGAACTAAATTGGATGTAGTTTAAAGCAGTGGGGAGCGGGTGAGGCAGGAGGCAATGATGATGGGGGTTCCAACCTTGGGCAATAAGTTTAGCTATGATAATTATTATTTGAGCAATCTCTGTAAAATGCAGAGAAATCTTCCCTTGTTTTAAGAAAGCAGTGAGAGGGCCAGGCACGGTGGCTGACCCCTGTAATCCCAGCACTTTGGGAGGCCAAGGCAGGCGGATCACCTGAGGTCAGGGGTACAAGACAAGCCTGTCCAACATGGTGAAATGCCGTCTGTACTAAAAATACAAAAACATTAGCTGGGTGTGGTGGCAGATGCCTGTAATCCCAGCTACTCGGGAGGCTGAAGCAGGAGAATCACTTGAACCCGGAGGCGGAGGTTGCAGTGAGCCCAGATCGTGCCACAGCACTCCAGCCTGGGCAACAAGAGCAAGACTCTGTCTCAAAGAAAAAAAAAAAATCAGTGAGTGTTCCGGGTGAATTGAAGAGAATACTGTAGTCTTTCAAGAAAATCAGATTTATAAACCAGATAAACCAGACTTTAGGTAAGCAATAAATACCCCTTATGCATGCACACTTGTTTATGATTATTATTCCTTCATTTAATCAACAAACATTAAATGTTACTATATGGATCATATATGTATATGTCTGAGTAAATATCTATACGAGTCAAGAATTGTGCTATGTGTTAGTATAAAAACAAATGTGAAGGCCTGGTCTCTGATCTCAAGGGGCTTATGATGTAATAGCATTAAGTATTTGGTGATGAAGAGACATGAATAAAGTGGGAGAATTAACTAAATTGAGGAAAATTATGAAATAATCTGAGTTTAAAAGTAAGATTTTAATTACAAAAATTGGCCATTCTTAGTTTTTCAATGGGAGAAAAAAAATTCTTGCTTCTAATCCCCATGGAATGGTTTATTTCAGACTGCAGCCAGGAGAATTACACTATATTTGCAGTGTGGCTCTTGATTGTCTCCAGAAAATGTCGATCCATAACACCCTGAGGAGCTGGGGTTGCTGGGGCTGCCAAGTTGCTATTTTGATAGAGGAAATGAGGCAGGAAAGTTGCAGAATGGTTCACTATTAAGGGGAAATGTGGAAGACATTAAGAAGATGACAGAGTGGATGAATGGTTCTTCTTCTTCTTGACCATCTAATCATTGTCCTCTCAGACTTTAAAACTCTGCATCAAAATCACCTCCCAGGTTCTTCCTTCTCTCCAGTATGTGATGCCTGGCATTGAAAATTTCTGCGTATGACTTTATCATGGTGTGTTATAGCTGTTTAATTCAATGTCTGTCCCTCCAAACAAATTGTAAATTCTTGGTGAGCAAGACTGGGTCTCATTAATTTTCCTTTCCCTTGGGATAGAAGCAATACTAGGAGCATTATGGGTACTTAATGCTTGTTAAATGAAGAAATGATTGAAAGAAGACAAATGAGAATAAGAAGGATAAGTTGGTAAATCCATTACCGAGGGCAATTTGGCAAGATTTGCTCTACCAAAGTTAAAACGTGCAAACACATGGGCCCAGCAATTACATTTTTAAAAATTTATCCTACGGATTCACACATGTGCCAGTTGATTTATGTACAGTGTTATTGATGGCAGCATTGTTAGCAGAAGTTTGGAAATAATGGAAATGCCCATCAACAGTGGATTGATGACATAGATTATGGACTATCCATGTCATGGAATACCAAGCAACTGTGAAGAATCAATATAGAAAGATCTTCAGAATATAATCTTAAAGGAAATAAGCAAGATTCAGAACAGTATAATATATCCATATCTTACATTTGCTTGTATATGCATAAATGTCTCTGAAAAGACCCAGAAGAAACTAATAACTGCTTTTTTGTTGGAGAGAAAGGTTTGGAGGAAAAGGAAGACTTTTCATTTATTCCATTTTATACTTTTTAGTTTCCAAACAATGTTATATATTACTGGGTTCAAAATATAGCATAAATAAACAAAAAAGAAAACTGCACACACATGTTTATACCAGCTTTATTTATAATTGCCGAAACTTGGAAGCAACGAAGATGTCCTTCAGTAGGTGAAGTGAATAAATAAATAAACTGTGGTACATCCAGACAAAGGGATATTATTATTGTTGTTATTTTATTTCATTTTTTTTAAAGTCAGGATCTTAGTGTGTTGCCCAGGCTGATCTTGAACTTCTGGCCTCAAGCAATCCTACCACCTCAGCTTCCCAAAGTGCTGGGATTATGGGTGTGACCTACCATGCCTGGCCTTGGAATATTATTTAACACTAAAAAGAAATGAACTGTTAAGCCATGGAGAAAACTTAAATGGAAAGACATGATGAAAACTTCAATGCATATTACTATGTAAAAGAAGCCAGTCTGGAAAATGCTACATACTACATGATTCCAACAATATGACATTCTGCGAAAGGCAAAACTATGGAGACAGTAAAAAGATCAGCGGTTAACAGGGGCTGCAGGGAGGGAGGTATGAATAGGCAGCACACAAAGGATTTTTTAGGGCAGCAAAACTACTCTGTGTGGTACTATAATGGTGGATACGTGTCATTAGGCATTTCTCCAAACTCAAAGAATACACAAAACGAAGAATGAACCCTGATGTAAACTATGGACTTCGGGTGTTAGTGATGCATCCATGCAGGTTCATTAATTGTAACAAATGTCCCACTGTGATGTGGGATGTTGGTAATGGGGACACTGAGGGTATACATGAACTCTTTGTTGTTTATTCTGAATTTTGCCGTGAACCTAAACTCAAAAAAACGGTGCTCATTTTGGCTGGTTGTTTCTTTGGATATAACACATAGACAAAGCAATGTGATGTTGCAACATCTAATTTTATGAGACAGGGTCAGCAAACATTCCCCCATTCAAGACCTGTGGTGGATATTGCTAATTAACCATAGACATTCCCTTGTTGAGTCCCTACTTGCTTACAAGCCTCAACATATTCCTCCAGGAAGCCATCACCAATAAATTGGCGTTTGTACCTGAGATAAAACCCATTTGGCATTTCAGCTTCTGAGCTTACGGTTCTAGAGAGATCTCAAGAACTCCAACACTGAAAGTGAATAGGTGTGGTGAAGCCAAGTTATTCCAAGCATGCCCAAGTCTTCACAGTTAAACACCTGAGTGAAACTAATGCTCAGGCTATTTGGCTACCTCCACACCCGAAAACATTCTTGATTCAACCTCTTCATATTTGAGATTTTAAATTTTAGGCAGTCATGTCTGCTCAGCATGAAGAGGTCTGAATTTTGCTCAGTGGTTTAGAATTAGTCCCTTTTTATACTAGAGATTTGATTCTAAATGAAAAAACACTGGTTTGGCTTAGCAGTGTGGATGGTCTGGTGTATTAAGTAAGAGAAACCCTTAATTGCATGCAGAAATAATTGCTTGGAAGCTCAAAATCCATAACTTGAGTAGCTGCACTTTACTTCATTATAAGATAAAAACTTATCTTTCTGGTTCTGTGTTTCATGAAGTAATATATTTCAACATTCTGTAATGTAAATTACAACTTATCCCTACAAGGGAGCTCTTAAACTGTTTTCTTTCTTTTTGGCTAAGTTCTAAGACTGAAGATCGCTTCTAGTTTATCTTTTGAGTTAAGTCACATCTTTGTTTTTCAACTTTATCATTTGTAATATTAATATTCAAACCAAGATTTTTGGGCATCACAGAAACTTAAAGCATATTTTAAAAATATTTTGCATGTATAAAATTCCATAAAAAAGCTGAGTAGACACGTATATATGTTTCACTTTGAAAGAACATTTTCCATTTTAGATTTTCAAATTCCTCAGCCCAGAATAAGGGAACATCAGGGAACATAAAGGAAGTGGTCTCCCAGTCACAATGACTACATACTGCAATTGCCTTGCTCTTCAGTCTGGGTTTCTGCTTCTTGTTACAGTCATTTCAGTGGGCGTCACTCAGCTGCATTGTAGTTTTCAGGAGCAGTTGTTCAGGGGGGATTTGGTTCATTGCTGGTGTGACATATGAATGACGATGACCCAGGAAGTTCTGATGACGTGGCTTCTCTCAGCAATGTTTGCTAAGCTTCTTTAAAGCCTCTTTGGCTCTTAGGGAAGGTGCGTTTCAAAACCTGTAACAGGAGTCCCCGCCTAGAATGGCTCTTCAGTGTTACTCCTTCCTTCCAGCAGAAGCAGCCTTTGTTTTTTGTTGGTTTTTTTTGTTTGTTTGTTTTTTGTGTTTGTTTTGTTTTTTGAGATAGGGTCTCACTCTGTCACCCATACTGGAATGCAGTGGTGTGATCACAGCTCACTGTGGCTTGGTCCTCCCATGCTCAAGAGACTCTCTTGCCTCAGCCTCCTGAGTAACTGGGACCAAAGACATGCACTACCACACCCAGCTGATTTTTTTATTTTTAGTAGAGATGAGATCTTCTCTTACTGTGTTGCCCAGTTTGTCTCGACTTCTTGGCTCAAGTGATCCTCCCACCTTGGCCTCCCAAAGTGCAAGTGAAAGCCACTGCAACTGGCTAGAAGCAGCCTTTGACGTTGGGTCTACTGCTGCCCTCAGCATTGAAAGAAGTTTCAACCATCCTTTTCACATTTTTTTTTTTTTTCTGAGACAGTCTCACTCTGTTGCCTAGGCTAGAGTGCAGTGGTGTGATCTTGGCTCACTGTAACCTCCACTTCCCTGGTTCAAGTGATTCTCCTGCCTTCTCCTGCCAGAGTGGATGAATGGTTCTTCTTCTTCTTGACCATCTAATCATTGTCCACTCAGACTTTAAAACTCTGCATCAACATCACCTTCCAGGTTCTTCCTTCTCTCCACTATGCGATGCCTGGCATTGAAAATTTCTGTATATGACTTTATCATGGTGTATTATAGTTATTTAATATAGCTGGGGTTACAGGTGTGTGCCATCACACCCAGCTAATTTTTGTATTTTTAGTAGAGATCACGTTTTACCATGTTGGCCAGGCTGATCTTGAACTGCTGACCTCAGGTGATCCGCCTGCTTCCGCCACCCAAAGTCCTGGGATTACAGATGTGAGCCACCACGCCTGGCCCCTTTTCACATTTTTTTATACATGGATAAATAAGATAGAGATTAGAATTCTTACATGCTAGGTGTATTTTCCCTCTGATAGTTTTACAAAATAGTCTAGGTGTAGAATGTGTGGAACAGACTTCTTTTGTGTTTTCTAATCCTAGGGTTCCTGGGTTTCTGAGAATTTGTTTGCCTTGAAGTTTCCTTTAAGCCATATACTCCTTGCATTCTTGTCTGTGCCCGTGCCTTCCAGGTACTGTGGGTGTATGGGGGTTCCTTCTATCTTGAGTTTTCAATTTTATTTTTTGAAAGAGAATACAAAATAGGTTGGGTCCTATGCCACCTTGTCAGTGATATGGTTATGCATACTGTTGATATCAGTTAAAAGGGTGATCACAGGAGCATATATATATATATGTATTTTTTTTTTTTTGCATAAGGCCATAAGTTAAACAAAGAATTCAAACAAAGACAGTAGGTATATGAGTGAGAATGCTTTAATTCAACTGGTATTTGTACAAGGTGACACCCTGTTGCATACCACACACCTCCTCCCTGAGTGATTCAGCCGCTGAGCAAGAAACCTCTGAACTGTTCACTAATACAGTCAGGTAGAGATTGAAACTCCACTGAATAAACTCTAGGTTCTCATTTCTTTCAGCCAGATCCTCCCAGGGAATCACTACAGGCTGGTTAGCCAAAAAGTCCTGATTTTCTGCTCAATAGAGGTAAGTTGAATTATACTTGCAAACAGAAATACATCTGCTGTATGTGCACAGCTTTCTCTGTGTTCCTTACAAATGATTAAAATTAGAACTTACTGTATTATCTTTGTCTTTTCTTCCTGTAAATTTTGACAGCCTCCAGCTGGCTGTTAGCTCTGCTCTTCCTTGCTGTACTTTTAGGTCACATTGCATTGAACTTCTTGGCAATTTTACACATTATGGGCATCACAGAAATGAGCACCTATTTGATTTTCTGGGTGGGAGCTGCCAGCTGGTGAATCCTGCCACACAAAGGATAATAAATTCTTTAAGTGAAGGGACCAGCACCTGCTGGTTTATTTTCTCAAGCGACTATACAAACATTTTTTAAAGGATCTTTCTGTTTTCATAAATGATGCTTTTAGTGAAATAGTGAACTCAAATATTGCTTTATAGTTAATAAGTCATTTATTTTTTTCTCTACTGCTAAAAATATTGCAAGTTGCTGAGCTATGAGAGAGAGAGAGGTTTATATTTATGAGGTTTTTGTCTCCACCCTATCTTCCCCAAATAAGAAAATCACCATTTCTCACTTGAAAGTACCAAGGAGTAAAGGCAGGGTGTGGGGGCAGAATAAGGGTACATGGTTCCTCACAGGGATCTGTGGGCATCTGGCCAACTTCTCTATGGTATATTCCGCATTCTAACCTAAGGAGTGATTAATGTATATGGGGGCAATTTTCAAACTTTATTCATAGCCTAGTCCTGAAAAACCAGTTTTGGGAGACTTTTGATAAGGCTAGAAGAGTTCTTTTAACAGAGCTTTCTTTTATAATTAATAGCTAAGCTGACTTGTCTGACTTGTGTTTTTTCTCATCATTTCTATTTATGATACAGAGCTGTGGGATTCAAATGCAGGGGCCACTCACAGCTTGCAAATTGCAGCTCTGTGTCCTCCAGAGAGGTGCCCCCACAGCATACCTGGCTCTATCTGTAGTACTTGAGTTCTCATGGCTTCCTATTGCTGACCAGGTCACCTGCAGTCTGAGAGGGGGTTAGACACACCAGTGCTCATTTCCCAAAGGTTTACAGAAGAATTTTACAACTTGGCTTTCAAGTGTTTATAGTAACCAGAAAACTAAAGTATAGCAAGTATGGATAATTTTATTTTTCATAAAATGCGATTACATTTAAAACTGTCTTTCACTTCCACAGTTTATAACGTAGATAAAGCCTTCCTAATATTTGTGGTGCTCCAGTGTTTAAAGTATTGGAAACCTCAATTTGAGAAAACTGAGAAATGACAACAGTAAAAATTTTAGTAAAACATTCAGATGATCCTAAATGTTAGGATATGCATAGAATGCCAAAAACAGGCCAGAATTTTTATTGGAATGTTAGCGTCATATAAATCTTAGATCTATTTGACAGAATATTTCAACTGAAATGGAGCATAGGCCCATCTAGTCTAATGCCTGAATTTTCTAGTTGAGAAAATCAAAGCATAAATGTTAAGGAACTTGTGAAGATCAGAGTAGCAGAACCAGAACACGATGCCAGATTGCTTGTCTTTTGTCTTACTGAATTTTCTCAATATTTTTTCAAATGCTTTTTATCATAAAATATGTAGTAGCAATAAATGAGCCACACTCCATCACGGACTGTGGTTACCCAGCACATGTGGAAATATTATAGTGTGTATGGTATGACTAAGACATAATAGAATACGTTTTCCAACTTGTGACTTGTGGAATCAGTGTTGCCGTTTATTATATTTATGAGATTTTCATCTCAGGAGCCAGTAGCCCCTCAGCAGGGAGGGGATCTGATGTATGTGTGTTAGCTGTGGTCTGTACAATCAGAACACCCTTGCCTCGAATGCCATTCTGTAGGTGATGCTTACCTGACTGCCTTCTCAGACTACCAGAATTATGATGAAATACCTTAGAGGTTCATATTCCTGGGGACTATGTAAACAAAACAAAGAATATATTTTGAATGACTGAGCTCATACTGTGGAATGAACTGAACACAATTCACGAAGCTGTCAAATTAAGCAAACATTGTTTAACTGAGAGTATCTTATACGGTTCAGGCATCAACTCCCAGCATTTCTTAAGAGTGAGGGGATAAAATCTTTGGCCTTGCAGTCCAAGGGAAATCTTTACTGGTTCCACATGGCTTCGCTTTCTGTCATTGTCCTGCTTCTAGACCATTTGTTGATCGTTTTCCATTTTCTTTGGCTGGGTACTTTGAAATAAAGATTTTAGGTATTAATTGCTGCATACATAGCTGGAGTTGTTCAAAGCTCACTTCTGAATCAAAAGTCTTTTTTTTTTTTTTTTTTTGAAATGGAGTCTCGCTCTTTTCCCCAGTCTGGAGTGCAATGGCACAATCTCGGGTTACTGCAGCCTCCGCCTCCCATGTTCAAGCGATTCTCCTGCCTCAGCTTCCTGAGTAGCTGGGACTACACGTGTGCACCACCACACCCGACTAATTTTTGTATTTTTAGTATAGACGGGGTTTCACCATGTTGGCCAGGCTGGTCTTGAACTCCTGACCTCAAGTGATGTACCCGCCTTGGTCTCCCAAAGTGCTGGGATTACAGGCATAGCCAATGCGCCCGGCCTTAATCAAAAGTCTTTATCAGTTATATTCCTTAAGTGTTTCCAGCTTACCATTGTACAAATGGTAAACTGTGATTTTTTCCATGAACTTGTGATTTTGAAGCTCGGGAGAAGCTCTTCCTCACATGGATGCTTTGCCAAATGACAGCTACACGTGCTAGACTTTCATTTCATGTTGATTACTAAATTTTTTAAGGACATGAGTCATCCTTTTATTGTGATACTTAATTGGAACAGTGAATTTTATAGCTACCTATTCAATGACAACTGGTTTACTTCTAGATACAAGAACTGATCATCCTGAATCCTCCTTGTAATAGTATACTTGATAGCTCTAAAAATCTGAATAATTTATTCTTTGTCTGTAGACCCAAGTTTCCCTGACTCTAAAATGTGATTACGTATCCTTCATATGAAGCCTCCTGGGGAAAGACAGTGAACTATAAGCCATATTTTCCAAACTGAGATATATACATCCCAGGAGACTGTGTCAATGTTCTAGAAAATGCAATAAAATTATGAAATAAGCATGGCACATGTCTGTATGGAGAGCTAATTTTAGTTAAAAGGCTTTGGAGAAAACTATCCCTATTGCCCTGCCCTCTCCCCAGTTCTCCCCAGGGTTCCCTCTTTTGTCATTAGAGATGCTGTGTGTAAAAGTTTAAAAGAAATTTGTATACAAATGCATGCAGTGAGCTGAAATCTAGATAGACTTGAATTTGAACCATGATTCCATGTGGACAAACGGTGACATGTATGAGTATGCCTAACTCACAGCACCAGCAGATAAAAAGAAAAATTAGGATCCTTGATGAATAACTAATAGATATATAAAATTATACAATTATATATTATATACATATTTTATAATATACATAGCATATTACATAATGGGACATATATGTATAAAATATGACTCACAATAGCACAAAAATATAAAAATCTAGAAAAAATCTCTACAAGAAAAATTTAAAATCCAGATTTAAAAAATAACAACATTTTATAGTAAGACATAAAGGTGAAAGCGGACCTTAAATGTCAGTTCTTCCCAAACTCTTTTTATAGAATCTATGCAATTTTAGTCAAAAGTTCCAATAGAATATTTATCTTGGAAACTTAGAAAATAATTTTTTTTTTTTTGAGACAGAGTCTCGCTCTTTCACCCAGGCTGGACTGCAGTGGCTCTATCTCGGCTCACTGCAAGCTCCGCCTCCCGGGTTCACATCATTCTGCCTCAGCCTCCCGAATAGCTGGGACTACAGGCGCCCACCACCACGCCCAGCTAATTTTTTGTATTTTTAGTAGAGATGAGGTTTCACCGTGTTAGCCAGGATGGTCTCGATCTCCTGACCACGTGGTCTGCCCGCCTCTGCCTCCCAAGGTGCTGGGATTACAGGCGTGAGCCACTGCACCTGGCTGAAACTTAGACAATAATTTTAAAGTTATCTGAAAGAAAGGAATAAATAAGAATAGCTGATAGAATTTCTAAAAAGGAAGTTAATGAAGGGTGCTGTGCTACTAGATATTAAAAATGTATGTATCAGAAAAACACAATAATAAAAGTAGCTTGTTTTTATTGTAAGAAACTAAAGACAGTTTTCTTGAGGAAAACGGATAGCCACAAAGCACATTTAAGAATATGTAAGAATTTAAAGTGTGACAAAGGACGTATCATATATCAACGAGAAAGGGATTTATTCTCCCATTACCAAAGTAAATCCACATGGATTAGAGAGATTACATAAAACAACAAAATATATTGTAAAAATTAAAAGAAAAATAAATATTTAGTTAACCTCATGTTTGTTCAACAAATATTCCTCTAGAACTGATTATGTACCAGGTACTGTGATAAGTTTTGAAAATCAGCCGTGGAGAAGATGGGCTTGGCCACTGCTCTTAAGATGTACAGTGTGTGAATGTGTGCGGGTGTGAGTATGTGTGTATACGTGTGGGTTGGGGGTGGGGGAAGATTATTCAGCCACACACACAGACAGTCTTAGGTGATGTTATGGAAACTCTTTGCTATTTGAACACATAGTAGGGCTCATAACTCAGCCCGGGGAGGAAGGAGTGGGGCAAGTGGCGATGGTATCACAGAATGATTCCTGGAGGATATAGAATGTGTGATCTGGAAGGTGAATGGAAGTCTTTCCTGAAGGAAAATGAGGGGTTGAGGGAAGTTCAGGAAGAAGAGTGCTTCAGGCATAGATAGAATAAGCAATAGCTCACAGGTGATGAAAAGGATGGAGCCCCAGGCACTGGAAGGAGTTGCTGTGGCTGAAGCCAGAGTGTGAGTGGGGAGTGGGGAGTTGGGGGAAATGAGGCTGGAGGGTATGGCCTTGTCAGCCTTGTTAACAGTTCGATTTTATCCTGACAGAAAGGGAACACCCTTGAACGACTTTAAGTAGGTGATGACTACTTTGGCACCAGTGAGGAGGAGAGTGGATTAAGTGAGGAAGTCTGGAGATTGAGAATGTAGCTGGGAAGCCGTTGGAATAGTCAGGAGATTATGGTAGTTTGAATTGGTGTCTTGCAAATAGAAAGATACACAAGAGATGTTGAATTATAGGACTTGACGATTGCTTGGATTTCGAGGTCAGAAAGAAGATTGATGGATGGTCTACAAAGATGGCTTTTAAAGAGTGAAAGTGGAAGAAATTATAAAGGGAAAAATAGGGAATGCAAAATCAAAAGCTTCTGATACAAAATTTATAATTAGAAGCTAAATGAAAAACTAGTAAAGATGAATGTTCCTGACATATAAAGAAAATGAGAAATCAGTAAGAAATATATAATAATTGTCAATGGATAATTTATAAAATAAGAAAGAAAATGCCCTGTAAAGTGAAGAAAAATATGCGAGTAAAACAAAATGATTCTACTTTCACCTATTATATTATTAAAAAGATTAATGAATGATAATTCTAAATGCTGGCAAATGCATGGACACTCATATGTTGCTGGTGGATGATAAACTACTATAAGATTTACGGAAAGAAACTCGACAATAGGGATCAAGAATATTTTAGAAATTATACATCTTGGCAAGTAATTTCACTTCTCGGATTCATTCAAAGAAAATAATCAGATACTTGGTGAAAGACTTTTGTATGGTTTTTTAGAAACAACAGAGGAATGATGTTACATTGATAAATAAAATGAGATATTTTGTAGCTGCAAAATAAATATATAAATATTCTTAAATGGCATTGGAAAATGCGTATCAGTAGGCTCTAAATGGGCAAAGAAAAACCCTGGAAGAAAATTACAGTGATTGATTAAAGGTGTCTGATTTTTTTTCCTTTCTTTATGCTTTCTTGTATTTTCCACATTTTATATATGCTTTCTTGTATTTCCACATATGTTCTAAATATAGTGAGAAAGATTTATGTTGTGTAAAATTGGGATACAGAACAGCTACATGACAGAGCTTTTGTCAATATGAAATACAGTAAAGTATTTAAGATAACTAACAGGGTTTTGGCTCATAGTCTGTGGTCAAAATTTGAGTTTTTACTCATTTAACTTGTATTTTCAGCTAGAACTGAAAATAGCCCCTGATGGGGCTCAGGTGATGGATAACTTTTATTGGATAGCTTTTTTATTAATGAATATTAGACCAGTGTTTTTTGTAAAATGAAATAATTATAGGCTACTATTCACGTTAAAGCTTGCTGTTATCATTCTGCAGAAAAGATGGGCTGTAAGAAAAGGAGCTGGTGAGGGTTGTGTATTAAAAACCAGAATCAGGCCGAGGCAGGCGGATCACGAGGTCAGGAGTTAGAGACCAGCCTGACCAACATGGTGAAACCCTGTCTCTACTAAAAATACAAAAATTAGAGAGGCATGGTGGTGCGTGCCTGTAATCCCAGCTACTCAGGAGGCTGAGGCAGGAGAATAGCTTGAACCCCGGAGGTGGAGGTTGCAGTGGCCGAGATAACGCCATTGCACTCCAGCCTGGGCTACAGAGCAAGATTCCGTCTCAACAAACAAACAAACAAACCCCAGAATCAACAATGAGAAAATTGTATGGTAGGGGCTTTCATTTGTGCTACATTCTGGACTCTGTTTCACCAGCAGTAAACAAGTTTCCCAATGCTAAGCTTAGATTGTGAGGTTGTGTGACTGAAGAAATAGCTGCTTTCTAACCATCACAGAAGGCTAAATGAATCTTTCCCAGCCTGATGATTTTTGGATTTCCTTTTAGGCTGTGTATTCAGGCTAAACACAGTTGTTTCTTTCTGAGAGACTATTTAAAAATGGATTTAAATAGACTTGTTAATATTTACACTTCATGAAGTACTGTTTGTTTTCCCCTTACATATATTTCTTGTACTTTTAGGTGGTAATTAGTTGTTTGATGGTTTGTTTTATTTATCTTCCAAAAGATAATGCTTCTGTTTATTGATCTGTAATTATAGAGCCCCTCTTATTCTTCTACTGAAAATGGTTTTATGGCATTTGTCCTTTTCCAGTTCCTAGGGATTTTCCCTGTTTCATTGATTTCCGGGAAACAAGTAGTGGTGGGGTTGGCACTGTTACCACACCCTGAAACCCTCAGGACTTTTTCAGAAGCAAAAGTGAATACCACCAGGGCGATTTGCCACCCTGTGTCATTTTCTGGACCCCTTTTCTGTATTTGTTTACTTATTCTACTTTAGATTTTTTATATTCTCCATCACTAAAGAGATTTTCCCTGGGCAACTATTGACATTTGGTCTTTTATAAAGATAGTAATTTATAAAAATATATTAGAAGCTTGATAAATTGATTGAAAGATTTTGGGGTAGTTAAAATATCCAAATGTCACTCTATGTAAATCTCACGATACTTTGGTAAAATGATCAAAGAAAGTCTGCTCCAATTCTTCTCTGTTGAGCTCCACCATGGATCTCCATTGTTGCCATCTTTATGTCCATGAGTACCCAATGTTTAGTTCCCACTTATAAGGGGAAACACTTGGTATTTGGTTTTCTGTTTCTGCATTAATTCGCTTAGGATAATGACCTCCAGCTGCATCCATGTTGCTGCAAAGAACATGATTTCGTTCTTTTTTTATTCACCACTTTTTAGTCGAGTAAATTTCTTCCTGTTGACTCCTTTTTGTTTCCCGGGCTTCTGAGATAGGTACTGTTGCGTCAGGCTGATTTGAGTTTGAATCCCAACTGGGCGATTCACTAGTTATGTAACCTCAGGCAAACTACTCATCTTGAGACTCCTTCCAGAAAAGAAATCTGCCTACATTTCGACCACTGCCCACATTTCCAACTCCTGCCCTATCCTTCCGCAAGAAGACTCTGACTTCACTGAAACCATTCATCATTAAGTATCATTAAAGAACAAGTATAATAATAGTAACAACCTAAAGGCATGTAAGGCTTAAATGAGACAACACCTATAAAATATAAGCTCAAAATAGTTATTATTATTGTAGGACCCCAAATCTCAGCAGTCAGAATTGAAGTCCTTGTTTTTTTCTCTTTTCTTCCATCATCCTTTATTTTGTTAATTTACTTTCTGCTGCACATTTTTTTTTCTTTTCTGCCTTATTTCTCCTTTTCTCTTTCCTCTATGAGCCCTTCTTTAACCAATTTTAGTTTCTTTGTTCGCACAATCTTTCTTAAGAGAAAGTTAGCAGGGAGTGGTAAAGACTTCGTGAGGTAAGCCAAGAGGCATTATGTCCTTGGGTGGGAAGGGAAGAGTGAGATTTTTAAAGTCTTTATGCTGAGAGGACCCAAAAGATGATGAAGATTCTAGCTGAGCTGGGAACTGGCCCAGGAAATTCTTGGCACTGGGACAGGAAGAGCTGGGGCTGAGATCAGGCTGGGGGACTGAAGTGAAAGTTGGCGCAGGGAATTCTTGGCATTGGGACAAGAGGAGCTGGGGCTCAGATTGGGCTGGTGGGAGGAGTGGCAATTGGGTCACCTAATGGACCTAAATGCTCCCAGAGGAAGTGCTGTTATTAGAGATAGAAAATACTGAAGGAAATTGAGTAAGGGCATGGGGAGATGAGGAAAAGCTGAAAAGAAGACAAAAGTAAGAAATAGGAGATGCTGATAGTTTCAAATGCATACAAAAAGAGCTACGAAAGTTGATTGATTTCATGATTCAGAACTTTAGCAGAGTGATTTCATGTAAAACCTAAAGACAAATGTCCTTGGGCAGAAGCAGTAGGCAGCAGATAAAAACTAGCTCTTTCTGGTGTTTGGCCACAAAGAGGAAATGAAAGATGGGCCAATAGTTGAAAATATTTTTTCCCTCTCTCCTCAGACTTTGACGTTATGATTTTACATCATAATTTTCAACACATGCATTCAGTGCTTCATAGGTAAAGGTTTTTCTACTTCACAGCATAAGAGAGACAGCGTTCACACATCTTTTCTCATAATATTACACTTCTAAAACACAGTTGCTGGTGTCTGTAATCAGTAGGCATATGTACTGGCAACAGCCTTTTGAAAAGCCAAGATTAGAGTTTCATCTTTTTTGTGAGAAGCTAAAAACTTAATTGGAATGAAACTGAAACGTGGCACTTAGAAATAAATCCAGTTAGCTGAACTGAGGCTACCAAAGTGTCAATATGTGGGTGTTGAGTAGATTTGAAGCTCAGGATAACCTCAGTACCTGAAATAAGTAATTCCTTTAAAGAATTACAAAACAATAAAATTTGGCTGCATTTTTTAAAATCCTACCAGTTTGAGAGACTAGTGATCCCTAATCCATTCCACAAAAGGGCATTTTTAACAAGGATATTATTCACAGAAACATATATTGTTGAACTATTTCTAAAAAGAAATATCCATGTATATATAAAGTACTGTTTTATATCCTGGGGAAGATGGAAAGAGCACTACTGCAGTAAAATGTCTGCGGAAGTAGAGGTCGATGAGACAGGAATGTTTACACCTTAGAGGCTTTACATGGAAGCTTCTAGAAATGGCTCTGGGGCCACCCAAAGAGGGGGCCTGAGGAGATGATTTGGGTGACATGGACAATGGGTCCTAAGAGAAGAAGAGAGCAGCGAGGCTGGAAGAGGTTGTGTGAAACATGTAGGAGAGATGCCAAAAGGGAAAGAGAGACTCAAGAGCAGACTTTCTCTGGCTTGGGCCATCTGGCAGGGGCCTTCACTGATTTGGCAACTTGCATCTTTGATAAGAAAAATTTAATTTCCCACAATATTACTCATTTATATTTCAGAAGAAAAACCCAGCATCCTTGTGAAACTATTATCACCTGTAAATAGAATACATTATAGTTTCCTTCCTCAGTTAGCTTGATCAATGGCCAGCACTGGACTACGAGAGAGAATGAAACATTATCAAGCTATCCAGTATGAGATAGATTCAGGGAAGGAGTCCAGTCAGGAACCATGTCAGGCCACTTCAGGCCACTTCTGGCTGCAGTGTGGTCATTGGGGAGTGAGTTTTGAGGCTGAGCTATCAGGAAATGTTGGGGCAGCCATTCATTCCTGCTGCTCGTCTCACCTGCTCTCCCATGATCATCAATCATCTGGGACTCCAGGCATTTCTCTGAGTGCCTGGTATGGGTCATATCACATGGCACTTTGAGTTACATGTAGTATCACTTACTGAAAAGAGCTCTGGTGTTGAAGTCACACAGACCTAACTGCAGTTTCTGATTCTTCCTCTAACTGTGTACTTTGAGCAGGTTATTTAACCTCTCTGAGGTTTGGGATCCCATAATTATAGATAATAGTACTGACCTGGAAGGATTAAATAACATAATGTGCATAAAACATGTGGTACAGCAGGTGGTACTTGGTAGGGGCTTAAGAAGTGATCCTTCTTGCTAGGAACATTTAACACATATGTTTTGTTGATAAAAGAATCACACACATCTTTTGTAGACTCCTGTCAACTTTTGGACCTTCTATTTGCTGCACGATGGCTTAGTGACATGGAGGAAGAGCATTAGGCTTGAGTAACAACAACAAAAAAAAAAAAGAAAAAGGAAAAGAAATCTCTTAAACAAACGAGGCGGTTTATTTTTCTCTTGGAAGGAGAAGTTCAGAGGTAGATAATACAGGGCTATTGTGGCAACTCCATGACACTGTCAAGGAACCGGGTCCCTTCTAACTTCCTGCTCTGCTATTTTTCGTGTGTGAATTTAGTCCCTATGATTGCCCACAGTCCCTAAGGTCCAAGAGGACTGCTCCTCCCTCCTGCAAGCCACCTTAGTTTCAGAAAAGAGTGGGGGAGCACAAAAGGACATATTCTTCCCAGGGACTTCCACTTCAATTGTAATAGTCAGAACTACAAATGTGTCACTGCTAGCTTCAGAGAGCCTGAGAAATGTGGCTTTAGATATCAGTAAGAAAGAAGGGGAGAATGGATATCAGATGTGCAATCATTGTCTGCCACGAGTCCCTACTTGGAAATCTCCAGATCATCATGACTGGACCTTTCCTTATTGTCCTCTCCCATTGGAACATACCACACCCAGCCCCCAAAAAATTTAAGATAAATCTTAAACATTTTAAAAAATGTGAGTAACATTTGTAATTTAAAAGAAAGAGGCATGGCATTCTGGAGGAATTCTTAAAATAAAATTTAGATTTACCCTGAAATCTATAGTGATGATTACTAACTGCTTTAAGAATGAAAATTCTTTTTTTTAAAATAAAAAAATTCATGATGTTTCACATATAAGACTAATTATATTTTCAGTAATTTACTGGTTGACAAAAAGGTATGATGGATTTGGTATAAAAATGCTTTGATGCCGCGTGCAGAAGGATTTGCAAGCAGACCCTATGCAATTAACTCAGTGCCACTGCCCTCCATCCCTCACTCTCTCATCCTCTGCCCATCTGGAGGTTTGCACCCAGGGTTAGGTACCATGCTGGGATGGCTGAGGTCTTGATCAACTCTCAGATCATCAGAAATTCCTGCAAAGAGCTCTGTAGAGGAAAACAGGTATCTCTTCATCATTTTATATTTAGGGATAGCTCCAATCAGACCCAACATTCTGCCATAGGGTCTGATATTTTCATGCCTTTGTTAGCTAGGTATTCTCCAGAAGGCCTGGTTAAATGAGAACAAGTGAAATAAGACATTTGAACAAGCTCATGGAACTTACCCTCTTTCTCTCTGTTAATGACTAGCCTCAGGTATCCTATAAACACACCCACTGGCTTCATCCCAGAACCTCTGGGATGCTCCCTAGGAACAGTTTCCAGTAAACCCACTTTCTTTCCCTGGGACTTCCCAGTTGCCTCTTCCTTAGTATATAGCTCTCTGACCAAAACCCCAGATGGTTGCTGTGTTTTAAATTTTCTTTGGTATTCTACCCATATCCCACCTCAGTCCTCCTCTGACCTAGGCTTCTGCTGCCCCTTTAGGGTCTGCTAGGAAGGGAGGAAAGTTCAAACAATAATAATACTTTATATGATTTTATAGGAATTTATAATTTACAAAGCATTATCTCATTTAATTTCCATAACAACCTTTTAAGATTGCTATAACTTCCTCTTTGCAGAGGCAGAAGCAGAGACTTAGTCCAAGTAGCTAATGAGTGACGAAGCCGGGGACACACACAATCTGGGGCTTTCTAGCCCAAGGGCTGTCAATCATTTTTCTGCCTATGCCACTGCTAACACATTAAGATGTCACCTGTCCAGGCATACTTTACTTCAGATTGGCTAGTAGAGAGAAAGATCCTGAGGCAAGGAGGGTCAGATGGTTTTTGACAGTTTGAGGGACATGGAAAGTTCTGGAGCATAAAGGGAAGCTAAGGATAAGATCTAATGGGGAAAAGAAGGGTGTTGACATTAAGATGGGCAGGAAGTCTGTATAAACATCAGCGTGCATCTTTAACTCTCTGATATGGTTTGGCTCTGTGTCCCCACCCAAATCTCACTTTGAGTTGTAAGAATTCCCACATGTCATGGGAGGGACCTGGTGGGAGGTAATTTAATCATGGAGGCACGGTTTTTTTCCATACTCTTCTCAAGATAGTGAATAAATCTCATGGGATCTGATGGCTTTATGAAGGGCAGTTCCCCTGCACATGCTCTCTTGCCTGCCCTCATGTAAGATGTGACTTTGCTTGTCATTTGCCTTCTGCCATCATTGTGAGGTCTCCCCAGACATGTGGAACTGTGATCCAATTAAACCTCTTTCCTTTATAAATTACCCAGTCTTGGGTATGTCTTTATGAGCAGCATGTATAGTTCCATTGTGCATATATACCCTTTTTTCTTTATCCATTTTTCTGTTGATGGACACTTAGGTTGATTCAATATCTTTGTTATTGTGAATAGTGCTGCAATAAACATGTGATGCAGGTATCCCTTTAATATACTGATTTCTTTTCGTTGGGATAGATACCTAGCAATGGGATTGCCAGATCATATGGTAGTTCTACTTTTAGTTTTTTGAGAAATGTTCATACTCTTTTCCATAGAGGTTGTACTAATTTATATTCCCACCAACAGTGTATGAGAGTTCTCTTTTCTCTGCATCCCCACCAGCATCTGTCATTTTTGTCTTCTTAATAATAGTCATTCTAACTGAAGTAAGATGGTATCTCATTTGGTTTCGACTTGCATTTCTTTGATGATTAGTGGTGTTGAGCATTTTACCTGTTAGCCATTTGTATGTCTTTATATATAATATATATTTTAAAATAGCAGGTGCTCAATTGAAATAACAGAGAACACACTACCCAATGGTTACATGTTTTGGTAACGTGGTAGAATATCACATTCTCTTATTGTCACATAATCTGCTATACCCCATTGTTAGTTCACATAGACATTCTCTTGCCTGTGATTGACTTTATCCTTGCAACTCTCATTCTGCTTTCCTGTACAATAGTGTGACTCTTTTCAAACCACAAATGGGAACTAGGATCCGATCAGAAGACAGAAAGTTTTAAACTAGGATGTTCCTGAGTATGTGTGTTTATATTATTTATGTGGCTTCTGTTTGTGAGTTCCACAGAAGCCTAGGCCTGCTTGTCTTTATTGTATAAGTTTAACAGCTGCTTGCATAGTTCAGGGTCAGAGAGCATATTTTCAGGCCACAATGATGAATGATCCACGGGTCACTCAAGACACCAGTTTAACATTTAGGAGTTGATACAGATGCATACCGGGGAAAGCTCAATTGTTAGCAGTGTATGGAGGTGCCCATGAGGATGGGACTGGGATAATCTTGTGAAATATAATCTGATTCCATTTTATTCTGGCAAAACCGCACGGGCCATACAAGAGTGTCTTTTCTGCCTCTCCAGCTCAAAGATGGCCTGGCCTGCTGCCAGTTTTTTTTTTTTTTAGTTGAGATATAATTTACATGCCATAAAATTCACCAATTTAAAGTGTAAAATTCAGTGCTTTTTAAAAAATATATTCACAGCTGGGTGTGGTGGCTCACATCTGTAATCCCAGTACTTTGGGAGGCCGAGGCAGGTGGATGGCTTGAGGCCAGGAGTTTGAGAACAGCCTGGCCAACATGGCAAAACTGCGTGTCTACTAAAAATAAAAAAATTAGCCAGATGTGGTGGCACACACCTGTAGTCCAAGCTACTCAGGAGGCTGAGGCACGAGAATTGCTTGAACCCAGGAGGCAGAGGTTGCAGTGCGGCAAGATCGTGCCACAGCACTACAGACTGGGTGACAGAATGAGACTCTGTCTAAAATATATATATATATATTATATATATCTCCAAGGTTGTGCAACCATCACCACTATCTGATTCCAGAGTATTTTAATTTTACCCCAAAAAGAAACCCCATTACCTTTAGCAGTCACTCTTCATTCACCTCTCCCCTTAACCCCTGGAAAACACTAATCCACTTTCTTTTCTATGGATGTGACTGTTCTGTACATTTCATATCAATGGAATCATACAATGTGTCCTCTTCCGTGTCTGGCTTCTTTCATTTAACTTAATGTTTCAATTTTCTTCCACATTGTAAGATGAATCAGTATTTTCATTCCTTTTTATGCTGAGTAATATTCTGTTGCACAGAGATACCATGCTGTGTATCCATTCATCCACTGATGGACATTGGGGTTGTTTCTACTTTTTGGCTGTTATGTGCTACCATGGCCATTCATGTACAAGTTTTTGTGTGGACATGTTTTTAACCAAAGGAATGTTGGGGAATACACAGAGAAGGCTGTCCTGTGAAGGTTTGTTTGCTGCAGCAGTTCATTGAGAGGCTGCCCTGGTACCAAGCACTTGACCAGAGCTCATGCGACTTCCAAGGAGTGAGATGCTCAGGGCCAGGGAAAACCCTGCATCCACGTTCCCGCTCTCGCTTTAACACCAGGGCAGCAGCCTAGTCTTGCAGTGACTCCTGATGGGCATTAGTGCTGTTTGCTGAGGAGGGCGTGGCTTGGTTTAGAAGCCCGATGCAGCCTCTAAACACCTTGGACATGTTGCATCCTCTCTCTGAGCTCCGGTAGTCTCATCTGGGAGTTGGAGGGACCAACAGCCACCCCACAGAGTTTTTGTGAAAAATGAGAGACAATGCCTGAGAGGTCCCCTGTTCAGGGCAGGGGCTCAACCAGTGGATCTTTATTCTATTAGCAATTGCCCTGTGCAATAGACCATTCGAAGAGGGCACAGATCAAGGGCAGTGTAGACCAAAGCTCTTTGAATGACTTGCCTATTTTATAACTCTTCAAATTACTTTTTTCATAAGGACTCCATAGTTTACTCAGGCTGTTATAACAAAATACCACAGACGAGTGACTTAAATAACAGAAAATCATTGTCTCACAGTTGTGGGGGCTGGGCAGATTTGGATTACTCCTGAGGCCTCTCTCCTTGGCCTGCAGATGGCTACCTTCTTACTGTGTCCTCACATGGCCTTTCCTCTGGTGTCTCTTTGTGTTTCTAAATTTTCTCTTCTTACAAGGTCACCAGTCAGGTTGAATTAGTACCCACCCTAAGGGCCTCGTTTTTTTGTTTGTTTATTTTATTATTATTATTATACTTTAAGTTTTAGGGTACATGTGCACATTGTGCATGTTAGTTACATATGTATACATGTGCCATGCTGGTGTGCTGCACCCATTAACTCATTATTTAGCTTTAGGCATATCTCCTAAAGCTATCCCTCCCCCCTCCCCCCACCCCACAACAGTCCCCAGAGTGTGATGTTCCCCTTCCTGTGTCCATGTGTTCTCGTTGTTCAATTCCCACCTATGAGTGAGAATATGCGGTGTTTGGTTTTTTGTTCTTGCGATAGTTTACTGAGAATGATGATTTCCAATTTCATCCATGTCCCTACAAAGGACATGAACTCATCATTTTTTATGGCTGCATAGTATTCCATGGTGTATATGTGCCACATTTTCTTAATCCAGTCTATCATTGTTGGACATTTGGGTTGGTTCCAAGTCTTTGCTATTGTGAACAGTGCCGCAATAAACATACATGTGCATGCGTCTTTATAGCAGCATGATTTATAGTCCTTTGGGTATATACCCAGTAATGGGATAGCTGGGTCAAATGGTATTTCTAGTTCTAGATCCCTGAGGAATCGCCACACTGACTTCCACAAGGGTTGAACTAGTTTGCAGTCCCACCAACAGTGTAAAAGTGTTCCTATTTCTCCACATCCTCTCCAGCACCTGTTGTTTCCTGACTTTTTAATGATTGCCATTCTAACTGGTGTGAGATGGTATCTCATTGTGGTTTTGATTTGCATTTCTCTGATGGCCAGTGATAGTGAGCATTTTTTCATGTGTGTTTTGGCTGCATAAATGTCTTCTTTTGAGAAGTGTCTGTTCATGTCCTTCACCCACTTTTTGATGGGGTTGTTTTTTTCTTGTAAATTTGTTTGAGTTCATTGTAGATTCTGGATATTAGCCCTTTGTCAGATGAGTAGGTTGTGAAAATTTTCTCCCATTCTGTAGGTTCCCTGTTCACTCTGATGGTAGTTTCTTTTGCTGTGCAGAAGCTGTTTAGTTTAATTAGATCCCATTTGTCAATTTTGGCTTTTGTTGCCATTGCTTTTGGTGTTTTAGACGTGAAGTCCTTGCCCATGCCTATGTCCTGAATGGTAATGCCTAGGTTTTCTTCTAGGGTTTTATGGTTTTATGGTTTCTTCTAGGGTTTCTAGGTCTAACGTTTAAGTCTTTAATCCATCTTGAATTAATTTTTGCATAAGGTGTAAGGAAGGGATCCAGTTTCAGCTTTCTACATATGGCTAGCCAGTTTTCCCAGCACCATTTATTAAATAGGGAATCCTTTCCCCATTGCTTGTTTTTCTCAGGTTTGTCAAAGATCAGATAGTTGTAGATATGTGGCGTCAAGAACAGAACAAGGGCCTCATTTTAACTTAATCACCTCTTTAAAGGCCTTGTCTCAAAATATAGTCACCTTCTGAGATACTAGCGGTGGAAACTTCAACATATGAATTTTGGAGGAACGTGACTTGGCCAATAACAAGCACCCAGGGAGCACCTACTCTCTCCCAGATGCTGGGAATAGAAGGAAAAGATTTAGGCCATTCCCACTGGAAACAGTCTCTTGGGAGGGACAGAAAAGTAAGCAGATAATTGTAAAATACTCTTTCTCCATATACCCTGTCTTTTGTCTCACAATTGCATTTACTGTCTCTGCAGATGTATCATTAATTATGCATTCAGCATTTTGACCACCTGAGAATTCCAGTGCAATCAGCTGAGAACTCTCCAGGTCTTTATCGGCTAAGAGGAAAAAAAATATATCAGAGCCCATTTAGAAACTGGAAAGAGGCTAGCCAAAAGTCCTGAGACACACTACCAGACAGAGGCAAAATAGTCACTAGTTGAGCTTTAAGTTTGCCTTTAGGTATTTCTTTACCTTCATTTTGCCAGAGTTTATCTATGCAGCCTCCAAACACAGCCAGCCAGGGGATCCCTGACACTCCCGGTGTGCCCAGCTGCCCAAGTTCAAGTCTGTTCCATCCCTTCCCACATCCAACCATACCTCTCCTATGTCTTTGCTCTCTGCTTGTCAAGGTGATAAAGTATGGAGTTAAAAATTACCGAGCACCTACTGTGTGCTGGGCAATAATTAGACACTTTACATATGTTATCTAGTAATATTTGAACCTCATAATGTTCCTATTTCACCTCATGATACAAATAAGAGACCTGAGCTAATAACATACCTAAGGTGACACAGTCAGTAAACAGCATCACTTAGATGCAGTTCTTTCTAACTCCACTAAGACCTTCAGACTCTTGGTTATTCATGCAGCAAACAGCTGCAGGTCCCTGTGAAGGTAATGGTCATGATGAATACATTGGTTCTTAATCCACATCTTAGGTCAGGTTTCCCAGAAGCCGTTTCTGAGAGGCATTTGGGTGCTTGTGGCTCATTGAGGCTGTGCTTTCAGGAGAAGGGAGCGAGGCAGGGGGAGGCCAGCGAAGGAAGCGAGCAAGGATGTGCTCTCTGCTGGTTGAACTACAGCCGGATCCCAGCTCTGAAGTGCGAGTCACTGGATAGAAGTGATTCTATCTTGAGGCAAGGGACTGACCTTTTTTATCCCGGGTTAGTCAGCAGGTTGTAGTGAGTGGGGAGGTTGTGAAACCAGTCAGGCCTAACAGCGAAGGGCAAATCCTCAGGGAAGGTGCAGTCATGAGCCTGTAGCTGCCAAGCTTCAGACTGGTGAGGGGAACCTGGTCTGGACACTTACAGCCTCCACCTCTGATCTTCTGCAGTGCTACTGACATTCCAGAAACAGACCCCAAGGAAAATAATACCTTGACCCAAAGCAGTGTGTCTTTCCCACTTCAGGTCCTATGGCAAGTTGTTGCAGGAAATACTTTCACATTAGAGGATAGGAGGTGGGGGCTTTTAGAACCCCAAATTATAGCTATAGACAGCTGTCCAATAGTACTGCCTTAAGTCCAATAGCATTGGTAGTTTAACAAAGTAGTTTTTTATGTACATTATTCATTTGATCATCGCAGCAACTTAGGAAGTAGATGGCAGGTTTCAATAGCCTTATTTTGCAGGGAGGTTAAGTGGTTCATTCTCAGACGTTGAACGTGATAAAGATAAACCTAAAACTTGCTTCTGACTTGAGCTTGAATGCCCCTCCTATGGTCCATACACAGTCTGGGTGAGATGGACACTGGAAAGGACATAATACCCCACCTAGGGTGACCAGCCATCCAGGTTTGTCCAGGACTTTTCTGGTTTGAAAACTGAAAGTCCCACTTTCAGGAAGACCCAGAGCTAACTAAGGCACACAAAGGCCCCCAATATATTTATGATCCACAAAAGCATTCTAATTTTAATTTCTTTCAATCACAAGAAAAAATATTGATATAATAATAATAATAATGAAGCCAGCCAGGATTATATTCATACTAACATAGTCATAAGATACAATTTTAAATTTGTGTGTGTGTGTATGTCTGTGTGAATAAGAAGGGACCCTGAAGGCAAAAGCGCCTAGGACCCACAAAGTCATAATTCAGTTCTGGGGAACTGGATCAGTCCTGGGCAGACTGGTGCTGTGGGTTACCTTAACCCCTTAACACCAGAAGAGTAGTTCAGGAACTTTGAGTTTTCCATGTGGCGGTTGCCTAAAATCACCAGTGTTTCTCCAAGTCTGTGATTTCCATGTGCCTGGCGGCTTTCCTTCTAATTACACAGCAGTTTCCTGAGTTTGCTTTGGCTTTTTTCAGGAAGCAGCTGAGGAGCCCTTCTTTGGGCGTTCACAGTGTGCTGTGGGTTCAGCACAATCCCTCTCTCTCCCTCTTGACTATGACCAGACACTTGTCTAACTCATTTTTCTGTCCCCAGCACCAGGCTCAGTGCCAGGCACACTGTAAGCACTCCATGCGTAATTATTGATTGAATAAATGAATTCACTGATGGCCTGATTCTACCGATTGCTTATGATACAACACTGGAATCACAAAACTCCCTGTGCCTCATTTTCTCCATCTGTAGAACAAATATGTTGGAAGAGATGAACTCTTGGGTTCTTAGGGGCACTTTATGTCATGTATTTGTTATGACAGATCATGTGACTATGTCACTGTCATTGAAAAGTGAATCTCAGTCATGAAACAGTCACTTACAGGTTCTCAGAGTCATTGATGTGCTTTCTCTATTTCCCATTTTTCTTTTAGGTCCTTACTGGAAGGCAGCATGTCCAATGTTACCTTGAGAAAAATGTCTCCCACAGGAAATGGTAATGTACATGATGTTTCTCTCGCTCAGAAAACTTTAAAATTTTGGAAAAACAACTCCCAGATCTCAATTCTTTAATACAGATATTGAATGCTTAGAAACAACAGTCTAATTTAATTAGCATTGCAAAGTTAGGCTTAAGAAAAAGTATACTTGCCGCAGCTTTTAGTCATGTAATTGGAATTCAATTTTTTTTAATTAATAAAAATATCTTTTTAAAAATATGTCCTTCTTTGTGTTTGGCTCTTACAGGATAAAAGAATTAAGTTACTTAGAATCAAATGACCAGGACTTATTGACTATTACTATGTATTATAAAAACAGTCTTTTGTGGGCTTCCAAGGTATATTTCATATGGGGTAAAATGGCCAACCTACTAAATCCTGACTCAGTTTATCCCAGGCTGGGAGTTCTCCTTTCCCAGGAGCTGGATGGGGCCTCATGAGTGGCACTGGCAGTTTCAGTTGGCACCTGAGCAACTTTATGTGTTATCTTTGGTGATGGGGTGTGGGATCTGTTCTTTCTTGCTGGTGCATCCTACTTTGAAACAATACTGGACTTGCCAGCCTAGATTGATGCTGGCCAATCAGATGTGCCTCTCAGGATTTTCAGGTTAACAAGCCCACGCTCAACTCCACATTATTACATCTTCCAGTCTTTCATGTTTCTGTTGATAGAGATGAAGAGCACCACTCAGGGAACCACACAGAAGCAGCAGGATTTTCACGAGGTGAACAAAAGAAGAACTTTCTTACAGGATAACAGTTGGATAAAGAAACGCCCTGAAGAAGAAAAGTAAGCTGGTGTGGAGCGTGTTGGGTGGACAGAAGGGCAGAGAGAGGCATTATCTGTTTAGGAAGCTAATGCTCATCTGAAAAGTGAATACTTTTCTCCTGAAACACTTTGTTGCATGGTCTAATTTTTGGTAAGACTTAGTAAGCACAAATAGGTTACACATCAGAGTTTCAAGAAGATCTCTGCCATTTTAAATATCCACATGCATAAGAGAATGTGAGTCATTACTGAGAGAGAGCCTGGTTATTACCTAGGATAGATGTTTGTGCTTACTTGGTAAACTGAAAAGAAAACATGACTTTCCAGTTTCCAAAAAGGTAACAGTTAATCCATGATCGGACAATCCTGCTCTGTTGATCATATCAGCTGAAATAAACAAAAAGAGTGTAATTCCAAATTTAACATATAAAATTTTGGTATGTACAAGAGAAATTTAAAAAAATTACCGACTTATTTTAGTTCCATCTACTTCCAGGTACTGGGAAGGTGGGATATATGGTATTACTTTGTAAGTACTTACAACCAACAAAATTTTGTTTTGAGCATTGCTTCTACTAGCTGAGAGGTTTAAAGATTTGAAAACTATGGCCATAGGCATATAGCCTCATTGGCAATATAGATTTGCAATAGGTATTTGTCCAGCAATAGGTATTTGTCCGGTTATATATTATGTTATGTGTATATTATAAATTATGTAGACATTTTATGATTTCTTTGTTATTAAGCTTGGTGTTAGATACTTTACATATAAAGCACCACTAATTTTACAATAAAACACAACGTAGGTGTTATATCTCCTCATTTTACAAAAGAGGGATCTGAGCTCAGAGAAGCTAAGTAACTTGTCTAATGGCACATAGCTATTTAGTGATAGAGTTGAGATTTTAACATGGCCCATTGTTTTTCCATTACACAAATGTTTCTCAACCAGGGGCAATTTTACCTCCAGCAGACATTTGGCAAGGTTGGGAGACGTTTTTGTTGTTAAAATTGAGGAGTGCTTCTGGTATTTAATGCGTAGAGAACAGGGATGCTGGTAAACATCCTATAAATCACGGGACAGCTCCCATACAAAAAATTATCAAACCCGAAGTGTCAATAGTCCTGCAGTTGGGAAATCCTGCATTATAGGATACTTACCCTAAACTATCTACAAACTCTGCAGATATGGTTATTTGAGGGGCATTCTTGTGAATGTTAAATTTAAAATATCTATTAATTTCTGTTATTGAATATTATTATTTCAAGGAAATATATGGGTGTTTAGAGATTTAGAGACTCACACTAACTTTTGGAATTAGCACTATTGGACAACAATCATTTCCTTCCATGAAACAGCATTTGTTGCTTCTGTCAGAGCATTTCCAATTTTCTGTAGTGATAGTGTCATGTGACATGTAGACCATACATTTTGGATTGCCAATATTTACACAGACAAGTGACGATAGAATGTATAAGACAAATCACAGTTGGGAGGAATGCTGCTTTTATGCCAGGCATGCCTTCCCAGGAAAACCCAGGGAAGCCAGCTTGGATGGCATAGGAGCTACTGAATGAAGGGAAAATTGGCTTTGATGCTTCCCTGATTCCCCCGGCCCAGTTCTGGGCTGTGTATTATAATTCCGCCTCAGATAAAAACAGGCCTGGTATCTGCTCCTCTTTCAAAAATTTCAGTAAGAGATATGGAGGAAGATAGGAAAGTTCTCTTGGGGTCTTTGAGAGTGTATATTTGCTGGCATTGTTTCATTTTTACTGTTTATCTTTCTATTTAATTGTCTACTACAGTTCTTTTATAGCTTCATTAAAAATGGTACCGGAGGCCGGGCGTGGTGGATCACGCCTGTAATCCCAGCACTTTGGGAGGCCGAGGCGAGCAAGTCACTTGGGGTCAGGAGTTTGAGACCAGCCTGGCCAACAGGAAGAAACCCCGTCTCTACTTTAAAAATACAAAAATTAGCCGGGCGTGTTGGCGGGCACCTATAATCCCAGCTACTCGGGAGGCTGAGACAGGAGAATTGCTTGAACCGAGGAGGCAGAGGTTGCAGTGAGCCGAGATATCTCACCACTGCACTCCAGCCTGGGCGACAGAGCAAGACTCTGTCTTACAAAAAAAAAAAAAAAAAAAAAAAGGTACCAGAGTGTTAAGTAATGTTAGTGGAGCATAATCAGGAAAAATGTGGTATTTCAGGTTTCGTTGGGTTGACATGAAATAGGTTCAGTTACTTTCTGCCTTGGCTCAAATCCAAAGGCTTCACTACGTGTTTTGACATTTCCTGAAAGGGCCTGTACTTTCAGTTCCACTGTACAAAATAAGAATGATATTACTTTGAGATTTTACATATGAAGGTCGATTGTAGAGTTGACCAGTAGGAAAAGCAATGATTTGGAATGAAAAGATCTGGGTCCTAGACCCACCTCTGTTACTTGCTAACTTTGTGGTCTTAGGAAAGCCACAAAATCCCCTATCAGTTTTCTCATCTGTGAACTGGATATGACAGTGTCTTCGCTGCCTAATTCATAGGATTATTTTAACAACTAACTAGAGCAAACTGTATTCTCATGGTTTAAAAGTAGGCTAGGTCTCCTGTGAATTATAAATCTCCTTAACCACAAATATTGGTACTGAGTTTCTCACATTTTATGAAGGAGAACTGTCAAGTCCACCAACATATCCAGATATAATGGGCTTACTTAAACTTAAACACAATTTGTGGAAAGCTTTTGTATTTGACTTCATGCCAAAAAGGACTCTTCTAATACGTATAAAGTAAATGGGCTCATATTCCCACAGTCTGATAAAACACAACACAACACAACACAACACTCATTCATTGTTGAATCATGTGGAAACCTCATGGGATAAATGATCATTTGTACTGACAAACTCGTTTCTTTTCTCATGCTCTTTCAAGTGGTGACTGGTAAAAATAGATACATAATTTTGTGTTCTCACAACTGAAGTAAGATGAATTAACCTTGCCAAAAATTGGGAGCTCGCCCGCATGTCTCTCTCATTTAGTGCTTAGTCAACATTGTGGTAACTTTCTATGTGACATACTTTTGTTCTTTCTTTGCAGAGATGAAAATTACGGGAGGGTGGTGCTCAACCGACATAATTCCCATGATGCATTGGACAGGTGGGTGTTTAGACATGTTACATCAAGAGCAGAAACACAAAGATGGTAGTTTTCAGAGAAGACTTGTTCAAGACAGCTGAATATTTGCAGCATGCCTCAGGCTTTCCCCGATGTTCTGGGCATGTGAAGGAGAATCTGTGATATCATCAGAGGTTTCCACAAGGAAACTCTGCCTCTCCAGAACCATGACTTGGAGGCAGAACATAACCAACCCTCTGTGCATCCCACTGAGGTGATCCTCCTGACAGGCAGGGAAAGGACTCTCATAGAAACACGATCATATCAGGCCGGGTGCCATGGCTCATACCTGTAATCCCAACACTTTGGGAGGCCAAGTTGGGAGGATCTCTTGAGCCTAGGAGTTAGAGACCAGCCTGGGCAACATGGCCAGACCCTGTCTCTAAAAAAAAAAAAAAATTAATGATTAGCTAGGTGTGATGGTGCGCACCTGTCGTCCCAGCTACTCCAGGGGCTGAGGTGGAAGAATTGCCTGACCTTGGGACATTGAGGCTGGAGTGGGCAGTGATGCTCCATTGTACTCCAGCCTGGGTGACGGAAAAAGACCCTGTTCCTCAAACAAACAAACAACAACAGCAACATGACCAGATTACATATCTCTGAACCTTAGGGAAAGGAAGTCTAAAATACAGAAATAACAACTACAGAGTTCACTTGCTTTATGGGACAGTACCTTTCTTTTTGGAAACTTCTGGGCTAGTGGGAAAACATGAACTGATCCTCAGTGGCAAATAGACTGATGAAAGCAAATTAGTAGAAAAATTAAGACAAACAGTAATCACAATGATATAAATAATCTCAGATTGATAAAAATAGAGAATATTCTTACCAAAACACAGTTGTACTCACATCCATACAAACAACCACACCCATCAGAAGAACCTAATTATTTATCAGACACAAGTTTTATCTGGTCTAGTAGCTTGTGTCTGTTTGTCATTAAAATGTAATTAGAAAGGGAGTGTGAATGTCTTCTATGGCGTGGATCTTAAAAAGTTAAGCAGACACTTGGGACACGTCTATTTTGGAAACTTTTGTTTATGAATTTCTGTCAACCCTTGTAAACTTTTTCATAATTGTGACCTGTTTTAAGGGTGCTGAGCTTATAACCCTCTACACAGAGTTGCCATTTCATTTTCCTGATGCCAGCTTTAGTTCATCTGATTTACTGTTCTGTGATCTGGCAGACTCTCTGCCGAGGCCCTGTCCTTAGTCTTTGTGGTTTTGAAGATCACAGCCTGGTTCTCAGCCGGCTCTGATTCCACCAACAAAGGAGAGGCTCACCATTTGAGTCCAGCCACCTCTATGTTACTCACCTTTCTCTGGAACGTTTAAGAACAGAAATGCTTGTGTTTTTTAAGTGTGAAATACGCTTCATATTCTTAATGTACATACAATGTGTTTTAGGTTAACAAGAGCTTAATGCCTTTCATGCTTATTTCATATTTTAAATTGTATTGGTTTCCTGAACCCTTCCTCATGGAGGCCAACATTGTGGCTAAAGTAGAATATCAGTCTTTTAAGGAACAAAAATCTGTAAGCCCTAGACATTTCCCTCTTGACCTATAACTAACATCACAGAATCAATCTCCCTAAAAGAGTAGGGCAGATTATTTTTCTCCTGGTACTTGTTCAGAGGGTGTCACTTGTCATTTTTCTGCTCTGCAGAGGATGTCTTTACCTTGATGCCCACTCAACAGCCACTTTGGAGCACTGCTATGTGCCAGCATTGTGCGAGGTGCCAGGAATACAAAGATGCATAGAACATAATCTTTGACCTGAAAATATCCACAAATGAAAATACTCAAGTTTGTCACGGAAAGTGCTGTAGTAGAGGTGTGTGAGTGCACTATGGGAATAGAAAAGAGGGGAGACTAACTCTGCCTAAATAATCAGAGATCTCAACAAGGAGGTGGTCTTTGGTGTTGGCGATGATGCTTGAAGGATTATGAGGAAAAATTTCCCAAATGGGCAAGGCTGGCTGGTGGGCATGGAGCAAGGAAAGAAGCACTTCCAGCAGAGATGACAATGTGTGCAGAGAGCTGGCATGAGTGGGGTCTGAAAATAAAGGAAAATAAATAATACACTGTCATCACCTTAGATAATACCTTCGTATTATCCACAATTGGAAAGTTTGACCATGTACATGTTCTGGTAGATCATTTAAACATGTCAAATAAGGATGACAGCCAAATAGCACCTGTAGGAGGCCTCCTGTGCATCAGTAGCTGTGTTAAGAGCTGCAAACAAAGCAAAGTCCCTGCTTCCACAGACCTTGCATCCTAGTTGAAAGTGAGGGAGGGGAGAGAATGAAAATAACATGTTGAAACATGTCTTATTGTGATAAGCAGTAGGAAGACAACGGCCACCTAGAGACATAGTGATGGTGTCTGGGGAGGGGCTGTTTTCTGCAAGGGGTCAGATGGCCCTCCAGCACCTGCTTGCATTTACACATTTACACACGATGGTGAACCACACCATGATTTCACTCTGGGGTTGTATTAAACATTGGAGGAGTTGTATTTGGCATTTTTCTTCACTCTTTTTCTTGCCTTAACTGATGCTGTTCCCTCTACCTCTATTCGAAAATGTTCACATCTATTTCCCCTCCAAGGCCCAGCTCAAACTGCACTTCATTCCGTAAAGCCTTCTCTGGTTTGTATACCTAGAAATCAGCTTTCTCAGCTTAGAACTTCCTTACACCTTACCCAAACCTCTTTTATGGCACTCACTACTTTCTGTCTTTGGATGTATATACCTGATTTATCCGTCTTGCTCTGTGTAGATAGCAGCTATAGTTATTTTATTCTAGACTTCCTTATATTTATCAGTACAACAGTGTTGATTAATACAGCAAATATTACTTTCTCCACTACTAATATAGCAAATATGCTTTTTGCACTATTCCTAGCCCTTTTTATATTGAGTACATCCAAGTAGTTGCTTAATGAAAATATGCCACATCAACTTTAAAATTCAATCTTTAGTATCTAGTCTTAGTACTTATTCTAATGCAATACTTTGGATATGATGGCTTTAAATGATACTTAGAAATACAAACACAATAAATAATGGGGAATTCTCCAAAGAGCTTGCTTGCTTTATATCATAGGGTTATATGACGCATTAAACAGGCTTTTTAAAATGTTTGATCAATCTGATCAGGATCTTTCCTTTGCTTCCATGATCACGATTCCTTCTACTGAGTCTTCTATCCTCTTTTCTGTTATTTTCTAAATTCCCCCCCATTTTTGCTCATCTGTCTTGCTCTCCTCTCTTTGCCCTTGTCTCTCCTCTTCTTCTTCCTATCACTCTTCTCTCTTCCTCTTTTCCTTCTATCCTTCCTTTCTCTCACTTCCCACTTTCTCCTTTTCATTTTCCCCAGCTTTTCCTGTTTCCTTCCTTTCCTTTCCTTTCTTTCCTGTCTTTCCCCTCCTTCTGCCTGTAAGTTCCCTTCTTTCAACCCTGTCCACGGTGCTGAATATTAAACAAAGCATTTATGGATTTAGTCCATGGTGCTGGTTTATGGCACTGCTAAAACTCTGCAAACAAAATATAGTTGAGTATAAAAGATTGAGTTCCTATTATGTAGAAATAAACAACATTGACAAGAGTACATATTAGTTATTAAACATTTTGAGTGTTGTGTTGTTTGTTGTGTTGTATGATTTACGTATCCTTATCCCTAATTTGAATATGTTACATTGTTGTTAGAAATAATAGAAGCCAGAGAAGAATCTTTTATTAGCATAGGATATTGGATTTTCCATAATTTATTCTATCCAAGTTGGAAGATTTGGGTACTCCAAATCTATCTTTCCTTGGTAACATGTATATTTCCTACTGAAATAGGTCAAAATATTGCCATATGTATGATAGGTTTTATAAACTTTTTTTTGTAATTGATTTGATTTTTTTTTTGGTAATTATGTTTGCTACAGGAAAGTAAATGAGAGAGATGTGCCAAAAGCTACAATTAGTCGGTACAGTTCTGATGACACTTTGGACAGGTAAGGTGCTTTTGAACCATGTAAATGGAATGCATAACATATTAAATTCCTTTTCTAATAAAGTTATGAAGTATTTAAAAGTTTACCAAAATAAGGTTTGAATCACTGATATTTTATTCCCAGGGATGGAGGGCTGTAAGAATTGAATTATCTTCTTCAGATCTCACTAAATCTTGGCTAGATACATTTCCAAAATCTTGCTAATAGTAGATTGATATGAAATATTCTTAGAGACACTGATTTGAGTACAGCTAGGGTGGGTACTGTGCAGAATCTGTTAGTTCAATATAGGTTTTTTTTTTTGCGAATATGTATAATCCTTGTTCCAACATTTGGTTCTTCCACACTGATGGTGGAAAAACGTTAGTCCATGCAACTGCTTTATGGAGAGACTGTAAATTTTAATAATACAATAGTTTCAATCCACTCCAAGACAGAGACGTTAGCTCTTTACTTTCTCTTTAGAAAGTGAAAATACTCTTTTGACACTGGAGTCTCCATAGGGCTGATAGAATGAGTCCAACGTGTGTACCTCCTGTTAGTTCCTTCTTACATGGAGGGAAAGGGCTCATCTCTACAGGGAAAATAGGGCAACTTCTATTCAGGTTGAAGTATAAATGCCACAAATCAAATTTTTAGTTTAGATTTGGTAGAGGCGCTTAGTAAGCATAAGTAAAGGACAAAGTTAGCATCTTTAATAGGAGTCTTTTGGACTCCTATTAAATAGGCACCATAAGTACCCAAAGCCAGTGCTAGTTGAGTTTACTCCCTGCAGCTAAAGATGTGCTGCAATTGCAGGCAAAAATGGCACCTACTGGGTTTTAAGCAAATACATGGTAACTTACAGCATCCAATAGATTCTAAACTCAGACTATGCCAGTGTTGATTAATGTAGCAAATGTATATACCTTCTGCATTATTCCTAGGCTTTCAAGTCAGTCACCTTAATAGAGGACAATCAATGCTGGTATCCTAAAGAGTTGGTCTTTCTCTTTTAAAAATTATCATCCTTGTCAAAAATGAGTTTGTAGTATATGTACAAGATCTCATCTCCACAGCGGTGCATAGAGAAGAGGTATATAAAATACCTCTGTCCATTCATCCTGGTCTTGCAGATGGTTAATTGAAGAAGGAAACCCTATTTCTAGGAATGAATTTTAAAGTGAGATAATTGAGCCTCAAGTAAGGTGGAAAACCTAAGCTTTTGTAGGCTGTGCATCTGAACGTTTATGTCAGGCCAGCCGAGATACAGCCTAGGAATGTGGGAAATAGACTAGACCTCACAGGCAATGTAGTTAGGTCATTCTCAGCCTTAGCTATAAATTAGAACCACTGAGAGGGCTCTTAAACTTTATTGATGCCTTGGTCCTACTACCCCTCACTCCCCAAATTCTGATTTAATTAGCCTGAGGTGGAACTCAAGCATTTTTTTTCAAGCTTATAGAGTAATTCTTATGTGCAGCTGAGATTCAGAACCACCAATATAGCTCAAGCCCTTCATTTTATACCCTCAAAAGCAGGCCCAGAGATTACATGATCTATTTACACACTTTAGTGGTATGTTTGGGCAAAGTATCCTGGCAGCTCATTCCCAAGGCACTAAATGTGGAAATAGATTTGAGGAAGAGAACACAGGGGTTAGTAAAGAAAGGCAAGTCCTGTTAGCAGGAGCCGAACTTCTGTAATACAGACCACTCCAAAATGTAAGACATGAAATAATTTTAGGAGGAAGATGATCAAATATATCTGGTATGTGTGCATTTGCATTTTAATAATGATGCACTTGTTTTAATGAATATGAGAAAAGTACTGAGTTTACGTTTGAAAAGTTCTCTTTAAAATATACTTATGTGTGTAAAATGTGAGGTGTGCAAAAGAAACATAAATAAATGTGTATGTAGCATCCAGAGACAGTGGATTATAACTAATTTGGAAAACCTAGGTTAGGAGGCCCTCTAGTGCTCCATTGTGAAAGTATAACTTCTCCTTCGGCTTTTCTGATCATGTTGCTAATTACATTGTTTGGTATTTCAAGTCTCCAAGACAGATTTTTATTAAAACAACCTATTTTATATCACAAGTTGACAGAAATTTAATTTCCAGGATAAATACAAAATTAATCTCCCACAGCAATAAGAAATCAACATACATATTGGAATGGTGGTTTAGAGTTCTCTCCATTACCATTGATAGACTTATTCCCCGGGTAGCATGATAGAGACTATGAGAGGTGACTAAAGAGTAAAGGAAGGTCTGTTAACCTAATATATGAGTTTTGGGAACAATCATACTACAGAATCGAATATATGACATTGGATCCCAGTGAATGATTTGGGAGATAGACTACTTTCTACTTGTGTTACCAAGAGAAAGCCACGCAATAACTCTGAGACTCCATTTATTTATCTATAAAATGAAAATCATTATACCTACCTTGTAGGGATGTTCTGGAGAGTAGAAAAAACATATCAAATGACCAGCAAGAAGTACTAGGTATGAGACAAGGAAAGAAGGAGCAGAGGCCGAAGTTATGAGATCCCACCATTGGCATATAATGATAACCTTCCTTATTTGTGCTTTCTGACTCAAGAAGCAGATGAACACACCTTTTCTAGATCTATGAGATTAGAATGATTAAAATCTCTAATGATCATTTGGACTCATTACATGTATTAGTCAAAGTAAACTAATTTGTCAAGGTAGAGTAACTTTTTAACAAATCTGCTTCCTCTCTTCCAAATCTAGATGGTTTAACACACTATAAGGTACTGCTTGACACATCAGAGTCCAATGTGATTTGCTGGAGTCCATGAAGTGACTCAGGCACCTAAGTTCTTTCTATATTTTAATGCCGCCATATTTATGCTGCCATGCATACCAAAGCCATAGTAGAAGGGGGAATAAATAACAAGGAAGATCACCAGGAGGTTTTACAATGGGTCTGGAAGTGGCAGATAACGTATCTGCCCACACTCTTTAGTCTAGAGCTCAATCACATGGCCCCAACTTAATTGCAATGAAGGTTGGAAAATGTGGTCTCCCTGATTGCTCAGAAAGAAAAGAAAATGTGTTTCGCAAACACATAACATTGTTTATGCCACAAACCTTAAAAAAAAAAAGCCAAGTATTTCATTGATGCCTTTTACTGACATAGGAAGTACTGTCATTGACAAGATATATCATTAGAAAATAATGAAAATGAAAATAGAGTTAAATGCTCAATGAGTCAGAAAGACAAACAGGCAAAAGGCATAACACTTAAAATTTCAGGCTGGGTGCCTTGGCTCACACGTGTAATCTCAGCACTTTAGGAGGTGGAGGCGGATGGGTTACCTGAGGTTAGGAGTTCGAGACCAGTGTGGCCAACATGGTGAAACCTCTTCTCTACTAAAAATACAACAATTAACTGGGCATAGGGGTGCGTGCCTGTAGTTCCAGCTACTCAGGAGGCTGAGGCAGTAGAATAGCTTGAACCCTGCGGGCGGAGGTTGCAGTGAGCTGAGATCACACTACTGCACTCCAGCCTGGGCAACAGAGCAAGACTCCGTCTCAAAAAATAAAATAAAATTTCAAACTATATTAAAACAACCTCATAAGTAGATTTTGTCATAAGTGGTTTCTTTTTATTTAAAAATTTTCTAAAATGTAACACTTGAAAAATAGTTCTCTTTACTAGAGAAAGGCTATGTTGTTAAGCTATTCTAGCATGAAAATGGTCTGAAAGGAGTTTGATAATTTAAATATTTATCCAGACTTTTGTCTTGTTTCTTTATAAAGGATCTCAGACAGAAATGATGCTGCTAAAACATATAAGGCCAATACCTTGGATAACCAACTAACCAATAGGTACCAGTATCTACTAACTATGGGAAAGGCTCAAGTATAATATTTTTCTAACTGTTACCTATGTACTTGCAATTCTTCAATCCTACTTGATATCTTTCTGTAAATTCTTAGTCTCTATCATTACTCCTGTGCATGGCTAGAATAAAACCTTGTTGTTTAACTTAAGAATCAAGAGCACTTGTAGCTCCAAATCACCATTCTTACCACATTTATGTTTCTGTTTAAGTTGTCCTGGTGGCAAAATTATGAAATAGGTGCAAATGCAAATTTTACATTATTATTGTTAAGGAAAATTACTGAACCCAACAAATAAAAATATTGGGCTTAAAAGATACTAAATTTTCAGAAGAAAAAAAATTCTTTGGAATCTAGTACAAGAGACAAAATCATGAAATCATCTTATGAAATTTACTAAAATATGATGCTTTCTATTTCTTTCTCTCACCAATGTCTAACTTTTAAAACTCTAAATTCAGGAATAATTCCAAATAGAAGCAAATGTTCATTCTTCATTGTTCAAACTTTGCTTTCTTTCTCTCTTACCAGGAGCATGTCCATGTTTAGATCACTGGAAGTAACAAAGTTGTATGTATTCTTTCTAATTGTAGTACATTTCTTTTTATGTGTTCAAGAAAAACCAGGGAAAACCACCTCAGGCCAATTTTATTGGAATACAGCCATGCCCCTATTGCTCTGGCAGAGTTGAGTAGTAGAAGACAATACCAAAATGGTCTGTAAAGGTTCAAATGTGACTATCTGGACTTTTGCAGAAAAAAAGATTGCCAATCATTACTCTAACCAAACACCAAAGCTTAGATCATCCTTTCTTTCTTCTTCTTTATTAAAATCTAGACTCCTTATTTTTTCCCCTACAGGACTTTTCTTCCCTCTACTCTCACAATAATTAACCCTTCCTCCACACCTCACTTCCTTCCCCACCCACCCTTCACATCTATGCCTCCTCCTTCAGAGAAAATTGAATTGGGAAAACATGGGGTGAGCTAAAAATCTATTTAAATGGAACACATTTTCCCTGGAATGTACTACTGATGGTTATAAGCAGCCCAAATCAGACAGATTTATAAACTTACTTTATTTTTGAATTCCTATTTATGTATAAAGTAATTTATACACTGGATCACACCTCTCAGTGCTTGAAATGGGCCTGGGTCACTTCCATCTTTGAGGTTCTGCATATATGAATAAATGCCAGATAGAGACTTAAGATGGTATGATTTAAAATTTTTTATTAAGCAATAATGCTTCTAATGCAAAAAAACGCAACATAATTAGTTACTCACAATATAATCACAGGAATAAAAGAAATGTGAATCTGTAGCACACCAGAATTGATTTGTCTGAATTTCTGACAGTTAATGTCATTTTATGAATCACTTCTTTATTCTGTTCCTTTAGTTTTAGCTAGTTCTATGAGAACCTGACAACTTCTAAAATATGTCAACTAAGGAAGAAGATTTTTGGCTGTTTTTCCATCCCCAAGTGAAACATTTTATGAACAGAGAGCAGGCAGGAATATGAGTAGAATTTAAGACTTTTCAAAGGTAGGCTGAAATGAAAAAGTTTGAGAGTGCGATTAATTGTTGTTCTTGTCATTAAACAGGCAACCTGGCGGTTCATTGAATGCCAACACCTCCAACACCATAGCATCCACTTCTGCTACTACTCCTGTAAAGAAGAAGAGGTAGGATGAACTCACTGTGTCTACCTCTTGCTGATACACTATGAAAGACTGCATTAGAAAGCTTCCTCCTCTTTTTTGTGGGGATCCAGCATCTACATTCTGCTGTTCCCAAACTTCAGCTCTTTCCCCCAGCAATCTCTTTCTCAAATATAGAGTCTAGTTTTCAATTCCTGTAGGGCCTTGAATTTCTAGGAAATGTTTTAGATGATAGAGCTCGCATGTTAAATGGCAGACTACTTGAGGTAGCATGTTTCATGGAGTCCTGCTGCTGGGAATGCCTTAACCTGAAATAATGATGAATGTAGGGCCACATGCTGCCATGCTCCTGAAACTGGCCTGTATCTGGAGATGCCGCCTCTGCTCTGTGGATTGGGCTGGCCTTGCTTCCAAATGCAGAGTCAAAGACCCTTTCTGGAGACATCCATCTGTATTTGTTTGATTCTTGCCTCCTCCACCGACCTCCTCTGCATGGTCTCCCACATTCTGCTGGTGCTGAGTCCTATGTAATTAGCAGGTACAGAGGAGTAGTTGGACCAATGGTGACCAAATATTCTTCATGAGACAGAACATGATGGTGAAAGAGATGTTTGCATGTTGAAAAAACCCCAGGGCTATGAATTGTGATGCAAATGGAAAACAAGCATTTACAAACATCAGTGCTTTTAAATTTTCTCAATTTCCCTGTCTGTACCTGGGTCCATGCTCTGTACAGGGTAGGTGCTCAATGTTTGTTGATGGACTGGCTGACTTAGCCATGGTGCTGCTGGAGAAAAATGACTGATTCTGTTTTTTCCTTCAACAAAATTCTGGCTGTAGATGCAAAGTCTTAGAAAATGTGATTCATCTTTCCATTGAACCCAAATTTCATGTCCCTTGACCCTTTGCCTAGTAAAAACAGATTCCTAAGTTTGAAAGAGAAATTTTAGGTCAGTCAGTTCCATCTCCTATCTAGTGCAATAATCTTTCCTGCGACATTTTGGGCATAATTCAGGGCCACTGAAGCCATCAATAAGACTCTCACTATTTTGGGACACATCTTTGACTTGCTCTCCTGGGTAGTATCTATTCCTTACATTGAGCTGGAATCTGCCTTGATTGACTCATTCCTTGTCTTAGTTCAGTTCTGCAGCGGCTCAGAGAATAGACCTACTTAAACAATTTAAATCCAGCTTTCCTGTCTGCCTTTTCTTCTGTAGTGCATATCATTCTCATCTGAATATCTTCAGTTTTCATCCATATCTTGATCTTTCTGCTTAGCAATTGCTACCAACTAAAATTATGACCTAGTGATGTGAGGACATCTTTCTAATTGAGGTTAGAACTGAAGCTAGTGCTGCTATAATATTCACTTACGCTTTCAATATTTTTACTTGTCAGAGTTTTCTATCAGTTTCTTTTCCTTTCTTTTTTCTTTTTTTTTTTTTTGGAGTGTGCAGTGGTGCAGTTTCGGCTCACTGCAACCTCTGCCTCCCAGGTTTAACCAATTATTTGCCTCAGCCTCCCGAGTAGTTGGGAGTACAGGCACATGCCACCACGACCAGCTAATTTTTGTATTTTTAGTAGAGATGGGGTTTCACCATTTTTGCCAGGCTGGTCTTGAGCTCCTGACCTCGTGATCCACCCGCCCCGGCCTCCCAAAGTGCTGGGATTACAGGTGTGAGGCCCTGCGCCTAGCTCATAATTTTTTAAAAATTGTATTTTGAGGCCGGGCGCGGTGGCTCACGCCTGTAATCCCAGCACTTTGGGAGGCCGAGGCGGGTGGATCACGAGGTCAGGAGATCGAGACCATCCTGGCTAACACGGTGAAACCTCGTCCCAGCAACTCGGAGGCTGAGGCAGCAGAATCGCGGAGGGCAGAGCTTGCAGTGAGCCGAGATCGTGCCACTGCGCTCCAGCCTGGGAGACAGCGAGACTACATCTCAAAAAAAAAAAAAATTATATTTTGAAGCTGGGCGCAGTGGCTCATGCCTATAGTCCCAGCACTTTCGGAGGCCGAGGCAGGTGGATCACCTGAGGTCGGGGGTTCGAGACCAGCCTGACCAACATGGAGAAACCCCATCTCTACTAAAAATTACAAAATTAGCTGGGCGTGGTGGTGCATGCCTGTAATCCCAGCTACTCAGGAGGCTGAGGCAGGAGAACTGCTTGAACCCGGGAGGCGGAGGTTGTGGTGAGCGGAGATCGCGCCTTTGCACTCCGGCCTGGGCAACAAGAGCGAAACTCCATCTCAAAAATAAAAATAAAAATAAAACATATATATATATTGAGTAGAGTATAAGATTGTTATTTCTGTTGTGAAATAGTTCAGACATGCAGAAAAATAGGGAGAATAGGAGAATAACTTAATAAACATATATGAATTTACTATCTAGACTTACCAATTGTCATTATTTTCTAGATTTGCTTTAGATTTCTTTTTAAAAGAGATGTCCACGTTACTTAGTGCTAAAGGAAATGAGAAAAGAGGTTTACTTGGAGGAACAGATAGCCTAGAATATAGGACAGTTACTTCCTACTTCATTTATGAAATAGTGTTCATTTTACTTCCAAGGTTTGGTATAATCTCATTGTCTTTTTAACTGTCAAATTATTTTCAGACATGTGGGTGGGATCAGCCTTTCAATCACCATGTTTATTACCGTGTCATTTCTTAACAGGCAGTCCTGGTTTCCACCGCCCCCTCCAGGTTACAATGCCT